>NC_090437.1:230411807-231781807 GCF_031143425.1 Pleurodeles waltl | reverse complement strand
TGGCAGACCAAGATTGAAAATCCACGCACAGACTGCCATGCAAGGAAATTTCCAAGGCAACCGCAGTGATGCGGCTGAAAAAACAATGCACCACCGGCTTCGCAACTGAAATCAACGCTCCGCCTGCAGCATGGCTGGAAGGTTGATGCACGTGGTTGGAGAAACGACACGCAACACTGCTAACGGAGGCTGGTAACATCGTAACCCACACAGCGTGGTTTTGCTGATACCGTGCGGCAGGATTTTCGACCCAAACCTTCTTGGGCACCGAAAGACGAGGCAAAGTATTCCCCACACAGAGTGCTTGCCCGGATCAACGCATCGCTGTCCTGCGGAGAGGAAAAACAATGCACGCTGACCCGACTGGAGAAGGAGAAATGATGCACGGTCTCACTTGTGGGTGAGAAATCGATGCATTGCTAATCTTTTTTGACGCACACCCACCCAGGTACTTTTCAACGCTACAAAAGGATTTAAGTTTAAGACTCTTTTTGCTTTTAAAATTAATAACTTGACTTGTGTATGTTGGATTTTTGTTGTTTTGGTCTTGTTTTGTTTAGATAAATATTTCCTGTTTTTCTAAACCTGTGTTGTGTCATTTTGTAGAGTTTTCACTAATTTACTGTGGGTGTTGGGGACAAATACTTTACACCTAGACTCTGAAGTTAAGCCTGCCTGTTTGTGGGGGGTGTGGCTTGACCTTCCCATGAATGGCCTCCGTTGCGTGAGGCTCCGCTGGGCAGGACTGATTCTCTGGCATTTCTCCTGCCGGGACTGCCTGCTACGGTAGGGATTGGCTGCTCCCTTTCTCAGGGGGACAGCAGGCTGTGGCGGACGCTGGAAGTTCCTCGGCCGACGCAGTGTGTGCTGCACGACCCGCTGGAGTGGCACTGGGCCTAGCGCCAGCCTTGCTGACTTTGCGCCTGGAGTAAAGGTGCTCTCGCAACTGGAGGTGTGGTGCGGCCGCCCCCTCTATGCTTTCCTCTGCCTGTTTTTGGCCCCACGGCTTCTGGGCAGCACCGCAGGGTCCAGTACTGACACATCTGAGGAGCCGCATCTGTGGGTTTATCGGCCCGCAGGCCCCTCAGGAGTTGGAGCTCAGATGCCGACGGCCTTCTGCGCTAGTGCTCCACTCCGCTGCAAGGCCTAAGGGGTAGGCCTTGCGCTTCCTGTGAAGGAGGGGATGTACCTTTGCGCCCCGTGACCACGTCTCCACCGGCTGTAGAGGGGGGCACGGCTGGTGGGAGACACCCCCTATTTTCCGGCAGCATATTTTGGGGGCCGCACCTGGCGCCACTGGGGCAGACCTCCTGTTGTGGCCTATATAGGTGACGCCTGTGGTCGGCGACGTGAAGAGGTGACTGTGGTGGCTGCGACTGGGCCCATTGGGGCAGCGCTGGCACCGGAGGGCCTGTTGCTGCGGGCAATGGCCCATCCAGCTGTGCTCCGGCTTTGCCCTGCTGCGAGGGGAGAGTGGTCGGTTTGTGGCCCCCCATCTCTGGTGGCATATTTTGGGGCCCTGCCAGACGCCTCGGAAGTGAGACGCTGGTTGCAACCTACTGGAGCAACGACTGCGGCTGATGACACTTGGCTGTGGCTTTGGTAGCCACGGCTTGTGCGGGGTGGCGGCGCCTGCACTGGAGGACCTTGGCGCTGGGGACTGGAAGCTATCCAGCCTTCTTTCAACTGTGAAGTGCTGTGTTCCACTGGAATCAACTAGTGGTGGGGCTTGTCCCTGGGCATCTTGGGAGACTGCTGGTGCCCCCTGACCTCCTTCTGGCCTAGTTGGCTGCCTGTGCTGGCGTGCTCAGAGGTGCTCACTTGTGCTGCATGAAAAGTGCTGTTCACCATGGGTAAGGTGGATCAAAAGCAGCCCAAACTCACCTTTGAGGGTAAGAAGAAGACCAACCTGGTGGGTCAGACATCTGACGACCCACCTCAAGAGGAGGACGTCTCTGCGCCCTCTGTGAAAGCTATGTGGATCTCAAGCATAGCCTGGCTAGCATTGATGGAAAGTTGGATCACCTGACTGAGCAGATGGACCGTCTGAAGGAGAAGGTGGATGGCCACACCACCCGGCTTGAACATGTGGAGTCACGCACATCGGATTTAGAGGATGGTCATCGTGAAGATGGTGAGAAGCTGCTGCAAATGGAATGGGTGTTAGAACTTATCCGCAATAAAAACTAGGACCTTAAGGTCTGGTCCCGCCGCAATAATGTGCGTATTTTAGGTATGCCAGAGTCGAGGGCTATTGGCCGCATGGAGGACAACATGGAGACTATGTTTGCATTGCTATTCTCTGGTGAGCTATCTCAGGTGCTTGTGGTGGAGCGAGAACACCGATCGATTGCCCCCCGGCGTCCACGGGGGCGCCGGTGCGTCCCATCATTGTGCGCCTCTTGAACTACAGAGACAGAGACATAATTCTCCGGTTAGCTCACGAGCAGCGCCCAGTGATTTACAATAACATGGAACTCAACTTTTTTCCGGATTACACTCCTGGGGTGCAGGCAACTCATAAAGCGTTTCTTCCAGTTAAGCGCACTTTGAGTCAAACGGATGCCAGGTTTTCCCTTATTTAGCCTGCTAAGCCGCTAGTATTGCATAAGGGCAAATTGCACTTCTTCAGGGACCCAAAGCTGGCCGCCAAGTATGTCAAGACTATCCCTAAAAGAGCGCCCCCGGCCAATGTTCGGGCCGAGGGGGGGAGGCGGATGCCCCTGCTGATAGCGATACTGATTGACCTTGGCTCTGTTGCTGCAGTCTGGGGTGTCCCTCCGCTGAGGTGATGGATCTGACCTTGATCACCCAACTGACCTTGCAGTGTTGATCCCGGACTTTCTACGTTATCTTGTTGCTCCTGCCCATCCACCCCACTTGTGGAGGTTTTCGGACAGCCTTGCTGATGCACCCTTGGATGAGTCCTCTACAACTGACCATTGTGTTGTCTGAGGTTTTGTGTTTGGGTGAGGGTGGGTTCGTCGGCCTGGCCTGATTGGGGGGCCAGCGTGGGTGGGGTGGTGAAATACTGGTTGAAAGAGTTGTTGCTGTGCTACCCTTTTCTCTGTCTTTTCTTTCCTCTCTCTTTAGGAGCATCTACATAGTGCAGACTGGTTGTGACGAGTGTGAGTGTGTATGGCTGTCGGGGCAGTGAGTACTTGTGCCACGCTGTTAAATGCCTCACTTGGAATGTCAGGGGGTTAAATGATGGCCGTAAGATGTGCTTGGTGTCGGCTTATTTGCAGCGCCATGCGATTGATATATGCATGTTGCAGGAGACCCATCTGCATGAGGGCACAAGAGCAAGAGGGCGAGCTGGCTGGATAGGCGAGAACCACATGGCGATGTACTATGCGCAAGGGGTGGCAATTTTGATTCAGATGGGCTTGCCTTGGTGCGCTGGTGAGGTGGTGATTGACCCGGGAGGGAGATACGTCCTGCTCAGGGGCACCTTATATTCTAAAATGCTCTGTTTGATATCTCTTTATGGGCCTAATGTTGATGACCCTGAGTTTTTTGGGGAAGTTTGGCATTTGATCAGTTCGCTGGGCCCGGGCTCTGTTTTGTGGGGTGGTGATTTCAATATTGTCTTGGACCGGTGGCAGATGGCGAGAGTCAGGCCAGGCCTCAACATACAGCGGCTGCGAGGGTGCTTATGCACATCATGGCTGAGGAAGCTTTGGTGGATTTGTGGAGGGCACAACACAGTGGAGACAGACAAGGTACATGCGCTAATTATGGACATGGCAGCTTGTCTAGATTAGATAGGTGCCTCGGCACCAGAGATGTGGAACTATGGATGACGTCCATTGAACCTATGCCTCGTACTCCTTCAGATCACTCCCCGGTTTTGCTGGAGTTACATTTGACTGGCTGGCCCGGTGTTTATGTAGCGGCTGCCTAGTGGAGTGCTGAGTGATCGTGTTTGTCGGGACAAGATTTGCAATGCGGGCACTCTCTGGGAAGCCTGCAAGGTTGTGATCCGTGGTGTCTGTCTGGCTAAGCAACATAGCATATTGAAGACCATTCGGCGCGAGTTGTCAGAGTCGGAAATGTGCCTATCTTAGTTGGAGAGGCGGCTGGCTTCTGGGTTATCGTCAGTCCTTTTGGCAGAGATACAAGAGGCATGACCTGCTGTGAGGAGGCAGCACTGCACGAGGTGTGCTTTCTAGGCAAGGTGAGGGCACGGCGATACGGTGAGCGGGCCGGGCGGACGTTGGCGTCAATGCTCTGCAGGCTGTGGGCTGAAAATGTTATTGTAGAGCTGACAGACTTGACTGGGATCCTTCGGTCTGGTGCCATGGAGGTTCGGCGTGTCATGTCCGACTTCTACTCTGATTTATAACCAGAGCGGCCAGGTGTGAGTGGGTTGGAGACTGATGCTTACTTTGATGAGATTAGCTTGATCTGGCTTGTGAACTGTCATGGGCAGCACCTAGAAGTTCTCTTTTTGGTTGATGTGATTCAGGCCATACGTAGCTTGCCGGGTGATAAGGCTCTGGGGCCGGTCGGCTTGACACTGGCTTTCTATAAGGAGTATGCAGATACCTTGGCGCCGCACTTTCTTGAGGTTTATGCTGAGGTCCTTGAAAAAGGGTGTTCTTCTGGCGTCACTGCTGGAGGCTCGTACTGGCCGCTCTCGTTGATAAACATTGATAACAAGATCTTGGCAAAGCTCATTGCAACGCGCCTACAACCCTTGCTTGCATCCTTAGTTTTACCGGACCAGTCCGGTTTTGTGCCTGGGGGTTCGACATTGTATAACTTACGCACCTTATTTGCGGTTTCGAATATGATTGGACCTGACGACCATGCGGCCGCAGGATTTGTGGACGCAGTGAAGACGTTTGATTCACTGGACTGGTCATATATGTTTGTTCTGTTGGCTACAGTGGGCCTTAGTATTAGATTTATCCAACTGATCAACCTTTTGTGTTCCCAGCTGTCGGCCCACTTGAGAATTAACAGGACGCTTTGGGCTCCTATTTCGATTGCTGGAGGCACCCATCAGGGTTGCCCCCTATCTCTGCTACCTTTTGCGGTGTCCATGGAGCCCCTGGCAGCGCAACTGCGACAACACCATAATCATAAATGGTTGGCGTTTCGGCAGCAGCCTGTCTTTATTTCTCTTCAAGCAGATGACGTGGCGTTATATGTTTGTGATCCCCAGGTGCATCTAGATGTGCTGCTCGATGAGATTGTTCCATTTGGCCGGCTTTCCGGGATAAACATCAATTGGTCCAAGTCAGTGGTACTACCAATGTCTGATGCCACTGTCCAATACCAATCCAAGTATCCCTTATGTTGGGCAGATGGGCTGGTGTGCTATCTTGGTATTTTGGCTGAGCCGGAAGGTGGATGAACTGTGGTCGGCTAATTACGGTACGGCAGTTGCGTGGCTGGAAGATAAGGTAGCGGTCTAGCGTTCGCTGCTGCTATCGCGATAGCTAAGATGGTGGTATTACCCAAGTTCTTGTATTTGTTTGTTACTCTGCTTCTGTCGCTTCCGTCAGGTTTCTTAAAACGGCTTCGCTCCTTGATGGTGGCTCTTGTGTGGGCAGGAGGACCAGCCAAAATTGCATGGGAGACCCTGACTCTGCCGTTTGAACAGGGAGGTCTTGCGGCCCCGGATTTGGAACTGTACTATTACTGTACACAGGCCCACTTTATCCATTTTGGCTGCATCCTATTCACTATTTGCTGCATCTATCAGCGAAACATGACTCGGTTTGGACGAACTGGCTGGATGGCGTAATAGGTAGCCCTGCTGGGCCCTGTCGACAAGATGTGGACACCGTGAGGTGCTCGATGCGTGGCTGGACGTGTCTTCTGAGGCAGATGGGAGTGCGCAAGGTCTTTGCGCCTTCGATGCCGGTTTGTGTCATGGTGGGCTTCCCTCTGCTGGAGGATGGCCAGATATCTGAACACCTCCGGGAGTTAGATATGGTCACTTTGGGGTCCTGGTTTTCTGCAGGGAGATTTATTTCCTTGGAGGAGGCGCTGGGTCTGCAAGACATTGCTGCATTATATCACTTGCTTTTTTTCAGGATTCGGGCTTTGTTGCGGGGGCGCTATTCCTGCTTCCATGCGGAGCCCCCTCTTTGTCATGTGCTGGAACTATTGTACAAGGTGCCGACTGTTCAATGCCTCATTACGAGCCTGTATGCTTGCACGCACGCCACGGGGTCCTGGGCTGAATCCAAGGCCAGAGTTCACTGGGAGACAGACTTGGGTGCACCTATTTCGGAGGAGCAGTGGCGCTATTGTTGCCCTCAAATGCGGGCGTTTTCCCCTAACTATAAATTGCGACTAATCCAGTTTAACGTTCTGCACCGACTGTACTATACGCCTATTCGCCTGAAAAAAATGGGTCTTAGAGCGGATGCTAATTGTGCGTGCTGCTCGGCCTCGGAGGTGGACTTCATGCATCTGGTGAAGGGTTGCGGTGCGCTGTGTGATTAGTGGTCAGAGGTACTGCATGCAACAAATGAGATGACTGGGCTTGCGCTGCCGCGTGCTCCCATGCGGGCGCTTTTGGGCTATGTGGAGGAGATTCCCTCTGTGTCCAAGCGATTGGTGAGCCTGCTGCTGCTCCTGGCTAAGCGCTGGGTGGCTCTGTGCTGGGGACGGAAGCAGGTGCCTTGTTGTGAATATTGGCTGAGAGATGCTGCTTTCTGTCAGGAGCAGCTGGCGGTGTATTGGAAGTTGATGCTGGAGGGTTCCCATACAAGGGATATCTGGTACCCCTTGGTGATGTTTTTTGCAGCTCGTGTGCATGGTGATGGCTGACTTTCTGAGCTACTTCTTGTTGGCTAATTTGCAACGGTTATATCAGCTATGCTACGGATGTGTGCCTCCCCTCTGTACGAGTGTTCTATTGGCAGAGCTGCTTCCCTCTTTTTCCTCGCCCTGCTCTGTTCTCTCTCTCCTTCCCTCTCTGTTGTTTTTCGTCTCTTAAGGTCACCTGCACTAAAGAATGGAGGTGATCCTGTAGGGGACATGTCTCTCCTGCAATTTTCTTTACAATTTGGACCTGTTTGCGTTCCTGAGAGCCCTCCCACAGAATCGGTGTTATGTATATTATTTGGTAGTACAGGTTTGGGTTGTATGATGATGTTTGCTTCTTTTAAATGCAAAATCAATAAATAAATACATTTTAAAAAAGAGAGCAAGGGGGTGAGCGGGGGCTAGCTGAGGGTGATTCTCCTTTACCCTGACTAGAGTGAGGATCCTTGCTTGGACAGGGGTAACCTGACTGCCATCCAAAGACCCCATTTCTAACAGGCTCCTTTCACAAACATTGCATTAACTATCACAGTATTTCCAGGTAATAAGGAAACAAACAATTGACACTGAATCCTGCCCTAGGGACCACCACCTCCCCTCCTTCAGGTTTAAAAGGGATTTGTGTGTAATTTTACAGCCAGATCCATGGCGGATCCATAGATTCACCATGAAAATTAAAAAATAAATAAAAAAAAACGTGGTCTGCCCCACTTTGTTATTATAATGTCCCCGGGTGGGCCTACTGGCCCCCTCATGCTGCCCCATTGACCACCTCCTCCTCAGGGCTTATACTGTTTATGTTGAGGGCCGCTTCCCCCCACTACCCTGGGGACCGCCACCTCCCCAGGTCTGTTATGTTATGGGGGGATGGGCTGCCTGGCCCCCTCACGCTGCCCTGGGGACCACCACCTCCATGTGGCATTTAAGAAATGATATGCAGAAGGACTAGTGGCCCCCTCATGCCCCAGGGACCACCCTCGGGCTAATATTAAATAAAATAAAAAGAAAAGAGGGTCCTTTTGGGAACCCCCTTAGCCCCAAGGACCACTATTCCCCAGAGCTACACTGAATTTTGAGTGGGGGCTGTGCAGCCCCTCCGCATCTCCGCATCTCGGGAACCACCACTTCCTGGGGCAAATCATTAAAAAAAAGAAAGGAGGTCCCTATGGGACCCCCAAGACCCAGAGCCCACCACATCCTGGGGCTTCTATATAGATATATGTGGGGTGCCCCTTGCTCCTTTTTTCCCAGGGACTACCACCCCAGAGGCAAACAGAAAACAATAGAAAGGGGGTTTGTTTCAGACCACCATTCAGACCACCATTAGCCCCAGGGACCACCACCCACTGGGGCTATCTTCACATTGGAGGGGAGCCGCGTGGCCCACCTTGAGGAGCCACTGATGGCCCTGGGGACTCTGCAACAGCAGAGCTGCAGCCAGTGTGAGAAAGTAGCCTCTTTCTAGCCTTGTCACCCCCACTTTTGGCCTGTTTATGAGTGTATGTCAGGGTGTTTTCACTGTCTCACTGGGATCCTGCTAGCCAGGGTCCAGTGCTCATAGTGAAGACCCTATGTTTTCAGTATGTTTGTTATGTGTCACTGGGACCCTGCTAGCCAGGACCCCAGTGCTCATACGTTTGTGACCTATATGTATGTGTTCCCTGTGTGATGCCTAACTGTCTCACTCAGGCTCTGCTAACCAGAACCTCAGTGGTTATGCTCTCTCATTTCTTTCCAAATTGTCACTGACAGGCTAGTGACCAATTTTACCAATTTACATTGGCATACTGGAACACCCTTAAAATTCCCTAATATATGGTACTGAGGTACCCAGGGTATTGGGGTTCCAGGAGATCCCTATGGGCTGCAGCATTTCTTTTGCCACCCAGAGGGAGCTCTGACAATTCCTACACAGGCCTGCCACTGCAGCCTGAGTGAAATAACGTCCATGTTATTTCACAGCCATTTTACACTGCACTCAAGTAACTTATAAGTCACCTATATGTCTAACCTTTACCTGGTAAAGGTTGGGTGCTAAGTTACTTAGTGTGTGGGCACCCTGGCACTAGCCAAGGTGCCCCCACATTGTTCAGGGCCAATTCCCCGGACTTTGTGAGTGCGGGGACACCATTACACACGTGCACTACACATAGGTCACTACCTATGTGTAGCTTCACAATGGTAACTCCGAATATGGCCATGTAACATGTCTAAGATCATGGAATTGCCCCACTAATGCCATCCTGGTATTGGGGCGACAATCCCATGATTCCCCGGGTCTCTAGCACAGACCCGTGTACTGCCAAACTGCCTTTCCCGGGGTTTCACTGCAGCTGCTGCTGCATCCAACCCCTCAGACAGGTTTCTGCCCTCCTGGGGTCCAGCCAGGCTTGGCCCAGGAAGGCAGAACAAAGGACTTCCTCAGAGAGAGGGTGTTACACCCTCTCCCTTTGGAATAAGGTGTCAGGGCTGGGGAGGAGTAGCCTCCCCCAGCCTCTGGAAATGCTTTGATGGGCACAGATGGTGCCCATCTCTGCATAAGCCAGTCTACACCAGTTCAGGGATCCCTCAGCCCTGCTCTGGCGCGAAACTGGACAAAGGAAAGGGGAGTGACCACTTCCCTGACCTGCACCTCCCCTGGGAGGTGCCCAGAGCTCCTCCAGTGTGCTCCAGACCATCTTGAAAACAGAGGTGCTGCTGGCACACTGGACTGCTCTGAGTGGCTAGGGCCAGCAGGTGACGTCAGAGACTCCTTCTGATAGGCTCCTTCAGGTGTTGCTAGCCTATCCTCTCTCCTAGGTAGCCAAACCTCCTTTTCTGGCTATTTAGGGTCTCTGCTTTGGGGAATTCCTTAGATAATGAATGCTAGAGCTCATCAGAGTTCCTCTGCATCTCTCTCTTCACCTTCTGCCAAGGAATCGACTGCTGACCGCGCTGGAAGCTTGCAAAACTGCAACAAAGTAGCAAAGACGTCTACTGCGACACTGTAACACTGATCCTGCCGCCTTCTCGACTGTTTTCCTGGTGGTGCACGCTGTGGGGGTAGTCTGCCTCCTCTCTGCACTAGAAGCTCTTAAGAAATCTCCCGTGGGTCGACGGAATCTTCCCCCTGCAACCGCAGGCACCAAAGAACTGCATCACCGGTCCTCTGGGTCTCTTCTCAGCCCGACGAGCGAGGTCCCTTGAACTCAGCAACTCTGTCCAAGTGACTCCCACAGTCCAGTGACTCTTCAGTCCAAGTTTGGTGGAGGTAAGTCCTTGCCTCCCCACGCCAGACTGCATTGCTGTGAACCGCGTGTTTTGCAGCTACTCCGGCTCCTGTGCACTCACCGAGGATTTCCTTTGTGCACAGCCAAGCCTGGGTCCCCGGCACTCTAACCTCCATTGCATGACCTCCTGAGTTGTCCTCCGGCGGCGTGGGTCTCTCTTGTGCAACTTCGGGTGAGCACTGATTCACTCCACTTTGTAGTGCCTGTTCTGGCACTTCTGCGGGTGCTGCTTGCTTCTGAGTGGGCTCTTTCTCTTGCTGTGCGCTCCCTCTGTCTCCTCATGCAATTGGCGACATCCTGGTCCCTCCTGGGCCACAGCAGCATCCAAAAACCCTAACTGTGACCCTTGCAGCTAGCAAGGCTTGTTTGCGGTCTTTCTGCGGGAAAACTCTTCTGCACGACTCTTCACAACGTGGGACACCCATCCTCCAAAGGGGAAGTTTCTAGCCCTTGTCGTTTATGCAGAATCCTCAGCTTCTACCATCCAGTGGCAGCTTCTTTGCATCCACAGCTGGCATTTCCTGGGCATCTGCCCACTCCCGACTTGATCGTGACTTTTGGACTTGGTCCCCTTGTTCCACAGGTACTCTCGTCTGGAAATCCATTGTTGTTGCATTGCTGGTGTTGGTCTTTCCTGCAGAATTCCCCTATCACGACTTCTGTGCAATTTGGGGAACTTAGGTGCACTTTGCACCCACTTTTCAGGGTCTTGGGGTGGGCTATTTTTCTAACCCTCACTGTTTTCTTACAGTCCCAGCGACCCTCTACGAGGTCACATAGGTTTGGGGTCCATTCGTGGTTCGCATTCCATTCATAAAATTTTGTAAATGCACTAGGCAAGGTAAAACTTTCTTTGAAACATAAAAGTAAAATCAAAGTGAGTCCTAAACATAAATGATTTCACATATTTATTAATGTAGCAAATCTCCTTGCCTAGTGCATTTTATGTATTTGATTACATTTAACATTACTATTTTTTAATGTGTAATGCATAAGTATTAATGCATTTACTAATACAGTTTAAAAAGCACACCTCTATTAAAACTTAAGAACAAAACTTTCTAATGTTTGTTTGGTGTAAGTGCCCTTTACCATGATGAATGCTTGTACCAAACGTTTTAGATCAATCACATTCCCTTTTTTACTAGTATATAGGGTTTTCAAATAAGACATTTGAAAAAAAACTGTTGTATTTCCTGTCTTAATTGCAGGTAAACATATATAAATCAAATTTTCATTTTTTACATTTTCATGAATCAATGAACTGTAAAATCAAACAAAAGTTTGGACAAAAGTTCTGAAATTACATTATTTTTAATAACAAAGGAGATACTTCTCTCATATAAATTTGTATTAACATAAAGACATAAAAGAAAAACAAAACAGTCAAAAATTGAACAGGGTGTGCATGTGTTGCCCCTAACTTGCCTCCTACATACACACTGCCAAAGAGTAACCACCTCAGGATAGGGCATCTGTGTGGTACATATCAGGCACCTCATAGCCTTTTCTTGGGAGGGGTGGGTTTAGGATTGGTAGAGATCAAGGCAAGGTAAGAAAAGAAATCTGATGGTGGAATAAGGGTAGGAGTGGTGGGAGAGGATTGGGTTGTAAAGGTAGAGGGAGCTGGAGTGGGGGATGTGCATGTGTCTGTATCTTTGGGTGTAGCATGTGGGTCTGGTGTAGTTTGTGTTTGGATGTGTGTTTTCTTGCAGGTGTGTGGGATTCGGTGAGTGTAGCATTTGGTTTTGGATGGTTTTGTGTGTAGGTGTGCTTTTGTGTGAGTGTGTTGGTTTGGATGAGTGTGCTGTTGAGGCAACTGGTGTGGCTGTAATGCAGGTGGGTGTCGTGGTGTTTGTTGGTGTGGTACTGAATGTTGTGCTTGTGGGTGTGCTGGTGGTCATGTGTGTGCTAGTGGTTGTGGTTGAGGTGGTGGTTGTGGGTGTGTCAATGGTTGTGGTGGTGGTTGTGGGTGTGATACTTGTGGGTGTGGTGGTAGCTGTGGTGGTTGTGGGTGTGATGGTGGTTGTGGTAGTGCCTGTGTTTGTGGTGAATGTTGAGGTGGTGTTGGGTGTGGTGGTACCTGTGGGTGTAGTGTCAGCAGTGTGTCTATGTTGTTTGTGTGTTTGCTTGTGTTTCTTTGTATGTTTATGTTCATGTGTGTAAGTGTAGGAGTTTGCTGCTTGTGTCTGTTGGAGTGGGTGCCCGCATAGAAGTGACCGTGCTTCAGATTGGGGTGGGAGTTGGGATTTTGATTGAGGAAAGGACTGGAGTTGGAGCACAAGGTTGGGCTGGTCGAGAGGCTGCGGTCAGTGAGGAGGCTATTTTAGCAAGTGTCTCTGCATGGTAGACGTTGATCTGTGAATGGCATCCAGAAATGAATTTGGCAAATAAGTCCTAGATGCCATTCACAATCACATTTTGGCCTACAGAGATGCTGCGTAAGAGGTCAATAGCCTCCTCACTCAGCACAGCTGGGGTGACAGGACAGGGCTTGAAGTGCCTGGGGCAACTGGAGTGGGGACAAGAAAGGGGGATATGGATGGATCTCTGTGTGGTAGACAAGGATAGAGGTACAGGGACTGGAGGGTCTACAACCTCTAGGGACTGGTTGCTTCTGGAGGTCTCCAAAGGTGATAATGATGAACTGGTGGTTTTCATTCCACTCCTCCCACCCTCCATGCCACTGTGTCCATTGTTATCAGATATTTTGTCATACGAAACACAGTGACTAGCTGCTTCCCCACCTTCTTGGCCAATGTTGTCTTTGCTTGATCTTGAAGATGCTGTAAAACATATACAATAGTGTTATTGTATCTGTGTGAATATAACTGATCATGGACATTGTTCTCAAAATGTTTAAACTTGACATATTTCACCTCCTTCAAGGCTTTAAAACTTTGGTTCATTTTTACCATTATCTCCTGCATGTAGAGAACATCTTCAGAAACCAATTGGTCCCTGTTTTGTTAAATTCCATTATTGCTCACATATTAATTATCATATTAATTATCATCATTTCTCTTAATCTTGTCAAAATGTCAGCAGAACTGTTTAACACATCTGAATGGTTTGGATTTGTTGTTTTGAATAGTGAACTCATATCACAAAAAAATAATGTAAATGAAAAGTCACTTTGTATACTTGTGTACATGGCTAAAAAAGCTGATTCATCATGATATTTTGCAGTTATCTATCTATCCATCTAATTATCTATCTATCTATATCGATATATACATATATCTCTTTCACTCTCTCTCTCTGCTATATATATATATATACAAACCTAGATCTTGATACATTTCAAATCCACTTTAGTACCGAGCAAAAGGTTTAAAATGTTACCACTAAAATGTCCTAAGTTATTTTTTTGTTTCTTTTATTATTGATAAATAAAATTAAATATTTTCTGGATTTCATTTTATTAAAACATTGTTGCAACATTTCAGTAAATATGTAAATCACTGATTCATATAGCAATTTTAAAACAAAAATAAAAATGTAAATCGCAATATACAACAGACAGTGAATTTCTGAAAATTCCTAATGAGCCATATTTTGTGCATGATTTTGGGTAGATGTTACTCGGTCACCAATGTGTTCATTTTCCTGTTTTTTTTTTTTTTTTTTTTTAATGTATGCCTATCACATTTTTTTACAAAACAGACTGGCTTACATGCATATTTGTGAAGGAGTGAGACATCTTGCAAATGTCACTTTTAATAGAAACTAACATGCATTTTTAATTATAAATATATTAGTGATTTATTTTAAATCAAAAATGTTGCCATTTAAACCTATTTTCCTTGTCATTTTGGCTCACATGTTCACTATTGTTTTTCATTAATACTAACTTACAAATATGACAATTAGAACATCCACTATATCATAAGTGCATGCTATGTCACCCATAATAGGGCTAACATAACATCCTTCATCACTGTGATGGAGCATCACACCTGACACAATTAGAAATTATGTCCTGTTTGGTACAACTGCCCCTTATGACATCAAACTTATTCATGCATATTTCTTTTTTTGGCAGGGATGTGTCTGCTCAAAACAGTGTTTTGGTAATAATCAGAATTATAGTGGTATCATTTTCTACAAATTAATATAAAAAACACATCATCATAAACCTTGTGCAAATCATACCATTTAAAGAACTCTATATGTGTTGGACATGTGTCAACCTTTATGGTGAAGCCCTTATTTGTTCCTGTAAAAAAAAAAATTCGCAGGAAAAAGTGAAAAAAGATCCTACCCCTTTGGTGCTGTTGTTGGGCTCTCATCTGCCCATCAATCTGAGGATAAGCCACCACAAGAATGCCGGCCATTGGTGCTGGGGGGGGGGTCAGGGTGAGGTGCACATGCTTGCCATGTTAGGAGGACTGGTCGAGCTGGACTTCTGCTGACTTCTTGGTCCAGCCTTGTAGGTCTTCCCATCAATTTTGGCAGTGTATGCTGTGCTGCTTATAGAACCTGAAGGTCCACAACTACTTCGTAATGGCCTTCCAGAACTCCTAGTTTTGATGGGCGTTGACCGTACGGATACAAAAAACGAAGAAAAAAAAAGTTTTGTGACTTTTTGTTTGTTTGTATTGATGTGACACAATTTAGAGAAATCAATCACAGGCAGTTTTCAAAAAGTTACAACAGTAGTCCATAAAATGTAAAACAAAATTAAGTAACCTGTTGAGCACCCTTATCCCTTATCATGTACTTATTTCACTAATCCAGGCCAGTGACATCACGCAGCCTTCATCATTTGTGGGAAAATAAACAGAGTAAAAAACATTTTCTTTTGGCATGTAAAGAAAAAAGATATATATGTTAATTTGTGTCAAATCTATGATATAATTTCTAAATTGACATAATGTAAAGTTTGTAAATTTCACATTAATTTATTAAATAAACATGTATATGTAGAACTGCACACCCAATAACACATACTAATGTTGTGATTTTGTGTAATTATAATGTGTTTAAAAATATGCACCATATTCTTTCAATGTTATCCATCACTACACTTCCCTCAGGAATTAAAAGGAAAATTCTAGCTGGTGAGCCATGCGGCTGGCAGTAGTGTGAAAGGACCTCTGCAGCCAGCATTTCTGGTGAGAAGATTAGGGCCCTTTCTCCTGATTTCCCTGGCATTGTGGCTCCCAGAGGTCAAAAACAGCAGCAGATGTTGAGGAGGTGTTATTGGTTGCCATGTTAGGAGGCAAGTGAGCTTTTTTGAAAATGGCATTTCATGTACATGATGTATGTGATCATAAACTGAGATATACACATCCATTGGCTTTCGTATATTGCTTTCACACGTTAGCCTATGACTCTGTCCACTGTGGAATTTTACACCCATTACCCTTTCATCTTCCGTCGACTTTCATCTAATTGCAAATGTCCTGATGTCAAGGTCACATGTCCACCATTTTAGATTGTAAAATAGTGTGTTTGTGAACATTAGGGCCCATATTTATACTTTTTTATGCCGAATTTGCATCATTTGATTTAACTCATTAGAACTGTGGCTTTTTAAAACCCTTATTGCTATACAACATTTTTTCAACCCCATTTCTCGACAAGTTTTGCGGATCCATTTTGACAGAGGAGAAGAATAAGCAGGACAGAAAAACATAAAATGTTTAGATGTTTCCGGGGCACCACCGCATACTGGGCATATGTCAGAAGTAGCAGTTGACTCCCAACTACTTCTTAGGGACATCAGCGGTAAGCTCCCAAACCGAAATCTAGCATATAAACCTTTTCCCAGTAAGTCAGACATAGTATCTGAATAAGGACCATACTGCGGATACCACTTAAAATCAATAAAAAAGATTAGTTAATCGAGCGTAAGATTTATGGAAAATATATTCATTCCTTACATGGGACCAGTATACAGATTTCAAGTCAATTTTATGGGATTTCACTAATTTATGAGGATTCTCCCAAAAATCTCCCAATCCCAATGTGTTTATTTAGAAATCTACATAAAAAGAAAAAATATTGTATTGATCTTTTTGCAGGTTCCTTCACCATGCCATCTTCAGTTGGGCATTTCAAAGCTGGGAGATTTGCAGTTGTATGTTGCTTTTGAGAAGTACTAAGGGAACATGGCTTGATCCTGCAAAAGGCACACACACTCATTTTGTATGTATATGTCTTCTATGAAGACAACTTGTACAGTGATTGAACTGACGTTTTGAAGATTGCATTAGACTTGTTTTATGTAGAATGTTCTCACCAAGAATATTTGCTGCTTATACAGCTCTGACCACATATTTTAGGTGAGCCAAAGCATCTACATCTCCCTTCACATTGGCTAAAGTCTCCTTTTTGTAGGAAACTGTATGAATCTTTTGATGTGTCTCATCATTGAAGGTAGTGCTACTTGTAGCACAACACTGAGGTGGTCATTAAGAGTTTGGCGGTACCATGATGGCCATGTTGGTGGCGGCGGTTGTACCGCCAATGGGCCGGCGGATAGGACTGCCAAATTATGACAATGACGATCTTCCCAACAGAAGACAGCCAAACCATCACTAGTACTGCCAGTGCGGTCATGCTGCCATGGATGGCGGTAGCCGCCTTCAGACCTGCAGAAACCATGTTCCCGCTGATGTATTACAAGGCTGCACAACACCAAGATTTCTGCTGCGGTCGCACCATCATGGAAACCCTGGCGGAAACCAACTATATAAAAGAAGACACTCACCTTCTGGAACATATACCTGTTTGGAGCAACCATGGAACCTCAACTGACATCCTCCCACTGCTCCTGCTCGCACAACAACTTTGGAACCAGCAACGACGACAACAACCGTAAGTACACACACCTACCTGTCACTGTAGGAAAAACATACAAATCCAGCATGGCTGGGGATGGTGACACACATGTACCCACATACCCTTATGGACATACATACACACATCAATATACACACATGCACACCCAAAATACACACACTATGGCTAACACACACGTACAAATCGCAGACACACAGCACCAGCACAGTCCAACACAACAATACACAGCACCACAGATTCACACAACTACACTACAGCCGCAACAACACAAACGCTTCGGCAAGCAACATTGCACACCTCCCTATGACACTACATACATACAACAACACGTAACAACACTTGACAACCAATATACACAGCCATTCAATGAAGCATATGTCATACCATGCTAACACAACATACAACGCTTCTGATATACCCATCACCACACACACACACGAACACACACCACCACATAAGGGCACACAACACCACCATTACACATTTCAATGCAAACAATAGACAGATTATCAACACACATGCATGTTCCAAACACAAAGATATCCTACACACAATACACAGCCATCACAGTAGGACAAATGGCAGGGCCACACCCACACATGCTGCCCAGACACAACAGCTAGCCCAACCAACACACACACATATCACACACACACAAACCACAGTAGCCAAAAACAAAATATCCAGGTAGAAAGAAAGGCAGGAAAAGTATGTTACATCAAACCAACAACTGGTTGGCCAGCATATATTAAATATATATATATGGCAATAAATACATAACTATGTACAAAGAGAAGGCCATTTGGCCAGTCCAAAGTTCAAAGTGCTAAAGGCACAATTTGCATGTCTGTGTGCCCCTACATGACTCCTTACTGCTAGATGACCTCCACAGTGTAGAGGCATCAAGGGAGCAGGCAGGCACCTCAGGGACTGGGGGGCAAAGAGAGGGTTTGGGCTTGGGTTTGGAAGGGCAGTCTTTGGGCTTGGGTTTGGGAGGGACACAGACTGTTTGGGGGTATCACGGGGTGGGAGAGGAGTCGGGAACAGGGATAACTCAGAGAGGAAATGCTTCTTAGACACACTGGGGCGGTCATGGTGAAAAGGTTTGAGAGTGGAGGTAGAAAGAGTGGTTGTCGGAGGAGTCTTGGTGGATGTCTTAAGTGCATGTGTATGCAAGAAATGCTTGTGGGTGGTGGTTGTTGGGTGGGTGACTGCAGACATTTATGTGTCTTGGGAGGGGGAAGGAGGTGCTGGGAGATGCCATGCTGAATGGGTGACTGTCTGTTGGGGTTGGGTCTGCAGGTATGGAAGATGTGCTGCATGTGGGTTTGTCAGTGGTTGTGGTGTCTGTGGATGTGGTGACTGGGATAGATGTCTGCAGGTCTGATATTGTGCTGACTGTGGGTAAGATAGGAGTTGTGGCTGGATCAGTGAATGTTGGTGTGGTGGCTGCATGTGTGTCTGGTGTAGTGTATGTGAAGGTGGGGGTGTATCTGCAGGTGGGTGTTGTTTGTGTGCATGCTGGGGGTGGGCCTTGTGGTGCTCGTGTTTGTCTGCATTACCGTTGGAAGCTGAGGTGGATGCATACTTGCAAGTGTGTGTGCTTTGGCTTGGTTTGGGAAGAGGAGTTTGGGATTAGGAAGAGGTAGGTGGAGGGGGATGGTAGACTAAGGGTGACTGACTGCGTCAGTGTGGAGACCAGAGCCTGAAAGGATCTCTGTAGGCCAGCCAGTACACCCTGAATGCCCTCCAGGAACACATTGCTCCACTAAAGTTGAGCTGCCATTCCCTGGATGGCATTCACAATGGTCGACTGACCCACAGAGATCGACCTCAGGAGGTCAATAGCCTCCTCACTGAGGGCAGCAGGGATGACTGGGGCAGGGACAGAGGTGCCTGTAGCGAATGAGACACCCATTCTCTTGGGTGAGCGATCACTGGCAACTGGGAGGCGAGCTCCAGAAAGGGCAATGTTAGTAAGGGGGATGGCAGACTGAGATGGTCCTGCGGTGATTTCAGAAGGGTCTGCCACTGCCAGGGAGTGTCCACTGGAGGAGGATTCCATAGATCACGTGGAAGATCCGGTCTCCCTTATAGCCTGCAGCATTCCCACTCACCTGTGCCCCTTCTCTTTCGCCTGGTGATGCTGATGCACACAAATAGAGGGAGGGAGAGAGAGAGATAGGGAGAGAGAGGGTTAACATTTACCTCACATACACATATGTAGACATGCATGTCTGTTAGAATACATATCCTGGCCAGGTCCCGATACACATTTCTGACAACATGTCACAATATGTCACTCATACCCACTCCTGTATGCTAACCCTCACACCTACATCCAAATCCAAGTTGGTCAGCACTACTGGAGTCATCCACATGATCACCAAAGCCATGTTTGCATGCACAACATGCCCTGGATGAAGAACAAATGACTCCATGATTTCACATCATATCTCTCTATACTCCTATCAACTATTGGAAGTGGTGCTGACTGAACAAAACGCATCAGGCCTGTACAGTTACAACAGCTGATCAGTCCATATCCTTTGTTAAATATCCATGACAGTGAAGACTACTCCACTCACACACCACACAGCATCTGCCTTTCACATTACATGGCTGACCTAACACTCTGTACAGTAATGCCAATCTAGATCTAATAACAGATTTGGCCACTGCAAGTTAGACACCCATACTGGTGGCATCTGATGTGTACAATACAAGTCTGTGGTACAGGCATGTAATCAGTCTGACCCAATCACAGAGGAAGATCTGCATACACCAACACAAATATATATCATAACTAATCATACAACTAAGTGCATCCAAAATGGCCGATATTGCACATATTACACATCCATACACAATCACTGAGTGCAGTGTCACAACTGATGAACTTCAGGAACACACATATGACATATGGTCTACATACAATACCACCACACATGTAGTTTCACCAGTAGGTCTTCATGACATGATAACACCACCTTGACTCACACCATTCCAGAATTGTGAATACCTGTATCTAAGTCCAGATAACACACATCGCAGGTGGTAAATACATGTAGGCATTATGCATACATGAACCAACACGACTACCTTTGTACTCACAACACATCCAACTGCTACATAGGGCAGCCTCAGGAAGGAGAGAAAATACAACATTTATTTCACATCAAAATCCCATATGTCGTAAAATTCCCTATCCTGTCCTAATCACCCACTTCAGCTAGGCCAAGGGTAGCAGATATCTTACTCCATCAGATGTACCCACAAGAAACAATTGAGACATTATGTAGGCATCAACTAAGCTATGTTGCACTGTAATTGCAGGAACATTGTCATACATAGCATTTACATTACATATTGACAATGTTGAGGTCTGCCTAGGCACGTACCACCTCTAGTACTATCCGGATGGGTTCAAGGTTTCATCCCCACAAGTCTAGCATCTAGAAATGCATGATGTTTGTAATTAGACCACATCAAAGATACATTTTAAAATATCCTACCTTAGCAACCTTCACATACCCTATAGATAGCAAATGATCAAGCCATTAGTTCAGTCCTATACAGGCCATATCTGTGGTGGAAATGTAATGGCTGCCTCACATGGAGTCAATACCATTACCAGTACTTGATGTATTTAGTCCCTGTGGTAAAACGAGAGTCACACAGTTGCTTATACAGGTGTGCTAAAGAGATGGCAGTGGACTGACACCTTAGAGCCACAAATGCTCAAATGCAGATGGATGGAGCAGGTCATACTCAATAGGTAGGGTGCTTACAAACTCACATACCTAGAAAAGGCATGATGGAGTCACACATGTGCCATTGACATTAGACCATCTCCACTTTGCAGACATTGAGATGTGTTGATATGTGAGATGTACATCCACTGGCAGCAAACCATCTAAACACATCCACAACTTATACTCAGTCCAGGTGGTTTCTACCCATTCCCACTAGTCTACATACATGTTGCATTGACTACATTTTCACATAAGCTACAGTGATGCAGCTAATCTCATATAACCTGAGCCAAGTCCCAGGATACAGTCAGTACTCACCCCCTTGTGGCTGCTGTGCTGCCCTAAAATGCCCATCTACCACAGGATATGCCACTGCAAAAATGAGGGACCACTAGGGTGGGTCAAGGTCCAACGGGCACCCCTCCCTTGTCAGGAGGACATCCCCAGCTGTGCCTCTGCAGTCTTTCAGGTACAGCATCTCAGGTCCTCCCACTACTTGCGACAATGGGTGCTCTGCCGGCTGTGGACACCCAGGGTCCACACTTGCCTAGCAAAAGAACACCAGATCCTTTTCTTCTGAGGGACGTTCACCTGCATGGATGACACAGACAAAAGGAGATAGTCATGTATACTGGCACAATACCAACAGCAGTGGCTTATTCACATCCGACGTACCAAGGGCCATATTTATACTCCGTTTGCGCCGAAATTGCGTCGTTTTTTTTGACGCAATTTCGACGCAAAACTAACGCCAACTAACGCCATATTTATACTATGGCGTTAGAGGCGAATAGCGCCAAAGTTCCCGGAATGTGCGTCATTTTTTAGCGTGAACCCCTTCCTTGCGTTAATGATATGCAAGGGAGGCGTTCCCGTCTAAAAAATGACTCCCAGGCCTTTACGTGGTATTTATACTCCCGGGCAAAAGAGACGCCCGGGATTTGGCGTGGCTAAAAACGGCGCATTTGCGCCACTTTTTAACGCCTGCTCAGGGCAGGCGTTAAGGGGCCTGTGGGCTCAAAATGAGCCCACAGGTGCCCTCCCATGCCCCCAGGGACCCCCCCTGCCACCCTTGCCCACCCCAGGAGGACCCCCAAGGATGGAGGGACCCACCCCAGGGACATTCAGGTAAGTTCAGGTAAGTATAATGTTTTATTTTTTATATTTTTTTTTGGTGGCATAGGGGGGCCTTATTTGTGCCCCCCTACATGCCACTATGCCCAATGACCATGCCCAGGGGACAGAAGTCCCCTGGGCATGGCCATTGGGCAAGGGGGCATGACTCCTATCTTTCCAATGATAGGAGTCATGTTGATGGGGGATGGGCGTCGTTAAAAAATGGCGCAAGTCGGGTTAAGACGATTTTTTCGACGTAACCTGACTTGCCCCATTTTAAGACGCCCATGCGCCATTTTCCCCCTACGCCGGCGCTGTCTGGTCTACGTGGTTTTTTCCCACGCAAACCAGGCAGCGCCGGTCTGATTGCGCCGTCTAACGCCATTCCATAAATACGGCGCCCGCTTGGCGCTTCAGAATGGCGTTAGACGGCGCAAAACTTTTTGACGCTAAACTGCGTTAGCGCAGTTTAGCGTCAAAAAGTATAAATATGGGCCCAAGTGCCCACACATACCCATCCTCTCCACTCACATGCCTTCAGTTTATGCCCTCTACATGCATATACTCCCTCACTGGTACACTTGTCTGATTCACCGTCCCATGCAACCCCTATCACACATGGCTATGGCGTTGGACTCACCTGCTCCTCTAGTGCCCCATTTAGCTGTTCATAGAGGGGAAGGACCTCTTCCACAAGTTTCTCCAGCTTTTCTGGGGTGAAGGCTACAGCCCTATCACCTGCAGGACCTGGCATGATGGCTCCCAGTACACAGCAGTTCAGGTCGTGGAGGTCTGGATAGCAACAGTGTCAGGAGTCAAGTGAGAAAAGCTGAAGAAAATGGCAGTCACAGCCACCATGTACAGGACGGTCATAGCCACCATGTACAGGACTGTCACCGTCAGCAGTCATCGCCATTGGCCCTTGTCCGTCATAGGCAGCAATGTTGACCCATGACAAGCAGCACGGCGGTTGCAACCACCTTCCGCAATCACGACATATGCTGGCAGACTTAGGTCACTTCCAAATGTCCAGTGCAGCAGGACAGGCGGCTACCATGTTGTGCACATATAATGTGCCTAAATAAGTGTGCCATACACTCATTCACCCAAATGGCAGGGTAGGCCTATGTTGTGCAAAGAAATGTGACATGCATGATACAGTGACGTGATGTGGCATTATATCCGATGATGGGCATGTTTAGATACTTGGAGGCACATAGGCATTGGCACTATATTGGTATATCCCATAACTATTCTTTTAATCAGTGCAGGACAGCTCAGTCTATCAGCTAAAGTACAGTAAAGTGTCCTACATGACTTTCATGCACAGCAATGTGCTGCAAGGATGGTGTCCAAAGCAATTCAGCATGGCTGTAAAGGTATATGTCAGCAGTGCTACCATGTCCTACAGTGTTAGGTGTGTGCTATTTTTACATGTTCTGCTCACAAGTGTCAAACGCCTTTCTCAATGTAAATTCTCTCCTTTCTACCTAGATATCCTGCCATGAGGAGATTGAGACAACCACCAGTGTACCAACAACTAGTTGACCTTGCAACCATGGAGGACAGGCATGTCATCCAGACCTATTTTCTGAATCGTCAGATCATCATGGATCTTTATACACAGTTGGAGCCAGATCTCTTGACAGCCATACGCAATCCCTATTGCATCCCTCCTACAGTACAAGTGTTGTCAGTGCTACATTTTCTTTTCACAGGCTCCTTTCAGAATGCAGTGACCTTGACAGCAGGGATGTCTCAGCCCATGTTCACTCTTGTTTTGAAGGATGTACTGTGTGCATTGTTGAAACACCCGGACAGCTACATCAGGTTCCCCCCAATGTGCAGATTTGGCCATTGTGAAGGCAGACTTTTATGATATGGGACACATCCCTCATGTGATAGGGCCCATTGATGGGACCCATATAGCCCTGGCCCCTCCTAGTGCCAATGAACAGGTATATAGGAACAGGAAGAACTAACACTCCATATATGTTCAGGTGGTGTGTCTTGCAGACCAGTATATCTCACAAGTCACAGCCAAGTTTCCAGGATCTGTGAATGACTCCTACATTTTTAGGAACAGCAATGTCCCACGCATGATGGCACGACTACAAACAGAGCTGGTTTGGCTCCTTGGTATGTATGTATATGAAGGTGTTTCACTGTTTTGGCACATGTCACCACATTCTTCCCTGTAGCTGTAATGTTATTTCACTGGTCCTACATTTTTTAACACAGGTGACTCTGGCTATCCTAACATTCCCTGGCTGTTGACGCCAGTGAGGTACCCTGCCACGGAAGGGGAACTCCATTTCAATGAGGCCCACGGGAGGATGAGGCATGTAATCGAAAGAACATTAGGCTTCCAGAAGGCCAGATTCAGGTGCCTTGACCTATCTGGAGGTGCCCTACAATCTAGCCTTGAGATATCAGATACCATTGCTAGCTGATGAGGGTGAGGCAGCTGGACCAGTGGCTGGCAATACTGACATGGCAAGTGATAAGGAGGCAGAGGAGAAAGGTGCAGCTGACTCTAGGACTGAGCTCACCAATCAGTACTTCCAGTGACATAGAGGTATGTTGATTGTGGGTTTGGAAGTGTTGTATATCCACATTAATAGCTGACAGTAATCCTCCTGAGTTGACTCATCAGTGGGGGTGTAATGTGGTTCTATCCCTATGTATGTGTTGGGGGAGCTGACTGATTGAATGTAAGGTGCCCAGTAAAAGTGTCTCTAACACTGACTGCATTTTCCTACACTCACATCTCCAATGTACAATCCAGTATTGAGCTATGTTGCTTCATTTTCCTGTTCTCATGTCATTCTACCCACCAACTGTGGTATTTAACTGTATGCCTCTGCTACCTATTGCTTGAAGCATTCATACTTATTAGCCATAGGTAAATGATTACAGAACTGAGGGTTGTACATGACAGATGGCAGCTAAAGTGATTTGTGTAGAATAATCTGTGCCTGGTGATGTATAGGTAATATTTGGGTCCCCTGCTTAAGAGGTATTCTACACTGGGCATGACATCTATGAGTTGCATATGTGCTTTGTGTGGCTCCATGCCTTCCATCCTGATGGTACTCTCTCTCGTGGTCTTTTTGAACTTACTATACTCTTGTGTGGCCCTGGATTTGTGACTCTCTGACATTTGTCTTGGGACATTTCTGTTGTACTATGTCTCCTGCTGAGGATGTCTTGCTCTGTTGTACATTACACTGTCTGTTGGATGTAGGAGGGAATAACCAGATCACATTTAGCAATCATGACATGTATTGTTTTTTTAATGAAGACACATATAATGTACCTGTGTTCAATGGTGTTTATTGTGCATATCATCAAATCGTGACTAAAAAAGTATAGTGCATACATTGTCCAACATGAGTGAGATCATGGTAGATGGAATCATCAGAGTAGTTGGTACAGCTATTGGTTGCACAGGTCTAGTGTCTATGTGCCAATGGGAAGATGGAGTAATGTCAGTGAACCGTCAACAGGGTGTCTCAGTGGTACACAAGGTAGACAAATTAGGTGAGGACTACTTCCTGGCAGTGGGTTGGGTCTTGGCATCTGCTCTAGCCGAATGTCTGAATGGACGTCCACATATGGGGGGTTCTTCAGCTACAGAGGGAGGAGTGTCTGAGTGCTGTGATCCCCCTGGCAGGGCCACTATTCCACTAGCTGCTTCTGATGTTGATGGCTCAGATGTTAGGTTGCTGGTGGATGCGGGAAGCACGCACGGTGGTGTTGATGTCCCTCAGCACTCCTACAGTGGACCAATGGTGGCATTTGGGCCTGCCACTGCCTGCATGACCTCCTGATGGTATTCCTTCTGCAGCCTTTGGTTTCCCCCTAACATGGTGATGATCTGGCCCATTCTGTCCTGAGATTGTTGGTATGCTCCCAGGATTTGGGAGATGGTTTCCTGGTCAATAGAGTCCCTTTGGAGCCCCATCCTCTGGCCCACAGCTTCTCTCCCATGCCCCCTACCCCCATGTGCCTGTGTCCCTAGCATGGTATCCCCACTCAAAGGCTTTGCAGGACCTTTATTGTCTGGGGTTTGAGGGTTTGACTCAGGTCCCTGTACTGTGGGGTACACAATAGTTTGAACAGTCCTTGGGACACAGGTTTGGGAATGAAGGGGTGGCTTTGATGTAGAGGCCACAGGATTGGGGGATTGATGTGGGTGGGTGAGGCAGGGAGTCATAGACTGACCAGGTGTCCCAGATGGGCCAGGGAGTTCATCAGTGTCTAGACATCTAGACATGTTGTCCTCACTTGGGCCTTCATCTTGAGGAGGGCTGGCACTCTCTGGTATCCTCTCCATGGTGGTACTGGCAGAGGTAACTGTGAATGGAGTGCAAGACAGAGTTAAATATTGATTGTGTGTTTGGTTATCTACTGCATGCATACAGTGGCTTGACATGATTCCCAGGAATGACAATGACAGATGCTGCACAGCATGCCATTTGTGGTAGAAAGTGGTCTGTAACATGTGTAAAATACTCCATTTAGGTTGGTGCCATTCAGGTGTAGTATTTTTCGCTCTGTGGATGGGTTCCGGTACTGTCTGATAGTTCACATGACTGGTCTACACTGTTAACTAGTGACTATTCAGGCTTGCTAATTGTGAGAGGAAAGGGCTGGACATTGAAGCATGGTGTCCCAGTGGGAGGAGGGTATGTCTGGATGCAAGATTAATTGTCCTCTCTGTGCATGTTGTGCAGGTGCATGGAGTATGCCATCTTACATTCCATACCATGGTGGGTCAATGTCTGGGTTGTGGATCCTGATTAGTGGCCAATTGGATTAGTCACAGTGCTGAAGCTGTGTTTAGCCTTGTTTGGCATTGTGTTGTGCCATTGTATTGCTGTCATTGCCATGTAGTGGTCCTCAGTTGTACCATCTAGTTGGTATAGCTAGTTCAATACTCATACATGAAAGAGGTGTGATGTTCACATTAGAGGTTTTCACGTAGATGTGCTAGTGCATTGTGGGAGTCGTAGTGCTAGTATTATCCAATGCTACCTGTGCCTTTGCCAAGAGCTCTGTAGGCTGTTGGGCTGGGTAGAGGTGTGGCACACAGGAGAGGGGCTTTAGGTGTATATTTAGGAGGTGTAGTGAGACATACAGTGGATTGGGGAGTATTTGGGTGCTGAGGAAGCATGGAGGACATAACAATTGTGTGCCATGGTAGTTGTGGGTACTTACAGAGTCCAGTCAACCAGGTATTCCAGTCATGCCCTCAGGATGCAGAATGTCCAAGACCTTCTTCATCCAAGATATGAACTGTGGGGGAGGAGGTGGGAGCCCACCGTCAGTCTTGTGCACCTTCCCCCTAAGGTCGTTCCACCTCTTCCTGATGTCCTCCCTTATGCGTGGAAGGTTGCCTACTGAGTTGACCCTGTCGACTAATCTCTGCCACAACTCCATTTTCCTGGCTTTTGAGGTTTGCTGGTCCTGTGCTCCAAACAATTGTGGATTTACCCTGCCGATTTCATCTGCCATGACCCTCAACTCATCATCTGTGAACCGTGGGTGCCTTTGTGTGGTCATGGTAGTGGTTGTATTGAACATGGGAGGGGTGTTGTGTGTGTAGGAGTGCAGTGTAGGATGATAGATGGATGTGATAGGTGGGTTGTGAGTAATGGATGCTTGTGGTGTGTGTGTGTGCTCATTATGTGTGTTTTGTATTGGTAGTGCAGTTGTGTGATGTGCACTGAGTGAGATGTGTTCATGTGCCTAAGGTGTAATGGTGCAATATAAGTGCATTTGCTTGCTCTTAGTGTATGTGAAAATCAATATTGTAGCAAAGAATTGTGGGTTGTGTGGGGGTGTGTTATATAGTGCAGTGTGTATGTACGTCAGGTGTGGGATATTCAAGCTGTCCAATCTGGTGTTGTGTTCTGACAGTACTGTGTACTGAGCATTGCAGTTAGCACTGCCAATGGTTTAACACCGTGAAAGAACCACTGTGGTGATCTGTGGCTCATAATGTGGTGGTTGGAATTGTGTTGGGCTGGTGGTGCCGGTGGTGAAACTGTCTCTTACCCACCCTCCTGTGTCCTGGCGGTGTCAGATTTGTGGCTGTTTTCTGGTGCTCTGCAGAGTGTCACTCTTAAAACGGCAGTTGAATTACTGCCAACGTGGCGGTGTTTTGGTGGCCACCACTGCAGCAGTATTCCAAAAAAACTGCCAAAGTCATAATGAGGCCCAAAGTGTGTAAAGTATTCAAGTATCACAAAACAGTAATAAAATAAAATACAGGAAACAGTTAAAAAACCCAGAACCAATGTATAAAAATAGGAAACATTTTTATCTTTAGTTTGACACCAAAATGAATAAAATCAGATAAGGGAACTGGAGAGGTGAATTTTTAAACAATTAACTTTTTTAGTGCTTAGAAACTAAAAGCGACACTCAGGACAACTTGTTGCACCTCGACCGGGACAAAGTCAAAGTTTAAGGTTGACCACGATGGAGCCCTGCTTGGCTACAGAAAGCAGGAGGCCTCAGTCAAAAGTTTACCTTCAGACTTAGGGGCTCATATTGACCCCAGCAGTAAAAACTGCGTACTGCAGCAGCGACGACTGCCAAAAAAACATCACTGCATCTGCCAGCCATCCGCCGTATTATGATCACAGCCGGATTTCTGCCAGAAGGATTGTGGAAATCCGGCTGTGGCCATGCCAGCGGATGTCGGTAAGGTGGCGCTGCTGCCAACAGCAGCACCACGCCATTAGTCTGCCACCGGCCGTTTAGTGAGAAATAATACGGCCTGGCGGTGTTCTGCTCGCGGGCGCTGCTGGTGGCAGCAGTGCCCCGTCCCGTCTCCTGCTGGAGGACCTCCTGACTACAGGTAAGTTGGGTGCTCCGATGGGGGGGGGACGGATGGTGTTTTGTGTGTGTGTGTGTGAGAGGAGGGTGTGTATGTCTGTGCGTGCATGTATGCAGGTGTGTGTTGTGTGTTATATGTGTGTGCATTTTTGGGGGGGTGAGTTTGTGTATGTGGATTTGTTTGAATGAGTGTCTGCGTGTCTGCATGTATGTATGTAAGTGTGTACAGATGTGTGTGTGAATGGATGTATGCATGCGTTGGATGAATGCTGGAATGGGTATGTGTTTGTGTGTGTATGTGTGAAGAGTGGGGCGTGTATGGAGGGGTCTGGAGAGGAAGGTGGGGGTTGGGGGCAACCTGGGGAGGGGCGGGAAAGACCCCTATCAGTGACAGGGAAGGAGTTCCCTGTCACTGATAGTGCCTACCGCCATGGTTTTCGTGGCAGTAAGGGAGCCACGAAAACCATGGTGTTAGGCGGGGTCATAATCCCGCAGGCCAGCAAGTGACGGCCGCTGGGCTGGAGAGTGAAGTCTCCAGCCCGGTGGTCGTTACTGCCATGGAGGTCGTGTGGTGCATTGGCAGTTTGGCTTCAGCCAAACCGCCATTGTCATAATATGGAGAAAGGTACCGCCAGCATGTTTGCAGTACTTTCCTCCATATTTACACTGACCGCCAGGGTCATATTGACCCCCTTAGTCTTTTTCTTGAAGATTTTCTTCAGCAGAATGAAGTCACCAATCCGAACTGCCCTCCCTAGAGCCCTCTTCGGAAGAGTGTCACAGGAGACCTCAGTGAATAATTCCACCTTCAGACTTAGATGATTTTTCAGGGTGGAAATCTTCATCCGAGCAAAAGCTAAAACTAGATCTGACGTCCCTGGAGCCCTCCGTGGATACACTGCATCGGAAGTCCCAGGCAAGCTTTTACTTTCGGACTTTGTCTCTTTTTTGGAGCTTTTTCTCTCTGACGTCGGACGACCCTCCACAGCAAGCAGATTTTGAGTTGATGTTGTTGGATTCTCTTTCCAGGAGCCCCCTTTGAAATCCTGGAAGTCTGGGGCTCCTGAGCTTTTCACTGGGATGAACCTGCAAGTTTGGCCAGTTCGTGGACAACGTAAGCCGGCTTGACTTCCAACGACAGGTCTGTTCCTTTATGGAGCTTTTCACCAAAGCTGCCAAAACTAATCCTGCCCAGTGAAGCAGGATTATGGGAGTTGCAGTGATCTTCGGAAATCGAGAGACTGCACATTAAAGTCCCCTGTCTGGCAATAAAATTGGAAGTTGTATTTGAACACCATGTTCCAACAATGAAAGACCCACAGCAAATGCTCTTCACTTTATAAAACTATAGGACTGTTGGAATGCCAGGTCCATTCAATGTCTGGACCAGCGCCTTGAGACCCTCACAGGTGAGTAGTGCTCTTTACACATCTCTGATTGATTGATTGACCAAAAGTTCTCCCATCTTATCCAAAATTCTGGATCTTCTTCCAGTAGGTCTTTGAAGGTTCATTAGAAGTCCAGAGCTCACCCAAGGTTCCGGAAGATCTGAGTTGCTCCTTGAGGGCTAGGGCTTCAACTCCCAAAATGCACCTGGCTCAAACTCCAAAATGACCACTGGAGAGTGGTCAGCTGGTCCGTTTCTTCAGGATTTGATGTATGGGACTCTGGTTACCTATTTTTCACCTGTAGCAAGCAGGGAGTCCCATCTTGAAACAGATGAAGCGAGGCAAAGTTGTTCTTGTGGTGAAGCCCACGTGTGCAGCTGGTGCAGTCCTTCAGAGTACAGTGTCTAGGTGCAGGTTAGGGATGCAGCAGGACAGTCCTTCTTCTTCTTCTAGTCTTGTTCCTTGCAGGGATCTAAGGCATGGGTGCAGCTCTGCCAAATTAATCCTTGCTCCTTTGGTGAAAAGTAGGGGGAACAACTATCCAATCACAGGCAGGCCACTATCCACTTGGATGACCACTCCCTTGGAAGTGTGGCAAAAATCAATCCCAGGGAGCAACATTCTTTAAAAATCCAAAATGGCTGAACCTGAATTTTGGAGGTTAGGTCCGGCTGAGCCCACCCCCTTGTGTTGCTACAATTCCTTAACATACCCCTTTCCTGCCCTCTCCTAATGTCATCAAGAAAAGCACCTGGTTGTCTGGGGTTGCAGGAAGTGGGGAAGGTCCTGATCTGCTCCAAATGTCCTTCCTTCCTTTGTAACCAGTTAGGCTGCTCTCCCCATTTTGTTTCACCATCTGCTGATTCACATCTCCTACCGCAAGTACTTCCTTTGTGTTCAGCCCAGGCCACTTCACGCCTCATCAAGGCAGCCTGGCCAGCCTGCCATAGGCTGGTCAATCAGAAAAGGACACTGCAGAGCTGAAGTTGGCAACTTTCAAGTAGAGTTCTAAAACCCTTTCCCTGAACTAGTTATACTAAATCCAACAGTGGCAAGTTGTGAAATTTATTATAACAATCAGTTTGATACCATACTTGAAATATCTGGCTTCGATTTTGAACCTATTAATTAAAGTCTCCCCATTTTAGCCTGTGTAGCCCATTCATTACAGTGAGAGAAAAACAGATTTGGCCATTTTCCCTCAGCAGGGTTTATAAAACAATTTGTATAAAGTCCCTGCTTATAGATACATAGAACCCAACCCTAGGGACACTTAGGGTACACCTTAGGGGTGACTTATATGTAAAAATAAGGTAGTTTAATACTTTGGAAGTACTTTTAATTCCAAAGTCATATTTGCATATAACTTTACTTTAAAAACAGCCAGCAAGACAGGCCTGCCTTTAAAATGGCACTGGGCACCTCAGCAGTTCACCTATGGGTGTACTATCTAGGCTGTGGTCCCAAAACCTACATGCCTCACAATGTACTAGGGACATATAGGTAGGTTGATACTGCCAATTATAATTAGCCTAATTTGCATATCGACTTTACACAGAGCACTGGCCCTGGGTCTGGTAAGCAGTACCCAGGGCACGGTCAAGAGTCAGTAACCACCAGTATCTGTCCAAAAAGTCTGGGGGTGACCAGGTGACTTTCCTACACTCCCCCAAGATGAAAGGTGATGGGTATTAACCTACACCCTGGTAGTCTTCATCACCTAAAGGCTATCTGCGTTGGCATGGGCACTCACTGATCTATGTTCCACTGTGAAGTCCATCCCCTGTAGGGAAATGGACCACCTTAACAGTTTTGGGCTCTCCCCCCACATTTGCATCAGCCATCTGACTGAGAGGTCTGTGGTCAGTTTGAACACAGAAGTGAGTGCCAAACGGGAATGGCCTCAGCATCTACAGGGACCATAGTACAGCAAATGCCTTCTTCTCAGTGGCACTCCATCTCTTTGGCGGTCGGATGACCACGGAAGCACCGCCAACAGGCTGGCGGTGCTTCCCTGCCCATTCTGACCGCGGCGGTAAAGCCGCGGTCAGAAAAGGGGATCCGGCGGTTTCCCGACGGATTTCCCCTGTCTGGGCTGAATCTCCATGGCGGCGCTGCAAGCAGCGCCGCCATGGAGATTCCGACCCCCTTCCCGCCACCCTGTTTCTGGCGGTTTTTACCGCCAGGAACAGGATGGCGGAAACGGGTGTCGTGGGGCCCCTGGGGGCCCCTGCACTGCCCATGCCACTGGCATGGGCAGTGCAGGGGCCCCCTAACAGGGCCCCAGCATGATTTTCACTGTCTGCATAGCAGACAGTGAAAATCGCGACGGGTGCAACTGCACCCGTCGCACCCCTGCAACACCACCGGCTCCATTCGGAGCCGGCTTCTATGTTGCAGGGCCCCTCCCCGGTCTTTTGACCGCGGAGGGGCCAAATGGCGGTGACTGCATGGTATGGGTATTAACCTACACCCTGGTAGTCTTCATCACCTAAAGGCTATCTGCGTTGGCATGGGCACTCACTGATCTATGTTCCACTGTGAAGTCCATCCCCTGTAGGGAAATGGACCACCTTAACAGTTTTGGGCTCTCCCCCCACATTTGCATCAGCCATCTGACTGAGAGGTCTGTGGTCAGTTTGAACACAGAAGTGAGTGCCAAACGGGAATGGCCTCAGCATCTACAGGGACCATAGCACAGCAAATGCCTTCTTCTCAGTGGCACTCCATCTCTTTGGCGGTCGGATGACCACGGAAGCACCGCCAACAGGCTGGCGGTGCTTCCCTGCCCATTCTGACCGCGGCGGTAAAGCCGCGGTCAGAAAAGGGGATCCGGCGGTTTCCCGACGGATTTCCCCTGTCTGGGCTGAATCTCCATGGCGGCGCTGCAAGCAGCGCCGCCATGGAGATTCCGACCCCCTTCCCGCCACCCTGTTCCTGGCGGTTTTTACCGCCAGGAACAGGATGGCGGAAACGGGTGTCGTGGGGCCCCTGGGGGCCCCTGCACTGCCCATGCCACTGGCATGGGCAGTGCAGGGGCCCCCTAACAGGGCCCCAGCATGATTTTCACTGTCTGCATAGCAGACAGTGAAAATCGCGACGGGTGCAACTGCACCCGTCGCACCCCTGCAACACCACCGGCTCCATTCGGAGCCGGCTTCTATGTTGCAGGGCCCCTCCCCGGTCTTTTGACCGCGGAGGGGCCAAATGGCGGTGACTGCATGGTGGGCGGCTACCGCCGCCCGCCGCGGTCAGAATGACCGCCATAGCCTTTTTCAGAGTGTCAAAGGCTTTTTGACACTCTGGGGTCCAAATTACTTTCTTGGGCAGTTTCTTTGAGGTGAGTTCTGTCAGAGGGGCCACTATGGTGTCATAATTCTGAACAAACCTCCAGTAATACCCAATCAGGACAAGAAAGGCCCTGACCTGAGTCTCGGTTTTAGGAGCCTCCCGATCCATGATAGTCTGGATCTTGGGCTGGAGAGCGTGTACATGGTCTCGACCAACAAGGTGACCCAGGCATACTACTGAACACTGCCCTATCTGGCACTTGCCTGCCTTGATAGTCAGGCCTTCAGGTGGACAAGGTGATCCTCCCAGGTGGAAATAAATACAGCTATATCATACAGATAAGCTGCACTGAAAGATTCCAACGCAGACAAGACTCTGTTCACCAACCGTTGGAAGGTGGCAGGGGCATTTTACAGGCCAAAGGACACCACTTTGAACTGAAAGTGGACCTCTGGAGCAGAAAATGCTGACCTGTCCTTAGCTCCTGGATTTAAGGCAATCTGCCAGTATCCTGAGGTCAGGACAAATGTACTCAGGAACTTAGCAGCCACCAACCCATCAATGAGCTCATCCGCTCTAGGGGTGGGGTGAGCATCAGTCTTAGTGACTGCATTTAGACCTCTGTAGTCTACAGAAAATATTAGCTCTTTTTTCTATCTTGGGGATTAGGTTTGGGTATCTGTATTACTGGAGTGGCCCAAGGACTATCAGAGGGCTCAGTTATCTTTATGTTCAACATCTTAGCCACTTCAGCATTGATGTTGGCCTTGACCTGGTCAGACAACCCGTATAACTTATTCTTGACAGGTAAGCTAATACCAGTGTCAGTGTCATGGACACACCAATTGGTGAGTGCAGGGGTCAGAGAGAACATAACAGTAAACTGATCCAAAACTTATCTGAAGCCTACTGCTGCTGGGCTGTTAATTTTGGGGAGAGTACAACTCCCTCCACTTATCCATCTTGTGCATTTGTGGATAAGAGGTCTGGCAGAAGTTCACTTTCCTCCTCATTTCCCTCTTCAGTGACCATAAGCATGGTCATGTCTGCCCTGTCCTGGTGAGGTTTTAGTCTGTTCACATGCAGGATCCTATGCGGACTCCTGGTGGTGCCAAGGTCCACCAGGTTGGTGACCTCACCCTTCTTTTACAAAATTGGATAGTGCTTAGTCCATTTGGCCTGAAGTGTCCTGGGAACCAAAGGCTCCAAAACCCACACCAGCTGACCTGGGTGATATTCAGGCATGGTCGCCTTATGGACATCCCAGAGCTTCATGAGCTCTTGGCTGGCCTCCAGGCTGCTACTTCCCTTCCCTTTGTCATGTACTCAGCCATGCATGACCACAGGCCTAGCACATAATCAAGCACATTCTGCTTGACTCTTTGAGAGGCTTCACCCAAGACTCTAGCACCAAACACAATGGGCCTTTTACAGGGTGCCCAAACAGTAACTCAAAGGGGCTGATTTCAAACTCCCTTTGTGGCACATCCCTGTATGCAAACAGCAGGCATGGGAGAATAACATCCCATCTCTTCCTGAGTTTGTCAAGCAAACTCATTACCATGCTGTTGCTTGACAGGGTGTTGTTACATCCCTCCACTAGACCATTGGTCTGGGGATGATGGGGGTGGTGAACTTATAGGTAACTCCACACTCATCCAACATTGCTTTCAGATAGGCTGACATAAAGTTTGTGCCCCTATCTGAGACCACCTTCTTTGGGAATCACACTCTGATTGACACACCACAATCAGGGCCCTAGCCACTGTGGGAGCAGTGACTGTTCAGAGGGGTATTGCCTCTGGGAACCTGGTTGCATAGTCCACAACCACCAAAATGTACTGGTTACCTGAGCGCGTACTCAGAGCACCAGCACCGGGACCAGGAGCAGAGCAAGTGAGGTGAGCCCATCCCAGCGGCGTCTGAAAAGGCAGAAGGCAGTTGCGAGTGGGCCCACAGCTCTCACGGACTCCCACTGAAGTGGCCTGATCGACCGGGTGCGTCTTGCGGGAGTGTGGGGCCCTGCCCCCCTCACCACCAATCCCAACACCTGCTGCCTGCTTGCATGCCTCTCAAAAATTTACTCAGAATCAAAAGCAGACGAAAACGGACAGACGGACGGATTGGTGCAGCGCAGCCATTACTGAGCCACTGCGGAGCTTCGGAGGCAAGGAGGCACAACCGCATTTTGGGGTATGCAACAGAACGTATAGAGGAGCCTCGAAGCCTCGAAGACTCGGAGGCATACCAGGAGACACACCTAAGGCATGCAGAGTCACGCCCAAGTCACAGTAACTCAGTGTTGGGCCAGCACAGTAAGGTGCAGGCACAGTAAGGCACAGTAAGGCGTCCTGGGCCAAGCACGCCCACAGAACCACAGGACACCTGAATCATCCACCGGAATCACCCAAAGACACTTGCGCCCCAAGGAGCTTGGGAACACGCGACAATAACACCGCATAGCCCCCACAGCCCCCACAGTCTATAGCCCAGAGCCTGTACCACATACCATCCCTCTGCTACACGGGTCTGGAAGGACAGGAGGGTAGGAGAAGGGGCATCTAGGGGGTTGGAACCCATGGTTTGGCCTGTGCCCTCCCCTCCATAGCACATAGCCCAGAGACCACAGCCCCACGGCAAGGGCAGGAGGGCAGGAAAAGAAGCATCAAGGGGGTGCAACATAGTACTACTCTGTAAGTAGCAAGGAGAAGCACGGAGGATGACGGCAGCACTGACCAGCACAAGAGGTGAGGAGAAGGGGGTGGAGGAGAAGAGAGGCAGGCAGGGGGGTTCGACTAGGGGATAAGATATGAACTGACCGACCAAACTCCCCCTCGCCTTGCCCCAGCCTCCCCTACTTCGTTCCCGCATTGCGACACCTTATCCTCAATAGACTCAGAGCACAACTAACCATACAAACCACACAAAACAGCTGTCTAGCCAACAAAGTGGGACTGGTAGCAGAACGGAGCACTGCGGAAGCAGTCCTGAAAATGTCAGGGTGCAGCTTGCAGGTGCTTAATGTGGTGATCTGAAGTGTGATAGTGTGTTAGAAGTGTGATCTGCGCAGAGTCAGGACCTTACGGAAGAGTGGATCATCATCATTTAGTGTCATTAAGTAAGGAGTAGCTCAGCCCGAAAAATTAGATCAGGACGTGAAAGAGAAGTTACTGCACGAGTAAACAAGAAGAGATGGATGCAGATGGGGCAAACGTCAAAAAAAGTAAAAGCAAATACGGCAAAGGAAAATACAACTCTAATAGCACCCGCTGCAAGAATGTTTGATAAGGTACAGAAAATCCCAGAAAATTTAACTTCCTAAAGGACCCAGTAGGAATAATCTTCTCTACCCCAAAGGATACAACCCTACTTACTGCTCCAATCACTCCAATTAAACGCAGCCCAGTGCAGGCAAAGGCTCAAAAGGGCAACAAAAGTTGGAAAAAACTTTTCCAAATAAGCAAGAACATGGAAATAATGAGAAAACTGAAGTTAGTGCAATGCTAGGGTGAGGGTCTGTAAGCGACACAGAACTTTTATCAATTCTGCCAGAGTCACCATTCCAGCAAAGCAACAAAAGGGAGAATAAAATCACCCTGCTGAGAAATGGACAGCCAGCACCTGTAGAAGTAATTGCGGAAGTGGTTGGGAACAAGACAGGGGAAGCAGAAGGACAATTAATAAACCCTGAGGGAAAGGATAAAAATGAAAAAAAGCGAAAGGAAACTGGAGAGTTATATCAAAGGAATGGGAAAACAGGACCCTCGCCACAATAACACACAGGCAAAGATTCAACAAGGAATGCAGGCCACACGCGATAGCCAAGAAAAACTAATAGACCAATGGAAAAAAAGACAGTAGACGTGTGGGAAGTGGTCCTTAAAACATCACAATTGACACTTGAGGCACTGACATATCAATCAAATAAAATAGATGTCCAGATAGATCTATTAAAGATAATAGCAATTTCGATATCAGGTATTGATCAGAAATTGCTGGACCTAAATAATTTGATAAATCGAGCACAACCCCTGTTGGAAACAACAAATATAGAATGTGCATGTGCCCCAAGAGTGAATAAATCGAAACAAATCCCAAAAGTATTAAGTACTATTATAGACAATATGAAAAAGAACAATCTTGCAGGGCATGGAAAAACAGAGAATGGATGGAATACATGTTATTATTCAAGGAGGAAAGATTATGAAATAAAAATGGAAAATAATGAAGCAATAAGAGTTGATAAAGAAGATTCCCCTGGGAATCTCAATACAGGAACTAAGTAGAACAATATAGGAATAAATGAGATTAAGAAACATAACGACGAAGAAAGAAATCAGGGATAACCTACAGCTCTTGAGATACAAGAAAAAAACGATGCACGGGCATGGGGAACAACAAAAAAACAGAGAAAGAAATTGCATAAAGCAAGAAAAAAGCAACAAATAAGTTCAGCAAAATTATATCTCCTAATTGCGAGGCAAAAAACAGAAAACATTTGTGAGTAGACATCAGAAACGGCGATACAGGAGAGAGAACAAATAAAATCCTTTCCAATCTTTCAAAGATACGAGAAGAAAAATGAGGATATTACCGGAAAAATAGTAGATGTAAAAGCAACTAGGGGAACTAGTCTTGCAAAGAATACAACAAAAACAGAGCAGTCTCTCATTATAATTCCCTCAGGCGATGGGGATAACATAATTTCTGAACTGAGCCCTCAAACTCACAAGCAAATCGAAGTTCCTAAGAGTATGGGAATCACAGGGAAAAAAGGAATCGACTACCAACATCAGCAGGTAAACAGCAAAGGGAATAATAAGGACAGGAATATGCACCTCCCGGGCACAAATGTTTCCAAAGTACAAAGTGAAATTGGAAAAGACATGATGTGTGCATTACCGGATTATGAAGAGGAAGGAATCGGGAAACTGGAAATAGGACTCAGGAAAGACGGTCCAGGGAGAAGTTTAAGGGAAAGGGAAGACCGGAACACTGACATAAAATGATTCAGATAAACTAATTTTTACACCCACATATAAGTCTAGAGGTGCACATGACATTTTGAATAGGGGTAATATACTAAATTTACTGTATGCAATCCCATCACTGACAAATATAACATCGTATGATATAGGCCCTCATTCCGAACCTGGCGGTTTGAAACCGCCAGGGTGGAGGGCAACGGAAGCACTGCCAACAGGCTGGCGGTGCTTCCAGGGCTATTCTGACCGCGGCGGTAAAGCCGCGGTCAGAAAAGGGGAACCGGCGGGTTCCCGCCGGTTTTCCCCTGGCCCAGGGAATCCTCCATGGCGGCGATGCTTGCAGCGCCGCCATGGGGATTCCGACCCCCTTCGCGCCAGCCTGTTCCTGGCGGTAAAACCCGCCAGGAACAGGATGTCAGGAACGGGTGTCGTGGGGCCCCCTAACAGGGCCCCACCATGATTTTCACTGTCTGCTATGCAGACAGTGAAAATCGCGACGGGTGCTACTGCACCCGTCGCACCCCTGCAACTCCGCCGGCTCCATTCGGAGCCGGCTTCCTCGTTGCAGGGGCTTTCCCGCTGGGCCGGCGGGCGATCTTCTGGAGATCGCCCGCCGGCCCAGCGGGAAAGTCAAAATGACCCCTGCGGTCATTTGACCGCAGTGCGGTCTTTGGGCGGTTTCCGCCCGGCGGGCAGCGCCGGCCGCCCGCCGGACTCGGATTGAGCACCATAGTGTCAATTGAGTTTTTGAACCTTATAGAGGGGAGTGTCCAGGAAGCCACTATGGCTTCTTTTCAAAATAGCGAACTGGTTCAATCAGTTATGAGAGAAAAAGCTATTTTTGCAGCCTGAGGAATACACTTATCATCACCCCCAAAAGTCATGTATCCTGAACCGTTTGTGATAGTAAAAACCAAGAACGGGGGAGGTCAATTATATTCGGTTCTTAGAGAAGCAAGAGGAAGGATGGAAAAGAAGAAAGATCTAGACATGATACTAATAGGAAGTCAAATAATATGCCTTCAGGAAACATGGGCAACTGAAGCTTTCGATATAGCAGGGTATGCAGGACACAATAGACCGGCCAAAAAAACCAAAAAAAACAGGTCAGGCCAAAAGGAGGCTTACCAATTTTTATAGAAATTGCGCTCAAAATAGACGCAACCCAGGTACCCATAGAAAATAATAATATTCTGGAACTAAAATTAAAGAACTGGATAGAAGATAAAAACACACCTTTATATATAATGAATGTGTATTTTCTCCCAAAGGAAAAAATAAAGTCTACCTTAGCTCATGAATTACATGAGGATATAATGGGCGTATTACAGTAATCAAACTTACCAGATATAATAATAATGGGTGACTTTAATATGGATTTGATGCACATCTAGAAGCGTGAAGAACAAGTAAGCCAGCAAGATTATGTATGGTCAATCCCCCCCCAGAGAACCAGGGGCACCTTGAGAAGAAGATACGACAAAAGGGCGAACTCCTTAATAAAGGATTTGGTGTCCCTAGGTATGAGAACCCTAAATGGGAGATTTCAATCAGACACCCCACCGGAGTGGACCTATTTCTCACCCACAGCTTGCTCCATGATAGACTACACAATAGTAACGCTAAATCTCTTGGGTAGGATAAAATCCTTTCGTATTAAAAAAAACATCAGGTAGCGATCATGGACTGCAAAGAATGGTGCTCTCAACACAAATACAGTATCACAAACAGATACCCATTTGGGCGGGTGAAGACACTACAATAAACTACTGAAGGCTAATATGGTCTAGTGAAATGTATGCCCAAGTAAAAGGGATAGCCGAAATGTTAGTATAAGAAACCGTAGCAAATGGACATGGCAATAAAGTTAAATAGTGGGGGATTTTCCTTAACAGAATAATAGAGAAGGGAGTTGCAAAGAAGTCCCATTAGGGCCCGCAAGGAAGACTAGTAGAGGAGACCCGGGGAAGAATAAAACTATCCATGTCTGTTCAGAAGTTAAAAAAAGAAAGGAACAAATTGCAAAGGAAAATTAGGACAGACCCATACAATAGAGATTTACAGCATATCTTCCGTAAAGTAAATAAGAGTTTGCAAAGACTGGTCTGGGAATAAAAAATGGAAAGAAACGATGAGTTCTGGGCAAAAATGCTATTTGTGGCAAAACAAAAAAATGCAAAACAGTTCTGGAAAGCTGTAAATGCAATAAATCGATCTCAAAGACCAGTAATTAATTCCAATATAACAGAACAGATGTGGGTCCAATTTCTAAATGCAATATTTAAAATAACAGCAATAGGGCCTAGAGAGGAAAAGCCTATAAGTGAAAACAGCAGTAAGGGGGGCACAGAAACCAAAGATAGCATTATAGGGAGCTTCCTGAAGAATCAAATAAGAGAAATAGTATTAAATGCCAGGAAGGATGGTGCTCCAGGACCAAATGGGCTGCCTCAAGTTTTGTACTTATCAAAAATAGATTTATGGATACCAGTACTAGCCACAGTTTATAACTGTGTGCTACAACAGCAGATAGTACAAGATTTTTGGCGGGGCTCTACATTAAACCCTGTTTACAAGAAAGGTAACAGAGACGCACCAGAAAACTATCGATTAATTATGTTACATGATATAGAAGCAAAGTATTTTGCTAGCCTTCTACTAAGTGAATTACGAGAATGGGCAATTGAAAGAAAGATTGTCCCACTCAATCAAACCAGATTCACACAAGCAGAAGGAATGGAAACTAATACACTAGATTTATCATTGTTAATGGATAAACAATCTCTAAAGAAGTCACCAATGTGCCTTTGCTTTGTCAATTTTAAATCAGCCTTCGACTCTGTAAATTGAAATTTACTGTGGAAGAAGCTCACAGCACAGGGCATTCCAGGCAGTCTTCTCAAAGCTATACAGCTCCTGTACACCGATACTTGGGTGAGGATATGGATAGGGGATGGGTCTGTCTTGTCAAGAAAAATAGATACCTTTCAAGGACTGAAGCAAGGCTGTGTCCTAGCACCCTATCTTTTTAATCTGTTCTTAGCAGACTTATCACAAGAACTAAAATAGTAAACTCACATGCACCGAGACTAGGCCAGATAACTATCTCTAATCTGCTATATGCAAATGATGTTGTTTTGATAAGCCAAACGCAGGTCGGGCTCCAAAGACTACTGGGAGGGCTAACAAACTACTCAAAGCAAAATGGTCTGACAGTAAACTTAGAAAAAACCAAGGTAATGGAATGTAGCCGAAGCATAAATAAAAAATACAGATGGTTCATGAACGAAGAACAGATAGAACTAATTCATTCCTATTGATACCTGGGAGTACGGTTTGATGAATGGGGATGCTTTACCCAACATAGAGAAGAGTTAAAAGGGAAAGGTCTAATACTGCGCATAGCATTCTCAACCCTAAAACGAGCCTTGAATGGCCCTAGCATAGTACCTTTATTAAGGGTGATATTAGCCAAACTGGCACCTAGTTTAACGTATGGCAGTGTTGCACTACGGGGAGCGATGCACTATGTCTAAATACAAGTAGAATAAGAACACATAGACAGCTTTTTCGCCTACCCCCAAACGCATCACCAGCACAGATACACTTGGAGTTCGAGCTAATAAACCAGCCAATAGCTAGAAAAGTGGCCTACATGAAAACTTGGTATAGAATAAAAACAAATAAGGGAAATGACCTGTGTCAGGTTTTGTGGCAAGAACTCCATAGAAATAGTGAGCATCCGGCCGTGCTCTATCTGGACAAGGCAATAAATGATTTAGGGCTGCACGAAAGCTGGGACAGTAATCTATCTGTAGCAAGTTTCAAAAGAGTAGTAAACAACAAAACTAAGATTCTATCTCTATTGAATGACAAAGAAATATTATCAGAAAGATCGCATTCCTTGCGGGTACTAAATGATTATGGTTGCCTACGACAACAGCTCTATTTTGAAGAAGGCTGGTCCCCTGCTCTAAGAATAGAATTTCTGTATATTCGACTAGGAAAGTTACCTGGTGATAGTAAAGACTATTCAGGGGGAAGGAGAGCCCAAATGAAACTTGTAGGTTTTGTAATAAGGGGAAGAGGAATATGATTCACCTTTTATGTCTGTGCCCTGCCTTAGAGCAAGAGAGAAAATACTTGTTAAAACCGCTTTTTAACCAACTAATTGTGAGGACATGCAGGCAAGCAGTAATAGCATGCCTAAAACCAGGTGACCCAATCCTGAACTCACATATGGAGAAAATTCTAAAGAAGGCTGAGAAGAATTTGTTTTAGGAAAATGAACAGAATGATGAGTCAGGAGGGTGACCAAAAAAGACCGAAGTTACAGACTAGGTTCTTTTTGAGCTGTTTTTATCTAGGAAGTGTAATATTTATGAATTTTATATGGAAATGAAATTTGATTTTATGCTGGCAATATATGGTACACATTGTAATGGTTTTTATTAACTGTACAATAAAGATTATTCATTCATTCACATTAATTCATACCGGTTACCTGAGGCATTTGGTGGGTCTAGGGGACCAACAATGTCAATCCCCACCCTCTCAAAGGGAGCCCCAACCACTGGTAGTGGTATCAAGGGAGCCTTTGACTTGTCCCCTGCCTTGCCACTGGGCTGGCAGTTGACCAAAGACCTGCAAAACTCCTTGACTTTTTCTGAAACATGAGGCAATAGAAATGTTTGAAGATCCTGTTCCAGGTCTTGGTCTCCCCCAAATGTCCAGCTAAGGAAATGTCATGGCTTAGCATTAGGAAGAATTCTCTGTACTTCTGGGGGACTACCACTCTCCTAGTTGCCCATGGTTTGGGGTCCCTTGCCTCAGTGTAGAGAACTCCATCCTCTCAATAAACCTCGTGAGACCCACTAGCATCCCCTTGTTCTTGCCTGGAGGCAGTCTGCCTCAGGCATTCAAGAGTGGGACACTCTCTTTGTCCCTGGCACAAATCTTCTCAGGTAGGCCCACCCACCACTTGCAATTCTGCCAAGTCAGGAAGAGCTTGCAGGGGAAGGGCCCCTCCCTCAGAGGTCAGATCCTCCCCCTCAGGACTGGATTCCTCCTGAGCCTCTGTACTTGGTGGGGCTGGCAAACCAGACCCATGCCCTTTCTCTTGTTCTTGGATCCTTGACCCATTCTTCCAGGGTCCACGTATCCAGCATTTCCCTGTCATGCTGCCTGTGACCTGGTCACAGCACACAGCCATTCAGGGAAGTCCATCATCTGTGCATGGACCCTTATTTCCACCTCTGACCACACAAATGTTTCCAAGTCATTTCCCAGTAGACATTCTACTGGGAGGGCAAGAGCTACTTCTACTTTTTTAGGGCCAGTCACTCCCCCCTATTCCAGGCTCACCATGGCCATGGGATGGAGTTTTGTTCTGCTGTCTGCATGTGAAACTTGGTGGAATACAGCAGGTAAGATCTGCTCTGGAGAAACCAGTTTTTCTGTGACCATAGTCGTACTTCTATCTCTCAGAGCCTCCACTTCAGTCCCATTGACTTTAGGCCTTTGCCTATACCTCTTCATGCTGGGAGGTAAGGTGATCATGGATGCTATGCCCACCCCACCTACAGACACTAAGGTGACCTCTGTGTGCCCTGTTCCCAACCCTGGACCAATTTCCACCCCCACACTAGCAATCCCACTGGACTACCCACCAGTAGGGGGCCTCTTCGAGCAGAAAACATTCCCTATTTTCTGTCCAGGTCGTGACACTCAAAGCAATTGCCAGCCTTAGCAAGCTCCTGAAACTTTCCTGCCTTAACAGGATGATAATGCTTCCCCGGTACCCATTCTTCTTAAAAGTGGCATTGCTCGGGGCTTCCCCACCCTGAGAAGGTTTTGGAGACTCTTGTGAGGACTCCTTGGACTTTTTATCATCTTTCCCTTGGTTCTTCCTCTGAGAAGAACTATGTCTTAGAGTCAACTAAATACTGGCATTGCTTTTCTTGGGCACAATGAGTTAGAAGGTGCTCCCTCATCATCAAATTGTACAGCCCCTCAAAGGTACTTACCTTGTTGCCCTGTATCCTGCCCTCTAGTACCTTAACTGAGATGTCCACAAAATCAACCCAGGACTAGGTAGCTGTCTTCTGGGTGCTCCTAAACTTGAGCTTGCACTGCTTTGGGGTTAGACCAAACTTCTTAGTTAAGCACCTCTTCATAGTAGGGTATGAGTCTGTTTCTTCCCCAGTTAGGGTCCGGACCCTATCTCTCCCAGAAGTGGGGACTAGCTCCCTTAGGAGTAAACCCCAATATTGAGGCTTAACCCTTCTCATCTGGAGGGCCCTCTCAAAGTCCCCCAGACATTTATTTATGTCCTGCCACTCTACATAAGCAGGAACAACCCCCTTAGGCAGTCTAGGGCAAAGCCCTCCACCCATGGACATTTCAGCTTCTCTGTTGCTGCCACCATCTCTTTTCTATTCCCTTGCACACTTATTCTTCTCCAGGGCCAGCTTCTCTGCCTCTAAAGGTACATATGCCATCTGGGCTTCCAGCTCTCTCTCTCTCAGGGACAGATTCTCCTTCTTCCGAAGGGACCCCCTTTTTCCCAACTAGCTTTGGGTATGGCTCTGGTAACTGTGAAGTGAGGACCGGTCTTCCTCCTGCTCAGTAAGATGCAGATGCCCTCCCTCCCCTGAGTCATTGGAGGTGGCTTCTTGCCCTATTTCTTCCTCCCCTGGAGCTTCCTCTGTGCCACCTTCTTGGGCCTTAGCCCAGGCTGTCAGGGAATTAATCAGCACATTTTTCATGAGGTAATTGGCTGCAAGCAACCCCCTCTCAGTACATAACGCCCTAATCTGGGCTACTGTCATTGTGGGTAGGCTAGCCAGATCACGCTCCATGTGGTTCCTTAGTTTTGTGTCACACAAAACCTTTTGAAAACATCTGATGCAAGAATTTTGAAAAATTAAAAAAATGCAATAATTGAAATTAGTTCAAATTAAAAATCAAAAACAATGTTTGCATTAGGACAATTTAAAGGGTTTTTAATTTCCTTTAATTAAAACTATAGTGTGATACTGAACACAAGTACTGGATCCCAACACTGCGCACCAAAATGTTTGAAAGTGGATTATTGGTAAGGAAAGGTAAGTACCTGCACTTAGCAATAGGCCATTAACCCCAACCAAGTTCAGTTATGTCTCAATAAAGTAACCCCAGCTCAATCCTTGCTAGCTTGCCAACGAGCAACAAGGCTTAATTTAGGAGACAAAAGTGGCCATTATGATATTGGCGGTCTTTATAGAAGACCACCGTGCTAACGGCCGCCAAAAGGCCACTGCAGAAGTGGTAAATTTACCTCCCTATAATGACTCACAAACACAAATCTGCCAGAAAGCAGAAGCAAATTTGACACCGCCAGGTTGAACTACGGTGGAAGAGAGGCTGTCCCACCACCCTCCCCGCCACACCAAGAATAGACTGCCCTCCAAATTGCAACCCACAAATCAGCACAGCGGCCATTCAACAACGGCAAGCCGTTGGCAGTGTGGACTGCCGTGGTCCTAACACTGACTACCCAACAAAACCACCTTACATTGGCCATTTCAAATACACCACACCTGATACACATAGAAACACCACACTCACCCACACCCACAAGTATAAAACACACACCCACACATCCCACAATCCTTTGCAAAAGAAAATCTTTCCCACATAACTCACGGCCACTCATGACAACGAGCTGCACATTCACAACACAGCCTTGTGTACACTCCAAACACACATCACATACCACACAGCAGCATTACACACAAACATGCACTGCACCATTGAATAATTGACCACCAGCACTCAATCCCACATAACCATACAACCACCACCTCCCACAAAACAAACCACCCTCTACACAACCCATTCACCACACACACCAACATCACTATGTCCCCACAAAAGCACACCCATTTCAGAGATGATGAGTTGCGTGCCATGGTGGAAGGTATAGTGAGAGTAGAGCCACAGCTGTTCGGTGCACCGGTGCAGCAGACATCCATATCCCGGAAAATGGAGTTATGGCGGAGGATCATTGTTAGATCTGACAGCCTTAGGGTGGTCACCCTTAACTTTTTGCCTGCCTCCCTTCACTTTTTAGGTACTGTTTTTGCTGGTTTTAAGACTCTGCGCACTTTATCACTGCTAACCAGTGCTAAAGTGCATAGGCTTTCTCGCTTTAAACATGATAACATTGGATCATACCCAATTGGACTATTTAATTTACTTATAAGTCCCTAGTAAAGTGCACTATAAGTGCCCAGGGCCTGTAGATTAAATTCTACTAGTGGGCCTGCAGCACTGATTGTGCCACCCACTTAAGCAGCTCCTTAACCTTGTCTCAGGCCTGCCATTGCAAAGCCTGTGTGTGCAGTTTCACTGCCAATTCGACTTGGCATTTAAAAGTACTTGCCAAGCCTAAAACTCCCTTTTTCTATATATAAGTCACCCCTAAGGTGTGCCCTAGGTAACCCATAGGACAGGAAGCAGTGTAGGCAAAAGGCAGAACATGGACCTGTGCAATTTACATGTCCTGGTAGTGTAAAACTCCTACATTAGTTTTTACACTGCTGTGAGGCCTTTTCCCTTCATAGGCTAACATTGGAGCTACCCTCATATAGTGTTTGAATGGTAGCTGCTGATCTGAAAGGAGTAGGAAGGTCATATTTAGTATGGCCAGAATGGTGATACAAAATCCTGCTGACTGGTGAAGTTGGATTTAATATCACTATTTTAGAAATGCCACTTTTAGAAAGTGAGCATTTCTCTGCACTTAAATCCTTCTGTGCCTTACAATCCACATCAGGCTGGGTTCAGTTGACAGCTCCCTGGTGCATTCACTCAGACACACTCCAAACATAGGATATTCAGCCTCACTTGCATATATCTACATTTCGAATGGGTCTTCCTGGGCTGGGAGGGTGGAGGGCCTGACACTTGCATGTCAATGGACAGTAGCCTACCCTCACACCAAGGACTGCCTCACCCCATACTGGGACACTGGCAGACAGGATTGAACTAAAAGGGGACCTTGTGCACTTTTAAGCCACTCTTTGAAGTCTACCCCACTTCAAAGGCACATTTGGGTATTTAAACAGGGCCTCTGCCCCTACCAACTCAGACAATTCCTGGAGAAGAGAATTTGAACCAGAACCTGCATCCTGCCAAGAAGAACTGCCTGGCTGCCCAAAGGACTCACCTGTCTACTTTCTGTGAAGGACTGCTGCCTTGCTGTTGCACTGCTGCCTTGCTGCTCTCTGGCTATGATGAGAAGTGCTCTCCAAGGGCTTGGATAGAGCTTGCCTCCTGTTCCCTGAAATCTCAGGACCAAAAAGACTTCATCTCTACAAGAAGGACTCCTTGTGCGGCACAAATCAGTGCACAGACTGCCAGAAATTACACACAGCCTGCACACACGGCCCACTGGATCGACGGACAGCCGAGCCGGAATGACGCCGCCCGACTTCCAGGGAGGAATCGATGCAGCGCCTGCCGTGCGGTAGAAATTTTCAGTGCCGGAAATCTACACATCATCCCCGGGGCATCCGAAAACCCCGCAAGCCGAAGAGCATCCACGACTGAGCACCGGAAATAGACGCAAAGCCATCCCTGCATGAAAACTAAACAACACATCACTGTGTGCAGCCCGAGACATCGACGCACACCTCAGTTTTCCACGCATCTTCTCCTCTGCGGTTCTTTGCGGATATTTTGAACGCAAACCAGGTACTTTGTGCTTGAAAGATACATTTATTGCTTTTAAAAGACCAAAGACACTTTTTATCCCTTTTACAGTGATATCTCAACATATACTTATTGCATCTTAATCGTTTTAACCTGCATTTTATCAGATATATATTAAATATTTTTCGAAACACTGTGTGGTGTATTTTTAGGGTGTTCTACTGTGTTATTGCATGATTTATTGCACAAATATTTTACACATCTCCTTCTCAGTTAAGCCTGACTGCTCAGTGCCAAGCTACCAGAGGGTGGGCACAGGATAATTTGGATTGTGTGTGACTTAAGCTGACTAGAGTGAGGGTCCTTGCTTGGACAGGGGGTAACCTGACTGCCAACCAAAGACCCCGTTTCTAACAATCGTCCACAAGGTGAACTCAGTGGGAAACTATTCACGCACAAGGAACAATGTAAGGAAGAGGTGGAATGACCTACAGGGGAAGGTGCGATCCATGGCTTCACAACACCGAATTGCCTTCCACAGGACCAGTGGTGGACACCCACCTTCTCCCCCAAAGTTAACATTATAGGAGGAGAAGGTCTTGACTATCCTGCATCCAGTGGGCCTGACTGGAATCACCTGAGGAACTGAAAGTGGTAAGTCACCAATACTCCCATACCACAATGAACACCTGTATTGCATGTGTCCCTGTCATCCTAGCACTCCCCAACCCACCCAATCCCACACTCAAACCCACCCCATGACCTGCCATACCCATTACCCCTTCATGTCCACAGCACTTAACTAACATCTTCCCAACATCTGCACTCACAATTATTGGTTAAGCATGTTCGGCATGAAGCACTACCAATCCTACAATGCATCACCATTCACTCACCTAAAAATTCACAACACCCATCCCAGAGGCACACCTACATAGGGGAAGGATGACATTTACAACTGAATAAGCATGTCCCAAGAGCAAACCAGGAAATGGCAATGTCACTAAAGGAAAAATACTTACATGTCATCACTTATCAGATATAAAATGAAAAATTAAACTCCATTTGCCACAAAGCAAACATTAAACTGCCTACTGGCAATTCCATACCTGGGGAGCAACCATCCAGCACCATGTCCAGGTTCAGGCAATGTGTAAATGTGAGGGAGATGTAAATGTCTCTTGTTCCTGTCCACAGGAACCACTGCTAATGTCAGCCGGCAGCAGGTGCCACGAACACCCAGTCCTCCCCCAGAAGAAGCCCACAGTGATGACAGCAACTCTGAATGGTTGGATCAGGAAGATCTCCCTGGCCCATCTGGCACCTCTGCTCAGTCACACTCCACAAGCCTCACCCAGGCAATGACAGACCCCCCCACTACTGCGACAGATACACCATTTGTCCAACGTCTCCAGGACACGTCAATCAACAGTGTGGCCACCTGTACAAAGACTGGAGTCAACACCTACCATGCAAAATGATGAAGGACCTGGTGCAAGTGGGAGTGGGTACACAGTTCTGGGGACACAAGCACAGGGGGTGAGGCAAGCATAGGGGGTCAGGGCCAGTGGAAGGTCATCTATGAGCCAATGGATGGGGCAACCCAGGGAACCGATTGCCCTCGAGGCACTATCACAAGTCCTTGGGAGCCTACCACAAGTCCAGGACAGGATGGGCCTGGTACTCACCACTTTGCAGGAGAACCAGAGGCTGCAGAGGGAACACCACCAGGAGGTCATGCAGCAGTGGCAGGCCTCCAATGCCACCATGGCCTCCATTGCAGGGGGGCTTAGGGATATAGCCACCAGAATGCGTGTGTCCTCCACCATCAGCAGGCCCCTTCCAGTGGCCAGAGATATGGCCATCCCTCTACATCTCCTGCAGCCAGTGGACTGGAGGCCCTGCCAGAGGACTCACAGGTCACTAGCACCCTTCCCTCTGTAGCTGAGGAACCCTCCCCGCAAACGTTCCTCACGAGCTAGACATCCGACAGAAACTGTAGCCAAAACAAATCCACTGCCAGGAAGTGACCCTCTCCTAACATGTCTCCCTTGTTTGCCACTGACACACCTTGTTGACTTTGGGCTGCATTGCTCCATTTCCTATGGCCCCAAGGATACCGGACATGTGCTCCAACTGCTTGGGCCACTACACTGAAGACTTTGTCCACCATCAGCCAATTCTTTGCACTATCCCTTCCAGTTTGTAATGACAATAAACACACTTAAACACAGCTGATATATTTCTGGTTTCATTCAATCACTATGCAATGTTTGTCCTACAATGTGACAGTGTAAATCTTACAGGACATCAGTTTCCAACCAAAGTGTTGTATGCTTCTTGTAATGTTTCTCAGTGTAAGTGCATTTTACCTTTCACCATCCACCAGTTTCAGTGATAGCAGTCAGCAGCTATTCCATGGGTACACAGTAGCGACCACTGCAAGATTTGTAAAAAGGGTAAAACATCCATGACATACACATTGGAAACAGATTATTGTCAAACAACATGATCCAGTGTCAAATACCATACCAGACTGACAGGCCTCATGTCCTACAAATACAGCATTGTAATGAACTAATGAACTATGAACATTACTACACACATGACACAACCTCGCTAATGTGCTTAGAACACACACCAATAATAGAGCAATGCCATGTTGTCTGAATGGCACACTCTCCTGTATGGCATCCAGTGCTGGGGAAACTGGCAAGGAGACCCAATCACAAAGGTAAAATGTGAGGCTATCAGTACAGCCTTTACACTACCAACAGCACTTCCCGAATACAGAGGCACTCTGATACGAAAAAGTGGGTTGGCCAAACCAATCTGAGCAAAACATACAGTCAAAACATAGCAAAGGCAGGGTAACAGTAACCCCATATCTCCCTCCTGTACCATTAACCACACTGAGATGACTGAAGCACAGCAACTCACATACTACTGAAATGAATATGAGAGCTGCCACACTGCACCTCATGAAGTGACTGTAAGATACTCAACCACAAGCCTACCTGACTGTCATTGGAAGTACTGCTGAATCATCTGAGTCCTGTGTCCACATCCTCCTCCTCCCCATCTTCATCACTATCTTCAGTTCCTTAGGTCAGACAGTTTTGATCATAGCATCAATAACGATGCAAATGGTGTAAGGCATTATCATTTCAGGAGAGTAACTACACAACGTGTTGGGCCTGGCATGTAGTGTGCGAGATCGCGCTATGATGCACATTTTATTGGGTACAATGATTAATTACAGTGTAAAATGGCAGCCGCCTGTCCTGCATGCAGAGGACCGATGGAAGTGACCTCACTCTGCCGGTGTTATTCATCATGGCGTTGGGCGGTCGTAAACCACTGTGCAACTCCTCATTGGATAACATTGATGTCTATGGGGAACAGGGGCCAATGAAGATCACCACCGGCAGTGACGGTGAACACCGCTGCAGCCGTGACCGTCATTTTCTAGATGCCAATTCACTTGACTCCTGACTGTCCAGCTATCAAGACCTCCACTGCATGTGCTGCTGTGTCCTGTATCTGGAAGCCACAATGGCATGCTCCATAGGGCCGCAGCCTTCACATCGGAAGAACTTGGAAAGCTTGTGGATGGTGTCTTACCTCTGTATGGACAGTTGTATGCGACTCCAGATAAGCAGGTAAGCTGCTTTTATGTATAGTAGATGCAACATGGTTGCATGTGGTTGCATGTGTGTGCATGCAGTATGTGTAATGTGTAGCATGACTGTTATATGTATACAGTATGTTGTCCTATGCTGTAACTGGTTCACATAAAATGTGTCCTTATCTCTGTGTCTCCCGTGCAGGTCAGCACCCATCAAAAGAAGGGTTTGTGGCAAGCAATCACCAAGGAAGTGTGGACCCTGGGGGCCCATAGCTGGCGAAGCACCCACTGCAGAAAGCAGTGGAATGACCTGAGATGCTGGACCCGGAAAAACCCCAGAGGCCCAGCTGGGGACGTCTTCCCAACAAGCTAAGGGTGCCCATGAGACCCTGACCCCCAATGGCCCGCATAGTGGCAGTGGCCTACCCGGAGTTGGATAGGCGATTGAGGGCAGCACAGCAGCCACAAGGGGGTGAGCACTCACAGTGTTCTTCATGTAGGTTTGGAGTTGCATAGTGATTGTTTGGTTAGCTAATAGCTAGAGGAAGCCCAAGTAACCTCAGGTTGAGTTTCTAGTTGAGGTCCTCATTGTAATGTTAAAGGTCTGTCTGTTAGGTAGTTGTAAGTAATAAACATGGCTACATATGTTGAGGGGTACTTCCTGGGACTAATGTGAAAATTGGTGAGTCTCATGTACTGCTCTTTTAACTAGATGTGTGGTATGTCAGGGCAAATGCAGGTTGGGCACACACTGTCATGGGCTAAGTGTAGATGTCCCACAGTTGACTCCCAACCATGGTATGTTGACTAGTCACACTCTGCTGCTGTATCAGTAGAATGCTGTCAATGGAGGATTGTAGGGGCTTCAGATAGCAAGGTATCTTGTTTTCAGTAGCCATTCCTTTGGTCTAGTGTTTGGCACAGATACCGTATATTGCTTGTGTATAGTTGTAATGTGTTGCTCATTTGCAGCATAAGTGTGGTTATTGACCCTATACTCCCTTTCTTTCTCCCCCACCCTCCTGCCTTGCTTTCCTCTGTCCTTGTGTGCATTAGCATCATCAGGCGAAGGAGTAGGGGCACTGGCGAGTGGGGAGGCTGCAGCCCACGGAACCCAGAAGGCAGAGTCCCTCAACGCCGAGGGCACCATGGGGGAGACAGGAACTGCTACATCTGACTCTGATTCCTCCTCCAATGCAAGCTCCCTGGTGGTGAAGGACCCCTTTTGGACTACCCCAGCAACTACATTGTCTGCCACTTTCATTACCAGCACTGCCCTCTCAGTAGCTCCCCACTGAGTTGCCCGTGCCCGCTCACCTAAGAGGGTGAGCATCTCCTTTGCCGCCAGCACCTCTGCCCCAGTCAGCCCTGCTGCCCTCAATGAGGAGGCTATTGACCTCCTGAGATCCATCTCTGTGGGGCAGTCAACCATGATGGATACCAGCTAGGGGCTAGCATCCAAGATGCAACAAAGCAATGCCTACTTGGAAGGCATTCACGGTGCATTGGCTGGCCTAAAGAGATCGTTTCAGGCTTTGGCCTCCTCTTTGAGGGCAGCCAGTGTCCATACTTCTTCTGTCCCCCCTCCAGCTACCTGTCCCAGAGCCCTCTCCCCCAACCTATCCCAAGCATTCCATGAGACCTACATGCACCCCAGACAACAGACAAGATGCGCAAAGACAAACACAAGCACCACAGGTCACATGACAAGCATGCACACACCCAACACACACCAGCAAACACAACAACATCCACTGCCTCCACTGTCTCCCATACCACCTCTTTCCTCACAGACACATCACTACTCACCCCTGCCAGCACTGCATCCACACTCCCATATCCTGCAACCAGTCAGCCTTGCCAATAGTCACAACCACAGCAGACACGCAGACATACATCGAATTGCACCACATCCGCACTGACCACCATCACACCCCCACGCAGCACACCCACCTCACTTGCGGATTCCACCTCAACATACATTCACACAACCTGCGTGTCTTCTCCCAGCCTCTCTCCCCCTCCTCCCAAAACACATAAACGCACCCACTCAACCACCCAACAGTCATCCACCTCCCACATGCACACTTTGTATGCACCTAGATCCACGTCCAGCACACCTACACATCATACAACCACGCCCTCTATATCCACTCCCAAACCTGTCACTCCCAATCCATCCCACTATTCCTAAGAAACATTTCCTTGCCCGCCTTGACCTGTTCCCTCCTCCAGCCCAACCCTGTGTTGTCCCTAAGCATCACATTCCCCTCCCCCAGCCTATTCCCTCCAGCTTCCCGTCCTCCCATGGCCCCCCTAGTGCTTCCCATGTCCCTCTACCAGTCAAGAGGCCTCCCTCTAAGACAATGACTATAGCCACTCCGCCCCCTGCTCCAAGACCACTCCCTCACCATCCAAGGTTTACGCCAAACTCCCACCCCCTCCCAAACCAAAGCCCAAGGAGCCCCCTTCAATACATAAACCCCCGCCTGCCCCATTGATGTCCCTGCCCAGTGGAGGCCATGAGGCTGTCAGGAGTCAAGTTGGGGTGAGATCATGCCCGTGTTTGCATTTAGCACATGTTGGACTGGCCAATTGATCAATCTTGGACACAGTTTTACAGTTTATGATTTGCAAGCAATACATCTGTCCAACTGATGGTACTGGTGTTGATTACAGTGATTAGTCCAGGCTTTAATTTAGTGTGCTAATGTTATTTCTGTTTATTTGGAGCCATATTTGATCCCTGTGTATGCTATGTGTGTGCCGTGTGTGTTGGGAATGGTCTGTGCATTTTGGTTGTGTCGGTCTGTAATTTGTGTGTGCTTTTGTGTTTGTGGATGTGTGTGTATCCAGACGGATGTTTGTGTACGTGTGTATATGTGCGTTGCAGGTGTGTGTGTTACGTGTGGGTGTGTAACTCTTCCCTTCCCTCCCTTGTGTGCTAGTCGCTGTACCCATGGTTGTCATCTTAGTCACTGTTTCTGTATTTGGATTTCATGGTAGAGCATTGGGAAGACTTCCAGTTCTGCTTCCATGTCGGCGACAGACTCGTCTGTGTCCCCGGAGGTGAGTGTCACCTTATGGACTGGTCATTTCTGCCAGGCTTTTCGTGGTGTTCGGTCCACCCCAGAAATCGTGGTGGTCTGCTGACTCATAATGTGGTGGCTGGGGAAATGCCTTCCTCTGGCCTGAGGATGGCAACCTCTGTCAGCGGCGGTCTGACCGCACTGGTGGTACTGGTGTTATTGTGGCTATGTTATGGTCGGTTCACCGCCGCAGTCATAATGTGGCCAATTTATAAAAAAAAAAAATATTTTTATCTTTAATTTGATACAAAAACAAATAAAATTAGATAAGGGGCACCGGAGATATGAATTTTTAAGTAAGCAATGCTTTTTTAGCGCTTAGAAACTAAAAGCGCCACTCTGGGTATGTGGTCGCACCTCGACAGGGGTAAAGTCAAAGTTTAAGGCCAATCGCAATGGAGCCCTGCTTGGCGACAGCAAGCGGGAGGCCTCAGTCAAAAGTTTACCTTCAGACTTAGGGGGTCATTACGACCCTGGCGGCCGGCGGTATGTTGGCGGTAACACCGCCAACAGGCTGGCGGTGTTCCGCCAGCTATTATGACCATGGTGGAAAAGCCACGGCCATACCGCCGGCCCCTCCACTTTACCGCCAGGATTCCGCCTGGCGGTCATAATCCCCAGGGCAGCGGTAAGTCCCCGACCGCCGGCCTGTCCATGGCGGTACACACCGCCATGGAAAGGCCGGCGGTAAGGGGACTTGGGGTGCCCCTGGGGGCCCCTGCACTGCCCATGCACTTGGCATGGGCAGTGCAGGGGCCCCCAGGCATAGCCCTGTCGCGCATTTCACTGCCCATTTTTCGGGCAGTGAAATGCGCGACGGGTGCTACTGCACCCGCTGCACATCAGCATTGCCGCCAGCTCTATTACGAGCCGGCTGCAATGTTGATGTGACATTTCCGCTGGGCCAGCGGACGGTAACACTGTTACCGTCTGCTGGCCCAGCGGAAATGTCATAATAGGGAGACAGAAATACCGCCGGCAATGGCGGTATTCTGTCTCCTGCGGCCTCGGCGGTCTTTTGAAAAGACCGCCGAGGTCGTAATGACCCCCTTAGTCTTTTACTTGAAGATTTTCTTCAATAGGATGAAGTCACCAATCCGACCAAACGTCCTTGGAGCCCTCTTCAGATATGGGTCACAGGAGACCTCAGTGAAGAATTCTACCTTTGAACTTAGATGATTTTTCAGGATGGAAATCTTCATCCTGGCCAAAGCTGAATCTTGATCCTATGTCCCTGGAGCCCTCCTCGGATACTGTGTACGGAAAGTCCCAGTCAACTTTTTACATTTGGACTTTGTCAGTTTTTTGGAGCTTTTTCTCTCCGATGTCGGACAACCCTCCACAGCAAGCTGATTTTGAGTCAACATCATCAGATTGCCTTTCCAGGAGCTCCTGGTGAAGTCCTAGAAGTCTGGGGCTCCAGAGCGTTTCAGCGGGATGAACCTGCAAGTCAGGCCAGGTTGCGGTCGACTTAAGCCTGCTTTACTTCCAACGGTAGGTCGGTCCCTTTATGGTGCTTTTTACCAAAAGTTCTCCAATCTTCTCCAAACTTCTGTATCTTCTTCCAGAATGTCTTTGAAGGTCCTTTAGGAGTCCACAGCTCACCCCTGGGTTCCAGAATCTCTAAGTTGGTCCTTGAGGGCTAGGTCTCCAACTCCCGGAATGCACCTGGCTCAAACTCCAAACTGACAGTGATCAGCTGGTCAGTTTCTTCAGGATTTGAGGCAGGGGACTCTAGTTAGCTATTTTTCACCTGTAGCAAGCAGGGAGTCCCTTCTTGAATCAGTTGAGGACAGGCAAAGTCCTTCTTGTGGTGAAGCCCAGGTTGCAGCTGATGCAGTCCTTCAAAGTGCAGTGTCCATGTGCAGGTTAGGAGGCCAGCCGGGCAGCCCTTCTTCTTGTGTTGTTCCTGGTAGGGATCTGAGGTGTGGTTGCAGCTATGCCAAATTTATCCTTGCTCCTGGGGTGAATAGCGGGGGGGAATGTTGAATTACATTCAGACCACTACACCCTTGGATGGCTACTTACTTGGAAGTGGGGCAAAAATCACTCCCAGGGAGCAACATTTAAAAAAAATCCAAAATGGCTGAAACTGAATTTTGGAGGTTAGGTCTGGATGAGCCCAACCCCTGGTGTGGCTAAAATCCCTTAACACACCCCTCAACTGCCCTCTCGTAATCTAATCAAGAGGGCACCTGGTTGTCTGGGGTTGCAGGAAATGGGTAAGGTCCGGAGCTGCTCTAAATGTCCTTCCCTCCTTTGAAAACCAGTTTGGCTTCTCTCCCCCCATTCTGTTTTACCATCTGCTGAGGCAGATCTCTTCCCCCAGGCACTTCCTTTGTGTTCAGCACAGGCCTCTTCACACCTCATCAAGGCAGCCTAGTCATGCTGCCAGAGACTGACCAATCAGGGTGGGCACTACAGTGCTGAAGTTGGCAGCCTTTAGGTAGAGTTCTAAAACTCTTTCCGTGAACTAGTTACACCAAATTCAACAATCGCAAGATGTGGGATTTATTATGGTGATTGATACCAAACTTGAAATATCTGCCCCCCATTGGGACTCTATTAATTAAGTTAAAGTCTCCCCATTTAAGCCTGTGGGGCCCATTCACTACAATGAGGGAAAAACGAATGTGGCCATTTTCCCTCACCATGGTACATAAAACAGTTTTTATAAAGTCCCTGCCAATAGTTATATAGCACCTAGCCATAGGGGCACTTAGATCACACCTTAGTGGTGATTTTTATGTAACAATAAGGTAGTTTAAGACTTTGGAAATACTTTTAATTCCAAAGTCAAATTTTAATTTACCTTTGGTTTAATAGCAGTCAACAAGGCAGCCCTGCCTTTATAATGACACTGATCACATCAACAGTGCACCTATGGGTGCACTACCTAGGCTGGGGTCCTAAACCTACATGCCCTACCATATTCTAGGGACTTATAGGCAGGTTGATACTGCTAATTACAACTAGCCTAATTTGCATATCCACTTTACACAGAGCTCTGGCCCTGGGACTGGTAAGCAGTCCCCAGGACCCAGCCATGAGCCAGTAACCACCAGTATCTGTCAAAAACCTTTGTGGGTGACCAGGGCAAAAAGGAGGACTTTCCTACACTTTCCACCTAGGGGGAGTCAGATACTCATCCTCTTAAATAGGGTACCATATATTTGCACCCGTTGCTTTGTCCAGGAGAGGTGTCCCTAGCAACTGAACAAAAATAAAACAATAAAAACAGTACGTCACTTTGCAGGGAAATCTGTCATTTACACCCAGTTAACCTTGGATATGTTAATATGTGCTCTCAGGGACCCTAAACCAGCTGAGGAGCTCTGTAAGGAGCTCAGAGTGCCTTATGCCTGTTCAACAGAAGTAAAGATCTGAAACCTGCCCTTATACACTGCTTTGAGTTTGGATTGCTGAATTTGTAATACTTATATACGTGCCAACTTATGAGGTTCCAATAAATTCTCTTGGCCGCAGTTGCAATCATATCTGTAAAAACTTTAAAAGAAAACTCCTCTGGGGACCCAAACGAGCTCTGTAATGTTGCCTTAGAGATTATCTGTTATTTAATTCAGTAGTCTGCAAAATGTACAATGTTTGTGGATATTTTATTTGTGAGCTGTTTACATTTGCTAGATCCCAATGTGCCCTTGTGATTGTGAGATGTGTAGTGTAATTTGACAAAATATGTTTTTGCATCAGCTTCTTAATTAGCGGTATCATCTCACCTGGGCATTCTGCATTTTTTAGAATCCCAATAAATCTTAAATTAGAGCGATGTGAATGATTTTCCTGTTCCTCTTGTTTTTCCTTTAGTCATTAATCTCTTTCTCATAGTGATCCAAACCAGTGTTCCTGAATGCAGCACACATAGCAAGAGGAAAAAAGGGGAGATATATTTCTCCACGTTGTGTCACTCTTACACCACCCGTAGGGTGGCGAAGGCTTTTGACACATTCCCAGGTTTGTGAAATCTTCTAAATCTGGGAATTAGGCAAAATCCATGTGTGTTGCATGGGAACACCCACGCAAAACCCATGAAAATGCCTCCCTGACACAAAGTTATGTAACACAGCGACTTGCACTTCATTGCCTTACTTCATATCTACAACGCCATGTAAAGCCACGGAAAGTGGCTTTGCGTGGCTTTACAGATATGGATGTGCAGCCTGTATCACCAGTGATGCACCACCAGCGCAGGAGTCTTGTAAATATGGGCCTAAGTCTTTCTTTAATGAGTGCAAGCTGGTTTTCAATGCTAAATACCTGATTTTGCAAGAGTAAAAGATCTGGTAACTCCTTGGTTTCTGTACGATTGTCTCAAATATGTGAAGAAGTGACAGGGGAAACCAGTGATCTTTTTGAAGATTCCAGGAGAATAACAGAGGTTTCCGAAGATGCAGAATCCATCAGCCTAGGGAGCTGGAAATGTATTACTTACACCACCACCACCACCACCACCAGCACCACGCCACCACCACCACCACCACCACCCCCGAGCTTTCTTTCGGGCTGTTGAATTCAGAGGAGTTAATTCATTATCTGAGGCAGGTCTCTCTGTTGCAGAGGCCATAAAACTACATCCTTCTCCTTCACCTTGTCCTTATCTTTACTCAAAGAATCCTGAATCAGAAACTCGGGGCATTGGAGTTTCTCAGAGGGTACGCTTTATTTTCCTCAGGCACGATATCACCTTATTCAGACTTTTTTTGTATTTAATTGAAAATCGCTGTGGTTTGCAGTTCCTCTCTCGGCTCCAGGCGCAAGAGTGGGATTCATGTGGGCGCTGGTATGCGCTGAAGTGGCCCGGAAGGGGGGCTCCGTAAATTCTTTCAGAAACTTTTTTTAAACGTTCATTGAGCTTAGGGGCTTAAGTATAGCACTTGAATGGGTTTCCGAGTTCCTGTTTCAGTATTTGCTGAAGACTGCTTGTTTTTCCCAGGAGAGTTACGGCGAATATGCGATTTCGTTGCTGAAGATGTCACCCCTACGAAGTGGAAAGTGATACATTTCTGCAGAATTAATGCAGGATAACATAACCTAGCATCTAATTGTTGCACTTATAGCTTTTACTGCTAGATTTAGCCTTTGTAATTTACATTGTGGCTAGTTTAAAGCATGCATTTCCTAGTCTGTAAATTTCTTTAATATCTCCTAATCAAGTCAGCTGGAAAATACCCCGGTTTTGACCCTTGCCTGAGTTTTCTATAGCCGCAGATTGGTTGCAGGTGAGATCGTCCCTCTCCTATCAAGTACTTGGAATAACTCTCTCAAACGACTTCTAATGCGCCCCTGCTCCCTACCTTCAGTCCTCATAAATCCTACCAGCCACTGTCTTCTGGCATTTTATCCTGGAATCAGGGCCACTCGTTCCAATCTCCTCACGCTCACAAAGGTAGCATTAAACTTCATAACTCAGCCGCCCTCCCATTTAGGCTACTTCTGGTTTTTACTGCACCTGCATGGATGATGCAGGTCCTTCTGCACCAAAACTTCAGCCTTCAAAACTCGCTTGTTACTTGTCTTTTCTCCTCTGTTTCAGCTGTTCCCTTTCCTCGTCAGTTAGTGCTAAGGAGAGGACCCGTCTAGCAGCCATCCTGCGCAGGAGCTGCCATCCACACGTTTTCATTTCTCCTCATTTTTCCCACATTTCCCTCTATACATGTCTGTTGCACTGTACAGTGCACATACAAAGGGGGAAAATCCTTGAAGCATAGTATTGTACTGGAAGGGACCCCTTCAAGCAAATACCTATGCTTTCCACAATGCAGACACCCTTGCACTTCAGTCCGAGCATGTTGGCATTGGCGCATGGCAGCCAACATTGCACCAGCAGAACAGCACCACATCTTAGTAGATCTGGTACTGTTCTGCTCTCTCCCATACATACAACCCAGCGCAGCAACTTTATTTGCTGCACTGCGTGACTTCTCTGAGCGCCTGGAGCTCAGTGTTTTGGGACAAGTCGCTGCCATACATTACTTTGTGTCAGGGAGGCTGTCTCAGGAGTATGATGAGAAAAGGGAAAGGAGTTTATAGGTCAAGATAGGGCGATGGTTCCCAACCTGTGGTCTGGGTATCCCTGCTTAGAACTTGATCGAATAATGTTAACAGATTAGGTCCCCATCTTTCAGTAAAGACGCTTTGAGGGTGGGGGTGGTGGGGGGGGGGGGGAGGAGGGTGATTCTAATAATGATTTAGTGGGGGTCCCCGGATTCCTGCAATAATAAAGTGGGGATCCACAGAAGTCAAAAGGTTGGTAACCATCGAGATAGGATTTAAGAAGGCAGCCTTTGGCAGCTCTGCATGGATGTTAATATTTATATGCATCCTCGTGTTACTCACTGCAATGTTATATAAACACATGATGCTTGTGTTTATACACACATGCAGTGCCGCTAGCGCCAGATTTAAACCTTCAATTTCTTTGAGAAATGCCTCGAACAGGGTTTGCGAAGTTACTGACTGTAGCAAGATGTTTCTCGTTTTAACTAGCTTTAAATAGTTGTTCGTGGCTGCTGCTTTGCCAGAAGCAGTGGCAAAAAACACTATTTCATGCAAATCACACTTTAATGTTTCGGGCTTTAAATGGTGACCTTTTCAAACCCCATCAGGCTATGTAAATGCCATGCCAAGAAATGTGTACCAGGCACAAACAATGATCTAATGACAGACGGATGAGAAAATATGCAACCTTCAGCAAGTCTCTCCCCGGTGTATTAAGTATCTGAGCTTGGGCATTAACATGTCCTGTGCATTGATTTCCGTTGCTGAACCACTTCAGAATAAGCGTTTTGCCCTGAGCTTTAAACTATGTAAAATGTGATAGAAAGAATCCCCTATTCTCTTTGAGGAGAAGCATGCCCTCTTTTTTTGTTAAAGAAAAGATCATTATCAGGTGCTTTTTAAAAGACTCTTGCCAGCCTTTCTCACTGTCACTCTACAACCTCTTGTGGCAACATGTTAATGTTTTAAAAGCAGCCTGATATGCTTCTCTACAGAATGGAAGAAGCAACACCTCTGAATCACACACCCCCACACACATACACAATAAGAAAGGTGATATCCTGTCTGTTATTGTAGAGCTTTTACTTTGCATGCAAACTATGGGGGTCATTACGACCCTGGCGGTATAAGGCGCTTACCGCCGTGCAGAAGACCTCCAATACACCGCCGCGGTGGCGGTAGACCGCCACAGCTATTATGACACACATCACGGAATCCGCCGAAATTCAGACACCCACACAATACCGCCACACCAAAGGTCAGCGATAAACTGGCGGAAACACATCCTCCACCTCCACACCAACAGAAACACGCCCATGCTATTACGACCCACGAATCCACGCGGCGGTCTTTCAACCGTGGTATTCCATTGGCGGTACACACCGCCACGCTCAAAATACACACACATCTCCAAAACACCGCCACATTGGACATTTCAAAATACACACACCTGAGACACATACACACACCACTCCCACACACCCAACACAATATAAAACACACACCCACATCACCCACAAACCCCTACAACCAGAAATTCTGAGAGAAGGCGAGAGAGAGAGCACAGAATAGACAACCCCATCACACAGAGGCACACAACACCATCACCCACACAACAACCAAGCACAAAACACCACATACCACTACACTCACCACACTCATCACCACATACACCACCACACACATCACACACACCACCCCATGTCACGCCAAAGACACCCCCGCTTCTCCGAGGAAGAGCTCAGGGTCATGGTGGAGGAAATCCTACGGGTAGAGCCACAGCTATTTGGCTCACAGGTACAGCACACATCAATTGCAAGGAAGATGGAGCTATGGCAAAGAATAGTGGACAGGGTCAACGCAGTGGGACAGCACCCAAGAAATAGGGAGGACATCAGCAAGAGGTGGAACGACCTACGGGGGAAGGTGCGTTCAACGGTATCCAGGCACCACATCGCGGTACAGCGGATTGGCGGCGCACCCCCACCTCCTCCCCCTCAACTAACAACATGGGAGGAGCAAGTCTTGACCATCTTGCATCCTGAGGGCCTCGGAGGAGTCGTCGGAGGAACGGACACTGGTAAGTCAAATCTTAACTATCACATCCCCCACCCTACCTGCATGCTATCACACATCCCCACCCTCACACCCTCCCCTATCACCCAAACTCCTCACTAATGTACTAAGAACACCAACTACACATCCCAACCCCAAGACCTGCATGACACAACTAACCATGGACACTCATCACTAAAGCATGCCCACTGCACATACCCAGAACAGGCCCCAACCATCAGCACACAACCCCACACACAGGAATGCCTGCACTGGGGTTCACGCACACCCAACCATTGCACACCATTACACACACACATGCAATAATCATGTACTTATACCCCCGCAGGAACCCGAAGGAACGTCACCACACCAGAGGGTCCAGACAACACCACTCCACCCCCAGAAGAGGCCCACAGTGACGAGAGCAGCTCTGCCCTACTGGATCTTGATGACCATCCCGGACCATCGTGGGCCTCAGGACAGTCGGTTCCCCTCGCACAGGCACAGCCCAACACTGACCTTCCACCCTCTGGTAACACCAGCACAGCACCCACCCAGCAGGCCCAAACCCCCCTACCCAGGACAGGTCAATCAGCGGTGTGTCCACCACTACAGGGCACCCAGGCTAACCACCCCAACAACAACAGGGACCTGGGGGCAGTGGTAGTGGGCACACGGTCCAGGGAACAGAGGCACAGGAACACAGGGGAACTGGCAGGGCTGCTGTGTGACAGAGGGAGGACAGGCCAAGGGAACCAACTCTCCACGAGGCCCTCTCCTCCATCATGGGAGCATACCACCACTCCCAGGAGACGATGGCCACGGTCCTGGACAAGTTGCAGGAGACCCTGCGTCTGCAGGAGGAGCAGTATTTGGGGTTCAGGGAGGAGCTCAGGACCATCGGCTCCGCCATGGGCACCATCGTAGGGGTGCTGACGGACATTCAAAAGACCTTGAGGGACACCGTGGCACTCCAAGGGGCCCCTGACACTAGCCACGACGCTGAACTGCCAACCACCTCCGCTGGCGCTAGTGGACAGGACGCCCCGCCACAGGACCACCACACCAGCACCCCATACCCTGCAGACGGACAACCACCACGCAAGCGGGCCCTGAGATCCAGGAACAGCACAGAGCAAGATGGCAAGACCCCCGCCAGGAAATAAGACCACCCTGATTGTCCCCCCACTGTCCCACTTTGTTACCCTGTCCAAATCGGAACTGCCCCAGCTCCACTTCCAATGGGCAGATGTGCAATGTACCTGTGAGACTAATAGACTGGACTCTGCCATGGACATTCCTCCACCATCACCCGTCACCATTTTACAACCCCCCTTCATTTTTAGCACTTAAATAAACACACTTGAAACACTAAAAAAACTGGAGTCAGTCTATGATTTGTATTTTTCTATTATCAATGACAGTGTCATAATGGGTTACCCATTGGAAGGCTAACATACCAATGTCACACATCACAAGCCCTTCAAGGATGCAAGCAGTTGACACGTAGGTTACCACATTTGTGAAACTGAAATGGAAGGGGACAACTCAGTTAACAAATAGTGAGTGAAATGTCGGTACAGGATAGAGGTAGACGTGTGAAAGTTAATGTAATGTTACACCGGAAAATGTACTCACCTGAGTTTCACTGGAAATATTGCTGTATGACTGACTCCCTGTTGTCGTTTCCTTCTTCCTCAGCTTCATCCTCATCACTGTCCACAGGCTCCACAGACTCCACAGCCGCAACAACACCGTCATCTGGATCATCCTCCTGCAGAAAAGGCACCTGGCGTCGCAATGCTAAATTATGGAGCATGGAGCAGGCGATGATGATGTTGCACACCTTCTTCGGTGAGTAGAATAGGGACCCACCTGTCATATGGAGGCACCTGAACCTGGCCTTAAGAAGGCCGAAGGTGCGTTCGATAACCCTCCTAGTCCGCCCATGGGCATCATTGTAGCGTTCCTCTGCCCTGGTCCTGGGGTTCCTCACTGGGGTCAATAGCCAGGAAAGGTTGGGATAACCAGAGTCCCCCAATAGCCATACACGGTGCCTCTGGAGTTGACCCATCATATCAGGGATGCTGCTATTGCGCAGGATATAGGCGTCATGCACAGAGCCAGGGAACATAGCATTTACCTGCGAGATGTACTGGTCTGCCAAGCAGACCATCTGGACATTCATTGAATGATAACTCTTCCGGTTCCTGTACACCTGTTCACTCCTGCGGGGGGGACCAGAGCTACATGGGTCCCATCAATGGCACCTATGACGTTCGGGATATGTCCAAGGGCATAGAAGTCACCTTTCACTGTAGGCAAATCCTCCACCTCAGGAAAAATGATGTATCTCCTTACGTGTTTCAGCAGGGCAATCAACACTCTGGACAACACGTTTGAAAACATAGGCTGGGACATCCCTGATGCCATGGCCACTGTTGTCTGAAAAGACCCACTTGCAAGGAAATGGAGCACTGACAGCACCTGCACGTCAGGGGGGATTCCAGTTGGATGGCAGATTGGTGACATCAGGTCTGGCTCCAACTGGGTACATAGTTCCTGGATTGTGGCACGGTCAAACCTGTAGGTGACAATTAAATGTCTCTCTTCCATTGTCAACAGGTCCACCAGCGGTCGGTACACCGGAGGATTCCGCCATCTTCTCACATGTCCCAGCTGACGGTGCCTACGAAGGACAACAGCGAAAAAACAGTAAATATTCCTCCAGGTATGTATCCACAGTCACACACAAGACTACACCAGCCAATGAACCCTTCCTGTATGTGTGTTGAGTGTAGGCCTCGGTATGTGTGACGCAGTTGAAAAAGAATCCATGTGGGCCCCTGAAATGGAGGCTGCCTGACCTCTAAACTGGGACAATGGGATTGTGGGGTAACAGCGCTGGCGTTGCACACCGTCGCGGTAGGCGGTCGTAGACCGCGGCGCACTGCTGCATTGGTTAACATTGGACCCTATGGGTCCCAGGAGCCAATGAACAGGTGCGCTGGCGGTCATGATGCGCACCGCCGCGGACGTCACCGCCATTTTCTATCTGTTCATTCACTAGATACCTGACCTTCGACAGGAGAGGACCTACACTGCTAGTGCTGCTGTGACCTCGGTCTGGAAGCGACGATGGCTGCTGCGTCTGGGGTAAGGGCCCCTGCCTTCACTGCACAGGAGTTGAAGAAACTTGTGGATGGGGTCCTGCCCCAGTACATGTTACTCTACGGTCCTCCAGACCAACAGGTTAGTACACAGGGGGCACGTTGTATGGGCTAGGCCTGGGTGGACAGGGCTGGGGGGAAGAGTGAAGGGGGCAGAGTTCATACTACAGTAAAGAATGGGAATAAATGGGCCACATGGTCAGAGTAGGGAGGTGGCCACTCACATTGATGGTGCAGTTGGTAATGACTGTTCCTCTTCTCTTGTGCATGTCATGTAGGTCAGCGCCCACCAGAAGAGGGACATTTGGAATGCCATCGCTAAGGAGGCCCACCAGAGACGGGGCACCCACTGCCGGAATAGATGGGAGGACATTCGCCGCTGCAGCAAGAAGACGGCGGAGGCTCAGCTGGGGATGGCCTCCCAACGTGGGAGGGGTGCCCGTCGCACCATGACCCCCCTGATGTTCCGGATCCTGGCGGTGGCCTACCCGGAGTTGGATGGGTGCTTGAGGACATCACAGCAGACACAAGAGGGTGAGTACAACCTCATTCTGCGGACTTTGCGTGCAGTGGAGGGGTCTGGGTGGGGGAGGTGGGCTGTGGGTGTCCCTAGGCCAGGGCAAATTCGGTAGGCAAGGCCCCTCCGTAATGTAGGCCATGTGGCACTCTACCCCACCTCAGAAGAGTGCCAAGTTGAGGTATAGTTGCCCCTGTGGCATCCATGTGCGTAGATGTCCACCATTGCCATGTAGGCCATATCCCAGAAATTGCATGTGCAGAGGCCAGGAGCACGGCTTAATGCATGGGGCTGCTGCGTCTGTCTTGTCCGCCAACGGTAGCGGTATGCCATGCACTAAAACTCTCTTACTTCTGTCTCCCCCCCTTTTTCTGCTCTCCCTGTCCTTTTGTACATCAGCATCATCAGGCGGAGGTACAGTGGCACCGGAGCACGAGGGAGCTGCATCCCACATGGCCATGGAGGGCCACACCACAGACTCTGAATGCACCAGTGGGACGGAGGGCGAGGGGAGCTTCATGTCGGCCACAGGATCAGCAACCAGCGACACAGACTCGTCCGACGATGGGAGCTCCCTTGTGGTGGCAGCACCATCTGCGCCCCCCACTTCTACAGGTACAGCCGCCACCTCCCCTACCAGCACCGCCCTCCCAGCAGCCCCTCAGCGTTCGCCCCGTGCCCGCTCACCCAGGAGGGTGGGCATCACCTTCGCCCCATGCACCTCAGGCCCTGCCCCAGTCACCCCTGCTGCCCTCAGTGAGGAGGCCATTGACCTCCTCAGGTCACTCACTGTTGGGCAGTCTACCATTGTGAATGCCATCCAGGGTGTAGAACGAGAGTTGCAACACGGTAATGCATTCCTGGAGGGCATTCATTCTGGTCAGGCTGTCCTTCAGCGAACCCTGCAATCTCTGGCCTCAGCACTGATGGCAGCCTTTGTCCCTGTGTCTAGCCTCCCCCCTCCAACTTCCTCCACCCAGACCCAATCCCCTGTACCCCATCCCATCCCAACCACACCTACAGACCAGCATGCACACAAGTCAACACACACAAGTAGCTCAAGCAAACATAGGCACCACACACACCACAGGCACTCACACAAGCATCACACACATACGGATACAGCAACATCCACTGTCTCCACTGTGTCCCCCTCCTCTTCTTCTCCCTCCTCCCTCCCAGTCTCGTCTACACACACACCTGCATGCACCACATCTACAGGCACTAGGACTTGCACCAGGACACCCAGCACCACAAGCCGCTCACCTGCACTCACCACCTCCACTGCCATTTACACGTCCCCTGTGTCCTCTCCCAGTGTGTCTGTAACGCCCCCTCCCAAAGTACCCAAACGCCGGCAATCACTCACCCAACATCCATCCACCTCACGACAGCCTCCAGTACCTGCACCTGCACCCAAAACAGCTAAAGTGACACCTCCTACAACCACCTCCTCTTCCTCCACTCCCAGACCCCCTCCAGCTACCCATCCCAGTGTCCATCAGAAACTGTCAAATTGACCTTTTTGCCCCCACCCCCCCTCCAATTCATCAGTCCCGTTGTAGCGCCTCAGCCAAAAAGCCTCCAGTACCAGTGGTGCATGTTCTAGGTTTTTGGAGTGCACCGTCCACCAGGGCAGGCAGTAGGACCCGGAGCCAAGGCACTGGCAGCCAACCCCCTGTAAAGGCTCCAAAATTGGAGAGTGGACGACGGGACCGTGTCAAGAGTCCTGGTGGGACAACAAGTGAAATGGGATCGAAGGCGATTGGTGAGTCAGCTGTAACTCCAAAAAAGGTGGGGAAGGTCCAGAGGAAGTATGCCCAGCCTGTTGTGAGTGTCACGGCGGAGAAGTGCGCCATCTTTTCCGGCGGTCCAGACACAACCGCCAGCACCGTCGTCACTGGTCCAGAGACCACCGCCAGAGTCACAGCCCAGGAGGGCCCAACTATCATCACTGGTCTAGACACCACTGCCAGAGTCACAGCCCAGGAGGGCACAAGTATCGCCACTGGTCCAGAGACCACTGCCAGAGTCACAGCCCAGGAGGGCCCAAGTATCGTCACTGGTCCAGAGACCACCGCCAGAGTCACAGCCCAGGAGGGCCCAAGTATCGTCACTGGTCCAGAGACCACCGCCAGAGTCACAGCCCAGGAGGGGACAGGATGCCACAGCCCCGCTGGCCAATGATCTAACGTCATGCCACACACCAATGTCCAGTATGAAGATCGTCATGCCACACACTAATGCCCAGTGTAGAGATCGTCATGCCACACACCAATGTCAGTATCAGGACCGTGATGGCAAAACACCGCTGAACAGTCATGAACCTCAATGGCAAAGCACCGCTGAACAGGGCAAAGACCGCCATGGTGAAGACCGCTGAACAGGGCAAAGACCGCTATGGCAAAGCACCGCTGAACAGGGCAAAGACCGCCATGGTGAAGACCGCTGAACAGGGCAAAGACCGCTATGGCAAAGCACCGCTGAACAGGGCAAAGACCGCCATGGCAAAGCACCGCTGAACAGTCATGAACCTCAATGGCAAAGCACCGCTGAACAGGGCAGAGACCGCCATGGTGAAGACCGCTGAACAGGGCAAAGACCGCTATGGCAAAGCACCGCTGAACAGGGCAAAGACCGCCATGGTGAAGACCGCTGAACAGGGCAAAGACCGCCATGGCAAAGCACTGCTGAACAGTCATGAACCTCAATGGCAAAGCACCACTGAACAGGGCAGAGACCGCCATGGTGAAGACCGCTGAACAGGGCAAAGACCGCTATGGCAAAGCACCACTGAACAGGGCAAAGACCGCCATGGCAAAGCACTGCTGAAAAGGGCAAAGACCGCCATGGCAAAGCACCGCTGAACAGTCATGAACCTCAATGGCAAAGCAACGCTGAACAGGGCAAAGACCGCCATGGTAAAGCACCGCTGAACAGGGCATGGACCGTGTAGGAATGAATGGACCGCCACATCAGGCATCCTTATCCCATGTGCAGCTGGGACAGTGACAGGACAGGAACTTTCACGGGGAGACGCATCCAGTCTGGGCACCAGTCCCCCTCCAGAACAAGTGGAGACCTGCATCTACTTGAGAGACTGTGGCTTTGCACTCCCCAGGATGGCACAGTGGGCAAGCCACCCACTGTAGAGACTTGAGAGACTGTGGCTTTGCACTCCCCAGGATGGCACAGTGGGCAACCCACCCACTGTAGAGACTTGAGAGACTGTGGCTTTGCACTCCCCAGGATGGCACAGTGGGCAAGCCACCCACTGTAGAGACTTGAGAGACTGTGGCTTTGCACTCCCCAGGATGGCAAAGTGGGCAACCCACCCACTGTAGAGACTTGAGAGACTGTGGCTTTGCACTCCCCAGGATGGCACAGTGGGCAACCCACCCACTGTAGAGACTTGAGAGACTGTGGCTTTGCACTCCCCAGGATACATCAATGGGCATGGATCCCCGTCGTGGATCTGGCTTCGCATTCATCTGGCTGAGGTGCCCCCTCTTCTCTTCCCCCTGAGGTGCCTGTTTTATTTCTATCTGATGCCCTGGCAGTGTTCTCTCCGATTTTGGTCAGGTATTTATTGTGGGCCTCGCCCATGCATTTTTGGACTGTTGGTGCACGGACATTGTTGTGTACATATCTGCACTACTTCTTGTATTGTATATATAATTATAAGTGATTTAGACATATATATCTGTATATTTTTGTATGACATGTATATTGGCACATTACAATGTTTGACCGAAATTCGCTTTGTCTTTGGATTCTTCCGGGGGGATTGTGGGTTGTTAATGTGATATTTTTAACTGCATTGGTGTGTATGTTGTAATATGCGAGGGTGGGGGTGTTTGGTGGGTGTCCCCCTAACTTTTGCCTCCTCCCTCCCCCGTGTCGTAGGTGCAGTGCTCACCGGTATCTTCTGCGCCTACTTCGCTGTTGGTTGTAAAGGAGCAGAAAGACAAGGGCAGGTAGTATTTGGAGTTCGGGGTCCATGGAGTCGTCGTTCCTCGTGGGATATGTTAAGGTGAGCGTTTTCCCATAGCACAAGCTGTTTCCGCCATGTTTTTATCCACGGTGAATCCGCCCTGGAAACGGTGGCGCATTGGCGGGTTGTAATAGTGTGGGCGGTACATTGTCTCCCACCTGTCTGTTGGCGGTGACCGCCGCGCTGCTTGTCTGTTCCGCCGTGGCGGTCGGTGTGTTAAAGTGGCTGTCTTTGTTGGCGGTTTCCGCCAGGGTCATAATTCCCTTTTTTTGTCCGTCGGCCTGTTTGTGGTATTACCGCACCTTTTACACCGTCCGCCAGGGTCGTAATGACCCCCTATATTTTTAGTGTGTTAACTTCAAAACAATTTCAAAATAGTGCACAAAGATCACCAAAAACATACTAATACTTTGTTTGGGCCTTTAATGTTTCCTGCAGATGGGTCAAGAGGCCAGTGGGAGAGGGGAAAGCAAACTTGCAGGATACAGTTACACAACATGACCTATCCATTTAATTTCCTGTAGGAGGTTTTAGGATGAGCTACATTATATTTATGGTAAATTGATTAACGTTTATGAAATGAAAAACCTCTGAAATATGCTAGTAATGATTTGGTGAATTTACTATAAGTTGAGACCCCATCAAACACTGGTTATGACATCACATATTACATCACCCATGACATGTTAAATGACATCATTGATGACATCACTGATGGCATCTCAAATGACATCATTGATGGCATTATGAATGACAAAATGAATGATACCACTATTCCCATTACTCCATAAACTCTTACATCTTTTGAAAAAGAAAGTTGGAAGAAAAGAGCTGATAGTCATACAGAGCATAATGTACTCTGGCCACCGTTCACAAAATTCTCATGCAATGCATGTTAGCCCCCAAAGTTGGTGGACTGCATTATGTGAGAGGGAAAGAGGACAGCACCAAATCTACAGAGATATGGCACAATCATCCTTTCTCCCTCGCACCGGCACAAAATTATGCTGCCAAGCGCCACACACATTTACGCCATAGTGCAAAAGTGTCTGCATTAATCTAGCATAGGTTTTAGACTGGAAGAATACTGTTCTAGTACAAAATACTGTTTTGAATTTCTTCTTTCTACACATTCACCACCACATTTTTAGACTAATGTTGCTGTTTTTTCCACTGAGAGAGTACACTGAGGCCTGCTAACCAGACCTCAGTGCCAGTGTTTTACCCTATTACAAAGTGTATGTCAAATAGGATACACCAAATTGGCAGAGACTGACTTACTTATAAGTCCCTAGTATATGGTACTCAGTGTACCTAGGTGACAGAGGATGGCCTGGTTTGTAGTGGGTACCTTAGGTACTTACACCTTATACCAGGTCCAGTTATCCCTTATTAATGAAATGTTTTCAGTGTTCTAGCAGCTTAGGCTGTTAGAGGTAACTATAGCAGAGCAGCTTAGGCTGAACTGGGAGACATGCAAAGCTCCTGCAATGCCACTATGGCTACACAGTACTTATACTTATACTGTATTGTATACTGTACAATAAAATACAATACTCAGTGTTACCAAAAATAAAGGTACTTTATTTTAGTGACACAAGGCCAAACATATCTTAGAGGCAATACTCCTTCTGGAGGTAAGTATTATATACAATAAATACACTAGAGACCAAATCAGGTAAGTAAATAGTGACAGAATAGTGCAAACAGTAGAAAATATAATAGAATGCAATAGGAAGCAATAGGCCTAGGGGCAACACAAACCATATACTAAGAAAGTGGAATGAGAATCACAAATTCCCCTCTAGGCAAGTGTAGTGTGTAGAGGGGCGCTGGGAGTGTAAGAAAAACACAAAGGTGAGTAAAATACCCCACCCCAGAGCCCAGGAAAGTAGGAGTAGAGCACACACATTAGGCCACAAACTATGAGCACTAGGGTCCTGGCTAGGAGGAGTGAGACAGTAAAAACACACTAACACACACTTACAAACAGGCCAAAAGTGGGGGTAAACAGGCTAGAAAGAGGCTACTTTCTTACACTAGGGCATATAATGCAGAATGTCCCCCAAAGGCTGCAGTGCTGATTGTGGTACCCTGTGGGTGACAATGTACAAAATGGGTACTGGTCTTCCCCTGCAGACTGGAAGGGCAGTGGTAACACTGCTAGATCGACTTTGCCATTCGAACCAATGGCAAAACCCCCACTCCCATTAACAATGAATGTAAGTCTCCCCTAACAAAGGCCTTTCGAGCACTAAGGAAGGCACCTCTATGTTATTAAGTAGGACATGTATTTTCTATATCTTTGTTGACAGCAAAACTTCACAGATGTTGTTTTGCAGTAGAAGATTTAGAAGCCTCATTGGCTCACATAATGTTACCAGGAGACCACTCACTCAGGCTAACTACTGAAGAGGTCCAGTTAGATGGGTGCTGTAAGGTATCAAGTTAAACGTGCATTGAACCCAATGTAATGCCAGGTTGACTTTATTGTCACTATTTAAAAAATGCAACATTTAGAACACTGCCTATCTGTGACCCAGTTTGTCCAGTGGACTAACACAGTCACTGGCCACGAGACAGCTTTCTGCCCTCCTGAAGAGCAGTGTGAATGACTCCTAGACTTAGAACAATAACAGCCTGCTACAGTGTGAGGTATTACCTCTCCTTTTCAGGAAGCCACCTAAGGGGTTAGCCCACAAAGCAATTTTCAAAGGCCAAGCTGCCTTTGGTGGGAAATGATGATCACACTCTTGAGGAACTGCCCTTTGTTCAGGTAGACAGGCGGGCAGCAGCAACAAAGAGGGAAGGCCAGTGCCCAAACTGGTTTTCCCAGGGGTATGTAGCCCTACGGTAGCCTTACCTCTAGGGTGGGTTACCAAGCTCCTAACATCCAGGAAAGGTTCATACATCTGAAGAGTGGACAGTACATGCTGGGATTGCTAGATGCCACACATAGCCGGAAAATTGTCACCAAGAGGGAGGGGACCTGGTATCCCATTGGCTAGAGGCTGCATCACCCCCATGGCATTTTCTTGGGATAAATATGGTACCACTGGTACCCTGAACCCCAGATCAGGCTGGAACTGGAAAGAGGACCAAAGAAGGTCTGCCCTGATGACCACTCGCAGCATTCCTCACAACACTGCTGGACTTGCAAAAAGATACCAGGTTGATTGAACCTGCTGCATTTTGCACATGTGACCTATCAGAAGGACCTGAGGAAGTTGGGCACCCTTCAATTTGAAATCTAGGGACATAAGGATTCTCAGGTTGCAGTTATCTTCCTAGTAATCAACTGCAGCATCACCACAGAGTTCTAATGAACAGTGCTACCACTATTTTATTATAGAAAAAAACAAGAGACTACTGTACGCTAATTTATCAGGACAGGAACTGTTGAACATAAATAGGGCTCCCAGCTTTATGGTATGCATTTTTTCAATATTTTGTCTCTATATATCCATATTAATTGTTCTGCCATCATAACGGTATTTATCCATATTTATTTTGTATTTTGTTAACAGATAAAGTGAAAATTTATGTTTCTTTAGCGGATAAACATGCACTCGTACTTTGATGCCTGTCAGATTTTAGCAAATTATACAGCCCAAAATAATAAAATAATAAACCCACCTTCAAATAAATTAGGATAATAGCACAAACACATGCTGCGATATGCAGTCATTTAAGCAAATCTCATTGAACTTTGAACTGCCTATGACGCCAATATGTACAGCTTTTGGCCATGTCACAAATATGTACATTTGTCTGAAAGTCATTACTCTCACATGGAGAGTCAGTTACAAGAAGCCAGGTTATCTGCATTTTTCTACTTAAAAAAAAATAAATACAGGCAGAAGCATAATGTTTTCTGTCTGTATTTATCTGTAAAAACCAATAAGAATGGAAAACTGGGAGTCCTAAATATAGAGCTTTTCCTGAAGAATGGGCAAAACCATAAATAAGCATTGAGATGTTAATACAGGTATCAAAGCAGAGGGTTGAATTTGAGGGGTGGTATAGGCTTAGAGTAATTTAAGGCATAATATATTTTTAAAGTGACAAACAACAATTAAAGATGTCTGCATAATTATGGTGTTCCCTTTTTATTTCTGTTTACTCAACCTTCCTATCTTCTCTGTTGCTTTACAGCTCTCTAATTTTAAAAGAGTGACATTTTGGCAGACAAATACGAATATGTATATCACTCCTTAAAAATTTTTACACCATTTTTTGGGATTCGGGCTGAGCCCGTCTCCCAGTCAGATCTAACCATGAGATCTGTCGGATCTGTGGAGGAGCTGCGTCACTAGATACAAAAATTTCTTTTTTCTTTAATAATCAAAAAATACTGATAGGATTTACAACAAATCACAAAAAAGGTATTTTTGGACCAAGATCAAATTTTCTGCCAAATCTGGTGTAAATCTGTTCAGCGATTCAAGCTGTAGTCATGTTCAAAATCTCTATGGGGAAAACTTGTTTTGGGAACACCCTTTTTCTTGGCCTCCACTTAATGAATCACCCTGAAAGTTGAAAGACAGCAACTGTATCCCATGACTGATCTCTGCCCCTTGGACCTCATCCCCCGGGGCCAGGCGTAAACATATTTTTAGGGGGGCTGCACAGCCCCCTACCTAGGCCATACTTGCCTGCGGACCCCATCCCCCGGTGCCCGGCCTTAACATGTTTTTGTAGGGAGAACGACCACAGAGCCCCCCTCCCTGGACCAGTTTTGACCCCAGGGACCCCATCCTCGGAGGCCCAACCATCTCTCCTGAGTGCCCCACAGGACACCCGGTCTGCAATGGTATCCTGGTCAGAGCCTGAAGGCCTCCACAGTCCCAACTGGCTCCCCGCATCCTGTGGGAGCCAGTACTGCAGTCACAATTAGGGAGCTGCTGAACTTCATGGAAAACTAAAACTGAAGAAACACTTTGCACAAATAATCAACCAGTATCTCAAAAAAAGGAAAAATAAATTAAATATCAAAATTTTCAACACATGATATAGTTGATCTTAAGTCCCTGGCCTCTCTGGAGAAGGAAACAGAAGGAACAACTGCACAGGAATGTCTGGACAATCTGTTGGACTTGCAACTTTGTGAACATTTGGGAATTTCTACAGGCGAGACAGTGGAGAGTAAATGCAAACCAAAATCAAAACTTTGTTCCCAACTTCCAGCGGGAAACAAAATTGACATTTTCCAGGACTGAAGGGCTACACAAGATAAATGAAAAGCAAATTAAAAGGGATGTGTATGAAACCATTAACATGACAAAAGATGATTGGATGGCACTCTCTGACCTCCAAAACTCTGGGAGTATTATCATTAAGGCCTTGCACAAAATAGGTAATATAGTAAGCCTGAGCAGAGAGAAATACATAGAGGAGGCCAGTAGACAATTGAGTAATAAGGAACATTATGAGAAACTCCCTTAAGATCCTACCAATGATTTTATGAGACTATCTCATCAGAAATTAGCAAACTGGCATGAAAGAGATCTGGTCAATGAAAACAAGTATCTGTTCAGATTACCCTATAAAACCAACCATTTATTTTTTACCTCCAGTGCATAAAGGCAGTATAAATCCTTTGGGAGGGCCTAGTGTTAGTTCAATAGAGTCTTTACTCATAAATACCTCAATGTTCATTGACATCTTTCTCTTTCCCTATGTAACCATCTTACCAGCATATTTAAGAGACTCTCTGGATGTTCTCAATAGAATAAATGGGATACCATGGATGCCTAGTTATTTGATGGCCACAGTTGACGTGGTCTCTTTGTACACCTCGATTCAGCATTCTAATGGAATCATGGCTTGCTAATACCTATTGGAATCCTGGTCAGTGTCATTACTGGAACATTTCAATATGATATTGGAAATGATGGACTTCTGTCTCCACCGCAATGTTTTTCTGATCAATGATGAGTGCTTCTTGCAAAAACAAACACCGCAATGGGCACGTCTTTCGCATCAACCTATGCAAACCTCACCATGGGTTGGTGGGAGGCGGAGACCATGTGGAGTGGTCCCAGCATGCTAGAGATGGAACAAGTCATTTAGTGGGTCAGCTACATTGATGATTTCTTTCTCATATGGGAAGGAGTTAGGAAGGACTTTAAGCAATTCATCAAATCCCTAAACAACAACCCATAAAAATTAAAATTTACTTTTGAGATCAGTAATAAGGAACTCAACTACCTTGGCAATGGAGTGTATATCAAGGATGGGAAGGACTGTACAAAAATCTATAGGAAACTATTGAGTAGTAAAAGCATTCTTCTCACAAACAGCAAGCATCCACATTCTCTGAAATTGAGTGTCTCATATGGGGGACTTCATAGAGCTAAAAGGAATTGTTCGGAAGTAGAGGAGTTTGAAAGGCAGGCCAAAGAAATGTTTCACAGATTTAAGGTGAGAGGGTATCCCAGGAAAGTACTACATGATGCTTACAGAAAAGTGAAAGAGAAGAATGAGAGGAACTGCTAGTGATTCAATGAAAAGCATTAAGAGATACAGGAGTATGTAAGGTCATAAATGGAATATGACATGTCAAATCAAGAGGTTCAAGAGCTGTTGAGACAGATTTGAAGGATCCTTAGAATGGATGAGACCCCTCAGTGAGCTTCTACTAGAACATCCTAACATCACCTAGAAAAAAAAACCTCACTAGGGGTTAGGCTGACAAGCAGCTACATGAGATCAGATAAATGTAAGATAGCAAATTGATAAGTCAATGAGAGGAGGGGATTTTGGAAAGTGTAAAGCCTGCCTGCATTCTCAGAATAAGACCAAGTCTGAAATTCAACATGGAGTGCTCAAGGACATCAAGGAGTGGATAACTTGTGAAACTGCATTTGTGTTATATGTGATAGATAGCATTATGAACAAGCTTAAAATATGCATTCTTCAGCATTTGGGAGCTATAAAGAACAAGGAATTATTTTATAATATGGTGAAGCACCCTTTGGAATTGCACAGTGGAAATGCAATTCACATGAGTTTCTATGTAATACAAATTGTGACAAAGAAACCCTAGGTGGTGACAGAGAGTAGAACTTACGGAAGATGGAGTCCAAATAGATTATATTGATGGGGACAGAACACCAATGGGGGTTACATTTGGACGTAGAATTACATGTACATTCAAAAACATCCCTGTCCCAAGAAGATGTCACATGGTTTGAGTATTTCAAAATGTGCCAGGAAAACATAATGGGATGCATATTAGATAACCATATGAAGTAATGTATGAATGGATTTTGTGCAATGATCCAGGTCCATGCAATAACATTGGCAAAAATTATATAACAGAATATTCTTCCATATGAGCACTCTCCTGTTCTGATGGATATGTAGCTTGGTACAATCTCTTATGGACCTTTCAGCGTTTGTTTGCATGGCACGATAATCACTTTAATAAATGGGAGTATACCATTATGGATCATGTGGATGTCAGAGACAGTGAAGTTGTTGTGGTACTTTACCTCCAGCTAGAACGTTTGTCCAAAGTTTTGCAAAAGTTATTCCCCACCATAAGCACGCTGCAAAACTGATGGACACGCATCTAGGAACATTACCTTATGGCACCTTATGTGCTTGCCTTGTTCGGCTCAATAAGCACTCTAATAGTCACCTGCCATGGAACACACAAATGTCAGACATGTGGGAGTCATGTGGTACTTAATCAGCAGTTGGAATCCCTCACAATAATTTATGGCCCAAATTGTGTAGAAGTTATTTCCCTGCATAAGCGCGCTGCAAAACTGATGGACATGCATCTAGGCACATTATCCTATGGCACCTTCAGTGCTAGTTTAACATGGCACACTAAACACTTTAATAGGAGTCATCTCCTATCATGGTACACACATATGACAGACATGTGGGAATAATATGGTACTTAACCTTTGGCACTTGTCTTGCACAGCATGATAAGCACTTTAATCTAGTCTCACTTGAAACTCACAGCTGAAGTATAATAGTGAGTGTCAGTCTAGGTTTGAGTACGGCCATGGGAAGGCTGCTTTGCATTAAATGGTACTGGGATCAATGGTTGTCACCAGAGGGGGATGCCCTTTGCTGTAGCATGCTGTTTGATGGTCAGTTAATAAGGCACTTGTCTTTGGAATCTGGAAAAATGCCCATATGCAGCTTGTTTGATGGAATAATGCCTCGTCACAGTGTCTTGACACAGGCCACGTCCTTAACCAATAGCCTGCTACTGGACAGGCAATGTTAGGTTGTGTGAGAGTAGGGCTGGCCTGGTCTTACTCTTAAAGCAGGCCCTTCAACCAGACATTGCTGTACATGGTCAAAAAACATACATAGGTAACGTGGTGGTATGTAATTCATAACTTTTTTTAGGTATATCTCTGAGCCCAACATCCCCCACGGTTGTCAAATGGTCCTGTTGTGAGGGGTATTCTTGGATGGATCTGGAGCACAGCTTGGCAATAGATCTAGCCTGTGTCCACAGGTTGCTGGAGATGGTCAGAGCTCTGTACATCAGGACTGGTGGAATAAAGCTGTGGAATATGCCCCGCCCAGTGGTGTCATTTGAGATGTAATCAGTGATGTCATGTGAAGTAGCAAACAGTGTGTGGTGAGGACATGAGTTTTTATCTGAAGTAGTTTGATAAACATGTTTAAGACTATTCTCCATGGATCAAGCAGGAGAGTTGAAGGATGCATCAATCATTGTTCTTAAGTACATTATCAAGAAGGTAGGTTAATTGGGCATTACTGTGTTGAATTTGGCCTGTGTGTTACTAAAACTTAAACATGTGAATGCCTTGGATTTAACTTAAAAACTAAAGGACTGATTGAGGTACTGATGGACATGTTACTCGGTCACAGTGGTGATAGATATCCTGTCCACCGAAATCTAAACCCCATTATATACTATGGGATTTAGATTTCGGTGGACGGGATATCCATCACCATTGTGACAGAGTAACTCCTAGACTAATATCTAAATGAGGCTCTAAGTCAGTAAAAGTACTGCAGACATTACAGGAGTCCAAATGAAGATTACAAGTCAGAAAATAGGTCACATCCAATAGCCTGTTGGCAGCAGTGTTTTCAGAAGTATCAAAATCTGCAGTACTGTTTCATTAGTATATGATTTCCTTGTTCAGAAAAATGAGATGTGCACAGCTCACTATTAAATACAGAGTCGGACCAGTTGTCCAAAGCTAATGCACATTTGGTTCCCTCATGGTCATCTAGTGCAAGGGTCAAACCCTGCACCCTGTAATCTTTTGTCAGTTGTTTGGGGGATCAAATACTGTTTGGTGGTGGTTCGCAGATACGAATCAGCAGCAGGCTCTGTGTCTTTTTCAAATGCTTTGGCATGGGATCCATGTTTTTAGGCGATTTTATACCTGAACTATGAAACACTTTAGTAGGAGGAAGGGTTGAATTAATTGAATTTTGTCGGTCGGTGGGAGGAAATGTGTTACTTTAGGGTGCATTAGGTTTTGTAATACAGCTATCATGGAGGATCCATTTGCAGATTTTGCTGTGAGGTATTTTTGTTGTGTTCCTGCCTTACCCCTGAATTCCTAGGGTAACCCATAAGGAAACAAGGATAAAGCTGGCTTTCTGTTGGAATGCTGGAGTAAATCACAAAATATTTGCGAGTCAGGGGAGAGGCAAACATTGTGGATTACCTTGAACATACTGTATCCAGTAAAAAGAAATCCGTTTATTTGTTTTTTCTTGTTGTTAAGCTTCGCATATCTTGAACGTTCAATAAAATAAAAAAAATAAAAATACAGAGCAATTTTTGAGACGCATTAGGGACGTTCCTTAAACGGAAAAATAAGAAAAACTGCAAAAACTACTATGAACGAAGTTGATATGAACATTCGTCAATATTGGGCAACGTTTTACACATTTTTTCAGACTAGAAAGAAGATTTCAGCATGTAAAGAAAACTTTCACCAAGCCATGATTCTTTTTGCAAGCAGCTGTATGGTCTATTAAAAACTTACAGAAATACTAACGTAATCATTACCTGGCGCGAACACTGCTGTGGGTATGTATTTAAACATTTTGCAAAATGAATGAATAATTACATTAAACTGACAAATGACAAGAAAGCCTATGCTTTGTTCATGCTTGAGTTGCTGTTAGCAAAATCTCATTGTCTTACCTTATCTGAGATTTGAATGTTGTTTTGTATTTGTCCTGCGGTATGAATGATTACAATATTTTGGAGCTAAGTGATGTTAACGCTGTAGTATGACACTCAAGTTATACAGACAATGAAAAGAGCTTACAGAAACAACACGGTGATTATTATGATAATAGGACATAAGAGGAGACTAAAACGACAAGCTAAACCGTTTCTCTATTGTCTCTTCTATAATAAGCACTTTGGTTTTGCGTCTTCGTTTGAATAAATTGTATTTCTTTACACGAGTTAGGCGGTGAAATGTAAATTTAGGTTGCAGTAGCCTCTTCTACAGAAGTGCTGTTTCAAATTTGCAGAGAAGCAGTGCTTAATTTGTAAATAAAAACGTGCCGGTGCCCAAAACCCTCCACTGAAACACGCGGCTGCTGCAATTAAAAGTGCGAGTACGGAATACTGAGGTAGCCTAATCCTGAGGCTATCTCGGTCCTCCTCAATCCATTCAAAGCCACTCCCTGCCCCTACAGTTCGCTCTTGCAATTTCCTGATTTCTCCCATTGTGACGCTTTTTCGTTTTTCTCTTCGTCCGTCTTTCCCATTTGTGTCTTTTGCTCGCAGTAAATGGTTGAGATAGCAAAATAAGAGCCGGCACAAAAAAAAATGCGGGAGCTCTGCACCGGAAATAACAAGCACAAATTAAGCACAGGAAGGAAGTGACTAAGGAGAGAGCAAAATAACTTTTTATTCAAAATAAAGAAAAAAAGAAAAACTCACAATGTAAAAATAATTGTCAAAATGTTTGAATGTCTGTGCAGGTGCTACAATAATAGTGACAATATTCATTGCACCAGTTCTGTTCAAAGCATGAAATTAGACGCTGTCTCGTCATTTGAAAAATAATACACAATTGGACTTTAGGGGGGAAAATTACGTGAACCATCTTGAAAATTAGTATTTAAAGAATGATAGTCAGTGTCCTTCATATCCGCCTTGTAATTGCAATATACATTTTGTATAGCGCTTCACATCACAATTCTGAAGCTTCTAAACACTGTAAATAGCAGATGTTACAGTTTTTAAACACTATAAATAATAGATGTGCCTATTGCCCACTCGTGGTACTCATTTTGCCTACCAGAAGGAGAATTGAAGGCTGCTTGGATTGAAACTCGTGACAAGACAATCACCACATTATTTGAGTTGCAAACTACGTGAACTGTCCTTCAGACAGAATCTGATATGATTAATTTTATTGTCATGAATAAAACAAGGACTGGGTTGCTTATCAATTATTGTGTCAACATTTCATATAAACGAGTGTGAGGAGTGAAAGTTTGCAAATGACTGATTACAGTATGAATTGATTGTTAAATAGACCATTTGAAAGCAACACCTTACTACATACAGGTCCGAAGAATAAAGACGTTTTCAGGTCTCAGTCACATTTATTCCTCGAAATGTTGTATCTCATTCAGGTGTAATTAAGCATGAGTAATAAAGTTATGAGCGTGGTTAAAGTAGATCTTCATGCATTACTTGCATATGTCTGAGTCTTATGTTAGGGTGTGAATCTACAGTTTTAAGAGTTCGCCTGCTATGCGTATACATTTTTGCATTTTCTAACTGTATGTCTGGAAAATCTACACAATTGGTACATTTCCACACATAGTCGCATTGCTTATATTTATTCCAGCACTATAAAATATTTGGAAGGGTAAGTGTTGTGAAATGGTGCCTTGGGAAGCATAGTTGTTTGTTGAGCGCAAAAAAGTTTCCTTAGAAGTGAAATCTCTTTACCTACATTCTATCACAATTTTGGGGTGTTTAGGATTTTAGTAAACAATTTACTTTCTTGCTCAATTATTTTTAGCACTTCATTTAAGTGTGCCAAATAGAACACGTTGTGAGGGCTCACCATATTCTTCATGACTGCAACTCCGCTGGGATAAATATGTTCGCTTTCCTGACAACAAGCATACACCAACATTACATCACTCATAATGTTGGATTGTGAAGAGTACTCAGTGATAGGCATCTTCTGGAACATGGAGGCACCCATGAGAATGTATTGGTGTTTCTTGGATAGGCAGTAGAACTAGTGAATGTCATGCCCTTGACTTTGTGGACCTTTATTTGAAACTTGTACCTGATCTACAACTCTCCGTTCGCTTTTGATACTTCTTCTGGCATCAGCTCTTTTGTGTGACTCAGTAGAAAAGTCTCACTGAGTCTTGGTTGCTCTACATGTCTTTTCAACTCACAAACAGGATGCAGAATTATCCCTTCAGGCTCAAGCTATTTAGACTCTAGACCAGTGAAACCCAGAGCTTCACCCTTGTTACTACTGTGATTCATTCACAGGACTTGAGAGAGCATAACTTGGCTGTGCCATTATGCGTTCAAGAAGTAACATGAAAATTGAATGAATGGCATATGTAGTGCATACTCTAATGGATTACTGTTAAAGTGGTGCATTTAAATTGTATTATTCAAGGTGCACTCAAAGCAGAAATGTAGAAAAGCTATATGCATTTTTGGATAATGACATTAATCCACCGAAAAATAATACATGTACACATTTATATTCAATGGATTGGGAGTGCAGTATTATTGTTAAAAGTTGTATAATCACAGTTATCTGCATTTTATTAAACCTATGAGGAGCAATGGACATAAAGACATGCATTCAAATGGGTATTGAATTGTATATTAAATTTACTTAAGTAAAGGCCTGAAATGTTTTTCTATGCCTAACCTTCAGCATGGAGTTTTGCCCGCGTTGCATTTTCTTCATTTGTAGGTGCGTCTGCACAAGTATACAGTAAATAAAAGGCATGTTGTGTATTTTAGATGAAGGGGGTATGGGAAGATATGTTGACAAGAAGGAAAAGCAATAATGAATGGATGAGAGAGAACTCCCTTGGGAGCTCCTGGACACATTAGGGACCCAAGATGGTCCTGAAGTTTGGTTTGTGGGATGAAAGTCTGATGGGAGTTGCAAATTCCAAACTGTGCATAGAAGATGGAAAACTACTAATGGTGATGATATGGATTCTCAAAGGTTCTGCAAGATCTAAAGTGGTGTTCAGTTAGAAAGGTGAGGAAGCCCCTTTTCACCCCTTGAGGAGAGTGGATTCTCTTTAGAGTTAGAGGGGTAAAGGTCTTTTTATTCTTATTTTGGCTGAGTGGCTTAATGCTGCACACATCTGACTTACAGAGCTTGCTACTATGCTGACACTTTTGACTATTATTCATTTTTTGAAATTCTGGAGAAATCTTTAGCTTGCCCCATAATTTAATCAGAATATTTAGATTTAATTAGCTTTCAAAGGGCTAGACAGGAAGATCAAATTTTAGACACTGAACACCAAGTGCTGTTTCGATCTTAAGTATTGCTGCAACAGTGATCCTTGTATGCTTTGTGCTTGCATGATTTAGTCTGATTCAAAGCTTTAATTAACCTTTGAAGATTTTGTACTTGTATTGTATAAATCTGAGATCCATTACATAAGTCTGACCTTGAATTTGTAATAAAAATTGTGAATTTGAACTTCCACATCCCAGATGTGAGGCTAAATGGGTTGCACTGTTAATTGATTTGAAAGTACTAGTTTGTTTCTCCTTACTTAGTGGAAGCCCTAAAAAGATTGATCAGAACCAAAGAAAGCAGAAAATGGACCATATGCATTCTCAGATGATAGCAGAGTAGGTTGGCTACGATCCTAAAGTAAGGAGAGCTAGAACCTTAGATTCTAGATTAGTTAGTCCCCCTCCAGCCCTGTCTCTAGTGCCCATGTCCAGAGTTTGAAGGTTCTGAAGAGTTTTGGAGATTCAGAAGAGAATTGTATCCGCAAAAACGGAGTGACTACCAATAGGGTCATAAACTGCAGTGGTTCATGTTTAGTTTGCTGTGTTTGTGAATTTGGATGATGTTTTGAACATTGTGTGAATGTGGTATTTAGTAGAGAAGTTGAAGTTATCAGGTTCTGACATTACCTACAATTGATATAATGGATCTTAATGTTCAGAGTGAACTTATACTAATCCGGATGATACCCCAGAGTTGGAGGTTTCGTTCAAAGTGTTTGATATTCTTGTGTGACTGGATACTGTTGATTCATTAGTGGAGAAGACAAATATTATTGTATTGTACTTTAGTTTAGATGTGTGATGTTGAAGAGAATGCGTGCATGCAGATTCTAAAGAAGGATGAGCCACTGCAAGGAGTGAGATTGACATCGCAGTGAGCTGCACTGGTATAGGTTGTTTGGTATGTTGCCACACTACTATTCGCTGTGTATGTCATAAGGGTTATCGCTGTGATTGGTTGTTACTGCCGATCAAGGGGTTGTGGACACAGCATTATTTCCTGATTTGAAGCAACATTTTACTGTGATTATCAATATTTGATTGGGAAAATAAAATACAGGTAATGTGAGACTTGTTTAGAGGAGATGTGCTTATATTTAGTAGAGAGTGAGAAGAGACTCCTCCCAAAGGTACCCCAAGTCATTACATGGCAATACATATAGCACTCCACACATGTGTTCGGTTTAGTCAATGGCACAAGATCACAGAAACAAAAGTGCATTGTGGTTTCCATGATATGGTGCATTCAATTTGAAATTGAAAATCTAAGGAGGGTGCTGCCTGAGATGAAACCACCTCCTAGACCTGCACAGTATGAGGTACTTGATGCTTTGGAAGGTGCTATACACACTAGGAAGAAAGAGAAATATCAGGGTAGAGCCCAAAGAGATGTGCACGCCTGTGCTGTGGATGCTAGATGGGTTGCTGAACATGAAAGATGGAGGACTGATATGATGGAGGGAGTTAGATTGGATCCAACCTTGATGAGCGAAACATTTGAGGAAGAGAAAACAAGAATAGAGACAAGAAACAGAAGAGGAAAAACAAAAGGAACAAGATGATATGAATGATATAAGTAACAGTGATTCTGGAGACAGCCTTCTGAATGTGTTATTATCTGACCGTCTATCCACGTATGATGAGACTCGGGAGGAGGGTGGAAATAGTACAGGTAGTAGTGAAAAGCTTGCATTCAATACTGCCCCGGTAAATGTGACTCCTACCCCTGTTTGGGTCCCTCCGGCTAATGTACATTATTCGCAAAGTGGAGAAGGTTACGGAATTCATGCTTCAGCTGATGCTGCCCCAAACACTGTTGACACTCTTAGGGGCATATTTATACTCTGTTTGCGCTGGATTTGCATCATTATTTTTACGCAAATCCATTACAAACCTAACTCTATATTTATATTTTGATGCTCCATATTTATATGTCTAGCGCAAAAATATTGGAGTTAAAGTCATTTTTTGCCTGCGGAAAACTACCTTGCGTCAATGAGATGCAAGGTAGGCATTCCTGGGCAAAAAAATTACTCAAAGGCCCTAGTGCCTTATTTATACTACCATGCAAAAATCACACACAGGCGGAGGAGGGCCTTAAATAATGGCGCTAAGCCTGCTTAACACCATTATTTAACGCCTGGGTCAGGGCAGGGGTTAGGAGACCTGTGGGTCTCTTTCCATGGTCAGAGACCATAGAAGCAGTCCACAGGTGTCCTTCCCTGCACCCAGAGACACCCCCACCCACCCGTACCCACACCTGGAGGACACCTAAGGATGGGGGGACCCATTCCAGGTAAGTCCAGGTAAGTATTTTTATTTTTTTTGCAAAGTGCCATGGGGGCTTATCTTGGGCCCCCCTATATGGCACTGAGCCCAATGGTCATGCCCAGAGGACTTAAGTCCCCTGGGCATGGCCATTGGGAAGGGGGGCATGACTTCTGTCTTTACTTAGATAGGAGTCATGTCAATGGGGGTTGTGCGTGGAAATAATGACACTAATAAGGTTAGGGTATTTTTTTTAACTATAACCTGAATAGCTCCATTCTTTTACGCACAGCCTCCAGTTTCCCCTATGCCTCCCCCACCTGGTTAATTTTGACGCAAACTGGGCCTTACCACCAGCTAGCGTCATAGCTTAAATATGACACCCGGCTGGCGTCCAGGAATGGTACTAGCCGGTGGTATACTTTTTGATGCAAACCTGCGCTAAAGCAGGTTTGCATCAAAAAGTCTAAATCAGGGCCCTAATGTCCCAGTTACTATTGCCTCTGTGGTCCCTATGTATAAGCCTGAAGGCTTAGGAAAGGCAACTTATAATGTGGCTGTCCCAGGTGCAGTAGTTGGATTAGGTAAAGTTGCAGTGAGTCCTGATGCAAGATAATTAATTCCCTTAGTTCCAATGCACACAAGATCTTCATGTGTGGTGAGTGCAAATTTAACGTTGAACCTTTCAGGGTGTAGTTCCATAGGTATGTACCAAAGAATACCAACTAGTAGAACACCCAAATGAGAGCCACCTTTAAATCGGTGCCCATGGAAATGCAAATATGCATAAAATTCCTGTAGTAACACAGAGGTTGAGTGGCAAAGAAATACATGAGTGGGAGAAAATATTCAATGGTGATACTCCTTCAAGGGACTGGGTGAGAATGGAGTCTAGACAGGGAACCAGTCAGTTACCGGAGAGATAGAATTTGGTAGATGTGGGGAAATTAAAATTGGAACTGAATGAGATGATCAGTGGGAATGTTGAGATCACTTGATTAGATATTTATAATGAAAATTAACTTATGTTCAGGTGTAAGGACAGGTTTATGACAAATTAGCGGAATTAGCTCAGATATATGAGATCGATTTGAACAAGATTGAAGCTTTACAGAGGAGTTATTGTGTATGTTTAATGAAAAGGATATAACTGACATAAGATTTCCAAGGATGAAAACACAAATTAAAGAATTGATTAAAAATATCAAAAAACGAAATGAGTTGGACAAATGAGAAGCTCGATGGATGAGAAAGAGACAAAGAAACCCACAAGGGAACCCTCTCCTGTAGTGGGAGAGGGGTGTGCAACAAATCTTCTGTTCAAAGAAGTGCCCACCCTTTGTATAATGCATCCTTTAAGTGGACACATTAAAACCTCTTCAAAACACATTCTGGACCTTTGGAGTACGAGAAGAGGAATGGACCCAGTTGTTGTAACCTGAGAGGAGCCCCAAAGGACTAAGGTTATGTACATGTGCCTTTGAGTAGAAGTGATCTTGAGTCATTCACTAATCACTTTCCAAAACTAAGAGAAAAGCCAGTGGAGTGGTGCAAGCAAGTTGAGAGGTTTGTGAAAATTTCACAGGTTTTGCAGGTTGATTTGAATACCTTTGACATTGTGGTTCCAAGTGACTTGCAGGCAGAATGTAAAGTGTCTGCTCAGTAGCCTGAATCAGAACCATCAAGAAGTTTAGTGATGAAAGGTCCTTCACCATTGGTGATGAAAAAGTATCAACAGGTGATGACATTTTTGAAGTTGAAGGTACCACCCCAAGTTATAGATGGATCAAAATTGATAGAACAACTCAGGAACCCAAATAATCAATTCATGCTTACTATTTGAGATTGTTGCAGGCATTCAAGAAGTGTAGTGGAATGGAGAAGCTTGAAACCAAGGCTATGGGTCATTTTTTTCAAGGTTTCCGACAGGATTAAAACCTGTTATTAGCATGATTATTCTGACAGGATTAAGACCTGTGATTAGAATGATTATTCAGCAAAACTTGATTTGTCGGCAAAATAAATCAATTGATGAGATCTTGAGGTATGTAAAGTACTGATACGATGAGCAATAGATAAGGAAGATGAAGGAGAAGTTAATGGCTACTCAGATGCAAGCTGCTCAGAGGATTAGTCAGATCTAGCTTTTTGTGAGGAATGTTGGTGCTATGCAAAGAGTGTATCAACAGGGATCAAATCAAATGTAAGGTAGAGATCGAGGAGTTCCAATTTATCCTAATACAGAGAGGGATGTCACTAGCTTGAAGAAGACGGCCCCTTGTCATTTCTGCAACAAGTTGGGGTGTTGGAAGAGAGAATGTCATCTTAACCCAGCTAATCAGCTTCAGAATTCAGGGTTGGTACAATCTTAGAATAATAATCCTGCACAGATGCAAATTGTTCAAAGACAGAGAGGGCAGAATTTTAATGTGCCACAAGCACCAGTAATGCAGATCCAACAAACCCCGATGCCACAGCAAAACGCTAATGTCTCTAGAATAAATTCACATAAAGCCCTGAAAATTAACACAAATGGGTTACAAGATAATAATAATCCTTTCTAACTTTTTCTCATGTTTATGACATTCAAAACTATGGCTCCAATCAGTCAGACTGAAAGCACCTGAGAGGAGAGGAAGATTGGTTACTTGGCACAGGCTTGGATGTAAGACGATAGTGGCCCATTTGTAGATGGTGGAGTGAATGACCATCCTGTGTCATTTTTTGGTTCACACTATTGCTAGAAATTCCATTTTGAGAACAGTAGAAGTCCCAATCTTAATCCTCTCTGGAAAAATGGCCCAAGTTATAGGGGTGGAGAATAAATGAATGACAACCCAAGAAACAACAGAAATATCTGTGAAAATTAGAAACTTTGGCGAAAATCACTGATTCGTGGTGCGTGATTCTAGTCCAGTGAGTCTTCTAGGAAGGGACCTTCTCTGCAAGTTGAACTGCATCATCTCTTGTATGCTGACAGGCATAGAGATGCAGATTCATGATGAGGATGTCATCTTCAAATTGGCGAATGATGGATCTTCAAGTACATTGTTTACTCTGATGAGAATTGATGATTTACCACCTGTAGGAGGCTGACCTGTTTTTAAAAAAAGAATTATGTTTTTTGGCTTTAACAATGAGTCTTCACTAAAACATTTGAAAAAAACCTTACTGCAGTCAAAAAGCAAGCACAACAAAAAAAGGTTGCTTTGTATGTGCAATTAATTTATGATGTAAAGAAATGAAGTTGTGTTAGTGCAACATACCTTTCAGATGTAGAAAAGTTAATCATGCACTGCACTGCAATATTTAATAGGGGGGTTAGAATGACACAGAAAAGAGCCAATAGCTGGAAGTGAAATAAATGCTGTGCTGGGCAGAGCCAAACCCCCCTCTGTGTGCATATTACAGAACTGATCACAATATGTCTTGCAGACAACTGCACTATCAAGCCAGACCTAAAAAGCCATGACTCAAACTGGAGATGCATCACTTCACTGCAACTACTATATACCATAGATTCCATCCAAAAATCTTACAACTTTGCTGTTTCACCTCCCATAAATGACTAAAAACTGGATTACATAAACCCCCTCACTGATAATGTGCACTGAAGTCCTGTTTAGTGTTTTGTACCACATTAAGAGACAGATTCACTAAAATACTGTGCAGCGCAGCACAGCAGCTAAAGTTGTGGCATTGTGCAAATGGAGGATAAGCCCACATCCATATTTATTAGATATGGGAGGTTGCTGCCGTGGGAGTTATTTTGTTTTTCTTTTTTTTTTTATTGTAACCCGAGAGAATGAATACATAAAGTAACCACCAACATACAAAAAAAACAAATATATGCATAGTTGTCCAAAATCATACACTAATAATCTCTGCCACGGATTCCTTCTGTGCTACCAACTGCTTAGACCTGATCCATTTACCCAGTACCCCCCAGATGGCTTGCCCTTTCCATTTCCCTTCCCTCCCTTTACGTTCATACGATGAATGTTCCAGTTGATATACTGAGAGGAGACGATCTAACCGAGATTGATATCCGGGGGGTTGCTGTTCAAGCCAGGTAGAAGCAATATAGAGTCGATATACAGCCATAGAAACAAAGATAAACTTAGAAATCCATGGCCCGGCTGCATCAGATACCCCAAATATTACAAACCCGGGAGTTAATTCCAAATTTTGCTTGGTTACTTCGCTTAAAAACTGCCCAATATCCCACCTCATAACTTCTAACTTTATACATGATTAGTGAATGACTCAAGATCACTTCTACTCGGCGCTGAATAGCTGACATCTTGGACAGTGTGTCCCCTCTGTCCTACCCCACTTAGCTATTTTCCCAGGGGTGAAGTATAAATCAAAAACAGTTTTGTAGTACTGTGCCTGGAGTGTTGCATAGATCAGAATACTGCGCCCCAATCTAAATGACTCATAAAGTTCTGCCTCCCTGATACTTAGTTGAGCTTCCCACTTCTTACAGTATTTCTCCACATCCCCTTGTTGCTCATCGTATAATCTGACATAGACTGTCCTTATAGTAATCCTTGCTCCAGTTACCATTATCTCCATCAATGGGCACTCAGCAAAACCCTGCTGCCCCCTCCGTTTTCCTATGCATAAAGTCTCTTATTTGTAAATATTTAAAAAAATCCCCTTTGCTCCAGACCAAAATTCTCCCGCAAGTTCTCAAATGTATCTATCGTGGATCCTGCAAAAATATCTCCTAACCTTTGTACCCCCTGAGGGCTCCATTTCACTATGACATTATCCCTAAATATCTCGGGAAGAGATGAATTATTTGTGATCAAGGTGTACCAATGAAATCTACCGAGTCCCATTCTCTATTCCGCAGGGGGTCCCAGTATTTAAACGCAGCTTCTAATACCTTAAATCTCATCTTCTTACAATAACTAGGTTCTATAAATGTCAACAGCGCGCCACCAACCGATTGCCCAATTAACAATTCATAAATATCTCGGACATACCCTTCACCTCTCGAAGATCCTCTGCTATTAAACAGAGGGTGCATAAACAGTAGCACAGCCGCCAGCTGGTATAATTTAAGGTTTGGCAAGGACCAGCCACCCTTTTCCCTTGATAATGTCATATATCTGCTAGCCCTCCTAATTTTGTCGTACGAACAAATAAACCTCATCACGAGTTATTCCAACATATTAAACCAGGATTTCCCAAACTCCAGCAGGATAGCTCGAAATAGGTATAGGTCTAATATCGATCCCTAGATAGACTGCATGATCGACCCTGCGAGTATCTGTTGTAGCACCATACTCGTTTACCACTATCTGGGTCTTGTCTTTATTAAGTGAGTAACCAGATGCCATCCCAACATGCCGCCTCTTCAATTTCCTTAAGAGCCAAATCTGGGTAAGCAGTGACAACTGAAACATCGTCAGCATATGCTAATATCTTCATATCACAGTCAAAGCGAGTCACCGGCTGAATTGCTGCACTCTTTTCTAGAAATCACAAAAATGGGTCTATATATAATGCAAATCACAAGGGTGAGCACGGGCATCCCTGTCTTGTACCACGTTCAATTCATATCTCATTAGAAAAGCCACCGAGCATTTGAATGCAAGCACTTTGGTGCCTATATAAGGCCTTAACTGCCGTGATAAAACAGCTTTCCAATCCATATTCCTCTAGTGTTTTCCACATAAATTCCCAATTGACCCTATAAAATGCTTTTTCAGCATCCAGCAAAATCATTGCCATAGGCTCCTTCGCGACATGAGTAGCATCAAACAAAGCAATAACTCTTCTAATATGGTCTGTTGTATCCCTCCCTGGAACAAACCCATGCTGATTCTGAGTCACTAGATTACAAATATCGGAGGACAAACGAGTCACAAAATTTTTCGAATATATCTTCGCATCGCTATTTATAAGTGTGATAGGTCTATACGCACCCAGGCTGAGCGGATCTTTACCCTTCTTAAAAAATGCAACTATATTAGCAGTACCCCAAGACGGAGGAGGATTGCCTCCTTGCTGTACTTGGATGAACAGTTCTAACATCACAGGGAGCAGCAATGTATTAAAGTGCTTATATAATTCAAGCGGGATACCATCCGTCCCTATAGCCTTCCCACTTGGCAGTGCTCGCACCGCCCCTTCTAATTCCTCCATAGTAACCTCCTTTCCTAATTCCTTCTTCAGAGGTGAGCCTACCACTCGTTGTCTCACTTAACCAACCGTAACCGGCCTGTACCGCACCCACAGGAATGGCCTTGCATAGCTCCGCATAATACTCCCAAAAAGCTTCCTTAATTCTATTGGGATCTGTGTCTACCTTCCCCAGCCTGTTTTTGTTCTCCGATATCGAACCTGATATAGCCCTCCGACTTGCCCGTACTGCTAATAAATGACCCACTTTCTCACTATATTCATAGCCCTCCTTCCACCTTGCCAGATATTTTTCTGCCGCACTTTACGCTGAGCGTTTACCTATTAACATTTTATCTATCGCTATCTGCTGAAGTGTATTTTTCACATCCAAGCCGCCCTCAAACGCCATAATAAGTTGTTTTCCTGCATTGTGGAGCTTTTTAAATAATTCTAGGATCTGGTCTGCTGCTTGTTTCTGGTGCATACAAGTGAAACTGAATGTTTCCCCCCTTATCCCCGCTTTCACTGTATCCCAGACAATCTCGGCAGGAGCGGACCTCCTATTCAATTCCAGAAACTCCCTTAGCCATGTTTCCATATGTTGCACATATACGGGATTGTTCAACAACCCTCTCTCAAATGTCCATCTCCTCCCATAGCTCCGACCACCCATAGTCTTAATCTCCAAAAGTAGAGGGTTATGATCTGACATAAACTGTGGATATAGTTCCATTGCTGCCCCCTCCAAAAATTCTGGTGAAATAAAAAAATAATCTAATCGGGTCAGTTTCCTATGAGGAGTAGAGAAATATGTATATCCGGGATCCGGCCCCTTCAGTGCGGGCCATGCATCTACCAACCCTACTTCCTTTTGCAGATTCCTTATGGTCTGGAATACTCTGGTTTTACTCCCCAAGTAGCTTTTACTGTTAACGTCCATTAGATTTTGTAGACTATCCCATGACCCATTAAAATTAAAATCCCAACAGATAATATATGGTGCTGGCCATATTGCTAGTTCCACTGAGATATAATCTAGTATAGACGGGTCGTCATCTACAGCACCATATAACGAGCATAGAGTGAGCCTTGTTTGGCGCATCTAACACTCTATTAACGCCCTCCTCCCAAGCTGATCTGCCCTACGTCAAGTAACCTTGCATTTAGTATTGCTTGCTAGGATAGCTACCCCTTGTGTTTTAACATTTTGTTCAGTACACACCAGCAGCTGCAACCCCAGAGACTCCAACATAGCTTTATCAGAGTATTCTATATGGGTTTCTTGCAGACAATAAATATCTGCTTTCAATAGTTTCAAATCTTCAGCTACTGTCCTTCTCTTAGGGGGATTATTTAAACCACATATATTAACAGATACTATCTGAAATACTGCCATTTATGCCCTTCAAGCAGATTTCCCCTCAAAATCACCCTGAACAATGATGACCTCTCCTTCCTTATAGCAGCCCCTATAATCTATTATCTCTGCCTTCCCACCTAAACCACCAGACATTAAACCACTACTCACCATGTAACAACCCTTCCCCTGCATTCTCTCAGGTAACATATTTTCCTTTTTTGACCCACCTAAAAGCCCTCAAATCTCAGCCCCCATCCAACTCTCTTTGCCCTCCTTCCCCCACCCCCTAATAGCTCCCAACCCCCATCTCCTTCTTCCCTGCCCCCTACTCTTGAGCTTACTCCTCCCCTTCTATCCCCTCTACCTAGTAGCAAGCCCTCCACCCTCCCCGAACCCCTGTTTCCCCCCATGCCCCACCCATCCCTAGGAGCAATCAGACCACTGCTGGTCTGAATGAAGATTCCCCAGATGTCTGCCGTGAACCCACCCTGGACTGCCGGACTCTCTGCATACATGATTCCCCCTATCATCATTACACCTGTAGAGCTTACAGCCTCTACTCCAATTTCTGCTCATTCAGTACTCTCAGTTCCATCAGATATTCCCTTGCTTCAATCTCAGACCTGAATATTTTAGATTTCCCATTAACCACTGTCTTCAGCCGTGCTAGAGCCAGCAGAAAAGCTTCTCCTCCCCTATCCTGAAAAAGCTTGATCAGCTGTCACAACCTCCACCTTCGCTCCACGGTGACATGGCAATAATCCGGTCGAGTGAAAAAGGAGACATTATCCACACGGTGTGGAGCATCCGGGCGGGATTTTTCAAAAATGGCCTGTCTTAGCAAATAATTACCCAAAAAATACAGTATGGCTCTGGGGTGCTAAGATTCTGTATAACGATCTCCCACACACCTAGCTATTGGGAATCTATGGGCTCTTTGAACCTTCCTCTCCCAATCCCATCTTGTAAGCTCTGGAAATGCGTTCAGCAGAAGCTTAATCATATATGAACTAATGTCATTACCCTCCACGCCTTCTTCTATACCCCAAAATTGCAAGTTATTTCTCCTGTGTCAATTCAAGCTTCCACATAATGTCTATTAGATGCCCTTCATGTGTCTCTGCCTGTTCTTTCAATGCCTCCACCTCTACTTCCACAGCAGCAGTCCTATTCTCCATTGCATTTAGTTTTTCCTCGATTTCTGTACAGGTTCTTGCGACTTTGCAGACCGTACCCTGCAATTGCTTGGTGGCAATCCGAGCCCTCCAGCTCTCTGCCCTTGTCTATTATCATATCGTATATCATCTGGAGCATTTTCACATCTGTGCTGGCTGCATCAGTACTTGGGACCAGACCATCCTCGCCCCCGTCAACCTTGGGTAGCGAGTCAAGCTTAGACTCTCTCTCCAGTCCCGTCAATCCAGCTCCTGAGTAGTCCCATTTGAGTGCCCTGTCGCTCTGTCCTGAAAGCTCTGCTCCACCAATTGAGCCTGATCGTGATTTTATACACCTACAATGTCGCCGCTGTGGTCACACTGTGGGCCCTGCCGCTGATGATATACTCTCAGACTCTGACGATGTGCTGCCCTCTGCTATGCTCTGATTGCAGCCACTGCTAATAGCTTCAGAATCTTAAGTTAACAAATAAAATGTATCCCCACCGTCCCTCAACCAATCCGGGAGCTTTTTACTTCTACCAGTTTTCCCGATTCCATTTTAGAGTTTTTGCCATTGACATCACCTCCTGCCAGTTTTAAGTCTTCCCCATTCATGGAGCGGAGTACGGGAGGCCTATCGGCTCGGTCATGAGTACCCTGAGTGGCCTGAGTAGTTTGTTTAGACTTATCCAATTGAGGCTGCATGATATTACTGATGTATGCCCTGGCGCACACACAATCTGCATCCGTTTGCTCCTTGAAACTGCTCAGATCATCTGATTGCCACCCCTCCCCATCTTGTGGCTGAGTCGGTGGAGAGTTGTTCACAGAGGGCACCTCCTTAGCTTGAAGGGGTTCCTCTCTCTGAGTCATTATCTTAATGTTATCTTATAAACAAAGCGCAATATCTTAGGGCGGGGATACAGAGCTCTCAATACCATCCGCTTGCGCCCCACTAGCCACAAAGTTTGTAATAATGAGCTGTGATTTGCCCTTCCTCCTGGGTTCTGATGGTGGCCCCCTGATGATTTCCTTGCCGATCTTACCATCCTTGCCATCTTTACCAGGGCCACCACCAGCTTTGCTGCTCAGTTTAATTGGCCCCGAAGCAGGTCGTCTACTAGCCGGGCCTGTATCGTTCCCATCTCTCCCCACACGTTAGCCGGGCCCCCTCCCCCTTGTCACGAATATTCCGCAAATTCTTTGGTGCCATATTCACATTTGATATCCACGGCAGGGTGCCTATAACTTTTGCCGCCTTTCTTACTGCACAGTACCAATACTCTGTTTTCCTTTATAGCAAAATTAATGGTGCTTCTCAGTAGTCTAATCAATATCCATGCTGAGTTGTCATGGGAGTCAAGCCGAGCTCTCTCAACTGCCCCCTCCCATTGGCAGGGCCCAATCAACATTAATATCCCACCATCCGCTCCCTAAACAAGAAAGAAGAAAACCCAGTCCGTGGAGTTACCCCTTCTTCACTTGTTCAAACCTTTATACAAGTGCCATTGCCTAAAACCGGCTTGATATGTTTAAATCCTACCAGATGGAGTGCGGCAGGAAGATGATAGAAAAACTTGATGCTGCAATTCCATAGCTCTGTGCCTCTGCGGGTCCCAGGATCGTCTTCTGAGAAATCAAAGAGGGGAGGGGGAAATACAGCGAGCCCTTCGCGCGCGGCTCGCGCGCTGTCTCCAGCGTCCCCTCCTCTCCACACCGCAATTGCTCTGCTCGCTGCCGGCGTCCAGGGGGAGGGGCTAGCGGTCGTCCCGCTACGCGGTCACCATCTTGCTCGAAACTGGAGTTATCTGACCTGGTTTGTAATGGGTACCTGCAGTACTTACTCCTTATACAAGGTCCACTTATCCCTTATTAGTGAAATGTAGGCAGTGTCTAGAAGCCAGGCACTCTAAAGATAGCTGTGGATGAGCTGCCAAGGCTTATCTAGGAGACATGCAAAGCTCATGCAGTACCACTGTAGTCACACAGTACTCACATACATGAAAGAAAACACTCAGTGTTACAAAAATAAAGGTACTTTATTTTGGTGACACAAATACCAAAAATATCATAGAGGCTATACTCCCTTAGGCGGTAAGTAAAACACACATTATATACACTAGCATGCAGAAATTGTGGTAAAAACAATTAGAAAGCAGTGCAATTAGTGAAAATCACAGTAGTTAGATATGGGCCTGGGGAAGCACAAACCAAATACTAAGAAAGTGGAATGCCAAAGTTGGTGTCCCACCTAGGCAAGTGTAGTGTGTGTAGGGGAGCTTGGAGTACTAGAAAACCCCAAAGGTAAGTACTAGAACCCGCCCCAGTGACCAGGAACCAGGAGTAAATCACAGTAACTTTCCCAGAACATACACAGAAACTAAAAGAAGAATTGTGCAAGAACCAGAAGAAACTGCAAGACAGAAACAGTGGATTCCTGGACCGGAGGACCTGTGGAAGAAGGGAACCAAGTACAAGAAGCACCGAAGAGTCCAGGAAGAATAGGAGCCTCTGCTAACCCCGGATGAGGGTGCAAAAGGAGAACCACCGGTGAAGAAGAACAGTCAGTACTGCACCCAAGAATACGAAGTCGGGTTCCTGGTGGATGCAAGTGATGTCCCTTAGCGGATGAAGGATTGCAGTCTGATTTGTGTCGCTGGAGCCCGCCAACAAGCTTTAGCACATGCAAAGCTCGTGGTTAGTGGAAAATGGCACTGCTCAGGACCAGCAAGGACCAGGTGGACCATACCCAGGAGGTGGAGTCAGAGGGGGCTATCAGCAATTCAGAGAGTCCACAGAAGACCAGCCTTGGAAGCCGCAAAACACGTAGTGCATGGGGGTATTGTCCTGTGTGGGGATGCAAGCTCTTACCTCCACCAAAGTTGGACAGTGGGACATGAGGACCATCCAGACCACTTCAGTCCACCACCTGTGATGCAGGATCCACGCAGCACTGCAGGAGAGGGGATCCATGCAGCCGGTCGTTGTTGCAGTTGGTGCCAGCTGAAGCAGGGGAGTGACTCCTTCACGCCAAGGGAAATTCCTTCACTCTTCTGGTGCAGGCTGAAGACGGGCTGTCCTCAGTGGATGCACAACCGGGAAACAGTTGCAGTTGCTTGCAGGAGCCAGAGATGCAATGTTGCAGAAGGTGCCTTGCTTCTTTATTGCAGCTTGTAGAGTTCCTGGAGGGTCCAGATGCAATTTCTTCAGTGAGAAGTTCAAGTGGAGGATGCAGAAGATTCTTGCTGGAGTCTTGCAATCGGAATCTGAGAGACCACCCAAAGGAGAGAACCTAAATATCCCTGAAAGGGGGATTGGTCACCTAACCAGGTGAGCACCTATCAGAGGAGGGCTGTGTAGTTACCTGCTGGCACAGGGCACTCAGATGCTCCCAGAATTCATTCCCTGCCAGAGAACTTCTGGAGGAGCTCTGAGCACTACCCCTGGGGTGGTGATGGACAGGGGAGTGGTCACTCCACCTTCCTTTTTCAAGGCCCATGCCAGAGCAGGGACTGGGGTTCCCTGAACTGATGTAGACTGGTTTATGCAAGGAGGGAACCAAATGTTCCCTTCAAAGCATTTCCAGTGGCTTGGGGAGGCTCCCCCTCCCAAGCCTGTAACACCTATTTCCTTTGGGAGAGGGTGTAACACCCCTCTCCCAAAGGAAATCCATTGTTCTGCCTTCCTGGGCTCAAGCTTTTCAAGCAACAGTAGGACAGAAACCTGTCTGTGGGTTGGCAGCAGCTGGGGCTGCCTGGAAAACATCAGAAGGCTGAAATGGCAATACCGGCAGTCCTGTTAGGATCCCCCAGAGTGCGTAGTATCATACAAGCAATGCTTGCAAAATCCTTGAGGTATGATTCCAACATGTTTGATACCAAACATGGCTATGCTCGGAGTTACCATTATGTAATTGGACATAGGTAGTGACCTATGTCCATTACACGCAGAAAATGGCGTCCCCACACTCACTAAGTCTGGGAAAATGGTCCTGGAGGTCATGGGGGCACCTCTGCTAGATCGGTTGTGCCCTCACACACAGGTACTTTGCACCCTGCCCTCAGGGCTGAAGGGCCTGCTGTGGGGTGACTTATAAGTGACCTGGTGCAGTGTAAATGGCAGTGAAAGGGTGCTTGCACCTTTTCACTCAGGCTGCAATGGCAGTCCTGCAAAAGCCTTTCCATGGGCTCGCTATGGGTGGTAAAATATATGCTGCAGTCCATAGGGATCTTCTGGAACCCCAATGTCCCAGGTACCTAGGTACCAAATACTACTGACTTATAAGGGGGCACCAGTATGCCAATTGTGTGTGAAATACCGTGTTAACAGTAATCAACAACCCAATTTAAAAGAGAGAGCATAACTACTAGGGTCCTGGTTAGCAGGATCCCAGTAGACACAGTCAAACACACTAACAAACAGGCCAAAAGTGGGGGTAACCAAGCTAGAAAGAGGCTACTTTCCTACACAACTCCCCAAACGAAGGACAATAAGGCTAACCTTGGCCAGTTGAGACTTTATTGTCTAAGTGGTGATAAGTGGAGAGTATCTCTGCAGTAGAGTGGTTACTCCATTTATCATCCACTATGTGGTCCCTTCCTGTGAGGAGGTGAACCACCCTGTTTGGTTACTTTGACCTAAAGTACAGTGCAACTGTGGACCCTGTGATTCCCTAGTTTTAAGATGTAGGAAAAGTTTTAAAGTGGGGTAGGATGACTGTCCCTGGGACCCTATCTTAGGACAGGGTTGCTGTCCTAAGGGTTGTAATTCTAGCCAGGGGGCTGTCTTAGCAAGGCTAGAGGAGGGCAAAAAGTTTGTCCCAAAGTCTATAAAGGAGGACAGGGCTGCTGTCCTTCTTGGGGTAGAGCAGTACAGGGTTGATGTCCCAAGGGCTCTACATAAGGACAGGTTTGCTGTCCTATGGTGTTAGAGGTAGTGCAGGGGTGCTGCACTAAAGTTTCTCTGGGAGGGGTGGAGGGTTGCTCCAGATTTTCTAAGACAGGGCAGGGTTGCTTTTCTGTCTTAAGTTTCTCACAGAGTGGTACTTTTACCTCTGGGAGCCCATCTGTGGTAGCTTTTGACTCCTTTGATATAGGCCCCACCCTAGAGGTGGTCTCTCCCCTCAGAGGAATGATATCCTTAGTGGTACGGTGGGCAGGGGATACTTTGATATCCTGCATGCCTGTGTTTTTAGGAGTGCCCAGGGCCATTATTTCAGGCTCCAGGTCTCCTTCCTTTTTTTGCTTTTTAATCTCTCTTGAGATTAAGGAAAACAATTCTTTGGGAATACCCTGCATGGATGTATGGGTAAGAAACATTACTTCAGCCCATCCTGAGGCCTCTAGGTCATTTCCTAAGAGACAATATACAGGTAAGCTAGGTGAGACTACCACCTGCTTATGGCCAGTAACTCCACCCCAAATAATCTGTACTACAGCTAAGGGGAGAGACTGAGTAGAGGTGATAACATCAGTGACTTGGTACTTCTGACCAACTAGGTGTTGTGCAGGTAACACTAAGGCCCTGATTTATACTTTTTGACACAAACCTGCATTAGTGCAGGTTTGCGTCAAAAAGATTGCCGCCAGCTAGCGCCATTCTTGGACACCTCCAGGGCGTCATATTTAAGGAATGACGCTAGCCAGCGATAAGGCCTGATTGGCATAAAAATAAATGAAGCTAACAGGGTGGGGGAGACGTAGGGGAAACAGGAGGTTGTGCGTCAAAGAATGGTGCTAGTCAGGTTAGAGTCAGAAAAATTACACTAACCTGACTAGCGTCATTTTTTGACGCACAACCCCCATGGACATGACTCCTGCCTTAGTAAAGACAAGAGTCATGCCCACCTGTCCAATGGCCATGCCCAGGGTACCTTTGTCCCCCGGGCATGGCCATTGGGCACAGTGCCATGTAGGGTGGCCCACGTTAGGTCCCCCTATGGCACTTTAAAAAAAAAAAAAAAAAAAATTATCTGGACATACCTGGGATGAGTTCTCCCATCCTTATGTGTCCTCCAGGTGTGGGTGGAGTGGGTGGGGGTGTCCCTGGGTGCAGGGAAGGGCACCTGAGGGCTATTTCCATTACTTCTGACCATGGAAAATGGCCCACAGGTCCCCTAACGCCTGCCCTGACCCAGGAGTTAAATAATGGCACTAAACAGGCATAGCGCCATTATTTAAGGTCCTCCTCGTCCTGTGTGTGATTTTTGCACAGGAGTATAAATAAGGCGCAAAGGCCGTGGAGCCATTTTTTTGCCCAGGAACACCTACCTTGCATCTCATTGACGCAAGATGGTTTTCCACAGGCAAAAAATGACATTAACTCCAATATTATGAAGCTAGATGGGTCTAGCGTCAAAATATAAATATGGAGTTAATTTTGCACCAGATTAGCGTAAAAAAAAAATGACGCAAATCCAGTGCAAACAAAGTATAAATATGCCCCTAAGTTTACTAGTGGCACTTGTAGTGGATATGGAGTTAGTAGTGGTGGTAGGTTTAGGGGCTTTACCAGGACAGGATTTGTCCCCTGGTCTATGGCCTTTATTTCTACACAAATAGCACCAAGGCTTTTTACTGTGTGCAGAAGAAAAAGAAAGGTTTTATTCCCACTCCCAGAGGTGTTTGTGTGGACCTGATGAGAAATCTTTACTTTTATCTTTTTCCCCACCCTTGTCCTGAGGCTTATCATCCTCCTTCTTGTCCTTGTCACCCCCTGAATGAGCTTTTCTGATCACCCTTGCTCTGACCCATTTGTCTGCCTTCTTTCCCAATCCTTTGGGAGAGGTCAGATCTAAGTCTACCAAGTATTGGTAAAACAAATCAGACACACAATTATTCAAAATATGCTCTCTCAGTAATAAATTATGCAAGCCCTCATAGTCAGACACTTTGCTGCCATGTAACCAGCCTTCTAAAGCTTTAACAGAACAGTCCACAAAGTCAACCCAATCCTGTGAGGCCTCTTTTCTGGTCTCCCTGAACTTGATCCTATATTGTTCAGTGGTGAGACCAAAACCACATGAGTGCTGCTTTAAGAATACTGTAATTATCTGAATCTTCCTCTCTGAGAGTGAGAAGTTTATCTCTCCCTTTGTCAGAGAAGGACAACCAGAGCATAGCAGCCCACTGCCTTTGAGGGACCCCCTGAACTTTACAGGCCCTCTCAAGTGCAGCAAAACACTTATAGATGTCATCTTATACCATGTATGGGAAACAATCTTGTGCAGGTTTTTAGAATCAATAGAGCCCTCTCTGACTCTACAATCCCTGAAACTTGAGCTGCTGCTGCCACCATGGGGTGCTAACCCCAACCTGTGCTTCTCCTTCTCCACTGCCAGGGACTCCCTATCTATGGCTAGCTGTTGCTGCAGCAGCCCCATCCTGGCCTCCTCTAGTCTCAGCTTTCTGAGCTCTCAATGTATAGAGTAATCCCCTGAAGTTGTGCAGTGTGACCCCTCAGACACTGAGGTGACATGAGAGTGGGCAGAAGTGGATCTTTCCCTAGTCTATTATTAAACCTGGTTACCTGTCCTCTTAGTGTAAATGGAGCCCTACCTGAGTGACTTCCCCTCCCACTACCAGCTACACTAGATGGTCTGCTAGGGAGAAGATCTTTTGAAGAGGACCCCTGAATCTAGAAGGTTATTCTCTTACTCAATGGAGTGGGAGTCTCCCTCCTTCCCCTCCTGGCTCCCAGCATGTTCTTGGTTATTCTGAAGAAGGAGGCTCAGAAGAAAACTCTTGTTAGGATTCTTCCCCATTTCAAGCTTCCTCTCTGAACAAAGCGCCTTAAATTTTTTGAAGGTCATGCCCTCAAAAGGAGAGTCTATGACCTCAGAGCTAGGTCTAGCTGCAGACATGGTGTGTGTGTTGGGGCGGTGTAGGGTGTACCTAACCTACCTAACCTCTATTCTCTTGAAAAGAAGTGTAGCGCGAGACTAGATTCCTGTACCAGTACGCTAGGTATAGTGTGGTCTTTCCTGTGGAAAGCACCAGGTGACAGAGTGATAAGGCAATACCAAGTACTTATCCCACCACTGCCACCAATGTAGGAGGCTGGCCTGGTTTGCAGTGGTTACCTACGGTACTTACACCTTATACCATGTCCAGTTATCTCATATTAGTGAAATGTAGGCAGTGTCTAGAAGCCAGGCTCTCTAGAGGTAGCTGTGGATGAGCAGCCAAGGCTCATCTAGGAGACACGCAAGGCTCATACAATACCACTGTAGTCACACAGAACTCACACACATGAAAGAAAACACTTTATTTTGGTGACACAAATACCAGAAAATACCATAGAGGCTACACTCCCTTAGGAGGTAAGTAATACACAAATTATATACACTAGTATACAAAAATAGGTGTAAAATCAGTTAGAAATTAGGGAAAATCAGAGCAGTTTGAAATGGGCCTAGGAGAGCACAAACCATATACTAAGAAAGTGGAATGCGAAAGTCGGTCTCCCACCCAGGCAAGCGTAGTGTGTAGAGGGGAGCTAGGAGTACTAGAAAACCCCATAGGTAAGTACTAGATCCCACCCCAGTGGCCAGGAAAACAGGGTTAAATCACAGTAACTTTTCCAGAACACACTGAAATGAAAAGAAGAACTATGCAAGAACCAGAAGAGACTGCAGTACACCAACAGTGGATTCCTGGACCAGAGGACCTATGGAAGAAGGGGACAAGTCCAAGAAGCACAGAAGAGTCCAGGAAGAACAGGAGCAACTGCTAACCCAGATGAAGGTGCAACAGGAGAACCACCACTGAAGGAGAACAGTGAGTACTGCACCCAGGAAGACGAAATTTGGTTCCTGGAGGATGCAAGTGATGCCCCATGCCAGATGGAGGATTGCAGTCTGGTTTGCATCGCTGGAGTCAACCAACAAGCCTTTGCACACAAAAAGCTTGTGGTTAGTGGAAAATGGTGCTGCCCGGGACTAGGAAGGACCAGGTGAACATTACCCAGGAGGAGGAGCCAGAGGGGGCTTTCAGCAACTCAGAGAGCCCACAGAAGACCATGGCAGCATGCACAGAAGTCCCACAGCACGGGGACTAGGAAGGTGCAAAAGAGGCCCACGCAGCATGATGACAAAGGCTCCCACTCCACCTGAGAACCATTCAGGAAGCTGTGCATCTCAGGATAGAGTGCTGGGGGTCGGAGCTACAAGATGCATTAAGGATGGATGCCAACAAGCCTTGGCAACTGCAAAAAAATCAGTGCACAGAGGTACTGATTTGCGAGGTGAGGCAAGCTCTTACCTCCACCAAAGTTGGACAGTGGGATGTGAGGACCGTCAGGACCACTTCAGTCCACCACCCATGATGCAGGATACATGCAGCTCATCAGAAGAGGAGATCCACGCAGCCAGTCATCGTTGCAGTTGGAACCTGTTGAAGCAGGGGTGTGACTCATTCACCCTAAGGGAGATTCCTTCGCTCTTCTGGTGCAGGCTGAAGATGGGCTGTCCTTAGAGGATGCACGACTAGGAAACACTAGCAGTTGCTGGCAGGAGCCAGGGATACAATGTTGGAGAATTTGTCTTGCTTCTTTGTTTCATCTTGTAGAGTTCCTGGAGGGTCCAGGTGCAGTTTCTTCAGTGAGAGGTCAAAGTGTAGGATGCAGAGGATTCCTGCTGGAGTCTTGAAATCTGCATCTGAGGAAACACCCAAAGGAGAGACCCTAAAAAGGGGGAATGGTCACCTAACCAGGTAAGCACCTATCATGGGAGGGCTGTGACATCACCTGTTGGCACTGGGCACTCAGATGCTCCCAGAATTCCCTGCCAACCTGCCAACCTTGAATCCAAGATGGCAAAACCCAGGGACCCTCTGGAGGAGGTCTGAGCACCACCCCTGGGTGGTGATGGACAGGGGAGTGGTCATTCCCCTATCCTTTGTCCTGTTTGGTGCCAGAGTAGGGACTGGGGTCCCTGAACTGGTGTAGGCTGGTTTATGCAAGGAGGGCGCCAAATATGCCATTCAAACATTTCCAGTGGCTTGGGGAGGCTCCCCTTCCCAAGCCCGTAACACCTATTTCCAAAGAGGGAGGGCGTAACACCCCTCTCCTAAAGGAAATCCTTTGTTGAGAGTAATAGATACATGTTTAGGCCTACTCCTAGTTGAGAAGATGTGAATGACTTGATGTTTACATTGATCATGACAGACAGACAAAACAATGAATTAATTTAAACATATGTTTTCATGTTGAACATTGAAGATTTTGTCTGCCATTTTGTCAATTCAGGGAACTTTTTAGGAAAAGGTCCTGCCATTTTTTGTCGGATGTCTCCAACATTGTCCTCCAAATGTTTAGGAAAAGGTCCTGCCATTGTTTGTTGGATGTCTTAAACATTCACCTGCCCCTTTTGGCTCACTTTCCTCTGGGTCAAAGTACCATGGCACATTTGTCAGACACAAATATTGTGTAATATGGTGCATACCAAGAATATCTTGCACACCATAGGGGGTGAGTAGAGCAATCTGTACCTAGACATATTCAGATACTTAAACCTAGACTTCCAAATGGCAAATGTAGGTTCCACAAAGTTGCGAGTCCTGGCCAGCGCCTAGCTGTAGCTTCTTATGATCTTCATCTCGGGACAGGGGAATGGGGTAATGACCTATGTCTGCAGACCATAACATTGGCAAGCTGAAACAAGAAAAAATATGTTGCACAATAATATTGCACATTGCAACAGAGACATATCTGTTCATGTGAGTTATGTTTACTGACTAATTTTCAGAACATAACTTCATGGGTTACAATTACAGTTACAGTTGTCCATAGTTAGTCACGTGTCTAACAGTTACCTGTGCCAGCGCTAATTTTGGCCATGTCCTGATTCTTTGGACACTTCACATTCTGACATTCATGTGGAGCCAGTAACTTACTGTAAATGGTATTTCTGAAAGTTGTGGACAACTATATTTTCTGTGCACTCACTAGATGTGCACAGAGATATACTAGTGATCCAATTTAATCATATATTCAGCACTAGGTGGGTTTGGACAGTGGCAATGTGTTTGACACTCACATGCACATATGACCACTTGTAATTTCTGAATATTGTTGCTTAGCTACATGACTTTGACCAAACCATTGATTTGTTCAATTGCTTTAATGTTGCAAATTGCTGCAGACATGCTTTTATTTTACAACATGTGACATGGCTAGTTTTATATTTTGTCGTCAGCCTTCAGCTAATGCTTGTTGTCAGACAAGTAATGCTGAACTTAGATGGACCCATAGGTCTAGCAATGTGGGCCACTATTATGTAAGACACCCTGACGTAGATATTAGTATGTTTATAAAAATTTTTTTAGCACATATGTATATGATTTTACCTTGAAGGGGAATCTGTACTTCCATGTCTTGATTCTGTCATCATTGATGTCGCTCGAATATAAAGAGATAGGGATGCAGGTCACATTGGGATACCTTGACCTGGTTGCATTCCTTTCTATGTTGTGTGCTGGTGTTTGACTGGTTTGACAGTATTGTGTTAGATTTTAAAATTTGAACATAAAAGCCTTCTTATGCTGGGAATTTGGCCTACTTACAAGGTACACTGGTGATGTATCACAATGGTTGCATATGTCAATGTGGCTTGATACATATTTACACATGTGGACCTAGACTGTCAGTATGGCAGACACGTATGTGTTTTTTTATTATGTTGACTCTCACATTGGTACACATGACTGTAGCCTACACTTACATTACATGACACAACTGGAAGTTACGACTAGTTCTTCCAGAGTTGCTCCAGGAACTATGGTCAACATTCAAGTCTTCAGCTGTGTGTAACACACTTTCTTATGAACACAGGATTAGTTGAAACATCATAATTTTTTTGAAGTTTAACTGATATCGAGTCAAGGTTCACTAGTGAAGTAACTCTCATCCCAAACTTAGACATCATGTGCAGCTAATACTTATCTTAAGTTGTCTGGGGTACCACAGGAATAATACTTTGATTTGCAAACCAGAGCAGATGATGTGGTTCAGGCCATTCAGGTAGTGTGAGATGGGACAATATTACCCAAAGATTTTCTGTTGCTACTGCAATTGCAGGATTAGTGAGGGCATGTCTCAATAGGTAATCATTGTCTACACATTGCTTTAATTTGTTCCCAGTATGTGCACTTGACACAAGGGTCCGGATATTTGACAAAGTGACACAGTGCAGCATACAAAGTGACCCTGCTATGCTCTAGATCACTGGGAAAGGGAAGGCATGCATAGTCTTTAAAGCCTACAGTACAATCCTGAACTTTCATCATGCAGTAGCACACAATGGTCTGCCTAGCAGAAACACAAGCACCCTTGAACCATGGTGCAAGTGTCAGTATTGCATGCATGTTTGTTTTATTGCAGGAAGAGGCACTTTCTGACACATATACAATTTTTTGAGCCTGCCACTGCTTCATTTCCTACACCTTGGTTACTGATGCTCAGAAATGTAGATGCATTTCAGGCTTTGCGTGCAGCATCCATACGATGTTTCACACATTGCCAAACCATTAAATATTGTTGCATTCATTTTGTGTGATATTTTATGAGGGAATGCCTATGTTGCATATTTTAATATCTATGTGGTACTGCTAATTTAGGCACAGATTTTGCTGACACAAATCTTGTAAAATAACACATTTGGACAAATGTGTCATCTTATAGACTAGGAATACTGCATGTCCCGCAGATGCATCAAAACCTTTGGTGCAACAGAGATGCAAGTCTCTTATAAGTATGCCCCTTAGTATTTAGTACGTAGAATCTTTAGCATGCTGGAAACTGCAGTACCAAAAACTTGTGTGAAACATAATGAACACAAATCAACTGTCATCTGCACACAGAGTTGCTTTTCAATACAAAGATCTATAATGGGTATAATAGCTCTACATACCTATGATCCAATAGTAGCAAATGTGTTTTGTAAACACCTAAACCGCTCAGCTGGACACAGGCTATGCAAAATTATGTAGAAAAGTGATACAGTAGTTTCCCACCATTATGTAAATTACTAATCAAACTAACACACTTGTTGGATGATGTAATCAGTGATGCAACCAGTGATATCATTAATGGTGTTATTTGAGATGTCAGCAGTGATGTCATAAATGATGTCATAATGTAGAAGCCTAATTATTCAGCACCCATTCAGGATACAAACGACCGTTAGCCAGCTCTTCTAGATAAACATAATGAATTTATTAGGGATAGAATAGAAAGACATGTACATGGAGGATGCTCTGTACTAGTGTACACTCGAGCAGCCTAATACAAGGAAGTAATACATGATCTTTTATAGTATTAAACCACAAACATAATTCAACGTCTTATTGGTTCTTTGGCTTTGACGTATGATTGACGCATGACTACTTCTCCATTATGGCTGAGGTCGTTTTTCCTATCATACCATATATAGTAACAAAAAGCATAGAAAAGGATTTTACACAAGGTGGCCTACGTGCCTAATATCACATGGTCCATCTTGTGACAGAACTTGAGAACATCACGTACTCAGACTGGTACTTTCCAGAAGGGAGATTGCTTCAGCTAGCATGCAATGACGAGGATCTTTCATGATGTCTGTTCAGAGGGCAAGCCTTGCAACATAATGCGTTCCTACCAGTAGCGAATTACATTTGTAGGCCTCTTTACTTAATGATAGGCCTGTGCAGAGATTGTCATTGTGTATCACAGGGGCCACTAGGCATAGCATACCTAAGAACTGTAAAATGCGATTCCACATTCCGCCCTCTGATACTCAATGACAAATCTAAGGGTCATGGTGTATTGCTCTCATTTATACCTCTTGCTTGTCCCTGTTGTCATCCTTATATCTTTTTCTTTGATAATGTGTGTGTTTCTGGTGACAGTTTCTTTTTTTTTTTTTTTTTTCAAGAGTAGGGCCAGGAAGGATGGACAAACTGGTATGAGCACACATATCGTTATCAGTGCCACGATCCCTATCGCTAGTACCTCTACCAACCAGGTACCCCAACCCCTGAACCATGCTGCTACTCGATCCAGCATTCCTCTGACGTCTGTCCCATCTGCCACTTTCCCAGCTCCTTCTTCTTCCTTTTTTATATCCTCTATTTCCTTTCTTATATTCCCCACGTTGGTGTCCTATTCCTGCGCACCCAACCAAGTGTTCTCTTTTCCCCCTTCTGTAATTCTGTTCTATGTGCCATTTTTGGTAGCACAAATGCTAAGTAGCAGGTACCTTGCCAACCTGCTGGCAATTTAAAAAAATGCAGATGTCCCACATATAATAAATATTCCTTTGGGAGGTGTCAGGCCTATGGACAAGCCTGTTGTGTCATTTCTTTTGTAGTCCAGGCTCAAAGTTGTATTGCAAATACTATGTCCCACATCAATTCCGTGTTTGCTAGTGTCTGCGTTACCTCTTGAGCATTTGAAACACCATGGTGCCTTTATTTCTGTATCTATGGCCAGGCATGGTATTCGTTGTTCTGAGCCATGATCCCTTTCAGTGTAACCCTTCCCTCTTTCTGTTGTAAATGCATTCAATACATTCTCTTCTTCTTTCTTTGGATTCTAATCTCCTACACTTCTTTCTTCTCCTTCTATCTTCTTCCTTCAATTTATTTGACACTCTTTCTACCAATTTTCCTTGCATATCACCTACATAAGGTTCATCTTCCAAACCATACTCATCCCTTTTTCTCCTCATTTCTCCTTTGTTTATATTTTCTCTTATTCTCTCCTTTTTTTTTCTTTTCCCTGTACTCATTCCTTTTAAATTTCCCCCTAACATATTATCTAATATGTTACGTGCCACGAATTCTGTGAGGAGCATTTAAGTGTAATTTCTTTTCTCCTGGCTAGTGGTCGGTAGGTGGGTACATATATAACAATCAGACACATTTGCTAGTTCTTTGTACATTGATACCATTTGCACAAATGTATTGTCCTTATAATCTTTTCCATCTTCTTTCCATTTCGTATATTTCACCCATTTTTTTTTTATCCTCCACCCTCTCATGTTATTTTGAGATATTGTTGTTCTCACCACCTGTTGTTCTTTCACCTTGGCCATTTTTGGGGATGTAGTGTTCCTGGTCGAGCCATGGAATATGTATGTCGTCTTTATATACTATCAGGATTGTTGTTAGTACTATAGCTGCTACTGGGGTGAGTAACGCTGTGACCACCACGGGCCACTTCTTCTGCTCCTTTTTCTTACGTTGTAATCATAAATCCATGTCGCCTTATAGGGTGTGGTCAGATGTGGCTAGCACTTGAAACCAGTTCTATTGGTATGTAACCTTTGATACCTCCTTGTTCCTGTAGGAGTGACACACGAGTAGTCTAGTCCTTCTGTATATTTTCGGTGCGACATTGAATGCTATTTGACACTTGTAGTTATGCAGAGTATAAAGGGATGAATCCCAGTGTCCAGTTCTAAGGGACTTAGGTGCGATAGTCCACTGACCAGAGGGATGGCCCTTTTGTCCTATTTTTGCTCTATTCCTAATTGGAAGAGGCACCTCCCAATGGGGCTACAAACCGCACTGATCCTAGTGACCAGCCGCTTCCGTAGGACTGGGATCTGTACCTCTTGGCGCAAATTTTTCTAGCGGACTTTTAGTATTCTGTTCATTTATATCCTGATGTCTTTAATACTTAAGTGGCCTTGCTTGACTCTCCAACTCCTGTGGAGAGTAGCACGAGCAGTTCTGAAAGAGAATCCTGGTGTCTTGAAGGACCCGCTTGCACCCTCCGACTCCTGTGGGGTTGCAGCACGAGCAGCCCAAGAACAATGCTCTGGTGTACTGGGGAACCCACTTACACTCTCCGACTCCTGTGGGAGTGTAGCACGAGCAGTTCCGTCAGTGTTGACTGGTGGCGCTTGTTGAACGAAGGTTGTACCGCTGTGGTGAAGGTGTCATTACTCTCATCGGCAACTTTGTTGGCGACTGGTCGTCCTTTGGTCCAGCGGCCTTCTTGGTGTGTGAGGTATGGACCCAGGATGTGATGCCCTCACACTTGACTGCTGTGGCTGTTGTCAACAGGACTTGGCATGGTCCCCTCCACCGTGGTTGAAGGCAGTGACGTCTGGTGTGGCCTTTACCCACACCCAGTCTCCAGGATGCAGTTGTGTTCCGGTGGTGTACCTTCTTGGTGTAATAGCTGTGGATCCAGGAGGTCATTCCCTCCTACTTTTCAGGAGACCCAAGCCCAATCTCCAAGTTGGAGATCATGTCCAGGTAGTGCTGTCCAGCCAGGAAGGGCCTGCAGCACCTAATGCTGAAGGTAAGGCAAACTGCTGTCAAAATGTCTTATCAGATAATAACTTCTCAGCACCAGACATGTTCATAGGCCAGTCAAACAGTATCTCAGTCGGTGCTCACTTTGACAACTTTGTCAAGGGTGCCTTTCTTGACCAATGAAGCAAGCGGTATTGCATCAATCTAGAACCGCTCAGCAGATGCACAAAATCTTATAAAGGGACATATCTGACTTGTTTATGGGGTAACAAGCACACTCTTAAACTCAAATAAACACTAAAAATAAATAACAATTACACTCAGTAACAGTGGAATATTCACACAAACTATTTCACCAAACAAATGGTGATCCAAAGGTCAGGCGAAAACACATGTTACACTGGTATACAGCCAGTATAATTTTTTAACATAGCATTGTATCCTATTATTCTATTTCAACACCCAGAATATCTGCATCAATGCTGGAAGGGTTCGGACTTTGCAGGCATCACCGCCATCAGAAGTAACTTCCCCTTTCTCGTACAAGTGTGATGTTCTGAAATGCTGATGTTCCTTTAAGATATTATATTTATTTTATTTATTTATATTTGGCACCCTCATCATCAGAGGTATATTACTCATAGCTGTATTGCAGTACTACATAGCACATCCTAAGGTAGTAATAACTCTATCCTAATATAGGTATTTTCAATACCCAAAACCAGTTTGGAGAATATTTAGTTGCAATCTACCAACACATGAAGGCAATCCATTTCACTGCGCTCATTTAAGATGTACCACGGAAGACTCCCATTAATTATGAAAACATAAAACGTAACATAGACAGACGGATACAGAAACCACATCTTCTCGTCCATGTTCTGAAACCTAGGGAAAAACATGGATAGAAAAATACTCCTACGTAGATACATACATCCTGCGTCCAGGGTGTATATAAAAAAAATCCTATTCCATTCAGCTGTACATTTATTTTACATTTCTACTTGGAACGTCATGGTAACATATCGCAACAATCCGTGGCTTTGCCCTTGGAGTCATGCCCAGAGTCTGTGGTTTTCAGAAATGGGGAAGGTAATCTTAACTGCTACAATTTAATATAGGGACGGGACCTGGCAGATAAATGCACAAAATAAAATACCATAAAAATAAAACACATTTGTGACAAATGTGCTGCATTTTTACCCATTCATTGCCCTTTTGACACCCTGGTTGCATTCACATGACTTCAACATACTACATGTACTGCAGATGTTTAAACATCCACTTGTGTTATTTTCTTTTAGCCTCTCATTAAGTGAAATCGATCAGTCACTAACACGTCATGTGTAATCATTATTACTGCACTAATGTGTTTATTTTAAATATCAATACACCTTAGTAGAAGTTTGTTATCACATAATTAACTCACTCTACACCCCAACAAAAACCCACATTTTTATATATCTCTTATTTACTTATATTATTTACAATTCATCACATTTAACACTTCTTTTAATTTCTATATCTCTTCTTTCATTGAACATGACTAAATTATTAGTATGTACTCTATAGAGCTATGAAGAAATACACAACCAGGGGTATGGAACTACCGTAAACAAATGCCCAGCACAATTCTTCCAGAATGCTCTCTCATCAGATGCAAATATCTGCAGAAGCTCGAAAGCAACATTTTGTTATTCCTTCCTTTCAAAATACCTTCACAAACAATGTAACTAGGAAAGAAACATTCTGCTAAACTACCATGATATTTTAGGTGTCATTTCTTTTGTAGTATCATTTAGTAAAATGTGCGGATGCATGGTGGTATTTCCAACATTTATATTCATAACAGGAAAAATCAATGTAACCTTTTCATCAAAGTTACACATTGCCATAGTAGTTCCTGGCATGAACAAAACTACTTTGTGCCAAAACTACTTTGTGCCAATATTCTTCGTATGGAAGAGCAGAATGGTGTCACTACCACTGAAGCCAGCCAATAAACAGAGAGACAGAATTCAGATAACAAAACATCTGTGATAACCAGTTTATGGCAGAATTCTCAAAGAAAATCACAAAGTACACCCATGGTATCTGTTCCTGCATTAGTGCAAATTTACAGCTTTTATACATGAGCTAGCATTTAATGAGGCAGACCAGGAAATCGAACTCCTAGACAATATTTGTAAACACCATTTTAGCAGGAGGAAAATATGCATGTCTTTTTACAGGACAAGTAGACTGATGACACAAACTGTCCCATGGACAATTTAGACATTTTATAAAATTCCACACTCCTGACAACATATTGTTAACTGCTGCAAATGAATCCTCTGTTCCCTCCAGACTAAATTTGTTCACTGTAAGAATTTTGGCAACCTTTGCATGGGTCAAATATTTTTAAATGTAATCCCTACATAAGAAAGTTCTAATTTGTTGTACACCTGTGGTTCCTAACCTTTTTACTCCTGGGGACCACCAGTGAAACGTTACTGGAAGCCAGGTACCCCCAAGCAATTTGCACAATTTAAATTTCAAACATGAAATCATTCTTTTTATATTGAAAAAATATGCAAAAATCTAAACATTTTATTGGAAATGTTGGTGCTGCATCTTGGCGACCAACTTTTCAATTTTTAACCATAAGTGCCTCTCTTCTCTCCCTATCCTTTTTGTCACATTTAATTAATTTTTATTATAGCATCTCTCATACCAGTGTAGGTGTTGGAGCACTTTACAGCACTTTAAAATGAAAGACTGGGAAAAAACAGCTTTCTAATTTGTGCTATGCAGTTGGCATGCAGCTCCTTAATTGCAGTTCATAGCTCAATGTGCTAGATTACTATTATGAACTGTACAGTAACTAAAGAATCTCTGTGACAAAAGCAGTAACCCACTGTGCCATCCACATAAAATACTGTTTTATTTTTTTCATAATACACATCCTTTGCAGCCTGCATATTAACCATCTGCACTATCTTTCAGTCAAAAATGCCACTGTCCAAAACTCTCATTCCTCCCCAGCAGGTACATTAATCACTGGAGTTATCTTGACGCTTTTATTTTTGCTGTACAATGCTCTTTGCAGTACTTTTAAAGCAAATAACAAGTAATAAAGTCTGAATTTTGTGTCTTATTACGTGTGATAACTTAACAATTAAACTTAAATTTTCTACAGTGTGTAAGCATGTTACAGCCATCCCTTGTCTACTTGCAAACCTTTCCCATACTCAGTGTAGTGTCAAATTATAGTGTAGTAATTGGAGTAGTGGCCACATATTTCAGGCCAGTGTATCGCCTTCTTACAATCCTCCCACCAATCTCATGGTACAATAATGCTAAACAATGTATCCAGATCCTTCCAAAGCAGCCCTTCCCATGGCTATTATTCTGTTTAACTCTGTACATTTTTATGTACGTCGAGAGACTGTGTCTTGTGATCTCCAGCTGTGTGTTTGTATTGCTGAGCACCTCCTTCCACATCTTGATGTTATGGATTGTGTGATGTGCATACGTGGACATATCCCATAGTAAATTGTGTGATCCCTCTCGCCCCTTGCCAATACATTTTTCCATTTCATTTGATATCTGTTCGTACTTCTGTCCATTTTTTCTAATTGCATTAGCCACTTCCTCTTTACCCTGGCTATGGAATAACTGTCTAATTCTTTCACAAGGTCTCTTACGTCTTGCTTTTATTTTTCACTTCCTCATCCATCAAACGCCATTCCAGGGTGCGGCTTTCACGTTCCGTCTCTGCCTGCTGTTGTAGAGGCAGCTCAGAGTGTTTGGTCCCTGCTGTGGTGCCCTCACGCTGTAGTGTATTTCCCAAATGTCTTCAAACAAAATCGATATTTTGTTCCTGTGACTGTGCACTTGTCACAGGAAGAGAGCTTGACAAGCCCCTATTATCTCTCTTTTTTTTTTTTTTCGTCCTCCAATCTTCCCTGCCCTTGTCAGCCCCCCCACCATGTGGAGGAAACCATTCTTCAGTTCACTTTATTTATTTCTCTTTTTTTTTTTTATCCTCCACATACAGGACAGCCCCACATTCAATGCACATCCCATATGCAACTAGCATGTAGGCAGCATTGTAAAGCACCACACATGTCCGCAAAGCTACAGAAACACTACTGTCATTTTCCTTGCAAAGTCAAAGTCTAAGTACAGTAGTGCCTATAGGCCTTCTTTCGCCTCTATTTGGTACGCTGGACTGTCCTTGGGGCTATGTTGATGTGTCTCTACTTTGCCTTTACTAAGAGGGTTCCTCGTGACTGTCTTACCCTAGCCTTTTGTTACATAACACGAAGACAATTACAATCGTTCCAGAAAACAGTAGGATGTCGGTGTATTTTTTTTACACCGCTCATACCCCGTGACACAGAAGGGATAACAATGGGTATATTCACACACGCAGCCTCTCTTTGCCAGCCGCAATTATTGATTAGTAAAAGCAGGAAGCAAGCCGGTCTGCATCCATGCCACAATTTCAGCCAGCCATGTCCACCTTAGCTCACACAAAATTTGAAATCAGACAGTACCCAAGGTGCTAGTGATGGCGTCCACACTGGCGTCCTTTGGGGTTAATCAAGAGATGACAGAATAGTCAGGAGGGACAGGGTGCAGCTGTATGATATTGGAAGCTGGACCAGATCCTTGGCCAGTGACACACAGATAATGCAATAGCGGTGAACAAGTCAAGCAACCACATGTGACGGCAGAACCATAGACAAGGGTCACAGTACAATTAGCCCTGTGGGGTGATCCTACTCCCACCCCTTGTATCAATATGTAGCGAGTGCAAGGGGGGTTTGTACTGTGTGATGTTTGCAGATTAAATCAGTCAATTGTCATAAAAATCTGTATTATGTCTCCCAGGAGTCCACCCACCTAGTCTTAAATTTTCTAAAAATTCTTATCCTAAATCGCAAATGCATGAAGTCAAAATAAATCACAGTACACCACCTTGTTGTCAACCCTTCCTTCATCAATCAAAAACCACTTTCGCACACACACTTATTTATATCTCAAAAACCACTTTCAGACACACACACAGATTTATATCTCAAAAACCACTTTCACACACACACACGTAATCAAACCAGCATCTATAGTTTACACCATTTCACATGAGTAGCCGATAGTTCAATATGCCATAAGCATTGTTCAAAGAGCTGCAATATCACAGGAAACAGATAACATAACAATTGTTTAACACGACAAACAGAGCCTGCCTGCTCCACTGGAATGAACCACTATCATCCAGTTACTGGAATGAACCACTATCACTCCTATAAACACAAGGATGCTGACATCACATGCCAGTTCCTCTTAAATGTACACATAGAACCTGGAACGGACCTCTACCATTCCATTTCACATCTGGGCAACGCCCTTTTAACCAGGGGTTGGCTTGGCGCCCACAACACCCTCTCTGGCCAGAGTTATCCGCACCAGCCCCTCCGGCTGGGGACTGCAAACAGCGACTCGCGCTGTGTTCTGAAGCAACACCACTAGTTGCCTCTATTCCTCGGACTTCTTTTTTTAACAGTAACAAGCTACATGAAATACAGGAAGCTATTCTAAGTATACAGCTGCAGCGCAGGGAGGAAGGAAATGGTGTAATACAAGGGAAGAACCAAATTAACACAGAATGCTAGCAGCCTGCGGACGGTTATAGTTAACTATCTGAATGTTTTCACGAGGTGCATTATCGGAGCCCGCAACAGAGGACAACAGAGGAAGAAATGCCCTTGGCATGCCACCGGAGACAGAGAAGAAAAACAAATATCATTACAAAAAGCTGGCTAAGGGGTACGGCAAAATAGAAATATTAACCATAAATGCATAACCACTGTATGCAGGAAACATATTAACGAAACACCCCAGTTAACGCCCTTTTTTCGCAATATTTACACCGAAAACACAGAAGAGCAAACAGCGAGAGCAGGACCACGAAGCAGCAATAGATACTCACGACAGCTCCAAACTCCGTCGCAGGAGGGGCCCTGTCCAATGGGTCAGCTGTCGCCCCAACCGAAACAGGAGCCGGGCTGAAGGAAGCTATTCGCTGAACGAGACCGCAGTTCTTCCATTCTCCACCAAATGTAGAAGCCTAATTATTCAGCACCCATTCAGGATACAAACGACCGTTAGCCAGCTCTTCTAGATAAACATAATTAATTTATTAGGGATAGAATAGAAAGACATGTACATGGAGGATGCTCTGTACTAGTGTACACTCGAGCAGCCTAATACAAGGAAGTAATACATGATCTTTTATAGTATTAAACCACAAACATAATTCAACGTCTTATTGGTTCTTTGGCTTTGACGTATGATTGACGCATGACTACTTCTCCATTATGGCTGAGGTCGTTTTTCCTATCATACCATATATAGTAACAAAAAGCATAGAAAAGGATTTTACACAAGGTGGCCTACGTGCCTAATATCACATGGTCCATCTTGTGACAGAACTTGAGAACATCACGTACTCAGACTGGTACTTTCCAGAAGGGAGATTGTTTCAGCTAGCATGCAATGACGAGGATCTTTCATGATGTCTGTTCAGAGGGCAAGCCTTGCAACATAATGCGTTCCTAGCAGTAGCGAATTACATTTGTAGGCCTCTTTACTTAATGATAGGCCTGTGCAGAGATTGTCATTGTGTATCACAGGGGCCACTAGGCATAGCATACCTAAGAACTGTAAAATGCGATTCCACAATAACACGTCATGAGTGATGTAATATGTGAGGTCATAAGCAGTGCAGAGTAGAGTGTAAGGTTTTTTAATTAATAACATTAATGTCACCACTTACAAATTCACCTAAATATAGCGTTACTTTAACCTTTGTTTTTTCAGTAAATTTCTAGGGCTTTTTTTAAAGAAAAACAGATATTTTTATCACATCTAACTAGAATCTACTTTAACCATTGTGTTTTTTATTATTAAATCTATCTATCTATCTATCTATCTATCTATCTATCTATCTATCTATCTATCTATCTATCTATCTATCTATCTATCTATCTATCTATCTCTCTATCTATTTAGAAAAAGAGATATATAGATATAGATAAATATACATTTATATACACTAAAAAAACAAAGGTTACAGGGACGTTACAGTTAGGTTGAGATTTTACATGCGCCAAAGCATAGAAATTCAGCTCTTGAAGTTCTTTCAAGTACCAATAATTCATGTCCTAAGGTAACTATAACTTGCTCCCTCACCATGCACATTTTTCATCAATCATTTTACTGCAAATGTTACAGTGATATTATCAATGATGTCATAGGAGATGTCATTAGTGATATTATAGCTGAGGTAATTAGCAGTGCATGGTGAGGGTGCAAGTTAGTATCCTAACTATAATGTCCCTGTAACCTTTTTTATTGTTAAGTAAAATGCCCATCACAATGTAAGGGGGTAATTAGACACAGGGCAGGGGTTGCATTGTGCTGCCCCCACTCAAGTTTTTCCTTGCCAATTATTCTCCTTGTCTGTGCCCTTGCTCACTCATTACATCTCTGTGTAACCTTTGTTCTACCACTGCCCTTCCCGCCTGCCCTGAACAGTTAGCTTGCTCCCCTATTCACTTCCTCCCTACCCTTTGTTCTCTGAGTCCATGCACAAGCCCCCTCCCTCCTGCCCTGCATGGTCAGATGTGCTGCCAATGCCCTCAATTTAGCTTCATATCCCTCCTGCCCTCCTTTGCCCAGTTCTATGCCCCATCATTGCCCTCCTGCTTAGCCTCTGTGCTTTGCTTGCTGCCCTCAACTTCCTTCCTCTGCCCTCCAATGTCTGTGTGCTTGCCCTTGCTCCCTCCTTTTTGCCCACTATCGTCCTTGGACCTGCCACTGTCCCTGCCCTTATTATCTACTCTGAGTATTCAGTTGAGCTGCCACTGCCCCTTGCACCTTCCTAGCATGGTCAGATGACTGCCTCCTCCATCCTACCTGTCCGAGTACATTGACCTATCCCCTACCATCTATCCTCCATGGTCCATTTTGCTGCCACTCACTTCTGCCTTCCATGCTTTGTTGTGCTGCAACTGCTCCTCCTGCCTGCCCTGAGAGGTCCCTTCCCCTTCAGTCGCTTGTCTTTGTCCAGCCCACACCCATCCCTTATGCCCTCCATGGTTCTTTATGCATGCCCCTGCACCCCTCTTGCCCACCATGGCCATTGTTCTGCCACTAACTCTCCCTCCAATAACCTTCCCATCCATGGTCTTCTGCGCTGCCACAGCCCCTCCCACCTGCCATGTGTGGTCAGCTTGCTGCCCCTGATGCCCTTCAACCTTCTTTCTGTTGTCTGTGTGTATGCCATTATAGTCTCACTGTTATGCCACTATAGTCTCACTGTTGCCCTTGTTGCATAGCCATTTTAGTGATGCCTTTAGGCACGTTATTTTAGCAACTGGGCCTGACGCTTGTACCCTTTAGCCCAGTTACATTTTATTCTGCTTCATTTTTATTATTTTAGAATCAGCCACATTTGTGGTGCTGTTTTATTTTCTTTATCTCGTTGTTCTTTCCCCTAGGAAAGCATTGTGTTCCTAGCAAGACATTCTTTTCACTTTGTGCTTTCTTCAAGGCTGCAGCGAGATAGGGTTGCCTGCAAAGTGGTACACTGCGTCTCCAACATTCAGAGAAACATACGCATCCTTACGTGGAGACATTTTCTCAGGACATCAGCTGTTTTAATATAAAAACTTTTCCCTATCCCATGCATGCTAATGTGAGATTCCAGCCAGATGACCACAACTGCATGATGATTGACTTTGCTACAACTGCTTGCTGAGACTACCAGTTCTGTGACCTACAACCTACATGGGGATGGTGTATCTCTGGAAAAACAGGATTCCTTGCTCAGGTATGAGGGTAGATGTCTTCCCAGGGGGTGCTCCTGAAGGGCAGTTTAGGGTTTATCATGCTGTGCTCTTACATAACTTAGGATGGAACGACCTGCATTATGCATGGTGATAATATGGTGGGACTTTCCCTGTGTTTCACTTTTCTTGTCACCATTTTGCTTCTATCATGTTTCATCATTATAATTATTGCAATTCATTCCATTTTGTCTAAAATGTAATTATTCCAAAAAATCTTATTGAACCATTCCCTGCCTCTGCTTGTCTTTGGATGTGTGAGACTAACATAACTGAGAGGAAAGGGTAAGATCTGACCCACCATAATTTCCCTGAGAAGTCATTACATCATGCATCCTGTTGCCACAAATGATCACTGCTCTTGGGCAGAGATGAGGTGCTGCTAGTTAGCCAGAAACGTATTAGGCCGACAGCTGTCACATGTTTTGGGATTGGACTCAGTTTTCCACAATTCAGGTGATACTGTTACCCAAATCCAGCAGGGTCATTAGGATAATTAGAGCCCCCACAACACCCTCCATGGTGTGTTGTAGCTCCACTGCCAATCCCACCTGCCTTCTATGGTCAGCTTGATGCTCCAGCCCTGCCTCATTTCCCCCTGCACTCTGTTTTGATTTTGGAGGTCCCTACCACTCCCTCCTGCGTAGTCTGGTCTGTTGACATTCCCCTGTTCCCTCCCTACTGCCCTTCATGGTATGTTCTTCTGTAACTATCCCTCCTGCCCGTCTGGTATGGTCAACTTGCTGTCCTTGCCTTTTTGCCTCTGCTCTTTGTTTTCCATGTGCATGGCCCTGTGCCCTCACTATTGTTTTCCATGGTCTGTTGTGCTACACTACCATCCCTGCTTGCCCTATGTGGTGTATTCTGCTGCTGCAACCCCTGAGACTTGTCCTGTAAGGTCAGTTTGGTGTTGATGCCCATCTCTTCCTGCCCTCTATTATCAAAGTTCGGGTTCTACCCCATTCCTTCTGCTGTCTGTGATCCAATGTACCATACCTTCCAACATTTAGAACTTGGTAAGAGAAACATGTTATAGGGAAAAAATGGGGAATTGATTTTCCTCATTGACTTACATTGAAAAAGAGGAGATGTTAGCCATGCTGCAGATAAAATAAAGCCTTTTGGGCTAAAAACATCAGGAGTCTCCTGCCTGAATTAGGTCTGTTGGCATGTATGGTTGTCCTGCCACTGCCTCTGCCTTCTGACCTCAGTGGTCTGTTATATAGCCACAGACTCTCTTGCCTGACCTGCTTGGTTGATTTGTTGCTCCAGCCCCCTTTCCCCTGCTCTCCATGGTCCATTGTACTGGCACTGACCCTCCTGCCTGCCCAGCGTGGTCAACTTGCTGCCTCTGTATGCCCCTCCCTGCCCTCAATTATCTGAGTCCGAGCTTCTGACCTCTACCCCTTGCAGCATTTATTGAACAAATAGATTGCTATCATCCTATACTTATTACTAAAGTGTGGCACGTCTGATGTCATCTTGATGTAATCAAAACTGTAAAACCTAAAGCATTTCCTTTAGAAATTATAAAAAGGAAAGGGTCTTATTCCCATAGAAATTATGGTTAGTGCTCTAAAAACCTAAAATGAGGACATGTTTTCTGACTTCTCAAATAGTGATAAAGCACTTTTAAATTATTTGCTACCTTTATTTTGTTTGTATCCATTTACATTTAGGGGAGAGGATGTGTTATGGCTAGAGCTGCAGACTTTGCAAAGGGGGAACTGGGTTCAAGTTTCAGTGTCAGCTCTACATCCTATGAAACTCAGCAAAACACTAAGGGGCTGATTTAAGAGACCCTCACACCTCTTTGTGCCACATTAGTGTCATTTTGTTTTATGCTAATCAGGCCGAACAAGATCAAAATCCCCACGCCAAATTTACACAGTGGTGCAACCCTGTGCGCTACATTATGCCTGCGCCAGACATAATGTATGCAAAGGGGTGTTCACAGGTAGGGGAGGCCAAAAAAATGACACAAAGAAATCTAAGATATTTATTTGCTTTCATTTTTTGGGACTTTTAACGCCTGTTCAGAGCAGGTGTTAAAAAGAGGCACACCGCTGTTTCCAATGGGCCTCAATGAGCTTTGCAGGATTAGTGTCAACAATTTTTACGCTATACTGCAAAGCTCCAAACTGGTGACAAAAATGTTGACGCTAGTTTCCCTAACAACCGCGATGGTGCGCCGAATCTTTTATATGGCACACACATGGTGGGGTTAGGGGTTGTTAAGGTGTGCAAGGAAAGTGGCTCTGCACTGTGTGGAGCACTGATTCCCTCAAATCAGGCCATTAATCTCCCAATGCCTAAAGCCAAAATGAATGTGTCCTTGTGTAATGTAACTGATGCTCACGTAAAGCACTCCAATACTCAAAACAGCAAAAAAACGAAATAATTAAGGGCCTCATTTACAAGCCTCGTGGCACAGAGCGGCACAACAAATGTCTTGCTGTACTACCCTGCACCACTTGGAAAGAGCAGAAAAGCACTGTATGTATAATATACAGTGCATTTCTGTCCTCTCCCCCAGGGATGGTGCACAAATTGCTGCTCATTGCCAATGCGGACACCCTTGCACCATGGTACAAAGATGCCTGTATTGTGGGGAAGATTGTTTTTGTGCAGGAAGGCACACCTTCCTGCAATAAAAACAATTAACAGATGTGTTATCCTCTTTCTATGTGAGTGCAGAATGCAGCAAACATAGAAAGAGGAAAAAATGGGGATAAATAAAGATCTTTCTCCCCATTACGAGGCTGGCGGTTATCTGGATGGGTGCCATCATCATCGCCATGATCGCGACAGGCTGGCAGTCGCAGAGGTTGGAATCAGCCAGGGTGGCGCTGCATGCATTGTTCTCAGCCAGCCTTTCCATGGCGGCTTTACTGCCATGAAAAGGATTGTGGAGAACAGGTACAGGGCGCCACAAGGGGGCCCCTGCAATGTCGCTGCACTTGGCATGGGTCCCCGTGCCCAGCACCCTGGTCATTACGAGGATGCTGGTTCCCCCTGCAGTGACAGCATTGCCTCCGGCTCGATTACTCGCAGGCGACAATGCTGCTGCCAGTTTCCCGCTGGGCTGGTGGGTGGAAATTTCAGCTTCCACCCACCAGACCATCAGGAAACTTGTAATGGGTCTGGCGAGGAGGTAGCCAGTGTGGCGGCAACCTCCCCTGTCGGAGGTTTGGTGGATGGTTTAAATAGTCCACTGAACTCCTAATCAGGCCCAGAGAATCTATAGCCCTGTTGAAGGCAACATGCCGAAAACGCATCAGCTGTCTTTTTCTATTTTCGCACAGAGGTGTATATATGAAATAAAAGAAGATCTTTTCACCTAAAGTGTTGTGGAGCAGATCAAGAACATAGGTTTATATATATATTTTTTTGCTGCCTTGGGAAAGTACTAGGCAGACCACTCAAATTGGGTAAAACACATGTGGCCGTGACTGTTTTGGTTCTGAATGACTAGAAACTAAGGCAACACCAATTAAATAATACAGCTCTATTTCATATCAATGTACCATCTTTACCTTGGTCAAGATTAATCTGTGGAGACTCATATAGAAGATTTCTAACATATATATAAAACTGCCTTCAGTGCTAGTACCTCCCTCATTAGGGGCACATATTTATATCAATGTAGGAGTGAAATTATTTAAGGCAAATTTACAAATATGATGCACAGCAGAGAGCAGCAACCAAAGTGACAGTGCTCTGTAGCATGAGGGGGAGAGCAGGATGGTGCCACACCTTTGAATATATGCCACTTTCATTGTCTCCTTCTGTCCTGGTCCACTTTGAGCTTGCCTTTCACCATGCACAAACATTTACTTCATAGTGAATTCTTTAGCAAACATAGAAACAGGAAAATGCCTTTGAGAATTATTTCTGTACAGGAAGGTACCTCTCCCTGGACAAAAACATTCCTGCCTGCATTAGGCTATGCAGTCAAAAGGGCGCTAGCAGAAGTAAAGGACAGAATTACACCGTATAATGTTAAATATGGCACATTCCTGCCCTTTTACTTTAATTTAGCACAGCTCAGCATAGCAAGGTGGCTTTCTGTGCTACATGAAAGCTTGAAAATATGCCCCTTATTGTGTAATTAAAGAGTTGAAAGTTACCCACACAATTGCCCAGTTTGTGGTTAAATCATTTGGGCCTGTATTTCAGAAAAATGATGCAAAACTGCCCTAGGGCAGTTTTGCATAATTTTTCTTAATGCGAGCTAACGCCATCCCTTAGAGCCATCTTTGCACCATATTTATTAAATGACTCAAGATGGCGCTAAGGAATGGCTAGCGTCTAAAAAAAAGACAGTAGCCAGTCAGGAATGGCATTAGGGAAAATGGGGCTAGAGGGTCTGAAATGACTTTAGGCTGGTTAGCAGCAAAAAATATGCCACTAATCAGCCTAGCGTAGTTTTTTTATGCCAAAGCAGACAAACAATGACTCCTGTCTAAGCATTGACAGGAGTCATTACCACTACCCCAATGTCCACTACAGGAGATTAGTGTCCCCTGGGCAAGCCCAACATACCCAATGCCAGGCAGGGGGCCCCATGTAAGGGGCCCCCAATGGCAGTTAACAAAAAAGTAAAATTATACTTACCTAAAGTTACCTGGGTTGGGGTGAGCATCTTTTTTCCCATTCCAGGGTGTTCCTCCATGGAAATGGGCCTACATGCACCCTAACGCCTGGTCTGACCCAGGAGTTAAATGATGGCGCTAAACGAGCTTAGCACCATTATTAAGGTCCACCTCCTCCTTGCGCGTAGTTTCTGCGCCTGGAAATAAATATGGCGCTCGGGGCTAGTGTTGTGTTTAGGACGGGAATTCCTACCTTGTATCTCATTGACGCAAGGTGGTTTGATGCATCGTAAACATGTTGCTAACTCTAGACGGGTCTAGCGTCGAAATATAAATATATGGTTAGGTTAGCGCTGTTTTAGTGCCAAAACAAATGGTGCTAAAGCAATGCTAACCAGCCATAAATATGGGCGTAGGTGCCCAAATTATGATGCAACATTGGCTTCCAAATTGATCCCTATGATGACACACACACCTCCTGTAAACACAATATGCTGCCCCACAGTACATTTCTAATAAGCCACATACGCCCATTTCTTTAGGGTGCTGAAATTGCTTTAGAGTTTTAATGAGAAAAAGTGTTGAGATTTTAAAAGAGCTTGTAAATAAAAGTATTATATTGTGGTAAGACAACACAGTAAACTATTGGTAGGTCTTCAAGGAATGTTATGTCTTATCGTTTGGATTTATGTATAGTGGAATGGTCATTAACAGACGGCACTTTTTATATGAGTGGTACACCCGCTTAGTACATAATTAGCATTGTAATGTTTAATTAAAGATGAATGACTAATGCTCTGTTGAGAGACTGCAGAAAAACAAACATCTACACCATAATGGCTAACTCAATAAAGAAGATATGCAATAATGAATATAAATCTTTACAGAAAAGAAAAATCTAGGCTGCATTCGTTTGCTGTTTATTTGTTCTGTTTCAAATGCTGTTACTTACATTCTTTAGTAGTTGAAAAGTGGTTGTCCTTGAAACCTCCTAATGAATCCCTTAGCTCCATCCTCTGTAGAATAAGCAATATTTGCAAAGGTGGGATATCAATAATTAAAATATTTAAGATAGAATCGTAAAGTCATATATGGCGTGTCTGTCTCATTAATGAACGGAGCAAGGCCAACGCAAAGGCCTCAGTACAATTTACAAAGCCACGCAAGAGCTTTGTATAGAAATGTCACGTAATGCAAAGGCTTGGACTGCTTTGTATTACATTTGAAATTCGTAGGAGTGCATTGGGTCGGGAATAGGCTTTTCCGTGCAACTACCAATGGGGCTGATGCAGTTCATACATTACGAAAACAATTATAAAATAAATGACTCAAAGCATTCATCAAAAATATCAGTGTCCATCGTATGAATGGGTCCTGGAAGGCTTACAATTAGTTGAACCCATTTTGGGATTTCTTGTTTCCCATTGCTGTTACAAAAACAGTCACTGGCATGTATGTGGCACCGATGTCACTGCGTGTTCGGAGTTTATCAGTTTTATTGTCTATTCTGACTTTACAGTAATAGCATGCAGATTGTTGTGTTTAACGCACCAAAATCCGCATATGCTGGTAACTTCCTGGACCTATATTTATTAAGCCTTTGAGTTGTCCTTGAGTTGCACACAGCATTGCAAGGACAACCCAAAGGCTTCAGTAAAATTTACAGAGTCACACATGGAGGAATTTGCACGAACTTGCATGGCTTTGTAAAGAAATGTAATGCAATAAAAGCTGCTATGATACATTACATTTGGAACTGGGAGGCACTCATGGTTGGAGCATGGGCATTCCTATGCGCCCCCAAGGATCTGATGCAATTCCAGATTTGCAAATGTCTATAAACCTTGGAATGCATCAAATCGGCACACCTTACAAAGAATGGAATGAAAAAGAGAAAAAAAAAATATCTCCTTTTTTAGTTTCCCTTTCTGTGCATGGTGTATTCTACAACACTCATAGAAAGAGGAAAGTGCCTCTTTGGATTGCTTTGTGCAGGAAGGTATCCCTGCCTGGACAAAAACAGTCCTTCCATTACTGCAGGCACCATTCCACTATTGTGCAAGGGTGACTGTACTGGCCCCAGGCAGCACTCAATGCATCAGTGCAAAGAGAGAGCAGAAATGCTTTAATATACACCAGTTCTGTTCTCTCCATTTCGGCCGTGCAGTGCAGCAGTTTACCTATGCTGCACTGTGTGAAATAATTGTAAGTATGCCCCAGATTAACATGTTGAAATTTGAAATTTCACAAATACTGGAGGTGATATTAAACACACCTGGGTCCCTGCACAAATGTGTTTGCACGGGGATCATAATGTAAAGGGACCAGTGGTAATGACCCCCTTAAGGCCTCATTTATTAAAAAGTGTCTCAGCACGGTGCTTGCACCACATTTACAACAGTACAGCAAAACTCTATGTTTTCCCTAGCGCTGGTGTTAAAATTAGCTGCCTGGAGCCAACGCAGACACCCCTGCACCATAGTGCAACAGTGCCAGAATCGCAGAAAATGACTGTTTATGTGCAGGAAAGTGTCCCTTCCTGCACATGAACAATCAGTAATGACGATATGTGAGTCCTCACAATGCAGCACACATAGTAGTAACAACTCATCATTATTTAATGATTGTTTATGTGCAAGAAGGGACACTGGCACACACACATAATCCTCATTATGGTGACAGTATTCATTGGCAAATGAATGCTGGCATGACAATGGAGGTACATTCATACCTGTCAACTGTGTCCATGTGTACATATTACTAGGGGACTGTAACAGGGTTATTAAACCCCTTGCAACTCCCACACGATCAGGGCCTGTGGAGAAGTGCCCCGGGGGTACTTCTCAAAGCGTTGCGCTGTTGCGACACAATAAAAAGGAACCAGAAGGTGACGCGTGGCACGTCACGAAAGTGAACAATGAGGAAGATGTGAAGGAGAGCAGCACAGGGAGAGATGCAGATGATGAGGAAGAAGACGCAGAGGAGAGCAGTGCGGTGAGTGACGTGGGTGGGGAGGAAGAGGAAGACGGTGGAACAAAGTCAAGCCGGAGAGGACAGACAGCAAGAAAAGACAAGGAGAAGATTGCTCGATAAACATCAACCGAAGCACACAAAAGAAGCAGCGAGCGAGTTCAAAGTCAGAACCCGACAACATGCCACGTCCCTAAAGGGATGTGGCTGGAGCAGGTACATGCCCGTCTACGGGCTTTTAGTGGTTATTGGGCACAAATAAAAGAACCAGCTGGGGCAATAAAACAAGGCAAAGACAAAGGGAAAAGGGGTTTAAAAAATAATAGCCACCTCAGTGAAAGGCAAGGAGAGTACCTTTAATTACTTGCCTTTAACCTCAAAGGTCCCTGTTAAAAAGACAATTTTTTTCTCTTCTTTTCTCTTGCTCTCTCACTCACACTAAGTCACTGGGAAAAAGAGGAAGAAAAAGCACCATATAAAAAGAATGAGCGTAGCACAGAAGGTGCACAGTTCCTTTCACTTATTTCCTCACATCCCTTCCCCATAAAACTTTACTCCAGAGAAATAGAGAATGAAACCCCGACTTACCTCTTCTTTCTATATCTTGTGTTTCTTCCTCACATCCCGATGTGTCTGAAATAAAATAAAATTTGAGACCATTAAAAAACAAAGACAAGACAAGAAAAGAGACAGTAAAACACAGATGAAGAAATAGGAGAACCAAGAAATAGACGAATAACAGAGAACAAAGAAAAGAAATTGGAAACCAAAGATACAAAGAGAGTTCCTGAGTTTTTTAAAAAAAAAATATTTCCATCATTTCTTTCTTTCTTTCAAGTATGGTAAAGACGACAACCAAATAATAAGAATAACAAAGGAAAGTGCCAGAAAATACTACATCTAATAGTCTTTATTGTACAAGAGTTAGTGAACAGGTTGAAATAGAGAAGGGAGAGGTTTTTCGTGGGCTAGCCCACCACAGGGACCTGCACCTTTACCTGCCATGTTGTGCTGTGAGTTGTGTGAGTCAGTATGCATAACTGTGTATGCAATGCAATTGGCTGGAGAAGGGGGTGGTGGAGTGGGTGCTGTGTTTTTTTTCAGTATGTGTGCCCTCGACACATGGCTGCTATATTGTTGTGTATGTTGTGTTGTGTTTCTGCATGCAACATTCAGGTGAGTGGTGTTGTGTGGTTGTTTTATTTTGTGATGTGTGCAGTTGTGCTTGTTTGTTTTTGTGGATGAGTGTGTAGTTGTGTTAGTTGTTGTGGTTGTGTCATGCGTGGGTGCAGTATTAATGGTGAATGTATGTTGTGTTGTGGATGTCTGTCAATTTCTTTTGGGCATGTACATGTTGTGTTGTACTGGAATGGCAATGGCAATGGATAATGGTGTGTATGTGATGTGTTGTGTTGTGTTGTATGTTGTGCAGGAGGACCCATATGGAAAAAGTAGAGTGTGTGTGTGTATTTAACTTACATGTATTCCACAGCTACTGCCGTTGTCTTCTGTCTATTGGGCCCCGTGATGTACTCCCTCTGTTTGTGAACCGCCACCAGTCCACCGCTTACAGAGCTGTAATATCTAAATACAGTGGGCAGAACACTGTTGATTTGACAGTCTTCTAAGGTCTGCCACCAACGCAGCTTAGTAGTGTAACCACCAAGATCTAAATCAGGCCCAAAGGGTCTGATTTAGATTTCAGCAGAGAGGATACTGCGACAGATATAGCGTCCGCAGAAATATAAATCTCTTACGGAATGATGGGATTTATATTTTGTTAGACAGGCTATCCATCACCGTTGTGACAGAATAACCCATCTGCCGAAATCAAAATCAGGCCAAAGTCAGTAATTTGTATTTTTTTGTTGAGTTGGCCTCAAGCAATCACACAGATGAAAGATCTGTATTATCATATATTCTTCATTTTTATGAAATACATTTTTTGGCCTTCTTCCTAACGAGAACGTCTATTTAAACGGTTACATTTACTCTATTCACATATCTCTAGTCACTTTTACAAATTGTTCAATTCATGAATATTGTTGTCAAACCTCTTTTATTATGTAGGCAACAGATACTAGTCTCTGATTCATTCAAATGCTTTATGTCTCTATTTTCATATTCCCTGTGTTCTATTCCAAAACGCATATACTAACATGCTTGTATACAAATACCTTCTCCCCAAGTGTTAATTTGCTTTTGTCGCAGGAATACTCCTCGTGTAAATTCCAGTCTCAGAAAATTAATTCAAATAATGCATTTTCAGACTGCTTCATCCTGTGATACTAGAGGGTCATTCAGAATGTCTGATCTCAACACCCTGGCCAAGAAGCAGGTGTAAAAGATTTAAAGAACGATACTGAGAAAAAAAATGTAGTGATCACGATTTGATACAAATTGGCCAAATTTACAAGAGAATGATGCATCGTCATCAAAGTGTCAAATTTCTTGTGACTGCCTCACATCCCCTAACAACACAATCGATGTGCTCTATTTACTATACAGAGCTCAATGGTGCCCGTTTTCACAGCTGCGTCAGAGTTTCTGATGCATCTGTTGGCGCTAAACTGACACATTGCAGGAGTTTGGTCATTAAATTTATGCACTCTAACAAAATGCAGAATGTCCCATTGGAAAAATGGCTGCATCTCTAACTCTAACTACAACTGCTGAATTTGTATGGCTTTGTTCTAGTAAATTCAGAACCTAACTGTAATGTCGCTGTAACCTTTGTTTTTTTTAAGCAATTTTATTTATTTTTTATTCTATTTTCTAACTATAACGTCCCTGTAACCTTTGCTTTTTTCAGTTAATTTCTATGTTTATTTTTAACATAAAGTAATTGTAATTGCTATATGTTAATCCAGCCACTGCCACACATAGCTTTTGGCCTTATGAAGTGGGGGGCTGGCTGCAGGGCTTGGCCTGTGGTCAGTCCTTGTGGCCAGCACCCTATAACTAACCAACCCTATGCTGCGCACAGACTTCGGCCTGTAGCCGGGCCTTGTTGCCGTGTTCCTATAACTATCCAACCCCGCCACCAGGCCGTGTGGCTAGTCCATGTGCCCAACCCATTATAACCACCCAAACCTATGCCACACACAGCGTTTGGTGGTGGGGGTTAGCTGCAGTGCCTAACCTGAGGCCAGTCCCTATTGCCAACCCCCTATAGCCACCCAACCCCACGCTGTGCACATCCTTTGGCCTGTGGCCAGGTCATGAGGCCAAGCCCCTGTAACCACCCAAACCCACAGCCAGGCCCTGAGCGCAGTCCCTGTGGCCAACCCCGTGCCACCCACGGCCAAATGTTGTACACTTTTAGGGTTGGCCATAGGGCCTGGCCTAAGGCCAGGCCCATAACTACCCAACCCCACACCTTGCATGGCCAAAGGCAGTGCGGGACAGGGGTTGGCCACAGGGTCTGGTCAATGGCCAGTCCCTGTGACCAACCCCCTATAACCACCCAATCCCACATTGTGCACTTGTCAGAGGTTGCATGAGTATCTGAGCTCATCTATGAGTGAATGCATTAGTGTCCAAATGAGTCTGTGAATGTATGTTTTTTATTTTTTTTGCTGATGTTTGTGAATTCATCACAATGCTACTCAAGGGGGCCGCACTGACAGTCTCAACAAATTCATATATTGTGGGTGAAAAAAAGCAGTTTTCAGACATATTATACACATATTGGGTCCCTTAAACACCTCGACATTACAACCAATGATGTGCACCAATGGTCTAGAACCATGCTGAAACTGCCTCAGATTAATGCATCCCCAACACAAGACCATGCGTCACAGCCCACAGTCTCCTTGGAAGTGCAGCTGCATGATGCATTCTCAGTGCAGGCCTTAACATTGCAAGCCCCTTGTCAATGCCATCCTCGACGACATTGCAAAACTCAGCATTGCAGCCCTGCAGCTTCATCAGATCCACTTCTGAGCAACATATTCTCAACAGAGAATCTTGCAATGCTCTGTAAACCAGGATTTAAAGTGTTTTGTTCAGCTGGCCTAACTTGGTCCTTGTGCCCAGCCCATGCTTCATTGCAGTCAGCCTGAACTTGTGACTTTTCCCTGGTCCGGTGCAACCAGATAACCACAGTTGGTGCTTTGTGCTTCCAAGCACTATTTTCACATAAATCTTTAAAACTGCATGTGTCCGGTTCTACTGATTGGATTTTTGTTGTTTTGGTGTAAACATTTTTTTTTAAATGTTACTCTATTTTCTAAATTGGTGTGGTAATTTTCTGGTGTTTACATGTTATTGCTGTTTGAAATACTACATAATAATACCACATTGCTTCTAAGTTAAGCCTGACTGCTTCTGTGCCAAGCTACCAGAGGGTTAAGCACAAATTATTTTAGTGTTTCTTGTGACTTCATTCTGACAGGAATTGTGGCAGCTGCTTGAGCAAGATTTCATCCTTCTCAATGAGGAACCCACTTTCCAATATGTATAAATACACTTTATTATATTGTTATTATTATTAAATGTTCTTAACAGTTGTGAGACCCTTATTAGATGGCATACATCCCCAGGAGTCCACGGTCTCCAGATTAAGTAACACTGCTGTTAAGCAGTCCAGAGGAGAGACAAAAACAAGAGGAGAAAGGAAAACCATTGACTAAGAAGCAAGGAAATGATAATGACAACAAAGTAAACCAATGATAAACAATGAACTGATCCAAAGCCTACTCATAGTGTATTTGTGAGTAGTGTGTGGGAGAGAGAGAGTTTGTGTGTGTGCACATGTATGTTTGTGTGTGCCTGTATGTGTTTGTGAATGAATGAGAGAGAGAGAGAGAGAGAGAGAGAGAGAGAGAGAGAACGAGAGAGAGATAGAGTGGTATGTCTTCTTGGCACATGTGTGTCAGCTTGAATGAGCTTGAGGAGTCTGCTATCTGTGCATATATTTCTTCAGAGGGATTGAGGCAGGAGCATTGGCTGAATCTGTCGCTGTTGCCCATCCTTGAAATATTAATGCTTTGTTTGTAATAATATGGCTATCCTTAGCAGAGTAGAAACCTTTTTTGACATGTTGTAGAGTTTCCTGGCATTAATTTTTCCTTTTTCTTTAGAAGCGGCCTATTCCTGACAAATTGTGGTATTTCTGGTGACGTTCTGTGATTGCAGTCACAATATTGGTTCAACCTTGAAAATGGAAATCTGTTACCACATTCTGGCAATCCCTCACATAATAGTTGTCTGTCCAGGGTTTGCATTGTATTGCATTGCAGCATTTATATAGCACTTGCTTCCCCAAGTTGCCATGCTTAAGCACTTGCCCATATGGGCATCATGCTACACTGCTTAGGTTATAAAGTTCAACATGTGTTGTTTTAGTACTGAGCCTATGTGAGAAGAGTTTCAAGGCCATACGTAATGGCTACAGAAGTGCAGTTAACATGCACTGGAATGCAGGACATACAAATGTGGTGATAGAAAGAATTGTGAGAAACATAAATGTGATTTCTGATTCAGATATGCTCGTAGCATTAGATAGTTCTGTATGTCCCTTTGTAGTATTTGGAGCTATTGTAAGCACGATTCTGGCCCTGTTTCTGTTTTAATTGCTGCATTAGGGCTGACCACACTGTTCACTGTTGAGGCTGGATAGGTATTAGGAGCAGGGTGGGGAGTGACATTGATCTCCCTTGATGGACTGTGATACAGTCCTCCTATATTATTATTATGAAAGGACAATAAGTGAAAGAGCATATAGCTAGTAGGGGCTTGGAGCAATGGACTATGTTAGTGTCTCCATCTGCCAACATTGTGTGGCAGATCTTTCTATAGTATGTCTACATTTGTAATCTACCTTTCCAGTTACTATAGCATGATTAATTAACACAGTCTGAAATAGTCATTGGTTCATAGGGCCATTCTAGGTTTGTTTTGCCTCATGTCTATGTATCTGAGCTAAAGAAGAGCTGGTGTCCATTAGCTTAGGAGACGGCTGCATATTTAACATAGCAGATCAGAAAGCATAGTAGCTGCCGTGAGGGGAACCATTACATGTTGGGAAATATTTGGCTGAGGCTATAGCCACCACTAGTTGTTATCTGCTAAGTTATGATGTTTCAGGGTGTTTGATTTGGGGTTGGTCTTTGGAAGTGGCTAGCTCAGAAATAGCCAAGTATTTACCCCTCTCCTGAAATGTAAGTGTTGTTGTATGTAGCAGATCATGGACTGTAAAGAGTTCCAAAGTTTAGCTGCTTGGACTGAGAGAGAAGCTTGTCCATAGGCTTTTTATTGTAAGGCAGTGCTACAATCAGAGGGGCTTGTTTGGGAAGAGGATGTCTGTTTTTGTGTAAAAGGTTTACAAATTATTTGAAGGTATAATCATACTTTTATTTGAGAAGTTATGTCTACTAGGTATAGTGATTTGAATACTGATCTTCTTGCTACGGGAAGCCAGTGGAAACCTTGTACGATTAGTGTTAAGTATTCTGCAGGGTGTAGCTGGAGGGCTGATCTTGCTGCACCATTTTTAATTCATTCTGCTTAGCATATAATGAATCTGAGTGCTCCAAGAATTATTCCATTTGCATAGTTGAGCTCAGATATGCAGCTTTTGAGGTAACCAATCTATGGGAAGATCAGGCGTAAGGGTTTCAAAGTGTAAATAGTGCTTCTTGTATCTTTGTAAAGCTGAGCTATCACAGGTAGATTTGATTCCATTATCACTCTTACGTTCTCACCTCTTTTGATGTGTATGGAAAGGTGTCAAATTTTTTGAGCCACGATCATGTAGGATGATGTTTGTGCCATTGTCCATAGGGCATAATCTCTGTCCTTATAGTGTTAGACTTAAGGTGATTATTCATCATCCATGTGTCTAAGATGCGGAAGAGATTATCCAGTAATGAAACCTGTTGGTCTTCGGACTATCCTTTTTCAGGATAAGTTGAGTATAGTCTGTGTAGTTGGTGAACACAATATTGAAGGATTTGATCAGCTCTGGTAAAGGAGTGTGATAGATTGTGAATAAGAAAGGAGAGGAACTGATGTGAAGTAGAAAGATCAGGCTTTTACTGGCCTTGTAGTAAGATGCAATTAATTTTAGTGCGCTGTAAAATAGTCAGGTGGTGGGCTTTGTCAAATGCTGCTGGTAGATCAAGGAGACCCGAGTACACCAACCCCACTTTTTCCAGCATAATTTTTATGTCATCCCACATAGGTATCAGGGCAGATTGTATACATTATCTTGTCTGAAACCATATTTCTGATCTGACATCAGCTAATTATCCTCAGTGAAGCTGGAGAGCTGTGATAAGCCAGCACTTTCAAATAATTTACCCAAAAATTGACTCTGTTTATTGACCTGTGATTTGCTTGGCTGGATTGGTCAAGGTTTTTGTTTTTGCTGATCGTTTTGTATTTTTGAGGTTTTCGATTAATAGCCTATTAGATACATCAAATAGATTAAATTAAAACATTGCACTCACCACTGGTGGAAATTATTTGCAAGGAACTCCTAAACTGACAACTTTACTCACTTTTCTATTTGTTAACAATTTTGCATGTAATTAATCCTGCTTTAAAAGTGCAGTTATTTATTCATGAATTTTGCAGTTCAATGACACATCCTGTTAGTTACGTCCCGAAGCATATGTGTAAAGCATCTCTTCAGTTTCAGATTTTTTTTTCTGTAGAATTTTCTAATAACAATTTCAGCAATGCTTCAAACCTGGACAAAGAGTAACAAGATGTAACAAAGTCCCTGCATCCAACCCTCAAATTGCACATAGTATTAATAATTTATTTGAAGTCGCTAGGCCAGGGATTCTCAAATAGGTAGTTTCTGAAAGAATAGATTCTTATAGTCTCATCTAACAGAGCTAAGATACTATTGGGGTTTGAGTGAGGAATAGTGACAATTTTCAATTTCTCAATAGATTTGCTGTCCTCCTCAAGGCTAGCATTTAGTATTCTTGCATACATGGTGGCTCTACATTTCCCCTTGAGCATTCCCGTTCAACTCAACTGTTTTAGAGCTTGCATATATGTTTATAATGATTAATCCCCAGTCCCATTTTAGTTATTAGGTTAAAAAGAAATAAATTTTTGCACATCAGCCCATCTATAGAGTTATCTCTGCTCCCCCTCATATATGATTATAATGGAAAATAGCAGATGTGCCACCTTTTTAGATATAGCTGGGGTTGGTAATTCCAGCCAGTAGGCATGGGGTCACCCAAAGGAAAAGATAAGGAAAATCAGTCAACTCATTTGGGAGAGCACTCTAAAATCTCCTGCTCTGTTCTGTTCTATTTATGTCTAAACCTCAACCTAAATCTAACTACTCAATTCATATCTGCACTGTATGAAAAGCACAACTCTGTTTTAATACACACACAGTTCTCATGAGACTGTCCAATCAGTTAAAGAAAGATAATACAATTATATGCTCATTACATTCTCAGTGCTCCTTACAATGTAGCTTCTCCTTGTGTCCGTCAAACTTGCCCTGTCTGTAACAGGATGGGTATGAGAAATTGGGTTGCTGGTTGAGTGCGGTGAAAGCCTATTCGAGCAAACGCCACAATCCCTGTCAGGGTGAACCACAAAAAGTCACTGAATGAACCTGTACTTAACCCTCTGGTAGCTTGCCACAAAAGCTGTCAGGCTTAACTTCGAGGCAATGTGTAAAGTATTTATGCAGCACTCAAACTGTAGGAAAGTGAAAACACTTCAAAATAAAAATCCCACACCGCTTTAGAAAATTGGAGTAAAGTTCAATCAATTATTTGACACCAAAGCTAAACAAATATGATCAGTGGATCCAGTGATTTGAATTTTAAAGTTTTTAATATAAGTATATCACCTAAAAGCACAAAGCGCCAACTGTGGTCATCTGGTCACTCTGGACTGGGACAGAGTCACAAGTTCAGGACAACCATGGTGTGGGCTGAATACAATGACCAGGTTAGTCCCACTGAGAATTGTACCTTAGATCCTCGATACAGAGCGTTGCACCACAAATCATTGGTTCCAATGAGGAGGTGCAATAGCTGCGATGCAAGGTCTTGTTTGGGTTATGTCATGCTGCGTCAATTCCGATTAAAAACTGTGAGGGAGGCAATGCGAGGTCCTGCTTCAAGTTCCTTTTTTAGGGCATGTACACTGACAGCTCTGGCGAAACCTAAAAAGTGTAGAGTCCTTCTTTCCCCTTCTTATTCCTGAACAATAGTGGATCCCAAATTGATGAGGCTAATACTATGACTACTGACAAAAGACTTCAGTAAACACCATTGAGGAAGGCCCGGACTGATTTTCGTCCAAAACCCCCCCAAAAAATATTAGACTTTTCTTGTACGTTCCTAGGATATTTTTTGTGGAAAACAGAAGAACAGTTGTTGTTGGTCTCCTCATGGAATAAGTCACTAAGTCAGCCATGCTATAGAAAGATCTATAGCCAAGTTTTCTTTAATGCACAGAATCATAACCACTCTGATCCATGCCCCGAACAGAGGATTTAGACTTTCATGCTTCCCTTTTTGTTTTCAGGTTAGGTAAGTATAGTTCATCTCATTCTTCCCCACAACCTCTGCAATTCTGGCAATATTCTAGCTATCACTCACATTATTAGTGAACCTTAAGATATTTTGCCCGTTATTTATGACCCTGTGGCGATCGCTGACAAAGTCTCCTATTCCCAACCTATTGCTGGTATTCGTAGTAATACTATGATCATCCATAACAAAGGTAGGACATCCTTCACATATAGTCCATATTCTTGTAATAGTAGGTATATTTTTCAAATTGTGGTCCTGGCAAAAGAATGTTCATTGTTGCCCTGGATAAACCTGTACTCCTTGATATTCAATAATGAGTTTGATAAATGGGCATATAGGAGTAATCAGCTGGGTGTGCATTTGATGGAAATGACAAGTTGCTCTATTGGGTAATAAACATGTGCTCTCTAAAATTTTAAATCTGTTGTTCTGGGGCAAGAATACTTTTTCCACGAAAATTACAGCCTGCTACTTGGGTGAATTAGGCTCATTTATTCGCAGTTCTGCATTCCATGATGAAATGCCTGTTTCAGGGCGACAAGATGACAAACTTTTCACTATAAATAAACATATTTAAAACTAGTAGTTATACAATAGTTCATGTTGAGTTCCATTGGTTGCTTGATACAAGAGGACATGAAATCCTTTAGCTGCTATTTAGTGATCAGTGTGGAGGTATTTCATTAGCTTTATTGATAAAGATTTCTAAGATACTAAGGGCCCCCCTAACACATATCTAAGATATGGTGCACCATGGCGGTAGTTAGGGAATGCTAGTTCGGAGCTGTGAAGGATTAGCGTAAAAAATGTTGAAGCTAGTAATGCAAAGCTTTGAGGCCCATTAAAAACAGAGGTGTGCCACCTTTTAACACCTGCTCTGAGCAGGCGTTAAAAGTTTTGAAAAAAATGACGCAAAGAAATCGCTCAGTTTTCATTGCACCATTTTTTAGGGCTTCCTTTGAAAACATTATGCCTCGCGCAGGCATATTGTTGCGCAAAGGGTCACAAAGTGGTGAGGGATTTTGGCCACATTAGCATAAAAAAAAACGCTAATATGGCGCAAGGAGGCTCCCAAATCTGCCCCTAACCTGACTAATTGTGACTGAGGACTGAGCATGTAAAATAGGTGTATCCATATTTGTCAGCACTATGGGACGAAAATTAGCATTGATCAGCAAGCCTGTAGGATTCTGCTCTCCCTGTTCGTATTTACCTCTGAGCATGAGGTTTGTATTATCTTTTAATTTTTCACCCTGCCGCTTCCAAGTTGAAGCTGTGCCTGAGACTCTATATTGAAAAGGTAGGATAGAACATTAATGTTGTTTAAAAAAAATTAACGTCAATTTGGAAATGTCCAGATAGCTATTTTAACTGTTTGCAACACACACTGGGGAACATTTAAGAGCCCCTTGCCCTGCCTTAGCGCGACCTTAGCATAATTTTTTTTAACACTAAGGCGGGTCTAATGTTGCCATTGCTTCACTTTGTTAACCTTTGTGCCACGTTATGCCTGCAGCAGGCATAATGTGTGCAAGAGAGGCATTCTAAAATGGAGCCCGCTAAAATGCACAGAGAAATTTAACAGATTTAATTGTGCCATTTTTTATATAAATTTTAACACCATCTCAGAGCAGGCATTAAAACGACACACCCTTAGAACCCTATGGGCCTCCTTGCACTTTGCTGCACTAGAGTCAAACTTTTTTATTAACACTATTGTACTAACGACCTCCATTGTGTACCATATTATAAATAGGGCATAACCATGGTGTGGTTAGGTGCCAGTGGGGGTTGCAGTAAAAATGGCACATCAGCTCTGATGTTTTTCATGAATATGGGCCACTGTTTTTTGGCCATTTTTAGGGAAAATTGTTACAATTGTGGCACCATTTCTTTCAACATTTTCTTGAGGAGGAAAAGACCCAACCCTACTGGTACAGGTAGGCAAGCCAGGTTCAGCACAGAATTAAGGAATATTTTATTCAGAACTGCAGCCCTTTTTATGTAAATTTATGTCACAATTGTGCTGTAAAATGCAGAATTTGGCCCTGTTTTTTTCAAAGTTGTTTTGGGGTGAGGAGACTCATGGATCCTCAGAAGGAATCAGGCTCTAACACTTTCTTTCCTGGTTTAATCTTTTTTGTGGCAGCTGTTTACATCCTACTGCTGTCAAAGTAATCCAGGTACAAAAGCTAGAAAGATTTTACCGTCCCACATAGCAATGTCATTGCCCAGGTTAGGGAAATATCACAGATTCGAGCAACAGATAACTTACATAAATGTTATAGGCAGTTATGACTGTCAATCAAATATACAATTGGAAATTCAATAATTGTATGTAAAATCATGGGTTTGTTAGTTTATAAAAGTACAGTTTACTATCACATACAAGAGTTTATTTTGGAAACATAAACATAAACAGAGGCACTCAGAGCAAAAGCTTATAATTTGAAAAAACTCTGTTCTGAAATACATCTTTTCAATACTATTAATTGAAGGTTGGGTGTCCAAACGAGTTTTCCGTTTTCGCCATGGACCCTTGTTTTTTTATTACCTCTCATCGATAGTTTCTCTGTTGCTTGTTATATATGTACTTCATGTGCCAGCAATAATCATGGTCATGCAAGGCACAGTATTAAATCAGGGCTTGGCTTCATCATACTGGCTGGAGCACCGGGCCCCGGAAAATTCCTACTCTCCAGCTGGGGGTTCAACAACCACCAGCGCTAGGGGTGAGTGAGACACCAACACCAACCTTATTCTCTGAATCAACTGAACCTTTGGCGTAGGTAGTAGTCAGAATCATACATATTGACATGAAACCATAAACAATATTAAACACCATGAAAAGTTCAACACTAAATCAAACTCCAAAACAAATAAAGTTTCAAAGCTTTATTACAATCCCAAAATCAATGTCACATATATGGTGCGCATAACTAAATTATAAACATAAATGAGAAGCATAGGTTGACCAAAACAATTCAGGCCCATATTTATACTTTTTGACGCAAGCTGCATTAGCGCAGGTTTGCGTCAAAAAGTATAGCGCCGGCCAGCGCCATTTAGTGACTCCGGCCAGGCGCCATATTTATGGAATGGCACTAGCCGGCGCTAAGGCCCTGTTAGCGTCCTTGGAAAGAACGCTAACAGGGCCGGGGAGGCATAGGGGAAACTGGGCTTGTGCACCATTTTCTGGCACACAAGCCCCATGGACATGGCTCCTGTCTTAGTACAGACAGGAGCCATGCCCACAACCCCAATGGCCATGCCCAGGGGACAAATGTCCCCTGGGCATAGTCATTGGGGCCCCAAGTCAGGGCCCCTGAGCTGTGTTGGGAAAGAAAATAAAAATACTCACCCGTACTTACCTGGGATGGGTCCCCCTTCCTTATGTGACCTGCTGGTGTGAGTGGGAGTGGTTGGGGGTGTCCCTGGGGCCAGGAAAGGGCACCTGTCGTCAATTTCCATAGTCTCAAACCATTGAAATATGCCTACAGGCCCCATTAGGCCTGCCCAGACCCAGGCTTTAAATAATGGCGCTAAGCAAGCTTAGCACCATTATTTGAGGTCCCCCATCACTCCAGGCTGGATTTTAGAACTGGGGGATAAATATGGCGCAAAGGCCATATCGTCCTTTTCTGGACGGGAACGTCTACCTTGCATCTCTTTGATGCAAGGAAGGTTTTTCCTTCAGAAAACAGCATAAACTCCTTAACTTTGGCGCTAGACATATCTAGCCCCAAAGTATAAATATGGAGTTAGGTTTGCGCTGAATTATTATTAAAAAATGACACTAATTTAGCACAAAAATATGGGCCACAGTCTTCTAAACATCAACACTGATAGACACTCCAAAAGACTAATATAGATTAGCAACAGAATAATATACATGATTATTAGAATTCAAAGCAGATGATGATGACATTAGTAAATCATCAAAATACTGTTTTAACAATTAATTTCAGAGCTGGGCCATTCATAACACTAACCAGAATTTGGACTTGCTTGTGTGGCAACGGGCCAACACATGCGGACAAAAGAAAAAATAAAAGAAGACAAGAATAATTTAGAAAACATCTCACTAGCTAAAAGGAAACAAGAAAAGCACATTTAATTATACCTTTCCTCGTGGGACAGCATACAGGATGATTCCACAGGAACAGCCAACTTCTTCTGGACTCAGTTGAAAGCAGCATCTGGATGGTGCGGAACACGAGCTGCACAAAGAACAAATCAGCAGTTCAGAATTAGTTGGCCTTATTAGTACAGAGCCAAACAGAAAAGGGCAGTTAAGACTATGATGATGAAACTCTTCAGGAAACTTAGAGAAGAGAATGGGAGAAAACTAAGCAAACTTAGAGCTGACTCTAAAAAGATCTCAAGACGGACTGACTTCAACAAGATTCAGAGGGAAACTGACTTCCATTCCAAAGTTCCTCACTAAGTAAAATAACCAAAATCCATTTATTGGTTCTTCAGGTGGGCACATTTTGGGTGTAGATTTCAGCATCCAATGGTAAGCGGTAGCACCACCAAGTTTGCAACTTTCAGAAATCTTCTCAGCAATAGTCCATTGTTTCTACTATGATTATATACAATTCCACTAAAATATTCCATTTTCAAAAAATTGCAAATTACAGTACCTTTCACATGCTCCACAATAAACCAAACTAATAGTTTTTCACATGAGCTTCATGAGTTTTCCTGTACGATTCAGCAGTTAGAACAAATATTGTTACATTAACTACATTTGAAGCATGCTCTTCTCCTACAATACAATAGAACATTCAACTTTACTTTAGTTGCCTAGCGAAAGAATTCAGGTCAAAGGAAACAGATTAAACAAGCACTTTTTACATTGCTGCTTGCAAAATTAACATTCAGGCCTAGGTATGTTAAGAAAGTCTTAATGCACATTAATACAATTAATACATTAATAAAAAGTATTGCACACCTTAAATTTCGAATCAAACATGCAAAGCAAATTATTTAAATAAAACATCATTCATGTTACGTCAAAACAATTTTAAGTGTGTATTTATTCTTCTAAACATAATTCATAATAATGACATCTATTTAATTCAATATGTGTGTTTAATTCACATACATTTAATACTCAAAATACATTTTATTTTTAATGTTTCAACTTGAAAATAATACTTTCAGGTTAATACTTGTTAATAATTTACTCAAATTACAAATGCATGTCTTCCTGTTAAAGGTGATATCAAAAATACAAATGGTAGGAACAAATGTCCACCACAATTTAAACATGTATTATTTTCTTCTGTTAGGCCTTTGGAACTACAGATTTATTAGTTGCCATAAGCTACTTCTATATCACTATTTTATTAATAAAACTTGATCTCTCTCAGGCCCTTATTATGCCTAGAATTATTGCCATTACCATCATTATGCTGAGACCAGTATTATACAAAAGTAGGTATTAGCATGCCATAATTACCTGTAGCATGCTATGAACTATCACAATTATGCCAAGATCAGTATTATCACAGGGATGGGCATCAACATTTCATGGATGCATGTCCAGAGGCACAATTTTGCCATGGGTGGGTGCCACGATGCTATCCCTGTAGTATGCCAAGAATTAAAGTTAATTTAATAGTTTCAGCATTTCAATATTGAACCAGAGGAGGACACAGCCTCTTCTACACAAAAAACACACACACACACACAGCATATACGCATACATGCATGCAAAGTTACCTTTTCTCCCACCTAAATCCTTTGGAGGCTAATTTACATTAGCATCTAAACTCTGTGTGCTCAAACCATGAATAAGGTGTGAGAACTGCTTGAAGAATAGAGACAAAGGCCATGGTATGGGGAGTTGTTCCTGTCCCTCTGGTGGAATGACCATTTGGGGAGTGCAGAGGAATGTGATTTACTTAGAAAAGGCATACACTGTCACAGGCAAATGTTAACTAACACCTGGGAAGGCCCCTTTTTTCTGTTCCAGCCAGGCAGACTTCATATCTATTGGAGAAAGAGCTGCCCCTAATACTGGTAGGAAGTTACAACAGAGGGAGATTTGCTAATTTTACTGGTCACAGCTATGGGGTATGCACATAGGCTGTAAACAAGGGGAGAATGGTTTCCTTATGTTGGACTGAGGCATAGAGGGGCACCTTGGGAATGATTACATTAGGGTGCACATGAAATGCTGTAAAAGTGGATAAGGTCACTCCTGGTAACTTTTACCCATTGGTTGGGAGGAGCCAGAAGTCACCCCCAATTACAAGTTTTTCTTGGGCATAAATGTAGCATTCTGAGTACCCTTCTCAGAACACGCTGGACATATGGAAGAACGGAAAGGGACTCCACTTGCTGTTTGCGACCTATGAGGACTTGTACTGAGGAAAAAGAAGTGGACTTCAAGGGTTAGCTGACTGTCGACTTGTTAAGTTACTGAGCCACAACAAGCTGCAAAGCTTGAATTCCCCCGCCTAAACAATGATTTCAGCTGGACCTCGTTGAAGCCCTGTCTGATGTTGTGGATTCCTTATCTAACCAAGCCTGCTTCCTTTCTCCACTGAAGAACTTTGATTTCTTTTTTCAAGACTAAGGTCTTGATTTAGATCTCGGTTGAGAGGTTACACTGTTGCAATGGTGACGGATATCCTGCCTGCCAAAATCTAAATGCCATTGTCTTCCATGGTATTTAGATTTCAGCGGACAGAATATCAGTCACCATTGGAATGGAGTAACCCCTCTGCTGAGATCTAAATCAGGCCCTAAGCCTGACAGTAAAATCTTCAACTAGGTCAAGACTGGTGTATCTGACCCAAGCTTAATTGAGGTCAATCTCAAGTCGTGCTTAGGTCCTGGTCTACTGTGACCAGATGACCCATATTTAGAATACTATTTCTATTTAAAATTTAAAAATTCACATCCCTGATTCTCTTATTGTAGTTTGTCATTATGGGTTCATTTTGTTTTTTAAATTGTCCTCCTTTTAAAAAAAATGGAGTTGGATTTTTATTGTGCTGTGTTTGCGACTTTTTAAATGTTTTGGTTCCTCTAAAGGTTTGCAGATATTCTTAAGCTAAACCTGTCTGCAAAACTACCAAGGGTTGAGCTCAGGTTTAAATTGTGATACCTTTCTTGGATCTAACAAGAAAGTGACATTATTACTTGTGGTAGACTCCCACCCACCCCAACTAATAATCTACCTTCTCACATTGACAATAATATAAATCCATATTTCATTTCTTTCTCTGTCGAACGGCTAACTAATTTGTTGAACTTTCTGTACAATTAACCTTCAGCTCATCAGCTGATAAAAATGTGTTGTAAAAAGTATTGATGACCACTCACTCTGCAAATCTCCTCCCCTTTCTGAAAGATTGTTTTTTTAATTGTCTCTCTTTCTGAGCAAGCCATAACAATGTAATAATACAAACATTCTATTACATTTTGTAAACCGGGAATTGCATCAAATTGGCAGGCCTCCCAGAGGAAGGTATAAAGAGGAAAAATATTTATTTTTCTCCATGTTATTCTCTCATTACTATGAGTGATGCATTCTGCATCATGCAAAGAAAGAGGAAAATGCCTCTTTGGATTTTGTTTTGTCCAGTAAGTTATATTAAAGTGCTGCCATTAAAACAACCACAACAGGGCCTTGTACTGCAACTGAAGAGCATGCATCAGCATTGCTTTAAAAAATATGGTAAGTTCTTCTGGGGCCATGTATTCAATGACCCAGGAAACTGTAGGCCTCATTGACAAGCCCTTTGTGCCACTGCTGCATCACTTTTTTTTATGCAGTGGTGATGCCAGCAGTGCAGTACACTGCTCCATATTTACAAACCAGTGCTTTGGGCCCAGTGTGTCAGAATGTAAAGCCCAGCATCACATTTTAACTGCACCAGGTATAATGTATGAAAGTTAGGCTTTCCCACAGAAAAAGGCACGTAGAACTGACTCAGTGAATTTTACAACTTTTCAGTGCATCATCATCATCTTCTTTATTCGATTATTTAAACACAACCATAAAACACATAAAAATATGATATGCTTATAAAGCATAGGTAAAAAACCTATAAATTTACCTAACCATGTCAGCGTATTGCACATTTAAGAAAACACCCAACTCCACAACAAACAAATTCATCAGGTACCGTACACAAATAATGATTGGCTGAGCGGCATTGTAAAAACACTTCCTCTTCAAAATAGGCAATAAAGTCTACATCTAAAAGGGGCATAAAACTCACAAAAAAATATAAAATGTAGCAGGGTCTGTAGAGAAACACCATCACAAGGACATATAAGAATACTCTTTGTGACAAAGTGGCCTAAAGGGAAGCCCACATTACTTCTATGTGAACCAAGGCAGAATCTGGCAATAATCGCCCTTTCCCACACATTCTTAACCAACAATAATTATGGTTCGGGCCCAGCATGCATCTTAATCATAACAAACTCCAGGACAGATGGCTTCATCAATTCAGTAGCTTCCTTTCTCCCAGCACAAGATTGTTAAATTCCATCTTAACCCAGAGCTTGTCAGATCGCCTCAATAGCTGCAGGGAAGTAAAAGTCTCCTGACATCCCAAAAAAGAGGCGATGTTTGTAATACAAAATAACCAAGGAATGGCCTGTCTAAGGTCACATAGAAAGCAGTCAAGAATCACTTCCATATTCAAGGAAGCGGCTCAATAGTCCAAACAGATATCCACAAATGTAGTGGGTCAATCTTAATGCTATCTTCTACGTACCCCAAATCCAGATCCTCATGCAGGCAAAACCCAGGGCTATTGGGCTTACACCTAACAACCTTCTGCAAAATCGATCCTCTTCCCTTTGGTGCAACATACTACTATGATAACCCCAAATCGAGGCCTCATACAATAACAGTGGGAGGCATTTATGCCTATACACCTCGAGTAGGGGTATAATAGTCTTGTTCCCCACCCTGGAAGAAAACTCAAATGTTGCACCAACTGCAGCGTTTGAGCGTGAATAGCGGCTGGAAAAACAGGGGACCCAAAGACCTTTGTCATCAAAGGCCAAACCAAGATAGGAGAATTCATGAACACACCTTATAACTTTACCGTTAATTAATATAGAGCCCAATTTACTCTGAAGCTTCCCACAAACCATATAATGGGTTTGGGCAATATTGACTTCTAGATCTAGACCAGTCATAAACTCCACAAAAACATTCACTGCAATTCGTAAACCATTCACAGTGCAAGACAATAGTATGATTGCATAGACCAGAGACAGCACCCTCTTCCAGTTTATTTTAGGAATATCCTTACATCTTTCCACAAGGAAGTCATGTAATCCATCTGTATAGAGAAGAAATAGAATAGGGGTGAGAATGCATTCCTGCCACACTGCTCTATGAAGGGTGAGGGGATCTGAGCATTCACCATTTAGTCCATACCTCACAGTGGAATTAGTTCCAAAATGGGAGCTTTCACAAGAGATCTGCATTTGAGCACTACATCCCCATCTTAGATTGCGACCCCCATAGCTTAACACAATTTACCCTATCAAAAACACTGCTAAGATCCATGAATGCCAAATGAAGAGTGCCTTTCTTTGTGATAGTATATTTACCATTAAGCATATGCCACAAAACGATGAGGCCCAAGATCTTCACCAAACAATCTATCATTTCTATATGGCGATACCACATAGGGTCACTGTGATTCCCTTTTTTAAACACCTGCACTATACAAGCAGATTTCCATGAAGTGGGAATCCCAAATTCCATTGCTGCATTCAGGACAGTTATAATAATGGGGGCCCAACAGTGAATGTTTCCTTTATATAAATCCATTGGATTACCATCAGGCCCTATAGCTTTGTTTGCTGGACTCTCCTGTAAAGCAACAACTACCTTGTCCAAGCTGAACCTAATGGTCAAACTATGGCCAGAATCATCCAGATCCATCTCAGCTTCCTTAGGAGTCTCATGAGAAAATATACTGGGGCAATGATTTCCATCTCCTCAGAAGTTCATGTGGTGAATCTTCTCCTGTTAACAATGCTCTAATATAGACCCATGTTTTTGGTGCGACAAGCATGCACAAAATTTCTCCAGATCTATTCTTTTAACACCAACTTCTTGCTTTTCAGGGCGAGCTTGTCCTGAGTCCTAGCCATAATAACATTATCTCCATATCTGGGCCATGTTTTTAACTCCTTATGCAGGGTTTTCCTTGCAGCATAGCACAATTTATCAAACTAACCACGGTAAATCTTAGTAGAATCTTAGTGGAATTAATGATAGTTCTAAAAGAGCCATTCAGCCTTGCCAGGGCATCAATAACCTCTGTAGCAAGGGGGAGGAACGGGGGGTTCTGTAAGGAGAGTCCCTACGATCAGTTCACAATTGCATCTCACCATAGCTTCCAGAACTTGAAGAATATTAGCCCAGCGCCAATGCAACGTAAGCCCTTGATCCTTAGCTTCCAAACCAGTAGGGCCCTAAACAGCTGGCAAAGACCAATACAGTAGGATTGTGGGCACTACAATCCTGCATTAGAACCCCACCATGCCAAACAAAGTGGCTCAATCATGTTGTCACAAAAACATAATCAATCGTAATGCCAGCCCCCATGCCCACAAATGTAGGGGCCTGGCTCCCTGGATCGTACACCAATTCAGCAGTATTGACCAACCTCAGGTTTTTACAAAGCATTAATTAATGCCTCACCCCTATTGCCCCAGGATACAATAGCAACTGTGAAACAATCTTCCCTTTCAAACTGATTGCCTAAGGTAGGATAAGAATTAAAATCCACTGCCATAATAATAAGAAATTCCTTTGAAATGCTTTCCATTCTAGTTTTCAGCATACACAGGTAGGAAACAAGTGTTGTAATTTGACATCCTGACTCCCATACAGCATTATACAAATGTTCAATAGGAACAAATATATTTGTTGTGAAAAACCACCCAGATAATTAAGATGCCCAGGTGATAACATCTACTATGATATGTCCTGTAAATCTTGGGGATGCGAACAAGGGTTTCAAACCGACCCCAGGGCCGATGTCCAGGAACACGAGCAGAAGGCAGTGCAAACCTCTGATACCCATCACATTTAGTTTCCCCCTCCCACCATGTCTGTTGCAACAGGATAAAATCAAAAGCAGAAATGTGCCCCACCCATGACTCATCCTGAAGCTTAGTGGCATACCCTGCAATGTTCCAGGAAATAAGGGTTGAAAAGACAGTAAATCCTTATCAGAAAAAAAACCTGGGGTAGGAAGTGGCTTAGGTCCCTTTGTACATCGAGAATAAAACACATCTTGAGCAGGACAACTGGACAATCTCATTAGTCAGTCATTGTCCTCTTGACTAGACAGTACAGAAAATCTATAATTATTAATTATCAATTAGAGGCTGGGCACTGTGAAGTCTAGGCACCCTTCGTGAGCATGGAATTCCTGATGGAATGTAAGCCAAAAAAAAGGGAGAACTAACCTAATTGCCTCTCTAGATGGGGAGCCTGATACAAGAGGAAATCAGGTAGTGGGCCAACCCCTGGTATCTACAATTTACAACAATACAATCCTCTTCTCTGCTATTAAACGACGGGTCTACCCACCCAAAATATCTTCAAAATCTTTAAAAGAAAAATCTCAGTTTTTCCCAGCCAATGCACAGCCTTATTTTTTAACTCGGCTGTAGATTCACATGTGCCAGGTGATAACGATGGTACATTAGTAAGGATTGCAACATAGGGAGCACAATCAGGTGGTAGCTCTAATTGAGAAAGTGGAGCTGACTGTGTATTAGAGACCCTTACATCCCTAACTGCTGGGAAACCTCCCTGAGTAGCCCTACCAATATTATATTTAGTGAGATTCTCAGTGGGCAGGCTTCGGTAGATCCAACAGTCACAACAACCACTTGGTGATGTGTACGAATGGCAGAGTTTCCCAGATCCATGTACTGCAGCTTACTGGGTAGAGAAGGTAGGTCTTCTTAGATGGCTGGAGAAGAAACAAAAGTGCATCTTTGTTTAAAATGGATCTGGTTGGGGTGTTAGGACAGAACAAATTTTAACCATGTGGTTAGTCCTGCCGATCCCCTAGTGTGCAAAACAACAAGGAGACCACTGTCTCCAAAGAATTAAGTTTATCTTTCATTGGTGCCAAACTGGATTCCACCAGCTTCTTGATTTGACCCAGGAATTTGTCCACCCAAAACAATTGATCCTGACCTATGCAAGAGCATCCGTGTGAGCAAAAAGGGGCAGCATGCACTGAAGAGACAAAGTGAGCTGTTTTTTTACTGGGTCATTTCCTTTTAGTCGGCATGCTACCAGTGCTAACGAGTGAAGCGGTAAGATCAGCAGCATCCCCTGTACAAAACGCTGGTACTCCCCAAGTCAGATTCTTAACATTCTTTATCATAGGGCGCTTATGTAAATCATCCTAGGGTGCAAAAACTATTGCTTCACCAGTGACAGTGCAAGTAGGATCATCCATGTGAGAAGACACTGGTTGTCGCTCACTCATCTTAAGAGAGAGCTGCCTCTCGGCCAGCACTATCTCCTTGGAGACCACCCCCACAGCTCGGGGCAGGAAAGAGTCAAGGGTGGAGCTAATAGCTTCCTTGCTGCCCACTGACAGGTTTCTGACACTTAGCTGCCTTTTGTTCCCCATCATAACTAGCCCCCGAGGATCACCAGAATAGCAGCACAAACTGCCCCTAAAGCCTGACCAGACTTGTTCAGAATCAGAATCTAAATCAAAGGGACTGTCACCCACCTGCGTTTCATGTCAGGAAACACTCAAGGCATCCTCCGGTCCTCAGTAAGTGCATTGCACGCAGTGGGTCCCACATTTTAAATTTATGCACCTCCTGGCATCACAATTCTCCTGACCGTCTAAGCCTTGGGGAAGCTGGGAAATGTAGTAAACACTCAAGGCCTTCCCCACTTGGCAGTGTGCACATCCCACACAGCAGGTTCCATGTTTCAAATTCATGTGCCTCCTGACGTCACAATCCTCCTGGTTGTCCCAGCCTTGGGCAGGCTGGGAAATGTAGTAAACACTCAAGGCCTCCCCTGCTCTGCAATATGCGCGTCCCATGCAGTGCGTCCCCTGTTTCAAATGTATGCACCTCCTGGCGCCACAATCTTCCTGGCCATCCCAGCCTTTGTCCGCTGGGAAACGTAGTACATACTCAAGGACTACTCCGCTTGGCAGTATGCGTGTCTTTCTATGATTTCACTGCGTCAAATATTTACCGCCTGCTCAGAATAGGCATAAAATTGATGGAGGGCTTTTTCCTATGGGACTCTCTTCTCATTGCTGGACTTGCATCAGTTTAACGATGCAACTCCAGCAATGCATCAATTGAGCACCAACAGATGCATCTGAATTTCTGATTCATCTGTGAAAATGTGCGCCATGATGCTCTGTATTGTAAATACAGTGCATCCATTGTGCATTGATGACATTGCTTCAGTTTCTTGTAAATGATGCCCTCTTGTTTTTTCATGTGTCGCTGGAGGCTGCTGTGGTTTCTTCCAAGGAACCTGCAATGTAACCATAGCTGGGAGCTGGGAAGGGAAGCTTCAGGGCCATCATGGCCGGCTCCCTTGTCAGTATCCTTGGTGGGTGCCAGCTGAAGACTGTTGCATTCCTTCCCCCCCTTTAGGGGAGGCAACTTTTTGTCTGCTCTTCCCAGGTGGGAGCAAAGTTGTCTTCCCTGACCGGGAGCGTGCAGGCAGGGAATACCGTTTCTATTCCTTGCCAGCAGTCTCAAAGTCAAGGAACATCAGTGTTCTGCATGATTGGTTCCCAGAAATAATGCACCAATAATCAGGCAATGGGGATGGGGCCCCCAGGGCCATTCTGGGGTATGGGGAGAAGCCTGATGCCCTCCTTCTCTAAAAATAAATATTAGGCCCAGGGGATGGAGCTCCTGGAAGTCTAGAAAGCTCAAGCTGCATGCAGTCCTCTCCTGACATTCAAATTCCACCCTGGGGGGTGAGGTCCTTGGGACTTTACAGAAGCTTGAGGAGGGGGGCACGCCCCCTCCCATAAATATTACTGACTGAGCTCTGTAGCATGGGGTCTCCATGGCCTCGAGAAGGATTGGGGGGGGCTGCATGTCACACTTTCCTGAAAACAATAATGCACCTCCCACCAGTTGCAGGCCCACCCTGGGAGATCTGCAGCTATGTTAAAAAAAGTATTATTGGCTCAGGTCTAGAGGACAAGGTATCCCTACGTTACCCTCCTATAAATGTTTTCTTACTTTTTGTCAGGACAGGGGACTGAGATCCTTAGTCTTAAATAGTTGCTACCACATCTTTGTGGATATGGTGGCCACCAATCAGATCTTACCTATAGATCTGTCAGCTCCACGGATCATCCATAGCATGAAATATACATAAATATTGAACCTTAATTTCTTCAAAACTATTGAATGGATTTATAACAAATCACAAAAAGCACACTTTCTTGACCAATATCTAGCATTATGCCAAATTCGGTTTAAATCCATTCAGCCATTTTAGCTGCAGCTGTGTCTAATTTTCCTATGGACATTTTTTAGGGAACAGCTTTTTTTGGCTCCTGCTCACCACCAAATGTTCTAGAAAGAAGCTGAGGTGGGTGAGGATTTTTAAAAAGGTTTTGTAAATATTAGTCAAATGGTGCTAAAGTTATAAGCAAATCAAAAAATATATTTCCTATGAAAATGTGGTCCTAACTGTAGCTACCCAGTAAAACCAGTAGATATATAGATAAAGTTGCAATTGATGTGCTTGAAACAGTGTTTCCATTTTCTGATTTGCCTCCAAGATTTGATCACAATGATTAACAGATTTGCATGAACCTACTTGCCCATTCAGCTTAATTTTAGCATGCTTATTTATGTGAAGATCATTCCACATAAATACAGTTTATCTTGGTAAAATGGTGCATTGCTTCCGATATTAGCTTCCTGAGGAAACTTTGCCAAAAGATGAAGCATAATCTGCTGAATGGATGTGCATCAACATTTTCATGAATGTAGAACTTTACTCAGAATGTAGACTTTTTTATTTGGTGTAAATTTGTTCAGTAGTTTCTGAGATATAAACATTAGAAAAAAGGTGCCAGATGGGCTTGAAAAGGGTTAACAGTGCAAATTGTGTCAGCTGAAAAGCCATTTATTGATAACGTAGGCACCATTTGACGTCTATATCTGAAATTTGGCACATAATAAGTTAATATTGTCGTTAGTATTAACCCCTTCGCTGCCAGGCCTTTTCCCCCTCCTGTGCCGAGCCTTTTTTTTGCTATTTGGGGCAGTTCGCGCTTAGGCCCTCATAACTTTTTGTCCACATACGCTAGCCCAGCCAAATTTGCGTCCTTTTTTTCCAACATCCTAGGCATTCTAGAGGTACCCAGACTTTGTGGGTTCTCCAGAAGGAGGCTAAGAAATTTGCCAAAATACAGTGAAAATTTCGATTTTTTCAAAATAATTGGAAAAAGGGGCTGCAGAAGAAGGCTTGTGGTTTTTTCCCTGAAAAGGGCATCAACAAAGGGTTTGCGGTGCTAAAATCACCAGCTTCCCAGCTTTCAGGAACAGGCAGACCTGAATCAGAAAACCCAATTTTGCAACAAATTTTGGCATTTTACTGAGACATACCCCATTTTTACGATTTTTTGTTCTTTCAGCCTCCTTCCAGTCAGTGACAGAAATGGGCATGAAACCACTGGATCCCAGAAACCGCAACATTTCTGAAAAGTAGACAAAATTCTGAATTCAGCAAGGGGTAATTTTTGTAGATCCTACAAGGGTTTTCTACAAGAAAATAACAACTGAAAAAGAAAAATATTTAAATTGAGGTGAAAAAAACATCAATTTTTCTCTATGTTTTACTCTGTAACGTTTTCTTGCAATGTCAGATTTTCAAAAGCATTATACTGTTAAGTCTGCTGGACTCTTCTGGTTGCGGGGATATATAGGGCTTGTAGGTTCATCAAGAACTCTAGGTACCCAGAGCCAATAAATGACCTGCACCCTGCAGTGGGTTTTCATTCTATACCGGGTATACAGCAATTCATTTGCTGAAATATAAAGAGTAAAAAATAGCTATCAAGAAAACCTTTGTATTTCCAAAATGGGCACAGGATAAGCTGTTGAGAAGCAGTGGTTATTTGCACATCTCTGAATTCCGGGGTGCCCATACTAGCATGTGAATTACAAAGCATTTCTCAAATAAACGTCTTTTTTACACACTGTCTTACATTTGGAAGGGAAAAATGTAGAGAAAGACAAGGGGCAATAACACTTGTTTTGCTATTCTATGTTTCCCCAAGTCTCCCGATAAAAATGATACCTCACTTGTGTGGGTAGACCTAGCGCCCGCGACAGGATATGCCCCAAAACACAACGTGGACACATCACAGAAAACAGAGTTGTTTTTTGCAAAGTGTCTACCTGTAGATTTTGGCCTCTAGCTCAGCCGGCACCTAGGGAAACCTACCAAACCTGTACATTTATGAAAACTAGAGACCTAGAGGAATCCAGGATGGGGTGACTTGTGGGGCTCTGACCAGGTTCTGTTACCCAGAATCCTTTGCAAACCTCAAAATGTGGATAAAAAACACATTTTTCTCACATTTCGGTGACAGAAAGTTCTGGAATCTGAGAGGAGCCACAAATTTCCTTCCACCCAGCGTTCCCCCAAGTCTCCCGATAAAAATGATACCTCACTTGTGTGGGTAGGTCTAGCGGCCGCGACAGGACCCACCCCAAAACACAACGTGGACACATCCCATTTTTTTAAAGAAAACAGAGCTGTTTTTTGCAAAGTGACTACCTGTAGATTTTGGCCTCTAGCTCAGCCGGCAACTAGGGCAACCTACCAAACCTGTGCATTTTTTAAAACTAGAGACCTAGGGGAATCCAAGATGGGGTGACTTGTGGGGCTCTGACCAGGTTCTGTTACCCAGAATCCTTTGCAAACCTCAGAATTTGGCTAAAAAAAACAAATTTTCCTCACATTTCGGTGCCAGAAAGTTCTGGAATCTGAGAGGAGCCACAAATTTCCTTCCACCCAGCGTTCCCCCAAGTCTCCGGATAAAAATGATACCTCACTTGTGTGGGTAGGCCTAGCGGCCGCGACAGGAAACACACCACAACACAACGTGGACACATCCCACTTTTTGAAAGAAAACAGAGCTGTTTTTTGCAAAGTGCCTACCTGTAGATTTTGGCCTCTAGCTCAGCCAGCACCTGGGGAAACCTACCAAACCTGTGCATTTCTGAAAACTAGAGACCTAGGGGAATCCAAGATGGATTGACATGTGGGGCTCTGACCAGGTTCTGTTACCCAGAATCCTTTGCAAACCTCAAAATTTGGGTAAAAAAACACATTTTCTTCACATGTCGGTGACAGAAAGTTCTGGAATCTGAGAGGAGCCACAAATTTCCTTACACCCAGCGTTCCCCCAAGTCTCCCGATAAAAATGATACCTCACTTGTGTGGGTAGGCCTAGCGGCCGCGACAGAAGACACGCCACAACACAACGTGGACACATCCCACTTTTTGAAAGAAAACAGAGCTGTTTTTTGCAAAGTGCCTACCTGTAGATGTGGGCCTCTAGCTCAGCCGGCACCTAGGGAAACCTACCAAACTTGTGCATTTTTTAAAACTAGAGACCTAGGGGAATCCAAGATCGGGTGACTTGTGGGGCTCTGACCAGGTTCTGTTACCCAGAATCCTTTACAAACCTCAAAATTTGGCTAAAAAAACACATTTGCCTCACATTTCGGTGACAGAAAGTTCTGGAATCTGAGAGGAGCCACGAATTTCCTTGCACCCAGCGTTCCCCCAAGTCTCCGGATAAAAATGATACCTCACTTGTGTGGGTAGGTCTAGCGGCCGCGACAGGACCCACCCCAAAACACAACGTGGACACATCCCATTTTTTTTACGAAAACAGAGCTGTTTTTTGCAAAGTGACTTCCTGTAGATTTTGGCCTCTAGCTCAGCCGGCAACAAGGGCAACCTACCAAACCTGTGCATTTTTGAAAACTAGAGACCTAGGGGAATCCAAGATGGGGTGACTTGTGGGGCTCTGACCAGGTTCTGTTACCCAGAATCCTTTGCAAAATTCAAAATTTGGCTAAAAAAACACATTTTCCTCACATTTCTGTGACAGAAAGTTCTGGAATCTGAGAGGAGCCACAAATTCCCTTCCACCCAGCGTTCCCCCAAGTCTCCCGATAAAAATGATACCTCACTTATGTGGGTAAGCCTAGCGATCGCGACAGGAGCCTCCCCAAAACACAACGTGGACACATCCCATTTTTTTAAAGAAAACAGAGCTGTTTTTTGCAAAGTGCCTACCTGTAGATTTTGGCCTCTAGCTCAGGGGGCACCTAGGGAAACCTACCAAACCTGTGCATTTTTGAAAACTAGAGACCTAGGGGAATCCAAGATGGGGTGACGTGTGGGGCTCTGACCTGGTTCTGTTACCCAGAATCCTTTGCAAACCTCAAAATTTGGCTACAAAAACACATTTTCCTCACATTTCGGTGACAGAAAGTTCTGGAATCTGAGAGGAGCCACAAATTTCCTTCCACCCAGCGTTCCCTCAAGTCTCCCGATGAAAATGATACCTCACTTGTGTGGGTAGGCCTAGCGGCCCCGACAGGAGCCGCCCCAAAACACAACGTGGACACATCCCATTTTTTGAAAGAAAACAGAGCTGTTTTTTGCAAACTGCCTACCTGTAGAATTTGGCCTCTAGCTCTGCCGGCACCAAGGGAAACCTACCAAACCTGTGCATTTCTGAAAACTAGAGACCTAGGGGAATCCAAGATCGGGTGACTTGTGGGGCTCTGACCAGGTTCTGTTACCCAGAATCCTTTACAAACCTCAAAATTTGGCTAAAAAAAAAAAAATTCCTCACATTTCGGTGACAGAAAGTTCTGGAATCTGAGAGGAGCCACAAATTTCCTTCCACCCAGCGTTCCCCCAAGTCTCCGGATAAAAATGATACCTCACTTGTGTGGGTAGGTCTAGCGGCCGCGACAGGACCCACCCCAAAACACAACGTGGACACATCCCATTTTTTTAAAGAAAACAGAGCTGTTTTTTGCAAAGTGACTACCTGTAGATTTTGGCCTCTAGCTCAGCCGGCAACTAGGGCAACCTACCAAACCTGTGCATTTTTGAAAACTAGAGACCTAGGGGAATCCAAGATGGGGTGACTTGTGCGGCTCTGACCAGGTTATGTTACCCAGAATCGTTTGCAAACCTCAAAATTTGGCTAAAAAAAAACATTTTCCTCACATTTCTGTGACAGAAAGTTCTGGAATCTGTGAGGAGCCACAAATTCCCTTCCACCCAGCGTTCCCCCAAGTCTCCCGATGAAAATGATACCTCACTTGTGTGGGTAGGCCTAGCGGCCCCGACAGGAGCCGCCCCAAAACACAACGTGGACACATCCCATTTTTTGAAAGAAAACAGAGCTGTTTTTTGCAAAGTGCCTACCTGTAGATTTTGGCCTCTAGCTCTGCCGGCACCTAGGGAAACCTACCAAACCTGTGCATTTCTGAAAACTAGAGACCTAGGGGAATCCAAGATCGGGTGACTTGTGGGGCTCTGACCAGGTTCTGTTACCCAGAATCCTTTACAAACCTCAACATTTGGCTAAAAAAACACATTTTCCTCACATTTCGGTGACAGAAAGTTCTGGAATCTGAGAGGAGCCACAAATTTCCTTCCACCCAGTGTTCCCCCAAGTCTCCCGATAAAAATGATACCTCACTTGTGTGTGTAGGCCTAGCGGCCGCGACATGGGCCGCCCCAAAACACAACGTGGACACATCCCATTTTTTTAAAGAAAACAGAGCTGTTTTTTGCAAAGTGCCTACCTGTAGATGTGGGCCTCTAGCTCAGCCGGCAGCTTGGGAAACCTACCAAACCTGTGCATTTCTGAAAACTAGAGACCAAGGGGAATCCAATATGGGGTGACTTGTGGGGCTCTGACCAGGTTCTGTTACCCAGAATCCTTTACAAACCTCAAAATTTGGCTAAAAAAACACATTTTCCTCACATTTCGGTGACAGAAAGTTCTGGAATCTGAGAGGACCCACAAATTTCCTTGCACCCAGCATTCCCCCAAGTCTCCGGATAAAAATGATACCTCACTTGTGTGGGTAGGTCTAGCGGCCGCCACAGGACCCACCCCAAAACACAACGTGGACACATCCCATTTAGAGGAGCCACAAATTTCCTTCCACCCAGCGTTCCCCCAAGTCTCCCGATGAAAATGATACCTCACTTGTGTGGGTAGGCCTAGCGGCCCCGACAGGAGCCGCCCCAAAACACAACGTGGACACATCCCATTTTTTGAAAGAAAACAGAGCTGTTTTTTGCAAAGTGCCTACCTGTAGATTTTGGCCTCTAGCTCTGCCGGCACCTAGGGAAACCTACCAAACCTGTGCATTTCTGAAAACTAGAGACCTAGGGGAATCCAAGATCGGGTGACTTGTGGGGCTCTGACCAGGTTCTGTTACCCAGAATCCTTTACAAACCTCAAAATTTGGCTAAAAAAACACATTTTCCTCACATTTCGGTGACAGAAAGTTCTGGAATCTGAGAGGAGCCACAAATTTCCTTCCACCCAGCGTTCCCCCAAGTCTCCCGATAAAAATGATACCTCAGTTGTGTGGGTAGGCCTAGCGGCCGCGACATGAGCCACCCCAAAACACAACGTGGACACATCCCATTTTTTGAAAGAAAACAAAGCTGTTTTTTGCAAAGTGCCTACCTGTAGATTTTGGCCTCTAGCTCAGGGGGCACCTAGGGAAACCTACCAAACCTGTGCATTTTTGAAAACTAGAGACCTAGGGGAATCCAAGATGGGGTGACGTGTGGGGCTCTGACCTGGTTCTGTTACCCAGAATCCTTTGCAAACCTCAAAATTTGGCTACAAAAACACATTTTCCTCACATTTCGGTGACAGAAAGTTCTGGAATCTGAGAGGAGCCACAAATTTCCTTCCACCCAGCGTTCCCTCAAGTCTCCCGATGAAAATGATACCTCACTTGTGTGGGTAGGCCTAGCGGCCCCGACAGGAGCCGCCCCAAAACACAACGTGGACACATCCCATTTTTTGAAAGAAAACAGAGCTGTTTTTTGCAAACTGCCTACCTGTAGAATTTGGCCTCTAGCTCTGCCGGCACCAAGGGAAACCTACCAAACCTGTGCATTTCTGAAAACTAGAGACCTAGGGGAATCCAAGATCGGGTGACTTGTGGGGCTCTGACCAGGTTCTGTTACCCAGAATCCTTTACAAACCTCAAAATTTGGCTAAAAAAAAAAAAATTCCTCACATTTCGGTGACAGAAAGTTCTGGAATCTGAGAGGAGCCACAAATTTCCTTCCACCCAGCGTTCCCCCAAGTCTCCGGATAAAAATGATACCTCACTTGTGTGGGTAGGTCTAGCGGCCGCGACAGGACCCACCCCAAAACACAACGTGGACACATCCCATTTTTTTAAAGAAAACAGAGCTGTTTTTTGCAAAGTGACTACCTGTAGATTTTGGCCTCTAGCTCAGCCGGCAACTAGGGCAACCTACCAAACCTGTGCATTTTTGAAAACTAGAGACCTAGGGGAATCCAAGATGGGGTGACTTGTGCGGCTCTGACCAGGTTATGTTACCCAGAATCGTTTGCAAACCTCAAAATTTGGCTAAAAAAAAACATTTTCCTCACATTTCTGTGACAGAAAGTTCTGGAATCTGTGAGGAGCCACAAATTCCCTTCCACCCAGCGTTCCCCCAAGTCTCCCGATGAAAATGATACCTCACTTGTGTGGGTAGGCCTAGCGGCCCCGACAGGAGCCGCCCCAAAACACAACGTGGACACATCCCATTTTTTGAAAGAAAACAGAGCTGTTTTTTGCAAAGTGCCTACCTGTAGATTTTGGCCTCTAGCTCTGCCGGCACCTAGGGAAACCTACCAAACCTGTGCATTTCTGAAAACTAGAGACCTAGGGGAATCCAAGATCGGGTGACTTGTGGGGCTCTGACCAGGTTCTGTTACCCAGAATCCTTTACAAACCTCAACATTTGGCTAAAAAAACACATTTTCCTCACATTTCGGTGACAGAAAGTTCTGGAATCTGAGAGGAGCCACAAATTTCCTTCCACCCAGTGTTCCCCCAAGTCTCCCGATAAAAATGATACCTCACTTGTGTGTGTAGGCCTAGCGGCCGCGACATGGGCCGCCCCAAAACACAACGTGGACACATCCCATTTTTTTAAAGAAAACAGAGCTGTTTTTTGCAAAGTGCCTACCTGTAGATGTGGGCCTCTAGCTCAGCCGGCAGCTTGGGAAACCTACCAAACCTGTGCATTTCTGAAAACTAGAGACCAAGGGGAATCCAATATGGGGTGACTTGTGGGGCTCTGACCAGGTTCTGTTACCCAGAATCCTTTACAAACCTCAAAATTTGGCTAAAAAAACACATTTTCCTCACATTTCGGTGACAGAAAGTTCTGGAATCTGAGAGGACCCACAAATTTCCTTGCACCCAGCATTCCCCCAAGTCTCCGGATAAAAATGATACCTCACTTGTGTGGGTAGGTCTAGCGGCCGCCACAGGACCCACCCCAAAACACAACGTGGACACATCCCATTTAGAGGAGCCACAAATTTCCTTCCACCCAGCGTTCCCCCAAGTCTCCCGATGAAAATGATACCTCACTTGTGTGGGTAGGCCTAGCGGCCCCGACAGGAGCCGCCCCAAAACACAACGTGGACACATCCCATTTTTTGAAAGAAAACAGAGCTGTTTTTTGCAAAGTGCCTACCTGTAGATTTTGGCCTCTAGCTCTGCCGGCACCTAGGGAAACCTACCAAACCTGTGCATTTCTGAAAACTAGAGACCTAGGGGAATCCAAGATCGGGTGACTTGTGGGGCTCTGACCAGGTTCTGTTACCCAGAATCCTTTACAAACCTCAAAATTTGGCTAAAAAAACACATTTTCCTCACATTTCGGTGACAGAAAGTTCTGGAATCTGAGAGGAGCCACAAATTTCCTTCCACCCAGCGTTCCCCCAAGTCTCCCGATAAAAATGATACCTCAGTTGTGTGGGTAGGCCTAGCGGCCGCGACATGAGCCACCCCAAAACACAACGTGGACACATCCCATTTTTTGAAAGAAAACAAAGCTGTTTTTTGCAAAGTGCCTACCTGTAGATGTGGGCCTCTAGCTCAGCCGGCACCTAGGGAAACCTACCAAACCTGTGCATTTCTGAAAACTAGAGACCTAGGGGAATCCAAGATGGATTGACTTGTGGGGCTCTGACCAGGTTCTGTTACCCAGAATCCTTTACAAACCTCAAAATTTGGCTAAAAAAGAAAAATGTCCTCACATTTCGGTGACAGAAAGTTCTGGAATCTGAGAGGAGCCACAAATTTCCTTCCACCCAGCGTTCCCCCAAGTCTCCGGATAAAAATGATACCTCACTTGTGTGGGTAGGTCTAGCAGCCGCGACAGGACCCACCCCAAAACACAACGTGGACACATCCCATTTTTTTAAAGAAAACAGAGCTGTTTTTTGCAAAGTGACTACCTGTAGATTTTGGCCTCTAGCTCAGCCGGCAACTAGGGCAACCTACCAAACCTGTGCATTTTTAAAAACTAGAGACCTAGGGGAATCCAAGATGGGGTGACTTGTGCGGCTCTGACCAGGTTATGTTACCCAGAATCCTTTGCAAACCTCAAAATTTGGCTAAAAAAAAACATTTTCCTCACATTTCTGTGACAGAAAGTTCTGGAATCTGTGAGGAGCCACAAATTCCCTTCCACCCAGCGTTCCCCCAAGTCTCCCGATGAAAATGATACCTCACTTGTGTGGGTAGGCCTAGCGGCCCCGACAGGAGCCGCCCCAAAACACAACGTGGACACATCCCATTTTTTGAAAGAAAACAGAGCTGTTTTTTGCAAAGTGCCTACCTGTAGATTTTGGCCTCTAGCTCTGCCGGCACCTAGGGAAACCTACCAAACCTGTGCATTTCTGAAAACTAGAGACCTAGGGGAATCCAAGATGGGGTGACTTGTGGGGCTCTGACCAGGTTCTGTTACCCAGAATCCTTTACAAACCTCAACATTTGGCTAAAAAAACACATTTTCCTCACATTTCGGTGACAGAAAGTTCTGGAATCTGAGAGGAGCCACAAATTTCCTTGCACCCAGTGTTCCCCCAAGTCTCCCGATAAAAATGATACCTCACTTGTGTGTGTAGGCCTAGCGGCCGCGACATGGGCCGCCCCAAAACACAACGTGGACACATCCCATTTTTTTAAAGAAAACAGAGCTGTTTTTTGCAAAGTGCCTACCTGTAGATGTGGGCCTCTAGCTCAGCCGGCAGCTTGGGAAACCTACCAAACCTGTGCATTTCTGAAAACTAGAGACCAAGGGGAATCCAATATGGGGTGACTTGTGGGGCTCTGACCAGGTTCTGTTACCCAGAATCCTTTACAAACCTCAAAATTTGGCTAAAAAAACACATTTTCCTCACATTTCGGTGACAGAAAGTTCTGGAATCTGAGAGGACCCACAAATTTCCTTGCACCCAGCATTCCCCCAAGTCTCCGGATAAAAATGATACCTCACTTGTGTGGGTAGGTCTAGCAGCCGCCAGAGGACCCACCCGAAAATACAACGTGGACACATCCCATTTAGAGGAGCCACAAATTTCCTTCCACCCAGCGTTCCCCCAAGTCTCCCGATGAAAATGATACCTCACTTGTGTGGGTAGGCCTAGCGGCCCCGACAGGAGCCGCCCCAAAACACAACATGGACACATCCCATTTTTTGAAAGAAAACAGAGCTGTTTCTTGCAAAGTGCCTACCTGTAGATTTTGGCCTCTAGCTCTGCCGGCACCTAGGGAAACCTACCAAACCTGTGCATTTCTGAAAACTAGAGACCTAGGGGAATCCAAGATCGGGTGACTTGTGGGGCTCTGACCAGGTTCTGTTACCCAGAATCCTTTACAAACCTCAAAATTTGGCTAAAAAAACACATTTTCCTCACATTTCGGTGACAGAAAGTTCTGGAATCTGAGAGGAGCCACAAATTTCCTTCCACCCAGCGTTCCCCCAAGTCTCCCGATAAAAATGATACCTCAGTTGTGTGGGTAGGCCTAGCGGCCGCGACATGAGCCACCCCAAAACACAACGTGGACACATCCCATTTTTTGAAAGAAAACAAAGCTCTTTTTTGCAAAGTGCCTACCTGTAGATGTGGGCCTCTAGCTCAGCCGGCACCTAGGGAAACCTACCAAACCTGTGAATTTCTGAAAACTAGAGACCTAGGGGAATCCAAGATGGGGTGACTTGTGGGGCTCTGACCAGGTTCTGTTACCCAGAATCCTTTACAAACCTCAAAATTCGGCTAAAAAAACACATTTTCCTCACATTTCGGTGACAGAAAGTTCTGGAATCTGAGAGGAGCCACGAATTTCCTTGCACCCAGCGTTCCCCCAAGTCTCCGGATAAAAATGATACCTCACTTGTGTGGGTAGGTCTAGCGGCCGCGACAGAACCCACCCCAAAACACAACGTGGACACATCCTATTTTTTTAAAGAAAACAGAGCTGTTTTTTGCAAAGTGCCTACCTGTAGATTTTGGCCTCTAGCTCAGCCGGCAACTAGGGCAACCTACCAAACCTGTGCATTTTTTAAAACTAGAGACCTAGGGGAATCCGAGATGGGGTGACTTGTGGGGCTCTGACCAGGTTCTGTTACCCAGAATCCTTTGCAAACCTCAAAATTTGGCTAAAAAAAACAAATATTCCTCACATTTCGGTGCCAGAAAGTTCTGGAATCTGAGAGGAGCCACAAATTTCCTTCCACCCAGCGTTCCCCCAAGTCTCCCGATGAAAATGAGCTGTTTTTTGCAAAGTGCCTACCTGTAGATGTGGGCCTCTAGCTCAGCCGGCAGCTTGGGAAACCTACCAAACCTGTGCATTTCTGAAAACTAGAGACCAAGGGGAATCCAATATGGGGTGACTTGTGGGGCTCTGACCAGGTTCTGTTACCCAGAATCCTTTACAAACCTCAAAATTTGGCTAAAAAAACACATTTTCCTCACATTTCGGTGACAGAAAGTTCTGGAATCTGAGAGGACCCACAAATTTCCTTGCACCCAGCATTCCCCCAAGTCTCCGGATAAAAATGATACCTCACTTGTGTGGGTAGGTCTAGCGGCCGCCACAGGACCCACCCCAAAACACAACGTGGACACATCCCATTTAGAGGAGCCACAAATTTCCTTCCACCCAGCGTTCCCCCAAGTCTCCCGATGAAAATGATACCTCACTTGTGTGGGTAGGCCTAGCGGCCCCGACAGGAGCCGCCCCAAAACACAACATGGACACATCCCATTTTTTGAAAGAAAACAGAGCTGTTTCTTGCAAAGTGCCTACCTGTAGATTTTGGCCTCTAGCTCTGCCGGCACCTAGGGAAACCTACCAAACCTGTGCATTTCTGAAAACTAGAGACCTAGGGGAATCCAAGATCGGGTGACTTGTGGGGCTCTGACCAGGTTCTGTTACCCAGAATCCTTTACAAACCTCAAAATTCGGCTAAAAAAACACATTTTCCTCACATTTCGGTGACAGAAAGTTCTGGAATCTGAGAGGAGCCACGAATTTCCTTGCACCCAGCGTTCCCCCAAGTCTCCGGATAAAAATGATACCTCACTTGTGTGGGTAGGTCTAGCGGCCGCGACAGAACCCACCCCAAAACACAACGTGGACACATCCTATTTTTTTAAAGAAAACAGAGCTGTTTTTTGCAAAGTGCCTACCTGTAGATTTTGGCCTCTAGCTCAGCCGGCAACTAGGGCAACCTACCAAACCTGTGCATTTTTTAAAACTAGAGACCTAGGGGAATCCGAGATGGGGTGACTTGTGGGGCTCTGACCAGGTTCTGTTACCCAGAATCCTTTGCAAACCTCAAAATTTGGCTAAAAAAAACAAATATTCCTCACATTTCGGTGCCAGAAAGTTCTGGAATCTGAGAGGAGCCACAAATTTCCTTCCACCCAGCGTTCCCCCAAGTCTCCCGATGAAAATGATACCTCACTTGTGTGGGTAGGCCTAGAGGCCGCGACAGGAACCACCCCAAAACACAACGTGGACACATCCCATTTTTTGAAAGATAACAGAGCTGTTTTTTGCAAAGTGCCTACCTGTAGATTTTGGCCTCTAGCTCAGCCGGCACCTAGGGAAACCTACCAAACCTGTGCATTTCTGAAAACTAGAGACCTAGGGGAATCTAAGATGGGGTGACTTGTGGGGCTCTGACCAGGTTCTGTTACCCAGAATCCTGTGCAAACCTCAAAATTTGGCTAAAAAAACTCATTTTCTTCACATGTCGGTGACAGAAAGTTCTGGAACCTGAGAGGAGCCACAAATTTCCTTCCACCCAGCGTTCCCCCAAGTCTCCCGATAAAAATGATACCTCACTTGTGTGGGTAGGCCTAGCGGCCGCGACAGTAAACACACCACAACACAACGTGGACACATCCCACTTTTTGAAAGAAAACAGAGCTGTTTTTTGCAAAGTGCCTACCCGTAGATTTTGGCCTCTAGCTCAGCCGGCACCTAGGGAAACCTACCAAACCTGTGCATTTCTGAAAACTAGAGACCTAGGGGAATCCAAGATGGATTGACTTGTGGGGCTCTGACCAGGTTCTGTTACCCAGAATCCTTTACAAACCTCAAAATTTGGCTAAAAAAACACATTTTCCTCACATTTCGGTGACAGAAAGTTCTGGAATCTGAGAGGAACCACAAATTTCCTTCCACCCAGCGTTCCCCCAAGTCTCCGGATAAAAATGATACCTCACTTGTGTGGGTAGGTCTAGCGGCCGCGACAGGACCCACCCCAAAACACAACGTGGACACATCCCATTTTTTTAACCCCTTAGCTGCTGGGCCTTTTCCCCCCCAGTGCTGAGCCCTTTTTTGGCTATTTGGGGTAGTTCGTGCTTAGGGCTTCATAACTTTTTGTCCACATAAGCTAACCACGCCAAATTTGCGTCCTTTTTTTCCAACATCCTAGGGATTCTAATGGTACCCAGAGTTGGTGGTTTCCCCTGGAGGAGACCAAGAAAATAGCCAAAATACAGTGAAAATTTTGTTTTTTCCAAAAAAATGGGAAAAAAGGGCTGCCGAAGACGGCTTGTGGTTTTTTCCCTGAAAATGCCATCAACAAAGGGTTTCTGGTTCTGAAATCACTATCTTCCTACCTTTCAGGAACGGGCAGACTTGAATCAGAAAACCAAATTTTTCAACACAAATTTGGCATTTTACTGGGACATACCCCATTTCTACTATATTTGGTGCTTTCAGCCTCCTTCCAGTTAGTGACAGGAATGGGTGTGAAACCAATGCTGGATCCCGGAATGCTAAACATTTCTGAAAACTAGACAAAGTTCTGAATTCAGCAAGGGGTCATTTGTGTAGATCCTACAAGGTTTTCCTACAGAAAATAACAGCTGAAATAAAAAAATATTGAAATTGAGCTGAAAACAACAGCCATTTTTCTTTATGTTTTACTCTGTAACTTTTTCCTGCGATGTCAGATTTCTGAAAGCAATATACCGTTTTATCTGCTGGACTCTTCTGGTTGCGGGGATATAAAGGGCTTGTAGGTTCATCAAGAACCCTAGGTACCCAGAGCCAATAAATGAGCTGCACCCTGCAGTTGGTTTTCATTCTATACTGGGTATACAGCAATTCATTTGCTGAAATATGAAGAGTGAAAAAGAGGTATCAAGAAAACCTTTGCATTTCCAAAATGGGATCAAGATAAGGTTTTGAGGAGCAGTGGTTATTTGCACATCGCTGAATTCCGAGGTGCCCATACTAGCAAGTGAATTGCAGGGCATTTCTCAAATAGACGTCTTTTTTACACACTCTCTTATATTTGGAAGGAAAAAATGTAGAGAAAGATAAGGGGCAATAACACTTGTTTTGCTATTCTATGTTCCCCCAAGCCTCCCGATAAAAATGATACCTCACTTGTGTGGGTAGGCCTAGTGCCCGCGACAGGAAATGCCCCAAAACACAACATGGACACATCCTATTTTTTTTTATAGAAAACACAGCTGTTTTTTCCAAAGTGCATACCTGTAGATTTTGGCCTCTAGCTCAGCCGGCACATAGGGAAACCTACCAAACCTGTGCATTTCTGAAAACTAGAAACCTGGGGGAATCCAAGGAGGGGTGACTTGCGGGGCTCGGACCAGGTTCTGTTACCCAGAATCCTTTGCAAACCTCAAAAAGTGGCTAAAAAAACAAGTTTTCCTCACATTTCGGTGACAGAAAGTTCTGGAATCTGAGAGGATCCTCAAATTTCCTTCCACCCAGCGTTCCCCCAAGTCTCCCGATAAAAATGATACCTCACTTGTGTGGGTAGGCCTAGCGCCCGCGACAGGAAACGCCCCAAAGCGCAACGTTGACACATCCAAATTTTTTGAAGAAAACAGAGGTGTTTTTTGCGAAGTGCCTACCTGTAGATTTTGGCGTCTAGCTCAGCCGGCACCTAGGGAAACCTACCAAACCTGTGCATTTCTGAAAACTAGAGACCTAGGGGAATCCAAGATGGATTGACTTGTGGGGCTCTGACCAGGTTCTGTTACCCAGAATCCTAGCGGCCGCGACAGGAAGCACACCACAACACAACGTGGACACATCCCACTTTTTGAAAGAAAACAGAGCTGTTTATTGCAAAGTGCCTACCTGTAGATTTTGGCCTCTAGCTCAGCCGGCACCTAGGGAAACCTACCAAACCTGTGCATTTTTTTAAACTAGAGACCTAGGGGAATCCAAGATGGGGTGACTTGTGGGGCTCTGACCAGGTTCTGTTACCCAGAATCCTTTGCAAACCTCAAAATTTGTCTAAAAAAACACATTTTCCTCACATTTCGGTAACAGAAAGTTCTGGAATCTGAGAGGAGCCACAAATTTCCTTCCACCCAGCGTTCCCCCAAGTCTCCCGATGAAAATGATACCTCACTTGTGTGGGTAGGCCTAGAGGCTGCGACAGGAACCACCCCAAAACACAACGTGGACACATCCCATTTTTTGAAAGAAAACAGCTGTTTTTTGCAAAGTGCCTACCTGTAGATTTTGGCCTCTAGCTCAGCCGGCACCTAGGGAAACCTACCAAACCTGTGCATTTCTGAAAAGTAGAGACCTAGGGGAATCCAAGATGGGGTGACTTGTGGGGCTCTGACCAGGTTCTGTTACCCAGAATCCTGTGCAAACCTCGAAATTTGGCTAAAAAAACTCATTTTCTTCACATGTCGGTGACAGAAAGTTCTGGAATCTGAGAGGAGCCACAAATTTCCTTCCACCCAGCGTTCCCCCAAGTCTCCCGATAAAAATGATACCTCACTTGTGTGGGTAGGCCTAGCGGCCGCGACAGGAAACACACCACAACACAACGAGGACACATCCCACTTTTTGAAAGAAAACAGAGCTGTTTTTTGCAAAGTGCCTACCTGTAGATTTTGGCCTCTAGCTCAGCCGGCACCTAAGGAAACCTACCAAGCCTGTGCATTTTTTTAAACTAGAGACCTAGGGGAATCCAAGATGGGGTGACTTGTGGGGCTCTGACCAGGTTCTGTTACCCAGAATCCTTTGCAAACCTCAAAATTTGTCTAAAAAAACACATTTTCCTCACATTTCGGTGACAGAAAGTTCTGGAATCTGAGAGGATCCTCAAATTTCCTTCCACCCAGCGTTCCCCCAAGTCTCCCGATAAAAATTATACCTCACTTGTGTGGGTAGGCCTAGCGCCCGCGACAGGAAACGCCCCAAAGCGCAACATTGACACATCCAAATTTTTTGAAGAAAACAGAGGTGTTTTTTGCGAAGTGCCTACCTGTAGATTTTGGCCTCTAGCTCAGCCGGCACCTAGGGAAACCTACCAAACCTGTGCATTTCTGAAAACTAGAGACCTAGGGGAATCCAAGATGGATTGACTTGTGGGGCTCTGACCAGGTTCTGTTACCCAGAATCCTTTGCAAACCTCAAAATTTGGCTAAAAAAAACAAATATTCCTCACATTTCGGTGCCAGAAAGTTCTGGAATCTGAGAGAAGCCACAAATTTCCTTCCACCCAGCGTTCCCCCAAGTCTCCCGATGAAAATGATACCTCACTTGTGTGGGTAGGCCTAGAGGCTGCGACAGGAACCACCCCAAAACACAACGTGGACACATCCCATTTTTTGAAAGAAAACAGCTGTTTTTTGCAAAGTGCCTACCTGTAGATTTTGGCCTCTAGCTCAGCCGGCACCTAGGGAAACCTACCAAACCTGTGCATTTCTGAAAACTAGAGACCTAGGGGAATCCAAGATGGGGTGACTTGTGGGGCTCTGACCAGGTTCTGTTACCCAGAATCCTGTGCAAACCTCGAAATTTGGCTAAAAAAACTCATTTTCTTCACATGTCGGTGACAGAAAGTTCTGGAATCTGAGAGGAGCCACAAATTTCCTTCCACCCAGCGTTCCCCCAAGTCTCCCGATAAAAATGATACCTCACTTGTGTGGGTAGGCCTAGCGGCCGCAACAGGAAGAACACCACAACACAACGTGGACACATCCCACTTTTTGAAAGAAAACAGAGCTGTTTTTTGCAAAGTGCCTACCTGTAGATTTTGGCCTCTAGCTCAGCCGGCACCTAGGGAAACCTACCAAACCTGTGCATTTTTTTAAACTAGAGACCTAGGGGAATCCAAGATGGGGTGACTTGTGGGGCTCTGACCAGGTTCTGTTACCCAGAATCCTTTGCAAACCTCAAAATTTGTCTAAAAAAATACATTTTCCTCACATTTCGGTAACAGAAAGTTCTGCAATCTGAGAGGAGCCACAAATTTCCTTCCACCCAGCGTTCCCCCAAGTCTCCCGATGAAAATGATACCTCACTTGTGTGGGTAGGCCTAGAGGCAGCGACAGGAACCACCCCAAAACACAACGTGGACACATCCCATTTTTTGAAAGAAAACAGAGCTGTTTTTTGCAAAGTGCCTACCTGTAGATTTTGGCGTCTAGCTCAGCCGGCACCTAGGGAAACCTACCAAACCTGTGCATTTCTGAAAACTAGAGACCTAGGGGAATCGAAGATGGGGTGACTTGTGGGGCTCTGACCAGGTTCTGTTACCCAGAATCCTGTGCAAACCTCAAAATTTGGCTAAAAAAACTCATTTTCTTCACATGTCGGTGACAGAAAGTTCTGGAATCTGAGAGGAGCCACAAATTTCCTTCCACCCAGCGTTCCCCCAAGTCTCCCGATAAAAATGATACCTCACTTGTGTGGGTAGGCCTAGCGGCCGCGACAAGAAACACACCACAACACAACGTGGACACATCCCACTTTTTGAAAGAAAACAGAGCTGTTTTTTGCAAAGTGCCTACCTGTAGATTTTGGCCTCTAGCTCAGCCGGCACCTAGAGAAACCTACCAAACCTGTGCATTTTTTTAAACTAGAGACCTAGGGGAATCCAAGATGGGGTGACTTGTGGGGCTCTGACCAGGTTCTGTTACCCAGAATCCTTTGCAAACCTCAAAATTTGGCTAAAAAAACACATTTTCCTCACATTTCGGTAACAGAAAGTTCTGGAATCTGAGAGGAGCCACAAATTCCCTTCCACCCAGCGTTCCCTGAAGTCTCCCGATAAAAATGATACCTCACTTGTGTGGGTAGGCCTAGCAACCGCGACAGGAGCCTCCCAAAAACACAACGTGGACACATCCCATTTTTTTAAAGAAAACAGAGCTGTTTTTTGCAAAGTGCCTACCTGTAGATTTTGGCCTCTAGCTCAGCGGGCACCCAGGGAAACCTACCAAACCTGTGCATTTTTTAAAACTAGAGACCAAGGGGAATCCAAGATGGGGTGACTTGTGGGGCTCTGACCAGGTTCTGTTACCCAGAACACTTTGCAAACCTCAAAATTTGGCTAAAACAACACATGTTCCTCACATTTCGGTGACAGAAAGTTCTGGAATCTGAGAGGAGCCACAAATTCCCTTCCACCCAGCGTTCCCCCAAGTCTCCCGATAAAAATGATACCTCACTTATGTGGGTAGGCCTAGCGATCGCGACAGGAGCCTCCCCAAAACACAATGTGGACACATCCCATTTTTTGAAAGAAAACAGAGCTGTTTTTTGCAAAGTGCCTACCTGTAGATTTTGGCCTCTAGCTCAGCCGGCACCTAGGGAAACCTACCAAACCTGTGCATTTCTGAAAACTAGAGACCAAGGGGAATCCAAGATCGGGTGACTTGTGGGGCTCTGACCAGGTTCTGTTACCCAAAATCCTTTACAAACCTCAAAATTTGGCTAAAAAAAACACATTTTCCTCACATTTCGGTGACAGAAAGTTCTGGAATCTGAGAGGAGCCACACATTTCCTTCCACCCAGCGTTCCCCCAAGTCTCCCGATAAAAATGATACCTCACTTGTGTGGGTAGGCCTAGCGACCGCGACATGAGCCGCCCCAAAACACAACGTGTACACATCCCATTTTTTGAAAGAAAACAGAGCTGTTTTTTGCAAAGTGCCTACCTGTAGATTTGGGCCTCTAGCTCAGCCGGCACCTCGGGAAACCTACTAAACCTGTGCATTTCTGAAAACTAGAGACCTAGGGGAATCCAAGATGGGGTGACTTGTGGGGCTCTGACCAGGTTCTGTTACCCAGAATCCTTTACAATCCTCAAAATTTGGCTAAAAAAACACATTTTCCTCACATTTCGGTGACAGAAATTTCTGGAATCTGAGAGGAGCCACGAACTTCCGTGCACCCTGCGTTCCCCCAAGTCTCCGGATAAAAATGATACCTCACTTGTGTGGGTAGGCCTAGCTGCCACAACATGAGACGCCCCAAAACACAACGTGGACACATCCCATTTTTTGAAAGAAAACAGAGCTGTTTTTTGCAAAGTGCCTACCTGTAGATTTTGGCCTCTAGCTCAGCTGGCACCTAGGGAAACCTACCAAACCTGAGCATTTTTGAAAACTAGAGACCTAGGGGAATCCAAGATGGGGTGACTTGTGGAGCTCTGACCAGGTTCTGTTACCCAGAATCCTTTGCAAACCTCAAAATTTGGCTAAAAAAACAAATTTTCCTCACATTTCGGTGACAGAAAGTTCTGGAATCTGAGAGGAGCCACAAATTTCCTTACTCCCAGCGTTCCCCCAAGTCTCCCGATAAAAATTATACCTCACTTGTGTGGGTAGGCCTAGCACCCACGAAATGAAATGGCCCAAAACACAACGTGGACACATCACAATTTTTGACAGAAAACAGAGGTGTTTTTTGCAAAGTGCATACCTGTAGATTTGGGCCTCTAGCTCAGCCGGCACCTAGGGAAACCTAACAAACCTGTGCATTTCTGAAAACTAGAGACCTAGGGGAATCCAAGATGGGGTGACTTGTGGGGCTCTGACCAGGTTCTGTTACCCAGAATCGTTTACAAACCTCAAAATTTGGCTAAAAAAACACATTTTCCTCACATTTCGGTGACAGAAAGTTCTGGAATTTGAGAGGAGCCACAAATCTCCTTCCACCCAGCGTTCCCCCAAGTCTCCCGATAAAAATGATACCTCAATTGTGTGGGTAGGCCTAGCGGCCACAACAGGAGTCGCCCCAAAACACAACGTGGACACATCCCATTTTTTGAAAGAAAACAGAGCTGTTTTTTGCAAAGTGCCTACCTGTAGATTTTTGACCTAAAATCGGCCGATCTGCCCCCAAAGCGGGCAGAAATGGCCTAAATACAATTTGCCCCTCCAGGGGAGCGACCCTTGCCCAAGGGGTCGCTCCCTATCTGTAAAACAAAAAAAACTAAAAATCCCTGGTGCCTAGTGGTTTCTGCCCCCCTTGGGGGCAGATCAGCCTAATCAAAATAGGCGGATCTACCACCCAGGGGGGCAGAAATGGCCTAAAATAATTCCCCCCCTCCCAGGGAGCGACCCTTGCCTAAGGGGTCGCTCCCCTTGCGTGAAATTCATGCAAAAAAAAAATACTCCCTGGTGTCTAATGGTTTCTGCCCCCCTTGGGGGCAGATTGGCCTCATCAAAATAGGCCAATCTGCCCCCAAGGGGGGCAGATATGGCCTAAATATAATTAGCCCCCTAGGGGAGCGACCCTTGCCTAAGGGGTCGCTCCCCACCTAAAAAAAAAAGAAAACATATCAAAAAGAAAAAAAAAAAAAGATCCCTGGTGCCTAGAGGTTTCTGCCCCCCCCTGGGGGCAGATCGGCCTAATAATAGGCCAATCTGCCCCCAGGGGGGGCAGAAAAGGCCTTCCCCAAAAAATGCCCCCCTGGGAGCGACCCTTGCCCAAGGGGTCGCTCCCCTTGCGTGAAATTTACACACAAAAAAAACTCCCTGGTGTCTAATGGTTTCTGCCCCCCTTGGGGGCAGATTGCCCTCATCAAAATAGGCCAATCTGCCCCCAAGGAGGGCAGAAATGGCCTAAATATAATTTGCCCCCTAGGGGAGCGACCCTTGCCTAAGGGGTCGCTCCCCACCGAAAAAAAAAAGAAAACATTAAAAAATAAAAAAAAATAAAAAAATCATAATAGTCCGATCTGCCCCCGGGGGGGGGGGGGCAGAAAAGGCCTTCCCAAATAAATGCCCCCCCTGGGAGCGACCCTTGCCCAAGGGGTCGCTCCGTTCTGTCAGTTTCAGACAACAACAAAAAATTTCCCTGGTGTCTAGTGGGGTTTCAAAAGCCAGATTGCAAGCAATCCGGCTTTTGAAACCCTGGGAGAGACTTCAAAGGGAAGGAAATACATTTCCTTCCCTTTGAAGCCCCTCCGGGCCTCCCCCATGGGATTGAAAAAGAAATGCTTTGCATTTCTCTTTCAATCACGCTGGAAGCAGAGCTTCCAGCGCGATGGGGGAGACCCTGTGACTAATCAGCATGCGCTCGCACGCTGACGTCACAGGGGAGGTTGGGGGGGGTCGGGAGTGGAAGGGCTATCCCTTATTAGTTAAATGTAGACAGTGTTTAGAAGCCATGCTCTCTAGGGGTAGTGTGGATGAGCAGCCAAGGCCTAACTAGGAGACATGCAAAGCTCATGCAATATCAATGTAGTCACACAGTACTCACACACATGAATGAAAATACTCAGTGTTACAAAAATAAAGGTGCTTTATTTTGGTAGCACAAATGTCAAAAATACCATAGAGGCTATACTCCCCTAGGAGGTAAGTAATACACAAATTATATACACTAGTATGCAGAAATAGCTGAAAAAACTGTTAGAAAACAGTGCAAACAGTGAAAATCACAATAGTTAGAAATGGGCCTAGGGGAAACACCAACCGTATGCTGAATGTGGAATGTGAAGGCGGTTTCCCACCTAGGCAAAGGTAATGTGTAGAGGGGCAGTGGGAGTATTAGAAAACACCAAAGGTAAGTAATTGAACCCACCCCAGGGCCCAGGAAAGCAGGAGTAAATCAAAATAACCTTCTTACAACACACAAGAACACAAGAAAGAAGATATTGCAAGAACCAGAAGAGACTGCAAGACACCAATGATGGATTCCTGGACCTAAAGACCTGTGGAATAAGGGGGCCAAGTCCAAGAAGCACTGAAGAGTCCAGGGAGAACAGGAGCCCCTGCTAACCCGGATGAAGGTGCAAAAGAAGAATCACCGGGGAAGAACAACAGTCAGTACTGCACCCGAAAAGACGGATGTGGGATCCTGGTTGGTGCAGATGATGTCCCATTCTGGATGGATGATTGCAGTCTGGTTTGTGTCACTGAATTCTGCCAACAAACCTTGACACATGCAAAGCTCATGGTTAGCGGAAAATGGTGCTGCCTGGAAAAGGAGGGACCTGGTGGACTCTACCCTGGAGAGAGAGTCAGAGGGGATTCTCAGCAACTCAAAAAGTCCTCAGAAGACCAGGCAGCATGCACAAGAGTCCCACAGTATGGGGATAAAGAAGGCCCAGGCAGCACTACAACAAAGGGTCCACGCTGCCAGAAAACCACGCAAGAAACTGTGCATCGCAGGAAGGAGTGCTGGGGGCCAGAGCTGCATAGCGCATGAAGATCTTCGTGGAATGATGCCAAAAAGCCTTGGCAACTGCAAAACGTGCGGTGCACAGGGGTACTGTCTGGCGTGGGGAGGCAAGCTCTTACCTCCAACACAATTGGACAGTTGGAAGTCAGGCCCATGAGGACCACTTCGGTCCACCACCCATGATGCAGGATCCATGCAGCTCTTCAGGAGAGGGGTCACACACAACCGGTCATCATTGCAGAGAGGTGCCTAGCCCTGAAAGGGGGATTGGTCAGTGTGACAGGGGTACCATAAGGAAGACTCGTAAGCGGCAGTACTATACACTGTCTCTTTATTGTATGGTATTCCATGTAGCATAGGATGTAGTCTTTATGTGTTTCTTTGGTCAGGTGTCTGGTTCTCCTTGTTCTTCCTTCTCTATTGTCTTTGGTTGTCTTCCTGGCTCTCTTTTTCCTTCTGCTGAGTTTTTCCCATTTTCTTCTGTCCCTGTCCCTTCCTTTTGCTGTTCTTTTCTTCAGACACTTCTAGACTTTCTGAAAAACAGGTAAATACTTGAAAGACAACCACCACATAAAGCAGAAATAAAAGGAACCCAGAACAATCCTTCTACCGACTTCACAATTCCTTTGCCCGTTGTCTTTAGACCCAGAAAGTAAAAAAAATAAAAATACTTAAGGCTGCCTTGCACACGCTGTGGTCTGTCGGTTTATTTTCTTCCCCTTGTCTGTTAATTTATGCCTTGTTTTTTTCCCCTTGGCTGTTTTTTTCCTGCCATCCCTGATTTCTGCTGCTTCGGTGGGGGTCCCAACCGCCACCCATATTTACACCTCCCCTCTCCCGCCTAATCCCATTCACAAGGCAGAACTGTCCACTGTGGGACTGTACCTGCTAATGCCACGCTCTCCCCAGAGCGTGGCCGGAATGTTGACTTCTCCGCCTCCTGGTTCTCCGATCCTGGGGTCGTAAAGATCCTGCCGGCGTTGTCGCTCGTGGGCCGTTTCTGATGGCTGCATCCACTGGAGTCGTCCGCTCTCCAAAAGGGTTCCTGATGGTGGTCTTCGTCCTCTTGTGCACTGGGGCTTTCCTCCGCTTCTTTCTCGCTCGGAACCCCAGTATGGGTCCCCGCTTGCACTATGGAGCCCAGAGCACTCTGGAAGTTGTCCCTGATTGGACAGATGCAAAAGTGGGGCACTGTGGACGCGACGTCGTGATCGGCCCATCACAGTCAGCTGCACAGGTAAGGTTCTATCAGGGGAGGGCTCTGACGTCACCTGCTGGCACTGGCCACTGAGATGGTCCCAGAGCGCCCGCCCTGGAGGATCTCTGAGCACCACCCCTGGGGCAGTGATGGACAGGGGAGTTGTCACTCCCCTTTTTTTCCCAGTTTTACGCCAGAGCAGGGACTGGGGGTCCCTGAACATGTGTAGACTGGATTATGCATGGAGGGTACCATCTGTGCCCTTCAAAGCATTTCTAGAGGCTTGGGGAGGCTACCTCTCCCAAGCCTGTAACACCTATTTCCAAAGGGAGAGGGTGTCCTTTGTTCTGCCTTCCTGGGCGTGAGCTGCTCAAGCAACAGGAGGGCAAAAACCTGTCTGAGAGGTGGCAGCAACTGGGGCTGCCTTGAAAACCTCAGAAGGCTGAAATGGCAATACCGGGGGTCCTGTAAGGATCCCCCAGAGTTCATGGAATCATACAACCAATGCTTGCAAAAACATTGGGCTATGAATCCAACATGTTTGATACCAAACATGCCTATTTTAAGAGTTACCTTTATGTAGCTGGACATAGGCAGTGTTCTATGTCTAGTATAAGCGTAAAATGGCGTCCCCCCACTCACAAAGTCAGGAAAATGGTCCTGGAGGTTGTGAGGGCCCTTCCACTAGTGCAGGGGTGCTCTCACACACGGGTATTCTGCACCCTACCTTCAGGGCTAAAGGGCCTGATATAGGGGTGACTTATAAGTGACCTGGTGCAATGTAAATGGCAGTGAAAGGGTGCATGCACATTTTTACGCAGGCTGCAATGGCAGTTCTGCAGAAGCCTTTGCATGGGCTCCCTATGGGTGGCAAACTAAATGCTGTAGCCCATAGAGATCCCCTGCAACTCCAACTCCCTGGGTACCTAGGTACTGTATACTAGGGACATATAAGGGGGCACCAGTATGCCAATTGTGGGTGAAATACTGGGTTACCAGTATGCAGTGACAACATTTAGAGGAAAGAGAGCATACTCACGGGGGTCCTGGTTAAAAGGATCTCAGTGAACACAATCAAACACACTGACATCAGGCAGAAAATGGGGGTAACCATCTCAAAAAGAGGGTACTTTCCTACATTTATCCACTAGGTGGGGCTATTCAGTATGCCTGAGAGAAAGTTTACTACATCGGAAGAATCAGAGTAATTTTGGTAATTCTGTGTTACTCTTTTTACAAAACATTACGGGAAATTATGAGATTACGGCCTTTGTGTAACTATGAGTAATTTGGTACAAAAATCCTACCACAGGAGCACAGGATCAATGAAGTTAGCAAGCAAGAATGGCTGTTTTTTGCTACTGTTCATGTTCAATTGCATTTAGAGCTATTTTATTTGTGTAAATGGCATCTTCTTGTCCATTTTGGACACAACTGGACATTTTGTGCTGAGAAAATGGCCCTAAATGCTGGAATATACTCCTTACATCAAATTTTGCTGTAATTTCACACAATCGCAGTGCCACAAGTTATGCGATGTATGCCCAGTCCTAATCAGTCAGGTGCAGCTTCGTTCGTTCCAGAGGAGCAGTGAACCCAGGACCCACATTTGGCCATAACCAGCATACTTAGGGCATCAAGGGCCAGATGTAGGAAACGTTTGCGACTCGCAAACGGGGCGATTCGCAATTTGCGACAGTGCAAAATCGGAAATGGGATGCAAAAAGCCCATTTCCGACTCGCAAAAAGCGATGGGACCCGTTTGCGAGTCGCATCCGTTGCGACCCGCAAATTGCAAGTCGCAATTTGCGAGTCGCAAACCTTATGCAATTGCAACTCGCAAATTGCGACTAGTCGCAAAAAGCCCAGTTTGCATGTCCCATTTACCACTAACTCAGAGCAGGTGGTAACCATTACCAAAGTATAAAAGGGGACCCAGAAGGCATCTGGGTTACTCAAGATGGCGGAGATATACCTGATAGCAGTGAGGAGGAGAGTCTACGCAGCCCAGCAGAGGAGGAGGAGGGGCCACAGACAGGAGAAGATATATAGAACCAGGCAGACTCTTTTTCAGCAAACTGAAGAGGAGATCTATGACAAATACCGCCTTAGCAGCGCAGCCATTCTAGAATTAATAGATTTCCTGAAACCACAGCTAGAACACAAGACTCTGCGTGGCTGCGCCATCCCTACGCATGTGCAAGTACTATGCGCACTGCACCTCTTGGCCTCAGGGAGCTATCAGGGGGTCATTGCCGTGGCAGGTGGGGTATCCCAAAGTGCAGTGTCAAGGTTCCTCAGGGCATTCCTAGATGCCTTAGTCACGCACATGTCTCACTTCATATACTTACCAAGGAATGAGGCAGAAATTAACAGCACCAAGCTGGACTTTTACCGCATTGTCCACTTTCCTCATGTCATAGGGTGTGTAGATGGACACACATTCAAATATGCCCCCCTGCTAATCTGGAACACATTTTCCGCAACAGGAAGTGTACCCACTCACTCAACATACAGGTTGTTTGTGATGCCCATTATGTCATCACGGACATCGTAGCTAAGTTTCCTGGCAGTACCCATGACTCATACATTTTTAGGCATAGTGGGATACATCAACGCCTGGAACGTGGGGAATTTGGAGACGGTTACCTCCTAGGTAGAGCCACAGACACTTGCAGACATACACACAGGTCACTGTGCACAACAATCTGGACTTCCTAACCGTGTACTTTTGTGCCCAACAGGTGACAGTGCATATGCTCTCAGGCCTTGGATCATGACTCCGTTTTTAACACCCAGAACTGAATCAGAGAGGCAATACAACAGTGCGCATAAGAGGACCAGGAACCTGATCGAGCGCAGCTTCGGACTGCTGAAGGCAAGATTCAGATGCCTCCACCGCAGTGGAGGCGCCCTCCAATACACCCCCATTACCGCTTTCAAAATTGTAGTCGCATGCGCCATCCTCCACAACATAGCCACCCGACGTGGGCTACCTCTCACCCCTGCAGACCCAGATCCTGATGATGAAGAGCAAGAACAACCACATCGCCATCAAGGGGATAGGAGTCTAGCTAATCAAGGCAGACTGAGACGGGACCACATTGCAACGCAATATTTTGGACGGTACGTGTCAACTCCCACCATACTCACCTATTAACCATTTGTTAAGTGGAACAAAAATAACTGTTTTATTAATGTCATGAAGAAACTATATACAAGTTGAAATTGTCCATGGGCAGGAAAATGCCAACCAGTCATGTGGCACATTAACGCCATGTGCCACATTAATCTGTCCTGGCTGTTATTTATGATCTCCTGCCCCTCCTGCCAGCCTGGCTGGTCCCTGCTGCGTCCATGGTGCTGTGCCTACCACTCCTCAGCACCCTACTGTGAGTGGCAGAGACACTGCTCACTGTTGAGCCCTCCTCCCAGGTGTATTTGTTAACTTCCTGGCTGTGATGCCATCATCATGTGCCAGGAAGTGTTTCCAGAGTGTTCTGGTATGCTTTCTGGAGTGTTCTGCTGCATCTGCAAGCAATTTTGAAGGTATTCGCAATTTGCGACACCCACTCACTAATTGCGAGTTCGTTTTTGCACACTCGCAAACAGCGACCTCGCAAAATGCGGACTCGCACACAGCGTTGCGAGTCCGGCTGCGAGTCGCAAAATCGGATCGCTTTTTTTTCTGGCATTCCAATTTGCGACTCGCATTTTGCGAGTCGCAATTTTTATTTTTGCTACATCTGGCCCCAAATGTACAAACAAAAGGTGTTGTATGGAATCCTTCCATTTAATCTCTGTCACTGATGGTCATTTCAGCAGCATCTCAATTCATCGTTTTTTGCCTGTCAGGCCACCTCAGTTTGGACACAGTCCTATGCAAATCAGTTTTGATCCTGCTCCTCATCGCAACAGTCCAGCACAAACTGCCAGTCCAGGTCCTTCCTGAACCAGAACACAAGCAACCTAGATCCAGATTCACATGTATTAGTGCTTTTCAGCGAGGCATACCGGCGCACTTAGGGATTCAAATGCAAAAACAACAAGGTTATAGATGGAATGCTTGAATTAAACTCCTCCACCATTCCATCTCAGTTTGGGCCCAGATATGGCTTGATTCAAGTGGTATAGTGAGCCCGGGATCCAAATCTGGGCATATTTGCCGCACTTAGGGAATGCAATGCAAAAACAACAATGTGATAGATGGAATGCATTCATTTCAATTACTGCCAATCTCTCAGGCCACATCTTAATCCAATGTTTTACTAGTTCTGGTTCAGGGAGTGGCTTGCTTTGCAAAATAACTATGGACTGGGATGTGGCCCAGAGTAATTACCAGTGGGTGAGATCAATTCAAGCATTCCATCAATTACTTTTTTTGTATACTTTACTATTCTAAAAAGGACCCATCTTGGAATGGTCAAATACAGCTCACAATATATATTGGGATTCAACCACATAAAGTACAATACTCTATTTATCACATCTGTTATAGGTGAGATATAGCGAACAAGACATACAATAGCCCTTTTGCTCTATATGTGAAAGGTTTTACAGTTGAAGAATTACAGTCTCGCTCACCTTGTGCTGGTGCTTATCCTTTGGAAAGACTAGTGAGTAACTTTATTGTGATGTTGTGCTTGCATGCTTCTATTTAAATGGTTTCTTGGTGACATTGCTACCACTTCTATATGGTCTCTTTTTGCATGTTCACCCCCACATTTGTGGACTGATGCTGCTGGTTGTTCGACTCTGAGGGTACACTGAGGCCTGCTAACCAGACCTACTAGAACCTTTTGCAAAGTATAAGTTGAATTGGCTATACCCAATTGCCAAGTGCTGACTTACTTATAAGTCCCTAGTATATGGTACCCAGGGCAGAGTGTTTCCCAAGTGCTTTAGTATTCTTTGTGCCACCCCAAGAGTAACAAAGGACAAAAAAGCTCCTAGGCTGCCACTGCAGACTGGAAGGGCAGTATGTACAATACTCATTTGATGTTGTCAAAGTCACCACTTCCCTTAACCCTAGTATGTGTCTCCCCTAAGGAAGGCCTATAGAGCCCTATGGCAAGGAGCTATATATTGTTAAATAAGACATATAGGGGGTTATTCTAACTTTGGAGGAGGTGTTAATCCGTCCCAAAAGTGACGGAAAAGTGACGGATTTACCACCAGCCGTATTACGAGTCCATTATACCCTATGGAACTCGTAATACGGCTGGTGGTATATCCGTCACTTTACCGTCACTTTTGGGATGGATTAACACTCCTCCAAAGTTAGAATAACCCCCATAATTTTCATATGTCTTGACAGCATCTCTTCAAAATTGTCATTTTTCTGGGGAAAAGTTAGTAGCCCCATTGGTTAGCCCAAGTTGGCACCTCAGCCTGGCTAACTGGGACTACCTAACTGAGTACTATAAGGCATCAAATTATTGTGACAATAAACCAGATCTGATGCCCGGATAGAATTTAATTTCACAGTTACATTTCTGCAACTTTTAGTATGTTGCCACTCTGAGCTTCAGCTAGTCCAGTAGCCTCACAAAAGCTCTGGCCCACAGACAGCTTTCTGCCCTCCTGAAGAGGTGTGTGAACAACTCCCACATTTAAGAAAAAAGGCAGATGTAGCAGAGCAACGTGTTACCTCTCTCCCAGGAAGCCCCTCAGGGTGATAGCCCAAAAGATGGGCTTTAAAGGAACAGCTGCCTTTGAAGGGCAGGTTGTGATAGAATTCCCAAGCAGGCGGCCTTTTGTTCATGTAGACAAGTTGGAGACAGGGTAGAGAGGGAAATCCAGTGCCCAAAATTTTCCTGTGGGTGTATAGCCCTCAGATAGCCACACCTCTCAGGTGGTCTACCAAGCTCCTGACGACCAAAGAGGAGTCCCAACATCATGAGAGTGGGTAGTATAGTGCACTCTCAGATAGCAAGATGCCACACATTGCAGGAAACACAACACCAGAAGGGAGCAAATCTACTAGCCCATTGACTAGCGACCATGTGGTCCCCTCAGGGCACTTTCCTGGGATAAACAACTAGCACCCTGCTCCTCAGACCACATTAGATTTGGAGAAAGGACTGCTGTGATGCACTTGAAATGGCACAATGAGAGGTTGCACTGTCAGTAGGACTGAACCTGCTGCACTTTTGGATTGTGAAGTTTAGACTGTGCCCGTGGCGCCTGACTCAGGAAAAGTTGATTCACTGACCCAGATCAAAGCAGTACAAAGATCAGTTGACCGATCCCCTGGACCCAGATCCAGGGACAATAAAAGCTGAAGAAGCCCAAATTGGTAAATTGATAGCTACCACAGATGTTTTGACACTGTCTGCTGCTGGATACTTAAAGTGATCAATCCTCAGTGGCTAAAAAGTTGCACCCGACTTTGCTGGACCTGGGAGTGGCCTCAGAATCTGGTTTGTCACCCAAGTGGGACACTACCCCCTCGATCAAAGGATTTCACTCAAACTACACTGCAAGGAGACCAGTAACCTAGCATTGGCTGGTCAGCTGCTGTGTCATAGAGGACTTCATGGAACGCCACAACACCTATGGATTGAGGACTCTCTACAAAGACACTACTCTCAGCCGCACCTCAACTGGAGCATCCTTGAGCATCTTTTCATCCTATATCCTCAGCAACAGGATCACTCTATTGAAGTCTATGACGTTGTTCTGTAAAGTTTGGAATTGGACTTGAAAATGCTCTGTTGGCCAGGTAACTGTTCACAGCATCTTTTCTGGCCACCTAGACCTCCATCCAGTCAGATTTGGATGTCCCAGGCAGGCCGTAGTAGTCGAACTAACATTTTCAAACTAGTTTACAAACTTTTTGTTCACCTTCACTTGTTTGTGGTTGCCTTTAAAAGTAACATTATCTTAAGGTTGTGCAAATGAGCCGGACTGGACACAAGACAGTTTTTACAAGTATATTCCACACTAAGGCCCCACAGCTGAATCATATAATACAGCCAAAACCTCACAATGAGGGGCAGATGTATGAAGGGGGAGATTTATGAAAAGTAGTGCTGCACCACATTTCTTGTGCCCCTTAGCAGCCCCTAATGCCACCATCTGTGCCCCATATTTAAAATACAGTGCACCATTGCGGTAGTCATAATTTGTTATGCTTGTTCTGCGCTTTACAGGATTAGCGTAATTTTTTTTGACATTAATCCTGCAAAACACTCTGAGGCCTATTGAAAACAATGGGAGCCTCCCTTTCAAAGCCTACTCTTAACAGGCATTAAAAATGCAGATAAAAATGAGGCAAAGAAATCTCTTAGGAACGCCTCCTTGCATACATTATGCCTGGCGGAGGCATAATTGTGGCTCCAAGGGTTCCAAAGTGGCGCAATGCAACCATTGCGCAACTTTGTAAATATGGTGTGTTTTTTTTGGCCTTTTGAACGCCACATTAGCGTAAAAGAAATTATGCTAAGTTGACATTGGAATGGCACTATGGGGGTCATTATGACCCTGGCGGAAGGCGGAGAACCGGCGGTAAGACCGCCAAGAGGCTGGCGGTCTTACTTTGTGGAATTATGACCATGGCAGTTACCGCCATGGTCATCCGCCGGTTCTCCGTTCCGCCCGCCAGGGCGGAGACGACCGCTGGGCTGGAGACCTGGGTCTCCAGCCCGGCGGCCGTCACTAGACCGCCGGCGGTATTTTGACCCGGCTTACCGCCGTGGATTTCCAGCAGTTTGAACCGCCATGAAATCCATGACGGTAAGCACTATCAGTGCCAGGGAATTCCTTCCCTGGCACTGATAGGGGTCTCCCCTACCCCCCACACCGACTCCCTCCCCTACCCCCCACCACCCCTGCCACCCCCCAAAGGTGGCAGGGCCCCCCTCCCCACCCCGACCCCTAACATCACATCACCCATACCCACACGACACGCACGCAGGCACCACCTACACACTTACACGCACACACGCCGACATACATGCCTATATCCACACACACAGTCAGACACGCACACCCACATTCAAACATACACGCACACATCCATACAGACATACCCACAGACATACATGCACTCATTCCCATACACACAACACCCCCGCAAGCATACACGCACTCACACACCCCCTCTTCATACACACACGCACACCCCCATGTACCCACACAACACACAACACCCCCCACCCCCTCCCCTCACTGACGATCGACTTACCTGGTCCGACGATCCTCCGGGAGGGGACGGGAGCCATGGGGGCAGCTCCGCCGACACCACACCGCCAACAGAGCACCGCCACGGCGAATCACAGGACGTGATTCGCTGGGCGGTGTTCTGTTGGCGTGGCGGTGGAGCAACCTCCACTTCCCCGCCTCCCGCCAGTATGGCTGTTGGCGGCTCTCCGTCCGTAAAGGGACGGAGAGCTGCCAACGGTCATAATAGGCCGAGCGGCAAATCGCCACCACAGGAGGTCTTCTGCACAGCGGTCCCTCGGCGGTCTTTAGGTCAAAATTACCCCTTAGGTGCTCTAAAATCTGGGACTGAGCCTTTTATTATCAATGTGAAGCTTCTTCTGGTACAACTTGGCACCCGTGTAGCACTACCACACTCCAGTTAGGAGTGTGGTATGCTGCTCTTTGGTAGTTCACCAATTGAATCAAGTAGAAGGAGATAGTTTGGGAGTTCATCTCTTCTTATGAGTAATTTGATACCTGTAATGTTTACCATGCTCCAGGGTACTTTGAAGAAAGGCCATTTTGCCTGTTTTTGCATGATTCTTCCTTGTATTATTTGCAGTCTGAATAAGTACTGCAGTGAATTTGTGTAATTATTGTTGACACTCTCAAACTCTTAACCTATTTTTATATAGTCCAGTAAATTTCCAATGCTGTCTTCTTGGATCTTAGGTCTATTGAGATAACACTATAGTAATGGGATTGTTTTCAAGTTGCCCCCTGTACATACTTGGTAAGTTTAGTGCTTCCTGGTACCTAGGTTATATGAGTATATATACTACCACTATATATACATTTGTGAGTATTTAGCTGTGCAGACTATTTTAGTTCTCTTCTAAATGTTAGTACTGTCTCACACTGACATCATTTAGAGTGTGGTTATGCTACATTTTTCCTCCATTTTTTGAGTAATTGTATTCTGCATCTAGGGCACTTGATTTAAATGGCATGTGACCTTGAGTGTTCTGTCCACAGCATGTATTCACTTGAAGTTTACTAAATTTTTCATTTTTATTATTTTTTACTGTTTGTTTTGTTCCTTGATTCTTTTTATATGGTTCTAGAATATATTCAGATAGTAAGGTGGATTGTAAACATGTTTGTCCTGAGGATGGTCTTATGTATGTACTTTTTGTTGACATTAGAGACCAAAACGTTGACATCATCTAACACAACCAGTCCTGGAATGCAACAAATTGATTACAGTATCAAGCCATTTCTTGGCCTAGAACTGGAAAACACTTGGAGCCAGATTTAAGAGGTCCAAGCACCATATATCATCATATTGTCATCATTTTGTTTACTCTAACGTGGCGATACAATGGCAAAAATGAAGCAACACATTTACAAAGTGGCGAAATGCATGCAATGTGCCACTTTGTTACCCTTAGCATCACATTATACCTGCAACAGGCATAATGTATGCAATTATTAAAATAGGCCTCTTTGTGCTTTGCAGGACTAGCGTCAACATTTTTGGTGCTAGTCCTGCAAAGTACATCGGTAGCTATTTTACCTACCCTAAGCCATGGTGTTCAGTATATTAAATACGGCGCAAACATGGTGGTGGTAGGGTTGCACTAAGAGGCACTGGAAAAGTGGCATTTCATTGGATGCAGCACCACATTTCTTAATTATGCCCCTTGATGTTTCCAGAGTGGAATTTATGGTCTATTTCAAAGTGTAATTAAACTCTGTGTTCAATGTTTGATGGGTTGGGTCTCTTTTGGCAGAAACCATATGGTCGTGTTTATTTATTTCCATGTTAAACCCAAAATGTGTGTTTTCTAGATTATTAACTATAGTGACAAAGGTAGTAGCTCTCTCTTTTTAGATTCTGAATGACATGACACAGCTTTTAGACTTATCTTTTGTGAATGTGAAAAGCTTCTATGTGCATTGTACAGATGTTGCACTTCCCAGAAGTGGTCACAGGAGGAATGGACCCTGATATCCCATTGGCTATCAACCACATAATACCCTGAAGTGATTTTTGGAGCATAAAAACTTTACCCAGAACTCGGATCTGGACTGGGCTGGAAGAAAGACCAAAGTAGGACTGCCCTGTTGCACCATGGAACCGACATAGAGGCTGCACCGGCATGGACTACACCTGCTGAACCTGACAGCTAGCAAAGGAGAAGCAACTGTATTTTCTGTGTCCTGCTTGTGGAAAATGGTCTCCCGAGCCCAGCCGAAGCAAGAGACTTAAAGGGTCAGTTGGCGGATGTTGAAAATTGAATTTCTGGTTGACTAAGTTACACACCTAAGCCAGGCAGAACCCACCACTCTAATTAGGGCAAGTAAGTTACACAACAAAATAACCTATGCTCACCAGCTGGTAGTGTGGTGCAGAACAGTCAGGCTTATCCCCAGAGGCAATATGTAAAGTGTTTGTGAAACACACTGACACCAGTGATACAATAAACCACAAAAGAAGCTCCACACTGAATTATATGAAAATAGAATTCTTATATTGGAAAATAGGTGTATCAGAGGTCATACATGACATAAATCATACATCTTGTGCATATCTTGCAACTACTGAATAGCATGTGTTATCCTTACTAGGCAAGAATCAGATTGTCATACATTAGGGCATCAGTGAATGAATTGCAGCAGTAGATTGGGAGAAGACACAGAAATCTCCAAATATCACTAGCAGTACATAAATCACAAGAAATCACCATAAGAGCAAAGGGGACAGTGTACCTGCCCTCCTACTACACATTGTATGGTAATTAGGGATCGTATGGTCTGGATGGCATTCCCAGAGAAACTTAGGGCTCAGGCTCATTTACATGTCTACTATACTCTATACAGTACTTGTTGTTAGGAACCCCCAGCACACCTTCCTGGATGTGGTGAGGGTTCCAGAATAGGACAGGGACCTCTGTTGAGGTTTCTCCCCATGAAGAATGTGATCTGAAATAGCCCCCACAGTCAGGTCCGAATGAGAGGTGAATGCGGCACCGCTACAAAGAACCCCCGCAGTCAGGCTACCCAGGCGCACCAGCCCGTGAGCGTACGGTGCAACTGCCATTTTAAAGGTAAAACTCAAACAGTCTCTTTTGGCCTGGCCACCCTCAGGGTCGCTTCTGAACCGGGCACTAGCCTTGAAGGGGAGCACTTGGGGCTGAGAGCTCCTTCAGCTGGGTGCACTTAAAATCAATGGGGTTTGGAAGTAGGGTCTGCCATGTTGGATCCCAGTCATCCCCAGGTAAAGCTAACAGCTGCGCTGCCATCAGAGGGCATCTCCTCAGCGATGTTTCTCCCAGCAAGGATGGCTTATCAGTACATGTCACCCTGTCTGTATGGCGTAAGTTGTGCAGAAAATAGCTGCAGAACCTCCCTTATCCCCCTGTCATGGCAGAAGAACCAGATCTCACCGGCAAGCCAGGAATTGAGGCAGCAGTCACCATGCACTGCTTTGGGATGCCAGAAGCACAAAACAGTGCCCAACACATGCTAATAAAGATATAAAGCATTCACCATGTGTTCTGAGTGCAGAGGCCAGGGGCTACAGCCAATGCTCACCACACACTGGGCCCCTGGGAGAGCACTTGGGAGAAGCAGGCAGTCGGCAGTGGGCAAGCATAAAGCACAACCCGCCCCACAGTTTTAAGGATGATCTCTCCTTGCAGCACCACAGTGCCCTTGCAGAACAGAGTCAGGGAGCAGCTGGCAACAGAACAACAAGCAGAAAAGCAACCTAGTGAATCGTCATGCCACTCAGCAGATAGCAGGCAGCAGGGCAACAGCAGAAGAACAGTCCAGATGAGCCCTTTATGTAGCGCAGTTCTTCTGACAGAATTTCAGTCCTAGGTCCAAATGTGCTCTGAAGACATGGGGTCAGAGCCCCAGTACTTATACTCTAAAATGTCTTTGATGTAAGGGGTGACTTCAAAGAAACCCTTTCAAGTGTAACACAGGCCCCTTTCAACCCAGCCCTGGCTCCAGACATCAGTAGGTGGTATATGTAATACCACTTTAGAAGGGAGGTATAGGTAAATAAAATATGCCGAACACGGGTAAACCATCATACCATGTTTTAGGGGACAGAGCACATGCACTTTAGCACTGATTAGCAGTAGTAAAGTACCTACGGTCCTAAAGCAAACAAAAATAGGGTTAAAAAAATAGGAGTAGGAAGGCAAAAATTTGAGGATAACTCAGCAGAAAGGGCTGTTTCCGATAGTTGATTTACTTTTCGCACACAGAGCCACAGCAACTGAAGAAGCCTGCTGGGGCAAGTTGCGATCAAAGAATCTTCAAACCCCCACCAAGCTCCATGGTACAGCATAAGAGGCTGGAAGCTATCTCTCAAAGTTGAACCTGAGTCTGAAAGACCCAGGAGAGTCCTCTGAGTGTAGCTTGGTCACCCAGAAGATGAGGTAACATCTAGGGAAGGATTTGGCTGTGTCAGCAATGCAAAGTGACTGGTAGGTCAGTGGCAACTGGATATCTACCATGACCAAGAAGACTTAAAGGGACGCTGACTCTATAGCTAAGACCACCTCACCCCCTGTGTGGACCAAGAGTAGCTGCAGGAAGACCCCTGCTAACTGCATCACATCCACATCATCCTTGAGTATCTCTAGCAATCTGTATCTCTGTCACCTGACCGCCTCCCCAAAGTAACTCTACCCACCTACGTTAGACTTAGCCAAAGATTGTGCTCAAAAAGAGTTGTCAAATTTGTTAAATTTGCAGCTTTTATAAATAGGGGTAGAATGTCTTAAGCGTAGTAATTTTTCTTCAATTGTTTTGGTGCTGTGTAAATGCTTTACATGTTTTCCTTTGTGTAAGTCTTGATGCTCAGAGCCACAGCTACCCAGGGTTGAGCTTGAGTGTTTAACTGATGAATCCTACTGGTTCTAAAGGGGATAGTAAGTGTGTTGCACAGTGAGGTTGTATAGCCCCGTCAAATAATGCACTCCATTTCTCCACAAATCAGGCAGATGATTAAAATGTCAGTGAGGATGAAATGGGCCACTCATGCCAAGAGCTCAAAAAGCATCAATGGCTGTAACCTACTCTGCTAGGAGAATAGTTTGAACAAAGTGTGTTTATTCAGCAGACAGCTAAGTGAGTAAATACTCCTCCACTGAAGTATCCAGATGTATTGCTTACAAGTCTCCTGCCTCACTTCCTTATGCCACAGAACCACCATTACTGTGCCCCATTCAATTTACATTCTGCAGGTGACCCAAGGCCGTGTGGTCCCAAGCACCGCACTATATGCTATCTGTTAGTGTTCCTACCTCTCCGGCTCGTGTATCACCTATCTCTCTGCTTACACTAATTGATGTTGCTTGTAGACTGCTGCTGTTACCAGGTCTAAATGACTAAGGCGGTCATTACAACATCGGCGGTAAAAGCCGCTTACCCCGTGCAGAAGACCGCCAACACACCACCGCGGCAGCGGAATTCCACCACAGCTATTATGACCCACATCTCGAAATCTGACAAAATTCAGACACCCACACAAGTCCGCCACACCAAAGGTCAGTGATCAACTGGCGAAAACAAAACCTCCACCGTCACGCCAACAGAAATACGTCCATGCTATCATGACCCACAAATCCACGTGGCGGTTTTTCAACCGCGGTATTCTATTGGCAGTACACACCGCTGCGCTCAAAATACACACACACATACAAAACACCGCCACATTGGACAATTCGAAACACACACATCTGATACACATACACACACCACTCCCACACACCCAATACTATATAAAACACACACCCACATCACCCACAAACTCCTATGACCAAAATTCATGAACGAAGGCCAGAGAGAGACACCAACATCCACAAACTTGCATCCACAGGCACTCAACACCATTACCCACACAACTTCCACGCACAAAACACCACACACCACTACATATCACCACACTTATCACCACACACACCACCCCACACATCACCCACACCACCCCATGGCACGGCAAAGACACCCCAGGTTCTTAGAGGAGGAGCTCAGGGTCATGGTGGAGGAAATCATAGGGTAAAGCCACAGCTATTTGGAGCAAAGGTGCAGCGCACCTCCATTGCTAGGAAGGTGGAGCTATGGCGAACAATAGTCGACAGGGTCAACGCAGTGGGACAACACCCAAGAAATAGAGACGACATCAGGAAGAGGTGGAACAACCTACGGGGAAAGGTGCGTTCCGTGGTCTCAAGACACCACCAGGCGGTTCAGCGGACTGGCGGCGGACTCCCACCTCTTCACACACAACTAACAACATGGGAGGAGCAGGTCTTGGCGATTCTGCATCCTGAGGGCCTTGCAGGAGTCGATGGAGGAATGGACTCTGGTAAGTCAAACCTTTAACTACCATATCCCCCACCCTACCTGCATACCATCACATACCCTCACCCCCATCACTCCAACTCCTCACAAATGTCCCAATATCACAAACCACACATCCCAACACTATGCCCTGCATGCAACAACAAAACATGGACACCCTTCACTAAAGCATGCCCACTGCACATACCCATACACCCCCCTAAACCATCATCACACAAGCCCCCACATAGGAATGCTAGCACTAGGGTACACGGTCACACACCCATTGCACAACATGACACACACAGAATCAATAATCATGCTTTTCCACCCCTGCAGGACCACTACCCAATGTCACCAGAAAGGAGGGTCCAGACATCTCAACCCACCCACAGAAGAGGCCCACAGTGATGACAGCAGCTCTGTCCACCTGGATCTAGATGACCAGCCTGGACCATCGGGGACCTCTGGACAGTCGGTTCCCCTCACACAGGCACAGGCCACCACAGACCTTCCACCATCTGGTAACACCAGCACAGCACCCACCCAGCGGGCCCATACCTCCGTCCCCAGGACACGTCAATCAGCTGTGTGTCCACCACTACAGGGAACCCAGGATAACCCACTATCCCAACAACAACAGGGACCTGTGGGCAGTGGCAGTGGGCACACGGTCCAGGGGACGGAGGCCCAGGAACACAGGGGAACTGGGAGGGCTGCTGTGTGACAGGGGCCGGACAGGCCAAGGGAGCCCACTCTCCACGAGGCCCTCTCCTCCATCATGGGAGCATACCACCACTCCCAGGAGATGATGGCAACGGTCCTGGCCAAGTTTCAGGAGACCCAGCGCATGCAGGGGGAACAGTATTTGGGCTTCAGGGAGGAACTCAGAACCATCAGCTCCGCCCTGGGCACCATCGTAGGGGTGCTGAAGGAAATACTCAACACCAGGAGGGACACTGTGGCACTCCAAGGGGCCCCTGACCCAGCTTGGACGATGAACTGCCCACCACCTCCGCCGGCGCTAGTGGACAGGAGGCACCGTCACAGGACCACCACACCAGCACCCCACCCCCAGCAGATGGAGAACCACCCCGCAAGCGGTCCCTGAGATCCAGGAACAAGACAGAGCATGATGCCAAGACCCCCGCCAAAAAATGAGACCACCCTAATTGTCAACCCACTGTCCCACTTTGTCACCCTGTCCATATTGGAACGGCCCCAGCTCCACTTCCTATGCCCATATGGGCAATGCACCAATGAGACAAATAAACTGGACTCTGCCATGGACACTCCTCCGCCATCACCGCTCACCATTTAACTTCCCTCTCCAATATTTTGTATGTAAATAAACACAACTAAAGCACCAAAATATTTGGAGTCTGTCTGTGATTTTGAAATAGTGTATTTGCAATTACAGTGACAAAATATCCAGCAAATAGTAATGTCAACATACCTATGTCACACAGCTCTAGTCCATGACGAATCTAAGCAGATGACACATGTTGGGACCCACACCTGTGAAACCGTAAGGGAAAGTGACAACTCAGTGACCATACACTGGGTAAAAACGACAGACAGGAGAGAGGTAGAAGTGTAAAAGCACTTGTAGTGGGCAGGAATGTATTCTCACCTGTGTTTCACTGGGAACATTGCTGGATGACTGAGTCCCTGTTGTCAATGTCTTCTTCCTCTGTTTCCTCCTCATCACTGTCCACAGGCTCCACAGCTGCCACAACACCGCCATCTGGACCATCCTCCTGCAGAAAAGGCACATGTCGTCGCAAAGCCAAGTTATGAAGCATACAGCAGGCCACGATGATCTGGCACACCTTGTTTGGTGAGTAGAATAGGGATCCACCTGTAATATGGAGGCACATAAACCTGGCCTTCAGGAGGCCGAAGGTGCGTTCGATCACCCTCCTAGTCCGCCCATGGGCCTCATTGTAGCGTTCCTCTGCCCTTGTCCTGTGATTCCTCACTGGAGTCAGTAGGCATGACAGGTTGGGGTAACCAGAGTCACCCCATAGCCACACCCGGTGCCTCTGTAGTTGACCCATCACATAAGGGATGCTGCTATTCCGCATGATGTAGGCGTCATGAACTGAGCCGGGGAACATGGCATTCACATGGGAGATGTACTGGTCTGCCAAACATACCATCTGTACATTCATGGAATGATAACTCTTCCGGTTCCTGTACACCTGTTCACTCCTGTGGGGGGGACCAAAGCCACATGGGTCCCATCAATGGCACCTATGATGTTGGGGATATGTCCAAGGGCATAGAAGTCACCTTTCACTGTAGGCAAGTCCTCCACCTGAGGGAAAACGATGTAGCTCCGCATGTGTTTCAGCAGGGCAGACAACACTCTGGACAATACGTTGGAAAACATAGGCTGGGACATTCCTGATGCCATGGCCACAGTTGTTTGAAAAGACCCACTTGCGAGGAAATGGAGCATTGATAGCACCTGCACTTGAGGGGGGATTCCTGTGGGTTGGCGGATTGCTGACATCAGGTCTGGCTCCAACTGGCTACACAGTTTCTGGATTGTGGCACGGTCAAACCTGTAGGTGATGATCAAATGTCTTTCCTCCATTGTCGACAGGTCCACCAGCGGTCGGTACACCGGAGGATTCCGCCATCTCCTCACATGTCCCAGCGGACGGTGCCTAGGAAGGACAACAGCGAGCAAAGAGTCAAACAACTCAGAGGTATGTACCCACAGTCTACACAGAACACCATTCATACACAAAATCTGGCCTGTATGTGTGTTTAGAGTAGGCCTAGGTATGTGTGACGCAGTGGGTAATTAGGCCATGTGGGCCCTTGAAATGGCAGCTGCCTGACCTGTAAATTGGGACAATGGGATGTGAGGTAACTGCGCTGGTGTTGTACACCGTCGCGGTAGGCGGTCGAAGACCGCGGCGCAATGCTGCATCGGTTAACATTGGACCCCATGGGTCCCAGGAGCCAATGACGATGTACGCCGGCGGTGATGGTACGCACCGCCGCGGACGTGACCTCCCCGGACATGACCGCCATTTTCTATCTGTTGAATCACTCGATACCTGATCTTCGACAGGAGAGGACCTACACTGCAAGTGCAGCTGTGACCTCGGTCTGGAAGAGACGATGGCTCGTGCTTCTGGGGAAAGGGCCCCTGCCTTCAGTGCAGAGGAGTTGGAGAAGCTCGTCGATGGGGTCCTCCCCCAGTACACGCTACTCTACGGTCCTCCAGACCAACAAGTAAGTACACAGGGAACATGCTGTATGGGCTATGCCTGAGTGGAGAGGGCTGGTTGTAAGAAGGAAGGGGGCAGAGTTGTGAGTGAATGAAAGACGGTGGGTGCATGTGCCACATGGCAAGGGTGGGGTGGAGGCCACTCACTTTGATGGTGCAGTTGGTAATGACTACTCTTGCTCCACTGTACATTTCATGGAGGTCAGCGCCCACCAGAAGAAGGATATTTGGCGTGCCATCGCCAAGGATGTCCGGACCCTGGGTGTCCACCACAGACGGAGCACCCACTGCCGGAAGATTTGGAGGACATTCGCCGCTGGAGCAAGAAGACGGCGGAGGCTCAGCTGGGGATGGCCTCCCAATGTGGGAGGGGTGCCCGTCGAACCATGAACCCCCTGATGTTCCGGATCCTGACGGTGGCCTACCCTGAGTTGGATGGGTGCTTGAGGGCATCACAGCAGACACAAGGGGGTGAGTACACTCTCATTCTGCTGACGTTGCGCGCAGTGGAGGGGTCTTGGTGGGGGAGGAGGGCAGTGGGTTGACCTAGGCCAGGGTGTGTTCCATAGGCTAGGCCCCTTCGTTAGCCATGGCCCTGTGGCCCCCCCACCCCACCTCTGTAGAGTGCCAAGTACAGCTATTCATGCACCTGTGTCATCTATGTGTGCAGATGTCGTCCATAGCCTTGTAGGCCATTTCCCAGGAATTGCACTGTAGATCACAACAGCGCGACATAGTGCAGGGGGCTGCTGTGTCTTTCTTGTCCGCCAACGGTAGCGGTAAACCATGCACTCAACCTGGCTTTCTTCTGTTTCCCCCCTTCTTTTTGCGGTCTCCCTGTTCTTGTGTGCATTAGCATCATCAGGCGGAGGTGCAGTGGCACCAGAGCACGAGGGAGCTGCTTCCCACATGGGCATGGAGACCCACACTACGGACTCTGAATACACCAGTGGGACGGAGGGCGAGGGGAGCACTACGGCGGTCACAGGATCTGCAACCAGTGACACGGACTTGTCCTCCGATGGGAGCTCCCTTGTGGTGGCGGAAACATCTGTGCCCCCCACTTCAACAGGTACAGCCGCCACCCCCCCTACCAGCACCGCCCTCCCAGCAGCCCCTCAACCTTCGGCCTGTGCCCGCTCACCCAGCAGGGTGGGCATCACCTTCGCCCAAGGCACCTCAGCGCCTGCCCCTGTCACCTCTGCTGCCCTCAGTGAGGAGGCCATTGACCTCCTCAGGTCCCTCAATGTTGGGCAGTCTACCATTTTGAATGCCATCCAGGGTGTAGAAATGGAGTTGCAAAACACAAATGCATTCCTGGAGGGCATTCATTCTGGTCAGGCTGCCCTTCATCGAACTGTTCAAACTCTGGCCTCAGCACTGATGGCAGCCATTGTCCCTGTTTCTAGCCTCCACCCTCCAACTTCCTCCACCCAGACTCAATCCCCTGTACCTCTGCCTATCCCAAGCACACCATCAGACCAGCCTGCACACACCTCACCACACAAGGGAAGCTCAGGCAAACATAAGCACCACACATCTCACAGGCACTCACGCAAGCATCACACACATACAGACACACCAACATCCACTGCCTCCACTGCGTCCCTATCCTCTTCGTCTCCCTCCTAATCTCGTCTACACTCACACCTGCATGCACTACCACTACAGCCACTACGTCCCTCACCAGCACACCCACCAGCACACCCCGCTCACGTGCAGTCACCACCCCCACTACCATTCACACGTCCCCTGTGTCCTCTCCCAGTGTGTCTGTGACCCCCCTCCCAAGATACACAAACGCAGGCACACACCCACCCAACAGCCATCCACCTCACGGCAGCCTCCAGCGCATGCACCTGCACCCATAACCACAAAACTTACCCCTCCTATAACCACCACCTCATCCTCCACTCCCAAACCCCCTCCAGCTACCCGTCCCAGTGTCTCCAAACAACTTTTCATGTCCACCCTTAACCTATTTCCCACCACCCCTGTCCAACTCATAGGTCATGTACTAGCACCTCAGCCACAAAATCACCGGGACCAGTGGTGCCTGTTGTCACAGGTATGTGGAGTGCACCAGCCACCAGGCCAGCCAGTGTATCACGGAGCCAAAGCACAGCCAGTCCCCCACTGTGAAGCACCAAAAGTTGGCCAGTGCCCGGCGGGAGAGGGGGAAGACTCCAGCCACCCAAGACGCTCACAGGGGTCCCGGGGGGAGTATGGACTCAGCTGTGACTCCTCCCAAGGTGGGGAAGGGGCAGAAGAAACCCACAAAGTCTGAGAGGACCAGCACGGCGGAGAAGACCGCCATCATCCCGCTGGCCAGGAGGCCACCGCCAGCCCCATCGTCACTGCCCAGGAGGGCCCCGCCAGCCCCATCGTCGCTGGCCAGGATTCCACCGCCAGCCCCATAATCGCTGCCCAGGAGGGCCCCGCCAGCCACAGCCCAGCTGCACAGGAGGGCCCCACTAGCCACAACCCAGCTGCCCAGGAGGGCCCCACCAGCCACAGCCCAGCTGCAGAGGAGGGCCTGCCAGACACAGCCCAGCTGCACAGGAGGGCCCCGCCAGCCACAACCCAGCTGCACAGGAGGGCCCCGCCAGCCACAGCCCAGCTGGGCAATGAAGGACCGCCAGCCCCAGCCCAGCTGGGCAATGAAGGACAGCCAAGTCAAGCACCGATGAACAGGGCAAGGACCGCAAAGTCAAGCACTGCTGAACAGGGCAAGCACCGCTGAACAGGGCAAGGATCGCCAAGTCAATCACCGCTGAACAGGGCAAGCACCGCTGAACAGGGCAAGGACCGCCAAGTCAAGCACCGCTGAACAGGGCAAGGACCGCAAAGTCAAGCACCGCTGAACAGGGCAAGGACCGCTGAACAGGGCAAGGACCGCTGAACAGGGCAAGGACCACCAAGTTAAGCACCGCTGAACAGGGCTAGGACCACCAAGTCAAGCACTGCTGAACAGGGCAAGCACCGCTGAACAGGGCAAGGACCGCCAAGTCAGGCACCGCTGAACAGGGCAAGCACCGCTGAACAGGGCAAGGACCGCCAACTCAAGCACCGCTAGACCATGAGCGGCAGGGGCAGTGATGCAACAGGGACCGTGACGGGGTGAGTGATGCACTGTGGGCACCAGTCCCCCTCCAGAACCAGTGGAGACATGCATCCACTCCGTCTGTCCTGCACAAGATGAAGCACTCTGGGCACCAGTCCCCCTCCAGAACCAGTGGAGCCATGCATCCACTCCGTCTGTCCTGCAGAGGATGAAGCACTCTGGGCACCAGTCCCTCTCCAGAACCAGTGGAGACTGTTATCCACTTGTGAGACTGTGGCTTTGCACTCCCCAGGATTGAACAGTGGGCAAACCACCCGCTGTAGAGACTTGTGAGACTGTGGCTTTGCACTCCCCAGGATTGAACAGTGGGCAAACCACCCGCTGTAGAGACTTGTGAGACTGTGGCTTTGCACTCCCTAGGATTGAACAGTGGGCAAACCACCCACTGTAGAGACTTGAGAGACTGTGGCTTTGCACTCCCCAGGATTGAACAGTGGGCAAACCACCCAGTGTAGAGACTTGTGAGACTGTGGCTTTGCACTCCCCAGGATTGAACAGTGGGCAAACCACCCACTGTAGAGACTTGAGAGACTGCGGCTTTGCACTCCCCAGGATTGAACAGTGGGCAAACCACCCACTGTAGAGACTTGTGAGACTGCGGCTTTGCACTCCACAGGATTGAACAGTGGGCAAACCACCCACTGTAGAGACTTGAGAGACTGTGGCTTTGCACTCCCCAGGATTGAACAGTGGGCAAACCACCCACTGTAGATACTTGAGAGACTGTGGCTTTGCACTCCCCAGGATTGAACAGTGGGCAAACCACCCACTGTAGAGACTTGTGAGACTGTGGCTTTGCACTCCACAGGATTGAACAGTGGGCAAACCACCCACTGTAGAGACTTGAGAGACTGTGGCTTTTCATCCCCAGGATACATCAATGGGCATGGAGCCCCCTCGTGGATCTGGCGTCGTGCACTCATCCGGCTGAGGTGCCCCCCCTTCCCTTCCCCCTGAGGTGCCTGTTGTGTTTCTATCTGATGCCCCTGCAGTGTTCTCTCCGTCATGTTCGGGTATCTTGTGTGGGCCTCGCCCATGCATTTTGGGCCCAGTGGTCCACGGACTATGAATGGTGCATTACCTGGACTACTATTTGTGTGTATATTTTGTTAATAGTGTGTATATGTATATTTTTGCTTGCTCTATTTTGATATATTACAATGGTTACACTCATTTCCTTTTGTCTTTGCATTCTTCCGGGGGGGTTAGGGGGTGTTACTGTAATGTTTGGATATGCATTGGTGTGTGTGTTGTAGTGGGTGAGGGTGAGGGTGGGGGTGTTGCGTGTGTGTGTCCCTGTTTTTTGCCTCCCCCCTCCCCTATGTCGTAGGTGCAGTACTCACCGTGGTCTTCGCCGCCAGCGTTGGTGCTCCTGGTACAGGAGCAGGAAGACTAGTGCAGGAAGAATATGGAGTTCCGGCTCCATGGTGTCGTCGTTCCTCGTGGAGTTTGTAGAGGTGAGTGTTTTTCATTCGAAATTCCTGTTTCTACTGTGTTTTTATCCGCTGTGAATCCGCCCCGGAAAAGGTGGTGGATTGGCCTGTCATAATAGTGTGGGTGGTACATTGTTTCCCGCCTGTCTGTTGGTGGTGACCGCCGCGCTGTTTGTTTGTACCGCCGTGGCGGTCGGAGTGTTAAAGTGGCTGTCTTTGTTGGCGGTTTCCGCCACGGTCGTAATTGCTAAATTTTTACCGCCGGCCTGTTGGCGGTCTTACCGCCACTTTAACACCGTCCGCCAGGGTTGTAATGACCACCTAAGTGAGCTCTATCCTCTTTTAAAAGTAGCCTAAGCATTGTAGTACAGGCCTTCCACAAGTAGCCCAAAATAAGCCTAGCGCTTACAAATCATCATAAGTAAGATCATGCACATGAAAAAAATGCATTCTCACAAGTAAAGATGACATATATGTAACATGGTTTAAAACCACACTTATTCCTTGCAAACACCCAGAGAATCCTAGAGTGCAGCACACAATATCTCTGTGCCATATCCTGAAGCTCCTGAAGTAGAAGCACTGATTACTACATTTTATTTTTTAATAAAATACATTTTTTTATTCTAAATTTACTTTTTTGTTTTTCATCTGTAAACATCTTAGCTTAGCGTATGTACTTACATTTGTGATAAAACTGTGCATTTGTTTATGCACTTTCAAATGCTTCACACATGCTGCATTCCCATACCCCCATTACAAGATGTCAATTGTTGTACTATTTTGTGGGCCGTGAAAAGTAGTGAGTGCGATTGAGACCTAGATTTACTATTCTTTGACGTAAGGCAATGCTGAACCAAAGTTGCTGTACTGCCTTGCGTCAAAAGAGGCATGAAAAATGCTACATGTCTCCTCTGATATGGTGCATTTTTTTCTCTCCCAGTGCACTGGCACACATTTGGCAGCCATGTGCCAATGCACACACCCTTCCAGTACAAAATTACTGTTTAAGCTTTTTCTCATGTTGTACATATTTTGTAGAATTTAGCACATGTGAAAAGTTGGAGAAACAAGGTGAAATAAACACATTTTTGGTGCACATTCCTGTCTAGCAATGTGTGCGGATAGGGATTTGTGTCAAACACATAGATGGTTGCATGAGAACATTCATACACTACCAATAGAAGATCCCCTTGACACAAAGTCAAGCCAAGTAGCACATAGCACAACCAGGTGTTACTTTAGGATACTATCTAACTCAAATATTGATTTGCATTGGATTGTAAATCCCGCTTTAACACTTTTCATCAGATTTACATCTGAAAAGTGACTCAATCCCAGTGCGAAGCATTAGTAAACTTTGGTTTGAGTGTCAGTAACTATAACTAAGTAAGAATGAGTGAGATTAAGAGTGAATGCAAGTGATCGTGTGAGAATGAATAAGAATGAGGGCAAGGGGCTGGTTGAAGGTGAGCGTGAGTGAGAGAATGAATGTGAAAATGAATGTGAGTGTGAGCGAGAATGTGATGTGATGCTTCCAAGTTTGTTAATGGCTGTGGCAAAATTAATATAATTATTGTCTTGACACCCACTGTAAATACTGGTGCTGACATACAGAAATTCTGAGACCCATATTTATACTTTTTGACGCAAAACTGCGTTTGTGCAGTTTTGTGTCAAAAAAGTATAGTGCCGGCTTGCACCATTCCAGGACGCCAATGGGCACCATATTAATGGAATGGCATAGGGGGTCATTACAACATTGGCGGCAAAAGCCGTTTACCACTGTGCAGAAGACTGCCAACTCACCGCTGCGGCAGCAGAATTCCACCAGGGTCATTATGACCCACTGCTCGGAATCCGCCAAAATTCAGACACCCACACAAGTCCTGCCACACCAAAGGTCAGTGATAAACTGGCGAAAACAAAACCTCCACTGTCACGCCAACAGAAATATGCCCACACTATCACGACACATGAATCATTGTGGCGGTCATTCAACCGTGGAATTCCATTGGCGGTACACACCTCCGCGCTCAAAATACACACACTCTTACAAAACACAGCCACATTGGACAATTCGAAATACACACACCTGATACAGATACAGATACCACTCCCACACACCCATTATAATATAAAACACACACCCACGTCACCCACAAACCCCTACGAAAAAATTACAGAGAGACGGCCACAGAGAGACACTACAAACAACTACCAAGCATCAACAGGCACACAATACCATCACCCACATAACTTCCACGCACCTCACACAACACACCACTGAATATCACCCCACTTATCACTACACACACCACCCCACACATCACCCAGACCACCCCATGGCACGGCAAAGACACCCCAGGTTCTCTGAGGAGGAGCTCAGGGTCATTGTGGAGAAATTCGTCCGGGTAGAGCCACAGCTATTCGGATCACAGGTGCAGGTATGCTATCACATATCCCCACCCTCACCCCATCACTCCAACTCCTCACAAGTGTCCCAACATCACAAACCACACATCCTAACACCAAGCCCTGCACGCAACAACAAAGCATGGACACAAATCACCAAAGCATGACCACTGCACAAACCCATACACCCCCCTAAACCACCATCACACAAGGACCCACACAGGAATGCAAGCACTGGGGTACACAGTCAGCCACCCATTGCACACCATGGCACACACAGATGTAATAAACATCCTTTTATACCCCTGCAGGACCCCTACCCAACGTCACCAGACAGGAGGGTCTACACATGTCCACACCACCAACAGAAGAGGCCCACATTGACAACAGCAGCTCTGTCCAACTGGATCTAGATGATCAGCCCGGCCCATCTGGGACCTCTGGACAGTCGGGTTCCCCTGACACAGTCACAGGCCACCACAGAGCTTCCCCCCTCTGGAAACACCAGCACAGCACCCACCCAGCGGGCCCATACCTCTGTCCCCAGGACACATCAATCAGCAGTGTGTCCACCACTACAGGGAACCCAGGCTAACCCACCACCCCAACAACAACAGGGACCTGGGGGCAGTGGCAGTGGGCACACGGTCCGGGGGATGGAGGCCCAGGAACACAGGGGAACTGGGAGGGCTGCTGTGCGACAGGGGGAGGACAGGCCAAGGGAACCCACTCTCCATGAGGCCCTCTCCAACATCACGGGAGCCTACCACCATTCCTAGGAGACAATGGCAACGGTACTGGCCAAGTTTCAGGAGACCCAGTGCCTGCAGGAGGAACAGTATTTGGGCTTCAGGGAGGAACTCTGGTCCATCAATTCCACCCTGGGCACCATCGTAGGGGTGCTGAAGGAAGTCCTCAACACCAGGAGGGACACTGTGGCACAACAAGGGGCCCCTGACACTAGCCTGGACGATGAACTGCCCATCACCTCCGCCGGTGCTAGTGGACAGGAGGCACAGCCACAGGACCACCACACCAGCACCCAACCCCCTGCAGAGGAAGAACCACCCCGCAAATGGTCCCTTAGATCCAGGACAAAGACTGAGAACGATGCCAAGACCCCCGCCAAGAAATGAGACCACCCTGAATGTCATCCTTCTGTCCCACCTTGTCACCCTGTCAATCCTTAAACTGCCCCAGCTCCACTTCCTATGCCCATTTGGGCAATGCATCTGTGAGACTAATATACTGGACTCTGCCATGGACATTCCTCCATCATCAGCCCTCACAATTTTACAACCCCCTCCAATATTGAGCACAGAAATAAACACCCTTAAAGCACAAAACAATCTGGAGTCTGTCTGTGATTTCGAAATAGTGTATTAGCAATTACAGTGACAAAATGCTCTTACAATTGTAATGGCAACATACCTATGTCACACAGTTCTTGTCCATGAGGAAACAAAGCAGATGTCACACAGTGGGACCCATATCTGTGAAATCGTAAGGGAAAGTGACAACTCAGTGACTATACACTGGGTGAAAACGACAGATAGTAGAGAGGTAATATTGTTAAAGTACATGTAATAGGCAGGTTTGTATTCTTACCTGTGTCTCACTGCAAGTATTGCAGGATAACCGAGTTCCTATTGTCGATGTTCTCTTCTTCTGCTTCCTGGTCTTCACTGTCCACAGGTTCCACAGCTGTCACAACACCACCATCTGGACCATCCTCCTGCAGAAAAGGCACCTGTCATCGCAAAGCTAAGTTGTGAAGCATACAGCAGGCCACGATGATCTGGCACACCTTCTTTGGTGAGTACAATAGGGATTCACCTGTCATATGGAGGCACCAGAACCTGGCCTTCAGGAGGTGGAAGGTCCGCTCTATAATCCTCCTAGTTCGCCCATGGGCCTCATTGTAGTGCTCCTCTGCCCTTGTCCTGGGATTCCTCACTGGGGTCAGTAGCCATGACAGGTTGGGGTAACCAGAGTCACCTGCAAATGGCGAGGGCAACTGTTAGACAAACACTAACCTGTAGGGATATCCCCAGACCCAGACAACCATTCCCACTGACTTGCTTCCAGGTGCTCACCTAGTAGCCACACACGGTGCCTCTGGAGTTGCCCCATCACAGAAGGGATGCTGCTATTCCGCAGGATGTAAGCGTCATGCACTGAGCCAGGGAATTTGGCATTCACATGGGAGATGTACTGGTCTGCCAAACACATAATCTGCACATTCATGGAATGATAACTCTTCCGGTTTCTGTACACCTGTTCACTCCTGCGGGGGGGTACCAAAGTCACATGTGTCCCACCAATGGCTCCTATGATGTTGGGGATATGTCCCAGGGCATAGAAGTCACCTTTCACTGTAGTCAAATCCTCCACATGAGGGAAAAGGATGTAGCTCCGCATGTGTTTCAGCAGGGCAGACAACACTCTGGACAACACGTTGGAAAACATAGGCTGGGACATCCCTGATGCTATGGCCACTGTTGTTTGAAATGACTCACTTGCAAGGAAATGGAGTACTGACAGCACCTGCACTAGAGGGGGGATTCCTGTGGGATGGCGGATAGCTGACATCAGGTCTGGCTCCAGCTGGGCACACAGTTCCAGGATTGTGGCACGATCAAGCTTGTAGGTGATGATCACATGTCTTTCCTCCATTGTCGACAGGTCCACCAGTGGTCTGTACACCGGAGGATGCCGCCATCTCCTCACATGTCCCAGCGGACGGCGCCTATGAAGGACAACAGCTAGCACTGAGTCAAACAACTCAGAGGTACGTACCCACAGCTTACACAGAACACGAATCATAATCCGAAATTTGGCCTGAATGAGTGTTGAGGCAAGGCCTAGGTATGTGTGACACAGTTAAAAATTAAGCAATGTGGGCCCCTGAAATGGCGGCTGCCTGACCTGCAAAGTGGGACAATGGGATGTGAGGTAACTGCGCTGGCGTTGTACACCGTCGCGGTAGGCGGTCGGAGACCGCGGCGCAATTCTGCAATGGTTAACATTGGACCCTATGGGTCCCAGGAGCCAATGACGATGTACGTCAGCGGTGACGGTACGCACTGCTGCGGACGTGACCGCCATTTTCTATCTGTTCAATCACTCGATACCTGATCTTCGACAGGAGAGGACCTACACTGCAAGTGCTGCTGGGACCTCGGTCTGGAAGAGACAATGGCTCGTGCGTCTGGGGAAAGGGCACCTGCCTTCACATCAGAGGAGTTGGAGAAACTTGTGGATGGGGTCCTCCCCAGTACACACTCCTCTACAGTCCTCCAGACAAACAGGTAAGTACACTGGGAGCATGCTGTATGGGCTATGCCTGTGTGGATTGGGGTGGATGAAAGATGGGGGGGGAGATTGAGGAGTGCATGAAATGACGGTGAGTGCATGTGCCACATGGCAAGGGCAGGGATGGGGGCCAATGACTGTGATGGTGCAGTTGGTAATAACTTTTCTTTTTCCCCTGTACAATTCATGTAGGTCAGCGCCCACCAGAAGAAGGATATTTGGCGGGCCATCGACAAGGACGTCCGCACCCTGGGGGTCTACCACAGACGGAGCACCCACTGCCGTAAGAGATGGGAGAACATTCGCCGATGGACCAAGAAGACGGCGGAGGCCCAGCTGGGGATGGCCTCCCAATGTGGGAGGGGTGCCCGTCGCACAATGACACCCTGATGATCAGGATCCTGGCGGTGGCGTACCCGGAGTTGGATGGGATTTTGAGGGCATCACAGCAGCCACAAGGGGGGTGAGTACACTCTCATTCTGCTGATTTTGCGTGCAGTGGAGGTGTCTGGGTGGGGGAGGTGGGCTGTGGGTTTCCCTATGCCAGGGCGAGTGTGCTAGTTAGGTCCTCTTGTTCTGGCAGACCCTGTGGCACCCCACCCCACCTGTGTACAGTGCCAAGTACACCTAGTCAGGCTCCTGTGACATCCATGTGTGCAGATGTCGGGCATAGCCTTGTAGGCCATGTCCCAGGGACTGAACAGTGGACACCAAGTGCGCGGCGTAGTGCAGGGGGCTTCTGTGACTGTCGTGTCCGCCAACAGCAGCGGTAATGCTTGCACTCAACATGTCTTTCTTCTGTCGCCCACCCCCCTTTTTGTGGTCTCCCTGTTCTTGTGTGCATTAGCATCATCAGGCGGAGGAGCAGTGGGACCGGAGCAGGAGGGAGCTGCATCCCACATGGCCCTGGAGGGCGAGACTATGGACTCGGAATTCACCAGTGGGATGCAGGGCGAGGGGGGCTCCACGGCGGGGACAGGAGCTGACAACAGTGGTACGGACTTGTCCTCTGATAGGAGCTCCCTTGTGGTGGCGGCCACATCTGTGCCCCCAGTATCTTCAGGTACAGCCGCCACCCCCCCTACCAGCACCGCCCTCCCAGCAGCCCCTTAGCTTTTGCCCCGTGCCCTCTCACCCAGGAGGCTGGGCATCACCTTCGCCCCAGGCACCTCAGCCCCTGCCCCAGTCACCCCTGCTGCCCTCAGTGAGGAGGCCATTGACCTCCTCAGGTCCCTCACTGTTGGGCAGTCTACCATTTTGAATGCCATCCAGGGAGTAGAAAGGCAGTTGCAACAAACAAATGCATTCCTGGAGGGCATTCATTCTGGTCAGGCGGCCCTTCAGCGAGCTTTTCAGACTCTGGCCTCAGCACTGATGGCAGCTATTGTCCCTGTCTCTAGCCTCCCCCTTCCAACTTCCTCCACCCAGACCCAATCCCCTCTACCTCAGCCTATCCCAAGCACACCTTCAGACCAGCATGCACACACGTCAACACACAAGGGAAGCTCAGGCAAACATAAGCACCACACATCCCACAGGAACTCACGCAAGCATCACACACATGCAGACACACCAACATCCACTGCCTCCAATGCGTCCCCCTCCTCCTCGTCTCCCTCCTCCCTCCGAGTCGCATCTCCACTCACACCTGCATGCACTACATCTACAGCCACTACTTCCATCACCAGCACACACACCACCACACCCCGCTGACGTGCAGTCACCACCCCACTACCACTCACACGTCCCCTGTGTCGTCTCCCAATGTGTCTGTGATGCCACCTCCCAAGATACACAAACGCAGCCACACACCCACCCAACAGCCATCCACCTCACGACAGCCTACAGAGCATGCACCTTCACCCAAAGTCACCAAACGTACACCTCCTACAACCACAACCTCTTCCTCCACTCCCAAACCCCCTCCAGCTACCTGTCCCAGTGTTCCCAAGAAACTTTTCCTGTCCACCCTTGACCTCTTGCTCTCACCTCTCCCACCCCGTCAGTCTCCTAGGGCCCGACTCTCCAGGTCCCAACCTAGCACCTCAGCCACAACATCTCTACGACCAGTGGTGCCTGTAGTCACCGGAATCTGGAGTGCACCGGGCAGCAGGGCAGCCAGTGTGGCATGGAGCCACAGCACGGACAGCCCCCCACCTGTCAAGCATCAAAAGTTGGCCAGTGCCGGGCGGGAGAGGGGGAAGACTCCAGCCACCAAAGCCGCTCCCATGGGTACAGGTGGGAGTGTGGAGTCAGCTGCGACACCTTCCAAGGTGGGGAAGGGGCACAAGTAACTCAGCAAGTCTGGGAAGAGCAGAACGGCAGAGAAGACCGCCATCATCCCCGCTGCCCAGGAGGCCACCGCCATCATCCCACTGCCCAGGAGGCCACCACTATCATTCCCGCTGCCCAGAAGGCCACTGCCATCCTCCCCGCTGCCCAGGAGGCCACCGCCAGCACCAGCCCTGCTGCCCAGGAGGCCAGCACCAGCCCAGCTGCCCAGGACAGGACCGCCAGCACCAGCCCAGCTGCCCAGGACAGGACCGCCAGCACCAGCTCCGCTGGACCATAAGGGACCACCAGCATCAGCCCCGCTGGGCCAGACAGGACCGCCAGCACCAGCCCCGCTGGGCCAGACAGGACCGCCAGCAGCTGAGTCACTGCCAAGGTCCCCACCACCACAAGCACCGCTGAACAGGACACTGCCGCCACAAGCACCGCTGAACAGGACACCATCGCAACAAGCACTGCTGAACAGGACACTGCCGCCACAAGCACCGCTGCCAAGGACACCGCCGCAACAAGCACCGCTGGCCCATGAGCGCCAAGGGCACTGACACTACTGAGTCCATCACAAACAGGATGAAGCACTCTGGGCACAAGGCCCCCTCTAGAACCAGTGGAGTAAGGCATCCACTACCTCTGTCCTTGGCAGGATGAAGCAGTCTGGGCACAAGGCCCCCTCCAGAACCAGTGGAGATTCACATCCACTACCTCAGTCCTTGTCAGGATGAAGCACTCTGGGCACAAGGCCCCCTCCAGAACCAGTGGAGTAAGGCATCCACTACCTCAGTCCTTGGCAGGATGAAGCACTCTGGGCACAAGGCCCCCTCCAGAACCAGTGAAGAGATACATCCAGTACCTCAGTCCTTGGCAGGATGAAGCACTCTGGGCACAAGGCCCCCTCCAGAACCAGTGGAGATTCACATCCACTACCTCAGTCCTTGGCAGGATGAAGCACTCTGGGCACAAGGCCACCTCCAGAACCAGTGGAGAGATACATCCACTACCTGAGTCCTTGGCAGGATGAAGCACTCTGGGCACAAGGCCCCCTCCAGAACCAGTGGAGTAAGGCATCCACTACCTCTGTCCTTGGCAGGATGAAGCACTCTGGGCACAAGGCCCCCTCCAGAACCAGTGGAGACTGTTATCCACTTGAGTGACTGTGGCTTTGCACTCCCCAGGATTGAACAGTGGGCAACCCACCCACTGTAGAGACTTGAGAGACTGTGGCTTTGCACTCCCCAGGATTGAACAGTGGGCAACCCACCCACTGTAGAGACTTGAGAGACTGTGGCTTTGCACTCCCCAGGATGGTACAGTGGGCAACCCACCTACTGTAGAGACTTGAGAGACTGTGGCTTTGCACTCCCCAGGATTGAACAGTGGGCAAACCACCCACTGTAGAGACTTGAGAGACTGTGGCTTTGTACTCCCCAGGATTGAACAGTGGGCATGTGGCCCCCTCGTGGATTTGGCGTTGTGCACTCAACCGGCTGAGGTGCCCTCCCTTTCCCTCCCCCCTGAGGTGCCTGTTTTATTGCTATCTGATGCCCCTGCAGTGTTCTCTCCATCATGTTCGGGGATTGTGGGGCCTCGCCCATGCCGTGTGGGCCCAGTGTTCCACGGACTTCAATGGAGCACTACCTGGACTACTATTCTTGGTATATATATTTGTTTATAGTGTATGTATATTTTTGCGTACTGGATTTTAATATATTACAATGGTTACACTCATTTCCTTTTGTCTTTGCATTCTTCCGTGGGGGATTGGGGGGTGTAACTGTAATGTATTATGCTGTATTAGTGTGTGTGTTGTCGTGGGTGAGGGTGGGGGTGGGGGTGTTGCGTGTGTGTGTCCCTGTTTTTTCCCTCCCCCCTCCCCTGTGTTGTAGGTGTAGTACTCACCGTGGTCTTCGCCACCGGCGTTCGTGCTCCTGTTAGTGGAGCAAGAAGATAAGGGCTGGCAGGATCTGGAGCTCGGGTTCCATGGCATCCGGATTTCTCGTGGGGTGTGTAGAGGTGAGCGTTTTCCCTTCGAAGTCCAGTTTCAACTGTGTTTTTGTTCTCGTTAAATCCGCCCCAGAAAAGGTGGTGGATTGGTAGGTTGTGATACTGTGGGCGGTACATTGTCCTCCACCTGTCTGTTGACGGTGACCGCCATGCTGTTTGTTTCTACCGCAGTGGCGGTCGGAGTGTTAAAGTGCCTGGCTATGTTGGCGGTTTCCACCACGGTCGTGATTCAATTTTTTTTCCCGCCGGACTGTTGCCGGTCTTACCGCCGCTTTAACACCGACCGCCAGGGTTGTAATGACCACCATAATCTGGTGCAAAGGATGGGCTACAGTAAAAAAAAAAAATTACGTTAGCCGGGTGGGGGTGTATGGGAGAAGGGGGTTTTGCACCAGAAAATGATGTTAGACTGGTTAGAGGCAAAAAAAAGAATGACTCTAACCATCCTAGCGTAATTTCTTGATGCAAAACAATCCATGCCACATGACTCCTGTCTTATAAAAGACAGGAGTCATGCCCACCACCCCAGTGGCCAGCACAGGGGACAATGGTCCCCTGGTCATGGCCATTGCACACAGTGCCATGTAGTGGGGCCCATTTCAGGGCCCCCGATGGGACTTTGAAAAAAGAATACTTACCTCTACTTACCTATACTTACCTGGGATGGGGTCCCCCATCCTGTGGTGTCCCTCTGGTGCGGGTGGGGTGTTCCTGGGGCTTTGGGAGGGCATCTGTGGGCTCTTTCTATGGTTTTTCACCATGGAAATGGGTCTACTGGTCCCCTAATGCCTGACTTCACCCAGGTGTTAAACATTTAGGCCCGCCTCCCTCCTGTGCAGCATTTTTGCATGGGAAGATAAATAAGGCGCTAGGGCCTACGAGTCATTTTATGGATGGGAACGCCTACCTTGCATCTCATTGACACAAGGTGGGTTCACGCATCCAAAAAATGACTTTAACTCCAATATTTTGACATTAGACTAGTCTAGCGTAAAAATATAACTATGGAGTTAAGTTTGCTCTGAATTAGCGTAAACAAAAATGAAGCTAATTCAGCACAAACAGAGTATAAATCTAGGCCTTAGTGTTTACAAAGTGTAGGAAAGTCCTCCTTTTTGCCCTGGTCACCCCCACACTTTTTGGGCAGGTACTGGTGGTTACTGACTCTTGGCTGTGCCCTGGGTACTGCTTACCAGTCCCAGGGCCAGTGCTCTGTGTAAAATGGATATGCAAATTAGGCTAATTATAATTGGCTAAGTTAACCTACCTATAAGTCCCTAGTATATGGTAGGGCATGTAGGTTTAGGGACCACAGCATAGGTAGTGCACCCATAGGTGCACTGCTGAGGTGCCCAGTGTCATTTTAAAGGCAGGCCTGCCTTGCTGGCTGCATTTGAATTAAAGTTATATGCAAATTCGAATTTGGAATTAAAAGTAGTTCCAAAGTTTTAAACTACCTTATTTTTACATATAAGTCACCTCTAAGGTGTGCCCTATGTGCCCCTAGGGCTGGGTTCCATGCAACTATGAGCAGGGACCTTATAAAAATAGTTTTATAAGCCTTGGTGAGGTAAAAACAGCCAAATTCGTTTTTCCCTCATTGTAGTAAATGGCCTTCATAGGCTACAATGGGGAGACTTTATTTTAATTTTTAAAGTCCCCTTAAATGATGGATACCAAGAGTTTGGTATCAAATTAATTGTTATAATACATCTCACAACTTCCTGTTGTTGGATTTAATTTAACTTGTTCAGGTAAAGAGTTTTAAACTTTACCTGAAAAGTTGCCAATTTCAGCCCTGCATTGTTTTTGCTGCTGTGCTCTGATTGCCAAGCCTCTAGCAGCCTGACCAGGCTGCCTTGATGAGGTATGAAGTGGCCTGGCTTCACACAAAGGAATGTGCCTGTGGGAGGGAATCTCCCCTCAGCAGATGGTGAGGCAGGAAGGGGGAGGGCTGCCAAACTGGTCTTCAAAGGCAGAGAAGGACATTTGGAGCAACCAGCAACACCCCCACATCCTGCAACCCCAGACAACTATGTGCCCCTTGATTAGATTAGGAGAGGGCAGGAGAGGGGTGTGTTTATGATTTTTAGCCACACAGTGGTTGGGCTCAGCCAGCTGTAACCTCAAAAAATCAGATTCAGCCATGATGGATTTTTGGAGAATGTTGCCTCCTGGGATTGATTTTTGCCACACTTCCCAGGAAGTGGTCATCACAGGGGGTAGGACCCTGCACCTGATTGGAGAACCAGGACCCCCCTGCTTTTCACCCAGGAGCAAGGATAAAACTGGCAGACCTGCACGCTTATCTCAGATCCCCATCAGATTCCAACAAGGAAGAACCAAAGGAGAAGAAGGACTGCCCTGTTGGACCCCTGGCCTGCATCTGGAACCTGCACTCAGAAGGACTGCACCAGCTGCACACTTGGGCTTCACCACAAGAAGGACTTTACCTGGCTTCAACTGGTTCAAGGAAGGACTGCTTGTTTGCTACAGGTGAAAAATTGCTAACCAAAGTCCCCTGCACCAACTCCTGAAGAAATCAACCAGCTGACCACTGCCCAGTGGCCAAAGAGGAGTTTGTGCCAGGTGCATTCTGGGAGTTGTAGTCCGCACCCCCAAGGCCCATCTCAGAACTTCTGGACCCTTGGGGTGAGCTGTGGACCTCAAAAGAACCTTAAAAGGACATCTGGGAGAAGCCCCAGAAGTTTGGAGAAGTTTGGACAACTTTTTAAAAAAAGCTCCATAGAGGGACCGACCCTCTGCGGCAACTCTAGCCGGCTTCCTCAACCACGACCCAGCCTGATTTGCTGGTTTATCCCGGTAAAGAAAATCTCAGAAAAAGAGACTAAGGGGGTGATTCTAACCCTGACGGGCGGCGGAGGCCGCCCGCCAGATTTCCCCCCTCCAGAACACCGCTCCGCGGTCATAAGACCGCTGCGGTGATTCTGGCTTTTGCACTGGGCTGGCGGGCGGCCGCCAAAAGGCCCAGTGCAAAAGAGCCTTCCCACGAGGACGCCAGCTCAGAATTGAGCCGGCGGAGTGGGAAGGTGCGACGGGTGCAGTGGCACCCGTCGCGTATTTCAGTGTCTGCAATGCAGACACTGAAATACAATGTGGGGCTGTCTTACGGGGGCCCCTGCAGTGCCCCTGCCGGTTTTCCACTTCTGACCGCGGCAAAACCGCCGCGGTCAGAATGCCCTGTGGGGCACCGCCAGCCTGTTGGCGGTGCTCCCGCCGACCCTGGCCCCGGCGGTAAGGAACCGCCGGGGTCAGAATCAGGCCCTAAGTCTGAAGGTAAAAAGTGCACCGGGACCTCCCACCCAGCGTATCCGAGGAGGGCTACAGGGACGTCGGATCAAGATCAAGGTTTACCCCGGTCGAAGGATTTTCACCTCGAAAAAACGACTAAGACCGAAGGTAAACATCTCCACCGAGGATTTCCGTGATGCGTATCTGGAGAAGGGCTCCAGGAGGTCGGATTGGACTGGCAGGTTCGTCTTGCTGAAGAAAATCTTCGAAAAAGAGTCTAAGTGTGAAGGTAAACTTTTAACCGAAGCCTCCCGCGGCCTGTAGCCGAGCAGGGCTCCATCGCGGTCGGCCTTAAACTTTGACTTTGCCCCGGTCGAGGTGCAAACAGATGACCCGATTGGCGCTTTTTGTTTCTAGGCGCTAAAAAAACAATAATTCTTTAAAAATTAATATCTCCGGTTCCCCTTATCCGATTTTATTCGTTTTTGTGTCATTTTAAAGATAAAAACATAATCTATTTTTGATAAATTGGTTTTGGATTTTTAAACTGTTTCCTTTGTTTTATTTAATTACTGTTTTGTGATATTTGAATGCTTTACACTCTGTCTCCTAATTTAAGCCTTGACGCTCGTTGCCAAGCTACCAAGGGTTGAGCTGGGTTTAATTTACTGAGACCTAACTGGACCTTAGTGGAGGTTAGTGGCCTATTGCTAAGTGTAGGTACCTACCTGTCCTTACCAATAACCCATTTTCCAACACAAAGCCTGTGATAAAATACTGGCACTGGCACACTGTGGTTAATTCTTGGTATAAAGGGCACCAATTGTAAAATAATGGTACTGGCATACTAGAGGCAATTAATAGCATATATCGCACCTGTGATGACACACTTGAGGATATTCTTGCCATTAGGACACCAATAGCAAAATGCTGGTACTAGCACAATGGAGACAATTATTGGCATAAAGGTGATTAACCTGCCATATGGGAGTGTAACAACCATGACAAAATGCTGGCCCTGGCATAATACAAGTACTTTATGACACATGAGGGCACTCATATAACATTTTACAAATATAAATCTTAAGGAATGTCAGGTTTCATACACTTGGCACACCATAAAACTATATTATGCTCCTTCAGCGCCAATGATATTTTAGCAAATTGATGTGAAAATTGTGCTTCAAAATACACTGTTTCACCCCATTCTTTTCAAGTACTTCTCAGCAGGAGAAACCCCTAGCAGAGACCTGGCTTACTGGTTTTGTTTGCTCATTTATACTCAGGGCAAGTTTTATGCCTCAGAAGTTACAAAGATCTAGCTAGCATCATTTATAATGGTGGTATCTAATCTAGACATGTGTTGGACTTGACCCTTATTGGAGGGTCATCCCCAAACCTTTTGACTTCAACCTTTTGTTTTCTGTACCCATTTTTGTTGGCTTTTAGGACTGCCAAACAGCGCTAATGTGCTTGTGAGAACTCCTTTAAACTTGGTACCATTTGCTTACACCCATTTGGCATATTTGATTTACTTGTAAGTCCCTCAGAAAGCAGTAGTACACATACCTAGGGCCTGTAAATTACATGCTCCTAGGGGGCTTGCAGCACTGATTGTGCTACTCACTTAAGTAGCCTTTTAACCATGTTCCTAGTCTGTCATTGCAGCCTTCGTGTGCAATTTTAAACAGCCATTTCAACCTGGCAAGATAAATATTTTAAATACATATGTCACAGCTAGGCTGACCACTAAACAGCCCGAGGGAAGGGTGCAGTGTATATAAAACATTGAGCATGTACATTTATTTGTACATGTCTTAGTAGTGAAAAACTCTTACATTTGTTTTTCACTACTGCAGGGCCTGACATTTAATAAGTGATAACTTTTCATTTGGAGCAGGTGGGATTGTTGAGTTTGGTGTCTAAATAATTGCAATTTAAATCTCTCTTAAATGATAAAGTTGAATTGTAATCATAATTCTGAAAATGCTACTTTTAGAAAGTTGGCATTTTCTTGTCCTGACAATTTGCTCTATGCAGCATGTTTCCTGGTTTATATGACTAGGTGTTGTAGAATGTTGGTTTTTGTATATTGCTCCCAGACAGTGAGACAAAGGAGCATAGGTGCTGGCAGGATCGTCCATCTCTGGCTTGATGAGGGGGAGGAGCTGTCACATATCACACTTGGACATCACAAACACTTTCTAAGCTCACTCACAAAGGGTTTGACACAAGTCTATTGTGAGCTGAGACAATGTGTGATCAGGGCAGGGAGGCATGAAACCCTAGCACCTCGTGGGTGGAACCCTCCAGAACCTTTCCCTACTTCAAAGTGGGCACCAAATATAAATATTAGACCCTCAGGCCCAATTCCTCAGTACACATCTGGACCTTTGGAAGACTCAGAAAAATTGCTGTGCTGCTCTGCAAGAAGGACTGCTACTTTGTTGCCCCGCTGCCCAGCTGTCTGCTGCCCTCCTGCCTCAGAGAAAGGACTGGACCTACATTTTGAACCAGACACTCTAAAGTGGCTCCAATGCCTAATTGACTGGCCTCTTAAGCAGAGCCTCAGGGACAGAACACTCTAACCATCATGAACCCAGGACCTGGACTCTATCTGCTGTGATTCCTATCTTTTCTATAGTACCACCCCTAGTCCTGGACCCTTGGAAGTGGGCTTGATGTTGCTCTGCCAGGCCAGCTGTGTTCCCAGCAGAACTGATGCAGTGTAAAAAATCATCTCACAAAACTCTGCATGATAGCCACTGTTCAATGCATCTCTGGCACAGGACTTTGCAGGTCAGTGTTGCTCAAATGAGAATTTACCTTAAGAAAACAAAAGACAAGAGGCATCTGACAAAATAGGAATGGTTAGTTTAATTAAATACTGCGTCTGGAAGAGCAGCAACTGAATCAGGGTCTGAGGACTGTTTCTTGTTGTACATTGGATGGAAGCAGGTCTTTAAACATTTCTCCAAGTGTCATAAAGCCAGAAAAGTAATTTTTTTCTTGGTAAAAAATGTGAACGATTGTCATGGAGTCTCAAATACAATCCCAGATAGCAAACGCAAGTGGACCTTGACCTGTTGTGGAAACAGTGTGGGCCAGAGAGTATGTGTCGATATGTTCAACCTGAGGGGTGCATGGTCACTGCACGTGTTGTGCGTGCTTTGTCCTGATTGACTATGTGCTATGCCTTTACTTACTTATTTATTCCTTACTTTCTTTCTTCTACTCCTGTTTCCTTTCTTCACTTCACCATTCAGCACCATGGCAGAGCAGAGTGAGCTGGCGAGCAGGGAGGCAGCAGCAGCAGGCCCCCACGGACAGCCAGCAGCCGTCTACCTTGTGGGCACCAAGGGGTGCAGCCCCAGCTCATCTTTTGTGAGGAGGAGGTGGCAGCACTGGTTTTCTACAAGCAATGCCACCACCCCTCCATGCTTGCAGCAGGCAGCAGGCCTGGCAGCAGTTACCCCCTGCGGTAGCATCAACTGCATTATGCTAGGGTGTGCAGGTGTGTTCAGGACACCACCCAGGTCCAACGCATCACCCAGCAGCTGATGCACTGCTGAGCAGATATCATCGACCACGAGCAGGGCCTGCTTGACCTGCTAGGCATGGAGATTCTGGGGCTCAGTGAGTAGTAACTATATTATTGTGCTTGTGTTCTACAATGCTACCTTTTTGTCAGAAAAGCATGCTGCTCACATTCAGAAGTAAGCTAAGTTTAGTTTATGTTAAGAACATTATTATGTTATCCAATTAGAGCTAAGTGGGTACTCTCAGAACTAAATCAACATACTCATAGGCACTAGCTATTTAAGAAGCCTTTGCAATGCAGACTCCTCTGTCCTCCTGTCATCATAGTGAATAAGTGATATCAGTGAGTTAGCGTTCTCTGTGACTTTCTTTATGTAGCTCGTACAGTGCAAAGCAATTTCACAGTGGTGTGTAGTACTGGTATGCTTCAATGCATTGCAAAAAAGGGACACTGAGTTGGTCCATCAAAGGAGTTCAGAAATAAAAATATAATGAATGATCATTCATTGCAATGCATTAATTACAAATGTAGAATAATTTATAATAGGGATTTTAGGAGTATAGCCAACTCAACAATAGTCAATCATACTAGTACCATAGGCGATCTGATTTAAGTACAATTATACTGCATTTGCCTGTGATATGATAATTGTGCATAGATTAACTGTACCATTGATCTATTTTTTTTCTTGTTCATTTCTTACATCAGCATCCAAGGGCAAGAAGAGGAGCACCACAGAGGAGGGTCCGGCAGGAGGTGGGGAGGCGTCGACCACCAGCACCAACGCTGAGAGCTCTGCTCACCTTACTAAGTCCTATTATTTAATATTTTTATTATTACCCTAATGTTTACCTCTGCCCACTATTGTACTACTTTTAATTTTGCCTTGTTTACTTTTCTCAAATTTTTGTTTAATTCCTGTCATCCCTGCATTTTTCTTTTCATTGACCATTTTTATTCCGCCCCTTTATTACGCTTCAATATTCCAAGTAATCATCATCATCATCATCATCATCATCATCATAGGTTATAGATCGGCCATTCCATCATGCAAAGGTTTAGGTTGGATTGACTAACTGGCTTTTTTAACATTATGACCCAACTAATTGCCCAACATGATACTTTTGATAGAAGATACTTCAATGCTAACCAAACTATCACGAAGTATTGCAATTACGTTGCTTGCTTAGTCACAATTACTATTATTCACTAGCTATAGGGCTGTTGCAGTGATTGTGAACCCCCCCGTGTTACAGCTACAGCGGTGGTTGGGTTACTTATGGCCTCTTCTATCTGAAACTCAGCAAAAGCACACATAATATATGCTAAAAACGATGGCTTGATGGAAATGGGATAGAATGGAAGGTTAAAAGAAAGGATGGGTGAAGTGAGTGAAACAATAGGGGGTCAGGGTGGGTGAGCGGATTTGTGGGTAAGTATTCGATAAATGGATGAATGGGTGATAGGATGATTCAAAGAAAGGGTGGATAGTGTAAACTGAAGGGATGGATAATAGATTGTGAATTTTGGTGAAAGAATGAATGAGATAAAGTAAAGCTTAAATCATGGTGGCTTTGGGTGAACATAGTAGAAAGAATGAAAGGATGACTGAATAATTGCTTAGATAAAAAAGAAGGGAGGTCTTTTGTAGAGGGGCATGCTACTTACCTACTTTGTTTACTTTATGTTTTATGGTTATCAAAGCTTTAGTTCAAAATGGGGGTATTTTAATTTGTGTTTTAATCCCTTGACTCACAGTATTTGTTTAATGAGACATCATCATCATTCATCATACCCCTTCCTGCTCCTGGCATTTCGCCACTCATGACCGAAGAAGTGCAGTATGATTCAATTCATGCCTGCAATGTTGGCTGTGCAATGTGTAACTGCTTCAGTTAATGCAGCATTTACAAAGTGTTTAATGCATTGCAAACTGAATACAGAAGGTGTGTTGTTTTCCATTAACCCACTCAGTCACTTCTTAGTACTGCCCTTTTTTATCTTTACTAAGTTCTTTCATCCCATCCTACCACCAAAAAATTGAAAAGTTCATTCTTGATATGTGCCACATTTTTATGTGAAGTGTTTCCAAAATATATTTTGTTATTTCCTTTAAAAGATTTATTTTATGCCTGTTCAGATTTTTCCCTTTAGACTGTCATGTATACAGTGACTGAATAATCCAAAGCATAGGCATACAATGAATTAATGATCAGTGACACCCCTACATTCTATAGCAAAAGCTTGAACTACCCACCTAATTCATCTGAGTTACTCTGCAATAGAGTAAGCCAAGTTTCCTTTCCTTACTGCCCAGTGAATTATTTTATTGGAAGGAATTTGTCATGGTGGGCGAGGCCAGTGAGTAAAGTTGGATTGGTAAGTGTCCGATTCAATTTCAAGTTTGGTGTAAGGGATACTCTGTGACGAAATGAGCCAATTACAATCTCTATAGCCCATTCCTTTCCCTGTAGTGCAGTGCATTATTTTCCCTAAATCTACATACGACAGACAGGATAAATATATCCACATTTTATACATTACTTTTGTAATATATTTTATTTATTCATTTGCCTCTTTTGAGTTAGGGCAGAAACTAAGTGAAAGACATTTGGGGAAGAGCAGGGCCATTGGAATTAAAGATAGATATAGGTACTCCTGCTGGAAGACCACTAACTAGGTAGGAGATAGCAGCATGTCTGTGGTGGCAGAGGCTGGGGATCATCCCAGCCAAATCCCGGCAGCTGGTGGTCCTGGAGGAGAAAGCGGGTGAAATAACTGCCTTAGACCCAAGATCCATCTTAGCAGCAAGCCGGCCCCAGCCTCCCAGCCACTACATCACAGGCCATGCTGCAAGCTGTCAGCATCACACCACCTGTTGCCGCCCCCTACTACTTTGAAAGGGCATTGCTCCACTATATCCTGCAGCAGATGGACAGGGTGGACAGCCAGCTTGCTAGGATTCAGCAGAGCCTGGACAATGCTCTGAACCCCTATAAACAGTGCCTCTTCTGAATGTTTTGTTTTCGTGGGAGTGACTTGCTATGAGTGGAAAGTCTGGGGAGGAATTTGGGACAGGGTCTTCATAAATGTTTCATATTGGTTGGACTTTTTATAGATGGGGATATTTGTTTGGGGAGAGTCGTAGGCCTATTATGGATGGAAAGGTTGGATTTTTGTGTTTGTTAAAAATAAAAAGGCAATCATTTATTTTACTTGATTTATGCCTCAAATGTTTACTTTGGTGTTTTAATTCGCATTGCTGTATTATAGTGCAGGCAGTTTTTTTCAAATTTTCTAAAAAAAAAAGTGTATGCAATTTACTTCTGCCCTTGCTCTATTGTCATATGCAACTATGTTGATGACTAGGGGATGAGTGCCATTGGCTATTTTGCCTACAAAAATCTAGATACACATAGACAACATCTTCTTCAGCAGGAACAAGTTACTAACTAAACAAGTTCACTTCTATCCATAGTTCTTCTTTTACCTGAATAGATGAAGCGAGTGAGTCTTCTTACTGCAGGGTTTTCCCAAGGTGGCATCTTAAAGGGGTGGTAGGTAGTAGTAGTAGCAGGCTAGCCCATTAACAGGGAGGACAGAAGTTTCCACGCCTACCTATGTGAACTCCAGCTGCAGGATTAATCAAAGGGTTGTTTATCACAGTCAACTAGATTGAAAGAAAACAGAGAGTTAGTAGGCCTGATAGGATAATAAAAACTAGCATTATCAACTTCTTCTCAACAATGATGGGTAGCTAGTATTTATAAGCTAAACTTAGGAAATTAAATCATGGAGTTAGGAGAAGTGGGCTCAGAGTCAAAAGTGGTTGGACAAGGTTAAACATTTATGCAACACAAAACACAAGGCAAGAATGATGATGTTAATGGGACCGGGGTGGAATATTGCTAAGTTAACAGAAGGTCATGCAGTGAGTTGATATTGCTTTCACCACATCCCCCCAGCAAGTGTATGATCCATTTTTGGTGTAAAATTAAGTCACACCTCAATAAATCACACAGCCCGGAGGAAGAGGGTTAGGGCCTCAATGAATGGATGGGAAAGGGGATTTAGGGAAAGGTGTGACAAAAACAAATACTACACAAAAGAAACCCTGACAATATTCATTGAGGCTCTGAGTAGCACCCTATCATCAGTCTGTTGTGGTAGTAAACAATTAAGAGATAAATATGACAGAGTTCAGTTAAATGCATTGCAACTAGTCCTTTTGCCTCAGAGAGAGCTAAGATAGTATACCTCTAAATGTTATGTTTTCTATGTTTGAAAAACACACATTTTATGGAGGATTAAAGTTAACCCACCCAGTTCTAAAAATTATGATTGTAAAAGGGAAAAAGATACAGAATTTCCAAATTGGACGGTGCATCTCTATTCTTCTTGGAATGTCTGTAACTCATGGGTGCCTGGCTGAACCTGTCCAGAAGGTAAGCTGGGGTCTTCAGCTTTCACAAAGTTTTGTTTGTGCAGGAGAGGACTAGGAGAGTAGGAGAAGGCCTGTGTATTGAAAACAAATCTGTAACTGCATTAGAAAGCAAAAAGATGGACGAAAGGAATCAAGGTAGGCTTCATGAGTCAGGAGTGCACCAAATAGACTTGGCGGCACAACAAGAACAAAAGAGGAGTTTGATGTTTGAGCCTGCAATGCCACAAATGCATGTCCTAACAATGTACCTCTCCTCCAGTCTAAAAAGCTGAGTGAGTACTGGCCATCATAGTCTTTGCTATGATCATGGTTTCTCTTTGAAGTTGATAATTTTCTCCTTTTAGCTGTTGAGGTAGTTCCACCTTAAGTCCTTCCATTATCTTCCTCCTGATTCTGAGGAACCCCATCCCAGTCCCAAACTGAGCGAAAAACACTGTGTATGCAAGTGCACTTCTATTGAAGAACAAATAGAGAAGCAGAACTGGAGTATTTTGTGTAGATTTGTGTTTGGTAACTGAAGTGACTGGTCATGTCTAAAAGCCAGATAAAAGGAGTAGACCCTGCAGGTAAATTTCACTAAGTTTGAAAGACCAGTCACTTTCATGAAACAAATGGTCACTCATCAGTTCTCAAACATTGTAAATCATTAGAATCAAGTTTACAAATGTGTTGACCACACACCCTCACTGTTGGTCACCACATACATCATCAATCATCACTCACAATCACTCAATATATCACCACTCATTGGTGCAATAGTTAATAGTCATCTCTTCCAATCTAAGCATGGTGGTTGAATAAAATATTATCTCCTCTATTGGTAGCAAGTAGCAAAACATTGGAATTTGGCTTTGTCACTGGCAGTCTTTTCATCAACAATCTTCTGGTGCCAACCTGATGGTGATGTAAAAAAAAGGCTAGGCAATGGCATGGGAGGGAGGCAGGCATTGTCTTCAATGTCATGAAGGTACATTGAAGACAATGGGGCTTCTTCACTGCACTAGGTGCCTCTTCTAATCCGGCAATATAATATGTGACTAAAAAATGGAGGAGCAGCATAAATCTGGCACAAACATAATGTCCCACTAACAATTTTTTGCAACGAAAGAAAGAAAGAAGTTCAACCGGAAATAATTCAAAAGTGGCATTCTCAGTCTGGGACATAGAGTTTGTCCTTGAACTCATGTGGTTTACCCAGAAGTTTAGTCAGCAAACACACTTGATTCTGACCAATCACCATATTCCTCCTCCTGTGGTGTTTCAGGAACAGAGTAACCAAGTGTGTGAAATGCTGGTTCATTTTGATCATGGTTAATCACCCCACGTTTTGAAGTGAGGGATTGGTCCTTCTCACTGTAAGAACTGCACCAGCTGCACTGAACACATGTTCAGAAGACACACTTGCTATAGGAAAAGCCAGATACTTTATTGCTAGCCTGTCGAGCTCTTGCCTTTGCTGCATCTTCCCATATCACTACACCAATGGGTTTTTATCCACATACACCACATTTGAGTCATCAAGTTACTCCTGGAACATCCTCTAAAGTGTCTTTGGTACTGCCCCTTGGTCGAACTCTTTTGCCTTTGCCTCTGTACTGGACTTAAGACCTGGCACTTGAAACCAAGCCAATGCAGAGGTTGGGTCCAATTCTTCTGGTGCTCTTGTTGCCCTTGTTCTTGTTTCTGGTTTTGGTTGCTGTGAGACAAGACCATCCTCTAGGGAAGTTGAAGGTGGAACCCCTGAACTGCTGAGTGGGACCCTAGGTTCCAGCCGTTCTTCTTCCAGTTCTCTGGCTTGCTCAACAATTCACCGCTTGTATTTTGAAACATCACCTTCAGAAAAAGGAATGAAAGTGGACAGATTATTTTTGTAGTGTGGATCAAGTAGGGTGGCACAGATGTACTCTTTGGATAAGGTAATGTAATTTTGCAGCCATGTATTACAAGTCAAGCGATAGCTCCCAACCAAGACATGTGCTTCTGGGTTTTTGTTCAAACCTTTGAGTGTGGACTTTCCAGACACCTTTTTTAGCTGGTCCTGTAGCAGATGCAACAATAGGATTGGTTTATTATACCATCCTTCTTGCTAGCTTCCCATGTGAAAACCTCAAAAGGGAGCAGCATCTGTGTCAGGCATTTGTCTCGGCCCCATTTGTCCACTTCCATGGTCATAGCTTTCCCAATTACATTCTCTCCTCTTAGAATGACCTACTCTTTTTTCTACTTGTACTGCTTAAACAGACTTTGCAATATATGAAGGGTTGAGTTCCAACATGTTGGTATCTCCTGTACCAGGGTTTTAACTGGTATTCTGGTACCATGGTGAATAATCTTCAACTGTTTCTAGTCTTTGAAAGAGTGGCTGAAATGAGTGCAGATCCATATGCAGGTGGTTAGTATATTGCTGACTATGTCTTCTGTTTTGAGACATTCTTGCTCAACCAGGTTGATGCTGTGCACCAAACACACGACCCTGAAATAGCAACTGTCTGCCATGGCCTTGACCATAGCAGCAAATCCAATTCAGAGACCTTTGGGTAGCAGCCATTCAGACGCCTTACTATTAAATTAATCCAGGATGTTTACAACTGTGTGTGATTTCTGCCTGGCGAACAAGGCTACTGCTGAATGCCGCTGAACGCACTTAAAATGTTTGTCATGGACAAAACCTGTAGATAGCTTTTGCATTACCCCCACAAAAGAGATCCTGTGTGCAGAGATGCATACGTAATCGGTAGCCTGACAACTGGTCCACATAACTGTCATCAGGTAGATAGTGTGAATAAAACTTTGGTGCAAAGATCTGCCCAACCTATTGAAGCACATTGTGATGCAGTGCTAGAACAGAAACTATTGCAAAATAGGTCCAAGTTGGAACCTTCCATTTCTGGCAGATGGCTGCAAAAAGTCTAAGAATCCCACTCCTTCCACAAAGGAAAAAGGGAGGAGGTCAAGTGCTAAATTTTTTGTCAGCTTCTCTTTGAACAAACATGCATTTGGGTGATTGCAGTCACTGCTCCTTCCTAAGCATGCCCTTAATAGTAGCCTGGATTTTATTCTTTTCTAGGGCCAGTGACACAGGTCACTTTTGAGATGTAGGTGATTGTACACTCAATGTGCATCATGGTGCAGTCACTGTATGTCATTGTGTCTCCATCTGATTTTGAATCTTCCGGTGCCATTGTGGTCACTGAGGTAGGTGATTCTGGTGCACTGCTGGGGACAGGACTGCTTTGTGTGAGGATGTCACTCTCTTCTTCCTCACTTCCCACTGTGATTTGACCAGTTGTAGCTGACGTTTCCCATCTCCCCTTACCTTCACCACTGCAACCACGTTCAGCAATCTTTTTTAAGGTGCTCCTCCCACCGTATTGTGTGATGTTTTTTCATATGGGTTGTTTGTCCTTCAGTACCATAACGTGAACCAAGTTTCCCTCAATGAACACTTGTGTGGAAAATGGAGCATATCGCAATGTTCTCCTTCTGCTTGCTAATTCGAAAAGAGTCCCATACTGGGGAGCAATACTTTATTACTGCCTATGCCTGAAGAAGAACTGGAGGCAGGTGGGCATGTTGATTGCCTCTCTGCAGTGCATACTTCTACTGAGGTATGGGTTGGTGCAGATCTCTGCGGGGGCTAGTGCTGCTTCAAGTATCACATCCCTGGGAGCTGGTTGGATAGTAATGTCAGACTTCTCTGTGCCAGCTTCCACAGCGACTGGCTTGTCATCATCATCATCCTCCTCCTCATCAGCCCCTTCCATGGTTCTAAGGATTTCTAGAACTTTTCTTTTTGATTGCCTCTCATGGCATCTCCTGGACTCAGCCGTGGTCCACTCCATGCCCCTGTCATCATCATCAGATCTGGTGCTTGGAGGAGATGGTGGAATAGTACCCTTCCTTTTTCTTGCTGTAGATCTGGGAGTCTTTGATTCTCAAGGAGGAAGTTCTTGCTTGGCAGCTAGCTCAACCTCCTGTTCTGCTCCAACTTCAGGAAGCTCTACTATTGCTGGCTGTGGATGCTGTCCACTTTGCTCTGTTTCCTGAAACAATTGGGTACTGCTATGTGAAAAGGACAAATTCAACATCACTGCTCCTCAGTGTCACCATGATTGCAGTGGCTGACTCACAGACAGACATGGGCTTAGACTTAGGTTGGGGTGGTGCTGTTGATGCAGGTGTGCTGTTTCCAGGTTCCTCCCCAGAGGCCGGTGTGGCAGACACATCTTCCAAAAAAGGTTGCAGTTGGTATGCCACTGGTAAAATGCTGCTTCTTCTCACTGACCACTTTCTTGGGAGCAACTTTCTTTGGGGCCATCTTAAAGCTCTCAGTTGGCAGTGGCACTAAGTTGCACAAGTGGAGGAGATTGGAGGACATGTGATGCCCCTTCTCTTGTGCATCTAAAAGGAACCTAGCAAGAAAAACATGCAGTTAGTGAAACATGGCATTGATGCAGGTTGAAATAGTACAGACAAATGCAATATTAGTGCAGCTGGATACTTATGAAATAACTAACAAATTAATCAAACACTGTGAAGTCAAACCACACCACCACATCATAAAATTAAATTTCAGATCAGGCAGCACAACATGCAGATATAGCTCTTTGTTTTATCTCTATCTGTTTCAAAGGAGACACCTGTGGTAGTCAGAGAGATGCATGGGTAAATATAATAATCCTTAAAAAAACTGTAGCAGGAATGTGGTCCAGACAAAATGGAATAATCATTAAAAAAAGACTTATGCTGCTGAGTGTGTAGCTCACCACAGCCAGGGTCTCCAGGAGGAAAAGGAATTATTATATAACCTAGATTTTCTTCTTTTCTGAGGCCAAAACCAAATGCTGTAGTGCAGATGTGCACCTCCATTGGCTGGATGGATGGAGGAATGGATGGATGGATGAAGGTAAAATACAGAATAAAAAAAATAAAAATAAATGTAAAGTAAAAACTTAAAACTAAGATAAAAATTAAAATATAAAAACAAGAAATTTTAAAATAAAATAAAAACATTTACATAGAAATCACAAAACAATTACAATTAAAAATAAAATTAAGATAAAAAAGAATCAAACAATAAAAGAAAAAAGAAAAAACAATAAAATACAATAAAAATTAAAATATAACATTAAAATAAAACATTTAAATGTCAATTTAAATTAAACATATGGTCAATAATTGCAGATGTTTGTATGCAAGCCTGTGGCAGTGGGAAATTGGCTGGAAGCAGATAATGGCCACCAGCCAGATGGTCCAACAGCAAGCAGGCACGGTGAAAAAAGAACACATGCAACCCAGTGGCAAAAGGACACTGGCTGGATGCTCAAAATGGCCACAAGCCAAATAGTCAAACAACAACAACAAGGAAGGCTGCATGGCAATTAAAGGGCACATGCAAGAATATGGCAAAGGGACACTGTCTGAGTGCACAAAATGACTGCCAGCCACATAGTCAAACAACAATAAGGAGCAAAGAGGTATGGGGAACAAAGAACATGTGCAAGCCTATGGCAAAGAGACACTGGCTGGATGCACAAAATGGCTGCCAGCCACATGGTAAAACAACAAGAAGGAGCAAGAAGGCATGGGGAACAAAGAACACAAAAAAAAGTTCTCACACTAAAAAACAACTTGAAGGGTCCATTGGAGAAGAAAATCCATGCAAACTCTGCTGGCGGAGCAGAGTTCTTTGCCCATGCCATGAATTACCCAGGTGCCTCATTGTGATTTGATACTGCTCCCTTCTCTTTTGAGATTGTTCTGTGAGAAGGTGGGGTCAGAGAGCAGTAGGACCCATAGAAGGTGTAGTGTTATGACTTCAAGATATATATACTAACATTGGTGAGGTCATGGCAGTGGGGTAACAAAGGCCACCATAGCCCATGTGTTGTGGGGGGGGCTCAAGCCCCGTCAGGACAATACTCTGGCTTGACAGCTCCTGTGTGAGTCCAGAGGAGGGCCCCTCCATGTACTTTGCAGGAGGGGCACTGAAGTTTCACTATGCCACTAGGTCAGGGCAAGCCTTTCTACTGCTCTGCTTTTTGTTTTTTCAATGTATACAAAGATTCAGGCAGAGAGTTGGCCAAGAGGTAAGGCCGATACAGCGCAATATACATGTAATTATGCGTTTTCTTCTATTAAAAGCAGAGCTCCTTGCGAAGTGCATCTGTGTGCTGGCCAAATCTTAGCCTGGTTGGCCCTTTGATTCTAAATGTGAATTTGTATGCCTAATTTGAAAGGAGTCCCATTAACATTAAGACGTACATCACAGGGTAGCCATTGTCAAAGAAAAATGAATCTTAATAGCCAATGAAAAGACCCTTAGCAGGTTTATTAATCAAATAATATAAAAAGCTTCAAACAACTTCAAAGTTACCTGAAGTGAGGGAAAAGTATTGTTTGTTCTGCTTTGAAAAGTAAATCTGATACAGTGTTGGTGGCTGTGAAAAGAAAATGTGATTTAACAAAAAAAGTTTGCATTTCCAATAAGATATTTCTATGAAAAATGCAGGTGTTCTTATTTTGCTGTTCAATAATTTTTGTGACTGATGGTTAAATCCAATGGAAAGGCAGGAGTGAGGGGGAGAGGAAACAGTGACTACCTTGTTTTATTGGACAGAGATACACCTTAGGCAGTATTACCTGTTAGGATTAGTTCACTTAGAGAAAAAAAAGTATTAAGAGATCAAAAACTTACATTAGGATAAAAATAAATGAATATATACCCCAGAGGGATCTAACAGCGTCATCATGCAGCCACTGTATCATTGTTGCATGTATGTGGCTCTTGTTCCTTCTGATAAGGCATCGAGACACAAAAGAGAACTAGAAGTGTGGTATACTGTGGGAGAGTGTTTGGTTTTAAGAGTATTGAAATTGCAGGTTAATGAATGTGGTATTCTTAAGCCTGCCCTAGGATGTATGGGAGGCTGAATTAATACATTTTACATTAATTTGTTATTGACTCTGCCTGATTGTGCATTACTATGCAAGTCTCAGTTGATCCTCTCATGATCAGGAGAGGATTCAGCGATGGCTTGCGAAAGTAGAAGGGCTATTTAGTCCTCCAAGAAAGGGGTGAGGAAGTCGACACAAAGGCATGGATTAGCGCTGCCAGTAATAGTGGATAATTTCAGGCCTTTCGTGGCTTTCATTTAATTTGAGTTCCATGCAATACACATAGAATGAGAGGACAGTGACTCATATGCATGACCTGCATAAAGCCCACTCCGGTCACTGGATATTAGGGTTCTCCTAAAAACAGCTTGGTGCAGCCCCTCAAACCGTAGCAGGCACAATAGAAACACAGCCAGACTAAGCAGTTTACAAGGACCTCTTATAAACCATGCAGGAGTGGCACAAAAGAATGTACTAACTAACAAAGACATAATCACTTCTCATTGCAGTTAGTCAGGACTGAATTGGAAAACCTGTAATGAATCACCTATGTGTGAGAAAATATTGACTCATAGTCTGTACTGGATGCAGACAGTCATTAGGAATAGTCAAATAATTTAAGGGTATAACCAACTGGCACACAATGAGGCAAACAGCCATTTTCAGTTCTCTTTAATATTTACTAAGGACAACTAGATGGTAATCTGCCAGTATTTGCACTATTTGTTTCAGGCAGCAAGGGTCCCTGGTTTGTTAAAAAGACTCTTAGTAAGTAGGACAGTACTAGACAGATGTGCAAGTCGTAAATTACAAGGCCAAATTTTGAGCCTGTAAAATAACAATCACTGCTTAGATATGACAATATTGCAGTGTTTGGAAAATGCTGTTTGGCCTACCTTTTGGGAAAGAGGCAGAGATGCAGTTTACTAAGTCCACACATAGCACGCTGTGGAACAGCCTGGGTCGTGACCTCTTTAATGGCAGACAGTGAGAGGTTCTGTTATATCCACCAAGGATAATCCATGGAGCAATCCACAGTACACACTGGTTACATACAGTGAACAGGTGGTTAATGGGGTCTGTTAAGTAGTGAAGAGTGGCACGTGCATAGCATGGGCTCATCACCAGTTGTGAGAATACTAATTATATGGTTACACCTAGAGGTGAGAGAAAGGCAACCCATGAGCTTTTAATAGTTAAGTGACCATTATCATTTAACATGAAATCCGGACTATTAGAATATATTTTATTGGTCCTGCTAGGAGATAGAGAGGAGCAGGGCAAGGGTATGTCAAGATTTGATTTACAGTCCACTAAGATGTTCTATATGGCACATCCAGGAATGAAAAAGCAGAAATCCACACCATTCCCTGGTTACAGGCTACTAGCTGAAGAGTTATATAGGGACCTAAAGGGTCAGCCCATGTTGACATGAGAGAAGCCCCTGATCATGCACGGGTTACATCCAGCCTGTGAAGGTGTTCCCTGAGGATGCCACTGATTAAAGGATTACCTACTCCCTAACATTAAAACATCTGTAATAACACAGACCTAGTGTCATACTCTTTGTTTCCCTCGCAAGACTGTGTTCCACACTGTCATGTTGAGTGTGAAGTAGGGCATCCTGTAGCATGAGTAAGAGACTGTTGTTCTGCTGCTGTTACAGGTGTCCTCTAGTTCCCTTAGTTTGGAAAAAGCCAAGTCTTCACTTCTTACCTAAAATGTAGATAGTATTGAATGTTTCCCACCTTTGTTGAGTTCCATAGTTGTTCTAATTGCACAGAAGATGATCCACCTGCAAGAGCATGAATAGGTCCTATATTTAGATAGTGCCTCTTAAAATACGCGGGTGGGACCTTGGAAATGAGCATCGGAAAGGAAACTACCAGTCAAATCATCAATTAATATTTATAAGTCAATATTGAGAGTTGTAGTTACATTTTTAAAGTTGTATTAATCATTTGTTCTTTGATTGTTTCTTTATTAATCAAGCATTAGTTACACACAGCATAAAGTGTGTTCCGCAAGTCTCATCCTCATTCTATAATTCTTAGTCAAGAAAGTACATTGAAGTCGAGTAACTCCTGAAGAGTTTCTCTTAGAAGACCATTCAAGGCTCAAAATAATCTCAATGGATTTAATTTTTATTGTAAATCTCTAGCAACTTCCCCCATCTGATGGTTTGTAACTATCACAACAAAAGTACATTTACAAATGTACTGTTAGAGTTAATTTTCATTTTCTTCTTCAGTATCTCATGTTTTATGTGTTTCATTCACTCTGTCACTCAATTTGAAATATTTCTTCATTCTCTTATTCATGCCTCTCGCTCTCATCATTATTAATAACATTTTTATTGCCTGAGATAGTGTTAATGTAGAAAGGAAGAAATTATTAATACAGGAACTATGACAGTTTTAAGCATTTCTCCTCCTTTTGTCATATACCTGCTGACTATTGATGAATTTTTTTTTGCAAAGCTTTGAACTAAACTTGCAGTTTCCAAAGGTTCAAGATCAAGCTTTAGATCAGAGATATTTTCTGCATAATCTACTATCTTTCTACTCTTTTCAGGTATGTAAGTACAACAATCTTCAATTTCAGCTTCTTGCAAACTCTGCTTCTCTCTGCCAATAGGAAATGTGAGGCATCAAGGTTCTGCAAAATCTTAGATCTAATTGCTACACGTTCAGTGTTTTCTACTTATAAAGCTCCAGAGGTACTAGTTGCCAATCTAGCAACTGCTGTTGGAAGCTTCCTAAACTTCTCATCATTCAACACTACTCCAACAGCAGGTATGATTGCCCCAAATATGTCTCCCACTAATTGTGTTCTCTCATTCACACTTCACGTGTATCCGTGTGAAGTTGTCAGTGTTAATGCATCTAAGTTCTGAATGTATTATCATACATCTTAGGAAAAAGCAATCCTAAGTTGCAAATACCCTCCCAATAAGCTGGCAATCTAAGGTATGCATTCTCTTCACAAATCAAACATACCCCAGGTATGGTAGGATCATGGCCCACATGTACGAAACAAAAAATTTGCGGGTCTGAAATAGCGACCCCATGCGAATTGCAATTTCTGACTCGAAAAACGTAATGTACGAAAAAATTGCAAATCAATTTTGCGATTCGGTGTCAAGTCGCATCGCGATTTGCGAAATCGCAAATTGTGATTTCCTAAAGTGCGCATGGGGGGTGTAACCGAATCGGAATTTGCGACCCGGAATCGCAAATTGCGACTGAGTGGCAATTAGTGAACAGGTGCAAAAGAAAAGAGAAATTCCACTTCCTGGTGCTGGATGATGACCTCAGAACCAGGCAGTACCTTCCATGGAAGTAGCAGCGGTCTAGCCAGGACAGACAGCAGAGGCACACCCAGCTGAGAGGAGCAACTGCAGCCATGGCAAGCCAATCTGAGGAGGCAAACACTGCAGGGAGGAAGAGAAAGCTGAAACTCTCTGTCAAAGAGTTGGTGGTACTCACTGAGGAGTCCTGCCTACACCATGAGGTCCTGTTTGGAATGGCAGCAATGATTGTCCCTGACTCACAAAAAAAGAAGATATGGCTGGACATACGAAGCAAGATAAATGCTATTGGAGTCAGTCACCGATCCATTGAGGAGGTACGCAAAAGATGGTATGACCTCAGGTCAAGAACCAAGGAAAGGGTTGCAGAGCGGTTGAAGGAGGTGCATGGAACAGGTGGGGGACCATCCACAGTACCACCACCTACAGCAATAGAGAGCATTGTGGAGACCACACTGGAGCCAGAGGCTGCTACTGGAATTGGGGACCTGGACAGTTCAGCACCTGGAACCTCCAAAAGTAAGTAGCAAATCTCACTTATTTACACTAGTCAAGGCACCATCTACACAACCACAGTTCACAAAAGCATGCATCATCCGAATAGTTCCATACCTAAATGCCCACCTCAAGTTCAGTGCATTATGGGTAATGTAATACAGTAGTCCAATATTTGAGGAATATTTATTTTGATAAGCCAAACATCTGAGAGGCACTGACAGTGTATCCCCTGTGTCCCCCAGGTCTCCCTCAGGTATCCACTGATGGCCTCAGTGTGGAGGGAGATGACAATGCTACCATGGCAGCAGACGAGGCAGTCAGCATTTCCGCATGGAAGTGCAGCACCACACCAATTGTTCCCCAGGCACATGAGACAACAGAGGAGACAGATGTTGAAATGAAGCAGTACACCTGACACCCGGGCCACAGATGGGTGAGAGTCGGCCACTGAGAACAGCAGTGTCTGGGCACAGAAGATGGCATCTGACCCATGATACACGTGAGGAGGATGTCACTACACAACAATTCCTTGGACTGGAGGCATCCCTACTCAGCAGTCACCATCTGCAAAATAAACACATGCAGATGATTAACTGGAACCTGCACCAAATGCAACAGACCCTCACACAGGGATTTGGGAATGTTGAAACCATATTATCCACCATGAACATCAACATGCTCATCCTCACCACTGCCATCAATTACCTATGTAGGGAAATGGTGGTGGATCGGGCCCATGCATGGCGCAAAGAGTGCAACACAGCTGTATGTTTGGACCGGCTCAGTCAGTCCATTGGCCGCCTAGCCACCACAACTACATGCCTGTCAAGACGCACTGTCACACTCCAGGTTGAAGTAGGGCATTTTGGTGGAGATGTGGCAAGGGGACTAGGGCACATTATTGCTGCTATTGACCTCATTCATACCTCCCAGGCAGCAAGAGGTACTGGTGACACCCCTCAGGACAGTAAGGACATATCAAGTGTAAGCAGCATTTCTTCCTCAGATGCTCGCATCCTTCATAGTAACAGTGCCCACCAGACATCTGTGGACCAACCAGGCACAGGCCATGGTGGTCGTAGCCGTAGGAGGGTGTGATGTTGTCTCCCTAGGTTTAACCTAAGGCACATGAGTGGAATGTGTTAAGTTTTGTTACATAACACTTGTTTACTGCTGGCTATACACCATCATTTACATTATACACACCTGACATTAAAGGATATTTTTATTTTGCACAACCTGGCTATGGGTGTCTTACATTTGTGAGTGCTGTTACAGTTGGCACTTATCTGCCAAAGTAATGAGTTGCTATGTGATCCAGTCACCGTCTGCCCTCCATTGCGATGCTACTATCCCCAGGCTGTCGTTGTGGTGGTTCCTGCTTCTCATCCTCCAAATCTGTGTCAGCTAGTGTGAGATGTAGCCCACGTCTGGTTGCTATGTTATGTAGGATGGTACATGTAGCCACAATCTTGCATGCAGTCTCTGGGGCTTACTGGAGTGCACCTCAAAGGCATCTAAAACGGAACTTCAACATGTCAAAGGTCCTCTAAATGACGGTTCTGGTGCAGCGATGTCCAATGTTGTAGCGCCTCTCATTCTGATTGGCATGTGTTAGGTATGGGGTGAGTATCCATGGCCTCAGAGCATATGCACTGTCACCTGTGTAACAAAACAGCAAATATGAGCATGGCTTCACATGGGTATGCAGAGACATGTATTTATGACATTGGTGTGTACTATATAGTACCTAATAAATATCCATCATCAAACTCTCCACCTTCTAGGCGTTGGTGTATCCCACTGTGCCTGAATATATACACATCTTGTGTGCTCCCTGGAAATGTTGCCACTATATCAGTAATTACAACATGGGCATCACATATCACTTGGATGTTGAGTGAGTGAGTACATTTCCTATTGTGGACCACATTTTCCAGATTTGCAGGAGGACATAAGGGTATATGTGTCCCTTCCACACACCCTATTACAAGGGGAAAGTTTGCAATTCTATAGAAGTCCAATTTGGTGTTGTGTATTTCCTCTGCATTCCTGGGAAGGTAAATATAGCTGGATATGTGTGCGAGTATGGCATCTAAGAATCGTCTAAAGAATCATGACAGGGCACTTTGGGACACCCCAACAGCAATCACCCCCTGGTAGCTACCTGAGGCTAAGAAGTGCAGTGAGCACAGCACTTGCACATGTGTGGAGATGGGGCAGCTGCACAGGGTTTGGCTTTCTAGCTGAGGTTTCAGCAGTTCAATGATCTTTAAGATGACTATGCTGCTCAGTCTATATTTCTCATATATTTCCTCCTCAGTCTGTTGAAATATGCCTGGTTCTGTATATCCTCTCCTGTCTCTGCCTCCTCTTCCTCTGCTGGGCAGCCTGGACTCACCTCCTCCATACAATCACGTAGAGTGCAGCCATTTTGAAAAAACCCAGATGCCTTCTGGGTCTGCTTTTATACTTTGGTTCTGATTACCACCTGTTTGGAATCAGTGGTAATCTGGGTGTGCAAAATGGCCAATTTGAACTAATCGCAATTTACGACTCCCTTGTACATTCGGTTTGCAAGTCATAAATTGCAATTTATTTTTTGCAAGTCACATAATCCAGTTGCAAATGTTTATGATTCAGTAATTGGTCGTATCGCTTTTTGGGACTCCAAAATCAATCAATCATTAAATTTATAAAGCGCGCTATGTACCCGTTAGGGTTTCGAGGCGCTTGGGGGGGGGGGGTAGCTGCTATCGTTTGAAGAGCCATGTCTGCCATGCCATGCATTTGTACATACCATTTCATGTTTTGCACGGTCACAAATAGTGCTGCGACCAATTTGCGAGTCGCAAAACGTACTTACATGTGTCCCCATCTTCTTAAAATATTTGACATGATCACCCAGACAATTCAAACAGGTGATCACAATACCTATTTCCCACTGGTAGCTTTCTGCCACTGATTCTCCTATTGAACAGAGATACATTTTCTCTGTGCCTTAATCTTCTGTCCTCCATATAATCTTTTGCACATCTTCCTTCTTAAAAGCACTTTTTGCACTATTTCTCTCTTCTAACATCCAAACAAAAGCTGTTTGTTTTGAGTTCATCAAGCACGTTAGGTTTTTCTCATGTGCCTTAACAGTGTTAACAGGAGGAAATGGTGTAAAGTATTGCCATGCAGTCTCCATCTCGCTAGTTTGTGGGTGTATATTGATTATTTTCATTAAAATAATGAAACTTTTGAAAGGACCATGTCCAACATTAGAGTAATAATATTCAAAATGTCTTTGTCTATATACTAATCTAAGGAATATACTACATGAGATAGCATAAGAAAGTGGAAAACGTTGACATGAAACTTGTTCATCTTCTGAAGATGGCATGTGTGCACAACCTCAACAATCCTTAAAATCAATAGCTTTAGTGTATTCTTGTATTTTTCTAGAATAAACATTCATTGAGTAATCTGTCCTCATATAATCTAAGAATGATGCTTTCAATTTATCTTCATCTGTAGTTGTCCTAGGCGCTGCATTTATAAACTCTACCACATTTTTCTGTGTAAAGTGTGAAAAGTATAAATAACACTACTGCTACTCCAACCAAAACTATGAGGTCAAGTGAAGTCCCTAAGAATATTTTGCACCCAGTTCTATTAGTGATATGCATGTTCTTTTATAGCCAGATCTACCATCAATATTCATTTGTAACAGCAAATGTATTGTTTTTGTTAAAGTTGTGCAATAATCATATCCTCTTCTTCAGATTAGTTTCTTCTTGAATCAATCTTTTTCATTAGTCTTTCATTAATTATTTCTTCGTATAGACAATCCTTAACCCTACTCTGTGTTCTTCTAAAATTTTATTCCTACTCTTCAGCTACTCCCTCGTGCCTGGGTACTTTGCTTTATGCCTTGGCAAAAAACTCTGCTCCACTCATGAAGGAATCAGAATTCGGGAAGTTTGCGATATGTAGAGCAGCACAGAGTAATTTTTTCCTGGTTGTCGGCATGAGATTTGTTTTTGGTGCTCACGAGTGAGAGATACAATATTCTCAGGCCGGTAACAAGCGTGGGTGAGATTTTTCGCCCGCACAGTGTCAAGATAGTGCTGCTCACGAGTGCAAAAGCACCTTGAGTAGATTTTCAACTCGAGAAGCAGATAATTGTACTTAAAAAATGTTTTTTGAGTGGATTTTCTTCTCCAATAGACCATTCAAGTTGTTTTTTGTGAGAAAAGCCTTTTTTTAACTTTTATTTTCCAACAGGACAGTTGTGCCCCAGAGACTCCAACTTTTTGTTCCTGTCCAGCAGCCTCCTCCCAGTGCTTTGTCCATCTCCTGGTCACTTTTCACTTGGTTTTCAAAGTGGAAAGATCACTCTGTTTGTCTCCTGGATATGTACCTTTGGATTTAAGGACTTTGCTTTTGCGGTATCACACAAGTAAGATAAGAATGTATTGATTAAGGGTGTTATTTGTTTGATAGGGCATGCACCAGTATTTCGTTTGTACTCGTTTGTACTCTTATTTGATTTTTAATTTTTAATTAATGTTGTTGTTTGACTATGTGGCTACTAGCCATTTTGTGCATCCAGCCAGTGTGCCTTTGCCATAGGCTTGTATGTGTTCTCTGTTCTCCATGCCTCCTTACTCTTTGCTGTTCTTTGACCGTGAGGCTGGCAGTCATTTTGTGCATCCAGCCAGTGTGCCTTTGACCCATAGGCTTGCATGTGTTCTTTGTTCTCCATCCCTCCTTGCTCTCTGCTGATGTCTGACAATGTGGCTGGCAGCCATTGTTTGTGAATCCAGCCAGTGTACCTTTGCCATAGTCATGCATGTGTTCTTTGTTCTCTATGACTCTTTGCTCACTGTTGTTTTTCAGCCATGGGGCTGGTGGCCATTTTGTTCATCCAGTCGGTGTGACTTCACCCCAGGCGTGCGTTAATGAATGTGATATCAGTTTCATAATATGCTTGGGGATCGTTGTAGACTGTGTATACTTAGAATATGATTTTGATATAATACAAACATTAGCAATTATTGATCTTCTTAATTTATTTTTTCATTTTAATTGTTTACTATTGTTTTTTTTAATTTGTGTATACTTTTAATTTCGTACTGTTTATTTTATTTTATTTTTACTTTTGTTTTCAGATTTCTTTACATTTTTTAAATGTTATTTTGTATTTTTAATTTTAAATTCATTTATTTAATTTTTTGCATTTTGCCTTGATTCATCCAACCATCCATCCACTTTAGGTGTACAGCTGTGCTACAGCATTCAGTTTCTTTAGGTATAACTCCATTTCCACCTGGACTCTCTGGCTATGGTACACAGCAGACATATTAGCAGCATCACTCATTTCTTAAATGATTATTCCATTTCCCCTGGGCCACCTTGCTGCCATATGTTTTTAAGGACTACCTATTTGACTACCATAGGTGTCTCCTTTAAAATAGATGGACATAAAGAAAATATTTATATCTCTATGTTGTGTTGTCTGTTTTTGTAATGAAATGTTATGGTATGGTGGTGGTGTGGTCTGACCCTACAATGTTTGGATAAATTGTTATTTATTACATTATTAAATAACTGCACTAATATTTAATTTGTCTCTACTATTTCAACCTGCAACAATGCCAGGTTTCACTGGCTGCATGGTATTCCTGCTTGGTTGCTTTTAGGTGCACAAGAGAAAAAGAGACATCACCAGTCATACTGCCAAAGAAAAGGCCTGTACATTGATTTCTGTCCTCCAATCCCTTCCACTTGTGCAGCTTAATACCACTGCCAACTGAGAAATATAAGATGGCCCCAAAGAAAGTTGCTCCAGAGAAAGTGGTCAGTGATAAGAAGCAGCTTTCCACCAGTGGCGTGCCATCTGTAACTTTTTTCTGGAGACGTGTGCCTGCCACACCGGCCTCCAGGGAGGAACCTCACCAACAGCACCACCCTAGGCCTAAGACTGTGGGACTGATTATGACCTTGGTGGATGGTATACTCTGTCACAAACAAGACGGATATCCCGCCCACCATATTACACAATCCATTATATTCTAATGAACTTGTAAAACAGCATCTCTGACATCCGTCATGTTTGTGACGGAGTATTCCATCTTTAAAAGTTGTTATAGGCCCTATATCTGACAGTGAGCAGCCACTTTAATCATGGCAATGCTGACGAGTAGTGATGCTGATGTCCCTTTCACAAAGTAGTACCCAATAATTTCAGGAAATAGAGCAAAGTGGACAGCAGTTGCAGCCAGCAATAGTAGACCTTCCTGAAGTTGGAGGAGCAAACAGGATATCGAGCTTCATGCTGAGCAAGAACCTCTTCTTTTGAAATCACTGGCTCCCAGATCTCCAGCAAGGTAAAGGAAGACTACTACTCCACCATCTTCCCCAAGCACCACTTCTGATGACGATGATAGGAACATGGTGTGGACCCCAGCAGAGTCTGGGAGATGCCAGGAGAGGCAAGAGAAAAGGAAAGTTCCAGAATGCCTTAGAATCATGGAAGGGGAGGACGAGGATGATGACAATAATGAGCCATTCATTGTGGAAGCTGGCACAGAGGAGCTCTATATTACTATTCAACACACTCCAAGGGATGTGGCATGGGTAGCAGTGCCAGTTCTCATATTTGTAAGGCCCCAGCTGAGACCTTCTCCAACCCCTACGTTAGTGGAAGTATGCACTGCAGAGAGGCAATCAACAACACACCCACCTACCACCAGTTCTTTTTCAGGCCTTGGCAGTGGGCCAGTAAGGAAGTTCTTCTCCCCAGTTTGGGACTTTTTTACAATTAGCAAACAGGAGGAGAACATTTCAATATGCTCCATTTGGCATACAAGTGTTTGTCTAAGTAAGTCTGGTTCACATCATGATAGTGGAGGCCAGACGACCCATATGAAAAAACATCACGCAATCCAGTGGGAGGAGCACCTTAAACAAATTGCTGAACATGGTCATGGTGCTGAAAATAAGGAGACCGGGGAAATATCAGCTACAACTAGGGAAATCATGTTTGAATGTGAAGAAGAAGAGGGTTACATCCTCATGCAAAGCAGCCGTATCTCCAAAAGTGCACCAGAATCACCCGCATCAGGAACCTCACAATGTCACAAGAACACTCAGAGTAATAATCCAGGATTTGTAAAGCACGACAAATCACCTGTGAGGGTTTTAAGGCGCTGAATTGTAGGCACAAGGAGATTATATGATTTGCCCAGAATCACAGGATGTTGAGCCGACAATGAGACTTGAACCTGGTTCTCCCAGCTCCAAGGTCAAGCCTTTATGCCACACCTCTCCCAGAGGTGGAGATACCACGCATACAGTGACTTCCCCATGACACACATTGAATCCACAACCACATATTTTTCTAAAGTTGCCTGCACCAGTGGCTTCAGGAAGGAAGAAAATACAGGCTACTAAAATGGGCATGTTTAGGCAGGAGGGGCTCTATGACCACAACCACCCAATGCCACATTAGTGCAATGGGAATCTGGCAAAAATGTTAGCCTGGACCTCCTCCCTTTTTCTTTTGTGGAAGGAGTGGGTTACTTAGAACTTGTGGCAGCCATCTACCCAAAATGGAAGGTTCCAAGTTGGTCATATTTTGACAGAGAAACTGTTTCAGCATTACATCATGGTGTGCTACAATTGGTTAGACAAGCTTTGCAGCAAAGTGTTGTCCACGCTTTCTACCTGCCAACAGTCATGTGGACCAGTTGTCAGGCGACTGATTACATTGCATCACTGCACACAAGATCTCTTTTGCAAGGGTAAGGCAAAAGCTATGTACAGGTCTTGGCCCTGAAGAAAGTTTTAAGAGCATTTGGTGGCATGCAACAGTCACCATGTTCACCACAGAGAAATCACATACAGCGGCAAACATCTTGGATGATTTTACAGCAATGTGTCTGAATGGCTGTGACCTAGAGGTCTCTGAATTGGATATGTTGCCACGGACAATGGCAATCACATAGTCAAAGCCATGGCAGATGGTGGCTATTTCAGAGTCCTGTGTTTGGTGCTCTGCATCCACCTGGTTGTGCAAGATTTTCTCAAAAAGAGAGACAGAGTCAGCAACACACTGACCACCTGCGGATGAATCTTCACTCATTTCAGCCATTTTTTAAAGCCTTGAAGCAGTTTTGGATTATTCAGCATGTTAATAGAGTATCAGTTGGAACCCTGATACATGAGGTGCCAACATGTTGGAACTCAACCTAATATATGTTGCAGTGTCTGTTTTAGCAGTACAGACAGATCAATGACTATGTCATTCAAAGCGGAGAGAATGAAATTGGTAAAGCTATGACCATGGAAGAGGACAAGTTAGGCTTAGGCAAATCCCTGACACAGACGCTGCTCTCTTTTGAGGTTTTTTCCACAGGATGTTTTTCACACAGGAAGTTAGTAGTACGTTAAGCCAAGCTATCCCGTTGCTGCATCTACTACAGGGCCGTCTAAAGAAGGTGTCGGAAAGGTTCACACTCAGAGGTGTGAAGGAAAACATAGAAGTGGATACCTTAATTGGGAGCTTAAGCTAGTGCTTAATGTTTAATCCAAGGCTGCTAAATAACATTATCTCATCCAAAGAGTACATCTATGACACCTTGTGCCACCCTACCTGATCTACACTACACAACATTCTTCCCACTTTCATTCCTTTTTCTGAAGGGGGGGTTTCAAAATACAAGAGGTCATTTTTTGAGCAAACAGGAGAACTGGAAGAAGAACGCCTGCAATTTGGATTCTCACTCTGAAGTTCTGTGATGCCTCCTTCAATGTCCGGAGAGGTGAGGCTTGTCTTAAAGCAGTCAACACCAGCAATAAGAAGACTGGCAAAAACAGCAGCAGAAGAATCTGACCCAACCTCTGCATTGGCTTGGTTTCAAGTGACAGGGCTTAAGTCCAGTGCAGAGGTGAAGGTCGAGAAAGTGGCAGCACCAATGGCCATTCAGAGGATGTTACAGGAGTATCTGGATGACCCAAAAGTGGTGTATATAGATAAAAATCCAGTGGTATATTGGTATGGGAAGATACAGCAATGGCCAGAGCTCAGCAGACTGGCAATGAAGTGTCCGGTTTGTCCTGTAGCCAGCGTGTCTATTGAGAGTGTGTTCAGTGCAGCTGGTACAGTTATTACAGTGAGAAGGGGCAGTATCTCACCTTAAAATGTGAGGAGATTGACCATGATCAAAATGAACCAACATTTCATACCACCTGATTACACCGTTCCCAAAACACCACAGGAGGAAGAGTATGATTGGCCAGATTCGAGTGTGTTAGCTGACTATCTTCTGGGTGAACTACCTGAGTTTGACGACAAACTCTACTTCCTGGTCTGAGTATGCCAGTGTCATCATAGAACTTATTCATTATTTCTTGTTGAACTTATTTCTTTGCAAAAAAAACACAAAATAGCTAGTGGAACATTATGTTTGCGTCAGATTTATGCTGTCCCACCATTTTTTAGTCACATATATGGCCAGATTGGAGTTGGACCAGTGGTCAGTGGAAAAACCTCCACATTCTCTTCAGAAGATTGGACATAATGCCAGTCTACCTCATATTCCATTGCCTATCCTTTTTTTGCATCACCTAGTAGGCATGCCCCAAAAGATCATTGATTAAAAGACTGCCATTGCCAATGCCAAATTCTAATGTGTTACTAGCATCAACGGGGAGATACAATATGGTGTCCACCACTGTGCTTGGATTACAAGAAGTAACTACTAACTATTGTACCACTTAGTGATAATATATTTAGTTATTGTGAGTGATGATTGATGATGGATCTGGAGGCAGACAGTGAGGGAGGGAGTTCAACAAATTTGTAAACTTCAATTCAATGATTTGGTGGCTGATGGGTAATTATTTTTCCTGAAAGTGGTTGGACTTTCAAGCATGGCAAGATTTACCTCCAGGGTCCCTCCTTTTTTTATGGTTCTTCAAGAGACCAGACCAGTCACTATAGTTACCAAACACAAATCTACACAAAATACCCCAATACTCAAATTTGTTCTTCAACAGCAGTGCACTACACAGGTCTATCTTGCTCAGTTTGGGACTGCAATGGAGTTATTTGGAATCAGAAGGAGGGTATGGGAGGACTCAGGATGGGACTACCTCAATAGCTAGAAGGATAAAGTTATTGAATTTGAATAGAAACCAAAATGATGATGAAGACTCTGAGGCCTAGTACTCACTCAGCTCTGTGAATGCTGCTGAGTGTGTGTTTGCTGCATTGCTGGCTCAAACGTAAAGCTCCCCTTTATGTTCTTGCTCTGCCTCTGAGCCTTCTTGGTACACTTCTGATCCTTGTGAAGCATACCTTACTTCTTTCTGTAATACAGTTACTATTTTTCAAAAGCCAGGCCTGCTCCTAGTTCTTTCCTGCACAATTAAAACTTGGTGACAGCACAACACTTCAGGTTACCTACTGGACAGGGTTGAGCCAGGCATCCAAGAGTGACAGACATTCTGAGAAGAATGAAGAGGCACTGCCCAATTTGGCAATACAGTGTCATTTTCCTTATAAAAATCATAATTTTTAGAACTGGGTAAATTAATTTCAATCCTCCATAATTTGTATCTTTCAAACCTAGAAGACAGAAGATTTAGTGATATGTGATATTGGGCCTCTTTGGGGCTGAAGGACTGTTTACAATACATTCAATTGAACTGTGTCATTGTAATTGTAATTGTAATTGTATTTATATAGCGCTTACTACCCCTGACGAGGCGTCAAAGCGCTTTTCGATGAGTAGCACGCTACTCCGGTACCCAACAAGAATTAGTGATGGATTAGTATAATTTAAATAAGGAGTACAGTTTTAGTATTATTATGAGTTAATTTGAGTTGCGGATATGAGAGTTTGTTAGTTAGATTGACTGGAGTAATGGAGGGGTGGAGGAGGAAAGAAATCCAGAAGTGTTAGTTGGGAGTTTATCCTTCATTTACTCAATCCAAAGGCTTGAGATGAATAAAAGGGGAGCGGAGGAGAAAGAGGATGTGGAAGGGTTAGGGAGAACATAGTAGTAGGGTGAGATGAATGCAGGAGAATTTAGTAGGGTTGTGTGGGAGGTCACAGAGGTAGAGTGAGGTTTGGTGAGTTAGATGTGGAGGTGGAGGGAAGAGCTTATGCAGAGATATTTAGGAGATGAAAGTGGTCGAAGGGATTTGGGATGAGTCCGAGTGAGAATGGAGGATAGTTTGATAGAGACATGACATAAGAGTGATGAGTAGATAAGTGTGATAAAAAGAGAGCAGAAATTCATAGATATCTAGTATAACAACCCATGCAATGATCCACAAACATGCCAGGCACAGAAACAACATATACACATACATACACATATATATATATATATTTATACACACACACACACATGAATAGACACACATATGCACATACAATACATAATTAGAATCATGGGTAAAAAATACTTAGTCAGACAGGTTTAAAAGAGTGTGTGTGTATTTTATTGTTATTGGTTTAGTTTCTGTAAAATGAGCATTGTGGCCTACCCAACCAGAGTATTTTCTACCAGTATGTCAGTAAGCGTTACCTAGCAGGTTTAATATGCCCCGTTTATATTGAATACTAAGGGTACGTGATGGGCCACGGGGTAAGCGTCTCCAGCAACCTTGTGTGCCTTTGGCAATGTGTTGTTACTAGTGCGTCTTTGTGGAGATGTCCTTGTGCTTCTGAGCATCAACAACGCACCACCGGAATCGGCGGTAAACGCATTGGGGTCGTTTTGGAAAGCTGTCCATCATCCTGGTAAAAGGCGGGAATTCCTTTACCTACTTCGAGGGTGGACGGGGCGTGGCTCAGCGGGCGGAGCTTACAAGTTCTTTATAAAGGGAGAACCTTCTACTCGGTGTCTCCAGCAGAGGAAGATAGAACCCGAGCGTCACAGTCAGATACAGATTACGCTCCAGTACATCATCAGTTCACCTCCAGGATGGATTCTAGATCTTTTCTGCTATGGGATCTCTGAGCGTACAGCCTTGCTTTATCTTTGCCAAGCCCAAGAGTTAGGGTGGCTTGTCCTTTCCAGAGGCTGAGCTTCAACTGCGGCACCTGCTACGTTTATATTTCTAAGTGCTTCCTGTTGAGGTTTAGTTTCTGTAAAATGAGCATCGTGGTCTACCCAACCTGAGTATTTTCTGCGAGTATGTCAGTAATCGTTACCTATCATGTTTTATACGCCCTGTTTATATTGTACACTAGAGGTACGTGATGGGCCAAGGGGTAAACGTCTCCAGCAACCTTGTGTGCCTTTGGCAATGTTATTGTTACTAGTGCGTCTTTGTGGAGATGTCCTCGTGCTTCTGAGCATCAACAACGCACCACCGGAGTCGGCGGTAAACACATTGGGGTCGTTTTGGAAAGCTGTCCATCATCCTGGTAAAAGGCGGGAATTCCTTTACCTACTTCGAGGGTGGACGGGGCGTGGCTCAGCGGGCGGAGCTTACAGGTGCTTTATAAAGGGAGAACCTTCTACTCTGTGTCTCCAGGAGAGGAAGATAGAAACCGCGCGTCACAGTCAGATACAGATTACGCTCCAGTACATCATTAGTTCACCTCCAGGAAGGATTCTAGATCTTTTTCTGCTATGGGATCTCTTAGCGCACAGCCTTGCTTTATCTTTGCCAAGCCCAAGAGTTAGGGTGGCTTGTCCTTTCCAGAAGCTGAGCTTCAACTGCGGCATCTGCTACGTTTATATTTCTAAGTGCTTCCTTTGAGGTTTAGTTTCTGTAAAATGAGCATCGTGGCCTACCCAACCGGAGTATTTTCTACGAGTATGTCAGTAGGCGTTACCTAGCATGTTTTTTTACGCCCCGTTTATATTGTACACTAAGGGTACGTGATGGGCCACGGGGTAAACGTCTCCAGCAACCTTGTGTGCCTTTGGCTATGTGATTGTTACTAGTGCGTCTTTGTGGAGATGTCCTCGTGCTTCTGAGCATCAACAACGCACCACCGGAAATCGGCGGTAAACGCAGTGGGGTCGTTTTGGAAAGCTGTCCATCATCGTGGTAAAAAGGCGGGAATTCCTTTACCTACTTCGAGGGTGGACGGGGCGTGGCTCACCGGGCGGAGCTTAGAGGTGCTTTATAAAGGGAGAACCTTCTACTCTGTGTCTCCAGCAGAGGAAGATAGAACCCGCGCGTCACAGTCAGATACAGATTACGCTCCAGTACATCATCAGTTCACCTCCAGGATGGATTCTAGATCTTTTCTGCTATGCGATCTCTGAGCGCACAGCCTTGCTTTATCTTTGCCAAGCCCAAGAGTTAGGGTGGCTTGTCCTTTCCAGAAGCTGAGCTTCAACTGCGGCACCTGCTACGATTATATTTGTAAGTGTTTCCTTTGAGGTTTAGTTTCTGTAAAATGAGCATCGTGGCCTACCCAACCGGAGTATTTTCTACGAGTATGTAAGTAAGCGTAACCTAGCATGTTTTTATACGCCCCGTTTATATTGTACACTAAGGGTACTTGATGGGCCACGGGGTAAACGTCTCCAGCAACCTTGTGTGCCTTTGGCAATGTGATTGTTACTAGTGCGTCTTTGTGGAGATGTCCTCGTGCTTCTGAGCATCAACAACGCACCACCGGAAATCGGCGGTAAACGCAGTGGGGTCGTTTTGGAAAGCTGTCCATCATCGTGGTAAAAGGCAGGAATTCCTTTACCTACTTCGAGGGTGGACGGGGCGTGGCTCAGCGGGCGGAGCTTACAGGTGCTTTATAAAGGGAGAACCTTCTACTCTGTGTCTCCAGCAGAGGAAGATAGAACCCGCGCGTCACAGTCAGATACAGATTACGCTCCAGTGCATCATCAGTTCACCTCCAGGAAGGATTCTAGTTCTTTTCTGCTATGGGATCTCTGAGCGCACAGCCGTGCTTTATCTTTGCCAAGCCCAAGAGTTAGGGTGGATTGTCCTTTCCAGAAGCTGAGCTTCAACTGCGGCACCTGCTACGATTATATTGTACACTAGGGGTTCGTGATGGGCCACGGGATAAACGTCTCCAGCAACCTTGTGTGCCTTTGGCAATGTTATTGTTACTAGTGCGTCTTTGTGGAGATGTCCTCGTGCTTCAGCGCATCAACAACGCACCACGTGAATCGGCGGTAAACGCAGTGGGGTCGTTTTGGAAAGCTGTCCATCATCCTGGTAAAAGGCGGGAGCGCACAGCCTTGCTTTATCTTTGCCAAGTCCGAGAGTTAGGGTGGCTTGTCCTTTCCAGAAGCTGAGCTTCAACTGCGGCACCTGCTACGATTATATTTGTAAGTGCTTCCTTTGAGGTTTAGTTTCTGTAAAATGAGCATCGTGGCCTACCCAACCGGAGTATTTTCTACGAGTATGTCAGTAAGCATAACCTAGCATGTTTTATACGCCCCGTTTATATTGTGCACTAAGGGTACGTGATGGGCCACGGGGTAAACGTCTCCAGCAACCTTGTGTGCCTTTGGCAATGTGATTGTTACTAGTGCGTCTTTATGGAGATGCCCTCTTGATCCTGCGCATCAAGAACGCACCACCTGAATCGGCGGTAAACGCAGTGGGGACCCTTTGGAAAGCTGCCCATCACCCTGACAAGGCAGGAAGACCTTTGCTACTACGAGGGTGGGCGGGGCTTTACCCAGCGGGCGGAGCTTACAGATGATTTATAAAGGGAGAACCCTGCACTCTGCTGTCGCTAGGAGAGGAAGACCGAACCCATTCGTCAAAGTCAGATTACGCGCCAGCGCATCATCAATTCACCTCCACGAAGGATTCAAGTTGTTTTTCTGGTATGGAATCTCCGAGCGCACAATTCTGTTTTGCCTTTGCCAAGCCCAAGAGTTAGGGTGGCTTGTCCTTTCCAGAAGCGGAGCTTCAACTGTGACACCGGCGACGTTTATATTTGTAAGTGCTTCCTGTTTCGGTCTAGTTTCTGTAAAATGAGCATCATGGCATCCCCAACTGGAGTATTTTCTACCAGTAAGTCATTATGGGTTACCTAGCATGTTTAAACGCCCCTTTTGTATTGTACAGTTAGGCTATGTAATGGACCACGGGGTAAACGTCTCCTGCAACCTTGTGTGCCTTTGGCAATGCGATTGTTACTCGTGCGTCTTTATGGAGATTCCCTCGTGCTCCTGCGCATCAAAAGCGCACAAACGTGTTTTGCCTTTGCCAAACCCAAGAGTTAGGGTGGCTTGTCCTTTCCAGAAGCGGAGCTTCAACTAGGGCACCTGCGACTTTATATTTGTAAGTGCTTCCTGTTTAGGTCTAGTTTCTTTAAAATGAGCATCATGGCCTACACAACCGGAGTATTTTCTACCAGTAAGTCAGTAAGCGTCACCTAGCATGTTTTAAACACCCTTTTTGTATTGTACACTAAGGCTACGTGATGGACCACGGGGTAAACGTCTCCAGCAACCTTGTGTGCCTTTGGCAATGCGGTTGTTACTCGTGCGTCTTTATGGAGATGCCCTCGTGCTCCTGCGCATCAAGAGAGCACAAACGTGTTTTGCCCTTGCCAAACCCAAGAGTTAGGGTGGCTTGTCCTTTCCAGAAGTGGAGCTTCAACTAGGGCACCTGTGACGTTTATATTTGTAAGTGCTTCCTGTTTAGGTCTAGTTTCTTTAAAATGAGCATCATGGCCTACACAACCGGAGTTTTTTCTTCCAGTAAGTCATTAAGGGTTACCTAGTATGTTTAAACGCCCCTTTGGTATTGTACACTAAGGCTACGTGATGGACCACGGGGTAAACGTCTCCAGCAACCTTGTGTGCCTTTGGCAATGCCATTGTTACTAGTGCGTCTTTGTGGAGATGCCCTCGTGCTCCTGCGCATCAAGAACGCACCCCCTGAATCGGCGGTAAATGCAGTGGGGGCCCTTTGGAAAGCTGCCCATCACCCTGACAAGGCGGGAAGACCTTTGCTACTACGAGGGTGGGCGGGGCTTTACCCAGCGGGCGGAGTTTACAGATGATTTATAAAGGGAGAACCCTGCACTCTGCTGTCGCTAGGAGAGGAAGATAGAACCCACTCGTCACAGTCAGATTACGCGCCAGCGCATCATCAATTCACCTCCACGAAGGATTCAAGTTGTTTTTCTGTATGGAATCTCCGAGCGCACACTTCTGTTTTGCCTTTACCAAGCCCAAGAGTTAGGGTGGCTTGTCCTTTCTAGAAGCGTAGCTTCAAATGGGACACCTGCGACGTTTATATTTGTACATGCTTCTTGTTTCGGTCCATTTTCTGTAAAATGAGCATCATGTCACCCCCAACTGGAGTATTTTCTACCAGTAAGTCATTATGTGTTACCTAGCATGTTTAAACGCCCCTTTTGTATTGTACACTTAGGCTACGTGATGGACCACGGGGTAAACGTCTCCTGCAACCTTGTGTGCCTTTGGCAATGCGATTGTTACTCGTGCGTCTTTATGGAGATTCCCTCGTGCTCCTGCGCATCAAAAGCGCACAAACGTGTTTTGCCTTTGCCAAACCCAAGAGTTAGGGTGGCTTGTCCTTTCCAGAAGCGGAGCTTCAACTAGGGCACCTGTGACTTTATATTTGTAAGTGCTTCCTGTTTAGGTCTAGTTTCTTTAAAATGAGCATCATGGCCTACACAACCGGAGTATTTTCTACCAGTAAGTCAGTAAGCGTCACCTAGCATGTTTTAAACGCCCTTTTTGTATTGTACACTAAGGCTACGTGATAGACCACAGGGTAAAACGTCTCCAGCAACCTTGTGTGCCTTTGGCAATGCCATTGTTACTAGTGCGTCTTTATGGAGATGCCCTCTTGATCCTGCGCATCAAGAACGCACCACCTGAATCGGCGGGAAACGCAGTGGGGGCCCTTTGGAAAGCTGCCCATCACCCTGACAAGGCGGGAAGACCTTTGCTACTACGAGGGTGGGCGGGGCTTTACCCAGCGGGCGGAGTTTACAGATGATTTATAAAGGGAGAACCCTGCACTCTGCTGTCGCTAGGAGAGGAAGAGAGAACCCACTCGTCACAGTCAGATTACGCGCCTGTGCATCATCAATTCACCTCCACGAAGGATTCTACTTTTTTTTCTGGTATGGAATCTCCGAGCGCACAATTCTGTTTTGCCTTTGCCAAGCCCAAGAGTTAGGGTGGCTTGTCCTTTCCAGAAGCGTAGCTTCAACTGTGACACCTGCGACGTTTATATTTGTAAATGCTTCCTGTTTCGGTCTAGTTTCTGTAAAATGAGCATCATGGCATCCCCAACTGGAGTATTTTCTACCAGTAAGTCATTATGGGTTACCTAGCATGTTTTAAATGCCCCTTTTGTATTGTACACTAAGGCTACGTGATGGACCACGGGGTAAACGTCTTCTGCAACCTTGTGTGCCTTTGGCAATGCGATTGTTACTCGTGCGTCTTTATGGAGATGCCCTCTTGATCCTGCGCATCAAGAACGCACCACCTGAATCGGCGGTAAACGCAGTGGGGGCCCTTTGGAAAGCAGGGGGGGGAGCCACAAACTAGCAAGGGAATTCACACAGTCACAGGAAAAACGATTTTGAAACAAACACCACTTTAAAAGAGGCCAGGCTGCCTGAAAACACAGAGAGTCCACAGTAAAACAAACACTTTTGAACAATTAATACTATTTGACTAGAAAATATCTTTGGGCTCCTTACCTAGGTCTCTTTGCAATCCTTGAACACTGGGCTGTATCAGGACACAGGAGAGATGTACAGAGGAACACAAAATGGAGGTGCCTGTCTTTGGCCTTCCCTCCACAAACTTAAGGAGCCAGAGCAGGTGGGGGGGGCGGGTCTCAGGTGCAGCAGAGACTCAGGGAGCCAATCAGCTGTCCAGTCCCTGGGGCCTGGGGGGAGGCTATTGCTGCTCTATTCAGTATCTCCTTGGATACAGACAGGCTGAATCCACACTTCCAAGCTAGCAGAGTCTACTTTTCAGGTGAGGGGGAGATTGTTTAAGAGACAAACACTGCAATAGTTCTGGGCGCACACTCTAAAATCGGGCTTTTTTAAGGCAAAAAATACAGGGGGGCTGACAGCTTTTAAGCACAATTTAATTCACACAAACAGATTAAAAACAGTCTCCTAAAACCACACTCTGAAAGATTTATGTAGTCTTTTTACTAAGAATAGGGGTGAAAAAAATGGGGGCAGGGGGGGGAAAAAGGGGGGAGGGGGAGCCACAAACTAGCAAGGGAATTCACACAGTCACAGCAAAAACGATTTTGAAACAAACACCACTTTAAAAGAGGCCAGGCTGCCTGAAAACACAGAGTCCACAGCAAAACAAACACTTTTTGAACAATTAATACTATTTGACTAGAAAATATCTTTGGGCTCCTTACCTAGGTCTCTTTGCAATCCTTGAACACTGGGCTGTATCAGGACACAGGAGAGATGTACAGAGGAACACAAAATGGAGGTGCCTGTCTTTGGCCTTCCCTCCACCAAGTAGGTGTGTGCTGTACAGGCTTCCAGCAAGTCTGCTGGAAGAGGGACACTGCCCCGCTTCAGAGTGCCAAGGTGGCCCTACAGATAGCAATGTCGCAGGGCTCTGCAAACAGGAGTGGCACAGCAGAAAACGATACCATAGCAACTATGGGGGGACCCAAACAGAGAACGGACTGCTCTGCGTGAGTGACAGTGCATGAAGAAGGAATGCCATTGGATGGGTGGATCATGGTATCTGTGCCTGGACTTCAGTTCCTTCCACAACAGATTGATGATGGTGTGCTGCTCAGCACACTAATTAATACTTTCTTTGTTTCTTTTGTGTAGCATTTATCTTTGTCACACCTTTATCAAAATCCCCTTTCCCATCCATTCATTGAGATCCTAATCTTCTTCCCCCAGGCTGTGTGATTTTTATTGAGGTGTTACACAATTTTACACAATAAATGGGTCATACACTTGCTGGGGCAGATGTGATGAGAGTGACACCAACTCACTGAATGATTTTCTATTACCTGAGTGTGAGAAACTAGGGCTGATTGCAGAGGCCCCATAACTTTTTGCCCCCATTTTTCCACTTTATGCTGGTGTTTTCCTGACTCTGATGGTGCCCTGGGTACTGCTAACCAGTCCCAGGGCCTGTGCTCTGTGTAAAATGGATATGCAAATTAGGCTAATTATAATTGGCTAAGTTAACCTACCTATAAGTCCCTAGTATATGGTAGGGCATGTAGGTTTAGGGACCACAGCATAGGTGGTGCACACCTAGGTGCATTGCTGAGGTGCCCAGTGTCATTTTAAAAGCAAGCCTGCCTTGCTGGCTGCTTTTAAATTAAAGTTATATGCAAATTCGACTTTGGAATTAAAGGTACTTCGAAAGTCTTAAACTACCTTATTTTTACATATAAGTCACCCCTAAGGTGTGCCCTATGTGCCCCTAGGGCTGGGTGCCATGTAACTATAAGCAGGGACTTTATAAAAATAGATTTATAAGCCCTGGTGAGGTAAAAACAGCCAAATTCGTTTTTCCCTCATTGAAGTAAATGGCCTTCATAGGCTAGAATGGGCAGACTTTATTTTAAATTTTAAAGTCTCCTTAAATGTTACATACCAAGAATTTGGTATCAAATTGATTGTTATAATAAATCCCACAACTTCCAGTTGTTGGATTTAATATAACTTGTCCAGGTAAAAAGTTTAGACTTTACCTAAAAAGTTGCCAATTTCAGCTCTGCATTGTTTTTGCTGCTGTGCTCTGATTGGCCAGCCTGCAGCAGCTTCTGCCAGGCTGCCTTGATGAGGTGTGAAGTGGCCAGACTTCACACAAAGGAATGTGCTTGGGGGAGAGAATCTCCCCTCAGCAGATGGTGAGGCAGGAAGGGGAGGGCTGCCAAACTGGTCTTCAAAGGCAGAGAAGGACATTTGCAGCACCCAGCAACACCCCCACATCCTGCAACCCCAGACAGCTAGGTGCCCCCTTGATTAGATTAGGAGAGGGCAGGAGAGGGGTGTGTTTATGATTTTTAGCCACACCAGTGGGTGGGCTCAGCCAGATGTAACCTCCAAAAATCAGATTCATCCATGTTGGATTTTTAGAGACTGTTGCCTTCTGGGATGGATTTTTGCCACACTTCCCAGGAAGTGGTCATCACAGGGGGACACCCCTGTCCCTGATTGGAGAACCAGGGCCCCCCTGCTTTTCACCCAGGAGCAAGGATAAAACTGGCAGACCTGCACCCACACCTCAGATCCCCTCCAGAATTCAACAAGAAAGGAACTAAAGAAGAAGAAGGACTGCCCTGCTGGACCCCTGGCCTGCACCTGGACCCTGCACTCAGAAGGACTGCACCAGCTGCACACTTGGGCTTCACCACAAGAAGGACTTTGCCTGGCTTCAACTGGTTCAAGGAGGGACTCCCTGTTTGCTACAGGTGAAAAATTGCTAAACCAGAGTCCCCTGCACCAACTCATGAAGAAAGCGACCAGCTGACCACTGTCCAGTGGCCAAAAAGGAGTTTGCGCCAGGTGCATTCTGGGAGTTGAAGTCCGCACCCCCCAAGGACCATCACAGAACTTCTGGACCCTTGGGGTGAGCTGTGGACCCCAAAAGAACCTTAAAAGAACATCTGGGTGAAGCCCCAGAAGTTTGGAAAAGATTTGAGAATTTTTTGAAAAAAGCTCCAGAGAGGGACCGACCCGCCGCGGAAATTCTAGCCGGCTTGCCTCAACCGCGACCCGGCCTGACTTCGTGGTTCGTCCCGGTAAAGAAAAACATCCAAAAAAGAGACTAAGTCCGAACGTAAAAAGTTGACCGGGACCTCCCAGCCATCGTATCCGAGAAGGGCTCCATGGACGTCGGATCAAGATCCAGGTTTACCCCGGTCGAAGGATTTTCATCTCGAAAAAACGACTAAGTCCGAAGGTAAAAGTCTCCACCGAGGAAACCCACATCGCGTATCCGGACAAGGGCTCCAGGAGGTCGGATTCAACTGGCAGGTTCATACCGGTGAAGAAAAACTTCAAAATAAAGACTAAGTCAGAAGGTAACTTTTTAACCGAGGCCTCCCGCGACCTGTAGCCGAGCAGGGCTCCATCGCGGTCGGCCTGAAAGTTTGACTTTGCCCCGGTCGAGGTGCAACCAGATGACCCGATTGGCGCTTTTTGTTTCTAAGCGCTAGAAAAGTAATAATTCTTTAAAAATTCATATCTCCGGTTCCCCTGAACCGATTTTAATCGTTTTTGTGTCATTTTAAAGATAAAAATATAAACTATTTTTATAAATTGGTTTTGGATTTTTAAACTGTTTCCTGTGTTTTATTTAATTACTGTTTTGTGATATTTGAATGCTTTACACTTTGTCTCCTAAGTTAAGCCGTGACGCTCGTTGCCAAGCTACCAAGGGTTGAGCTGGGATTAATTTACTGAGACCTAACTGTACCTATGTGGAGGTTAGTGGCTTGTTGATAGGTGTAGGTACCTACCTGCCCTACCAATAACCCATTTTCCAACACTGAGCAATAACCCACACCAGCCCCATTTTCCCACCCACGCATCATTCATCAACATCATCATTCAGGTCTTGTGTTGTGTGTTGCGTAAACACTTAACCATTTCCAACCGCTCCTGACACTGAGCCCATTTCTCCTGACTTGAGGATTTCATTTCCTAACTTCAGTTTTCATTAAATATCAGCTCCCCATTGCTCAGAAGAAGTTGACATTGCTAGTTTTAATTATCATTTCAGGTCTTCTTTGTTGTGTGGCAAACTGTCATCGTGTTCGCCAGGTCTCAGTCTTTCTAAAGTTTTGATATAATATAACCTACTAACTCTTTGTTTTCTTTCAATCTAGTTGACAGTGAATGATGACCCTTAATTAATGCTGCAGTTGGAGTCCGCACAGGTGGGAGTGGCACCTTGTGCATTTCCTGTTAGCGAGCTAGCCTGCTATTACTACCACTGCCTTAAGATAAGATACCACCTTGGGAGAACCCTGCAGTAAGAAGACTCAAGTAGCAGCCCTCTTCATCCACTCAGGTATGGGAACTTTGGATTAAAGTAAACCTGGTTAGTAATTAACTTCTATTGAAGAAGATGTGTGTGTTTAGCTAGGTTTTTGTGGGCAACATAGGCAATGGCAATCACCCTCTGGTGGCACGTATAGTTACAGAGGGCAGTAGAGCAAGGGAATACCTATATGACAACACTTGTTTTAGCAGATTTGAAAAACAGGCCACACTAAAAGACAGCAGTGCATACCAAAATACCAAAATAAAGCTTTGGGGCATCAATTAAATAAAAAAAATCATATTTTATTATTTTCAAATAGGAAACCTACTCTTTCCACACACAATAGACCCACCACTCTTCCCAAACAAATTACCTCATCCCCAAACAAAGTCCAACCAGAGTCCAACCAAAGTACAAAGAAAAAGTCCAAAGTGAAAAAAAACTGGTTTTAACTCCCTTTCCACCCTCTCCACCCACAAATGTCCCTGCCACAAAACAAAAATTTTATAAAAGGGTAAAAAGAAGCCATTCTCCACATGGGACCGGAGATCATCGAGGGCTGCTTCTATGTGTGCCAACCAGTGGTCTTGAAACATGAAAGAGAACAGATACTCACTGTCTTCATGTAATGGAATCAAGAAAAAAGCCTGACAAAGATCAATCACAGCTGCACGTGGAATCTGATAAAGTACGGTAGCAGGATTCGATACCACAGGACAACATGGGATTACAATATCACTCACTTTTTTTAAATCCTGGAAGATCCTAAATTTGTCATTGGGCTTTTGTAATCCCATAATTGGTGAGTTTCATGGAGTCCTAATTATCTCCCACAAGATGACCTTCTAAAGCATGTTATTAATATCTAGGGTTGTTCCATTTTTCACTTCAGGTGTCATGTGATGAGGTGGTATTCTGTGGAAAACTGCATTTTGTTTATTAGAAATCCAATACTACTTACATGCAAGATTCAGCACCAAATGTTATCCTTATTTTGTGCATATCACTGTTCCTATCCCATTGTGTTCAATTACAAAAATACTCCAGTAATTCAATCACAACCCAGTATTTTATTGATCCTTTTTCATTTTTAATACTTTTTCTGGATCATCCATTCCATTTAAAACAGCCATTAGCCGGCTCGTTTCGTCCTCATGGTCTTTATCAGGGCTGAAACCATACAAAATAATATACAAATTATACATTCTATCTTGCCATCACCTTCCTATTTTACACACATCAATTACAATCAAATTAAATCATCTAATTCAAATTCAAAAATAATACTTGGATTATATGTTTGAAATACCCGTACAATCCTATCTGGAGGCATAAAAATCCATATCCAAAAGTATAATCTCATTATACATTGTAATAAGACAGCACCTCAACTAGTTTATTTAATTCCTTGTCTTATCACAAATGGCCCCATAATTTCAGGGACACATTAGCGTGTCAAATCATCATCATAACCATTAAGCTTATTATTTTATTTAACAAGCTAATAACTCACATCCTAACGTATCTAAACCCCTGTCCATTGTCTGGTCTATTTAACTTCACATGAAATTAATTCTTTTACCCACAAGTTGGTGCCAAACAAAACTGATTTTATTCTTAATGTTTTTTTCCTCTGAGGTATCATTCACCTTTTATCAGGTCTGCTTCCAACCGTCAATAAATTTTAAATGCCCAACTTTTGTCCCATTTACGTGCGCACATCTATTAAACTTAACATTTCAATCCAATTACCATTAGTGCGTTACTACCTGCATATATAGACATCTACTGATTGGTGTTCCCATTTTACTCAAGTCTTTTGTTTTAAATCACTTCCCGTTATTCTACACTTTCACATGGGAAAAGCCACCCATCAGATCAAGTGTATGTAAAATATGGCTACGCTATATCATCAGTCTCCTCCCAAAATGCTTGTGCGTTTATAGTCCAATTGTTTGTTTATTATACTTATGTTACAATATTCCTACCATCTACCCTATCGTGTCAGGCTCAAAGATCTTATTTCTAAATATTCTATTAAAAATAGGTTCAGCTTTGCAACGCCGTAACAGCGTTACTCCACCCTCACATTCAATAGTACCTTTAGCATCCACTGTTTCTCTCGCATGCTCACGTTGCATTTCCTCAATAGACTATCAAACCTTGTCCCTCTTCTAATCGTCTTTTAAATCGTACCTCATTAACTATTCCCAGCTGGTTGCTTACCGACTTCTCCGTATTTCGGCGAAACATGGCGGTCATTTTGAAATGTCCTCCATTAAGTGAAAAGGACTTGTTGTATCCCAATATACGTCTCATCTCTTCTATTAACCACACGCAATGACCTATTTTAATGTATTAATAGTTACTGAAAACTCTATGATGCTACTTTTTCATTAATACCCTATTGAACGTCCATAACTCATTATATTACACGCACTTCATGTTTCATTCAGAAACACGGTGGCCGTTTTCAAAGATCCGTATTACACAGATAGTGAATTCATTAACAGCTAGTACATCTCTAATATCAACATATGTTATTAATGGGCGATAACTTCCTTCCAATATAAACAAATATCCAAAGTTGTAATAATAAAAAGGTGAATCCATCCCTATATTATACGCATTTCAATAATTCTTTGTTCAGTATCATCAACTGCTCAATTTTCACTTATTTGATTAATTTGTCCATTTATACCTATTTTTAGGATGTTAATCAAATTTACGCTTAAGTATGTCACATATACCCATAAATGAAGGCTATTTAACCTAAATTTCTAGGAGTTTCTAGAGACCTCATAAAGAGTTTTTTCAAGCTTTAATTATTTCTTTATGGCTCCTTTTATACACCCAAAAAATAATGTAATTCACTATTTGTGTTTAAACCTTCTTGCACAGTACGTAACCGACAAATCCACCATGCCTCTGTTTGTCTTAGCAAAAGTTCCCTATTACCCCCCCTTTCATGTTTGGGCACATGTTCTAATATATGAAACTACATTTTTGTATCAGGAGGGTGAGTTGAACGTATGTGGGTGGCTACTGGGTATTTAATATCTCAATTTTTTATAGCCCTCACATGTTCCATCACTCTTTTTTTCAAACTCCAAATACTGCTTCCTATGTACAATTTCCCACAGGAGCATCCCAACACATATACCACTTAGGTTGTGTTACAATTTATAAATGAATTGATCGTATATTCCACCTGAGTATTGTACCTGAAGTTCAATGTTCTATTAACTCCCAATTTACATATCGAACATTCTCCGCATGTATAAAAACCTACTGGTTTGGAAGGCAGCCAGGTTCCAGCTTCTGATTTCTGATTATCTCTTATATAGCTGGGACAAAGCATATTCTTCATTGTTCTGCCCTTACGATAAACCATTCTTCGTTTTTTGGAAATAGTTCCTTCAGGTAGTCAAATTAAATCTAAAATATGCCAATTCTTTTTTAATACATTATAGATGTGATTGCTGTATAAATAAAATTTCGTAATGAAGCATATCGCTTGTCTTTTTCTTCTTTCCTTGATCTTATTATTTACTTTCAAACTCATTTTTCTATCAATTTTCTTGATCTTATCTCTAGCTCCTTTTAGAGTATTTTCATCGTAATCCCTGTTCAGAAATTCCATCTCTATAGCCAATAATCTATTTTCTAAATGCTCTTGCTGGCTACAGTTTCAACGTGCTCTCATCATTTCACCATACGGTATGGATTCTACTGTTTTTTTAGGGTGTGCACTCTTAGCATGTAAAACACTGTTGCAAGCTGTCAATTTAACAAATATATCACTGTGAATCTCATTGTTAACAGTGTAAAGTTGTAAATCTAGATAATCCATCCTTTGTTTATCATATTTCAAAGTCAATGTTACATTAAACCTGTTATAATTCAAATAAGAAAAATATGCAAGAAGATCAGTAGTAATCCCATTCCATATAATGAAAATATCATCTATGTACCAGCCATAAAAAATGATGTTGTCTACCCATTGATGTGCTGCATGACCCCAGGCATGCTTAGCCTCAAACAAACCCAAAAATAGGTTTGCGTAAGACGGAGCAAACCTGGAGCTCATCGCTGTCCCTTGTTGTTGTAAGAACCATGTTCCATTGAACGGCCATACCGGCCATACACTGGCATTTCGTTTATAAAGACAGTACCTCAACTAGTTTATTTAATTCCTTGTCTTATCACAAATGGCCCAATACTTCCAGGGACACATTAGCGTGTCAAATCATCATCATAACCATTAAATGGTCAGATGCAAATTTACTGTTTGTAACAATGGATGTAGTGAGTCTATACACCTGTATACAAACTGAATGTGGTATGGAAGCGTTAAAAAATCTTTTCTTTATAAATGAAATGCCAGTTTTTTGGAACACACACATATGTTACTGGATATGGCAGAACTGGTCCTGAATAACAATGTATTCCTGTTCAATGGACTGGATGTGCAGTAGATGAGTACAATGACCTTTGGTTAGTGCATTTTCATACATAGATAAAAGCATTCAATATATCGTTCAACATTATGTCCACCTGTGCTTGCATAGAATCAAAGGGAGGGTATATCAAGGATCACAAATAACTGTCAAAAAGAAATATTAAACATTAACTGATCATCTTTCAGGTCCTATAAGGTGAAAGTGGTGTTGTGGCCACTCATGTGTATGATCTACTACCACAGATTTAGCTATGTGCTCCAGGGGTTGGGGCAGTCCACATTAGTGACAGGCATTCGGTTAGGAAAGGTGTCAAAAGAAGAGGTGAAACGCTCACAGTCGGGGTGGGTTAAAGCAGATAAACGCCATACGGAAGAGGTAATGTATCAATGGCTGTCAGGTAGCCTGAAATGTATCATCAAGCTATGGGAGATCCCCTCCATTGCCATCACATGCCACAGGCAGATAAAGCATTGAGCCAGAGAGGTTGGTGTTTTCTGCTTCCAAGTTAGGGTTATAAGTTTTCTGGTGGCATGCAACATATAGCTAATAAGAGTCCAGTCTGCATTAGACATGGCTGTATATGAACTCCTGTATGGTATGCAGTTGGTAGGGAGAACCCTACAGTATATTTGATATGACTAAAGACCTTTTTCCAGAATATAGCGATCAAAGAGCAGGTCCACCAAATATGGGGGAAGTCACCATGCTCCATTCCACAAGTCCAGCAAGAGTTTGAAGTGACTGGATAAATAGCAGACAGTTGTGAGGGGGTGTAGTACCATTGATACATGAGCTTATATGCGGTTTCTCTAAGGGAAAGATTACAGTATGTTTCAGAAATGGCACACCACAGTCTGTCCCATTGCTTAGCGGAGATGTCTTCATTTTGTGCTGTCACCCACTCTCGCTGGTAAGGATGGGTTTGCGGAAATATGGAGTGTTGTAGAATATGATATGTATTGCTAACCGGGGAGGTGTCATAGACCCTGACGAGTGATTCAAAGGGGTATATGGGCGGACTATTTGGGGTATATGGAGGGACGTAAGGCTCAGTGGAACAGCAGGAGATATTGTAAATGTGCAGCGTCTGATAGCTAATATTCTATTTACATTGCTCAAATGTCTTCATGTTGTCACCCTGGAAAAGGTCTTGCAAGGTTCTACAGACAGCATCCATCCAGGGCAGGATTGGTTAAGGTTAAGAGGAGATCATCTGCAAAAAAATTAAGTTTATGCTCATGTCCGCCAAAAGGAATCCCCCCGATCTGCATGTCACAAAGCATGGCAATGGCCAATGGTTCTACTGCTAAGGCAAACAGGAGCGATGATGAGGGACTTCCCTGGTGAGTGCCATGGCCTATAGCATGGGGTGTGTAAGCCTTCCATTCACCCAGATAGTAGCCGTTGGGGCCAAGTATGATGCCATTATTTTGGAAACCATCCAGCCCTGATGACTTGCCTAGGGGGAGAGCACGAAGTGCAAGCCATATCTCTTCCACCGTGATAAAGGATTCTGGAGGCTTCTCTAGAATTTATGGGCTTTAGCGTGGTTCTGTCGCAGGCATACAAGTACACGTTGAACTATTCCTCCAACAGCGCATCACTACTGTAGAGGATTTGGTAGTAGGCCTGGTGTTTGTCTTGCTTGTTGCTCTCTGTGGTTGCCCAGGTTCCGTCAGGTTTCAGGAGCTTAGTTATGTGTGCCTTATTTTGTTGCTGTTGCAACATACCCACCAGCAGTGCACCCATCTTGTTCTCCCCCTCATAATAGTGTTGTTTGAATGTCAAAAGGGAGTATTTGGCATTATTCCTTCTATGAGCGCGCAACTGTCCCCTCAGGATGGCTAACTGCCACTTATCATGTTGAGTGGGATACGCCTTATCCTGCTAATCCAATGCTTTTATGTCAGAGGTCAAGTTGTATTCTACTATTCGCTCTTCCTGGCCATGCATAATAGCAACCATTGTGATCACTCCAGAGATTGTAGCTTTAAAGCCGTCCCACAGAGTGGTCAAGGAGATGTCCTGGTCTGTGTTGTGGGTGAAATAGTTAGTGATACCCCTTCAGATTTCTGCCACATTAACTGGGTCACGGAGCAGTCTTGGAGCGAGTTGTGACCTGGGGGGTTCCCATGGGCTCTATTGGGAGGGAGTCAGACTGCCTCAACATGAGCATGATCGGAGATAGAAATATTTGAGATCGCAATGGTTTCAAGGGTGTGTAGCAGACTATGTGATATTAAGAGGTAGTCGATGCAGGAAGTTGTGGCGTGGACATGAGAGTAAACGGAGTAGTCTTGTGTATCCTGGTGGCAGTAGCATCAAGCATCTGTGAGGCCTAGGTTGAGGATAACTTGCCTGAGTCTCGCAGACATGGCTCCCGCCATCTGATAGATAGTTGTGTGTTGGTCCTAGGCAGGGCCCCATACCATGTTCAGGTTACCCCCAACAATAATGTTTCCCCTGAGTTCCTCTAGGTGATCCTTTAACACATGGTGTAGATATGTGTCTGTGAGAAAGTAGCTTCTTTCTAGCATGGTTACCCCCATTTTGGGGCTGCTTCTCAGTGTTTGTCTGTGTATTTTTACTGTGTCACTGGGATCCTGTCAGTCAGCATCCCAGTGCTCATAGGTTGTGGCCTACTTGTCTGTCTGTTTCACTGTTTATGTCAGTATGCTTAACTGTATCACTGGAGTCCTGCTAACCAGAACTCCAGTACTTATGCTCTCTCTGATTCCAAATTAGTACTTACATCCTGGTAACCCAATATTCTACTTCAAATGGGTATACTGGACCCCATTATAAGTCCCAAGTATATGGTTCCTAGGTGCCCAGGGTGCTGGGGTTCCAGGAGATCCTTATGGGCGGCAGAATTTATTTTGCCACCCATAAGGAGCTCATTCAAACACTTCTTCAGGACTGCCATTGTAGCCTGAGTGAAATTTTCACTGCACCAGGAAACTTATAAGTCACCTATATGTCTAACCTTCAGTTCCTGAAGGCTAGGTGAAAGGTTACTGTGTGTGAGGGCCCCCCTGCACTAGCAGAGGTGCCCCTACATTGACCAGGACCAATAACCCGGACTTTGTGAGGGCGGGGACGCCATTATAAGTGTGTTCTATATAGGTCAATACATATATGTAGCTTCACAATGGTAACTCCGAATATGGCATGTGAGATGTCTAGGATTGAGAAATTGCACCCTCAATCTGATGCTAGTATTGGGGAGCCAATTCCAGGCACCCTGGGGGCTCCACCATGGCCCCCCAGTACTGCCATACCAGCCTTCTGAGGTTTCCACTGCAGTCCTAGCTGCTGTCACCTCACAGACAGGCTTCTGCCCTCCTGAGGCTGAGGCTTCCAATCCCAGGAAGGCAGAACAATGCATTTCCTTTAGGAGAGGGGTGTTACACCCTCTCCCTTTGGAAATAGGAGCTACAGGCATGGGAGGGGTATCCTTCCTGCACCTTTGAAAATGCTTTAAAGGGCACAGATGGTGCCCTACTTGAATAATCCAGTCTACACCAGTTAAAGGACCCCCAGTCACTGCTATGGTGTGAAACTGGAAAAAGGAAAGGGGAGTGATCACTCCCCTGTCCATCACCACCCCAGTGGTGGTCCTTAGAGCTCCTTCAGAGTGTCCCTGGGTTCTGCCATCTTGTTTCCAGGATGGTCAGGGAACTCTGGGAGTATCAGAGTGGCCAGTGCCAGCAGGTAACATCAGAGACCCCTCCTGAGAGGTGCTTACCTGGTTAGGTGACCAATCCCCCTCTTAGGGCTATTTAGGGTCTCTCTTCTGGATCCTTCCTCAGATTTGGTTTTGCAAGACTCCAGCAGGACTCCTCTGCATCCTTTGCTTCACCTTCTACGTCGGTTCAACAGCAGAACTGCTCCAGGAACTCTGCAACTTGTAACAAAGAATCCAAATGGCAACAGCAACTCTGTAACTCCAGCTCCTGCCAGCAACTGCAACAGTTTCCAGGTTGTACATGCTCCGAGGACTGCCTGTCTGACCAAAGCGAACCTGATTGTCCAAAGGTCCAAATGTCCAATTTTGGTGGAGGAAAGAGCTTGCAACCCCATGCCAGACAATACCTCGGTTCACTGGGTGTTTTGCAGCTCCTACGACTTTTGTGCGCTTCTCCAATGAATTTTTCATGCACAGCCTAGCCCAGGTCCACAGCACTCTATCCTGTGATGCTCAGCTCCCTGAGGTGTTCTCTGGTCGCATGGGATCCTTTTGTGTAGTGCTGCGATGACCGTGATTTGCTACTTCTTTGTCCCCATGTCCTAGGACTCCTGTGGGTGCTGCCTGGTCTTCAGAAGGCTCTCTGAAGTGCTGAGAGCCCCCTCTGTCTCCTCAGTCTGAGTTGAGACCTTGAGGTCCCTCCTGGGCCCGGGCAGCGCCTTTTTCTGCCAAATGTGTCTCTAGCGTGAGTCAAGGCTTGTTGGCAGAATCCAATGAAGAAAACCAGCCTGTAATCAACTACTCGACATGGGGCATCTCTCACACCAAGCAGAAACCCTCAACTGTCTTCTTTGGTGCATCTCTGACTTTTTCTTCCAACCGGAGGTTTCACTTTTGCACCTTCATCTGGGTTAGCTAGGGCTCCTGTTCTTCCTGGACTCTTCAGATGTTCTTCGACTTGGTCTTCTCTCTCCATAGGTCTTCAGGTCCAGGAATCGATCCTTGGTGTCTTGCAGTCTTGCTTGATTTTTGCATTATTCTTTATCACGACTTCTAGTGTGTTATGAAGAAAGTTGCTGTTCTTTCCCCCTGTTTTCCTGGGCTCTGGGGTGGGGTACTTTACTTACCTTTGGTGTTTTGTTAGACTCCCAGCGCCTCTCTACACACTACTCTTGCCTAGGTGGGAAACCGACATTCGCATTACACTATTTTAGTACATAGTTTGTGTTCCCCCTAGGCCCATTGTAACCTATGGTGTTTATCTCTATTTGAACTATTTTATGACTGTTTATGTACCTGATTTTGGTTACTAGTGTATATTTTGTTTATAGTACTTACCTCCTAAGGGAGTATAGTCTCTAAGACATATTTGGCATTGTGTCACTAAAATAAAGAACCTTTATTTTTGGTAACACTGAGTATTGTCTTTCATGTGTGTAAGTGCTGTGTGACCACAGTGGTATTGCAAGAGCTTTGCATGTCTCCTAGTTCAGGTTTGGCAGCTCTGCCTAGAGCTACCTCTAGGCAGCCTGGCTTCTAGGCACTGACTACATTTCACTAATAAGGGATAACTGGACCTGGTATAAGGTGTAAGCACCTTTGGTACTCACTATAAATCAAGCCAGCCTCCTACAGTGTCCTGTGCATTGTCTGGGGCATAGAGATTAAGAAGGGTGAGATGATCTCGTCCCCTCTGTAGGTGAAATGTCAAGTATCATCCCTCCTTGTCCCTAACCACTTTAGAAATGTGAGGGTTACAGCATGCCTTACAGAATATACCTAGCCCAGCATCTTGGTGTCAGTGTACTCCCAAAGTCTTAAGGGATATTTTGGATTGGTCATTCTATGTCTATCTACCACACGCAAGTGTGTCTCCAGAAGAGAAACTGCATCAGGATTGTGTTTCAGAATATATCTCCATATCTGTTTACGCTTGTTAGGACAGTTTTAAACCCTGTACATTAACAAATAATAGTTTAAGACTTCCCCATGTCTCATTAGTATGTACATGGTAATGGGTGGTTGCTATGGTGGTGTCTCCCTTGCGCCATGTTGGTTGCCATTTTCCTCTGTCTATACTTTTCTAGTGCCACAGAGCTATCCCCCCCTTGTCCCTACAGCCCACAGTCTCTGGAACAGACCTGAGGAGAAACAAGTGTGAAACATGGTCATAAACAATCACAGCTGAAATTGTGTGCCTGCCGTCGTCAGAGAGCTGTGTCGCACTTGTCTATCAGTAGAGGAGTCACCCTCCAAGAGGGTGTGACACCGGGACCAAACCAGCAGTTCTGCTGGCAGTTGGATTCTTCATCTGTTTGTGGATTCGGGGGTGGCTCTGGAAACCACACATGGTCCTGCACATCTGCCAGAATAGGTTCCAAATAGTGAATGTCCAGGCCTGGGAACAACAATACACTAGAAATCAGATTGTCAATTATCGCCAGCAGCGCCTATGGTAGAACACGTCAGCAAGAATGATTTGTCCATATTACGTAAGTGTTGTATAATGTCCCTTTTCATTTCCTGTGAGGATGTCACCACCTAAGTCTTGCCAAGGCAAGGGCGTCCCACTGCAGCCCAGCTTGGCTTCAAAGTGTCCCTAAAGGGGCCCTCTTATGGGGTGAAGGTCTCAATCTCATCAGTTGAAGGGAGTCCCATTAGTCGTCTTGTCTCGACTAGAGAGAGTAGTAGGCGCCTCCTCCTCTACCATTCAAAAAACAAAGTGAATGGATGCCCCCATTGGTATTTAATAATCATTGTTCTCAATTTGCTAGTCACTACCTTGAAATCCCTTCGTCTTCCCAGGGTGGAGGTGGATAGGTCCTAATATAATTGGATCCTGTGCCCCTGATATTCTAGGCCTGTCGTCAGTCTTGCTGCCTGAAGGATTGCTTCTTTCTCAGTGAAATAGTGAATTTGATTCAAGATGTCAGCGTTTGGGCAGCCAGGGACAGTTGCCACACAATGTGCTCTGTCAAGGGCTGGCAGTGGTTATTTAGGGTCTCCCCTGATAGTTTTCAGCAAGACTGCAGTATAGGCTACGATGTCAGTGCCTTCCACTCCTCTGGGTACACCCGATAGGTGGATGTTATTCTGATGGCTTCTGTTTTCAAGAACTTCCAGTTTGAGTTGGATTTCAAAGTTTTGCTCTTCCAGCGCCACCATACGTTTCCAAAGCATTTCCTGGTCTTCCACTCGTGCATCAACAGTGCATTCAAGGTCATCCACTTTCTCCTCGATCTCAGTCACTTACTTCTGGACCTCTTGGATGTAAGATTTATGATCGGTTTTGAGGGAGGTGATTTCAGTCTATATTTCTTGCAGGAAGTGGTTCATATATTCTTGGGTGATAGGAGCGCAGAGAATCCATGGCGTCCGGCTTCTGATGTGATGGGGTCTTTCGACTCCAATCTGGTATTCAGCAGTTTGGGCCACAGTGATGTGACAGAGGTTTCCTTCAGAAGCTAATTGCGCATCATGGTAGGCGGTGCCAGGTAGTGTGAGAGGACAACAGCTCCTGATTCCCCTACTCCCCCTTTGAGGTGTCGATGCCAGGGAGCTACCCAGCTGGAGCAGCCTGGCAGTGTGTAGCAGGAAGACCCAGGCCCCTATAGTGTCAGCATCCGAAGAGTTCCAGCGTGGGCACGAGTCAGCAGTCTTAAATTGCGATAGTGTACCTGAGGCCAAGCATAAATCACGGTGCATTAGTTCATGGGCCGAGCCAGCAGGAGGCCCATCTACACAGACTGCTCATGGAGTCTCAGCAGCAACAGCCCGCCCCTCATGCCCCCCCAGTTCAATCACAGGGGCCGTGAGTTGGGGATCGTCGACAAAGGGGAGGATGCCGGGTATTGCTGTCCAGCTGTATTGCTCCCCAAGCTGGTTTCCAATGAACAGCGAGTGCCCACGTCAGATGCTCTGTACCATTGCATGGTAAAATTACTCCCTGGAGAGGAACCACGTAGGGCCCAGCCAGGGACGCCTGGCCTCCCCAGCGGTAGTGGGACTGAGCAGCCTCTTTTTGCACCAACTGTCACCTCCGATGCCACTCCAATTCCACTCGGTCAACGTCGCCCCTTATTCAGATACTGCAGTCTGTCTGCAGGCCATTTCCACAATGGCTGCCATCTGGAGGCCTGGACTGCCCGCAGCTCTGGTGGTATGCTGTAGGGGGCCCTCTCTCTGCCCCCACCGACTCCCCACTCAACTCCTCCAATGTCTGCATTGCCACTGGGGTCCGCAAAATCGATACCACTGCCCAGGCCATGCTGGGCCCAGGTGCGATTGTTGCAGTGTCTCAGGTGACCACCACAGTCAGAGAGAGTCACGGCCCTGCAACTAGGTCCATGTGCGGCAGCCTGCAGGGTGCCCCCAACTAGGCAAACACCCCACAGGCTGTCATCCACAACGCACAGGAAAGGAAGACAAGATGGTGCCTCCAGTCAGGCTGGGCTGGGCCACGGCGAGTTGCCCATCTGGTTTGCTTGGGGTGTGGGCAAGTTTCCCACCAACACCCAGATTGCTGCCCTCTTTCCTGCACCACTCCATCATATGCAGGTGTCCCATGGTGCTAGGATAGTTTCCCCTGGAGACTGCAGCCTCCAAGAAGTGCGGCTTACTCCGCTCGCATGTTGGCCATGCCCCCTGAATGCATATTTTGCAAGGAATTAATGCATTTCATGCCTGACAGCGAACCCTTCAGTCTCTTACGCTTGTCTCCTGCAGCAGGGGTTAAATGAACATTGTCAACATAGCCTACCTTTGTGTCCACTGCTCCAGGGGCGTGTTTCTCCTTTTTGCATTCCCTTTCCCAGCTTCTATATTTCCTAACTTGATTCGCCCTGTGTGGACGTTTTCAGGGTACATTCAGAGGATATGAACGGGGGGGTCAAGTGTCTATCGGTCTGCCACTCCTGTGGTAAACGTGAGCTACCTTCCAATCAACATGTTTGTCAATGGATTTATTATCACCTCACAGCAATCACAATACTGACTTGCTCCAGGGGCTGGTATAGGGAGGGAGTAATGAAGGGTAATGGGGTGAACCAGAATGGCCATGGTGGGTGGGTAAGGAGACAGGCAAGGATAGGTGAGGAGAGCTGTCTAGATAGCAACTATGGTAGGATGCTTCAAAGTGCTCCCAAGTGCTCCCAAATCCATGTGCCATCAACTACTATGGTGTGTAGTGTAGCTTTCCCTCCTTCTTGCTGAATTGCCTGTGGCTGACTCTGCCTCAAGCTAGTCCACTGGCTTCCCTCTTGATAGGTGTATCAGCGGTGCCTGCAGCAGCCACAGGATGTACTGTGGCCTGGCTCGACCACCCCTGCCGATCCCTGGCAGCCGGCAACCTCGTCCCACGATTAACCTGCTGGGGTGGTATCTCTCACCTCTGCCTCTACTCTTCACCAAGTAGGGTCAGGTTTTCTTGTCCTCTTCTCAGCCTCCAGGCCAACCTTACTGCAGCCCCCACGATCCACAGGTGATGCCCAAAGTGTCCAAGAAGCTGCAGGCAAGACAGGCAGGCAACTGGTTCAGACGGGAAGGGACATGGTGAGTAGACTGGCTGCAGCAAAGGGTATGAGGCATGCACATGGCATGTGTGCCTGTGCTCTGTACTCAGCGTCCGCAAGTCTGTGATCATCAAGTGGGATAGAAATATAATTATCTATCTAATAACCATTGGCACTGTAAAACACCTTCTTCACTTTTGATTTGTGCTTTCTTGCTTATCTAAGGTGTTTACTCTCTGTTTCTAAAGCAACACAATTGTTTTTTAGGTTTTAATCATATTTTTCTGAGACAGTTGTAGAATTCATCCTCTTCACTTATTTGATTTTTGGGAAAGTTATGGGGTGGGAAAGTTACTGAAAGGTTGAACTTCTTCTATGGTCTGTATTTCGCCTATATCGTTTCAATGTCTGTGGTAGGATTTCTAGTTTGTATGTTGACATGGGAGGACAGAAGGTAGTTGTGGTCAGATCCGATTATTGGGGGATTCAGAGTTATTGTGATGAGATCGGATCTTCTGAAAATTACATCCGAGGTGTGTTTGTCACCATCTGGGAAATGTTGAGGTCTTTGGTATGGCTGTGTTACATCTTGTTTGAGTGAAGTAGTGTTGGTTGAACCATAACATTAGATCTTACAGGCTGCAGAGGATGTTTTGTGTTGTTTTGTTCCATTTTAAGTGAGACATCAGTGGTGTACAACTATGGTTTTGCAATCAGCCATGGTGCAGTGCATAAATGTAATAGTTTTTGAGGTGTTTCTGAAAATGACTGCAAAGTGGCCTCCTGACTCCTTTGGGTAGGTTTGAAGAAGGATTCTGTATTAATGCTTCAGGGCCTCATGACAGGTGGGTACAGATGTCAGTGGCTACCCAAGGGTCAGTGATGAACAGGAGATTGGGAAATATGTCTGAGATCATGTCATAGCTGCTTAAGCCATTCCAATCCATATATCAAATACTGATACAGGGAGAATTCATTTGCTAGGAGCTGGATGAGTGTAATTGGGTAATGGTGCAGGCGGGTAATACATTTGCAATGTGGGCACTTTTTGGAATGAAAGATTAAGCAATTTGGGAAGAAAAGAGGAACAAGGATGAGGTAATGGTAGCAAAGGAAGCTGATTTGTCATGCATGAGGAGGGCCTTTACACGGTTAGATGAAACAGGCAAACAAGTGGTGGGCCAAAGGTTATTGATGTAAGAAAGAGCAACAGACTAAATCCCAAGAATACCAAAATGTTACGTATTTACCTTTCTACACTCAGACAGTGCTTTCCTCGATTTAGTAGGGACACAGCCTGCCTACTTTAAGTGAGAATGATGTTTTGTAAAGTAGAAGTTAATGTGGAGAAAGACAATCCAAGTAATGGCTGGGCAGGCATAAACACTGAATGCAGGCTGACATGTATTTAAACATGGAGTAACTTGATTGTTTAAAATTCACTGTCAAAGTTTTGAAGTTTCCAAGCTTTGCCCTTTGCCCTTTGCAATGTTCTGTAAACTTCACAACATTGTGAGTAAAAATACCTGCTCAAAGTTATTTTTATGGTGAATGTAGACATAAATGACTTGAACAGCCTTCAAGGGCGGGTGCAGAACTACCAGTAGGTCCAAATTTACTAAGGCCCAGTGACAGTGCAAAGAGATGGAAGCAAATCAAAGCAATTCAAAGCATTGCATGGTATTTACTTTCCAGATCAAAAGGTGTTTTGTACTCAAAAGGTGTATTTTTCTCAGGGCAAAAAATGCTTTGCATTGCTTTGTGTCTCTTTGTGCAAACAGCAATAGGCTTTGATGTGAAGCCCAATCTACTAAGACAGCCAGAGTGGACTTTGCATCAAAAAGTAACACCTAATTCAAGCAGGCATAAACAAAGGGAAATTTATTTATTTAAAAAAAAATGCATTCCATATTTGCTGTAGTTCACAGCACACATATAGGCGGTCATTCTGACCGCGGCGGGCGGTGGTAGCCGCCCGCCATGCGGTCACCGCCATTTGGCCGCTCTGCGGTCAAAAGACCGCGGCGGCCATTCTGGCTTTCCCGCTGGGCCGGCGGGCGCCCGCCGGCCCAGCGGAAAAGGCCCTGCAACACAGAGGCCGGCTCCGAATGGAGCCGGCGGTGTTGCAGGGGTGCGACGGGTGCAGTTGCACCCGTCGCGATTTTCACTGTCTGCTAAGCAGACAGTGAAAATCATGCTGGGGCCCTGTTAGGGGGCCCCTGCCCTGCACTGCCCATGCCAGTGGCATGGGCAGTGCAGGGGCCCCCAGGGGCCCCACGACACCCGTTTCCACCATCCTGTTCCTGGCGGTAAAAACCGCCAGAAACAGGGTGGCGGGAAGGGGGTTGGAATCTCCATGGTGGCGCTGCTTGCAGCGCCGCCATGGAGATTCAGCCCAGACAGGGGAAATCCGGCGGGAAACCGCCGGATCCCCTTTTCTGACCGCGGCTTTACCACCGCGGTCAAAATGGGCAGGGAAGCACCGCCAGCCTGTTGGCGGTGCTTCCGTGGTCATCCACCCTGGCGGTCGATGACCGCCAGGGTTGGAATGACCCCCATAATGTGTGAGTTTCTTCTTTGTCAATCTAGTCATAAGGATTTCTTCTGGATAAGTATGCTTCCAGTACAAACCTTATGCTAAACACCACAGTCACCATGGTGTGAGGCTGTCCATTACACAAGGTAGACTTGTTAGAGTACAAGCGTAGGGAGTGACACCAGCAGCAGACTAGTCTTAGTAGACATAGCTCTATGCTGTGTTTTCCCTATTGTGCAGCAAAGCACTGCAATTTTGGTTGCTGGGCTGCATTGCATGAAAAATTAGTAACTCTGGGCTGTAGTTTGATAAAGCTGATGTGTGGACTATGGTTATATAATAAATAAAGAAGATTGGTTAGTGGCCCATCCGGTTGCTGTTGAATGGTAGGCAGGCAGACTAATCATCAATAGATAAATATGAGGAAGGAGTTAAGACCTCAATAAATTAATGAATGAATGAATCAATCTACTTGTCGAGTGCAACTTGCACCTGTGAGGGTATTCAGGCAATTGCAGGGTCCAGGGTCTCAGCCAAAGAGCCAGGTTTTCAGCATCCTCTGGAACTCCTGTACAGTTGGGTATGTCCTAAGGTGCAGGGCAAGGCCATTCCAGGCTTTGGTGTGAGGTGGTAGCTGCTCTGCTGCCTTATATTAAAGGGCATGGGCCAGCACAAGGGAGGCAGAGCATAGGTATCTGCAGTTTTTGTGGGATTTCAGGTGGTGGATGATGTAAGCAGGTCCAGAGATATGCAGGGCCTTGAACGCATGGATGAATAGCTTGACCTGGCATCTCTTCTGGCACCTCTTCTTTGCAAGGCCCATTTGCCCCCAAGGGGGGCAGAAAGCACAGCAGTGACAAAGGAAGATTTGTTTTTGTTTTTAAAAGGATGCAAGTATGGCCATGCCCCCACCATAAAATAATGGGGCTAAAGTTGTTCTGCCCACCGGTGGGCAGATGGGGCAATTATTCCTGATCCAATCCCCAGGGGGTAGAAAGCCTACTAGATGCCAGGGAATTAAAAAAAAGAAAATTGTGGTGTGGTGGCTACCAACCAGTATGGGTATGGTTATGCCCCCACCCCAACTGAAGGGGGTAACAGTCTTTCAGCTCTCCCCCACGCACACTAAAAAAGTCTTATTCCATGGCAAGCAAGAGTACATTTGATTATTTTGGGTTTTGGTCATACATTTCGTCCGACTTGGAATGGTGAGGGCTGCACCTTTTGGACTTTGGGACGCTGCCATGTAGAAACATCTATGAGACCTAGACACATCTGAAAACTAAACATCTGGGTGAGTCCAGGGTTGTGTGCTTCACATGCACCTTGCACCATTTTCTTTCCCACAATGCCCTGCAAACCTCCAAGTTTGCTTGAAATCATCCATTTTCCCAACATTTTTGTGGTGGAACCTTCCTGAATCTGCAGGAATCCTCAAAATTCCTAGAATTGTCACATCTATACCCATAAAAATTCAGCCTACAAATGTTTTTTCCCAAACATACCTTGTGGAACCACTTTAGTTCCCCCTCAATTTCAACATGTTTCTGGCTCTTCCCTAACACAGGCACTTGGCCCACCTACACAATTGAGGTATAATTGTTATCGTGAGGTTGAGGGGAACGTTGGGTGGTAGGAAATTTGTGCTGGTGCGGTGATCCCACACAAAAATGTGGTAAAAATGTGATTTGAGGCTAAATTTGAGGTTTGCTGAGGATCCTTGGTAAGAAAACTCTGGGAGATCCATGCAAGTCACACCTCCCTGGACTCCCTCGGGTGTCTAGTTTTCAGAAATGTCTGAGTTTGGTAGGTTTCCCTAGATAACTGCTAAGCCCAGGACCAAAAATGCTGGTGACCACCTCTGCAAAAACAGGTAGTTTTGTATTTGATCATTTTGATGTGTCCACGTAGTGTTCAGGACAGGCACCTGACTTTGTGGGTTCGCAAGCAGCTTGTAAGATTATTTTTTTTTTTTTTAGTTATTGTGTACTACATTTTTTATGACACGTGAGTTACGTTTTTTTGTGTTTTTTTTAAGCTGGGTTACTTATGTTGAAAAATGAGTACTTTCACCTCATGAACGTTTTAAAATATTCTTTTTGTAACTTTTTTATTGCTTTTGTTATGGTGTTCCTGATGGTTCAGGAAATGGTTAACAGAAACTGAAAGTGTGTGTGCTCAGTTGTGAAGGTTCATATAAGATCTTGTATCTTCTGCAGTGCAGATAAATAAAGAACAGCAGCCTGACTGAGACTGCCTTTGGAAACCGTTGCAGACGAAATGCATGTCTGTATTTCAGTGTTATCTAAAGAAACGCTCAAACCAATCCCTTAAACGAAGTTGATCCCTACAAGGGATTTACTAACAACATAATACTGACACACGATTACAAGTTCGCAAAGAAAGTCTTAAGTATTCAGTAGTTCTTTTTATGAGTTGCAGTGGGCGTTACAAAGCCATGACTAGAACAACCATGGGTTTAGCGAAAAATGGAACTTTCAAAACAATAACAAGTAATCTATGATGTCTCCGAAATCATGATTTGTCGTTATTAAAACCTCACTTGCAGTCTGAGTACCATGCTAAAATGAGTTTTCCCTTTTACTATTAAGAGTAAAGATCACCACTTAAAAACTATTTTCGAAAACGAAAGTAACATCTTTTTGAATCAGTAATACCTTTGAAGTCTGGGGGCTTCCTTGATAGTGGTGTCTTTTGTGCTTATAGGTCATTCAGGTTTAAGAGGACAGAACAGACAAGAGGCTTGCAATATTGATTAGTGTCAAGAACGTGTGGCAGTGTGCATGCTACGCGCCACAGTTACCGAAAATTCTCGCAATACAATGCAACAAGCCATCTTGCTGTTTTGTGCTGCACTGTGTGAAAGGGACAGGACAAGAATGAGCGATGTTTAACATTGTACGTAATGTTCCTGTTCTTTCCCTGTGCTGGCGCACTTTTGGCTTCCTAGCACCAATGCAGGCACATTTGCACCATGGTGCAAGGGTGCCTTTAATTGTAGGCAGGATTATTTTTGTGCAAAAATGGACACCTTCACGCACAAAAACAATCCTCAGAGGCATTTCCTCAAAAACAAGGAGAAATAAACATATTTCTCCTTGTTATGCCTCCCCTAGTGGGGTGTAGAAGTTTGAAACATTCCCAGGTCTACGACTAATGATATATCTGGAAATGCACCAAAATACATGGGTGGATGACTGGGAACATCCACTCTCTACCCATGGAACATCACCGTGGGACAGATTAACCTAAGGAAGCGATCTGCACTGCCTTGTATTTCTTCAGAATTGCATGCAGAGCCATGCAATGGGGCCTTAAGTGTCTTGATAAATGTTACTTAGCTTTTACATCGACTTTGTGCCCCTGTGAGTGGTGCAAGAGTGATGCAAAACTTTAATAAATCTGGTCCTCAGTGGATTGACCAGCAACATTAATGGTTGAATTTACTAATTTTCCATGCAAAGCAGAGCGGCAACCAAATCTGCTGTACTGCACAAAGGAGAAATCACAGTACAGAGCCATATCTACTAGGATTAGCCTGTTACTTATGTCACTTCTGTGCTAGTGCACACTCAGGCTGCTTTGCAAGATGCACAGCCTGGCATGAGGTGCAGAGGCAAGTGTGCAATTGCACGATGATTCCCATCCTGTGGGTGGATCACGCTTCATTCTACCATTGTGAGAAAGTGAGCGAGGGGGAGTCTTTCCATCAGCTGGTGATTTGTTGTATAACAGTCATCAGAATATGTCCATAAATTGTGATGGTATTTGTTAAAGGGTTGTCAGGAGAGATGGAGAGTAAGAGTGTTTCATAAAGATCTGCAATTCTCTGGGGCAGTTATCCAAGAGATGACTTTGGATACTCTGTTCCAGAAAACTGCCATTTTTGGGCGGAAGAGCAGAATGTGTTCTAGATTGGCATTAGCTATGTGGCAACACCAGAAATGATCACTGATTAGGAGGCTATCTTTGCAAATCTTGTTGATGGACCCCAGGCATCTGCGTAAGACAAAGAGGATGTGGTGGTATAGAAGCTGATTAGTCCCATTCACTGGCTTTTCACCAGATTAATTCTTGGGTGGCTGGAGAGAGCTGGAGAGCAGGGAGAGATGCTGGTTTAAATATGGCATTGACCTACAATATGATTTAGCTGTATTAAAATGTATCTTACTCAGTACTGGTAGGTTACTAGTTTTTTTTTGCACTCTGTTACTTGAAGTCATTAGATATATGCTAAGGGTGCAAACCACAACTCCCAGAATACAGTGGACATTTGGAAATACCTGCACCTGATAAGCCATCATGCATTACATTTCTCTGCCCATTGACTGAACACCAGTGCTTGCCCATATGAGTCCCCATTGCCCTCACCATTTGTCTTCATTACTCTTTGGCCTCTGCTTCACATACCTCTATGTACATGGTATTTCTATAGTGCAAATATAGCCAAATGTCAGAGGAGCGTTGTACATGGCAAGCATAATGTCAATGTGTAAGAGGAGAGGAAGCTGGATTGTGGATGATTGAAGAACTGTGATGTAGTGTCCTTTAAAAAGGTGAGTCTTCAAATCTTTCTTAAAATCGAGCAGCATTGGGGCAGTACTAAGGATAAGGAGATGTTCTTTCAGATCCTATGTGCATGCATGGAAACATGGGACTGCTGTCTTGTTTATTTCTTTTTGACTCTTCTTAGTCTGAAGTTCGATGGTGTCCTGACTATGGATGTGCAGAGATCTACCAGAGATAGATAATGAGATTGTCTGCAAGTTAAGCAGGGATGATGTTTGTGATAGTTTTGTAAATGGGGCAGCTGGTTTTGAAGATAGTGCAGGGTGACAAGGGGAGTGAAAGAAGTTTTGTCAGGATGGGAGAGATGTAATTATTATCTGTCAGGCCATAGATATGATTCCCTGCAGCATGTAGGATGCCCCTAAGTGTTGCCAGTTTAGAGTCCGGCAGGCCATGGAGTAGGGTATTACCACCATTCAATGTGAGAGCATGAAGGATTCACTGCGGCTCCGATGTTTCTTTCTAGAATAAATGGCTTGGCTTTCTTTAGAAGAGAGAGCTTTTTTTTTGGTAATGTTTTCTTTGAGGGTGAGGCTGATTCTCAGATTGAATCCAAGACACATGGCTTGACTTGGCAAGACACTTGGGGGCATATTTATACTCCGTTTGCGCCGATTGTGCGTCAAAAATTTTGACGCACAATCAGCGCAAACGTTGCCCCGTATTTAAACTTTGGCGCCCGAGCCCGCGGATGACAAAATTCACTGTGTGCATAATTTTTGGGATGCGGCAACCCACCCTGCGTTAATGATATGCAAGGTAGGCGTTCCCGTCCAAAAAATGGCTTAAACGGCCGTGCGTCGTATTTATGCTTTTGGGCAAAAATGACGCACGGCCGGGAGGCGGCACCAGAAAATGAAGCACAGCCCGATTTGCGTAAAAAAATAATGCCTGGGTCAGGGCAGGCGTTAAAATGGGGCAAACACACCTGTATTTAATCAGAACACATAGAACAAACAGCAGAGCAGCAGAGCAGCAACAGGGAGCCATGGAGGTCATTCTAATCCAGCGTGCACGCAGACGCAGAGCCCAGCAGCAACAACAGCAGCTACAACAACACCAGCAGGGACCCCAAAGGCAGCGCAGAAGGCAGGAGAGGATATTCCGCCCCAGAACAACCCGTCAGGGCCTCAGGGAACACAACATCATACAGAGGTACCGGTTGAACTGGCAGGCCATTCAGCAGTTGCTGCGAAATATTGAACAGCAGTTGGCCCCCACTTTGGTGACATCCCACACCATACCAACAGAAACAAAGCTGCTTGCCGTACTTCACATGCTGGCAAGTGGCTCATTTCAAACAACTGGTGCCCTGGTAGGCGAAATATCACAACCATCATTCTCCGCATTTCTGCCCAAAGTACTGGATGCCATCATTCGACTGACACCCCGCCACATCTGCTTCCCTAACACACTGCAGAAGCAGCAGGAAACTAAACAGGGGTTCTACGCAATCAGTGGCTTCCCACACGTCCTTGGTGAAATCAACTGCACACATGTACGCCTTGTGCCATCTGCTGCAACTGAACACCTCTACCGCAACAGGAAGCACACACATTCAATCAACGTGCAGGCCATAGTCGATCACAAAGGAATGTTCACCAACATCGTGGCTAAATATCCTGGGAGTGTACATGACTCATTCATCTTCCGTCACTGCACCATCAATCAACACTTCCAGGATGGACGGTATGGCAATGGACTACTTGTTGGTAAGTACAAAAACCTACTTATATATACACTGCACAGCAACCCTCTAGGACACACAACACATACACCACAACAGCAACATGTCAACAGGAACACACTGAGGTCCTGACATACTAGCCATGTTTCTTAAGTCACCATTGAACCTGTCACACATCGGAATTAACTGTACAGCCTAATGTGAAGACATTAATGAGTGTGGTTGCCGAAATGTCACCTTGCAAATTGTAAGTGTCCCAATGACCTTTACATTAATCCATTGCATAAGTCTAAAGGTATGGGATGTCCAGGGTACGTTGATATGAACGTGTTAACAACACTTTCAATTTTAACTCTGCATGGAACTATCATCTCACCCCAAGTGAAGACACACGGACACCTGTATCACAAGTCACAAAGCTAGGGAGGGCACACTGTACTGAAAATCCAAAAACATATTGATGACAAACGGTTAGCAGGCAAACACTTGCTCAGCCAAGGAAACAACACAATGCAGATGGTATAGCCTACAAGTATAGGATGTCACATCAGTACACAAAGAGTCACAGACAACACAAGACAACTACTCCCATGAAAGGTCTTTTTAATAGTGCCAGCTACATCAACATGATCCCATTCTTTTTCTCTTGCAGCTGATCAGGGGTATGGCATCCAGCCATGGATAATGACACCATTTGGCAACCCGACTACAGCTGCAGAGCTTGCATAGAACGAGGCCCATAGGAGGACACGCAGCATTGTCGAGCGGACCTTCGGCATCCTCAAGTCAAGGTTCCGCTGCCTCAACATCACTAGTGGTAGCCTCCTATATTCCCCCGATATGGTCTGTAAGATCATACTAACATGTTCCATCCTGCACAACATTTGCATCAAAAGGAACATTCCCCTCCTGAAACCAGACCCATACATGCCTGAAGACGAGGAAGAGGAGGATGCTGCCCTGCAACATGAGGGGGAACAACTAAACACGGCTGCTGGAGTGCATAGGCGCCAACACATTGTGAACAATTTTTGTAAAATATTATCACCATCACCACTTAATGAACTATTGTAAATAAACACTGATAAGAAACACCACATCATGGTCTGGCTAATCATTTCTGCACACCTTTAGCTCTAAATATCAGAAGAAAAGTGTCAACTCATGGAGCATTGATGATATAACAATCAGGACACAGAAAATCCCACTACAAATGTGATGCCTATCATACAACGGTCACATACACACACAATGTAAATGACTGACATCCTGTACAGTTCACCTTTGAAGGGCAATAGCTGAGGACCACACCTATTACACACATACATGTTGGAAACATGGTTCATCGCAGCATATGGCACACAACTAAAACACCATCACTCAACTAGGGGAAAACAGGCCTCATACATCAGGCAGGTGACATGCTTTTGCATCAGGAACAGGAATGTATGACCAGACCCTTGGCAGCAGTAATTCCAACTACATACAATCTTTGCAAAGACTATCTGTCACTAGAGTTACACATAAGCAGAACATACACAGCACAAGTGCCACACATATGACAAGCATCCAGCACATCACATCCCATCTACATGTCAGCCCCTTTCTAAAAAGCTGACACACCCATGTGCCTGGTCACACCCCACCTGTCTGAAGAGGTCCCTGGAATACAAATATGTGTACCCTGATATTCCCTCATCTACACACACACACTAACAAGAGTCATCCAGTGTTCCACACCCTTTCCTATGGTATACCATTGTCATAGTACTTTCTGACTGCATGGAAGTCAGCTCAAATAATAAACTGTAAACTTTGCACTTGTATAGCGCACTACTCACCCGTTAGGGTCTCAAGGCGCTGTACTCATACCGCTATGGAACCCCTCCTGGCTTTTCCCTGTGAGGTGCCCAATCCTGGGAACCCCCAGGGTGAAGCCAGGCATCCAAGCACTGGTGGGGCCGTTGTGGAGATTAAGCAAGCTATTGCCCGGAGTTGCAGAGTGAGACCCATTAATTAGACTACGCACTGAGGCAAGAATTATCTGGTCCAAGGGAATTGAGCCCAAGATCTGCCGAAGCAGGACTTGAACCCTGGTCTTGAGCCAGATCTCTGCTTCAGGGTCTGCCACTCTAACCATTGTGCCACACTTCTCCACTTCTCACACTGGCTTGGAGTTTTTAAGGCCTGGTATCACCTGTAGATTGCTTCCCGTGTGAAAGGTACTTTAGGCCATTTGAAAGCAAATCTCATCCAACAGGAATTGTGAGACACTGATGGAGGCCACACCAGTGATCACCTCCATGCACACCACCCAAATTTACATGCACCGTCCCTGCTGATGCCTCCTACAGCATAGATGTAGTCATTTTGGCAATTACACCGTTAAGCATTGCTACTAATGTTGCTGTGTAAAACTGTATCTGGGTTCATGTGTCACCTTCAAAACAACACAGGACATACACAGTTTGACATGTCAACTGTCTACTGCTCCCTCCGACCAGTCTTAGTCAGACCACTGATCATGTCAATTGTGAAAGAGCTGAATCCAGATTGACCCAGCATCCTGTCAGCCTGACTGGCACCTGTCCGTGGGTCACCCTAAAGATTCCCGGTGGCCACATATGGACCACACTTGCTGTTCAAAACCTCTCTTTCCTCAGAGGCTAATTTGTCATTTGGCTCATCAATGTATTCTCAAATACATATTATTGCATCATCTGACTTTTATTTGTATCATATTTGTTACAGTGCCCTTGAATAGCTAAATCATGGCCCATCCGTTGTGTGGGCCTCATTAATGCCTAAAGTAGAAAGTGTGACAGTGTACCTGGGCCATAGCCTTTGATGGTGTACGTGGTCTGCAGCAGAACCAGCAATCTCAGATAATGTCCATGAAAAGTCTACACATTTGAGGACCCTGACAGTTCACATGCTGAGTAACATTGTCCAAATAATAGAGATGGCTTGTGTGTGGTGAATATCAGCCATATTATTCTGCACAGAGGCTATGATGTTCCCAGATGCATTTCCATCCACAGAGGCCAACTTGAGTACAAATGTTGCAATGACACATGCCGGATCCTGACACCTGAGACATTCTCTCACTCAGCACACCAAGGTTGCCCAGTTGAAAGTCTCACTACACGTCTTCAGTGACAGGGTGGGACCAAACACGTGTAGGTTACCATGTCCTCAATGACTTTACTCACATTTATCTCCAAAGGATACACATTAGATACACGATTAGCTGCCACTAACTCGTGATGAGACCTGGACGTAACAGTGACAACATACACCTTAACAGTTGATACAGGATCAACATTGGACCACACACATGTACATGTACCATCCAATCACCAAAGTGGTTGCAAGCAGCCTATCACAGTAGTGTCCCAATTGTAACCTAGCATGAAGATTGAAACATGCCACTAAACCAGGTAATGCATTAAGGGCCACATGCATCAAAACCTATTTGCAATTATAACATAAGGAACTTTGAGAATTTGCTATGAAATCTATGCTAAATGGTATGTCTGAATTCTCTAAAGAAGTAATAGGGCAAACTTCAAATGGGCAAATGGTATTACAGATTTGCAAAAAGAGAATCATACTCAATTTGCATCTATGGGCCTGCTGCCAATGGTTTAGCATTACAGAAATTGGGAAAACCATTGATTAATTTGCAAGTCAGGAACAGCAAATCCCAGGGTGCTGGGTGCCTAAGTCCCCCTCTGCTGCACCCCAATTAAAAAAAATTTACGGACATGTGAAGCACACACATGCTTAAGGGGCATGTGTGCGCTACATGTCTATAGTGAAACATATTTTTGCTACATTAACTTGTAATTAGCACATGGTTACCCCAAAAAATTGTATAGGCGTCAATTGCATTACCTAAATGGCCATTTTGCAATTTGGAAAAGCTTGATACATGTGCTCACAAATTAGCTAATGAAGACTTCCTGTTAGCTCTTTCATATTTGGAAAGTCGCAATCAGCAATTATCTACATGTGTTGGCAATTATGAGTAATCTCCATTTTGGCCAATCATTACTATTGCACTGTGAATGCCTTCCATACATCCTGTAAGGCACATTTGCTTTCGCTAACCCCAGTATTTATCATTTAGCACCGTTAGGTAAAGCAAATTTTCATGACTCATTTGGACATAAAAAATACATATTTGTCATTATGCGTCATATTTTGATGCATACAGCTTGTGCGTCATATTTTTTGACGCACAGGAGTGCAAATAATGCTGAATCCAAATATTTTTAATAATTGGTAAATAATATTTGGATGCAGCATAATTTTCACCTCTGGAAGTGTAAATTATGCCGCAACCAAATATTATTGACCAATTATTAAAAATATTTGGATGCAGCATTATTTGCACTCCTGTGCATCAAAAAATATGACGCACAAGCTGTATGCGTGAAAATATGATGCATAATGGAAAACAACGGCGGCCATGTAATGCAGGATGTGATGTAATAGGATATCCTGTTTACAAATTCTGTACAGTTGGTGTACTTTCACTTTCACTTTGCAGTCTGTGATTATTCTAGACTGTGTGGCTGTGTGCAGAGTGTTGTCCTGTGATGTTGTGCTTTTGTGTCCAGAGTGCCATCTTACTTGTTGTTTTGTCATTTAAATATTGTTGTAGAATACTGTCTGAGTGTGTGTTGTTTACATTTGTCCAGTCCAGTGTTGTATTTATTGTCTGTGGGAGTCTGTTGTGGGTACTGTTATAAAGGGGATAGTTGGGCTCTTCTATTTGTTAAGTTTACTTTGTATTTCCTTACTCCTACTTTCCTCATTTTCCCCTTTCTTCTTTTTTTCCCACTACATTTTCCCCTTTTCTGTGCATAAATGTTGGGTAGGCCACGTCTTTCCAGGATGGGTGAGGAGGAATTGGGGGGGTTCATATGGCTGGTGTACCATTTCCTCCCACTGATGCTCGAGGCTGGGGGTAGGATGATACAGGGGTATCACACTGAGGCCCTAAAAGTCCGGTGGGGGAAGGTGCGCCATCACTTGGTGCGTGTGTATGGGAGCCAACGCAATGAGCACCAGCTGAAGCACCGCTGAGCTGACCTGATCTCCAGGGAACAAGATCTGCTGGACCACCTGGGAATCATGATTGGTGGCCATGTTGGTGAGTACAGATCATGTAAATGTGCACAATTAAAAGCTGTGTAGTGACATGAGATGATTGGTACACAATCTGCCAGATAAGTTGCTGACTGTGTGTAATGCTGAGGAAACATACAGGGTAATTGATGCACTATGTGAAGGATGACAAATGCTAGCAGTCAGGCAGCTCATGTTTTGCACACTTACAGGTTGCTTGTTGCTGAATGTAATTTAGTGCCGCCTTTGTGTCAGACAAGCTAAACATTAATGCGGCAATCAGGACTCTACAGGTCACAATTGCCAGTGAAGTATGGATGTACTAACATCATACCTACATATGTTGACACTATAGCTAGACTGACATTGGAAACCCTACATGATGCAGAAAATGAGTGCTGCCTTCACGTCAATTGATGATAGCAATGTGGCCCAGACATATGTCTCATGTATGTCTGGTGAGTTTGTAAGGAAAGTGTTCACGGAAGTGCTATGCCTGTTAGGGATTACTGTGCTCCTTCATATTTTATTGATACATGCCAGATCTGAACATGAACCATATTTGGAAAGGAGTCAGGTGCCCTCAGCTAACATCTTAGACAGGTATTTTTTGTTTCTTGTGCCAAAATCCGATTAGGGATGGCAGTTGAAAGGTATGGACTAGGGTACAAACATCTATGTTTGGTGCCAATCACCATTGTTGGGACACATCAATTTATGAAACTTTTACAACATGAGGTATTGCCAAAGTCCCTTCCCCTCTGTACCATATACCTATCTGTCACAAATGTGTCATGACCACATAGGCTGTTTGACAGGTCATGCAGTCCTCAAGTAACCAGCCTTTGGATGTCTCTCTTGGATGCACATGATGAGACGAATACACACCAATATTGTTGCTGCTCACTAATGGAGGTGCATGTTTGCCACCACATGACAGTCAGGGCCACTGCATGTGTGTAGAAGTGTGTGTAACTGTAGCAGGAGACCCATCCTATGTAAATGTTGGCCATGAAATATTCCATGCAGTATGAGCATGTCTGAAAGTGTTTGATTACTCATGTCAGCTTACACATTGTTTTTGTAATTTAAATTGTTTGTCAGTGCACTGATTCTGAGCATATTCTTCCTTCCATGCTTTACAGGTGGACCTGCACCGTACATAGTGGGAGAGGTGGCTCGTTTTGAGGACTCCGACACCTAAAGTGAGTGTTGACATGTGTGTTATGTTTTGTGTTTGCTGGTGATGTGTGATGGACTCCTGTGTGTTGAACACATTGCAAGGTGTGATGCGCTGCCCAATCATTAGTCTTGTTCCATTAGTGGGATTTAAATTCTTAGAAAACTTTGAGTTGACCAATGCTTATCCATTTGTCAGATCTTGGGTTTGTAGGCCATTCCTGTAGGGCCCGCTATGAGAACTGGTGTGAGTCATGTGGAATACACTAGTTACAATAAGAGTTGCACTGGGACTCGTCTCTGACTGAGTCTGCATGTCAGACTGACATTCTCCCAGATAGCTTCTGCAAATGGCTTTTCTGAAGACTGCTGCTTCCCTATTAACCGATGTACTGAGTACACTGTAGGTTGAACCTTCTGGGAGTATGTACTTCCACAAGTTGTACTACAAGTGTGTGGAAATAGAGTGCAAAGGCCTAGGTGTGCATGCTATTCATCATCATGGGTGTTCTTGCTACTCTGTGTCTGTTGAAAATTATGCCTCACCTGGAAGTATGTGATGTTGACCTAGGTCAGTACATTCTGACATGTGTGGGCCTTGGATAGGACAAGGTTTAGCTGACTCCAATTTGTTGATAGCCCTTACTGGTGGTGTGTGTGTAGAGCCAAACACATGTTGAGCTTTCTATACACTCCTCAGTGTGCATGTAGTTTGGAATTGTTTGTTGTTCTTCCCCCCCCACCCCCCCTCAAACACAGGCATGGGTTTGTGAATAGGGTACCTAGGACTGAAGCAACCAGTATGTTACACATACTTGTGACTATTTGAAAATGTGTTTTGAACCTAGTGTACACACACAGGTATGGCACATGAGTACTGTACTAGCAAATCGCAGACCTTGAGGTTTGTGATTATCATCACATACACTGACATATGTATTCCAGGCAATAGGCGGGGGATGTGCAGCATGATTGTTAGCTGACAACTGTCAGTACTTTGATGACAAGTTATTGTCACTTGTTACCCATCATGTAGATTTTGGATGTGCTATGTGTGAGATGACCTTTGTAGGCAGGCTTTCCATGTACTTCCTCTGAGACTTTCAATGATCTGTATGGTGACATGAGCTGTTACAAGTACAGTAGATGTATTGTCAGATTGACCACTTGTGCTATTTCACACAATGCAGTTCCTATGGTAAATAGTTGCCCTTTGTCTTCACAGCTGCAAACATGACACCCACCCAGAAGCATGAATTTGAGAGGCGGGCCATGAGATACAGACACATCCTACAGGTGCAGTAGGGGTTCCGAAGGATGGCCAGTACATACCAGTCCGATCGGGCCTCCGGAGCATGGTGGGCTTCACCACAGGGTGGCCCAACATTGCCCACTACAGCCACCACCACCACAACCACCAGTTCACCCAGGTGGCCCCACCCACAGCGGGGACAGTTGTCCCTACATCTGCAGCACACCCAGGCCCCAGCAGTGTGACAGCTGCAGGACAGTCCAGTGGGCTAGGCTCCACACGACCACAGAGCACCTCGGCCGGGACACAAACGGCACCAGCACCAACAATCGACCCTGCGGTATTCCTGGCTTTGGAACATAAGATGGACCGAGTTCTAAAGAAGGTGAACAATCTTAGCCAGGATGTCAGCTACATCAAGAAGCGGGTCAAATCGATCAGGCAGACCCTCCGGAAGGCCAACCTCTAGGAATATATTTTTTCTATGGACATAATTCCCTCCCCTCCCTCCTCTTTCCTTGTTCTCATGATTAGTGGGCTTGGGGGATTAGTGTTAGGTTAGTATAGGTTGTTAGTTTAGTTAGTGTTAGGGAGGGGGGTGGGGGGTCCTGATTCTTTCTACTTTTCCTTATTAAGTGTGTGGGTGGGTGGGTGTTTTCCAATGTTGGGGTTCCTGTGTGTTTCCCCAAAAAAATAATAATAATAATTTAAAAAATATGAAAAAAAGAAAAAATATATATATGATTGTTTAGGATAGTATAGTATGTGTGTAGGTTAGTATGTGTTGTCCTCCATGTGTCCTGTCTCATAATGGTGGGTGGGGGGTTGATGTTTAGAACGATTCGTTATATGTGATGAGTAAGTTTAGCTGAGGTTAGTTAGGGACAGTTGTGGGTAATGAGTAGTCAGGTTAGATTAGGGTAGGTATGACTTTTCCCTTAGTTTCCTCTTGTGTGATTAGTTTTGAATAAATATATAGATAACCCTTTACATTATGTGTTAACTGCTACTTGATCATGGCCTTGGCATCAGTGTAGATGATTGTTGTTCTATGACATTTGTGTCCTATGCTACAAACAAATACAAACTGAGGTGTAAAATGGCAGCTACCCCAGTGCTACCTTGGTAAGAATCCACCATTTGTTTGAACCACCAATCGGAGTTGACATGGATCACAAAGGATTTTTGTCGATGGGTATGTTTCCTACGTCACAAAGTGTGCTTCCAGACTTGGTATTGTGGGGACAGTTTTAGGTCTGACTGCAGTGTGATGTTCAGGGACACCTTCAAAGATGAGTTCTTGTTAACACTCTTGTCTTCTTTTCTTCATAACTGACATAGATCATTTGTGTCAATATTCAGCATGATTACCTATTTGGATGTTAACTCAGAAAGATTGATTCATGCTGTGTTTTGTAGTGTTTGCTTAGATTAGACTGCACAGTTCAATGTGTTAGTATTGCATGGTGACAACATTTATCAGCCACTATTAGTTGACTTTGATATCTCTTGAGGAAGCATTATTCTGTCCAACACAGCATGATGGTGTGTGGTTTCTCACTTCATCAGTTATTCTCCTCAGGATGGGCAGGCTATGATGCAATCCTGGCCACTGTGCAGATGGTTCTGACTACATGATGTCAGGACAGTTGTATTGACAAGCTACATGATTGGAACACAGGCACATTTGTGTTATCTACTGTACAGTTGATGTGTCAAATTACACAGAGACATATTTGTTGTGCAAGTGCTATTTATTGAAAAGTGCCGTAGTGCACTATGTACATTGTCCATGTTTGCTGAATCCGTTCTAGTGAAATCCTACATTGTGATCCTACAGAAGGGGTGTAGGTAATGCTACTGACATGCTGGGGTGATGTTACAGACAGTGCAGAGGGACAGGATTTGCCGATTAGTAGGAGAGAGACATTAACTGGGCATGCTGACAAGTTATACAGTGGTTAGCAGAACAGTCATTGAGTATAGTTGTTGTAAGACTGGCATTTGACAAAACGTTGGACCTTGGTCAAAGTAGGCCATGGTGCAGGAACTAGTGCTTCCGGGTACTCTTCCGTGTGAATGTGATCTGTTCCATGTCTTCTTCTTCTGATGTGTGTGTTGGCTGCTTCGTCCTTGTTGTTGTTGGTTGTGAAGGGGCAACACACACCTCAGTGTTAGAAGACGTGGAGTCAGACATCCCGGTCGCTGCTCCCTGTGAAGGTCTTAAGGGCAGTACTGCAGCAAGGAGGATCCTGAGAATGGCAGCCACATCACGATGGTAGGCAGCCAGGTCGGCCGTGAGGGAGTCATGATTGCATTTGTGCATGCAGTTGAAGGTTTGCGGTGCAAGGTGTTGTGGCAATTCCCTTACTTCAGTAGTGAATTCCTTGACAGTTTCTTGTAGTCCTTGCAGTATGGATGTTAGCGCTTGCATAGCTGCTGCCTGATCTGCAGATGACATCATGCACGAGCGCACCCCCTCAAGGCTGGCTGCCATAGTTTGCATCCCCACCCGCACCTCCTTGGCAAGCTCCCGCAGTACTCCAACTACAGTTCTCTCAAAGCTGGTTCCAGTGTCGTCTGAGTCCTCAGCTGTATTGGAGCTGGCAGGTCTTACAATTGGGGTGGTTGGTGGATCCTCTGCGATGGCTGCTTGTTGTGTGCTCCTCCTTGTGACTGAAGGTGGGGTCTGGAGGGTTTCAAGGACCTTTTGGATGGTCTCCTGGGGAATGTTTATGGGCTCGTCATCCATGTCATCAGGGAAATCTGGGACAGGCATATCAGCAGGAGATCCATCTTCCTCTGCAATGAAACAGGGTACAATTAGTGTGTCTGTGTTGTGACAATTTTGACGTGACGTGCCTGCCTTTTGATAAATTCACTTTGTGATCTTGTTTTGTATTAATATCTGCAGTCCTTCAGATGGGCATTGTTTCAGGCCTATGGCCCACCTGTGTGTCACATGTATGTTATTGAGTTATCAGACTTGTCAGCCTCATTGCCTCTAGGTGTTGGTTTATGCCAAATAGAGAATAGCCACCTTTTTGTCCTATTCGACCCTCCATGTACATCCATTCTCATGGTGAGACCTTTCACTGGCTGTAGGTGTTCTGATGGCCCTGGCAGCACACTTAACTATCAGGACCTGCCCCAATCCCTGATCTTTCACATCAACTTAATTGTACTTGACATGTAGCATATCCTATGCATGGCAATGTTATGATGTGATATGGATGTTGACATTGTTGATGTGTCCTGCTGATGTTGGGTAATGTGTGTTACATTGGATTGCCCTGATAGTCTTATCAGTGTCTTATTTTGTTCTCTGACTGTGCAGGTGTATTCCAGTGACCAGTTCCATGTGTCCCCTCCTCAAAGCTGTTGTCTGAGCAGTATGACATTTGTGATGTTGCCTTGTTAGCCAGGCACGAGATGGACCCTGACATATGCAGCATGGGTGTGTCCTTAGTGCTGCGTGACTCCTATTGTTGTTTACATTGGCTGATGTTTGTGACACCTATGGGCATTGACATATGAGTGTACTGGGGCCTTTGTCTTGTTTCAGGAGATTGTTGCAGATGTCATCCTCACCCCCTAATTTAGGTATGTATGTTCCATGGGGAGGTTACTGCCATTGGCTACTTGAGCTGCACACAGATCAGAGGTGGTAGTGGCAACTGTTGTTGCAGTTACATTGAAGTTGTCGGTTTGGCTAGAGGATTGCTAATAGGGCCCTAGTTAATGTAGGAGATATGTTGGCTGACGAGTGCCAGGATGTAAGTTTGACGTAGTGGCCTTCCCTCCTGTCGAGGCTTTCCCTTTGCTCCATCGTTGGCATGACAGCATGCCCCCATGGGACTGTTGTTGGTGTAGTGTAATGGTGTGCCCCAGCTTATGTTTGTGCAGGCCATGCCCCCCTGCCGTGCCCCTTTACCCATGCCACTCCATGTATATGATGACTTACATGCAATGTGTAGTAGGTATTTCCCCCCTGCTTACAGTTGACATTATTGCATTATAATTCCCCATGCGACTTACCCTGCATGTGTGTTGTCTCGTGGTAGTCTGCGCTGTCCTGTCCTTGAATCCCTGTGACGATCTCCTCAGGGATGACGGCTGCGACCATCTCCTTCATGTGGTCCAGGGCCTCCTGGTGTGCTGGACTCCCCCCTCCAGTCTGCAGTGCTGCCTTCCTGTTCCTGGCCATCTTTTCCTTGATCCTGCGTTTTCAGTCATGCCAGCGTTTCTTACACTCGGTGATTGTTCTGCGTACTTCAGCCACACTGTTAATCTTGTCAACAATTTGTTGCCATATGGCCTCTCTCCTACTGATTGGCAACTTTGAGGTGATAAACAGTTGGTGCTGGTGTTCCGTCACCTCTTTAACCAGGATTTCCTGCTCCTCTGCACTGAAGCAACACTTTCTTTTCTTTCTATAAGTGTCCTGGTTCTTGTATGGATCGTCCTGGCTGGTTCCTGGTCTGCTGTCATCTTCCTGGGGTCTGTAGTGGCATCTGGGATCCATTTTGGCTCTCCTCTGGTGAACTGGCAGTGTTCGCGGATTTTTTTGACGCTATTGCGTCAAAAAACGGAGCATATCCGGGTTGCGGTGTCGTAAATCGACCCACAGTCATTTCCGCAGCATTAACGTCGCTTTCCTTTACTACTTGACTCCGCGGTGTGCGTCGAAAATAATGACTCCCTCCTGTTGATTGCGCTGCCGTGCGTCAAAGTATAAATATGACGCCCGCACGGCGCAACGAAATGGCGTTAGCCGGCGGTTTTTTTTTACGCAAAACTGCACCGGCGCAGTTTTGCGTCAAAAAGTATAAATAAGGCCCTTGGCATTCAGTGAAAATTTGGGTTCAAAGCCATCAAGGGCATTGTGAGTGAGGCAGGTTTATACTGTATTGTGTTCACTGTTCTTGGCAAATAGCTGAATTCTGTTTTTGTTAGGCTGAGCTTCAGGAAGGTGCTGGACATCCAAGTCTGAATTAAATGCAAGCTGTGTTTGAAGCAGGGCCCATAATCACACAAACAATACACTTGACGTCATATTCCTCTACACCAATATTCCACAAGACAAAGCCCTAGAAATCATATAAGTATACTGGGAGAAAAGAGAGTGTCCACAACAGGTTCCCACAGAATGTATTGTTTCATTGGAATAGCTAGCTGTCAAACAGAATTTTTTCATATTCAATGGTGAATGCACACATAAAACTAATGGAACTAAATATTCTTGTTTACTACAGCAGTGTGCACCCCTGAAGTGTTTGGGATTGTCTCTACCATGAACAGTTTTTAGGAATAAGATGGAACTGTACCAATAAAAAAGATCTTTTAAAACATTGTGATCTTCTACTAGGCAAATTCAGGAGGCACAACTACTCCATGAAACTAATAAGAAAAACTCTTGAAAGAGGCTGTGGCATACTCAAAGAGAGGCCCTGATACCAAGAAAATAAGACAAAAATCATAAACATAATGTTTTGCCACCACGTTTTGCCCAAACAGAAATTGCTTCAAGAAGATTATGCACAGGTATTTTCACATGTTATCACTCATAAAATACCAAAAAAGACTGATATTGTCCTAGAAAGACAACTGCAGCCTGAAGAGTGAACTGGTTAGTAAATATATAGGATATGAAACATTAGTCCAGGAACATCTACAACTATGTAGAATTAATCATTGCTTCAAGGGCACCACAAATGTGCATATGATCTGTAGGTCACCAAACCATTCTTGGTAAGGAATTGATCCATAATGTTATGAAAATTAAGCTTTCAACTTGCTCTAACAACAATATAAAGAATGTAAGTTATGGGATGCCTATGCAGACAACTCTAAGTGAGCGAAACCAATAATACGCACACTGTTCTCTGTTAGACCTGGCATCCTTGGTGTTGTCTCCCCTACTTTTTTTGCCTCTTCTTCCAGGTTGCTGCTGTGCGCACTACTGACCAGTGCTAAAGTGCAAGTGCCCCTTTGTGAAATTGTATGTGTAACTGGCTTTTCCATAATTGGCATCTGATGTACTAGTAAGTCCCTAGTAAAGTGCACTAGAGGTGCCTAGGCCCTGTATATTAAATGCTACTACTGGGCCAGCAGCACTGATTTTGCCACCCACATGAGTAGCCCCGAAAACATGGCTCAGACCTGCCACTGCAGTGTATGTGTGTGCACTTTTAAACTGCCAATATGACTTGGCATGTGTACCCACTTGCCAAGCCCAAACCTTCAGCTTTTATACGTGTGAGGCACCCCTAAGGTAGGCCCTAGGTAGCCCCATAGGCAGGATGCAGTGTATGTTAAAGGTGGGGCATGTACTGAGGTGTTTTACATGTCCTAATAATGAAATACTGCAATTTTTGTTTTTCACTATTGCAAGGCATATCTCTCTCCTAGGTTAACACGGGCTGCCTTTAAATATTCTTAAAGTGCAGTTCCCTTTGAGAGCAGATAGAAATTGGGAGTTTGGGGTCTCTGAACTCACAATTTCAAAATACATCTTGTAGTGAAGTTGTTTTTTACATTGTTAGTTTGAAAATGCCACTTTTAGGAAGTCGGCATTTTCTTGCTTTAACCATTCTGTGACTGCCTGTTTGTGGATTCCTTGTCTGGGTCAGACTGACAGTTGGGCTGCTTGTGCAGCTCCACTAGATAGTGACACAAAGGGTACTAGGGTGTAACATGCATATCCTGATGGGCCATCTGGGCTACACTGGAGAGAGGGGTGGTCTCTTACACCTGAAACATCTGTGTCTGCCCTCACACAAAACAGTCTCCAACCCCCTAGTCTGCGTCTGAAGCCAAGGCCTCGGCAAGGCAGGATCCTGTAAACAATAGATACTTTTATTTGAAGTTGGGCAACTTCAAAGGCAGAAAGGAGTATACATTTTGGACCCAAAACCTCAGACTTTAGATTATTTCAAGGATTCAAGAGAAACCTCTGCCAGGAGAAGAGCTGAGGAGAAGTGCTGCTCCTGTCTGTGACTCTGCTTTGTTGGGCTATCCTGCAGTTGCTGCTTCTGCATATGAAAAGGGACAAAGACTGGACTTTGTTGTGCATTCCTGCTTGAGAGCTATTGCCAAGGGCTTGCCCTCAGCTTGCCTCCAGCTTGTGAAGCTTCAGGGACAGCAAAGGCTTCACCAACCAGTCTCTGATTCTGCATGATGTGCACTCTAGCTTGCCACAGAGTGCCATTCCAGTTCCTGGGCTCCTGGAAGTGAATCTCTCGTAAAAATTCTGTGAAACGACACCAGACGACTCCGTACGACTTTGCTAAGGGCACCGCTACATGAAGCTTGTGATGCTGCCTACACCTTGATCCATGGACCTTGCTGAGGTACGAAGACATCACTGTTAACGTAGGGCCAATGTCACTGCAGCCACTGACGTCTGCATGAACACGTGAGTTGGAGTGTCGTTGACCTGATGTTCATAACACCCGACTCCGTCGCAGTGCCTGTGATCCTGTGATGTGATTGCCACTCCGTGAGGTCGCCACGCAGCATTGTGACTTTGCTGGACTTTGTCTCTGCCAGAGATGCCACGGGACTGACTCCTCGCAACCAACACCGCCTCACCTCTACCGCTCTTAAAAAAAGGTCACAACACCTCTTCATGACGCTCCGCTCCTTCACCCTGCAGCACTGGAACTGACTCTGCCTCAGATCCAGTGACGTCTCGCTTCCCGATACCTGGCATCGGCCTGTTTCCAAGCATTTAGCTCGGATTCTGTACCTGGTGGTCCATGTGACTCTGTAAATGGCGCTGCTTTAACATCAGATTGCAGCATTTGTGCCTCTATGCACTATTTTGAGGTTTTCAATTGCTAAAGTCATATTTTTAATTGTGTATGGTTGATTTTTTATTGTTTTTGGTCTTGTTTTGTTTAGATAAATATTCACTAAACCTGTGTGGTGCCCATTTTGAAGTGTTTCACTGTATTACTGTGTGTGTTGGTACATATACTTTACACATTGACTCCGGGTTAGGCCTTTCTGCTTGTACCAAGCTACCAAGGGGGTGAGTGATGGTTAACCCAGGTATGTTTTACCTTTACCATGACTAGAGTGAGAGTCCTGGCTTGGAAAGGGAGCAACCTGACTGCCAACCAAAGAGCCCATTTCTAACATTCTCCCAGCACAATTTCAGAGGCAGGTGCAAAACAGTGACAACTCCCCTTATGCAGATGTTATTTTATGTAGTTATTGTTAGACCTGACAGCCTTAGGGTGGTTACCGCTAACTTTTTACCTGCCTCCCTCCACTTTTTGGATACTGTTTTTGCTGGTTTTAGGACTCTGTGCACTTTTCAACTGCTAACCAGTGCTAAAGTGCATATGATCTCTCTTATAAACATGGTGACATTGGTTCATACCTAATTGGCTTATTTAATCTACTTGTAAGTCCCTAGTAAAGTGCACTACCTATGCCCATGGCCTGTAGATTACATGCTACTAGTGGGCCTGCAGCACAGATTGTACCACCCACGTAAGTAGCCCCTTAACCATGCCCCAGGCCTACCATTGCGAGGCCTGTGTGTGCAGTTTCACTACCACTTCGACTTGGCATTTAAAAGTACTTACCAAGCCTTAAATTCCCCCTTTTCTACATATAAGTCACCCCTAAGGTAGGCCCTAGGTATCCCATAGGACAAGGTGCTATGTAGGTAAAAGGCAGGACATATACCTGTGTAGTTTATATGTCCTGGTAGTGTAGAACTCCTAAATTTGTTTTACTCTGCTGTGAGGCCTTCTCCTTTCATAGGCTAACATTAGGGCACCCCTCATAAACTGTTTGAGTGGTAGATTCTGATCTCAAAGGAGTAACACAGTTATATTTAGTATAGCCAGAATGGCAATACAAAATCCAGCTGACTTTTGAAGTTAGATTTAATATCACTTTTTAGAAATGCCACTTTTAGAAAATGAGCATTTCTCTGCACTTAAATCCTTCTGTGCCTTACAATCCACATCTGGCTGAGGTTACTTGACAGCTCTCTTGTGCATTTCACTCAGGGAACCCCAAACACAGGGTGCTCAGTCACACCTGCACATATCTGCATACTGAATGGGTCTTCCTGGGTTGGGAGGGTGGAGGGCCTGACACTTACATGTTAAAGGACAGTGGCCTAACCTCACACAATGGACGGCCAAACCCCCTTACTGGGACCCTGGCAGATGGGATGGAACTGAAAGGGGACCTTCTGCACTTCTAAGCCACTCTTTGAAGTCCCCCCCACTTCAAAGGCACATTTGGGTATTTAAACAGGGCCTCTGACCCTACCAACTCAGTCACTTTCTGGACAGGATACCACTGGTGAAGAAACTCTGAACCAGACCCTGCAACCTGCTAAGAGAAACTGCCTGGCATCCCAAAGGACTCACCTGACTGCTTTTCTGCAATGGACTGCTGCCCTACTGTTGCCCTGCTGCCTTGCTGCCTCGCTGCTGTCTCGCTCTGCTGAGAAGTGCTCTCCAAGGGCTTGGATAGAGCTTGCCTCCTGTTCCTAGACGTCTCAAGACCAAAAAGACTTCCTCCTGCAAAGAGATCCTTATGTGACGAAAATTAGATGCACAGCCTGCCAGAAACTACGCACAGCCTGCATCTCAGTGAGAAAATCACTGCACGCCGAACTGGAATGCCGCAGTCTGTCTCCCTGAGAGGATATCGACGCAACGTCAGCGTTGCGACCGGAACCTCGACACACGGCCCACTGCATCGATGTACAGCAAAGCTGGAATGTCACAGCCCTACTTCCTGCGAGAAAAATCAACGTAGCGCCTGCTGTGCAACAGGAATTTCCCTGCATCGCCCACCGGATCGACACAGCTCCTGTGACTTCATCCTGCACGCCCTGGATTTCTCTGCATTATCCCTGGGGCGTCCAAAAACCCCACAACCCAAAGAGGATCCAAGTCCACACGCTGGAAATCAATGCAAGCGTTCCCTGCTTGGAAAATTATTGATGCATCGTCTTTGTGTGCCCGGAGAAACCGACGCACACCTCCCCGTCTTCCATGCATCTCCTCCTCTGTGGTCCCTTATGGAGAATTTGAACTCAAACCAGGTACTTTGTGCTGGCAAGAGACACTTGTTGCTTTTTAAAGACTTAAGACTCTTTTTATCATTCTCTGAAGTGATATTTCAACGTGTACTTATCAAATCTTGATTGTTTTGACCTGCATCTAACCGGATAGATATTATATATTTTTCTAAACAATGTGTGGTATATTTTTGTGGTGTTATACTGTGTTATTGCACAATTTATTGCACAAATACTTTACACATTGCCTTCTAAGTTAAGCCTGACTGCTCAGTGCCAAGCTACCAGAGGGTGGGTACAAGATAATTTGGATTGTGTGTATCTTACCCTGACTAGAGTGAGGGTCCTTGCTTGGACGGGGGAAACCTGACTGCCAACCAAAGACCCCAATTCCAACATTGGTGATCAGCGGTGAGGATAGGACTTGCATTTGTGCAGTGATGTACAATAGCTACGTGTACACTACCTACCCACAGTTGAAGGTCAACTTGATTTTTTAAATCTTTTCTGCAATTTTATTCTCTGCCTGATTTTTAACTAAATCCTCATTCAAGATGTCTCTGGCTGGGTCTCAAGCAGGACATGTAGATTTTGACCTAGCCAAGCTGGGGGCATACACTGTTAAATAGCTGAAGGGGTTCTGCAAGGGGATGGGAGTACCTACCCAGGGTGCCTCCAGAAAGGAGGAATACCAAAAGGCGCTGAGGGTCTGGGCAGAACCCCATTCATATGAGAATGTTGAGGAGGAGGGTCCAGAGGATGGACCCTCAGAGGATTTTTTGCCAGTAGTAGGGGATGTCAACCCTGAAATTGTTTCCCCTGCTAAACCAGGGAACAGTGTCTCTAGCCATGGCCTGACTGCAGAGGAAAGGAGGGAAGACAGGGAATTTCAACTACAAATGGCAAAGTAAAACATTGAAGCTCAACAGGAGGAGAGGGGGGCAGAGAGTGAAGCCAAAGAGGCTGAAGCTGAGAGAGTAGCCAAGGAAATTGAGGCTGAGAGAGCTGAGGCTGCAGCCGAGAGACACTTGGCTGAAAATAAACTTTTGTTGGCTCATGAACTGAGTCTCAAGGAGCTGGAGATCAAAGCGAGACAGTCTGAGTCCAGCAGTGATGGTGGCAGCATACATGCCGGACTTGCTGGGGAAAGGAAGGTTCATATACCCAAAAATGTAGTGCCAAGTTCTGTGGTGGGAGATGACATTGATAAGTGGTTGGCTGCTTATGAAGTTGCACTAAGGGCTCATGGGGTCTCTGAAGAGCAATGGGGGGCGGCCTTGTGGTGGTATGTACCAGTAGTCGGGAGGGACACACTTCTTGCAGTGGATCCTAAGGATCAAAACAGATACACACCCATGAACACTGCTTTGCTTGCCAAGTTTGGGCTGTCACCTGAGAAGAACCATCAGAAGTTATGGGACAGCACCAAACTCTCCACACAGAACTGGGTAGACTTTTTTGATTTCTCCAGTAAGGCACTGAATGGATGGGTGCGGGCAGTAAAGTAGATGACTATTTGGGTTATATAATTTGATCCTGAAAGAGCATATGTTCAGTGTTTGCTTTACAGAGTTGCTCCAGCACCTAGTTGACAGTAAGCTGGCTGATCCTAGAAAGCTTGCTGAGGAGCTGGACCTCTGGGTTAGCACCAGAGTGTCCAAGAAGGTACCTGGGGGGTGACATTCACAAAGGTGGTCAGGGTTCCCACCAGAAGAAAGAGGGGGAAGAAAAACTTAAAAACAAGGAGTTCTCGAAAAGCCCCAAAACAATTCCGGGGGGGTATCCAGTCCCCACCTAAATCTGACAGGAAGCCAGGGTACTTTGACAAGAAGAAAGAAAAGTTTATCTCCAAATGCTTAGAGTTTGGACACTATATAGGCAACTCCCAGTGCCCCAAGGGAGCACAGCCCCCACTGGAGGGCAGACACCTGGGTTGGTCTAGTGTAGCGCTCGGGGGAAGGTGGTCCCAGTTAGCTTTGGGGAGCAGGTAGAGGTGTCACTAGTATCCCTGGGAGATAAGGAAATGGTGACAAAACCCCACATGCCTGCCAATACTTCCAAGTATGGGCAGATATGCAAAGGGTGGAGGCTCTACATTACCACAGGAGCCAGTATGACTACTGTCAGGGGTCAGCTGCTGTTAGCAGAGCAGGTCATCCCTATTACATTCCACCAGGTCATAGTCGCTGACAATCGTGAGAGCCACCTACCAGTGGCTCTGGTTCCCTTTGAGTGGGAGGGGGGTCTCTGGTACTCTAAAAGTAGCTGTGAGTCCTGCCATGCCTATAGATTGTCTGTTAGGCAATGATCTTGAGTACACTGCCTGGAAAGTGTTAGAACTCTGATCCCACCTGGAGATGTTAGGTTTGCCTGAGTGGGTCTGCATGACCACAAGGTTCATGGCTGCCCAGGAAGGGAGTCAAGGGCGTCTGGAGCCTGGAACAATGGCCCAGTCAGCTGCACAGAGGAAGGGAAAGGAGCACGGGAAACCGGCCCCAGATATTCCCATGGTGGTTGATGGGGTGCCAGAAGAAGAGGCTCCTGAGCCAGCCAGGGAAAATATTGCTGGCCGGGGTAACCTGCCTGAGCTAGCTGGCTGGCAAGTGGAGGTGAGCCAAACAGGGAGTAATTCGGCAAAGCGCAGAAGGAGTGTCCCACTCTTGAGGGTCTGAGGCAACAGGCCTCAGTCCAATCAGCAGGTGAAGCCTCTGGCAATCAACACATATATTGGGAGAATGATCTCCTCTACAGTGAGCCTAAGGTACCGGCCACTGGGGCAGCACATGTGCTGGTGGTCCCCCAGTGTTACTGGGCCTTCCTACTGGTCCTGGCTCACGACATTCCCTTGGCAGGACATTTGGGGCAAGACAAGACCTTTCCCAGGCTTGTCACCCACTTCCATTGGCCTAGAATGCCGATAGCCTCAGATAATTTCTGTAGGGTCTGCCCAACCTGCCAGGCTAGTGGGAAGACAGGGAAAAGGCTGAAGGCCCCCCTGATCCCACTCGCAGTCACTGGCACCCCCTTTGAAAGGGTGGGCATTGATGTCATTGGTCCCTTTGACCCCAAAACCGCACCAGGCAACAGGTTTATTCTGGTTTTGGTGGACCATGCCACCCGCTATCCAGAGACAATCTGTCTAAGGACAGTAACTGCAATGGTGGTGACCAGAGCTCTGATGGGGATATTTACCCATGTGGGGTTCCCAAAGGAGGTTGTATCTGACAGAGGCACAAACTTCATGTCAACATATATGAAATCCATGAGGGATGAGTGTGGGGTAACCCACCGGTTTACCACCCCTTCCCATCCTCAAACCAATGAGCTTGTTGAGAGATTCAACAGGACCCTGAAAGGCATGATCACTGGCCTACCTGAGACCATGAGGCGTAAGTGGGACGTCCTCTTGCCATGCCTTCTCTTTGTGTGTAGGGAGGTGCCCCAGAAAGGGGTGGGGTTCAAAACCTTTGAACTTCTCTATGGTTACCCTGTCAGGGGACAACTAAGCATAGTCAAGGAGGGCTGGGAGAAATCTCCCAAGAAAGTTCCCCAGTATGTGGTCAGTTACATGCTGGCCCTCCGTAGCCAGACACAGCGTTTCTGGAAACAGGCCAAGAGCAACCTCGAGGCTAGTCAAGAGGTGATGAAGGAGTGGTATGACCAGAAGGCCAATTTGGTAGAATTCTCGCCTGGAGACAAGGTATGCATGATGGAGCCAGTAGAGCCTAGAGCTCTCCAGGACCGCTGGACTGGCACATTTGAAATCAAGGAGCGGAAGGGGGAGGCCACTTACCTACTGGACCTCAAGAGCCCTAGAAACCCCATGAGGGTTCTCCACCACCACAGACTGAAGCACCATTTTGAGAGGACTGACATCAATATGCTCCTTATGGAAGAGGAGAGTGAACCTCTCCCTGATCTCCTCTCTGCCAAAGAAGGTGATGGGTCAGTGGAAGGTGTTAATCTTTCTGACTCCCTGACTCTAGATCATAGGGGAGACTGCTAGGAGTTTTTGGAGCAGTTCTCTTCCCTGCCCTCCCTCACTCCTGGACCCACACACTTGTGTGTCCACGACATTGACACAGGAGACAGTTCACCTGTACAGAATAAAACTTACAGGGTGCCAGACAAAGTGAGGTCCAGCATCACGGATGAAGTTTCCAAGATTCTGGCTCTTGGGGTGATAGAGAAGTCCAGCAGTCCCTGGTCCAGCCCAGTGGTGTTGGTTCCCAAAGCTGCTGCCCCCTGGTGCCAAGCTAGAACATAGGTTCTGCATGGACTACCGGGGTCTAAACTCTGTCATGAAGACAGATTCTCCCCCAACCCCCAGAGCTGATAAGCTTGTGGATAGGTTTGGAGCTGTCAAGCTCCTTAGTACCTTTGACCTCACGACATGGTACTGGCAGATCGCCTTGACTAAAGGGGCTCAAGATAGATCTGCTTTCTCTACTCCTGAGGGTCGTTACCAGTTCAGAGTAATGTCCTTTGGATTGAAAAATTGCCCCGTGACCTTTCATTAGTTGGTTAATTGGGTCCTAGCTGGCAAGGATGCCTTTGCACAGCCTACCTAGACAACATTGCCGTCTATAGTTCCAGCTGGGAGGAACACCTGCTCCACCTCAAGGAGGTGCTTCAGGTCCTGCAACAGGCAGGTCTGACCATCAAGGCCACTAAGTGCAAGAATGGGCAGGGTTTTGTGGTGTACTTGAGACACCTAGTAGATGGTGGCAAGGTGCAACCTCTCCAGGCCAAGATTGAAACTATCAAGGCCTGGCAACCACCTAGAACCCAAACAGAGGTGAGAGCCTTCTTAGGCCTCACAGGATATTACCACAGATTAGTTAGGGGGCATGGCACCATAGTAGCCCCCTTAACAGAACTGACATCCAAGAAGCAACCTAGGTTGGTGAATTGGACAGAGGCCTGTCAGAAAGCCTTTGACTCCCTGAAGGAAGCCATGTGCACGGCCCCATGCTCAAGGCCCCTGACTACTCCCGGGAATTTCTTGTGCAGACAGACACTTTAGAACATGGCATAGGGGCGGTACTAGCACAGCTAAATGAGGAGGTCCTAGACCAACTGGTAGTCTTTATTAGCAGAAGGCTATTACCACGGGAACAGAGGTGAAGGCTATTGAGCAAGAAGCATTTGCTGTGGTCTGGGCATTGAAGAAGCTGAGATCATACCTGTTTGGGACTCACTTCTGGGTTCAGACAGACCACAGGCCCCTCAGTTGGCTCATGCCGATAAGGGGCGAGAAACCTAAACTCTTGAGGTGGTCTATTTCCCTACCTGGGATGGACTTCATGGTGGAGCATTGCCCAGGGAATGACCACGCCAACGCTGATAGTCTCTCCAGATACTTCCGCCTTAGCGATGAGAGCTCCCACGAGGTTGGGTAGCTGTCCCCACTTTCAGCTGGAGGGGACACATGTTAGACCTGACAGCCTTAGGGTGGTCACCATTACTTTTTGCCTGCCTCCCTCCACTTTTTGGATATTGTTTTTGCTGGTTTTAGGACTCTGCACACTTTTTCACTGCTAACCAGTGCTAAAGTGCATATGCTTTCTCCCTTAAAACATGGTGACATTGGTTCATACCTAATTGGCTTATTTAATCTACTTGTAAGTCCCCATTAAAGTGCACTACCAATGCCCAGGGCTTGTAGATTAGATGCTACTAGTGGGCCTGCAGCACTGATTGTGCCACTCGCATAAGTAGCCCCCTAACCATGTCACAGGCCTGCGTTTGCAAGGTCTGTGTGTGCAGTTTCACTGCCCCTTTGACTTGGCATTTAAAAGTTCTTGCCAAGCCATAAATTCCCCCTTTTCTACATATAGGTCACCCCTAATGTAGGCACTAGGTAAACCATAGGGCAGGGTGCTATATAGGTAAAAGGCAGGACATATACCTGTGTAGTTTATATATCCTGGTAGTGTAGAACTCCTAAATTCATTTTCCACTGCTGTGAGGCCTGCTCTTTTTATAGACTAACACTAGGGCTACCCTCATATACTGTTTGAGTGGTAGATTCAGATCTGAAAGGAGTAACAAGGTCATATTTAGTATGGCCAGAATGGTAATACAAAATCCTGCTGACTGATGAAGTTGGATTTAATATTACTATCATAGAAATACCACTCTGAACTTAAATCCTTCTATGCCTTACAATCCACGTCTGGCTGGGGTTACTTGACAGCTCCCTTGTGCATTTCACTCAGAAAACCCCAAATTCAGGATGCTCAGTTACACATGCAAACATCTGCATACTGAATGGGTCTTCCTTGGCTGGGAGGGTGGAGGGCCTGACACTTACATGTCAAACGGCTGTTGCCTGCCCTCATACAATGAACTGCCAAACCCCATACTGGGACCCTTGTGCACTTCTAAGCCACTCTATGAAGTCTCCCCCACTTCAAAGGCACATTTGGGTATTTAACAGGGCCCCTGATCCTACGAACTCAGATACTTCTGGACAAGATACCATGGGTGAAGAAACTCTGAACCAGACCCTGCAACCTGCCAAGAGGAACTGCCTGGCTACCCAAAGGACTCACCTGACTGCTGTTCTGCAATGGACTGCTGCCCTGCTGTTGCCCTGCTGCCTTACTGCCTTGCTGCCCTCTGGCTCTGCTGAGAAGTGTTCTCCAAGGGCTTGGATAGAGCTTGCCTCCAGTTCCTTGAAGTCTCAGGACCAAAAAGACTTCCTCCTGCAAAGAACTCCTTCTGCAGCGAAAATATGATGCACGGCCTGCTAGAAACGGTGCACAGCCTGCATCGCGGTGAGAAAATCACTGCACGCCGAAGCGCAACGACGCAGTCTGTCTCCCCGAGAGGAGATCGACGCAGTGCCGGCGTTAAGGACGGCCCACTGGATCGATGCATAGCCGAGCTGGAACGACTCAGCCCAACTTCATGCGAGAAGAATCAACACAGCGTGCAACAGAAATTTCCCCGCATTACCCACCGGATTGACGCAGCTCCTGTGACTTTGTCCTGTACGCACCAGGATTTATCCACATCGTCCCCGGGGGGTCTCAAAACCCAGCAACCCAAAGAGGATCCAAGTACGTGTGCTGGAAATCGACGCAAAGCCTTCCCTGCATGGAAAATTATCAACACATCGTCTGTGTGTGCCAGGAGAAACTGACGCACACCTCCCCGTTTTCAATGCATCTCCTCCTCTGTGGTCCCTTGCGGAGAATTCAAACACAAACCAGGTACTTTGTGCTGGCAAGAGACACTTGTTGCTTTTTAAAGACTCCTTTTATCATTCTCTGAAGTGATATTTCAATGTGTACTTATCAAATCTTGATCGTTTTGACCTGAATTTAACCAGATAAATATAATATATTTTTCTAAACCCCTCTGTGGTGTTATACTGTGTTATTGCATGATTTATTGCACTAATACTTTACACATTGCCTTCTGAGTTAAGCCTGGCTGCTCAGTGCCAAAGTACCAGAAGGTGGGCACAGGAAAATTCGGATTGCAGAATGCAGCTCACATGGAACTAGCAAATCGCCATCATTGATTGCTTATGTGCAGAATGGTTCACCTTCCTACACATAAACAATAATTTCCTGCCTGCAGGTACCCTTGCACTATGGTGCAAGGGTGGCTGTGCCGGCAATAGGCAGCTAAATTTAGAAGCAGCACTAGAAAAAACACAGGGTTGCGCTGTATTTTTGTAATTACAGTGCATCCCTGTGTTTCTGAAGTGATTTAGCGAGGTGCTGATAATTTTGGTGCAACGCTGCAACACTTCCTCATTAATGAGGCACTCAATGTTTCAGACACCACATCACACATTGCCTGAAAATCACCTTAAACTGATTTCATTTTGAACAGTAGAGGAAACATGGTGAGGTGAAATATTACTCAACACAAGGGTCTCTTTCAATACTTTTCAAGAGAAAAATCTTTAATTCTTCAAAACCTTGAATATCCAGGGGAAGATATGCACAATATTGCTTTTTTCACAGTCCTTCTGGAACTCTTGATTATAATGTTCTCCATACTGGGTTCTTATATGTTTTAGATACAGATGCTTCCTTGTCCTAGCCATGAAGGTACCCCACAATTCTTCTAGATTTGAAATATGTCAAAAAATATCATTAGGAAGAACTGACATATCACTTAAAAAGCAGATGTTAGCTTGGGAAAAAATGGTAGAAGAACTGTGCCCCATGAAGAAGACTGGTGTTGTAAATTCCTTGCTTTTAGCTCTATTTTCATATATTTTAATATTTTAGACAGGATATTTACACAGTGACCTTGTTAATAATTCGCCTCCCGGAAGCATGGGCATTCTCACAAGACAGCCATTGTTCTCATGCAGGATTAAGTGCATCACATCCCACTCTTGACCATTGGCATGGAAAACCAATATACAATGTGTTATGCATGACAATATGCATTGCAGAACACACACAAAAATATACCAAGCTTAAAATATACATGTTAGCATAACATCTCGCCAAATCAGGCAAAAGGTTGAGGCAACACAGGAACAACTTACTCTTACAGTTAAGAGCAACATAAAGCCCTTGCAGAGATGCATGGTAGCCGAAGAAAACGTTGTCTGACAGGAGAGAATGTCGCAATAGGACATGGCAAATCTTGAGGGAGTAGTAGGAGCGTTACCTGTCAGAAAACATAACTTGGGGTGTCCCTGTCAGTCTAGAGTAATTCCTATCCCTCGTAGATACCCAGTCTACTTTCAAAGGTACAAAAGTGTTTGCTCTTTTTATTTTATGACCCTCACCCACTCTAGTAGTGGCATGCCTCATCATCGGGTCCACCCTGGCCCCTAAAAGCCAGAATGGGTTCAGCCATATTCCAGGGAGCTCTTTTGATATTGTTGCTGCCAAGGAGAGTATAAAGATAAAAAATACCTCATGCAGGCTAAGGTGTCCATTTATCAGAGGTCTGCACTGGTAGGAATTAAAATCAACTTGATGGGGGTCCCTAGGATATGATGGTTCTATGACACTAAGCTTTGCTGTCAACATGTTTCAGCCTCTACCCTTTGGCTTTCATGGTCCAGGGCTGTTGCCTTAGTGTCAAAGTACATTTATACCTAGTCACACAATGTGAGGTATGTAATACTAACACTGACATGCAAAGAAAGTCAATCTACTCGCCTTTTTGTATAGGATCATTGTTCCCATAAAAGAAAGAGACCAAGAAAGACAATCCTTCTTTTCTGTGTAGTGTAGCTTTCATATCGTATGGGAGCCACAATCAGGAGAGGAAATAATAAAGGAACATATTGTTTGCTGATACAGACATACAAATAAATGGTATTGGTGACCATTGTCTTGTGTAATTCCACTCCATGCATTTTTGTAGACAAAATGTGTCATGCTCATTTGAGCCTCCCCACATAGAGACTATGCCCCGTGGATAGTCTGCGATGCATTTTCACAACATATTGATCACACACAAGTCCAGTTTGATTCCATAATCAACATGCCTTAAAAGCACACCATGCCTCATGTGAAAATAGAATACATCAGGTGAGTAATCACCCTAAAACTTACCCCTATTGGGGCATTGGTCCTACCATTTGGGGGCGGTGAGACATGTCCCTGTAGTCACACACTGCTCAGTGTACATGCATGGCTTGTAAAAGTAGCCCAGTGGTTGGGAATTAGCCTCTACTCATGTTGTTTAGGGTTGCATGCTGCCACTGCACCTACCTATGACCCCACTCTCTCCTGGCTCATCCTGGGAGCTGTAGCATAGGAGCAGACTTTAAAAGAGTTCATCGGTCATGCAGCTCGGGCGTGGCTCTAGTGACTCAGAGCGACATCCCGCTCAACCTCACAGCACCACAGTGCCTCCCGGAGAACCAGGTTTCCCAGAGAAGGCATCTGCGTGGATGTCACCAGCATTATGTAGACAAAAAACTATGAATCAATTTGGTAAATAATGTAACCATTTAAATAATACTTAAAGCTAATTTGAGAAGACAAGTGGGGCTAGTGTACAGCAAAAGAAAGTTAAATGAAAAAAAGTAAAAAGAAGGTACAAACTGATATGTACAAAATTGAAAAAATGTAAATTAACATGAATACAATTAAAAAAGACCCTGCAGGAATAGAAGTGGAGATACATTTCACGGCAGACATGGTTCCTTCATAGGGGTGCTTATTTATTTAAAGCTACTAGCTAGACATCGTGTCTATGACCATATCAGCCAAGTTATAAGGAAAAGGTCTGCTCCAGTTGACATACTCCTCAATTACAATAAGGTATACTGTGACGTAAATGAGAGGATGTTCATTTGCTTGCTAAGATCAAAGTCAAAAGTGGACTGTATCAGAAGGCTACCAGTCCCACCCAGGTATATTGTTGGTTCATAGCTCTATATATGTAAAGTCACAGTGGTGTATTCCTGATTATTATTGGTGGCTATTCCCATGACCTTAGTTCTATACAAGTGAAACATTGTTGGTTCAAGGGATTTCATACAGGTACAGTTTTCCCAGTAAACCTATAGACATAAAGTGCGTAGTCATTGTGTAAGGCTAATACATCCACCAGGAAAGGTTTCTTTTCATGTTACTGCTCAATGCATGTCAAATGAATGCTGAGCAAGTTTCTTGTTTTTCAAAAGAAGGTTCACCACCCTACAGATGTGGTTTATTGGATAGAATTCAGTTGGTGCCAAGGAATTTCCTCATGGAGGCCAGCCATGTGTGATTTTAACCTAGATAACCAGCACTGTTCTCTTTCTAGGAGGGACCTGAAACTCCCCCATTTGGAAGGCAATTTCTTAATTATAGTCCAATAAATCTCGTCTTCTCTGTCTCATTTCTCGGGATAATGGGCAACTAGTTTTGTGGAAGCCTTCCAACAGCGGACAGTGCTCCTGTATTCCCCAAACCTTATTTTAATTTTATATGTTTTTATGTCTACATATCATAGCCTGCAGATGCACTTTCTCAGGTAGACCACAATTTCTGAATTACAGTTTATGTGTGAACATTGTTGCCACAACATGGGTAAACACAGATCCAAGTGTTTCCACTAGTTGATTAGGGGACATGCAATACATTGGCCACATGTGTAATGCCTGGTTATGGGCAGCAGGTTCCACACCATGCTAGGTCTTGGTACTGTTTGCCTCATCGTTCTGGTATAAACCAACCAATCTGTAGTGCTTCTGTTCTTTTTTAAAGAGAATACAGGTTCAATTGGATTGAGGTTAAGATACACCAGTGTTTATTGATAATTTTCTTCTGGGCATTGGAGAGTTAATTTACTTGCTTATGCAGATGATAGATTATGCCTCCCTTCCTGTACTTCACTTAAGTAGTGACACTCTTGGAATGTGGCTGGCACATTTTTTGGCACTGGTTATCATCCACTATGGGTATCCCCTCTCACGTAATTTCTAGGTCAGAGCTGCTGCCTCTTGTTTACCGTCTTCCAACTCAGAGCAATTTCTCCTGATATGCAGGAACTGACCCACTGGGAGAGTCTCTCTGAGTGAGGGGTGGTGTGCACTATTGAAGTGGAGCAGGCTCTTTCTATCTGAAGGTTTAGTGAAAAGAGTGGTAGATAGTTTTCTATCCTCTGCCTTCATTGCAACATCCAAAAGGAACACCTTCTGATTGTCTGAAGTCATTGTGAATCTTAAATAGGGATTCCTGTGGTTCAGCTATTCTAGAAAGGCTGAGATTTCTTCATCACTTCATCAACCTTACCTGTTAAGCCAGTCTCATGGAACATGAGCACAAGTGTACAAATAAATAATGGTTGCATGGAGCCAAACATAAAATGACAACTTCTTCTTCAAGGAGTGGCAACCGCCTATACCATCAACTGTCCTCTGGATCACAGCAAGGCTCTTCAGAAAGCTAACAATGTTTCTCTACTTTCTCTCCCTACAGCCATTGCAATCTCTGTATGCCTGCTTTAGAACTGGCTTGTCCTTGAAATCATTTGTAACATTTCATAAATCCTTGCTGTTTGAATTGAGATCTTATTAACCTATTTTTATCACTTTTGCACTTTATGTTTTTTTATATGGATTATGTTTTATATCTGTTCATAGTGATCTTAACATTTTTTTATACTGTGTCATATTTGTTTATTATTGCTTGGATGCACCTTTATGGCCAATATTCTTTGTCAAAATACAGTGATTCTGTCTGATCATAGCAAGGCTAAATGTCTTGGGCTTGTCGTGGGCTTGTGGTAGCATTACTCCTTTGAATCCTCCCAATGTTCTGTAAACAATAAAACATAGCCTTTGAAAATAACATGTCAGCGCAATACTAATGACAACACTTTATCACAAAGTCATTTGACCTGGAGCATTTTCCAAAAAGCTTGCCTAAATGATACTACCAGGCAAATAGTGTTTAGTAGAGAGATAGGCTAAGAAAAATAAGAATTAGATATCTCTGAAAACATCTAGTTCTTTAGCAGAGTAGGAGAAAGTAGTGGCACTTCATCAAGTAAACAACTGGTAGGGGCTGACAGGACTGCAATGGATGCACAAGTTAAGTTCTGTCAGGCTTACTCAATCTTGGCTACTACCCACCCTAACTTCTCAGGTACATTAATTTGATAACAAGAAGTTGTGCAAAAATATGTATTCCTCTTTGCCCACATTCCCCCAGGAGTCAGTTGAAGCAGTATCCTGACTCATAGTGAAAATGTGATTGAAAGTTTTCAAGTATGCCATGCCTCAGCAGTGATTACTGTACCACAGTATCAAGTAAGCCATTCTATAATTTTGTCATGTAACACAATGGGTTTTTGGTGATAACACCTCAATTTCATTTGCAGAATCATCAATCCAATGTTTAAAATGATGCACATGCTTACTGTTAGTGCCAGAATGCTGCGCAATTTTGAGGATGAGGAGCAAAAAAATCTGTAAATGGGTGGTCCTTGTCGAGATGGGGCGACTCACCTGAAAAGCAGGATGTCTGCAGGGACGATGCTATGCCCCCGACCTCCTGGAACACCTCTTGGCACTTCCTGGTGGACACAGAAACCCCAGCAGGTGTTCCAAAAGGAAAGGGGGAGTGGAAGAGAAAGAGACAAAACATTACCACGTCTTGCCGGTCCAGCCAGGCACCCTGTATCTTCGGAGGGCAGGTCGTTGTTGACAGAGTGATAGTAGAGTTAGTGCACTCAACTTCTTTGAAACTGAGGGGCATATTTATACTCCGTTTGCGCCTGAATTGCGTTGTTTTTTTTTACGCATTTCCGACGCAAAACTAACTCCATATTTATACTTTGGCGTTAGACGCGTCTAGCGCCAAAGTCCATGGAGTTTGCGTAATTTTTTAGCGTGGACACCTACTTTGCGTTAATTATATGCAAGGTAGGCGTTACCGTCTAAAAAATCGACTCCGAGGCATGTGCGTCGGATTTATACTCCCGGGCAAAATTCACGCCCGGGAGTGGGCGGGTCAAAAAAAATGACGTACGCCCGCTTTTGCGCTGTTTTTTAGCGCCTGCAAAAGTCAGGCGTTAAGGGACCTGTGGGCTCGGAAGGAGCCCAGAGGTGCCCTCCAATGCCCCCAGGGACCCCCCCCTGTCACCCTTGCCCACCCCAGGAGGACACCCAAGGCTGGAGGGACCCATCCCAGGGACATTAAGGTAAGTTCAGGTAAGTGTTTTTTTAAAAAATTTTTTGTGGCATGGGGGGGGCCTGATTTGTGCCCCCCTACATGCCACTATGCCCAATGACCATGCCCAGGGGACAGAAGTTCCCTGGGCATGGCCATTGGGCAAGGGGGCATGACTCCTGTCTTTGCTAAGACAGGAGTCATTTCTATGGGGGTTGGGAGTGAAAAGAAATGGCGCAAATCGGGTTGAGGTGAAAAAATTGCCTCAACCTGACTTGCCCCATTTCTTGACGCCCAAGCCCCATATCCCCCTACGCCGGCGCTGCCTGGTGTATGTCGTTTTTTTTAACGCACACCAGACGGCGCCGGCGGCTAACGCCGGCTAATGTCATTCAATAAATACGGCGCCCGCATGGCGCTTCAGAATGGCGTTAGCCGCGCTAATTTTTTTGACGCAAAACTGCGTTAGCGCAGTTTTGCATCAAAAAGTATAAATATGGGCCCGAATCTCTCTTTCTGATATGGGCAAAGGAGCAGTAGAAGAACACTGGGGTGCTCCCGCACTTTTCTTGGATAATAATAACTGTTGGCACAATTACTAACACTGCATTACCAAAAACCCAAACTGAGTACCATAACAATAAGTACTACAACAATAGGGCTGGCGCCACAGAGATTCACTGTTGCACACTACAATTAGAACTGTGGTTGCACTTATCATGCACAAGAAAGACAAACAAGGGCATTAATTATATCACATATAACCTTCCTGCATGCATAGGGTTAAACTAAAAGGAAAAAAAACAATCCAAGAAATACAAATGTCCATTCTGGGCTTAAACAGTTAGGATGGCACAGTTTGGTTTGGTTTCACTGAGTGTGTGAAAACCCCTTTAAATTCATCAAACCTGAAACACAGGCATGAATGACACAATTTAAATCCAAGAGTTATGCTATTAGAGAAAGAAAAGTAATGTAAATGTTTTTTTTAACTTACACTGTCACTTTTTGTAGTACTTGTGCTCAAGCAGATTTCCTGAAGCACATTTAGGCAAGTAACTACAATAACAATGTAGAATGTTCAGAAATACATGTTCATCTTCAAGATGAGTACTCTGCCAAAATACAAGGTCTGAAATACACCAGCTGCTCTAGAAAAGTGTGGCACTCGAAGAACAATCTCCCTGGAGAATACTAGTCACTTAGCTGCAGTCTTTTCCGGAGTGCTGGAGTAATGCCTGGTGTCAGCTGGTTAAGGAATGAAGAAAATAATTGCCTCAAAAGTCCTGAATACAAGGATGACAGCAGGGGCTGGACTGCCAAATCAGATGCTGAGATCAGGAAGCAAAACAAAGCCAAGCCGGGAGGCATGCTTCACTCTGCTATTTATAGCCAATCAGGAAAGCAGTTGAGTTTCCACATGTGGATGAGTCACCACACCCAATTAGAAGCACATGTCTACACCTGCTCACATTAGGAAACAAGCATTGGTAAAACAAGCATTGATAAAACCAATTGTGTAACACAGCACATTATGTTTACTTAGAAACACGAAGGTTTAACCAAGAACAGAGATATGATTTAACCCTAATCCCTGGGGATGCTGACAGATAACGCAGGAGGCACCTTGGGGAACCCTGACAGTCATCTCTAACAAATGTGTTATACTGAGAAAGATAGAATTTTCCAATGCATGCTACGAGCATTAGAAGTAAACATCTCATTGATCACTGATCACAAATTGGTCCTCTTTTTTGTCAGGTTAGATATCTGCGCAGCAGATGATAATCAATGCTTGGAGTGCCTGAATAATGGACAGACCATAATGTGGAAAGGGAGGAATCAGGAATGTCAAATGGAAAATGTGTGTGTTAGACCTGACATTCTTAGGGCGGTTCTGACCACATGTGTGCTAGTTTTAGAACTCTGCACATTTTACTACTGCTAATGTGCTTGTGCTCTCTCCCCTAAATATTGGTAACATTGGTTTAAAACCTAATTGCCATATTTAATTTACTTATAAGTATCTGATACAGGTGCCCACAGCCTGTAAATTAAATGGTACTAGTGGGCCTGCAGAACTTATTGTGCCACCCACCTAAGTAACCCTCTAAACATGACTCAGACCTGCCACTGCAGAGCCTGTCTGTGCAATTTACACTGCCATTTCAATCTGACAAAATAAACCTCTGGCCAGTTCTAATCCTTCTCTTTTTTACATCTGTCACTCCTAATGTAGGCCCTTAATGACCCAGAGGGCAAGGTGCAATGTGTTTAAAAGGAAAGACATGTACTTTTAAGTTTTACATGTCCTGGTAGTAAAAAATTCCCAAAGTCATTTTACAATATAGCAAGGCCTATCTCTCCCATAAGATAACACTGCATTTACCCTAGTACATCCTATAAGTGTAATTTACAACGTGGAAGAGATAGGTGGGTCATTTTTTGTGTCTCTGGACTCACAATTTAAAATCACAACTTATGATGAAGTCAGATCTTAAAATGCAGTTCTGGAAATGCCACTTTTAGAAAGTTGGCATTTTCTTACATTAGCCATGTGGCCTGTCTCCAAAACACATCTGGGGTGGGGTGACAGCTGGGTTTGTGCATTTCCTCTAGACAGCCACACACACAGGGAGCTTAGGTGTAAGTGATGTGGGATCCACAGCCTGATGGGCCATCCTGGGCAGGATGAGAGGGAGGGGCTGACACACGCGAATGGACAGTGTCCTGCCCCACACAAAGGGCTGCATACCAATCTGTAGTGAGTTTGGAGCCAGGGCAGGAAGGGAGGACCTCAGTGCACTTCAAAGACCTTTCTCTGAGGTATTCCCCACTTCAAAGGCACAACTGAGTGTAAGTACTGGGCCTTTGACACAATCAATTCCATACACTTATGGACCTGTGGATCCTCTGCCCTTCCCTGCCAGACTGCTGTGCTGCTACAAGGACTGACACTCTGCTGGACTCCTGCTTTGCTGCCATCGTCCCTGGGAGAGAGAAGCCCTGTAGCTACATCTCTACATCCCGGACCCCAGGTTGACTCTAAGAGCCAGCTGACTGGTCTCCTGTTTTCTGAGGTCTCAGGGACACAAAAGTCTTCATCTCATCCTGCTAGACAACATGGGCTTTGCGTGCTGCAAGTCCCAATTTATCAATAGATCTTTGTCTCAAGTCTCTTGGAAAGTGGTCTAAGGTATTATGATATTGTTCTTGACAACAGAATACAAAACTATGTTAGACATTTAGGGTACACCTTTTTGACATAGGTTGCTCCAGTCCTTTGACTAGGCTATAACACTACTAACAAATGGTGGCAGCTAAATATAATAGTAGGGTACAGGCCATTTTTGACTACTCCCAGTGGAGGAAAATGCCTACTGGCTCTCACTGGTAAATGCATGGTGTAGGATTTTACCAAGCACTGTCAGGCCCCTCCCAAGCGTATGTGACACATAGACGAGTTTTATTTAAATATATGAGTTGTTTTATGAAATATCGGGACACATCTGGATGAATGGAACTCTTAGAGTTATAAGGTTCTTTATAGGCTTAGTCTTCCCTTCTCATTGGAGGTCCACCCTGTGCTGTTCCTTAGAGTACCCCCTCACTGTAGAATGATTTGTAAAGCCAGATGTAAGTGTACGGCCTCCAATGCTTTTCTTGAAGGAACAAGAGACATTTTGTTTTGCACTCTAATTGTCTAGACAGTTTACAGCAGGCCAACCCATCTTCAGCAACACATACACTAAAACATAATGAAAAGGCAAGGCAATGCTATATGCCTCCCAGAGTAAATATCTGGCACATGCCTTTCAACCACATTCTGTACATTGTGCTCAAGGTCAAAGACCGAGATTCAATGCACAATTCCAGGAAGACAGTTTCATGTAAATCTGGCCGTCCTGACTATGTGAAATGCAATCATTTGAAAAAAAAAAAAGCCACGGAGCACACAAAAGTACAATATTACAATAAAGTTCAATATGCAACAGTAAATCGGTTCAGAACATATCTACATTTAGTGCAAAGCAACACATAAAAGGAGCAAAGTCCATAAAGTCTACACGTGTTTTGTCCCACTGGATTTTCTCCAGGCTGATCAAGAATATGTTGAAAGCCACCATTATAATAGTGAATACATAATTAGAATAAATCATAAAGGTGTCACTTCAAGGGGGGGGGCAGGTGTTAGGGTGTTACATCCCCCTAATGCATTTTCAGGAAAATAGTTCGGTATAGATGCTTTCAGTTAGGTATGGTGAGGAGTCTTTCCAAATTCAGAAGGAATTTTTAAATACATGCATACAAAATCACATACACACAGTCTCTCTCTTCCTACTTTAAAAGTCTTTAGAAATGTTAGTTATTTTACAAAATATTGGGGCATATTTACAAGTCCCTAATCCCACCGGAGCATCACTTTTAATAACTCTTTGGTGGCACTGTGCACTGCAAGGTGGAGCTAAGCCACTTTCTGCGGCTTAACACCACATTGCAAATATGGGTCCCTCTGACACAGTTTTCTGTTGCAGAGGGGCATCCAATCACTGTTGCTGTGGGCATTCCATGGCATCACCCATTGCTTTTGACGCTGCCCAAAATTTACAAAGAATCATAAATCTGAGGCAGCACCAAAAACTAACGCCACCCATGTGGCGCAATGAAGAGAAATAATTTTATTTCTCCTCGTTTTCGCTTTTTCTAGGTGTGCTGCATTCTGCAGCACACATATAAAGAACAAAATGCCATTAATGATTGTTTATGTGCAGGAAGGTGTTAATTCCTGCACATAAACAATCATTCCCTTCAACACAGACACCCTTGCACTTTGGTGCAACAATGCCTGCTGTGGCAGCTAAATTTAGTGCCAGCATTAGGGAAACACAGGGATGCACTGGATTTTTGTAAATTCTGCACATCTCTGAGTTTCAGGGCTGATGCAGCGTGGCGCTGCCGATTTTTGCACAGCATCGTGCTGTGCCAGTTGCATGTAAATATGGCCCATTGTGTTTTCACTTACTTAGTACCCCTACCAATCCACATTTGTTTCCCTTTCCACTGCCCCTTTAGCCCTACTCATGTGCCCTGTTTATCGTATATTGTGTTTTGACATTATTTGCCAGCGTGATCATTGGAAAATGTAAAGCTCACCTCCCCTCTCCCCCAATCTTGCTGACCAATCTACTCCCATGGATAAAATATATCCCATGGACCACATTCTGAACTCCAAGCAATGTCTGTGCCTCATAAAGTGATAACCACAAAGTAAAATATTAGAATCCTGTTATTGCGAAATCACAAAGTAAAACAATGATGGCATATTAAGCTGAGTAGTTCCAATAGCAAAAGGAAGAAAACAGTGTTTGATGGTTCCTTCTGTGATGAGATGCCCAAAACAAAGAGAATTATATTAGACTAGCTTGCATGCCAAGTAATAAGCCCTCGAGGTTTTAGTGACCTCAAACAGTTATGTGAATAACAGATATGAACAGTGAGCAGCACCAAGTGCAACCGAAGTCCCCATTAGAAGTGTACGGCATAGGGGAGGGGTGTGGTTTGTCCACCGATCTTAATGGCTGCCTAAGCACTAAGCTCCGTGTGCCGGGCCGGATCAGGGCCTGCGGAGGGGGTTCAGTGCCTGCAGAGAGCCTCTCCCACTATCCTAAGGATCCCTGGAGACACGAGGATCCAAGGAACGGGGAATGAGGCGTCCAGCGACACCCACCAGCCGCAGCGGCCCCTCACAGTGTTTGGCCGGGCGCGGCCTTGTGAGGCACACTGAGCCACGGGCCGCGGCCTCAATTTCAGCCAGACGGGACCAAGTCAACGGTAGAGCGGGAGGTAAGAACTGCCTCCCGCAGACCGTGCGCACCCATTTTCACCTACCAATGCCCATGATGGCCAGGACGCCCCAGAGAAGCGGGATGAAGGGATAAATGCCCTCCCCCTTCTGGCCAATAATTTAAATTAACTTTCAAAGGCCTGATATATTGCCGTAGTGCCCTGACGCACCAGAGGACCTCCTTGGGAGCCCTGAGACACGTTAAACAAGTGCCATCGACCATATCCAGTACAGCATGGCATACTGGGGACAATTAGCCCTAACAGCTGTATATTTAGGGTGCAGTGCAAGCAAGTGTGCAGGAGGGAGTAACACCACTCTACCCTGGCTGAAGCCTCCTCGACGAAAGCCGGTGCCAACCTTGGGAGACCAGGTGAGGAGCCACTTTCTTCATGGAGTAGCTGTGCCCCTCGGGGAGCATCTCGCAGGGCAGGGACCATTGGCCTGTCTGCAACGCCGCAGCGACAGGGTCCCCATCAATCGGACCCACTGGGCCTCTTTAACACAGTCATCCCTCCTCTGCCCTCCACTCCTATGTCCTGGCTTTAGACTGGTGAGCAACGTTGGGCCTGGCATTGCCGGGAATCGAATTTAGGGGTTTTACAGGCAGGGTCTATTACCTCTTGAACAGAACATTGAAATATGAGTGTGAGGAAAAGTGGGCACAGCCCTGTGCTCTGAATCTCCCATACGTCTGTGTGATCAGTACATCAAACTTGTCTCCTTTCACGGACTTGCCCTGTCTGTTTGATATCTGTTTGATACCTTTTGCCGACTACAATCATCAGCCTTTCTACCGCCACATTGCTAACGAAGTACCCTGCTAACATCTTTACTCGGTACTTCATTCTCTGAATCTCCAATACCCTGGGGCAATGCCAAGCGGAAAGTCCTCTAGTAAACACTCCTGCCAACTGTTGTCCCTGTTATTATTTCTTTTTGCCGTGGAGCCTTTAGCGGCACTGATACACAACTCCAATCTTATATCCGGCATCCCGGTTTCAGGCGGCCGATCTACCATTTATTTGTATGATGATGATATTCTCCTCACCCTCACCGACTTATCCACTTCTCTTCCAGCTCTTAGAGCTGTTCTGGCAGAATTTGAACATCTTTCAGGCTACCGGATCAATTGGGACAAGAGTGAGGCGCTACCACTGTCTCCAGTAACAGTTTGTGCTTTTGTCCAGGGACTTTCAGTTAAATGGAAACAGTCATGTCTTCGTTACCTGGGCATTGATGTTAACAGAGGCGGACAACCTGGATCCTTTAATTTGCAGTATGAAATGGGACTTTGCGAAATGGACCCATCTAGGACTCTCCATGTGGGTTAGAGTTCAGGTGATGTGCATGGTGACCTTGCCAGGTTTCTTATATGTTTTAGGTATGCTGTCCCTACGAACATCCTTGTGCCTCCTCTGAGAGATAGATCGTCATATCTGGACTCTTGTTTGGGGATCCATGCATCCGCAGTTGCCCGAACCACTTTGCTTGCCAGACGTGAGTATGGAGGTTTGAGTCTCCCCTCAGTGGAACAGTACACCTTGGCACTACATCTTTCGCAGATGGTCTGTTTACTCCCAGGAATACAGGATCCGCCACTTTGGGTGGAAATCGAACAAACGCTTTCAAGTGTTGAATCAGGACTCCAGGTTATATACAATGCAGACCCAATCCCCCAACGAATTCACAACCGTATGATTGGAACCATTCAAATTGCATGGCAGCAAGCACACCGCTAATTGAACGTAGATCCCCACATACATGATAGGGCAATCATCTGGGGCAATACAGCTTTTCGCATTGGGGGAAAGACCATTTTTTGGATGGACTGGTGCTTGAAAAGTCTCACAAGGGTAGATCAGTTCCTCATGGGGGACAGATGGAAGAAGTTCCCGGAAGTTAAGGAGGAATTTGGTCTCCCCGAACATCACTTGTGGCATTTTATACAGCTCAAGCACTGTCTGATGAGTCGTCTTGGGAACCCCCCTCGGTGACTTATTCAATCCCGATACTTCATTACTTTGAAACCTGGGGGCAAATGAGGGGGGCTATATCAGGCCTACAAGCCTTGCTAAATCGACATCTCTTTTCACTCCTCCTCCTGGTCTCCCTCAAGAATAAGTGGGAGGCACGTCTACAGGTTGAGTATGATTTGGAGGACTGGGAGGACATATTCGAGGCCTGAGACCACGGAGCCCGAGAGGCCTGTGCAAAATTGTGTCTTTTTAAAACGTTACACGACTGGTATTGGACCCCCCAGAAGCTTCGTGCTGCGGGGTTATTGCATCATGCCTCCTGCTGGAGATGTCCTCATGTGCGCTGTGACTTACCTCACATTTCACACGACTGTCCAGCCATATAGCCTTTCTGGCAAGCAGTAGGGGCTACTCTTAGGGAAACACTACCCTTACCACCCTCCCTTACCCCTCCTCTTCTTTTGCTGCATGACACCGGGGAACTCCCTTATCTATACAGGCCACAACTTTGCTTATTACACACCGCACTAGCCACAGCAAAGATATACGTCCTCAGATATTTGCGAGCAGCACTCGTACCCTCTCACAGGGAGTGGACCTACAGGATAAGACAGACGTGTTTCTACAGACATGGTCACCCTTTCTCTCTGGTCCGGTGACCTGATTATCCCCCATACGGGATACGTTGCAGATGCTCCAGTGGCACTATGCCTTCCCGATAACCATATCATTATACCTCAGTACAAGTCGGTTCTTACTATCCTTCTTTATTCCACATTGGATTCCACCGAGCGCACACACGCATTTTCTTCATTTCTTTCTCCACACTGGTTTTTCATAGACGTATTCCCTGCTATTACTATTTATTACTATTACTATTACTATTACTATTACTATCATCATCATAAATATATTCTCTTTCTCTCCCTTCCTTTCTCCTCTCGCTATCATTTCTTTTTCTCCTTATATAGTGCTGTTTTTCCTTATTTGTCCTTTTTAAATTCATTTTTGTATCCATTCCTATTTTTTCAGATATATTTTCTTTAACTATGATTCTATCCATGTCTTGCACATCACTGTTCAGAGACACTCATTCCTCTCCTCCACATGGTTACCACTGAGGCACTCTTTTCCTCCAATACCTCTCCTTCTATGGATCATTTCGGGTCTTTCCTTCTTTAAGTCCAAAGGAGGAGTATTACTTCCCCCAGGTGTCCCATAGGCCATCATGTCCCGTCTATAGTCGGATGTCCCCAGCTTGGAGGTTCTATAATGTTATTTGCCCAAGGCATTTTGATGCTCCTTTTCATTTCCTCCCCCACTCAGTTAGGGTTTTTTGTAACTACGAGATCTCTAATGATGGGGCAGGTTGGAGAGGGCGGGTTTCTTAACCCTGTTAGAAATACATATCACTGTGTCCTTTCTTGAGGCCTAAGATGAGGTATATATTTACATAATTGTACAATGGTGACGCTGACTTGGTCCTAAGAGCACATGTTATGTTATTTTATCCTATAATATCATATTATTGCATCTCCCTATTGAGGTCGGGCATTTTGGTACTGTATCATATTGTTATTGTATTATGGATGCTCCATATAGTATATTTTAGTAGATGTTGCATATCTTAGAAATTATTATTAGGTAGCAGACATTTTCGGGAGGCTTCACTGCCATTGATTTTCTCTATGTATTCTTTCATTTGTCTGATATCTCACTGGTGTAGCCCTATCAGGTCTTCGGTTGTATGATGTATACGGATTTTAGGGGCCTGCTGTTTGTTCTCTGTTTCTGTATGCTACATACTGTTTTGAAAAATGACAATAAAAATATACCACAAAAAAAAAGAAGTGTATGGTATAAAGAAAAGAGAAAATATATATATAAAAAAGGGACATAACTTATTGTCTAAGTTATAAGCAATTTGTGTGGAAAGGTATAGAAAGAAACTCATAAAAAGAAAGTAAGGATGGAATGCCAGTGATTAATGTAACTAATTATTGCAAACACATGTATAAGCAAGTAAAATGGAAGGTCTTACTCACACTTTACATGAGAACCAGATTATGTTAGACATTGTTTTTTAAGCACTAGGGGCCACATGTACAAAGCATTTTTCCTGTTGTAAATTTGAAGAATCTGCCGGTTTGCAACTAGAAAAATGCTTTTCTGATGTGCAAAGCCCAGATTGTGAATCGGTAACTTGTTACCGAATCGCAATTTGGGTTTTGCGATTTAGTATTAGGAATGCGAGTGATCAGGGCATCCCTTCCTAATACCAAATCTGAATAGCATGTATGATTGTTTTGTGAATGCAGTCGCAAAACAATTGCAGTTAACACCAATTACCAATTAGTGTTAACCCATTTGCAAATGGGAAGGTGTCCCCACGGGACCCCTTTCGCTTTGTGAATGGTAGCAAAATTATTTTTTCAGAGCAGGCAGTGGTCCCACGAACCACTGCCTACTCTGAAAATATGAAAGAAAACATTTCATTTTTGTTTTTGAAATGCATCCCCTTTTCCTTTAAGAGAAAAAGGCTGCATTATAAAAAAAAAAATGCTTTATACCAAAAGCAATCACAGACATGGTGGTCTGCTGTTCCCAGAAAGCCACCATTCCTGTGGGGTGGCCATTCCCAATAGGGTCTCAAATTGTGACCTACCTCAAGAATAGTGATGAGGCCCTTCATTTGCGACCCCTATAGGAATCGCAAGCAGTGTACTTAATACCGTTGTACATTTTGTTTTGCGATTCGCAATTTGTGATTCCCAAATGGATCGCAAATTGTGAGTCGTGAAAAAAAAGGTCATACATCTGGCTCTAAGAGATTAAATGAATCACAGTATTTTGAACAGAGGCCGAAATTCCAAACCCGGTTGTGCAGTAAGTCGTTAGGCCTTATTACCCCCCTATGAATGTTATGGCCAGTCACAACTCTTGCATCTCCGTAGCATGTAGAATGGAAACATTTGTATGTAAGGCTGTCCTCTCTCCTCTCCGTACCCCAGAATATTTGGCTGATGACATTTTCTTGACAAAATGTATTAAGTCAATAATTATGCTACGTGTAACGTAACACGCACATGACTCTATCGATAGTTGTTTCAATTCCACCACTGTACTTTAATATCAAGTCGGAGGTGCCTCTCAAAGTTAGAATTCTTCATAGTTTCCTTCCCTGCATCTTTAACAAACTTCTGTTTCTAGTTTTCGAATTAAATTACATTTGTGTTCCAAATGCCTATCTCACTTCCTGCACACTTCCAAAACCTTGGTCTCCATCAGAATCTACATTGAAGTTAAATAATTTTGTCTACTCCCGCTTGAAACACGTGCACTGCAGACTCTCCCTTTCTTTGTATCCTGGCAGTACCTAGTTGCCTTTATTCGCTTCCCCTTTCTCTCTTTTGGAGCCTAGAAAACTATTCCACTTTAATAAACTTCTGCTAACTTCAAATCACTGAACAGATACACTTGGGACTAATAGCATCTGAGTACAATTAAGTGTTTTTCAAGTATTTTTCAAATCAATGGCTTTACATTAGTCAATAGCAATCCACAACTATTATAGCAAATATTAAATGTAGCTGACAATTATAATTGGGGCAGCTATAGATAAGAAACTATGGGACTCATTCTGTCTCATATGGAAAAGACCAAATCTGTGAAGTGTTACATACTGGAAAGCACCGTACTGCTGTCATTTCAGTATTTTTTGTTACTCTTTTCAGGTTGCCTGTGGATGAAAAGAATGATCAGTGATTTATGTGTTGGTGTAGGTTGCTTTAGGAATGCTGATTCGCTTTCTGTCTGACAGCCCCAAGCATTTTTGTTATTTGTATGCTAAATTTCGCATCTTGTCTGAGATCCTCTCTGCAAATGTCCCTCTGTTAACTTCAATAGCCCTTTTACATCCATGGAATAGTAATAAGCTGGCATTGGTTGAGTGCCAAAAATGGTTTCCAGCACTTCTATCTAGGTAAAAAGTTCAGGGTAGGTCATACGTTTAACTGCTAAACATAGGACTAGGCTGGCAGGAGTGAAAATATGTATAGGACTCGTGAAAGAGCTTGCAATAGTAAGTAAGGGCCAGATCCTCAAAGGTAAACTTACACTTTTGTGTAAGTTTACCATTGGTTTTCACTGAGTGATTTAAGGGTAGAATCTTTGAGTGTGAAATGTCCCCACATAAAAAGACCTATTTTAAAGTGTAAGTTTACCTTTGTGACTCAAACCCCTGTGTATTTAGGGTTAGGTCACTGTTTGCATTCAAGAGAAGGATTTGTTTGCTTGTAGTTTTTGTGCTGTTTTGCATAGCTGCACAAAATCAGTGACTTTGGCCCTCAGACCGCCAACACACCGCCGCGGCCGCGGAATTCCTCCACAGCTATTATGACCCACAGTTCGGAATCCGCCAAAATTCAGACACCCACACAAGTCCGCCACACCAAAGGTCAGTGATAAACTGGTGAAAACAAAACCTCCACCGTCACAGCAACAGAAAAACGGCCACACTATCACGACACACGAATCCACGCGGCGGTCTTTCAACCACGGTATTCCATTGGCGGTACACACTGCAGCGCTCAAAATACACACACTCTTACAAAACACAGCCACATTAGACAATTCCAAATACACACCTGATACACATACACACACCACTCCCACACACCCAATCCAATATAAAACACAGACCCACATCACCCACAAACCCCCACGACAAAAAATTCCAAAAGATGTCCAGAGAGAGACAGCACCAGCAAGAACAACAGCATCCACAGGCACACAACACCATCACCCACAGAACTTCCACGCACCTCACACAACACCCTACTACATATCAGCACACTTATCACCACACACTCCACCCCACACATCACCTACACCACCCCATGGCACGGCAAAGACACCCCAGGTTCTCGGAGGAGGAGCTCAGGGTCATGGTAGAGGAAATCGTCCGGGTAGAGCCACAGCTATTCGGATCACAGGTGCAGCACACCTCAATAGCAAGGAAGATGGAGCTATGGCGAAGAATAGTGGGCAGGGTCAACGCAGTGGGACAGCACCCAAGAAATCGGGAGGACATCAGGAAGAGGTGGAACGACCTACGGGGGAAGGTGCGTTCCGTGGTCTCAAGACACCACCTGGCGGTTCAGCGGACTGGCGGCGGACACTCACCTCCTCCCCCACAACTAACAACATGGGAGGAGCATGTCTTGGCGATTCTGCCTCCTGAGGGCCTCGCAGAAGTAGCTGGAGGAATGGACTCTGGTAAGACAAATCTTACTTATTATATCCCCCACCCTACCTGCATCCCAGCACATACCCCCACCCTCACCCCCAGCACCCCAACTCCTCACATATGTCCCAACATCACAAACCACCCATCCCAACACCAAGCCCTGCATGCAACAACAAAGCACTGACACCCATCACTAAAGCATGCCTACTGCACAAATCCATACAACCCCCTAAACCATCATCACACAAGGTCCCACACAGGAATGCAAGCACTGGGGTACACAGTCACCCACCCATTGCACACCATAACACACACAAATGTAATAACCATCCTTTTATACCCCTGCAGGACCCCTACCCAACGTCACCGGACAGGAGGGTCCACACATGTCCACACCACCAACAGAAGAGGCCCACAGTGATGACAGCAGCTCTGTCCAACTGGATCTAGATGACCAGCCCGGCCCATTGGGGACCTCGGGACAGTCGGTTCCCCTCACCCAGTCACAGGCCATCACAGACCTTCCCCCCTCTGGAAACACCAGCACAGCACCCACCCAGCGGGCCCATACCTCCTTCCCCAGGACACATCAATCAGCTGTGTGTCCACCACTACAGGGAACCCAGGATAACCCACTACCCCAACAACAACAGGGACCTGGGGGAAGTGGCAGTGGGCACACAGTCCAGGGGACAGAGCCCAGGAACACAGGGGAACTGGGAGGGCTGCTGTGCGACAGGGGGCGGACAGGCCAAGGGAACCCACTCTCCACGAGGCCCTCTCCTCCATCATGGGAGCCTCCTACCACTCCCAGGAGACGATGGCAACGGTACTGGCCAAGTTTCAGGAGACCCAGCGCCTGCAGGAGGAACAGTATATGGGCTTCAGGGAGGAACTCAGAACCATCAGCTCCACCCTGGGCACCATCGTAGGGGTGCTGAAGGAAGTACTCAACACCAGGAGGGACACTGTGGCACTACAAGGGGCCCCTGACACTAGCATGGACAATGAACTGCCCACCACCTCCGCCGGCGTAGTGGGCAGGACGCCCCGCCACAGGACCACCACATCAGCACCCCACCCCCTGCAGAGGGAGAACCACCCCGCAAACGGTCCCTGAGATCCAGGACAAAGACACAGCACGATGCCAAGACCCCTGCCAAGAAATGAGACCACCCTGATTGTCATCCTACTGTCCCACTTTGTCACCCTGTCCATACTTAAACTGCCCCAGCTCCACTTCCTATGCCCATATGGGCAATGCACCTGTGAGACTAATAGACTGGACTCTGCCATGGACATTCCTCTGCCATCACCCCTCACCATTTCACTACCCCCTCCAATATTGGGCACTTAAATAAACACACTTAAAGCACAAAACAATCAGGAGTCTGTCTGTGATTTCAAATTACTGTATTAGCAATTACAGTGACAAAATGCTCTTTCAATTGTAATGTCAACATACCTATGTCACACAGCTCTAGTCCATGAGGAATCTCAGCAGATGTCACACAGTGGGACCCACAGCTGTGAAATCGTAAGGGAAAGTGACAACTCAGTGACCATACACTGGGTGAAAACGACAGACAGTACAGAGGTAGTAGTGTTAAAGTACATGTAGTAGGCAGGTCTGTACTCTTACCTGTGTCTCACTGGAAATATTGCTGCATCACTGAGTCCCTGTTGTTCATGTCTTCTTCCTCTGCTTGCTCGTCTTCACTGTCCACAGGCTCCACGGCTGCCACAACACTGCCATCTGGACCATCCTCCTGCAGAAAAGACACCTGTCGTCGCAAAGCCAAGTTGTGAAGCATGCAGCAGGCCACGATGATCTGGCACACCTTCTTTGGTGAGTAGAATAGGGATCCACCTGTCATATGGAGGCACCTGAACCTCGCCTTCAGGAGGCCGAAGGTCCGCTCGATCACCCTCCTAGTTCGCCCATGGGCCTCATTGTAGCGTTATTCTGCCCTTGTCCTGGGATTCCTCACTGGGGTCAGTAGCCATGACAGGTTGGGGTAACCAGAGTCACCTGCAAATGGTGAGGGACAACTGTTAGACACACACTAACCTGGAGGGATATCCCCAGACCCAGACAACCATTCCCACTGACTTGCTTCCAGGTGCTCAACTAATAGCCACACTCAGTGCCTATGGAGTTGACCCATCACATAAGGGATGCTGCTATTCCGCAAGATGTAGGCGTCATGCACTGAGCCAGGGAACATGGCATTCACATGGGAGATGTACTGGTCTGCCAAACATACCATCTGTACATTCATCGAATGATAACTCTTCCGGTTTCTGTACACCTGTTCACTCCTGTGGGGGGGGACCAAAGCCACATGGGTCCCATCAATGGCACCTATGATGTTGGGGATGTGTCCCAGGGCATAGAAATCAGCTTTCACTGTAGGCAAATCCTCCACCTGAGGAAAAAGGATGTAGCTCCGCATGTGTTTGAGAAGGGCAGACAACACTCTGGACAATACGTTGGAAAACATAGGCTGGGACATCCCTGATGCTATGGCCACTGTTGTTTGAAAAGACCCACTTGCAAGGAAATGGAGCACTGACAGCACCTGCACTTGAGGGGGGATTCCTGTGGGATGGCGGATTGCTGACATCAGGTCTGGCTCCAACTGGGTACACAGTTCCTGGATTGCAGCACGGTCAAGCCCGTATGTGATAATCACATGTCGCTCCTCCATTGTCGACAGGTCCACCAACGGTCGGTACACCGGAGGATGCCGCCATCTCCTCACATGTCCCAGTGGACGGTGCCTATGAAGGACAACAGCGAGCACAGAGTCAAACAACTCAGAGGTACGTACCCACAGTTTTCACAGAACACCATTCATACACAAAAGATGGCCTGTATGTGTGTAGAATCTAGGCCTAGGTATGTGTGACACAGTTGAAAATGAAGCCATGTGGGCCCCTGAAATGGCGGCTACCTGACCTGTAAAGTGGTACAGTGGGATATGATGTAACTGCGCTGGCGTTGTACACCGTCGCGGTAGGCGGTCGAAGACCGTGGCGCAATGCTGCATTGGTTAACATTGGTCCCAGGAGCCAATGACGATGCAGGCCGGCGGTGACGGTACGCACCGCCACGGACGTGACATCCATTTACTATCTGTTCAATCACTCGATACCTGATCTTCAACAGGAGAGGACCTACACTGCAGGTGCTGCTGTGACCTCGGTCTGGAAGAGACAATGGCTCGAGTGTCTGGGGAAAGGGCCCCTGCCTTCACATTGGAAGAGTTGGAGAAGCTCGTGGATGGGGTCCTCCCCCAGTACACGCTACTCTACGGTCCTCCAGACAAACAGGTAAGTACACAGGGAGCATGTTGTATGTGCTATGCCTGTGTGGAGAGGGCTGAATGTAAGAAGGAAGGGGGGAGAGTGCTGCGTGCATGAAAGACAGAGAATGCATGTGCCACATGGCAAGGGTAGGGATGGGGGCCAATCAGTTTGACGGTGCAGTTGGTAATAACTTTCCTTTTCCCCTGTACATTTCATGTAGGTCAGCGCCCACCAGAAAAAAGATATTTGGCGTGCCATCGCCAAGGATGTCCAGACCCTGGGGGTCTACCCCAGACGAAGCACCGACTGCCGTAAAAGATGGGAGGACATTCGCCGCTGGAGCAAGAAGACGGCGGAGACTCAGCTGGGGATGGCCTCCCAACTTGGGAGGGGTGCCCGTCACACCAAGACCCCCCTGATGTTCAGGATCCTGGCGGTGGCCTACCCGGAGTTGGATGGGCACTTGAGGGCATCACAGCAGCCACAAGGGGGTGAGTACACTCTCATTCTGCTGACTTTGCGCGCAGTGGAGGTGTCTGGGTGGGGGAGGTGGGCTGTGGGTTTCCCTAGGCCAGGGCGAGTTCCGTAGGCAAGGCCCCTCCGTAAGGCAGGCCATGTGGCACCCCACCCCACCTCTGTAGAGTGCCAAGTACACCTAGTCATGCCCCTGTGTCATCTATGTGTGCAGATGTCGTCCATAGCCTTGCAGGCCATTTCCCAGAAATTGAAGAGTGGACCCCAAGAGCACAGCGTAGTGCAGGGGGCTTCTGTGTCTGTAGTGTCTGCCAACGGTAGCGGTAATGCATGCACTCAACATGTCTTTCTTCTGTCGTCCCCCCCTTTTTGTGGTCTCCCTGTTCTTGTGTGCATTAGCATCATCAGGTGGAGGAGCAGTGGCACCGGAGCAGGAGGGAGCTGCATCCCACATGGCCCTGGAGGGTGAGACTACGGCTCAGAGTTCCCCAGTAGGGCGGAGGGCGAGGGGAGCTCCACGGCGGGGATAGGAGCTGACACCAGCGACACAGACTCGTCCTTTGATGGGAGTTCCTTGTGGTGGCGGCAACATCTGTGCCCCCCGCATCTACAGGTACAGCTGCCACCCCCCTTACCAGCACCGCCCTCCCAGCAGCCCCTCAGCCTTTGCCCCGTGTCTGCTCACCCAGGAGGGTGGGCATCACCTTCGCCCCAGGCACCTCAGGCCCTGCCCCAGTCACCCTGGCTGCCCTCAGTGAGGAGGCCATTGACCTCCTCAGGTCCCTCACTGTTGGGCAGTCTACCATTTTGAATGCCATCCAGGGTGTAGAGATGAAGTTGCAACAAACAAATTCATTCCTGGAGGGCATTCATTCTGGTCAGGCGGCCCTTCAGCAAGCTTTTCAGACTCTGGCCTCAGCACTGATGGCAGCCATTGTCCCCTTCTCTAGCCTCCCCCCTCCAACTTCCTCCACCCAGACCCAATCCCCTGTACCTCAGCCTATCCCAAGCACACCTACAGCCCAGCATGCACACACGTCAACACACAAGGGAAGCTCTGGCAAACATAAGCACCACACATCCTGCAGGCACTCACGCAAGCATCACACACCTGCAGACACACCAACATCCACTGCCTCCACTGTGTCCCCCTCCTCCTCATCTCCCTCCTCCCTCCCAGTCTCATCTACACTCACACCTGTATGCACTACCTCTACAGCCACTACGTCCCTCTCCAGCACACCCACCACCACACCCCGCTCACGTGCAGTCACCACCCCCACTACCATTCACATGTCCCCTTTGTCCTCTCTCAGTGTGTCTGTGACGCCTCCTCCCAAGATACACAAATGCAGGCACACACCCACCCAACAGCCATCCACCTCACGACAGCCTCCAGCGAATGCACCTTCACCCAAAGTCACCAAACGTACACCTCCTACAACCACCACCTCTTCCTCCACTCCCAAACCTCCTCCAGCTACCCATCCCAGTGTCTCCCAAAAACTTTTCCTGTCCACCCTTGACCTCTTTCCCACACCTCCCCCACCCCGTCCGTCTCCTAGGTCCCGAACTAGCACCTCAGCCACAACATCTCCGGGACCAGTGGTGCCTGTAGTCACCGGAATCTGGAGTGCACTGGCCACCAGGGCAGCCAGTGTGGCACGGAGCCACAGCACAGACAGTCCCCTACCTGTGAAGCATCAGAAGTTGGCCAGTGCCCGGCAGGAGAGGGGGAAGACTCCAGCCACCAAACCCGCTCCCAGGTGTCCCGGTGGGAGTGTGGAGACAGCTGTGACACCTTTCAAGGTGTGAAGGGCCACAAGAAACCCGGAAAGTCTGGGAAGAGCAGCACGGCGGAGAAGACCGCCATCATCCCCGATGCCCCGGAGCCCACCTCCAGCACAAGCCCAGCTGCCTAGGAGGCCACCGCCAGCACCAGCCCACCTGCCCAGGAGGCCACAGCCAGCACCAGCCACCTTCCCAGGAGGCCACCGCCAGCACCAGCCCACCTGCCCAGGAGGCCACCACCAGCAAAAGCCCCGCTGGGCCATGAAGGACCGCCAGCACAAGCCCCGCTGGGCCATGAAGGACCACCAGAAGCTGAGACCCTGCAATGAAGACCATCATCTCAAGCACTGCTGAACAGGGCACCGCCAACACAAGCACCGCTGAACAGGGCACCGCCGACTCAAGCACCCCTGAACAGGGCACCGCCAACTCAAGCACCGTTGAACAGGGCACCACCAAATCAAGCACCGCTGAACAGGGCACTGCCAACTCAAGCACCACTGAACAAGGGACCGCCAACTCAAGCACCGCTGAACAGGGCACCGCCGTCTCAAGCACTGCTGAACATGGCACCGCCAACTCAAGCACCGCTAAACAGAGCACTGCCAACTCAAGCACCGCTGAACAGGGCACCGCCGTCTCAAGCACCGCTGAACAGGGCACCGCCGTCTCAAGCACTGCTGGCCCATGAGCAGCAAGGGCACTGACACAACTGAGTCCGTCACGCAGTGAATGATATACTCTGGGCACCATGCCCCCTCCAGAACCAGTGGAGACTGTCATCTACTACCTCTGTCCTTAGCAGGATGAAGCACTCTGGGCACCATGCCCCCTCCAGAACCAGTGGAGAAAAGCATCCACTACCCCAATCCTTGGCAGGATGAAGCACTCTGGGCACCATGCCCCCTCCAGAACCAGTGGAGACTTTCATCTACTACCTCTGTCCTTAGCAGGATGAAGCACTCTGGGCACCATGCCCCCTCCAGAACCAGTGGAGACTGTTATTCACTTGTGAGACAGTGACTTTGCGCTCCCCAGGATTGAAGAGTGGGCAACCCACCCACTGTAGAGACTTGAGAGACTGTGGCTTTGCACTCCCCAGGATGGAACAGTGGGCAACCCAACCACTGTAGAGACTTGAGAGACTGTGGCTTTGCACTTCCCAGGATGGAACAGAGGGCAACCCACCCACTGTAGAGACTTGTGAGACTGTGGCTTTGCACTCCCCAGGATGGAACAGTGGGCAACCCACCCACTTTATAGACTTGAGAGACTGTGGCTTTGCACTCCCCAGGATGGAACAGTGGGCATGTGGCCCCCTCGTGGATTTGGCGTCGTGCACTCAAGTGGCTGAGGTGCCCCCTTTCCCTCCCTCTGAGGTGCCTGTTTAGTTGCTTTCTGATGCCCCTGCAGTGTTCTCTCCATCATGGTCGGGGATCTTGTGTGGGCCTCACCCATACCGTGTGGTCCCAGTGTTCCACTGACTTCCTTAGAGCACTACCTGGACTACTATGCTTGGTATATATTATGTACATGGTGTATATATATATATATTTCTGCCTGCATGCTTTTCATATATTACAATGGTTATACTCATTTTCTATTGTCTTTGCATTCTTCCAGGGGGTTTGGGGGGTGTAACTGTGATGTATTGATATGCATTAGTGTGTGTGTTGTAGTGGGTAAGGGTGGGGGTGTTGCATGTGTGTCCCCCTGTTTTTTGCCTCCCCCCTCCCCTGTGTCGTAGGTGCAGTACTCACCGTGGTCTTCGCCGCCGGCGTTCGTGCACCTGGTAGAGGAGCAGGAAGACTATTGCAGGTAGAATTTGGAGTTCCGGGTCCATGGCATCCTGTTTCCTCGTGGGGTGTGTAGAGGTGAGCGTTTTTCCTTCGGGATTCCTGTTTTCGCTGTGTTTTTATCCGCGGTGAATCCGCCCCGGAAAAGGTGGTGAATTGGCCTGTCATAATAGTGTGGGTGGTATATTGTCTCCCGCCTGTCTGTTGGCGGTGACCCCCGCGCTGTTTGTTTGTACCGCCGTGGCGGTCGGAGTGTTAAAGTGGCTGTCTTTGTTGGCGGTTTCCGCCACGGTCGTAATTGCACATTTTTTACCGCCGGCCTGTTGGCGGTCTTACCGCCGCTTTAACACCGACCGCCAGGGTTATAATGACCACCTTTTTTTTAGCATTATTTGGGTTATTTTAGAAGGCTGGCCCTCTATGTAGTGTACAAAACTAGGCACACTGTGTAGAGGGTCCAGGCAACCACACGTTGGTTTCCAGAGGCAAAAAATAGATCACCTAATGCTCTAATTTTTGAGGTAGCTTGGTTGAGCAATTAGCTTAATCTGTGAGAAGTGCAAAGCATTTGTTATACTCACAGTATCAATCATGCATCTCACACATTTGAAGGAATAACTCTAGGCCACTTTATAAAAATACTTCAGATTTGTATACAAATTTTAAGACCAAGATTATCAAGATTGGTCAAGTACTTTTTGGGTTATGAATTTTTGAAGTTTTCATAAATGCAGTCTTTCTGTGTGTAATTACACACCATAGGAATCAATGGGCAGTCACTTCAAACATACATATAAAATCGCTCAGTTGTGTCACCAGGTTGCGCTTTTGCAGGTTGGTCGAGGTCGTTAGTGGGCCGAGTCTGGTGGGAGCAGCGCTGGAAAGTCTCTTGGAACAGGTACAGGGCTGATCAAGGGGACCACTTGGAAAAGGGTGGTTCTTATAGATTTAAAGGTGGTGCCTTGAGGTCCCTTTGTGGTGTCGAAGTTGCAAGAAGTGTGGGACTCAGTGGCCGGGGGCTGGACGAGTTGTTGATCCAGAAGCTGTGCACAACAGACCCCTTTGGATCTGGAGGTACGTCTCTTTGAGGGTGGCTTATAGGGCAACGGGGGTACTCTGGTGGGAGGTCCAGGGTGTTCTTGATTTCCTTGACTGGGGCTTCCTTCTGATCTTTTTTCAGATCTGGGGAAGCAGGTTTTCTTATTGTAAAATGTCCACTGGCCAGTACCAAGGGTATTAGTATGGTCCGGCCACAAGGGAGTGCAGTACCACCAAATGTGGCACAGTTGCAGGGTTTTTCCTGGAAGTTGTTTGTGTATTGTAGGGTCTGGCTGTGACTTTCAGTGTGGGAGATATTGGCCAGTCAGTGAAGCGACCCTCACTGGCTTGTTGGCTTTTCCCTTCGAATCTGCTTATCTGGTCTAGGGATGCTCACTAAATACTGAATTTCGTGGGAGTTTAAGGGGAAACCTGGTAGTGTCCAATGGGACACTTACCTGTGGGTGGCTCCACCCCCTTTAGTGACCACTTTCTGTGGGAAGAATCGCTTCCCTACACCTGATTGGCTATTCCCCTTTCATCCATATGGAGGAAAGTGAAATAGATTGTCCACCTCACAGGCAACACCTTAGGGGTGGTGCATGCCAGGTGAGGCCCCTCCTCCTATCCTTTGTTAGGTTTCTCATCTTTGCTCATGCTAAAAAAAGTGAGGGTTTGCACAGGGGGGGGGGGGACATTTGCTTTCCTAGGAGCAGGACTGGGGATCGAGTTTCAAGGGTGGTACCCCTTTGAGGCTCACTGCCACTGTAGTGCACATTCTTGAGGGAGGGAGTGTTAGCTCCTCCACTGGGGAAGGGCATTGTTCTACAAACTAGAAAGTCAGGGCTCTCCCACAAAGTTTGTATATTGGCTGCCTAGAGGTGGCAGGCTGGCTTTAACCAGTCAGCAACCATGCCAGGTTAGTTAGCTGTTGCAGGTGGTACCTCTAAGGTGACCCCTGGGTACATTTTATAATAAATCCAGTACTGGTACCAGTTTGGATGTATCATTCTGAGTTATTTGATACCAAACAACCCAGGATTCTGAGTAGCCATCATGTAGCTCGGAAACTCGTGTCCAGCACATATATTAAAATGGCTGCTCTGTTCACTCACTATGTCCCAGGTTTGACAACATAGGCCACTCACTATGGCTATACTCCCTCTTGTAAATATGCAGCACATTGCCTGGAAAGGACGTGCAAATAGTGTGGCTGTGCCATGACAACACCCATTGCATATTGTCACAGCCCCTGTACCAACACAGCGTAGACATCAGAGACTAGGACGGAAGTCAACACCACCCCAAGGGTTGTATCAGGGTGGTGTCTCTGGCCAAAATGCTTCCCTTCCTCCTTGTTACATTGCCTTTACTCATATGTGCTGCATCTTACAGCACACATTGAAATGCCACCTTAGCAAAAATAGCTTTAATATGTGTAAGAAGAGACACCTCCCTACACATGAACAAATCATCCCCTCAAGACAGGCACCCCTTCATCATGGTGCAACAATGCCTGTGTTGGTGCAGGGAGAACAAATTTGTGCAGGGGCAGGGGGAATTGCAGGGTTGTACCTTATTCAAATAAACATGGCACATCCCTGCGTATCTAAACTGGTGCAGTGTAGTGCAACACATATTTCAGCTGCCCTGAGCTGTGCCACATGAGAAAAATCTGCACTAAGGCATGCAACTTGAGGAACACAACCCTTACAGGGTGAACCCACAACAACTCAGAGACAACCATATGCGCCATATGGGAATGGCCACACAATAAAACACATACAACACATGGCGCATGTCTGTGAACATCATATGTGCACTTGTACAAGTATCTGCAATCTCACCATCTGACAAGATAGAGGCCCAGATCAAACAGAAAATGATGGTGTTTTCTGCTCTGCCAGATTAGGCAGCATCACGCACCATCATTTTGAAAATACAGGGATGCTCAATATTCATAAGAATACTGCGCACCCCCCTCTGCAAGCAGTACATTAGATGTTGTGCACCAATGCAGCCACCACAAGGATGGCACCGTTGAGGGGGAGATTGTTTTTGTGCGGGAAGGAACACCTTCCTTCACAACAACAATCTTAAATGGCTATTTGCTCTAGCAGAAATGTGAGCATTACTCCTAGTTTTGCCATGCTAATGCCATCCTGAGCTGGCACAGCTCCAGTTTACGAAAAGTTGTAAATCTGAGGCAGTGTCAAAATGCAATTGGTGCTGCTGTGGCTCGCCCACAGCAACACCCATTGCACACACCTTCCACACAAAGTGCTGTGTGTGAATGGGCCATATATACAAGCTGGCTTTAAGGCACAAAAAGTGGCTTAATGCCACCTTGTAAATACAGCACAGGACATTGTGCCACCGGAGCCTCACCAAAAGTGACACTCAGGGGGCATTCGGGGTACCTAAATAGGCCCCACAATACCTTGTGAGCTTGACTCATGTGTGATGCATAATGCAACACATAAGTAAAACTACAACCTTGGGTCAGTAACATGTCACTGAGCCTCCAGTGGCAAATACATGATGTGCCTGTTAACAGCCAAAACAATCTAAGATTGACTTTACACTATCTCATTGTAGAGGATGATGGCTTACCCCTTGCCGAGCTGCCTGTCCTGGATTTTACAGATGGCATGGATATCCAGCTGCCAACAATCAATGAACGGACCTTCCAGGGGTGATACATCCTTGTGTGAAGTATGTGTGCACCATCACAAGGCACACACATGAGCAATAATGCAATGGGAGTTTACTCATGTTTAAATAGTTGTACCTACCTGCACATTGACTGATTGAAATTATGGATGTATTTCCATTAGTGTTTTTCCAGCCATTGTTGGCATAGTATGCTATTATTTGTCCAGGGAGAGATACAAACATGCACATAGACATATGCCTCAACACAGACACACTTGCGATGTGGTCCAAGGATACATTTGTTGGTGCAGGTTATTGAGTAATGTGCCAGTGATGGAGCAGATGCAGGGCAGCCCCATACTGTTAGTAAGATGCAGCAGGCTTGTGGAACTAAATCAGCACATGTATGTGTGTGGCAATAGACATAGTTTGATCTGCATGTGAAACACAATTACAGGAAGAGGAAAGTGCTAGTAATCTGGACCCAGTGCATAGTCAAGCTCCCTTGCATTGCCCTGGCCGGTGACACAAAGGGGCAGATTGAGAGACAGTGGTGCATCACCAGAGCTGTTTTTTTTTCATTAGCCAAATGCAACATATATGGCTACTTCTACTCCCATTCATTTTATTGATGGGTCTCTGACATTTTTTAACATTGCTGGACATAGTTGCACATCCCACACCTCATTGCCATGTAGGAGCCCAAAACATGAATAGGATCATTTGTAACTGTTGCTACCTTGCACTTGTTCTGGCATGTGAGTGACAAAGAGTGGTGTGTATTGCTATGTGCTGTGTGATGTTGTCATACAGAGCATATTAGGTAGCCATGCTGACACATGTCATGCATTGTTGGTACTAGCAAGCCCTTTGCTACCTAGGACATACACCCTTATCAGTCTTCACATGTGTATCTGGAATTGCTGTAGGCATGTGTCAAGTCAGCAGATTTGTGTGAAAATTGTGATCTTATGTACATAGGGAGTGCAACACACTCTGCGTACATTCCACCCAGACAATTATTTTGTGGTGCATTGTTCCATTTAATTCTTGGATCCTGATAATGGGTCATGTGTTTGAATAGTGATTCAGCACCCATGGCTTCTTAATTTGTCTGGCAACCCATAGCGCACTCCACAGCTAGAGTGCGTTCCATAAGAGAGGTACAGTCCACCATGTGTCAGGGTTTTGCCCAATGGCAGTGACAGGACATCATCTCATGGATACATTGTGTAGGCTCTATCTCTAACAATAGTTACAATCCCTGTACAATTACTGAAGGTCCATAGTTAGCAATGATGCCCCCGGTTAGAAATGGGGTCTCTGGTTGGCAGTCAGTTTTCACTCTGTCCAAGTAGTGACCCTCACTCTAGTTGGGGCAATGGACAAACACTCTTAGCTAACCCCTGCTTACCCCGTTGGTAGCTTGGCATAAGCATTGAGGCTTATCTCAGAAGCAATGTGTAAAGTATTTGTACCAACACACACAGTAATAGAGTAAACCACTACAAAATGGACACCACACCAGTTTAGAGAAAATAGGTAATAATTATCTAAATCAAACAGGACCAAAACATCAAAAATCCAACATACACAAGTCAAGGTATGAATTTTCATAATAGTTAGAGTCTTACTCAATAGAAAACAATATAACCATTGCTGTTACACAAAGTACCTGGTTTGCATTGAAAATAAAGCCTCACATGCGAGCGTGCATTGAAAAAGTCACTCAGAAGTGAGACTGTGCGTCGTTTTTTTCTCCGTTCAGGTAGGCGCTCCGTCATTTTTTTCTCCCGCAAGAGGGCGAGGCCTCGTTTTCTAGACGGGCACCTCGGATCCTCACAGGCTTGTGTTCACTTTGGATGCCCAGCGATGATGCGTGTGAAATCCATCAGCACAGTGATGGAAAACCGCGCTACGTGGGGTTTGCATTGTGAACAGCAGCTGCAGGTGGGTATTGTGTAATTTCTACAGCCACAATACGTAGATCTCCCACCCGGGATGCAGGTGCTGCGTCAATTTTAGCCACAAAGCAGGTGGTGCGTTGTTTTTCAGCCGTGTTGCAGGCGGTGCTTCAAATGTTTCCCTGTACGGTGTTCTGTGCATGGATTTCAGTCTTTGTTCTGCCAACTTCACCTTTCTAGGGCCCAGGAACTGGATAGGACACCATTTGGCAGGGCAGGAGTCTCAACAGAGAGTCCAGGTCCTGGCAGAGGAAGTCTTTGATGCCCCTGAGACTTCAAAACAGGAGGCAGGCTCAGTTCAAGCCCTTGGAGATTCTTCTCAAGCAGGAATGCACAACAAAGTCCAGTCTTTGTCCCCTTTCACAGTCAGAACCAGCAACTGCAGGATAGCCCAACAAAGCACAGTCACAGGCAAAGGCAGCACTTCTCCTCAGCCCTTCAGGTCTGACCAACCTCTGGAATGTGGCAGGGGTATTCTTCATCCCAAATGGTATCACCTTAAACTGGAAGTGTCCATCTCAGGTAGAAAACTTAGACGTTAAGGTAATCTGCCAACACCCAAACATCAAATCAAATGTGATGAAGTATTTGGCAGCTCCCAACCGATCTATGAGCTCATAAGCTCGGGGAATGGGGTGTGTGACCCAGGTAGTCCACACAGAACCAGAGTTCTGGGGTGACACCAGGAGCAGTAGCCTTTGGGACCAAGACCACAGGGCTGGCCCAAGGACTGCTAGAAAATTAATTTACCCCCTAGGGATAACATCTTAAATACTTCAACTTTGATGCTAGCCCTAACCTTATCAATCATCCTGTAAACCTTCTGTATAATGGGTGGACTATCTCTAGTGTCCACATCATGTGTACACAAGTGTGTGACCCCGGGGATCAAGGAGAACAGTGAGGCGAACTGACCCAATACCTGGTGACAGTCCCTCTGCTGTTCTGCAGTCACGGAGGGGGAGAGGTTCACTCCCTCCACAGACTCATCTTTTTCTCCAGCAGACAGAAGGTCAGGAAGAGGATCACTCTTTTCCTCCACTCCGTCATCTGTAGCTAAGTGCATGGACAATTCAGTCCGCTCAAAGTGTGGCTTGAGGTGGTTGACATGTAGGATCCTCAAGGGGTTCATGGAAGTGCGCAAGTTCACCGGGTAGGTGACTTTGCTCTTGCGCTCCACTACCTCAAATGGCCCAGTCCACTTGCCTGGAGCACCCGAGGCTCCACTGGTGCCATGACAGACACTTTTTCTCCGGGCTGGTATTCAACCAGAGTGGCATTCTGGTCGTACCAGGGCTTCATATCCTCCTGGCTTGCTTCCAGATTCTCTTGGGCGAGCTTCCTGAAGTAAGCTGTCTGGTTTCTGAAAGCTAGCAGGTAACTGAATACATCCTGGGTAGATTTACTGGGGGCTTTCTCTGAGCCCTCCTTTACCAGACTCAAGGGTCCCCAAACAGGGTGGCAATACAGTAACTCAAAATGACTAAATTCAAGCCCTTTTTGAGTCACCTTACTGTAGGCGAATAGGAGGCATGGCAAGAGGACACCACACTTCCGTATCAAGGGCTCTGACCGGCCCATGATCATGATCGGTGCAGTTGAAGCTTTCAACCAGACTATTGCTTTGGGGGTGGTTCTACTCAGCTCTTCAGCTCTTCTCCTTGGCAGAGGTTCCTCTTGAATCCAGAAGTGATCTAATTTTCATTGGTTTTGGGTCCTCTTCTTATACTCCTTTCTGCCTTTGAAGTAGGCAATCTTCAAAGAAAAGTCTCTTGTGTTTGTAAGATCCTGCCTTGCCCAAGCCAGGCCCGTGACGCACACCAGGGGGCTGGAGACTGTATTGTGTGAGGTCAGGAACAGCCCGCTCGTCCCCTCCTCTCTAGCACAGATGGCTCATCAGAATATGCAGGCTACACCCCAGCTCCCGTTGTGTCAGTATCTAGAGAGAGGTGAAAACATCCAACTGTCAAACTGACCCAGAAAGGATATCCACAAACAGGCAGAGTCACAGAATGGTTTAAGCAAGAAAATGCCTACTTTCTAAAAGTGGCATTTTCAAACACACAATCTAAAAACCAACTTCACTAAAAGATGTATTTTTAAATTGTGAGTTCAGAAACCCCAAACTCTACATGTCTATCTGCTCTCAAAGGGTATCTATGCTTTAATAATATTTAAACACAGCCCCCATGTTAGCCTATGAGAGAGATAGGTCTTGCAACAGTGAAAACCGAATTTGGCAGCATTTCACTGTCAGGACATGTAAAACACATTAGTGCATGTCCCACCTTTAACACACACTGCACCCTGCCTATGAGGCTACCTAGGGCCTACCTTAGAGGTGCTTTACATGTATAAAAATGGGAAGGTTTGGGCCAGGCAAGTGGGTACACTTGCCGAGCCGAATTGGCAGATTAAAACTACACTCACAGACACTGCAGTGGCAGGTGTGAGCCATGTTTACAGGGCTACTAATGTGGGTGTCACAACCAGTGCTGCAGGCCCACTAGTAGCTTTTGATTTATAGGCCCTGGGCACCTCTAGTGCACTTTACTAGGGACTTAATAGTAAATCAAATATGCCAATTATGGAAAGCCAATTACACATACATTTACATAGGACGATTTGCACTTTAGCACTGGATAGCAGCGGTAAAGTGCCCAGAGTATGAAATACAGCAAAAACAGAGTCCAGCATACATCAACAACCTGGGAAACAAAGGCAAAAAGTTAGGGGAGACCACACCAACGATACCAAGTCTGACACAGGCTCTTTCAACACATGCACAGCACAGGCTTTGGGAGGGGGCACACCTATTTTTCACATGGATCCCTATGTACGGTGCATGTAAGGTCAGGTATGTCCTCTACACTCCTGCCGAGACCTACAAAGGCATCCATGCTCTTTACAGTTTTGCACAAACTCTACACCATGGTGGATGGTTTTTAGTATACGGAACAGACATGGCGGTGTTAGGGGGCGCTAAGGCGCACATGTAAGGCAGCGCTGGAGAGGTGCTGCCCCATTTCTCATGATTCTGCCCCATGGTCTCTCTTGGCAGGTTAATTTGTATTCATATGTGTGAAACACAATGCAGTAAACATTAGGTAGGTCAGTTGTGTGTAGATGATATGTAGTTGGCACTGGCACCACTTGGGTGGCATTTGATTTTGGTGCTGCCAAAGGCTTGTACACCATGATTTACGTGGGGCTGCGCCTATGTGTGAATTTCTTTAAATGCCCGTGGCCTATGCCATTGACATAGCTGGGCTATTCTTTGTTTAGTGTAATGTGTGTGGGATGCGTATTTAGTTTTCAAACAGTGGACACTTGTAGTGGTTTGTGGGCAGCTTCTATATGCAAAGGGGACATTGCTTCACCTGTCCATACGTGGTGTGCCAGTCAGCTTGTGGCTGAGTTATGTACATGTGGGTGTATGTGTTTGTGTTGTACAATGATTGCGGTGTAGTGTGATGTGTTGCACATGTGTTGTTGCCTGTATATCTTTATTCCCCTGCCCATGTGTATTTTGTGTGATGCATGTCTTGTTTGTCCTACATGATTGGAATGTTGTGTGTGTAATGATCGGTACGATGGCTTACCTACGCGTAGCCCATTGCCATGTTGCCCATCCTGAAACTGTTCATTCATAGTGGAATGGCAGAATATGTAGGCATCATGGACGCTGCCGGGATATTTTGCTAGGATGTTAGTGAACAGCCTACAGTGGTCCACAATGGCCTGCACATTGCTCAAATGGGTATGCTTGCGGTTCCTATATAGATGTTCGGTTGCTGCAGGTGGCAGCAGATCCACATGGGTACATTCAGTTGCACCCAGCACATGCAGGAACCCAGCAATTTGGTTGGAACCTTACTTGGCATCCTGCTACAGTTGCTCAGTGTTGGGAAGCAAATGGGATGGGCAGTGAGGCGTATGATTGCATCCAGGACCTTAGGTCGGAGGACAGAGAAAAATGGCTGGGACATTCCAGCCACTTGTGCGCCCGTTATCTGAAAATATCCAGACACCTGTATGTGGATAGAGAGAAGTTTTGTAATGGGTGGAATTATTGTGGGAGTTAGCACCCTTGCTGTGATGTGTTGTCAATGTGGTGCAGCAGGAGTACAATGGATGCCTGGTTCACTTGGTACTTCCTGATGACATCTTGTTCCCTGAGCCAAGGATTGTTGTTCACTGTCTGAAGAGCAAAATACACTCTTCAAGGATAGAGGTCAAAGAAATACAGGTCACCTGAACTCCAGGAAGAGAGAAGAGGTGTTCTTTGATGAAGACCAGGAACAAGCAGACTTATACGAGGCTTCTGATGAAGCGTAATACGGTGAACAACAATGGAAGGATGTAGAGACTTACTCACCAGAGGAGAGTGTGGAGCCGTACCCTTCAAAACCATCCTCACGAGATGACATTGAGATATACAATATGGTGATAAAGAACGCGCCAGACAAGTTTTTGTGAGCCCAGCTTTTTCCCTGTGCCCTAATACAGTCCTGTGATAATTTTCTAAACTGCCTGCTCATAGATGCTCGATCACTCTAAAAAAACAAGCACCATATCTATGACCTGCTCACGGACACACAACCTGACTTACTATTCGTAACAGAATCATGGTTGGGAGATGACATGGCCCCTAGTGGTGCATTAAGCCGTTCCTCTGGGCTATCAAACCATCACACAAAACCGTATAGGCAAGAGAGGAGGTGGACTAGCCATTATATTAAAAAAAGCAATACATCTCAGTAAAACAGACAACATTTCCATACAAGGTTGTTAGACCCTCGTCACTAGATGCAACCCTACTCAATCTTCAGCCTGTAACGTTCTCCTTTACAGACCTCCACCTATCAACTAATCATTCCCAGACACTTTTCTAGATATAGGGGGTCATTCCGACCCTGGCGGCCGGCGGTATGTTGGCGGTAACACCGCCAACAGGCTGGCGGTGTTCCGCCAGCAATTCTGACCGTGGCGGAAAAGCCGTGGTCAGACCGCCGGCCCCTCCACTTTCCCGCCAGCACCGCTGCCCTGGAGATTATGAGTCCCCGACCGCCAGCCTGTCCATGGCGGTAAACACCGCCATTGAAAGGCTGGCGGTAAGGGGACTGGGGGTGCCACTGGGGGCCCCTGCACTGCCCATGCACTTGGCATGGGCAGTTCAGGGGCCCCCAGGGATAGCCCCATCGCGCATATCACTGCCCGAATTTCGGGCAGTGAAATGCGCGACGGGTGCTACTGCACCCGCTGCACATCAACATTGCCGCTGGCTCTATTACGAGCCGGCAGCAATGTTGATGTGCCATTTCCGCTGGGACAGCGGACGGTAACGGTGTTACCGTCCGCTGGCACAGCGGAAATGTCGGAATAGGGAGGCATGAATACCGCCGGCAATGGCGGTATTCTGTCTCCCCCGGCCTCGGCGGTCTGAAGAAAAGACCGCCGAGGTCGGAATGACCACCATAGTCTCAAACTTTATAATGTTATACTCAAACCTATGCATTCTTGGGGACCTAAACATTTGGTTTAACAAACCCAATATGCCCCATCCAAAAGCTATCACCACTGGCCTAGTCACATTGAACCTACATCAGATTGTACACAATCCCACACACATCGCTGGACACATCCTAGATGTCATTTTTGCAAATCCTGAACTAGTTACTGTTCATAGCATCACGCCAATCACATGGTGAGATTACCATTTGATAACTTTCCGACATAAAACACCAGAAATCAACACACCCCAAAGGAAAAAACATACATGCATCTATCGACCATGGAGCAAACTCCATTTTGAAGACTTATAAACACAACTAGCAGGCCAACACAAATCTAGATACAATTAATTCTGTTCTAAAACTTTGAGTGGCTACAGGTAGCTTTCGATATCCTAATACCACTCAGAAAAACTAAACAGGACAAAAGAAAACCAACACCTTGGAGAAACACAGAACTTAAAAAGGTAAAGCAACAAATCAGAAGGATGCAATGGACATGGCTCAAAACAAAACAAACTAAATTCAAGACAAACATCAGCTACACATACTTAAGAGAATATACAAATCATCAATCAAAAAAGCTAAACAAAAAGGTACTACTCAAACAGAATTCAAAATGCTAAATAAACAACCGAAGAATTTTTTGGAATTCTCAATGAATTTCAAAAACTTAAGTGCATGGAAGGAAGTCATCCCACTACTCAAGATTTCGCAAACAAACTGGCAACTCATTACACAACCAAGGCAGACACATTGGACTCCGAAAACCATCAGCACCAACCCCTCTCCTAAAATTCTATCCCAGAATAAACCAATCCTCCCTCTACACTCCTTCAAACTAATATCAAAAGGTGAATTTATGGATTTGGTCAAATCAAGCAGACCTTCCGGTTGCCCTTCTGACCCTTGTCCACCACACATCTTCAAGAACATGCTTTTATCTACTTCTGCTGCCACACCTGTAAGAAGAATCATCAATAACTCTTTAATTACAGGATCTTTTCCTGAAGACCTGAAAAAGGCATACATATGTCCGTTATTAAAGAAAACAAACCTAGACCAGGAGGACCCTAACAACTACAGACCAATCACAACTGGACCTTTCCTTGGAAAACTGATAGAAAGAGCAGGATTCGCCCAGATGTCACAATTCATTGAAGAAAATTCCATACTTTCAGACTACCAAACTGGATTCCACCCAGGAAGAGGCACTGAATAGGCACTCATAGCAATCTGGGATGATCTTAAAAATAGTCAACCACATTGGAGTTGCTACACTACTTTTCATGGACCACTCAGCTGCCTTTGATACTATTGACCATGACACCCTAATTCAAAGGCTCCACGAAGCTGGCATAGAAGGGACTGCACTCGACTGGATTCCATCCTACCTTCAATTCAGAACTAATATTGTCTATTCTGTCTCCTTCTCATCCAAACCCTACCTCACAAAAGCAGGGATTATGACAATGGCCTCTACCATGGATCATTTCTATCTATTATGAAAAAACTACAACGTATTCAGAACTCAGTTGCCAGGCTACTATTACATGTAAAGCCACAAGCCCACATCTTCCCTGTCTTCAGAGCACTACACTAGTTACCTGTTGCCAGAAGATCCACCTTCAAGCTGCATTGTATCACCCACAAAACTATACATGGAACAGGACTGCTTTTTATCAGAAACAAAATAACCAAATACATTCAACAAAGAAACCTCCGCTCAGAATTGGCACCCCGCCATAGAACACCACCACAGAAGAAAAAGACAATAGGTGGTACGTCCTTCTCCGTTCAAGCAGCCAAACTATGGAATTCATTACCCCCAGATATAAGCTCCACGGATAACTATTTTGCCTTCAGAAGACTACTCACGAATTGGCTCTTTCTTTCATAACCACCGTATTCAAACAACAATGGACTGCATATGCCTGTGTTGATCAATATTTATAATCTGATTATGTGTGTATTACAAATATATATATATGTGTGTGTGTGTGTGTGTTTATGTACATGTGTGTATCTACATATATATGTGTATATTATTCTATGCTTAACATGTTCATAGGTCATTGACTAGGTCCTAGATACGTTGTTATATTAGATACTTATGAATCCCTGCTTTCATTTTTATATCACAATGAACAAATGTTTTATTATCATAAGCATTTCCTTAGTTTAAAGTTGAGGGAAGCTAAATAAATGTTAGAAAAGTTCACTTATTAATTAACTTCAAATATTACAATTCTTGAAAGTCTGCTTATACAATACTGCTTTTCTTCTCATATTATTATACCCATTATTATATTTCTTGAACATATATTCCCTTACTATGTATTTACACATCTATTTATTACTCTAGTCCTACTTTACTGAGAAAAATTAAATAAAAATAAATAACATAAAATCTATAAATAAAATTCAAATTATAAATAATTAAATTAAATAAAAAAATAATGAATAAATAAAATAAAAATAAAAATAAAAAAGTATATATATATATATATATATATATATATATATATATAATATTCCTCACTTGATCGTATTAATCAGCGCCCTCACTGCAGACAGAGACAGGGTCGCGAACCATATAAATATTCCTCCTTCTGTTTTTCTCTTCTCAGAAAAAAACGCCTCTGTCACTCGATGTCCTCAAATCAAATTTATTTTGGCAAAACAAACACCCAACGCATTTCAGGAGTCAAGGCTCCCTTGATCAAGGGATAAAACTAATAAATTACAACAGACAACCCTTTCAGCATTAGCTGAAGACATTCGTCTTTCTGGGATAATCTAAATATTCATCTTGTATATTTATGCTCATCATTTCAGCTATTTCCTTATCTAACATGTGTTGTGCTTTCATTTCTGTAATATTTCTTTTGGTAGACATACAAGCAGTAATACACATGGAGCAGAACATTGGACCGCACTGAATACAGATACAACATGTGAAAAATATTGCAATCATTACACACAGGATAGTCAGTAGTTTCCAGCCCCAAGCGGAAACAAGAGCCCAAAACCATCCAGAAAAAGTCCAAGTACCAGTCTCTGTGTGAATTTCTGCACCAATTTGATGCAATTTAGATATTGCATCATATACTGAAGGTGAGTGATCTGGAATGAAAACGCAGCAACTACTACCAATGATGCGACATGCACCACCTCGATCAGCTAATATCACATCTAGTACCATACAATTTTGGAGCACTATAATCCTGGCAATTTGGAGCTCAGCTTCCACAACCCTAGTCAATCGTCTCACTTTCCTACTGTTTAGCGCAGCACCCACAAAGGAGAACAACCCTAAATTAAAATCAACATATTGTTGCAGGCTAGTGTCCGTTTGGTCTACCTCGTTTGTACTTATTGTCCTTTTATATCTATTTTTAATGATGTAATTGAACACTTTAAAATCTCAGTGATATGATGCAGGTGCCAAAAACACAGGGGGTAATAGAAAAGATACAAATATGTATTATGTGAAGCTGTAAAATGAGTAATATTTACACCCTCAATAGTTAAAATCAAGGTACAATCGCTTGTCCCCACTGGAATTCGCCCAATGCTACGTATACATAATCTGCTTTAGTTTTTGTAACAGAAATCACAAATTGTTCTTTCTTGTCAGAGTCTCTTATATTTGTGAAGATATATGGTATTGAAACATTGTCTGGTTGAAACTCTTCCCATTCCCATTTAGTTCCTTTGGCTTGGGGATACCCATCTTTGTCTTGGTAGCATACTTTATTAAGACAAAAAAGAAGTCCGCCCTCTGTACGTTTTCCAGATGCAAACAAAAGCGTATACCAAGCTTGACAAGAACCATTGTGTGAAAAAGGAAGAGGAATGAAAGGTGTTCCTTCTTTCTTTTGATGCGCAGGTATCATTCCACAAAACCAACAGTTAGTAGTATTTGTAGCATTATGTGTATGATACAACATCTGAATGAAAGTATTATTGAAGTACGATTGACGGTGCTTCTGCTCCTGATAGGGAAGAGTAAAGTAATAGTGATCCTCTGGTACTGGAGTAGTGGCAACAAAAACTCACAAGCAGGAGCCATCTTTTCAACAAACCAGGTGATTATTTCCATAACCACCAAAACAACAACAAACCCTGTAGTACTAATGATCACTTTGTTATTCATTTTAGCAACAGTGATAATCAACCCTTCCAGAAATTAATTAAAAACAATTGTTGGAGTTCTTATGGAGCTCTTATCCCTGGGCCGCCGCTGATTTCTTCACCAAGGGCCAAGACAGGTGTCACTACTCTAATGCATGGCTGATTCCCCCCCTTGCTACATTGGCTCTCTGTTTCACTTACCCAGGCCGGTAGGTCAACCAGTTTTCTCCAGCACCGCAGATTCTTACCTCGGTCTCAAATTATATCGCGACACTCCAGAAACCATATGGTCCGGGAAGAACTCCTCAGATTCGTCAGGTGATATAGCACGTCCTTTCTCCGTAGTCAAGATCTCTCGATGATCGGTCAGCACAGCAGGTTCCACCAAGGTAGGAAGCACTCTCTTGCAGTGAGTACTATGGACCCAATTCTTTCGGTTCGTCCATCGAAATGCTGTCCTTGTCGCAAGGAGCACCTGCTCTGGGCCTCACCACCTTGGTTCCAAGCTGCTTGATCTTTCAAAGGACTCAGTCATCACCTGGTCACCAGGTCGGAGTTCATGGCCTTCACCTGTAGATCTGTCAGGAAGTGCTTCTCGAACCTGTCGATGAATAGAAACCAAATTTTAGGTTAACGGTGACAAATAATCATTCATCAGGACACAAGGTATATCATATACAGAATTTGGCCTAGGAACTCCCCAAATGTTCATTGGCCTTCCAAATACTATTTCATAGGGGGTAAGGCCTGTTCTAGAGTGTGGCACTGACCTAATAGACAATAATGCCAACATTAATGCATCCAGACAAGTTAAAGATGTGGAAGCCTGTATCTTCGCTAACTTCAGCTTCAAAGTAGCATTATACCTTTCCACCAACCCTGCTGATTGTGGGTGGAAAACTGCATGGAACTTCTGTTTGATCCCTAATCCTTTCAGGACATACTTAATAACTTCCCCAACAAAATGAGGTCCGTTATCATTCCATAAAAGTCTGCAAACACCAAACCTAGGGAAAAATTCATTCAAAAGCACCTTCGCTGTGGTAATGGCAGTATTATCCTTTGTGGGGTACGCCTCTATCCATTTACTGAAGGCATATACCACCACCAAGACATACTTTAAATTGTTGCAGCGTTCATGCTGAATATAATCCATTTGTAGAACTTCAAAAGGTGCAGTTGATGTAGGAAACCCTCCCGCAGTAGTTCGAGTCCCTTTTCCAGGATTGCATTGTAAACAGATCAAACAAGACCGTACTACTCTCTTAGCTGTACTGGAAATTTCTGGATGCTCCCAAACTTGCATAAGCAACTTCGTTGTTGTTGAAGCTCCAACATGTGCCAGCCCATGTGCCATCTGAACCATAGGTTGTACAAAAGCTATATACAATTTCCATTTATCCATCTGCTTATTCCGCCAACAGCCCTCATCATCCAATTCTCCTTCTTCAGACCATTGCTCACGTTCTTTCACAGAAGCAGATTTCTGTATATCTAATACGTCTTGTCTAGCATTATGCCAACGTTCAGCTTGTGACTTCACTACATACATAGAAGTAGTACTTCGCTGCATCGCAGTCTCACGTGCTACGCGGTCCGCAAGGGCATTACCTTGCCCTACGTTATCGGTCACTCTCTTGTGTGCACTACATTTCACAATAGCTATTTTCTTTGGATATGCCAATGCAGTGAAGAGCTTATGCACTAATTCTCCGTGCATTATCTGCATCCCGTGGCATGTGAGAAAGCCTCTCTCCTTTTAAAGCAAACCAAAATCATAAGCCACTCCAAAAGCATAGCGGTTGTCTGTATAAATAGTCACACATAAGTCAGTACTAAGCTCACATGCTCGTGTCAAAGCTATTAGTTCAGCTGCTTGAGCTGACTTCTGTGGTATACGAGCTTTCTCCACTACCGTGTGTATTGTGGTGATTGTATATGCAGCTGAGGTCGTACCGTCTGGCAACTTCAAACAAGACCCATCAACCCACAATTCCCCGTCTACATCTGGAAGGGGCGTATTTTGCAAATCAATCCGACCCTTTGTCTGTTCTTCGGTAAGGAATATACAATCATGTGTTTCTTGTGACTGAGGCTGAGTCACCGGATATGGCAACAAAGTGGCTGGGTTTAGTGTTGCACATCTCTTCAGTGTAATGTGAGGAGCCAGCAATGTCAATTCATACCCTGTCAGGCGTGCACTTTTTAAATGTTGCATCTTTGTTTGATTTAAAAGAGCATCAACCGCATGGGGTACTAACCCCAACAGCTTATGTGACAAGACTATTCCTTCACTCTGACGTATTGACACAGCTGTTGCCGCAACTGAACGAAAACACCCAGGCAACGCTCGAGCGACAGGATCAAGTACTGCTGAAAAATATGCACAGGGACGCTGCTTATCGCCATGTGTCTGTACTAAAACTGACAATGCACATCCATCTTTCTCATGTACGTAAAGTGCAAAAGGCTTTGTGTAATCTGGAGTACTTAACACTGGTGCTGAACAAAGGGCTTGTCATAGCTGCCGGAAAGCAGTCTCACATTCATCTGTCCATGGGAGGGGCATTGGAGTATATTTAGTCAAAAGTGCTAGCAAAGTTTTGACAATGTGTGAAAACCCTAATATCCATTACCTACAAAAAGAAGTAAGACCAAGGAATGCACAAACATCTTTCTGACTAGAGGGTACTGGTGTGTCTAAAATTGTTTGAATACGATCTGATGTAAGTGCACGAACCTCCTTAGACAAAAGATGACCTAAATAGGTTACCTTTGGTCTACAATATTGCAATTAAATTTATCAACATGGAATGCAAGTGGTTGTGACAATGGGCTAGGGGAAGGTGTTCCATCAAAACCTATTGATGTAATGGTTAAGCCACACAGGGGAGCCCTTGGAACCAATTGTTTAGACAAGGTGCTACGAGTAGCTCCTGTATCAACCAGAAACTGATAAGTAGAACCCAAAACATGTGCTGTAACATTGGGACCCCTCTGATCTACTGGAACTTCAACTGATTCCTTACCCCATCCTAGGCAATCCTATGCATAAGCAGAATCTTGGAAATCAGGCTGCACATAGTTAGACATCTGGTATTGGTTACGGCTATCAAAAGTATTAAACCCAACCTGCCTTCGTACATTAGCATCAGCCCTAGCATGATCATTTGTGTTTCTTCTAGGCCCTGAATATCCTGAGCGATTTCTCATTTGTCCCGACCACGTGAACACTGCTGAACACGTAGTGCTGGACAATCAGCAGCCCAATGCCCAAATGTATTACAATACGCACATTGATCAACAGACAAATTAGAACGAGTGTAAGAAGAACCATAGGATCCACATCCACCTCTATCACTACCTCTAAAAGGCGGACCATAAGCTTAAGCCAACATAACCTTTGTCTTTAATTCTTTCATCTTTTTATCCTCGCTACCTTTTGCTTCAAATTCCTGACGTTCATAATACTGAGTCATAGTCAAAAGAGAAACCGGAGTAGAGGTAGTCCATGAACTTTCACTACCTTTTAGATGACTAGCTATTCCTGGTAACAGATTTGCGACATATTTATCGACGAACAAATGTCTGCCCGTATCATCTGACAATAACTGGCTGCTAAAATCATGAAATGCTTCTTCAAAGCGTGTAAAGAAATCAGAGACCGATTCATCTGCCTTTTGCTTACAAGACACTAAAACAGTCCAATCTATCTTTTTAGGGGGAATAATCGTTTTTTAACTTAACTAATGTGGCTGCGGGAAAATCTAGAATCAACTGATACGGGTTTTTCGCAGGTTCCCTATCCCCATCCATCTGTTCTAATTCTTTCCATGACGCCCCAAAAACTACACGATCATCAACTTTACAAACAGTTCTCCACATATCAGGCGGTAATATCAATTCGAAAAAGAAATCAATGTCAGCCAAAGTAATAGTACAAGAACTAATTGCTCCCTCAACTTCCTCATAAAAGGCAGCCGGATTTTTCTGCGGGTCAGGTAATGCTGTTTTAAGTGCCATTACATATGCCCTATTCCAAGGAGTATACACCCAATTATAAATAAAATAACCCTTAGCATCAACAGAAGTTTTATCATCACTTGTACCCGATCCTTTAGGAGGAACATACAAAGGCGCGGTCTCCCGCATTGGTTTCGCGTGAACTATCATAGTCTTATCTGTTCCGAAGATGGAAGATTGCTCCCCGCTTGTCTGAGATGTCCGTGCAACTACGTCCATGCCCCTTTTCTCCTCTTGCAACACATAATTTCACCAAACGCCTGATTGCATCAGCCACCTGGGAGAAAACAAAAAGACCATCATGCATTTGCTTATGATCAGCTGCTACATCATCGGGCTCTAACTCATCAAAATATTTCTGAAATAGCTCAATAACTTCTGTGCCAAATGCCTCAGTGAAATATAGCTGCTCCTTTTCCGTCCACCCTTTCATGTTGTCTAAAAGTTCAGAACCAGAGACAACGCTACGAATTGCTTTACGAGCAATAGATCTAAGCTCAGACGCATGGTCAGCAGGCAACATAGAGCGACTGTCTTGTATCTTCTGTTGCTCCGAACCGGAGACCTCAGCTAACTCATGAGGGGCAGAAGGAACGACATACGGAGGTGGAGGGCGATCTAGTAACAAAAAATCATTGTGCGGTTTATTAAGGATAGGATAGAGAGGTTGCCGAACAGTGTATTGGCCAGTTACCTGTAATTTACATTCATTCTCTTCTATCTCCTTTAAATCGTTTATTTCTTTCTTTCTCATTTCCAATGCTTTCATATGTACATTCTTCCTCTGCTCTTTCTCAAATAAAGCTTGCTCACCCTTCACTCGTCCACGCACTTCTTTCTCCCACATTCGTACACAGTCAAACATATCTTGCCTAGACCTTCGCTTACACATACATTGTTCCACATACTCAATCTTTCGCAAATCAAATGACCCATGCATAGGCCAACGTAACTCAGGATCCGCACGAGTGTATTTATTCTATAATGTGCTGTACATTATAGAAGAAAGACCATATTTAATATACATATCTCTATTGGGCGTCCCCTCTGGGGGTGCCGGTTGCGATTCTTCCAGTCTCAAATTGGTACCATTACAAAAGCAACACACCCTCGAAGTGCGCTAAAAACAGGCATGCCAGAAATTGTGCAGAATATGCAGTATTATAATCAAAGTAGCACTTAAGGTGCCGTTCAAATCAAAATTAATTGGAGAAAATTCTCCTCATTACCAGCCTATATAAATTGCAATGTACATGTCAATTCAAAGGACACAAATTGACTAGTCACCCAAAACACGAGAGCCACAGTAAGTGGTGTAACAAAGGCATCAAAACCCACAGCAAGTGCCATAAAACGACTCTTACCAATCACAGGGCATCCAGGTTCCAACTGCCAAGTTCTAAAATCAACCAAATGGTCACTGCACGATAAATGAACAAAAAGGATCTCAGTCGGGGACCGGCGCCACCTGGATGGTCAAATCAGAAAGAAGGGAAAAACGCTGTGGTTGCCAAGACTCGGGTCTCCTCAGGCATTGATCGCCCGCAGCGAGATCCCAATCCTTCGCCACGACCAATTCGTCGGGCGTCCGAGTCACCGATGAGTCCCTGTTCGGGTGCCAACTTGTCGAAGTAAGCCTCAGCAAGGCCTACTAGTGCAAGGGGTTCGCCCTTCTCTGCAGATAGTCCTCAGACCATATAGGAAGAAGTTGGCACACAAACTGAAATAAAAGACAAAGTTTATTAAACCTCCTGAGGTGGTACCACAGTTCAAACAGCACCCTTCGGTAATGTTTGAAGTAGCACACTGAACTAAGTGAGCATGGTCCTTTTACACCCACACAGGGGCTAAAAGAAGGTGGTACAATTATAGAAGCAAGACTTATATACATATAAGGTTATATGGAAATGCACAGTCGACAGGTAGGTGGGGCTAACAGTTTTCAAGGACTAGTAGACACATTACTGTCGGTTACTAATTACTAACAGCTGCAGACCTTACTGGGCATGTGCAAAGTGGGAGATGCTAAATATAACTTGTCACTAGACAGATTTTCAAGAGTAGTTAACAGGAAGGTAGGACAGAGCACATGGCGAGCACATGGCAGCATGTGGCAGAGATAATGGCTGCCATGAATACAAAATGGATTCCTCGAAATGTTCACAATAGTTGCTAAATACAAGATGTCTTCTGCTAATGCTTAATCTAATCGCTACTAAATTACAACACAGGGGACTTTTATCCCCTGGGCATGGCCATTAGGCACAGTGTCATGTAGGAGGTCCCAGGTTAGGCCCTCCTATGGCACTTTGCAAAAAAAAAAAAATTACTTACCTTGATTTACCTTGGATGGGTCCCCCCATCCTTAGGAGTCCTCTAGGTATGAGTGCAGGTAGGTGGGAGCGTCCCTGGGGCAGGGAAGGGCACCTGTGGACTGTTTCCATGGTGTCAATGAAAAAGACCCACAGGTCACCTAACAAATAATGGTACTAAGGAGGCTAAGCGCCATTATTAAAGGCCCTCCTCCTCCCGTGCATGATTTTGCACGGGGGGATAAATGAGGCGCTAGGGCCTTTGAGTCATTTTTTGCTCAGGAACGCCTACATTGCATCTCATTGACGCAAGGTAGTTTTCCGCAGGCAAAAAAGAACTTTAACTAAATTCAAATGGAGTTACGTTTGCGCCAGATTTGCCTTAAAAAAATGCAAATCTGACACAAACAGAGTATAAATATGCCCCTTAGTTTTTTTCAGTGAATGTGTATTTTTGTTTATCGTAAAGTAACTTTAATTACTGTACATAAATCCAACCACCGCCATACATGGGCTTTCGTCATGCATGGTGGGGGTTGGCCATTTGGCCTAGCCGAGACCTTCCATCAAAGCCCCTATAACCACCAAAATCTGTGCCACACACAGCCTTCGGTCGTATGAGGCAGGGGGCTGGCCGTGGGGCCTGGCCAGAAGTCAACCCCCTATAACCTATGCAACCCCACACCATGTTTAGCCTTCAGCTGTGCATGGCGGGGGTTGGCCGCAGGGCCTGAGCACAGGCCAGGACCTGCAGCCCACCCCCATAACCACCAAGCCCCATGCCACTTAAAATAAGAGATGCTCTGACAAATAGAAAAAAGATATATTTGGCAAGTAAAAAGAGTAAAATCGCCTTTCTGTATGTACCTTACATTTTTGAAGTAGAAAAGAATTTAAAGATGAGAAATGACAACTGACACACGTAGACTGGAATCCTTAACCCTCTGTGTGAGGGTGTGAGAGCTTAACCACTAGGCCACAGATGTCTCATTACTCTGCAGTGTCCAGAAATCTCTATGATATTCAAACCAAAGATGGTGATGAAGAAAAATACGTAAATGTTGAATCACTAGGAATGTTTAACATTCAAAACATGAATAAATAAACAGACACACTGCCATCAGATACCAGGATTTGAACCTTCAGCCTACAGAGGGACAGTCCAAGAGCTTTACCCGTAGGCCAGACGTGACAACCAAACATCTTGCTAGTGAGACGCTTTAGAGGTAATGTATGGAGAGACCATTGCAATAACAATCTCTCTCTCTTCCATCCCATTATGAGATTTAAATGGCAGCTCCCTGCTTGAAGGAAGAATGTCTCTTTCCCTCCATGCATGTTTGCTTGCTGGGAAAGAGCCGAAAACTCAATTTTCAGCAAGCGGGAGCTGTCGTACAGCTCCCGCTTGCTGAAAGCGGAGTAAAGATTGCTTTTGCTTTGCTGGAGCTGTTAGCTCCCACCAAGCAAAAGCAAACAGCTACCTCTTGAGGATGGGCACCTCAGGAGGTAGCAGGAGCTGGCCCTTGTTGGTGGTCCTCGGGGCTATTGATGGCTTCACAAGGGGGGCATGTGCCCCCCCTCCACCATTTCAATTTAGCTCCAGGGAGGTGGTGGTCCCCAAGGCAGGGTTCCATGACAGACCCCCTGTCTACTTAATCTACTTAATTCTATAGCCCTGGGAAGTGGTTGTCCCTGGGGCATGGGGGGTTCACATGAACCCCCATTATTATCACTTAGTAGTTTTCCCAAGGGAGGTGATTGTTCCCAGGGCACGAGGTGCCAAGTGGCCCCTGAATACTTTATATGCATAGCCCGGGATGTGTCAGTCCCCGGGGCACAAGGGGTCTGCAGGACCCCCCATTATATTTATTTAGTTTAGGGAGGTGGTGGTCCCCAGGGCACAGGAGGCCCATGCACTCCTCCTGCATACTTTATATACATAGCCCGAGAAAAGTGGTGGTCGCCGGTGCTTTAGTAAGTCCTAGAAGTGGGGTTCCATGCACCCTCCTTCTTAAAATAATATAAATAATATACCGAGGGACCTTGCCCAGCACGGGGTGAAAATAAAATCTCTTCGACTGATCCTCACCCCCTTCCTTCCCCCAGCCCCTTGAGACACTCGCGGTTGATTAGCAGTGCTATACAAATCCTCTGATTGATTGATTGATTGATTGAAAGCAAGTGCAGGAGTCCGTGCTTGTTTTTTTTCTTTTTTAAATCACTGTGAAAATTGTGAATTAAACAATATGTACTTTTTAGCCCTTGGGAGGTCGCTGGGGGACCCAAGGCTAGGGGTTAGGGTAATTTTCTTATATTTGAAGCTGACTCTCAAAATGGCTGCCAATAATTCCTGGTTAAAGTGTTGGCAGCAATCAGATCTCTCCATGAGATATGCAGTATTCACCCTTTATATACAAATTTGTATTCCCTTTATCTTCTCCTAAACTACTGAACGGATTTACACCAACTAAAAAATGCTCATCTGTGGACCAAAAGCTACCTTTCTGCCAAATGTAGTTTAATTCCATCCAGCGGTTCGGGCTTCAGGAGTGTCTAACGGTCTATGAAGATTAACATTTGTTTGCCCCCCCCCCCTATTTCACAGTCCCCACTTGAAGGATCATTTTGAATCTTTCCATGCATAACATGACCCTAGAGGGGCACTTTTTGGAATATTTCGTGTTAAAGATATAGGCAAGTCAAAAATGCTTTTTCTATGGAAACTAGGTCCTAACTATACCTACTGGCGATCACCAGTAGGTAATATATATATAATATATATATTTGAAACCAATGCTCAATTTATGTATATTTACTGAAAAGGAAGTAATTACAAATGTTCTAAATCATCTTATAACAAAGATTACACATGACATTACCCACACCATTTTTATAGAGATGACCATACAGGTAGTGTTGATAGCTGGTTTTCTTATGTGTTGCTGTTTAATTACATTTTATTGTTACATTTTGTCCTATGTTACTGCTTAGCAAGGACTTTGCATGGGTAGAGAGATTGGCCACAAGCCCTGACCCCAACTCATAACAGGCAGCCAACACACAGAGTACATGGCCTCGACACTGCAGCCCAGATTTGTTTGTAGGGCCTGGAAGCCATCTTGTGCATGGTCTGGCCTCTGGCTAGGTGCTGCACCCAACCCAGCATGAGTGGCGAACCTATGTTTCTTATGGTCTTCAGTCATGTGTAACAGGGATTGGTCGCACAGCACTGTGTCCAGAATTTGGAAATAGGCCCCTGCCTTCTGGCTAATCTATGAGCTCATTTCTCATGGGCGGTCAAAACCCATAGCCCACATCGTTCATCTGACCTCAGCCAGGCTCTATACTCAACCTGGGTACATGAGATCCACCTAAATTCTTGTAACCTAAAATTTTACTGCATCAGAACCCCTAAAGTTCAATGAATTGGAAACAGTGTTAAATACTATTTTCATTAGGCAATGTGTCCCTGGGGTAAGGCACTTCCCAACAATTTGAATTATTAGAGAAGCTGTCAATAAAGTAAAATGTCCCTCTCAATAACGGAGTGGAATAATTTGAGCAGTTGTATTACAAAATGTAAAAGGTGCGGTACAGAATAATTACTTTGAAGGCTATCAGGAATTAGAGCAATATAGAGGAATACAGAATCATTTTTAAAAATATATATTCTAAGTCCCAAGTGAGCAACAAAATCAAAAGAGAGAGGACAGTATCCCCAGTAGTATTCAGTGAAGCTTTGGGTCACCCTCAAAATCAATGGTTTAAATATACCATTTTTGCATGTTAAATCACTAAAAACGCTCAGTCATCATGGTATGATCAAAATTATTACATTCTCAGTAAATCATAACACAGTTGTTGTAAGCATCATATTGCCTTAGCACCTAAGTACTATTCCATTACATGAGTATTGATTTGACCCACTGTATGCTATTGTCACCTGGAGCTGGTAGAACAAAGTAGATAAGTGAACAATACCAAATTGTTATGAATTAATTGGGTACAGTGAGCTAAGGGAAATATGTTGAATTGATTTACAGTTTTTGTGATCAAGTCAAGGAAGAATAATCAAGAACTGCATGACCAATTTCAAAGGAAATAACGAAACATGACTCAATTGAATTTGTGCTGACTCGGCTTGATTGTGTGCTACAGAAATAACAAACAGTGAAATTTGCAAGGGGAATACAGAAAGGCACCTATTTGTAGCAAAATGACAGTTAGTCCTCTCTTGAGGCCTAGTTAACAAGGTTCAGGAGAATTCACCTTTACAAATCATAGGAAATTTGTTTCAATAGACAATAGATGAGGCCTCCAACCAGGCCCTGTGCCCGACCCAGAGCAGGCTGCCAAACCCCACTGGTCACAACCTTCTGTTGTTTGCAGAGATTTTTTATTGCAGGAACGTTCTTCTCGTCAAACAATGTGCCAAACGTTCCACAGGTGATTAATATTCACAGCACACAGCCTTCGGCTGTTGCAAAGGTCCTGGCCTCTGACAAAATCTGTGCCCACCCCTTAAAAGATAGCCAATTCCTGCTGTGCACAGCTGAATGCAGTGTGCAATGGGTCTGAATTCAGGGCTTTTCCTCCAACCAATTCCTACACCCAACTCTCTGTTGGCAGTCAACTGCTGCTGTGTGGGGTCTATGGCTTTGGACATCATGTTGTTCAGAGGGTGTAGCCTCTGGCCATGCCTTGTCCCCCACCATTAGAGGGCTGATAATACCTACAATGCACAGTCTTCAGTGATGCACAATCTTCAGCCATGAACAGCATAGGGGCGGACGAAAGGTATAGACAAGGCCATGCTGCCACCTTGCCTTGTACTGCTATCCCCCACCTATGGCCATTGACCAAGCACAGCATGAGATCAGTGTTCTATTAATTATTTTGTTTCAATTTGTCACAAGATTCACACATCCTATTCTAGATTTGTGACTTCTGATGCCAGGATAGTTGATAGGACCCAGTGAAGATCAGGGATCCATGAAAAAAAGATAAAAGTCACACCTCCTGAGATCAAAATAATTGTATAGATTTTCATTTTAAAACAGAGGGGGACTCTCTGGGGCTGCCATGCATGAGAGTGGAGATCGGGGTAGATTCACACAGGCCCCTTGCACCATTTTTCATTTCAGTTTTCAAAACACAGTGCTCAGTGCACCATGGTGGGTAACTGCTGCTGCAACAGAAAGGTTTCTGTGAGGAACAGTCCGAATGTGGTAGATTTTCAAATCCAGGGCTGAATTCATGAACCTGCAATGCTCTAAGAAGCAGATTTGAGAAAAGTATTGTTGTATCCAGTGCAGAGCCACTTTCCTAGTACCTCTTAGTGCCCCCCCACCATCTCCATGTTTGTGCCATATCTAAGATACGGAGCACAATGGTGCAGGGTATGGGGCAATAGCGTCATTATTTTTAACGCTATTGATGTACTTTTCAGGGTTAGTGACAAATATTTTGTACTAACCTTGAACAGTACATAGGGGTCCATTGTACACAATGATGTGCCCCCTTTTAATGCCTGCTCTGAGCAGGTGTTAAAAGTGATGAAAAAAATGACAAAGAAATCTTGCATCATTTTTTGGGCCCCGCTAAAGGGGGAAAACCCTCTTTGCATACATTATGAATGACACATGCATAATGTAGCACAAAGGGATACAAAGTGGCACAACGCATACTTTGTGCCACATTGCAAATATGGTGGGGGAAAAGGCCACCTTAGCATCAAAAAATGACACTAAGGCAGCACCTAAGTTGTGCTGGGCCCCCTTTAATCATGGCCTAAGAGAGAAAAAACTTCCTTGTGCCTTTATATTTTTTAAATTGTGTCAAGAATCCTCTGTGGACTCACATAATCTGCGGATTATACACAAACAGTCCAGTTATCTTAAAATGTAATCTCTTCATGCCCAGCTCAAAACCTTCTCAAAACATGAAGGTGGTCATTATGACATTGGCGGTCTCTTCCAAAGACTGCTATGGTGACGCCTGCCAACAAACCACAGCGGATGTGGAAATCCGCCCACCAGATTATGATACACAAACCCAAAACCGACAGAAACTAGCCACAACAACAATTCTGCCAGACCCAACGGAGGCAAAAAACTGTCGGACTCACCACCCCCCGCTACCCCAGCAATACACTGCCCTCCAAATTATGGACCATGAATCACCACAGTGGACACTCAACAGTAGTCATCCATTGGCAGTGCAGACTGCTGCGGCAGAATTGGGCACCCAACACCAACAGAAGCCAATGTTGGCCAGATAGAAAAACCCACACCTGACACATATACATACACTGTACACATCCATCAAAAGCACTATAAAACACATGCCCACACAACCCACAATCCTTTGCAAACACGGAAAACAAACTACACCTTGCCAGCAAAAGATAATACAAGAGCTGCATACACAAACCACAGCTACCTATTCACCTTACAAGCATCACACACCACACACCATATCCCAACACCTATCACACTCTGCACAACACTCACACTACACCCACCACACAATAGGCATGTCTCCACAGAAGAATCCCCGTTTCAAAGATGAGGAGTTGCAGGTGATGGTGGAGGAAATCGTCAGGGTAGAGCCACAGCTGATCGGTGCACAAGTCCAGCAGATATCCATTGCCAGGAAGATGGAGCTATGGCGGAGGATTATGGACAGGGTGAACTCCGTGAGAACATATCCACGCACAAGGGACGACATTTGCAAGAGGTGGAACGGCATACGGGGGAAGATATGTGCAGTGGCCTCCAGGCACCAAGTTGCCATCATGAAGTCTGGAGGTGGACCCCCACCTCCTCCCCCACAGTTGATAACATAGGAGGAGAAAGTCTTGGCTATCCTACATCCTGAGGGCCTCACTGGAGTCATTGGAGTGCTGGACACTGGTAAATCACCATTACTACCCTACCACCACGACACGTGCATGGCATGTCACCGCCTCACCCTGACTCCACTCACCCTGCTCTATCCCATACAGTGAACTACCCCATAACCACCCTCGATTGTGTACCCCTGCATGCCCTACACACTGCAAGCACATCCCTCCCAGCTCTTCAAGCACACACAACAGTAATGCATAGGCAGCATGTAGCACTACCAATCCCACAATTCACCAGCAAACACTAACCAAAGGTGGAAGAATGACAGCCAACCCATAGGGAAAGCCAGAAATGCTGAATATGTGACAGACAATGACTGTAACAAATCTTTCGCATGAACAAAGGTGCCCCAGCCAATGTCAGCGGTGAGCATGTGCCACAGCAATCCAGTCCCACACCAGAAGATTCCCTGATTGATGACAGCAACTCTGGATGTCACGATCCGGATGATCTCCCTGGCCCATCTGGCACCTCTGGTCAGTCAGCTACCACATCCCACACCCAGTCCACCACAAGGCCCCCCATCTGACTCCAACACCACAGCAGCCACCCAACATCCCCAAACATCTGTCCCCAGGACATGTTGATCACTTGTGTGCCCACCTGTGAAGGGAGCAGAGTGGACACCACACAGGCAAGATGATGAAGGTCCTGATGTACGTGGGAGTGGCCACACCTTTAAGGGGACACAGGCACAGGGGGCCAGGGCCAGTGTGAAGGATAGCTGTGCACCAGGGGGAGGTCCAACCAAGGGAACTGACTGCCCAGGAGGCACTCACACATGTCCTGGGGGCCTACCAACAATCTCAGGACAGGATGGGCCAGGTACTTACCACCTTGCAGTAGAACCATCCTCTGCAGGGGGTACACCACCAGGAGGTCATGCAGCAGTTGCAGGGATTAAATGCCAACATGGCCACCATTGCAGGGGTGCTGGGTGACATGGTCAACACGATGCATGAGTATGCAGCACACCAGCGGGCCCCTTCCACTAGCCAGCCTACTCACCAGCCAACAACATCTTCTGCAGCTAGTTGACAGGAGGACCTGCTACACCACTCACAGGCCACCAGCATCCCTCCCCCTGTAGAAGGTGAACCACCCTGCAAACGTTCCCTGTGACCCAGACAGACACCAGAGACTGTTGCCAAGACCCAAACCGCCTCCAGGAAATTAGCCCCTCCTGAATGTCTCCCTTGTGTGCCACTTGGATACCATGTTCACTTGGGACTGCCATTGCTCCTTTTTCCTATGGCCCCATGGATATGGGACTTGTGCAACAAACCAACTGGGCCACTACAGTGATGTTTTTGTTCACCATCACCGACTCTATTGCACTAACCCATCCTTTTTGCACTTCAATAAATACCCTTGAAAACAACTGTAGTATTTGTGCTTTATCATACAACAATATGCAATGTCTAAAACTGCATTATCCTGCGCAAATGTCCTGTAATGTGTGAATCCATCCAACAAATGTGTGTGAGCTGTCTGTAGTCATCACATCAGTACACAGTTGTGACCACACCAACATCTGCAAAAAGGGAAAGCATAAGTGACAGTCACTTGAGAAGTAAAGGTAGTGCTTAGCACAACACAGCAGGCACACAGCACCTAACTATAATGGAGGTATGAAGAGAAGTACTGTCTTAACTGAGTGTCAGTGGAAGTACTGATGTATCATATATGTCCTGTTGTCTACATCCTCCCTACATGCCCTACCATATACTAGGGACTTATAAGTAGGTAAACACATTTTTCAACACAGTTTTGACATTCTACTGGGACATACTACATTTTAAATTTTTTTGTGCTTTCAGCCTCCTTCCTTCCATTTAGTGACAGAAATGGGTGTGAAATCAATGGTGCAACCTGGACAGCTAAACATTTCTGAAAAGTAGATAAAATTCTGAATGCAGCAAGGGTTCATTTGTGTAGATCCTTCAAGATTTTCCTACAGAAAGTAACATTTAAAATAAAAAAATATTTAAATTGAGTTGAAAAAACAACCCTTTCTGACTATGTTTTTTTCCATAACTTTTTCCAGCTGTGATAGATTTTTTAAAGAAATATACCGTTATGTTTCCTGGATCCTCCTGGCTGCAGTGATATATAGGTCTTGTAGGTTCATCAAGATCCCAAGCTACTCAGAGACAATAAATGAGCTGCACCTTGCAATGGGTTTTCATTTTATACTGGGTGTTCAGCAATTCATTTGATAAAACATAAAGAGTGAAAAATAGGTATCAAGGAAATCTATGTATTTTTTTAATAGGCACAAGATAAGAAGTTTAAAAACAGTGGTTATTTGCAGATCTCTTGATTCGGGGTCCCCATACTAGCATGTGAATTACAGGGCAATTCTCAAAATGACTTATTTCTTACACACTGCCTTGCCTTTGGAAGGGAAAATGTAGAGAAAGACATTTGCCAATAACACTTGTTCTTCTATTCTGAGTTTCCCCAAGTCTCCAGATAAAAATGGTATTTCATATGTGTGGATAGGTCAAAGCCCTCCACAACAAGGGACCGGAATACCTCAACAGACGCCTCAGCTTCTACGTCCCCACCCGCCCCCTCCGCTCCGCTGGCCTCGCACTTGCTGCCGTCCCTCGCACCCGCCGCTCCACGGCGGGTGGGAGATCTTTCTCCTTCCTGGCGGCCAAGACCTGGAACTCCCTCCCCACCAGCCTCAGGACCACCCAGGACCACTCCGCTTTCCGGAGACTCCTAAAGACTTGGCTGTTCGAGCAGCGATAACCCCCCCTTTCCCCCCTAGCGCCTTGAGACCCGCACGGGTGAGTAGCGCGCTTTATAAATGCTAATGATTTGATTTGATTTAATGCCTCTGACAGGAAACACCCCAAAACACAACATTGACACATCCCAATTTTCCATTGAAAAATGATGTGTTTTTCGCAAAGTGCCTAGCTGTGAATTTTGGGCTGTAGCTCAGCCGGCACCTAGGGAAACCTGCCAAACCTATGCATTTCTGGGCGTATACACCTAGGGGAATCACCCATACTGTCACCCAGAGTCCTTTGCAAACCTCGAGTTTGGGCTACAAAACACTCTTTCCTCACATTTTGGTACTGCAAAGTCTCGAATCTGAGGGGAGCCACAAACTTCCTTTCACCCATCATTGCCCCAAGTCTCCTGATAAAAATGGTACCTCGCTTGCGTGGGTAGGCCTAGTGCCTGCAACAGGAAATGCCCTAAAACACAACGTGGACACATAACATTTTTCAAATGAAAATGGACACATTTTTTGTAAAGTGCCTAGCTGTAGATTTTGGCCTCTTGCCCAGCTGGCACCTAGGTAATCCTACCAAACCTATACATTTATGAAAAGTAGACACCTAAGGGAATCCAGAATGGGTGACTTTTGTAACCCCGAATCCTTTGCAAATCTCCAAATTTGACTAAAAATCATGTTTACTGCACATTTCGTTGATGAAAAATTCTGGAATCTAACAGTAGACACAAACTTCCTTCCAATCAGCACTCCCCCAAGTCTCCTGATAAAAATAGTACTACACTTGTGTGAGTAGGCCTAATGCCCGTGACAGGAATGGATCACACAATCGTAAATGCTAGTCTTTACATGAGGGCAACTGTTGACCCTGGGTTGATCCATTCCTGACACAGACACTAGGTACAGGCACTCAAGTGGGGTAGCATTTTTATCAGGATAGGTGGGAAAACACTGGGTGGTATGAATTTTGTATGTCCCAGCATACTCCTGTAGTTTGTGTGACAGAAATGCAAGAAACAATACCATATACTAGGGACCTATAGGTAGGTTGACATAGCCAATTATGTTTTTCACCTTTGCAGGGTATTCTGGGTAAGAAAACTTTGGGGAATCCACACAAGCCACACCTCTGTAGACTGCCCCAGGTGTCTAGTTTCCAGAAATGTCTGGGTTTGGTAGGTTTCCCTATATGGCTGCAGAGCTCAGGACCAAAAACACAGGTGCCTGCCTTACAAAACCAGGTTGTTTTGTGATAGATAATTTTGATGTTTCCACAATACAATTTGGGTGGTGGAATTTGGGTCTGAACTAAATTGGGGAGCTCCCAAGAGAGCACTCTCTCTGTGCTTGCCACGCATGCACCTGCTCTCTGGGTTGGGCTAACCCGCTATTGTCCCTTTGCACAGACTGTGCTTGCGAAGGGACAGCACGACTGCCCTCATCACCTGCCTCGGAATCACTGGAAGAGGAGTTGTTGGATGGGACGTCTCCAAATGAAAAATCACTCCCAGAGTCCTCTCCATTGCCCTATCTCTCAGATACTGTCTCAGTATCTGCTGTCTCAGTCTCTGATCCTACGTCAGAGCTGTCCTCCATAGCCCAGGTTAGGGCTTGAGCAGCAGTCATCCAACGAGACTCCATCTCTGCCACTGGCTAAACTGTCCTTCTAAAACACTAGCCTACATGGATGGTCACAAAATTGCTGGTGGGTGTGTGTGTGATGCGTGCAACAGTAAAAGTCAGTCACTTTACCTTTGCTTCTTCCCTCAATCAGCACATTCTCTCAAGACACTCAAAAAAACAAAAAAGACACACTATTAATTCACCTTGTCACATACCCATTGTCACAGTCTTTATCGCCTGTGGCGCCCAGTCTGACAATCATTATTGATGCTCCCAATCCCATGACCTCGTCCTCAGATTCCCTCACTTCCACCCAGCAAAAGTACCCTTCATCTCCCAATCACCTCCCTCACACATACATTTAATTTGTATTATAGCGCAGGTAATTGCTGGCTTTCCTAATTCTCTCAGCTTTTGACATAAAATACAGATTTGATGTTTGCAGCAGGCAAATAAACCTTCTGTGCTACTTTATGGCATCAAAACTGCCACTAGACAAAAGTCTGACCCTTCTCTAGCAGAAACATAATCACAAGGGTTAGTCTGACTTTTTTTATTGTTGCCTAAAAGCTACGGTTGAAACATGTTGGTTGGAGAAGTAGTAAATACTTTATTTTGGCTATGAAGCCATAAAAGTGCATATCATAATAAATAAATAAAATACAATAAAATCTTGTTCATACTGAGATCAATTAAAATTTCTACAGTTTGCCATGTCGAATATTTGCAAAAGTCAACCCACAATAGATTCAACAATAACTTGGGATACTATACCAAAGTTGTATATAGGTTGTGTCTATTTGGGCCTGCATAATAACTGGGTCTTTTGAGTACTAGTTTAGTCTCAATTTCCAATACCAGTGCAAATAACGAGAAACTGCAGATCATGTGCATTCTAAAGTCATTTAAATTCATACCCTTCACCACGTTGAATATTTACATCAAGTGACTCACAATAAGTTCAACAATCACATAAAATGCTATACCAGAGTCATAATTAGATTGTATCTGTTTGGGCCCACATGGTTACTGGGTCTTTTAAGTAGTAATTCTAAGTCTCAGTCTCCAAGCCCAGTGCAAATAGCGAGAAACTGGAAACATGATTGTTTCTTGGTTTTCATTTTCTAGGATTCATAACACTATCTTGTATTGTCTCGCACCCATTAATTTGCATAGTGGAATTATCAATTTTTTTCAGCGCCTGGGCGTATTGTGGACAAAAAAATAATAAATGAGCATCGGATTCATTAAGCACAAAGCAGTGTGGGCATGAAGATTAGTCGCTGAATTTTTTTCCCCAACTTACAGTGAAGGACTTTAGGGGAAGAACCCCATTTTTGAACAACATATATATTTGTTTTACTTGGAGGGGGGTGATTCTATCAACATATGGTTCAAATTTGGGAATACACTTATGTAACAAAAATTGCGGAGTTATACTCCCATTTCTCTGATCACCCCAGGCTCTTAACACAATGTGATCCCAATATTCTTTTTTCAATTTCTGCACAGTGTCTTTCCCCCTCGACCAAGCCCTGCTCCAGAATTCCTCCATTTTTAACGTATTCGTTAATTGTTTTACATGTTTTGTCCAGGGTATGCGTACTTGTGAGTCTAAGGACACCAATTCGACCAGTGATTTCCTATATCGGAGGATTCCGCAGATGACCACAATTTTACCCAATACACAAGGGATCTCAAAGCAGTCAAATGGTGAATCCTATTTAGGGGCAGGTCATAAATTAGTGGTAGAAGGGGTACACTTATTGGTAGATCAAACAAAGCCCTGACAAATTTATTTTCTGTCTCTGACAATGGTGTTACGTGTGCACAGCCCCAAATCTCAGCCCCATGTGTGGCTGCTGACACAGCAGCGGCCCCATAAACGTTTAGAACCAGCGAGACCGAGACCCCTCTGTAGCTTTATGTCTTCTCCGTATTGCCATTGCCCTAAGAAATAGGATAGAATTACTTTTGTCTAGTTAAGGTTCCCAGAGCATGTTATCCCCCAGCGTTACCACCAGGTAGTCAAAATGCTTGATTTGTTCAAGTGGAGCTCCACAAATTATTGGCTTCTTTCTGGAGTCTTTCTGGAGGACCGATGTGGGTTGATAGTCATAAACTTGGACTTTGACGGATTTAATTCTAAACCTCTTTCATGGCAGAAAGCAGCAAAGGTACCCAGCTCACATTGTAGTCTCATAGGGGATCTTGATATTAAAAGCTTATCATCCGCAAACATAAGGAGTAGAACAGCTATCTCAGCACTTTTAGGCGCATCGTTCTTACATTGTAACAGCCTTTTTCACTGTGTCATTTATGTACAGGCTAAACAATGTTGGTACAGGTACGCACCTTTGTCTAACGCCTCGCCTAATGGGGATTTTAGATGTAAGGTGCCCTCCTCTGATCCATCTGAGTTTTGCATATGTATTTTGTATGGTTGGATGAGTCTATGTGAGTAGGTGTTTGCATGTGCAAATGGGTGTGTGAGTGGCCCTTCGGAGTGCAAGTGGGTGGGTGAGAGGAATTGTTGTATTGTGCAATACTCTAAGGATCCACAGGAGATCACCATTTGCTTCCAAAACCTACCATAAGTTGTCTCTCGGTACCAGATTAAATGCTGCTCGTAAGTCTATAAATGCAACATACAGGTGGTCCTGCCTCAAAGATACATATTTCCAACATAGAGTCAGGAATCAAAATAATGGTCAACTAAACTTTTTCTTTTTAGGGTTAATATACATATTGATCAGGATTAGGGGGTCCTGTATGTTTTTTGCCCAATTGTCCAAGCGGACCCATAGGAAGGGCTGATCACTTGGCTGCCCTCCAGGTATTTTTGCTATAAATTGACAGCCCTCCTTTTGCTCTTCCAAACGTGTTTTGTTTACCTGCCAGAATGTTGTACTCTTTGTAACTAATTAAAGGAAGGTTTGTAAGTGCCCATGTTTCCTGCAACATTATGATATCAAAAGTGCCCAGGAATTTAGTGATCTCTGCATCTTCCAGTTTCGATTGTAGACCCCCTATATTCCATGAGCAGATACTTAAGGATTCTTGTGTCAGGAATGATTGATGGGTTGTTATTCAGGCTTTTTGTGGGGGCTAGCACTGTTGGGAGCCAGGCCCAATTGTTTTGTAGATGATTATCTCACAAGGGTTGGGCCACTGCTATCCTTCTCCAGTCCTCACCTTCCCTTATTTCGATCCATAGATCTAGAGGCGATATTGTTCCCTGACGTAGTGGTTCCTGGCCAGATTCTCCAATCTGTGAGTACCCAGATACTCCTCGTAGGATGGACCGAGTGGCTGCATACCCCCTATCCACATTAGTTCTTTGTGCTAGCGGCTGTGGGTATCTTTCTCCTAAATAATAGCATACCTCAATTCCCCAGGCTTTCAGGATGCTTTTTTTTCTATAATTTGCTTTGGTAACTCAAAAGAGGCAAATATTACCACTGTAGGTTTTGTAGACTGGCTCCCCTGTGTTTGAATGAATTTAATGGCGGTGATGTCATCCGAACTCACTGCTGCCAAGTCTGGTAGTACTTTTATTAACTTAAGGATGGTTGAACGATTGAGCACATCTTGCGGGCCTCTAGATTTGTACTCCGGGATCCATATCAATTGCAGTCCTTGGTCATGCAGAGCCTGATTTGAACTCGCCGCTAGATTTGGCTGGCCTATTCTCATCTCTACCAGTTCTGCCCTTAGATGCTGATTCCTTATTGTTATGTCCGGCTCCACAACTTTGGTTTTTACCTCTGTGGAGCTAGGCCTTAGCTTTACCTGGGTAGATGTTTGGGGCCACATTGCAGTTATTGCTTGTCGGCTCTGGGATCCAGGAGCCCTATCCAATGGCTCTGGGCATATTCCTGCCGGGTCATATCCCTCTTGGTCCGATGTGTGAGGCTATGCTGCCAAGGGATTCATTTCCCCCACTGCCCCCTCCTGCACTATGTGGGATGGGGATCCCATTCCAGATCCGGACATCGCCTGGATGCTCTTTCTGCCCTTCCTTGCCCGCTTCCTCTATCTTTTTGTCAGCCGATGACCAAACTGCCTTTCCACAACTCTGGGCTCTGTTGTTTCAGAAGAATGTTCCTGTGGCCTTTGTTGGGTGACCACCACTATTTCTCTAGTTGGATTTCCCTCCAGGTTAGATGACCTTAGGGCTAGGGCATCTGGCTGGCTAGGCCAATTCTCCTCGGAGGGCGTTGAGGATTTGGGGCTTAGAGGCCACCCCAATGGTAGATGGGACATTCAGGCCAAGGTCTCTTTATTAGTAGGGTAGCAAATCTCTTCCAGGATGTCTTTAAAAATTACTGGTAGTTAGCCCAATCCATCCACTACCTCCTTGCAGGAGAAAATTGTAAAATCCTTACATTGATTTTGTTGTGCCCTTGTAGTTAATGAATTTAGTTCTTGCAGTTTGCTATTGATTCCTGAGATGAAGACTGCCAGGATGTTTAACAGATCAACCTGGATGTCCATTTTATGGGACTGAAACTGTAAAGCTGTTATTGGGGTCTGCATTGAATTCAATATTACTGCCCAGATATCTGTTACGGGCACCAGGGAGGCTACGGGCATATTTGAGTCATTCCTTTGTGGTGTCCTAGAGGCATGGGAAAACTGGGCAGGACACTGTCTGTCCCCAATGACCTCCAGTGTCCTTGACGCTAAATCCTCTTGGTCTGCGTTTCCCGGGCTAATGACCGGAAAGTGGAAGTGATTGAGACTGGTGCTCATTGGAGGGGACCGTTGTCTTGCTCTCCTCACTCCCTGCCGGGCATTAGCCTCTTCATTTATGAAAGTGTCTGGGGGGGTAGAATTCTGGATGGTCATACTTTCCCCCGCCCGGAGATGGGGTGCTGAATCCTGGCTGCTTACAATGGAACCTGACCCTCCTGGAGCGGGAAAACTGGTTCCCGGATTTTCGGAGTCCTTCAGGATCGTAGGCCAAGCCCGTATCGTACCTCCCTCCAGTATGCTGATGATTGGGGACAGTGGTAAGGGTGGTGGAATGTTACTTTTACTCTCCTTCTGCTCCCTTCTCTGCTCCGAGACCAGGGCCTGGGGGAGGAGTGGTTGAAGCTTCGTGGTCCTGCTTGTTACTCCAAAGTAATCTGTTACTTTGTGGAATATGGCTGCTCCCGCGCCCAGGGTTGCGGGGGAGACTGCCCCCCTGGCCTGGAGATTATCAACCCCATTGCTAGTCCTGACCATTGCTGTTCGGAGTGTGGGATCCTGTGGTGGCGAAGGCTCCATATATGACGTAGGGGGACTCAAGGGGCTTGTGCAGTGGGCCCTGGATGATCTCACCAGGTGAGCTCCGCCAACTACACCCGCTCTTCTTTTTGTTTGCGCTCCCTCAGAAAATGATTCCTCCTTTCTCTTTCTTTTATTTGTAAGTGAGGGCCTGATTGTGTTTTGCCTGATCTCATCTCTACTGTCTGCAGTTGGGGCCGGTTTAGACAGGTAAGGATGATTTTGCTAGATGGCCGGACCACTGTTGCAACCTAGCTTGCTGCTGCTTAGATGTTTGATGCTGGTTGCATGCTGTTTATAACTTGTGAAGTTCTTATGAAGTCCTTATAGAGTTCAGTTGTTGCTTGCTTGCTAGCTGCTTGTGTGCTTGCTAGCTCTAGCTCTATAGGACTCCCAGATGGGGTGGGGGGTGAGGGATGGGACGCAGGGCGAGAAGGGCCCGCGAGCCTACCCCACAAGCCACGCCTAACCTCGCCGGGCCGCATTCGCAGAGAAGCGGGCACACACTCCGCAGTGGAGACTAACCCACTGCACTCGCCACACACATGACTCACTGCTCCCTTCTCCCAACTCCCTCACTGACCTCACCGTACCCTCCTGGGCTCCTATGCTCCGGGGCTCCCAGGCTCCAGTGACCAGCAATGCCCAGCCACCGCCTCTTGCCTCCAACTATCTGCCTCCAGCCGTGCTCTGAGCGCTCTGTACTCGGCTATCCACTGTGTCCCCAGGGGTTGCTGTGCTGTGGTGTACAGGTAGTACAGGTTGCTGTGCAGTACAGGTAGTACGGGCTGCACAGCTGAGGTCCAATCCTCGGCAGGGTGCTGGGGGAAGGTTCTGGGCCCTGGGCCCTTGGCTCCCGCAAGACAAGCACCTCACACTGCTGGGCCGCTGGGCCGCTCCGGCTCCTCTTAGCTCCGGCTCCTCCTGGATCTCTCGCGATCTCTCTCCTGGCGGCCCGTTTCCGGTTCCGGGTACTGGCTCATGAGCACAATTCCATCCCCACTTGTTCCAAGTTTCCTAACTTGTTCCGAGTTCAGGAATTAGTCCACAAACCAGTATTTACTGTTCATAGACCAATGCACTTTAAAGACACAGCAGTGTTCTGGTTATATGAAATCGGCTTTTTGTGTAAACAATTTGATTCCTTCAACTTATGTCACTGTATACCAGCCTGTATAGTTATGCATACCAATTAAACTTGTGTGAACCAGTGCTGTATGCTCCAGGTCATCTACAGTGTTTCGTATTTAAACCAAAGTAGTTGCTATGTGAATCCATATGATTACCATAAACCAGCGTGTGCTACAAAGTGTTAATTGAATTTTGGCCGGTTTGTGAAATCATATCAATAACATTATTCATTCATGGTTACTTGTGTTTATATAGTGCTGTTTTTTATATTGTGCTGTACACTGTATTCTTCTTTCATATGTGTGTCCTGTCACTAGCAAACGTGAAGGAAAAATACAATGATGAATTATTCTTGTCAAGATTTGAGCTTATGACCCAGAGGTTATAGCAGATGAAAACCATAAAGAATTCTTCCTGTAGCCCATGTCTAAATTAAATAATTTTTTCCTGCACACATTAATGTGTTTCATTCACAGATGCTGTTGCGTGAAAAATATTTTTAATCAAATGTAGAACCAAAACATTGGGCTTATTGTAAAAAAATAAAACGTTTTTTTGGAAACCAGTTTTGACCTGATACCTTACTAATATTCTTCCTTACAACAAGTCTCAACACTCATTACACACCGGCTCTGGAGACAGGCAGTAATGCCTGTCCCAGATAAAAATACAAATATTTTGAAATGATAAATACATGGCATTTTTCACACGGAGAGCTTGGTTTAGAGTTTAGCAGATGGATGACACTGTCTCAAGCAGGATGGATATCGCATCTGCCTTATTGAAGCTGTTGGACCCATCTCTCTTTGCAGGGCCACCCCAGATCTTTTCCTTTCTTTGCTGAATCCGTTTGTGTTGGCATTTAGGACTCTCTGTAATTTAATCCTGCTTACACATCAAAACATGGTAAAATTAGTATATACCTTATTGAATTACTTAATTTACTTATAAGTTCCAAGTATATAGTGCTACATGTACACAAGGCCTATAAATTAAATACTACTAGTGGGCTGCAGCACTCATTATGCCAACTACTGTAAAAGTCCTGTAAAGAATAAATCCAGACCCGCCTCTGCAGCCTGTAGGGCAGTTTAAATGCCATTTTGACCTAACAAAATAAACCTTTTGCCAGGCTTAAACCTTCTTATTTAATACTTCTAAGTCACCCCTAAGTTAGTCCTTAAAGGCTCACTGGACACAGTGCCTGGTATTTGAAAGGTAGGGCGTGTTCTTAAGTTTTGCATGTCCTGACAGTGAAAACCCTCTAAAGTCTTTTTTTTAGGGTTGTAAGGCTATCCTTCCCAAAGACTAACACTGGCTTACCTTATTTCATTTAATCAGTGCTAACATCGGATTGGGAACAGATAGAGATAATCTATTTACCGTACAATTATTATGATTTAGACAACATTTTTAACAGTGAAGTCATATTTTGAAAATACCACTTTTTGAAAGTTGGCATTTCCCTTCCCAAACTAACTGTGCCTTTCTGCCACTTTCCTGGGTCACATGGCTGTGACTGGCTCTCCTGTTATGGGTTAAGTATTGCTTCCAGATATGGAAACAAAGAAAGACTGGATGTAAGGGGAGTTAGTCTTCCTGACCATATGTCTGGGGAGGGGCTGCATGCTGCCTGATTACATTTCAAGGGAGACCTGCCTGCAGCTCACACAAAGGAACCTGGTACCAAGACTGCTCTTGTCATTGTCATCCTAGACAGTTTGGAGCCAGGACCTGGAAAGGGGAATAACTGATCAGGACCTGTTTAGTGGTAGGTCATGGAATTCTTCCACACAAAGGCTGACACCAGGTTTAAAAATGAAACTTTCAGACCCACTCATCAGATTACTGCTGGATCTGTGGAAAATTCCAAGGAAGGACTCCCCTGCTGCCAGAAGCACTAACCTGCTGCTGGAGGGACTGATTTTCGGTTTGAAAAAGGAAGGTTGGGCCTGCTGCCTTGACCCTAGGCTACCAAGAGTGACTGCAAGAGTAAAATGGCCTCCCTGCAACTTCCCAGCTGACCAATACCAACTAGTCCTATCTTGACCTGCATTAGCCTTGCTGCTGACTTCTGCTGGAGTGTGTCCTGAACCCCATGATGTGTCTCTCAGGTTCTGGACCATTGGCTGGCACAGAGTGAATTCCCCTTGAGGAAAAGTTACAGATCAGACGTTTGGGCTTCTAGTTACCTCTATGCATTGAGAAATTACCACCCACAATAACTAGTGACACAAAGACCCATATTTATACTTTTTTAGCGCCTCATTTCTGCCGCTTTTACATCAAAATATGACACAAATGCGACGCTAAAAAAGTATAAATATGGGCCTAAGCTCCAGTGAGACCTAACCTTTACATTAACTGAGCATCAGCCTGTGTCAACCTTCAACATGATGCTCCAGTGACACCTACTCTTTGTGCTGAGAGCGACCATCCATGAGGGCCAGCAACGCAAGACCCCTACTTCGTATAACAGCATGCGATGATTGCCAACACAAAGCTCCAGAGAGAACCAGCTCTTCAAATATAGTAGTGACTGACCTCGATGCCTGACCTGCTCCTATAACCAACAACAACCTCCACGCTGCCCCCTGTCAGTGTGAACAGAACTGTTCATGCAGACTTGAGAAGGTAACTCTTCAGCTGGACTAACCAGGTCCCTATATTTGACCCACACTTCATTATAGTTGATTTAACCTGTAACTTTCACCTAGTTTACCAAAACCAGATTACAATGAGTAATTCTTTGTGCTTTTCGGCACTATCTTTACTTAAAAAATGTATATCTCCGGTTTAACTTACTGAATTTTTTTTGTCATTTTATTTAGTCAATGGAACTCCCTCATTGTAATTGGCTTCAGATTTGTGATGATCTGTTCTCAGATGTTTCAAATTTGTGTGCTGCATAAATACTTTACACTTTGCTTCTAAGTTAAGCAAATGTATTATATCAAATGATAACACAATGTCCTAATCTATCTATCTATCTATCTATCTATCTATCTATCTATCTATCTATCTATCTATCTATCTATCTATCTATCTATCTATCTATCTATCTATCTATCTGTCTATCTATCTATCTATTATAGTCAGGCTCAAATGTGACCCATAAAATCATAGAAAGTCAACAGTTATAATTATCTGAGCTAACTATAACTTACACCCTGACAATGCACTACTTATGACTTATATTACATTACTAATGACATGGTCAGTGAGATCACTGATGACATCTCAAATGACATCACTGATGACATCATCCAGTGAGATGAGTATTTTGTAAAGGTTTCTGACATTACAAAATATATACTGAGCTGCTGCAAAAGTTAAGGGCCTGATTTAGATCCTGGTTGAGGGGTTACTCTGTCACAAACAAGATGGATATTCCATCAGCCGTATTGTGATCCCCATAGGCTATAATGTGATCATAATATAGCGGACGGAATATCTGTTACAGTTGTGATAGATTAACTCCCTCGGCCAGGATCTAAATCAGGCCCTAAATTATAATTCTTTCTTTAGTACTAATGAGTTTTAGTATTTATAACATTTGTCATCTGATCTATAATCCCATTTTTAAAGTGAATATAGTATATATCAATGAATTAGCTTCAACGCTGACACATGTCCGCTGCTGATGTATGTGTATGGTAGTGCTTTGCTACAGTCTAAGCTGTGAGACTTTACTCAACAGTGATTGATGCTGATAACTCTCTTCTGGGTAATAAGTGAGTGTAGTAGTTGATAAGGTTACAGTGAGCTCTATGCTGTACTTCTCTCACATGTCTCTTTTTCTTGTTTTCTTGTTTCGTGTGTTCAAAATAATTAAATGGTATTTTATGAAGTAGTTACTTTCATTTGGTGATGTCATCAGTTATGTATTTCCAGATGTCATCAGTGATGTCACTCACCAAGTCATGAGTGATGTAATATGTGAGGTCGTAAGCAGTGCATTGTTGGGTGAGTATGGTGTAGTTACCTCAGGCAACTATAACTTCTGAATTTCAATGGTTTTGTGTGTAGAATCTGAGCCTAACTCTAACATCCCAATAACCTCTGTGTTTCAGTTAATTTTATGTTTTTTTAAAACTATTTCTTGACCATAACATCCCTCTAACTGTTGTTTTTTTTGGTGAAATTGTATGTTTTAATGTTATCTCCTAACTAAAATGTCCTTGTGATCTATGTTTTTTTAGTGAATTTCACAATTTTTGTAATATTAATCATCCTACAACATCACCTGTAAGTTCAGTTTTGTAATATACATTCTCAAACGTTTAGAAATACATTTTATTTAGATATTTATTAATATTATACATTTTAAAAGTAGCAAATAACAAATCAAAGTAATATACCTTATGTAGTCTTTTTCTAAGTACAATAAAACAAATTTTTCCCTTTTCTTTTAATCATTTAATGGATCTGCGGCTTCGCCCCAAACTTGAAAGGGTAGCCCACCCGAGTTTGCTATGGTTAAAGCATTTAAAAGAAATATATATATATATATATATATATATATATATATGTTCTACCTACACATGTATCATACCCCTCAGAAGTGAAAACAAAATTGAACATCTGATTACTTTAATATTCACTAAGGGGAATAAACATATAAAGTACTAACAACAACACTAGAATATGTTTTGCAATGTCATCTAGAATTCTAAATTGGAAATGGATGTGAAAGTGGCTGCATGGGTGTCTCACTGGATGTGTGAATGTCTCTATGGGTGTATCAGTGATTGTGTAAGTGGCTTTCTGGGTGTGTCAGTAGCTGAATGGATCTATGAGTGGGTGTGTAAGTGTGTGTGTGGATATGTGAATGAGTGGGTATCTGTATGGGTGCACAAGTCTATGTGGGTAGGTATAAATGGGTGTGTGAAGGACTGTTTGGGAGTGTGAGTGGGTGTGTAGGTGTGTGAATGGCCGTGTGCCTGCCTGCATTGGTGTGTGTGTGGGTGTGTAGGTGTGTGAATGGCCGTGTGCCTGTCTGCATTGGTGTGTGAGTGGGTGTGTGAGTGTTTTGTGTCCATGTGAGTTGGTGTGTGAATTTTTGTATGGTTGTATGAGTCTATGTGAGTAGGTGTTTGCATGTGCAAATGGGTGTGTGAGTGGCCCTTCAGAGTGCAAGTGGGTAGGTGAGAGGAAATGTTGGAATGTCAGTACCTGGGTGAGTGACTCTGGGTATAATAGTGTGGATCTAAATGTCTGTGTGTTTTAGTGGGCAAAAGTGGGTGAATAGGTGTGTGAGTGTCTGTGTGAGTTTGTGAGTGGGTATGAAAGTGACTGTATGGGAGTATTTGCATGTTTGTAAGTGAGTGTGTGTGGGTGTCTGAGTAGCTGTACAAGAGTTTGGATGTACAAGTGAGTATCTGAATGACTGGGTGTGAAAGTGAGAAGTGAGTGTCTGTATAGATGTGTGAGTGAGTATGTGAGCGAGCAGCTGTATGGGACTGTAAGTGGGTGTCTGATTGTGTAAGTAGGTGTACTTCTTTTATAATTGTAGTCTGGCACACCCTCATAATGTAATCTAATACAACAGTACTGGAAGAACTAATTTGTAAACCACGTTACTCCAATAGATGGTGCCATTAATCTGTAGCAATACATCACTATACATGTCCCATGCTCTATTCTATGTTATAATAAAAATAAGCATTTCATTCTACCTTTTTTGCTGTTCTCAGATTTTATACTTAAACAACATAAATGATGTACTGTATAATGATTCATCCTCGAACAGTATGGAAACAAATCATATAAGCTGTATGAAAAATGCTCAAAGCTGCACTGTATGTCACTTTAAACAAGGAACAATGTACATTCTAATCATTACACTTTTTTAAGGGATCATTTCATCTGCACTTGCTCTAGAAATCAAAAGACGCATATGCTGAAAATGAGAAATTCATCATTAGAAGTACTTCTAGATGTATAAGGCTAACCAGGATATGCACAACCTTATAAAGACATGACCCTTGGTAGACCGCATAATATCAAAAATCCTGATAATGCATCTAAAATTATCAGCCTATTCCACTTTTATAACTGTGACCCTCCTTAGAACTTTGGTTATAGATAGGAAGATAGGAATTTAGTAACTTCCAAGGCAATCTTTGTCTAAATTTAAGATTCCTGTCATTGCATTCTGCCTATCGACTTCTACTTTTTAGATAGACAGTATAATGACCAGATATAATACTAACTCCTTGATAAAAATTTGCAGCAATAGTAGTGTATGTTTTACCAGAAATAGATAACTGTCCTGCTTTACATTAAGAAATCTCAGTATCGAATTTACTGCCATCTGCTCTCCATTGTTGTAGCATTAAAATTACATACTTTCTTGTTCTTGCTACTTGTAAAGTCAACCGAACATATGTTATACGATTTGGACATACATTGTTTTGCATAGCTTTTCTTAGTAATCTCTCAAAAGTCACTCTTTTGGAATCTGATAATGTTAAATAAATAAAATGCTCCAACTCTGTTTGTTTAGTTGATGTGTATGAGCAATCTTCACATTGATGGTGCCATGAGTAACTAAGGGCCAGATGTAGAAAGGGTTTTGCGCCTCGCAAATAGCGAAAAACGCCGTTTGCGAGGCGCAAAAGCCTCTCCGGTATGCAGAAATGCATTTTGCGAGTCGGATCCGACTCGCAAAATGCATTTCCGACTCGCAAATAGGTAGGGGTGTTCCCTTCCTATTTGCGACTCGCAATGCAATTCAATTCCATTTGCGACCGTAAAAGCGGTCGCAAATGGAATCGCAGTTACCATCCACTTGAAGTGGATGGTAACCCAGTCGCAAACGGGAAGGGGTCCCCATGGGACCCCTTCCCCTTTGTGACTGGAAAAAAATAAAATAATTCAGAGCAGACAGTGGTCCTATGGACCACTACCTGCCCTGAAAAATCAGAAACTAAAGGTTTCGTTTTTTTTTTTCAAAGTGCAGCTCGTTTTCCTTTAAGGAAAACGGGCTGCACTTAGAAAAAAAAAAACTGCTTTATTAAAAAGCAGTCACGGACATGGTGGTCTGCTGTCTCCAGCAGGCCACCATGTCCGTGAGTGCCCATACCCGCAATGGGGTCGCAAACTGCGACCCACCTCATTATTATTAATGAGATGGGTCTTTGGGACCCCATTGCGAGTTGCAGAAGGTGTCTGAGACACCTTTCTGCATATTAAATTGCGACTTGCAATTTGCGAGTCGCAGGGACTCGCAAATTGCAAGTCACAATTTGGATTTTTCCTACATCTGGCCCTAAGTCCAAATAATTCAGTGACAGGTATTTCTTCTTCTTCTAAAACTGTCAACATCGTCATTAAAAAGTCCTGTGCATCCTCTCGTATATTTTGAGTAAACTGTATATTTCCACTACAGATATTTATTCATCTCCAATTACTGATGCAGAATGTATTTTCACTCCCTCACCACGCAGACAGTTTAACAAAGCATGCAGTGCTGGACACAATTCCTTCTGTTGTTTCTCTTGAGTTGTATCTACAAAACGAGGAACACAAACAATAATTTTACCACAACATTAGCATAGCAGTTTACCCTAGAGGGGTTTGACTATTGATAACCAATACCTCCATCATTTTCACATTTTTGTTTCTTAACAGATTTTTACTTCTCTTTCATTTCTTTCTTTGCAACAACATCACTACACTGCTTTGAAATGTTCTGCTTGGAACAGAGGGAACCTTTCTCATAAAATGGGATACTGTCTTAAATGAGGATCATACCGACTTCTTACTTGGTTGTATTCTTTAATACAACTTGAGTCTGTGTTTACTCTGCCCTCATCAAATGGAACTAAAAACAAACCAGATAATGTCCTGAGTTGAGACAAAGCTACATATGACATACCGTTCTTATACACTGTGCTGCCAATATTAATAAATGGTGCATCTAAACTTAAGCCATGTGATTTATGAATAGTAACAGCCTATGTTAGAGAAATTAAAAACTGTTTCACAATTAAAAAGCGTGTAGTACATTGTCCAATTTGCTTTGCAATTTCAATCTGATCAAATTTAGTCACAAGGTATTCCACCTCATTCCTATCAGGAAAATTAATGAAATCAACAATTGTACCCGTAGCACCATTAACCAAAACTTCTTCAACATTTAAATTTCAGCACAAAATCACTCTACAGATTTTGCATTGACCTAAACATTTCTCTAGTCCTGCAGTTCGTGAAATAGATTTTTCTAATGAATCTAGTTTTGCTTGCAAATTTTTATTTAGAAATACAGTGACACCCTGGTGTGTTATCTATCACTTTCAGGTGCAAAATGTCTTGTTTCTGCAATTCCAGCAATTCATTGTTGAACATGAATTATCCTCCAAAATAAACATTAGGCACACAATATATTTGCTTTATTGTACAATACTGAACATTAATTCTGCTGCTGTTTTCGTTGTTGGATAAGGTTTTATGAGAAGACGATGTTTCAGAGCACATCTTCCCTCTTTTGAAAGAATGACTACTCTAATATCTTTCAAAATATTAGCATATTCAATGTTAGAAGCTGTTGTGTATTCCTAATTAATTCTTTATATTCAGAATGTAACAAAATATTCACATTTACAATGGTTCCCCAAAAATTCCTAGTTTCATCATGGAGCAGTGTTTTCAACACAGGCTGACTGCTCACTGGTGTATGTTGCAGTAGTACTCCAAAAACAATCAAATGTTTTCCTCCAAATAGGACATCATAGTCCATTCTCAGAACCTCTTGCATTCTTAAAGGTCATAGGAATGCATTAAGCTTGAGACCATGCTCTCCTGATCAATGATTAAAAGCTTAATGACAGTCTTCACTGGATAACTTTTGGTATTCCAGTATTTTTTCATGTTCCACAGCCAGCATCAAAGTCAACATAAAGTAATACCTTTAGAATTGTGTGCCGCTAATCCAGGAGGTGCTGTAACCTCACATGATAAATTAGAGTCTATAGTCTACTGCTGAAAAGCAGTAAGAACTGTTATTAAGAAACTTTTACCAGCACCAGTTTGACTGCTGACACACAACATTATAGGTTTAAATGTTGAGCAGGCACACTCTTTCTTGTCATAAAGCAATCCATGCTCAACTGTAGCTGTCACCTCCATATATTTTTCCATTTGCTCATCACTTAGCTGTGCAACTAAATCTGTCAAATCAAGGCCCATATTTATGAAATGTTTGCGCCACCTTAGCGTGATTTTTTATATGCTAAAGCAGCGCAAAAATAACTCCATATTTATATTTCGACGTTAGACCATTTAATGTCAAAATTTAGGAGTTAGTTCCATTTCACGGGAGTGCCAAACCACATTGCGTCTTATTGCGACAATGAGATGCAAAGTAGGCGTTCCCTTCCTAAAAAATACGCTAGCCCTATATCACCATATTTACCTACTGATGCAAAAACAAAGCTAACAAAAGAAGCAGACTTAAAAAATGGCGCTCAGTCTGATTAGCATCAAATTTTAACACCTGGTTACACCAGGCATTAAAAAGAGGTATACCACCACTCAAGTAAAACGCACAGAAGGAGCTTTGGAAACCTCCAGGTCAACATAGAAGTGGTACTGCTCCAGCTTAGCACATGCCGCAGACATCTACGAAGACAGCAGATCCCTCCACCACCACAGCAGCAACCCAAAACACCACCACAGCAACCACAAAGGTAGCGCAGAAGGAGGGATAGGATCATCAGGCAGCGCACAACCATCCTTGGACTGAGGGAAAAGAGGTGGTCCAGATGCACAGACTCAACTGGGAGTCCATTGTACGCCTGCTGCACCATATTGCGCCACACATTACAGCAAGGGTGCAAACTCCTACTAACATTCCACCCATGACCAAACTCCTCGCTGTCTTCCATATGCAGGCGTCTGGATCATTTCAGATAACGGTGCACAAGTGACTGGTATCTCCCAGTCATCCTTCTTGGTCTTTCTACCAAAGGTCCTGGACGCTATCCTATGCGTCACACCCCACCACATCTGCATCTGCAGCAGGAGACCAAGCAAGGTTTCTATCAAATTGCTGGGTTTCTGTATCTGCTGGGTGCAATAGACTGTACCCATGTGCACTTGGTGGCACCTATAGCAATGGAACACCTATATAGGAATCACAAGCACATACAATATGTCAGTGTGCAGGCCATCATGGACCACAGTGGGCTCTTCACCAACATCCTTGCTAAATATCCCAGCAACCTCCATGATGCATAACTATTTCGCATTGCACCATCAACGAGCGGTTCCAGGATGGTCAACATGGAAATGGTTTACTCATAGGTAAGCCACCATACCAATCATAACACACAAACCATCTAGGACAAACACTACACTAAATACACATAGACAGGGCCATAGAGGTGTGCAGGCAACAACACATATGCAACATGCCACACTGCACTACATACATTGCACGTCATAAACACATACACCCACATGTACATAACACAGCCACACCCTGACTGGCACGCCACATGGGGACAGGTAGAGCCACATCCCCTTTGCATACAGAAGCTGCTCGCAGACCACTACAAGTGTCCACAGTTTGACAACTAAATACAGATCACACACACACATTACACCAAACAAAGAAGCTCCCAGGCATGTCAATGGCATAGGCCATGCTCATTTTGAGTAAGTCACACATAGGCACAGTCCCACGTAACACATGGTGTTCAAGCCTCTGGCAGAACCTAAATCAATCGGCACCCAAGTGGTGCCATAACCAACTACATGTCATCTATACGTACCTGACATACCGGTAGTGTGTACATACACCTGTCTGCTGCATTGTGTCGCACACATACGTATACAAAAATATCTGCCTTTAAAGACCATGGGGCTGAATCATGAGAAATGGGGCAGCACTTACTCCAGTGCCAACTCACATGTGCCCCTAATGCCCCCTAACACCACCATGTCTGTTGTGTATACCAGAAACGGTCCACCATGGTGTTACGTCTGTGAAAAACTGTATAATCATGGATGCCATAGTAGGACTCCGTAGGAGTATAGACAACATATCTGAACTTACGTGCACCGTACTAAGGGGCCAAGGTGAAAAATAGCTGTGCCCCCTCCCAAAGCCTGCACTGTGCATGTGTAGAAAGTATCTGTCAGAAATCATGTGTTGGAAGCTAGGAAATACTATTTCACCAAATTACATCATCCTACTAATGTGTGATACACACCCTCGTACACTTGATGGCTGGCACAACCATCATCTGTTACAAAGGGTCACAAAGTGTCACACTACGTGTGTAGTGCCACATGGTAACATGGACGGCACAGTCTAGCTTTGTAGGGCTTCTTTGGTGTTTCAACATGTGACACCATTGTGGTGCAAGGAGGTGGTAGATTCCATCTAACAATAGAACACTGCTTCAAATATGGGCTTCAGAACACAATTACCTAAACCATAACCATAATTTTGGGAACAACATACAAATTCCCAGTCCCTTGAAGCACTACCTAAGATTGTCATGTCCATCAACACAGTCCAATGAAATCATTTCACAAGAACAGGAACATACAAAGCAAATTTGTGTCCAACTGCCATGGTATGTTCCAAACCACTATCAACACTTACCAACACATTTTCTCGCTATCCTTTACAGCTGATCAAGGGTACGCCATACAGCAGTGGGTGAGGACCCGATTTGTCAATCCCACAATTGTGGAAGAGCAGGACTACAACGAGGGGCACAGGAAAACTCGCAATGTGGTGGAGAGGACATTTGGGCTTCTGAAATCTAGGTTTAGGTGCCTGGCCCTGACAGGAGGAAGCCTCTTGTATGCTCCACCACTTGTTTGCAAGATAATTATAGCATGTGCAATCCTCTACAACATCTGTGTCAGAACAAATATTCCCTGGGATGAACAGGTTGATGTCCCCAAAGAGGAGGAGGAGGATGATGGAGCAGGTAATGAGGAGGTGGAGCAACAGAACACTGCTGCAGGAGTTCGTAAGAGACTCCACATTGCTAAGAACTTCTACACACAGGCCTTCATTATTAGTATGATGGACTTAAGACTGCCACACTCGCGCTGGTGGTCATACCGCCGCGGTCCCAGACTACCGCATTACAAGTTCAACGGTTTGGCCAAAGCCAATCAACACAGCGGTCGAACCTGCACAGCTAGCAGTGAGCTTCTCAGGGCCGGTGGCATGCCTAAGACCGCCAGGCGTATTAGGAAGCAGCAAATCGCCATGATTTTTGTAGCGGTCAACCCTCCTCAAAAACCCTGGCAGCAACACACCCGCTGGCACATGCATGCACATGTCCGCAGACTTGTAGACACCCCCCCCACACTTGCAGACACACAACCCCACCCAACCGCATGCATACATCCAGACACCCCCACCCAACCACACGCATACATCCAGACACCCCTACTCGCTCGCACACAGACACGCACCCCACCCAACCGAACAGAGACACGCACCCCCACTCATCAACACACCTTCATACACGCACCCCCATTCATCAACACACCTTCATGCATGCATCCCAATTCACACACCTACTCACTCGCACCCCAAAATACACCTCACCCCTCCACTTCCATTCAGACACACATACCCTCCACACACACATACATACACACGCACTTGTGCACACTCATACCACTACACATACACATACACGCACACACCACACATGCATACACCACACACATGCGCACACCACCCTTCCCACCTCCTCCCCTTTCAGACAGTCCACCTACCTGTCTGGGTGTGGTGGTCATCTGGGAGGGGACGGGTTTCAGCATTTCCACCACCAGCGCTGCACTACTATTCATGAACTGCCATGCCATATTACCTCTTGTAATACGGTGGGCAGAGTCCTTTTGGCATGGCAATGCTGGCGGTGGAACCGCCTCTCGCATGCCGTCGCTCAGGCTGACAGTGTCAGATTTCCACCCTTAAATGGGCGGAAACCCTGAGGTGAGTCCTGATATGACAGTCTTTTGGTGCCCACGATGACAACAGTCTTTCCAAAAGACCGCCGAATTCGTAATGAGGGCCATAATCACTATACTAAAAACATCACATTGTAAGTAGCACAAATAAAATACTTTGCACATGATTCTCCTTGGTCTACTCATTCTCCACTACATACACCATTGGAATGTGACTTAAACCTCAGTAAGCAGGTAAGTAACACAAAGATGACAAGTATACTGGCAACATCATTTGTGATGTAAGAGGGTCTACTGCCTCCATCTCACATATCAGTGGCACACAATTTGTGGCCATGTGACTCCTGAAGGTCTAGATCTATACACCACTATATATGTTGTTCCGTCAAATGGGCAAGGTGCTCATACCTAGCCGATTCCCATAACAACACCATGCCTAACAGGGTGTATGCAAAGGGGGCACACATAAGGTAGGGGCTGTCAGCAAATGGATATCAAGTTATACAGGAACTGAACACTGTCACCAGCTCATGGTGACAGCAGCGCTGCCTGCATGGTACATGTGTGACATGGTTGGAACATCAGTGGTAACTGTGGACCTTCAATAAATGTCCAGGGATTGTTACCAATGACCGAAGATGAGCCTGCACAGTGTATCCATGGGCTAATGTCCTGGCACATGGACTGTACCTCACATATGGTACACACACATTGGCTGTGCAGTGCGCACTGGGTTGTTGGACTAAATAATCAGCTATGGGTGCAGAATCACTATCCAAACACATGAACCATAGTCAGGATGCAAGGATGTATTGGGACAATGCACCACTACATTTTTATCTGGGTGAAATGTGGGCAGAGTTTCTAATACTCACTACGTACATGAGATGCACACTTGTCACACTAATCTGCTGTCATGCCACATGCCTAGAGCAACTCCAGACAAACATGTGAAGACTGATGTACGGGTGTATGTCCTAGGTAGCAACGGGTTTGCCAGTATAAACAAAGCTTGACATGTGTGAGAATGTTTACCTAGTATGCTGTGTATAACTACATCACACAGCACAAAGCAATACTCACCACTCATTGTCACTCACATGACAGAACAAGTCCATGATAGCAACAGTAAAAAAAAATCCCACACATGTTTTGGCCTCCAACAATGCAATCAGGTGTCAGATGTACTACTATGTCCAGCATTGTTGAAAAATGTCTGAGATACAACATCAAACTGAGTGGGAGTAGACCTAGCCATATATGTTGCAATTGGCTAATGAACAGTAAAGCACTGAGATGATTTCACACCTCAATATCATTTAGTCATGGTAAGAGTTACCTAGGTTGTGGCATGCTGGAAGAAATGCATACCTATGTTTAATGGAGGTTGTGGATGGACAGCTTCAAGACACCCACAGATGCTTGCAAATACAACACAGGAGGTCAAATGGAGACAACAGAAGTGCTGTGGCAGGAGTAACGTCCTGTGTGTGGAATTCAGTACATCTCACAAATACCGTCAATGGAATTGTAGCCAGTAGAAGGAGATGTGTACATCTTCCAGTTACACAAGTCACATGTTGCATCAGGGCCATGCATGGCCAGACAATGTTGCTGTAGAAGAAGTGTACAAAGTACAAGCAGCCTAAAGAATGGGAGCAATGTAGGTGAACATACATGCCTTACCAGTAATGCAGGAATGCATGGAGAAAGGACACACATAAATGACTGTACAACACATCAATGTCTATATGTCAACACTTAACATATGTACAACGAGGGTGGCCAGGTCAGTACATAACACAGTCATGCTGGCCACCAGCATACTTTGGTATTTGCCCATCGCATGCCACCATGACAGAAGGCTGTGACAGACAACACCATCTGCCCCCTGGCACGTTTCCAATATTGAAGTCACAACAGATACACAAGTCCAAACAAGCTGCCCATGGAAACAACTAAGGACATCAAATAATGACACATGTCCTACATCTCCTAGCACCCAAGCTCTGTACATGAGAGGGGAAAGCTGATATCAAGTACCAAAGAAGAAAATGTGATATCCTGGTCTGCATTTGACTATTGTGCATGTGTCTGTCTGCTGGGGACTGTGCATAGATCTGCTGAGTAGCAATCATGAAGAATCTAGGTCCCTGCTCAATAAACCCACACAACACTACTCTGGCTACATTAACATATTACATTGTCAGGGGCCTGATGAATGTGGACAGTAGGCTGAGTAAATTTGAGCACCATTAACCTGCCCCTTCACATGCAACCATGCGTTTGTGTTGCTGTTAGAAATGGGGTCTTTGGTTGCAGTCAATTTACCCCCTGTCTAAACAAGGACCCTCACTCTAGTCAGGGTAAAGGAGAATCATCCTCAGTTAACCCCGCTCACCTCCTTGGAAGCTTGGCACAAGTAGGCAGGCTTAACTTCAGAGTCTAGATGTAAATTTTTGTACCAACACACACAGTCATTTAGGGAAAACACCACAAAATGACACAACACAGGTTTAGAGAAATAGAAAATATTTATCTAAATAAAACAAGACCAAAAAACAAAAATCCAACATTCACAAGTCAAGTTATTGATTTCAAAAGCAAATCCTTTAGTAAACAGTAAAAACGCTGCTAGTGTTGAAAAGTACCCAGGTAGCGTCAGAATAGCACACACGGGCGAGTGTGCGTCGAAAAAGGTTAGCAATGCGTCAATTTCTCACCCGCAAGTGAGACCATGGGTCATTTCTCTTTCTCCGGTCGGGTCGGCGTGCTATGTTTTTCCTCTCCGCAGGAGAGCGATCCGTCGATCCGGGCAGTACTCGGGTCCGGGCAGGCTTTCCATCATTTTTCCACACCCAGCAATTTTTCCGTCAAAAAATCTTGCACAACATTTAAAAAAGAAGCACCATGTGGGTTGCAACATTATCAGCCTCTGTCAGCGGGTGTTGCGCATCATTTCTCCAGCTGCATGTGTCGATCTTACAGCTGCGATGCTCCAATTTCTGCTGCGAATCCGGTGGCACGTCGTTTTTAAGCCACGTCTTGGAAAGCGTGTTGATATTTTCCTCTCACGGCAGTCTGTGCGTGGATTTTCAACCTTGATCTGCCAGCTTCACCATCCAAGGCCCCAGGAACTGGATAGGGCACCACTTGGCAGGGCAGGAGTCTCAGCAGGTGCTGGCAGGAGAAGTCTTTGATGACCCTGAGATTTCAACAACAGACTTCCTCATGTTGTTGAAATCTCAAGCCCTTGGAGATTTCTTCACAAGCAGGAATGCACAACAAAGTCCAGTCTTTGTCCCATTGTACAGGCAGAAGCAGCAACTGCAGGATAGCTCCACAAACCACAGTCACAGGCAGGGAAGCTCTTCTCCTCAGCTCTTCAGCTCTTCTCAAGCAGAGGTTCCTCTTGATGTCCCAGTCTGTGGTTTTGGGTGCTCTTCTTATACCCATTTAGGCCTTTGAAGTAGGCCTACTTCAAAGGAAAGTCTCTTTGTTTGTGAAATCCTGCCTTGCCCTGGCCAGGCCCCAGACACACACCATGGGGTCGGAGACTGCATTGTGTGAGGGCAGGCACAGCCCTTTAAGGTGTAAGTGACCACTCTTCCCCTCCCTCCTAGCACAGATGGCTCATCAGTAATGCAGGCTGCACCACAGTTCGCTTTGTGTCACTGTCTAGAGAGAGGTGCAAACAGCCCAACTGTCAAACTGACTCAGACAGGGAATCCACAAAGAGGCAGAGTCAGAGAATGGTTTAAGCAAGAAAATGCCCACTTTCTAAAAGTGTCATTTTCAAACGTACAATCTCAACACCAACTTTACTCAAATATGTTTTTTAAAATTGTGAGCACAGAGACCCCAAACTCCAAATGTCTATCTGCTCCCAAAGGGAATCTATGCTTTAATCATTTTTAAAGGTAGCCCCCATGTTAACCCATGAGAGAGATAGGCCTTGCAACAGTGAAAACCAAATTTGGTAGTATTTCACTGTCAAGACATATAAAACACATTAGTACATGTCCTACCTTAAATATACACTGAACCTGGCCCATGGGGCTACCTAGGGACTACCTTAGGGGTGTCTTACATGTAAGAAAAGGGAAGGTTAAGGCCTGGCAAGTGGTTACACTTGCCAAGTCGATTTGGCAGTTAAAATCTGTACACACAGACACTGCAGTGTCAGGTCTGAGCCATGTTTACAGGGCTACTAATATGGGTGGCACAACCAGTGCTGCAGGCAAACTAGTAGCATTTGATTTTCAGGCCCTGGGCACCTCTAGTGCACTGTACGTAGGACTTACCAGTACATCAAATATGCCAATCATGGCTAAACAAATCAACAATACAATTTACACAGAGAGCATATGCACTTTAGCACAGGTTAGCAGTGGTAAAGTGCTCAGAGTTCAAAAGCCAACAAAAACTGGTCAGAAAAAATAGGAGGCAAACAAATTGGAGATGACCTTGCAAAAGGAAAAAGTCCAACAGTTGCCATACAAAATCACACAGTGGTGATGATGAGTAGGCTGGCTTCTATGCCAGACTTCAACACTGTGGAATACCATTGTATGTGACAGTCATAGCAAACATGAGGTTGAAAAATGTGAGTGCCCAGTTTGAGGCATGCGCACATATACCACATATCTCAGCACACATGTACCACTATAATGGCTCAGGCATGGTAATGTGTATGGATTCTGAACAAAAGGAAATCTAGCACAAAAATGAAAGCATAGGTATCACAGGATCAGTGAGAAATTACCTTCACATTTGTTCTGATATACAGAAACATAGGCGGCACTGATGTGAGTACATATGCATTTGTAAAATCCCAACATGTGTCTATGCAAGAAGAGAGTAGTTTGAGGTCTCACATCCCATGAACACACCCCTGTCATTATATACAGAAACTAGACAACACATGTCTATACACACACACGGGATATACCAACCTTCACTAACACATGTGTACATAACATCTCCTGCAAATAAGACATGGGCCACCATATATATTGTGTTGTAGATATGTGTACATTTGTATCTCAGACATAACACTGTAGTCTACCCACAAATGAATATACATACACATATGTACACACATAGCAAACATGTGCCAACATCTATGTGGACACAGAGTAGCTAGTCATGCACATATGCACAAGGTATGAGTAATCGCATGCAGCAGACTCATAAACAAATGTAGAGGTTCAGCATACCAATGTTACCTTAATGACATTACTGGACAGTCACGCACATGTAGCCATACCACATATACAACACTGTTGCACAGCCCATGTGACATGTTAAGTGAATCAGGATGCACTCAAGGTCTACAATGTAACAATCCATGCAGTTCCGTCATGCATAAAAAAAATTACGCAAACACATCAACTCCACATTGCAACATTAATAAAATCACGCCTGGGTCCTGAGTAGCAATTACACGTTCACAAGTCTCTTAACTCACCATGGTGAAAAATCCACACATGACCATCATGTGTCAAAAGTGTTCATGCATACGCATATACCATACAATACCCCTAAGGTAAAAGACGCCTAGCCCCTGAACGTCTATCGCACATCGACAGGCAATTTGATGCTAAAGGTGAGAAAAACAATGCATGACCGTCATGCATAAAAAAAAACATCACTGGAAATGTGACGCACACGCCCAGGAAGTGATGAAGCAAGTCATCCTGTCTGCAAACATGGTGCAGTGAGTTCACTTTCACTTCACAATCTTTTTGTCTTTGACTGTGTGAGGGTATATTGAGCTGTTGCTGCAGGAGTTTTGGAGTGTTTGGAGTGTTTATTGTGCTGTGTCCTGTACGTGTCGTTCTTATTTGTCTTTAAACGTGTCTTTTGTATTGTAAGTGTACTGTATTTGTCTCTGTATTATGGGGTGTTTGTCTGGGGTAGTATAGGTGTTGGGGTAGTTGAGGTACTTGGGTTAGGTGTTAGGTATTTTTTATTTTTTTTGTTTTAGGTGAACTGCATTTGCAGTATGTCTGGGAAGGGGAGGGTGGCACGGATGTCGACCTATGAGCTGGGGGGTTCATCTGACTCCCTATGATACTGCAACTGGATGGCTGTGTTATTTTTGGTTACCCCACAGAGGCACGGCAGCTTCCGTAGGGCAAGGTTCTCCACCACCTCACACAGATCTTTGGTAGTGGAAGGAACGACCACCAACTCACACATCGCTAGGCAGATCTGGTTACAAGGGAGCAGGATCTGCTAGATCATCTGGGTATAGAGTTTGGTGGAGCAGTTGATAAGTCCCACATTTCCATACAAAGTCCTTACTTTTGCATGTGCATGACAGTTGCAGATATGGTTGAGAGCTGCATGCAATGCTTGTGGATCTGGACATACTATATGCTACCTATATGGAGAGCCCAGCGTCCCCTCAGGCATGCAAGTTAGATGTACAATGATGAAGCAGATGGCGGGCAGATGTACCATTTTGCCTGCACAACCATTACAAAGAGTTGTGATGTATGCATAGGGCAACTCAGTAATGAGCAGCACCAGACGAGGCCTGCGCCATGCATCATGTATTCAAAGGGGTCCCAAAGCCTGTTTGGGTGGCAAATGTACAAGCCACTGAGCAAGATGAGAAATCCCTTATCTCAATTTTTCTTGCACTCTGAACGTCTGCTGAGAGCAGGTATGATATGGGGACAGAAAAATGTATAACATATGCCCCCAATGAACTCAGCAGAAATCATGATGATCTGTTGCAATGCCTGCCAAGTACATCATTTACCTACACATAACTAGATTCAGTTGGATCTTACCTGCATCATGCTGTGCCATAATTCTCATTAGGCGCACACATGGTAGGGGTAAGGGATACACTGAGGGCCACAAGGACTTTATAGATGCCATTAGTGCTGGACCCCTGTTGTTTTATTAGCCTCTTTGTGTCATTGGCCAAGGTCATGTAAGGGAGCTTGACCATGCATTGGGACCAGACTTCTAGCCCTTCCCTGTTCTAGTTCCTTATATATCACATACACCCTATACTATGTCTATTGCCTCACACATGTACAGAGTCAGTTCCACAGGCCTGCCACTTCCCATTGACAGTCTGGGGCTGCTCTGCATCTGTTCCATCACTGGCACATCACTTAGTAATCTGCAGCAACAAATGCATCCTTGGATCATAGAGCAAGTGTTTCTGTGTTGAGGCATTTTTCTATGCCCATGTACTTATCCCTCCCTAGACAAATAATGGTATACCATGACAACAATGCCTGGCAACACACTATTGGCAATACATCCATGATTTCAATCACTCGATGTGCAGGTAGCACAACTGTCTTCGCCTGAGTATACTCCCATAGCATTATTGCTCATGTGTGTGCCTTGAGATGGCACACTCATATTACTTACTTCACTTAAGGATGTATCACGGCATTCGTCTACACCTTGGAATACCCACACAACCCCTGGGCAGTAGTTTGTCAGTTTGCTGTGACAATAAGGTAGATGTCTACAACATCTGAGGCAATCTCAAATACTATGGGTGTCATAATGGGACAGCTACTGCAACAACCATTGCATGCCCCTCAGATGCAATATACAGTGTCAAGCAGCCCCACATGGTCATGGAGGTGTAGAGCTAACCGACACCTTCATGACAATGACATGTATTAAGGGTGCAGTGAGAAGCACCACCGGAGTGTCAGGAACAGTGATGTTTTGTAGGTGTGTGGGACTACTTTACCTGGCCCTCATTACAACATTGGCGGAAAGTGCAGCTTACCGCCATGCTGACTGCAGCCAATATACTGCGACCACAGCAGTATACCGCTACCCGTATTATGACCCACACCCCATCACCCCACCACCTCACACATACCCCACCATTACAACCCACCCATCCCAGTACCAAGCCCTGCATGCAACAACAATGCATGGACACCACTCACAGACCTGCATGGACACCCATCACCACAGCATGCACACTAGTGACAATCACTGAGCCAAAACAATCACAACTCACACAAGCCAAAGCTGCCTTGCTAATAACAACCATAGAGGGGAATATACCCATGCACAAGATGGCACACACAGAAACAATAACACTGCATTTACATCCCCGCAGGACCCCCACTCAACATCACCGGAGAGGAGGTGCCAGCCGCATCCAGTCCCCACCAGAAGAGGCCCACAGTGATGACAGCAGCTCTGCACGCCAGGATCACAATGACTAATCTGGCCCATCAGGAACTTCTGGACAGTCGGTGACCCAGGCACAGTCCCAACCCACCACGCAGCCTCCCCCTCAGGAAACACCACCACAGCACCCACCCAGTGGGCCCATCCGTTTGTCCCCAGGACACATCAATCAGCAGTGTGTCAACCACTACAGGGACCACAGGCAACTCCACAAACACAGAAAGATCAGGGACCTGGGGTCAGTGGCAGTGGGCACACGGTTCATGGGGCAGAGGCACAGGACAACAGGGAAGCTGGGAGGACAGCTGTGTGACAGGCGGAGGACAAGCCCAGGGAAGCGAATCTCCACGAGGCACTCACCAGCATCCTGGGAGCATACCACTATTACAGGACACCATGGGCCAGATACTAGCCAAGTTGCAGGAGACCCAGAGGCTGCAGGAGGGACAGTACCTGGGGGTCAGGGAGGACCTGAGGGACATCCACACCACCCTGGTCACCATTGCAGGGGTGCTGGCAGACATGGCCAACACCATGAGGGTGGCACACCAACAGACCCCTGACACTAGCCAAACCGAAGAACAGCCCTCCACCTCTGCCGACGCTAGTGGACAGGAATTAGTGTAGTCCTGTTGTCCACATCTTCTTCCTCTGCCTCCTCCTCCTCACTGTCCACAGGCTCCACCGCTTGCACACGAAAATCCCCAGGCTCATTCTCCTGCAGAAAAGGCACCTGGCGTCTCAAGGCCAGGTTGTGCAACATGCAACGATGAGCTTACACACCTTCTTGGGTGAGTAGTACAGGGATCCACCTGTCAGATGGAGGCACCGGAATCTGGCCTTCAGGAGGCCAAAGGTTAGCTCAATGATCCTCCTTGTTCGCCCATGTGCCTCATTGTAACGTTCCTCTGCCATTGTCCCGGCATTCCTCACTGGGGTCAGTAGCCATGAGAGGTTGGGGTAACCAGAGTCACCTGCAAATATCAAGGGATACCTGTTAGCCACACACTGACTCTTAGGACCAAACCCACACCCTTATACCTGCATCAACTGGGTGGGGACCATGGGCTCACCTATTAGCCACACCCGGTGCCTCTGGAGTTGAGACATCACATATGGGATGCTGCTATTCCTCAAGATAAAGGCATCATGCACAGAGCCAGGATACTTGGCATTGACATGGGAGATGTACTGGTCCGCCAAACACACCATCTGCACATTCAGAGAGTGAAAGCCTTTTCTATTTTTGAACACTTGTTCATTTCTCCGGGGGGGGGGCGACAAATACAATATGTGTACTGTCAATGGCACCAATGATGTTCGGGGTATGTCCCAGTGCATAGAAGTCAGCCTTCACTGTGGCCAAATCCTCCACCTGGGGGAATACGATGTAGCTGAGCATGTGTTTCAGCAGGGCAGACAACACTCTGGTCAGCATATTTGAGAACAAATGCTGTGACATCCCTGATGCCCTGGCCACTGTCGCTTGGAAGGAACCGCTTGACAGGAAATGGAGCACTGACAGGACCTGCACTAGAGTGGGGATACCTGTGGTGTGGTGGATAGCTAAGATCAGGTGTGGCTCCAATTGGGCACACAGTTCTTGGATTGTGGCCCTATCAAGTCTGTAGGTCAGGATAATGTGCCTGTCCTCCATTGTCGCCAGGTCCACCAGGGGTCTTTACATGGGGAGATGTCTCCATCTCCTATTCTCCTATTCGTCCTCAGTGGCTGAACCCTAGGGTGAAAAACGGTGAGAAGAAGGTCATATTCACACATATTTCAACATTAATATGCAATTTTTGCTTTACAGAAACAGTGTGTGAACTCCTAAGTCAGTTGATGTGCCAATGTCTGCTGTGACGCAGTTAGGTGCCATGGCCTGTGCCCCCCTGAAATGGCAGTTACCTGACCTGTGATGAGGGACAAGTGGAAATGAGGTAATTCCGCTGGTGTTGTGAGCTGTTGCGGTCAGCGGTCGATGACCGCCACGCAATACCGTATTGATTATCATTGGGCCCTAAGGGTTCCAGGAGCCAATGGCGATGTATGCCGGCGGTGATGGCATGCACCGCCGCGGATGTGACTGCCATTTCTATCTGTGCACTCACTTGCTACCTGACCTTCAACAGGAGAGGACCTACACTGCAAGTGCTGCTGTGACCTGTGTCTGGAAGTGACAATGACTCAAGTGTCTGGGGAAAGGGTCTCTGTCTGGAGAGACTGGTGGATGGGGTGCTACCCCAGTACACTTTACTCTATAGTCCTCCAGTGAGAACACTGTGTGCATGATGCGTGGGCCATGAATGTGTGGATTGCTGTGTGTGTAAGCCTCATGTGGGGGGGGTCTGAGGGGTCCTGGGCAGCGTGCTGCATGTATGGTGGGCAATGTATGTGCGTAAGGTGATGGGGGGATATGTTGGGCCATGAGTATAACAGTCCGGACAGTATGACTAATACCTTTTCTGCAGTTTTTTTTCCTGCATGTTAGCGCACATCAGAAAAAGGGTATTTGGCGTGCCATCGCCAAGGAGGTGCGGACCCTGGTGCTCTTTGACAGGCTGAGCACCGACTGCCACAAACAGTGGGAGGACCTGCGCCACTGGGCAAGGAAGACGGCGGAGGCCCAGAGGGGCTGGCCTCCCAACGAGGAAGGGGTGCCCATCGCACCCTGACCGCCCCTGATGTTCCGAATCCTGGCAGTGGCCAATCCGGAGTTGGATGGGTGCTTGAAGGCCTCACAGCAGCCACAAGGGTGAGTACAGATTCTGAATCATGACTTTGCACGCGTTAAGGTATTACCTGGGTGGGGAATGTGGGCTGTGGGTGCCCCTAGGCCAGGGCGAACATGGCAGGGTATGTCCAATGATGGGCAAGCTCAGATGCAATCCAACCCTAATAATGTTAGTGGGCATCTACTTCTGGGCAGGGTCCTGTGGGTTTCAGGTGTGCAGCTGATGGTGTTAGGCAATGTACCCCATGGGCTGGTGACTAGCATTGTAACAGGTAGTGCATGGCCTAGTGCACAGGGCTGTTCCCTGTGAGTTGTGTATGCCAACGTTAGTGTAGTTGCTGGCATTGACCAAGTGTATCCTCTGTCTCTCTCCCCCCCTTTTTGTTTTGTCACCCTATCCTTGTGTGCATTAGCATCATCTGGAAGAGGAGCAGAGGCACCGGCGAAAGAGGGAGCTGCATCCCACATGGGCCTGGAGGCCATATCCACCGACGGTGAGGGCATCAGTGGGACAGAGGGCGAGGAGAGCACCACGACGGAGACAGGAGAGGACAGTACCGACAGCGACACCTCCTCCGATGGCAGCTCCCTGCGGCGGCAGACACCTCTGTGGCCACCCCAACTACAGGTACAGCCTCCACTCTCATACCAGCACTGTTGAAGTAAGCCTCAGCAAGGCCTGCTAGTGCAAGGGGTTCGCCCTTCTCTGCACAAAGTCCTAAGACCATATAGGAAGAAGTTGGCACAGAAACTGAAATAAAAGACAAAGTTTATTAAACCTCATGAGGTAGTACTACAGTTCAAACTGCACCCTTTGGTAATGTTTGAAGTAGCACCCTGAACTAAGAGAGCATGGTCCTTTTATACCCACGCAGGGGCTAAAATAAGGTGGTACAATTACAGAAGCAAGACGTACATACATGTAAGGTCATATGGAAATGCACAGTCGACAGGTAGGAGGGGCTAACAGTTTCAAGGACTAGTTGACACATTACTGTCTGTTACTGATTACTAACAGCTGCAGATCTTACTGGGCATGTGCGAAAGTGGGAGATGCTGAATATAACTTGTCACTAGACAGATTTGCAAGAGTAGTTAACAGAAAGGTAGGACAGAGCACATGGCGAGCACATGGCAGAGAAAATGGCTGCCATGAATACAAAATGGATTCTGCCAAATGTTCACAATAGTTGCTAAATACAAGATGTCTTCTGCTAATGCTTAATCTAATCGCTATTAAATTACAACAGCACCGCCCTCCCAGCAGCCCCCCAACGTGTTTCCCGTGCCTGCTCACTCAGGAGGGTGGGCATCTCCTTCACTCCAGGCACCTCAGGCACTGCCCCAGTCAGCCCTGCTGCCCTCAGTGAGGAGGCTATTGACCTCCTGAGATCCCTCTCTGTTGGGCAGTCAACCATACTGAATGCCATCCAGGGTGTAGCATGGCATTTACAACAAACAAACGCATACCTGGAGAGCATTTACTCTGGTGTGGCGGCCCAAAAGAGAGCATTCTACGCTCTTGCCAACGCACTGATGGTAGCCATTGTTCCTGTCTCCAGCCTCCCCCTCCAACTTCCTCTACCCAGTCCCAATCCCCTCAACTCCAGCCTTTCCCAAGCACACCTTCAGACCAGCAATCACCCAAATCAACACAGAGAACACAAGCACTGCACTTCATCTCACAGGCACTCACACAAGCACCATCCACATCCAGACACACCAACATCCACTGACTCCACTGTGTCACCCTCCTCTTCATCGTCCATCTCCCTCCCAGTAGTGTGTCCACTCACACCTGCATGCACTACATCCTCAACCAATACCTCCATCACGCCAATCATTACATGCCCCTCACTGGCAGTCACCACCCTCACATCCATGCACACATCCCCTATGCCCTCTCCCACTGTGTCTGTGACCCCTTCTCCCAAAGTACACAAACGCAAGCACAAAGACACCCAACACCCAACAGCCATCCACCTCACAACATCATCCAGCCCATGCACCTGCACCCAAACACCGCAGACTGTCACTTCCTACAACTACTCCCTCTTCCTCCACTCCCAAACGTTCACCCTTTTCCCATCCCAGTGTCCCTAAGAAGCTTTTCCTCACCAACATTGACCTATTCCGTACCCCTCACCCCATCCTTCACCTCGGGCCAGGGTGGCCAAAACCCAGCCCAGCAATTCAGCCACCCAGTCCACAGCCACTGTGGTTTCTGCAGGAGCTGCAGGTGTGAGCTGCTTCAAGGAGTCACCCATCAGCCCAGTCAGTGTGCCAGCACCACCTGCCAAGGCCAAGAAGGGTCCCTTACCTAGCTAGGGCAAGAAGGAGACACCAGCCAGCAAGGGGAAGGAGGCACCACCAGCCAGCAAGGGCAAGAAAAATACACCAGTTGGCAGAAACAAGGCGGCACGGCCATCTGCCAAGGGCAGGAAGGGGCACAGAATACCAGCCATGGTACTTCAGCCATCCGAGGCTGCAGGTGAAGGCCTGGAGGCTACCACCACCACGGCCAGCACCGATACCTGCACCGCGGCCAGCACCACCACATGCACTGCCGTCAGCAGCACCACTGCCAACAGCTGCAGCACCAGTGGGCAGCCGTCCGAGGCTGCAGGTGAAGGCCTGGAGGCTACCACCACCACTGCCAGCCCCGCCACCTGCAGCGCAACTAGCTTCCAGTGAGCAGCAGTCACAGCCGGCGAGCAGTGTGTAGTGGTAACTCCATGGGCTGCAGTGCGTCCTGGCCCCTGCAACACTGTCAGTGTGACACACAGGTGAGAGACTGTGACCTTGTCCCATCCAGGATGAAGCACACTGGGAACAAAGCCCCCTGCAGAACCAGTGGAAGAAGCCATCCACTCAGCTCCTCCTTGCCAGGATGAAGCACTCTGGGCACAAGGCCCCCTCCAGAACCAGTGGAAGAAAACATCCACTCAGCCCCTCCTTGCCAGGATGAAGCACACTGGGCATAGGGCCCCCTCCAGAACCAGTGGAAGAAGATATCCACTCAGCCCCTCCTTCCCAGGATGAAGCACACTGGGCACAAGGCCCCCCCAGAACCAGTGGGAGAAGGCATCCACTCAGCCCCTCCTTGACCGGATGAAGCACACTGGGCACAAGGCCCCTTCCAGAACCAGTGGAAGAAAACATCCACTCAGCCCCTCCTGGCCAGGATGAAGCACACTGGGCACAAGGCCCCCTCCAGAACTAGTGGAAGAAAACATCCACTCAGCCCCTCCTTGCCAGGATAAAGCACACTGGCCACAAGGCCCCCTCCAGAACTAGTGGAAGAAAACATCCACTCAGCCCCTCCTTGCCAGGATAAAGCACACTGGGCATGAGGCCCCCTCCAGATCCACTGGAAGAAAACATCCACTAGAGAGACTGTGGCTTTGCACTCCCCAGGACTAAGCAGTGGGCAAACCACCCACTAGAGAAACTGTGGCTTTGCACTCCCAGGACCAAGCAGTGGACAAACCACCCACTAGAGAGACTGTGGCTTTGCACTCCCCAGGACCAAGCAGTGGGCAAACCACCCACTAGAGAGACTGTGGCTTTGCACTCCCCAGGACCAAGCAGTGGGCAAACCACCCACTTGAGAGACTGTGGCTTTGCAATCCCCAGGACCAAGCAGGGGCATGGAGCCCCCTCCAGGCCAGTGGCATTGTACCATCTTCCGGCAGAGGTGCCCCCCCCATTCCGCACCCCCTGAGGTGCCTGTGTGTTTTTTGACCTGATGCCCCTGCAGTGTTCTCTCTGTATTGAGACCGAAGTCAAGTGTGGCCTTGCCTATGTGTTTTTGCCCAGTGGGCCACGGGCATTTTGGAGTGGGCTTGTCCCTCCTTTTGTATATATTGTACATACTGTTTATTGATTTAAGCACGTATTTTTCTAAAACTGTACTATTACACTCATTTTACTCCATTCCTTTTGTCCTTGCGTTATTCCTGAGGGTTATGGGGTGTATATGTAATGTTGCTGCATCTGTTAGTGTGTATGGTGTTGGGTGTGGGGGTGTTGCGTGTGTGTGTCACTCCCTTTTTCCTTCCCCCTCCTTTGTGTGCTAGGTGCAGTACTCACCGTGGTCGTCTTCGCCGGCGTTCATGTTCCTGGTGTATGAGAAGGTACACCAGCACTGGAAAAAAGTGCAGCTCAGGCTCCATGGCATTGTGGTTCTTCCTTGAGTGTCGAGAGGTGAGTCGTTTCCCTTCAGTGTTCTGTTTCTGCTGTGCTTTTGATGGTGTTGGTACCACCCCGGAAAAGCTGGCGGGTCGGCGTGTTGTAATGCAGTGGGCGGTACATTGTCTTCCGCCGGGCTGTTGGCGATTGCCGCCGCGGTGGTCAGTTGCTACCGCCATGGCGGTCGGTATGCCAAAGTGGCTGTTTGTGTTGGCGGTTTCTGCTGTGGTCCTGATTCCAACTTTTTTACCGCTGGCCTGTTGGCGGTGTTACCGCCGTTTTATCACCGCCCGTCAGGGTTGTAATGAGGGCCTATGTCTGCTTTACTGATCATTTGTTTGTTAGTTGCTCTGCTCTACCACTAGGATGGCTTGCTCACTCAGCCTAACAAGTTAACAATATACTATGTTGTCCATATACTGATATGTACAAATTACACTAAGGAATGTTTTCCATCCATGTCTTGCAGGTGGACCTGCGCCCTACACTGTAGGGGAGGTTGCGAGATTTGAAGACCCCGATGCATCCAGTAAGTGTCATCTTGTGTGTCATAGGTGCTAATCCAGGGTTTGGTGTGAGTCAGTATGAAGTGGGGGATGCTATAAAAGATGTTTTTTTCTTTTCCTGACCAATGATCTGATATCATTAGAGAATGGATGGTGACATCATGTATTTTGGAATGTTGTGCAATGAGAATGGCTTGCATGTAGTTCAAGGGGCAAAGTGTGTTGGCATAGAATTATGTAAAATGTGAATTGTTATTACTGGCCAGTTATTCATTGGTGTCTACCATAGTAGGCCTCAGGGCTGCTCTTTATGTACATAACATGCCTGTTTAAAACCACTTTGCCACAGCACTATTGTCAGCACCGCGTGCTACACCTAGCTTACACTTACTGACAAAACGGTATGGATTAGGGTTATATCTACAGAGGTCTCTGGGGGGCTTATGTAGGATACACATACACCAAAGGTGCCTCAGTACTCTTCAGAACTAATGAGTTTGTAGGACTGCAAGGAGCCATATTGTGGTGCACAACAATCACTAGTATACACAATTAGTAGACAACTAACCTCCAGATGGTTGTGTGAAAAGTCTGTGATTCTTCCCACACCAGAACTCAAGCAGTTTTCACAACATGGTCCTGCCATCATGATATTTGTGAGTGATGTAGGTCACATCACATATGCATATCATGTGAATGCTGAGCGTGTACCTGGTACTTTGATGGTGTCTGACATGTATGTGCAAATGATGTACAATGTTTCTGGATACTGTTGCAGCACCCACTGCAGTGCCAAACTCACTGTGGGCCAAAAGGCACCCATACCGCCACCATGTATGTGCCATTTAACACACATAGCACTACATAGCACACGGTTGTGGACTTCAGTTCTGTAATGTGTTGACAACTTTGAGGAGCAGCTCAGGTTTATGGCCAAACTTTCTGCCGTGCCCCCCTGTAATGTATGCTCAGGCCAGGTCTTACAACAAGACTCATTAATGTTGATTTACCAAACCTTGGAACAGCAGGTGGGAAGTTACCAGACCCCTGTCATATGGCCCACACCTTGCCTCTATGATGACTGGGCAAGCCTTAATGTTTCACCAGGTGTGTCGAGGTGATGGATTGCATGGACAGCCCCCTTTATGCACAGGGGCACAGGATATCCAGACTTGTTGGGCCACATGATCCTTACAAGTTAAAAGACACAAATGTTGATTATTGACAATTTGTGCCAAACAACTCTGGGCCCTGTTATTTTTTAATGGATTTTTGTCATCCCAGTGACATGTACATGATACCTTTGATGGCTAGTAGGAAATACTCATAGATGAGGAGTAACTCATTGTTGAGGAATGTCACTTAGACTGTATGTGTTATCTGCAGTTGCAGTGTACATTACATGTCTGTACAACCTCCACCCAATGCTGATACTGATGCTTTTTTTCCTTATATTTCAGCTGCCAATGAGACTGAAGTACACAGGTGAGCATTCCACAAAAGGGCCTAACTCTACCACCACATTATGGAGGTTGATACAGGGTACCGCTGAACGGCCAGGAGGTTCAGAAGAGAGGAAGCACCAGGAGAATGGCATGCATTTCGCCATGGTGTACTTCCACTGCAGACACAGAAGGACACTGGAGACAAGTCATCTGGGGTGCATGGTGCCACAGCTGGACCAAGGCCCTCCACGGCAGCTGCACCAGTCATCACGCAGCCACCAGTACAGCTACCTGCAGCAGTAGTCCCAAGTGAGTTTGAGCAGGACATGAGAAGGGACATTGGGCGGATTTTAGCCAGACTGAAATAATTAGAGGAGGATTCAGCCGAGGACCTGAAGGTGTTGTAATACATCAAAAAGAAGATTAAGAAAAGCAGGAAGTGAACATTTTTGTATTGTACAACCTCCCAGTTCCTTCTCCTCCCTTTTACTGTTTTGTATAGTTTTATAATAGGTTTTAGATGTGTAGTCTTAGGTTAGTGTAGGGTAGGCATAGGTTAGGTTAAGTTTTGGGGGGTTAGTTTTTCTACATTATTTTATTGTTGGGGGTTGGGTGGGGGTCATGTTGGGGTATTTGTGTATAAGTATATATATATATATATATATATATATATATATATATATATATATATATATATATATATATATATGCCGAAATAAGACTCAGCACAATTATCTAAGTATAAATAAGGGGAATAAATTCCCTAGAAAGTCCTTAGATTCTTATGTAACGTTGTATCAGAACGTTGATCCATCAAACACGCTCTTCTTTCACATGTTGAGTTTTTATTGATTCAATCCATATGTGACTCCATATACAGTGTGATTAACCATAGCCAACGCGTTTCATCTCAAAGGACTTCTTCAGGGCTACAAACATACAAATATAAATAACAATAACTCAATATGAAGAAAAAGAAAAAAACATTCCAAGACAAAAATGATAATTAAATATTAAAACCATACATAGATATGCTTCTCAAAAATTAAAATTTGACATAATCTCATGTCGCCTTAGAATTCATTTCCAAAGTTCAAATATGTTGAAAACCATCTCTGTATATACCAAATTGTTTGAATTTATTATTTTCAATTATTAATTATTTCTATTGTTATTTTTTATTATTATTTTCATTTTTGTTATTATTGTTATTTTAATTATGACCCAAAGGCAGACAGGGAAGAGACATTATGACATGAGTTAAACATTCTCAATGACTACATTCAAAATTTGTCAAAAGGGCGAGGAATCCTATCCAAAAAGTGTATACAAATGGTAAATGGTCTGGCCTAAAAAATACCTACCGAGCCAACATAAAAAATAAGAGTAAAAATAAAAATAAACAAAAAGTCTGCGCTAGAAAATTAGTTTCATTTTTTTGTCACGGAAACATGGATATAAATCTATCAATCACCAACCTAATTGTGTTCAGTCTCCATCACCAGCTTTTAAAAGTATACATATTTTTGCGTACAAGTTGTAAAAAAACGCATTTATAAAGCGGCGGCCATGTTGGTAAAACTTCGCCGGTATACGACACACATAAACACAGTACTTATCACAGTCTAAGCAGAGCCGCTGTTATCAATATACAGCGTATTTGAGCATGTTATACTTAATATAAAAAAAAAACTAAAGGGGATATAATTATTTTCTAAAGATTAACTACCACAAATAAATAAATCTAATCTTTCCTAAGAATGACAAATGCATACCTCGTACATCAAGCAGGGAAGTCCATCTGAGCATATTAACTTACGGCGACTGAGAAGCAAAATCTTCTCATGTGTAAACTCCGAGCTTTTATAATCGCCCTTTATCGCCGTCACCTGTATGAGTTTTTTCTAAACATGTAACAGTACATACGAATTTGGCGGACATCTTAGAAAGTCCAAATCATCACCCTATTTCATTCTCTAAATATTCAGGGTCCAAATGTATTCAATGTATTGACTTGTACAACCCCTGGAAAGAAATAATTTTTCTAAACATGAGAATAATAGTAATAACTAGAAACAATAAATAGTTTCATTTGTAGAAAAGATCGGCTCATCAGTGTTTTCTCTTGTTTAAGTGTTGCATTTCGAGGCAGCCATGTTGGATTCCTTATGTTCACCGATTCTAATCAGTGTGTCGACGGATGTTAATATATGTATAGCACTTTTCTCTTCATACATCTATAAGCATTGTACTGAGTCATGTTTAACGAATATCAGATCACAATAGAGCTGTTTAAGGTGTTTTATCCGTGAGAAATATTTGCGGTGGCCATATTTAAACGTGTTTTTTCCTAATATATTTATTAATGGCAGCCATCTTCAAATATAGCTATACCCCTCTGAAGAGCTCTAATGAGAGTGAAACACGTGTCAGGGGTTGCTTTACTCATTCCAGTTTGGCTTGGATAGTATTTGACCAGTCCAAAGCTGTAATACTGTGCCTGGAGTGGTAAATGGCTTTTGTCATTTTACAGCTCGGCGAGGATTACACTATGCTTAAAGATTTTGCTGTACAAATGGCAAAAGACTTTGTCACTATCTAGCTCGGCAAGGATAGCACTGTGCTGATCCTATGCTTAAAAACTTTGCTAGATAAGCAGACATTTGAGGTGAGCAAATCTAGAGTGTCGCTGGTGTTGCAGGGTGCTCTTTACTAGAGCGGCTCTCCACCTAAAATTGGGAACTTCCCAGAGTTCTCCTTTGTTTTTTGCATAATTTATGCATCACTCTAACCCTAAAAGGGCCTTGGTTTGACTTGTACTAGGTGCTCCCATGTGTCTGGACAAAGCTATACCCCTCTGAAGAGCTCTAATGAGAGCGAAACACGTGTCAGGGGTTGCTTTACTCATTCCAGGTTGGCTTGGACGGTATTTGACCAGTCCAAAGCTGTAATACTGTGCCTGGAGTGGTAAATGGCTTTTGTCATTTTACAGCTCGGCGAGGATGACACTATGTCAATCCTATACTTAAAGATATTGCTGTACAAATGGCAAAAGACTTTGTCACTATCTAGCTCGGTGAGGATAGCACTGTGCTGATCCCATGTTAAAAACTTTTGAGGTGAGCAAATCTAGAGTGTTGCTGATGTTGCAGGGTGCTCTTTACTAGAGCGGCTCTCCACCTAAAATTCGGAACTTCCCAGAGTTCTCCTTTGTTTTTTGCATAATTTATGCGTCACTCTAACCCTGAAAGGGCCTTGGTTTGATATATAAAAATATATATATATTTCTTTATGCCATAGGTTAGGTTAGTACATGTGGAGTCATAGTTTATGTTGTAGTACGTGTCTCTTAAGGGGGACGGGGTGCAATATTAAGAGTGTGGTGTTACATGTGTAAGATAAGGTTAGAATAGGTTAGATAGGTGTAGTTGCAAATTAAGCATAGTTAGTATAGGTTAGATTAGAATAGGGTAGGTTTTAGGTATTCATTTGGTATATGGCTTTAAAATAAATCATGGTCATCTTAGCCTAATAAGTTTTGTAATTTGATTGAGTGTCTGGGGCTTCTCATGAGTCCACTGGCCAAGTTGGGGGAATGGCCTAGGGTATGCTTACTGTCTTGATTTCTCAGGTTTCCCATATGCATCCCCTATGACCAAGAATCTGTCAGAGTGGCTGCTACATTCTGTCTACCAGTGCATACATGTGTAATCCAGTGTTCCAGCCATTCACAATGTGTATGTATTCTTTATCTTGGACAGTTAAATATGGTACTTCACCCGTCATTGGTGGGGTCCTGTTATTTCATTGTTGGCAAATGTGGTACATCTGACCACTGGCAAATTTGGAACTGTATCCTGCAACACTGACAGGTGGACATCACTGATAAGGTTTGCTTTTCCTATTCCACACAAATAAGTTGTACTGGTACTCCCATCTGGGTAAATTACCATTGATTGGGTTCAGATCCATACATGCAGTATATCTACTGTAAAGGATATGGGTTCTAAGTCATTTAGTGTACACAGTAAGTTGGTTGTAGCTGACAACACCATCATTAAGATTTCTCTTGTTCGGATCCTAGTGTGTGGCTTGGTGTCTGACAGTCATGCACGAATGTACTGTTATTCTGTACATATTGACATGGATTGATACAATGCCATCTTTAAGCTGAGTAGATGGATCACAGTCAACATAGAAATGCTACATGAGTACAGGGTACTTTATTTACAGGTGCAATTGTAATTGTGATTTCTACACAATATCCATTTCACAGACCCCATGAGTGAATGTTTGCCATATGTAGCACAATCGGAGTCCAGGGTTGAGTGACATGTCATGAGACATGGTTAGGAGTAGGGTACATTAGTGAGGAGGGCATAAAATTGCCAATTGGTACTGAAGAGACAATGACAGCACATAGCAGACAATTCAACAGTGGGTAGGTGAAGAGGGCACATTTCCTACTGTCACAACACTGCCATAATCTAAAGCCCAGAACTAAGGAGAAATTGTCCATGTGGCACAGACTGGTGCGACTGGGTGCTTTTCCTTGCACATCTCCATCCTCTGTCGTGTGTGGTGCCTCCTGTGCCATGGCTGATACTGTTGTAGAGGTAGAGGGGACCACACACACTTCGGGGGAATAAAGATGGAGAGTCAAAGGTCCCGGCAGCTGCCATTTGTGGCAACCCATAAGGCATCACTGCTGCAAAGAGTAACTGCTGATTTTTCAGGACCTCAACAATATCACAGTGGTAGGCAGCCATGTTTCCCCAAGGAAGGCCACTTCCTGCTGTATGGACTGCAGGGTATTCTGCGTGCTGCTGGCATTTTGGGAGAGCATTTATTGTAGTCACTGCTTCATGACAGCAGCTATGTTGGCCAGAGACTGATGGAGCCCACTTAGCGGGGAGTGGGTGCCCACTGATGGCATCTGAGTTGTCCTTATTTGGACTGAAGCACATCCACACTCCCTCTAGGCTGCTTGCCATGGTATCCATCCCCACCCAAACCTGCTTTGCCAGCTCCTGCTGGACTCTTACCACTGTTCTCTGAAATCTGATCTCTGAGTCCTCGGAGTCCAGGGCTGTATGAGTACTAGCTGGTAGAATGTGTTGATGGCTAGGTGATTCATGGGGAGACCCCGCAATGAAGTGTGTACTCCCTGCGACTGGGGATGGTGTATGGAGTGATCCTAGGACATCCTGGAGAGTCTGTTCATTGAGGAATGGTAGCTAGCCATCCATGTCATCAGAAAAATCCAGGTTCGGCAGGTCAGCAGGAGGTAAGCCATCATTCTCTGCAATGAGATAGTGTAAAATCAATTTTGGGTTGCATTGGCTGTTGACATGGGACATCATGTATTTGTCACTGGAGGCTCATTGGCATGTTACTAACCCAAGGTTGTGGTTGTACTTATGTGTAGCATTATGCATTACACATGGGTCAAGCTCACTAGCAATTGTATATGATGGAGCTCAATGCTGCACTAAGAGTGGCAGAGCCCGCTGCCTCAATTTCGCAACGCAGGGATGCGCCATATTCATTTGCATATGGCACACCCTTGTGTTGTCCCCTACACAGGCACTAAATAGAGCTGCCCAGTGCCAACGCAGGCATCCATGCACCATTGTGCAAGGATGTCTGCATTGAAAGGTTTGATTGTTTATGTGTGGGAAGGTGTCCTTTCCTGCACATACACAATCACTCATGAAGATTTGGCTCCTCCATGTGTACTGCAAAACGAGGGGTGAATAAATGTATACCTCCTTGTTGCGCCTTACTAACACCACCCATGGGATAGCGTTTGATTTTTGCGCTGCCTCATGTTTACTGATAATCGTAAATCTGAGGCAGCGTCAAAATGTAATGGGTGTTGCTGTGGTATTCCCAGACATTACACACCCCTTTCACACAAAGTGATGGGCGTGAAGGGTCCTTATTTACAGGGTGACAGTAAGGCACAAAAAGTGGCCTAACATCACCTTGTAAATATGTCACAATGCATTGCACCGCCGGAGCATCACAAGGTGTCACGCTCTGGTGGCACTTGGGGTTCATAAATATGCCCCTAGGTATTTTTGGGCATCTGTAGGTACCCCAAGTGCCACCTGGTTGTAACGTTTGGTGAGGTTCAGGTGGCAGAATGCCCTTCCCGGTGAGTACTAGATGGCATGAAGCTACTTTTTTTTACCTTGATGCCACTTTGTATATATGGCTTTTTCACACCCAACACTTTGCTTGGAAGGTGTGTGCAATAGGTGTTTGCAGTGGGTGTAAAACAGCAAGACCCATTGCATTTTGACACTGCCTCAGATCTTTTACTATTTCTATTCAGGACACTGGGCCAATATCTGACACCAACCCAGGGCTGGGTTTAGCATGGCAAAATGTAGGAGTAATGCTTACATTTGTACTGCATTTCTTGCTTTTACTATGTGTGCTGTATTATGCAGCACAGAGAGTAAGAGCAAATTACACTTTAAGGTTGTTGTTGTGCAGGACATGTTCCTTTATGCACATGAACATTCTACCCCTCCATGCAGCCATCCTTGCACCATGGTGCGAGGGTGGCTGCATTGGCACACAATACCTGATTTCCACATGCGCAAGGAGGTACACAGGGGTGCAGTGTATTCTTATGAATGGGGCATCCCTTATTTTTTAAAATGACAGTGTGTAATGCTGCTTAATTTTGCACAGCAGAATACACCATCATTTTCTGTTTGATCTAGCCCTCTAACTTGCCAAATGGTGAGATTGCAGCCACTTGTCCAGCTGCACACATGATGTTCACATACATGCACAATGTGTTGTATGCATTTTATTTTGTGACAATTCCCATATGACGAATATGTTTGTTTGTGAGTTGTTGTGTATTCAGCCTGTATGGGTTTTGTTCCACAGGTTGCAACCTTCAGGGCAGATATTTCCTCATTTGGCATGGTTCTGGTCAGCTGCAAGATGCGTTGCAGTACACTGCAGTGGTTTAGATGCTCAGTGAATGCTCAATTCCCCCTGTGCCTGCACAGATTAGTGGTCCCTGCACCAACACAGGCATTTTTGCAGCATGATGACAGGGTGGCTGTCTTGAAGTGATGATTTGTTTATGTTCAGGGAGGTGTCCCTTCCTGCACATGTACAATGTACATTTGTGGAGATGGCATTTCAATGTTTGCTGCAAGATGCAGCACACATGAGTAAAGGCGTTGCAACATTGAGGAAGGGAAGCATTTTGGCCAGAGACCCCACCCTGACACCACCCCTGGGGTGGTACTGACTTCCGTCCTAGTCTCTGATGTGTACGTTGTGTTGGTCCAGGAGCTTTGACTATATGCAATGGGTGTTGTAATAGCACAGCCACACTATTCGCACGTGCCTACCAGGCAATGTGATGCTTAGTTACGTGGTGGAGTTTTTCCATAGTGAGTGGCCTATATTGACATTGGATATATGTTGGTGTGCATAGCACCACCAAAGCGTCAGTACATGTCTGGCTTGGGTGAGGATGGTACATCTTGATTCTGGGCCTGTGGGTCCTGATGCAACCCTTTTGCATGCATTGAGTGTGTCCTATGTGCCTCCTCCTTCTGCCTTTAGTGGAGTTCCAGGCATCCCCCCTGCAACTTACCCTGCATTTGTGGTGGTTCTTGGTAGTCTATGCTGTCCTGTCCTGCGATTCAAGTGATTCATAGTGATTCATAGTGCACTGCCAATATGCTGCATCTTTTGCATCATAGTGCAAGGATGGCTGCATTGAGGGGGAGATCTTAGTTGTGTAGGAAGGCGCACCTTCAAGCACAGACAGAAGATGAAATAGAAATCTGCTACATCCATGTGTGTTGTGCAATGCAGCACACATGGACATACACGTAATCAACATGAGGTGCTATCAAAGGAAACAACAGCATAGTGTCTTGGCAATGCCATCCCTCGGGTGGTGCAAGGTTTCAGTACCGCCCAGGTATGTGTGAAACCTATAAGACTGGGACAGGGGCATATTGCCATGTGTGATGCTGTGGCATGACCACTGCAACACCCATTGCAAGGCCCTACCATGCAAATGGATGCATAGGGAGGGTTGACAATAACAATATGGTATCAAGCCACAAAAAGGATATACATCACACCTAGTAGATATGAAGAAGTCAGTTGCCCCAAATGAGCTTCCCTCATGTGACACTCAGGTGGGGCAAAGGCCTGATAGACTACAACCATGATATGGCAAGTCACTGACCTGACATGTCAACTGCCACAACACAGAAAGACTGATTTTACACCATCTCATTGCAGAGGACGATGGCTCTCCTGCTGACCTGCCTTTCCTGGAGTACTCCGATGACTTGGTTGACCAGCTGACAACCATCAGCCAAGAGACCCTCCAAGAAATCCTTGAATCCCTCCAGACACCACCTCCAGTCGCAAGGAGGACAAATAATGTAGTAGCCATCCAAGAAGCCCACCCCAATAGTAAGACCTGCCAGCAACAACACAGCTGAGGCCTCCAAGGACCAGCTTTGAGAAGACAGTGGTAGGAGTCGAGCAGGAGCTGGCCAAGCAGGTTTAGGTGGGTGTGGAAACTATGGCAGCCAGCTTAGAGGGTATGAGCACGTGCCTCGTTACAGACAATGTACATACTGCAGCCAAACGAGACCCACCCTCCCCACTGCATTGTGTCTATCAGTGTCTGAGGAACATTGCTGCTGCCATGAGGGAGAGGCCACAACCACTGCCCTCCCAAACTGGAAGCAACGCGATTGAGAACAAGCTGCACCGGGAAGTGGCCTCCCTCATGGCAGATATGGCTGCCTACCACCAGGATGTTGCTGCTATCCTGAAGAATCAGCAGCTCCTCCTTGCTGCAGTGATGCCATATGTTGTTCCATAGATGTCAGCTGCCAGGAATTGGGATTCCACATCTCCAACCACTGAAGTGTGTGTTGACCCCTCCACCTCCCCACCACCATCATCAAGGGCAGAGGAGGCACCACACTCATCGGAGGATGAAGATGTGGAACAAATCAGCTTCACTTGTAAGAGTTCCTGATAGCACGGGCCCATGCCACATTGGCAGTGTTCTCCTTTGTCCTGTGCTTGAGATGATGCCAGTTTTAGCACAGCTGGATATGTGCACTCTTCACCAACACACTGTTGACCTGTCTGCTATGGACTGTCATTGTCAAGTTTCAAGTTTAGCTTTATTTTGGTAAAACAAAATACCATAAAAGCACTTTGATAAATATAAAAAGAAAAACAAATGAGAATAAAATCCTCTGGAGAATAATTTCAAGCACCCAATTAGCACTATATACCATAATCGGCATCTAAAGCAGAAATAAAAATGCAAAGATAAAAATGCAGTATAATATAAATAAGTTCGAGATTATAACCAAATGTTAAAAACATAACCTCACGAAAGAAACAAACGTTTTATTCTCAATTTAATACTAGACATTCATAAATTATCTATAAAATGCTAAACTATTGGGCTGCGACTCCACGCTCAGATAAACTTTAATAAAATACATTATAAATTACCCCCCAAAGATTTTGCTCTAGTATGCCAAATTGCCTCTAAAAGGTTTGCCAATGCACATGCCGCAGTCCCATAGGGGTTTGTTATGCAAATCCTAAGGGCTAAAGGCCGATTCCTAAAACCCATGGATCTGCAAAGAGGTATAATCCAACGGGCCCTCTGCTTGGAATAGGCTGGACAATTAAATAAAACATGGGCAGTGCATTCAGCAATTCCACATCCCATTGGACCTACGTCTGCGTGTCTTTCATGTGGGGTCCATCTGCAAGTGAAAGTGCGTAGTGATAAAGATCCTAATCTAAATCTGATATAAAGTGCATGTGCTGCAGGAACTAAAATCAAATCCATATAATGCTCAAATTTTAGTGCCATTTGACTGATATAAAACTATCTGTCATACTAATAGAAGGCACCTCTGCTAACTTTCTACTTATAAGTTTAACCAATACGCATCCTTTACAACCTGCATGGCATTTTTGGGAGATGAGAAGGGTCTTACTAGTAAACACCCAACCCAAGTTTAGTAAAAGTATTTTCAACATAATTGCACCACATGATTTTTTTAGTTGCATATGTTCTCAGCAAGGCACTCAGCCTATGGGCTAAAAATGTCCAAAGACCAGATCCTGATCCAATACAATAGTGGCCTTAGGGCAGCTGTATGCGAGATGGAATATAGATTTAAATCCATCCGAATAGGCAGTGTGAGGGAACTTACAGGTATTTTTAATAAGGCTTTTATGAAAAAAATGCCAGCTCTCTCTAGATCCTTCAAGTTGCTATATCCCCATAGCTGTGCACCATATAACCCCCCCCCTCTAGTTTGGGCTTTGCATATTTCTATTGCAGGAGTGATGGCAAATCTAGAAGATCTAGCGGCAAATCTCAAAATACCCCCTCGACTTTTGTTTCAGGCTTATAAAGGACTTCGATAAATGAGTCTGCCATTTGTGTGAGTCCTCCAATCTGACTCCCAAATAATCAAAGTCAGATACTCTTTCTAGTGCTTCCCCATCCAAAAATTTCTGTTTCCTCGCTTTTAAGTTTTACGTCGCCAAAAACCATGTATTTAGTTTTGGAAGCATTGATTTTCAAACCATGGTCCTTTCAAAAGCCATAAACTTCTCAAGTAAGTTAGCAAGTCCAAAAGCAGTTTACGATAGTAACAAAGTATCATCAGCAAACAACAAACATGGGGTCTTTACCCCGTCTAATTTGGGCGAGTCGTTAACGCAGTCCAGGAAGTAAGGAATGCAGGTATTAATAAACAATAGGAAGAGTGTGGGGGCCAACACACAACCCTGTCTCACCCTTCTACGAATTGGGATCTCTCTTGTTAATTCCCCTCTTGATCCCCATCAAATTCTGGCATAACTCTCAGAATACAAGTCTTTAATCAGATTTAGTAGGGGTCCCGGAACTCTGGCTCTGTCCAGGACCTCCCACAGTTTACAGCGAGGGGCCAAATCAAAGGCAGACTTGAGATCTACAAAAGCAACAAAGAGTTTCCCTGCGTCTATGTCCACCGTCTTCCATTTAATCATAAGGAAGTGAAAGACCCGATCAACTGTGCTTATTCTCTGCCTAAAGCCTGCCTGACAGTGGCTAAGGGCTTGACTTTCTTCTATCCATTCCTTAAGCCTACTCAGGACCTGGTAACAAAATATTTTTGGGGGGTTATCCAAAAGACTGATTGATCTGTAATTTCCCGGGACAGACCTATCCCCTTTATTATGAATGGGAACAATAATTGCTCCCTTCCAAGACTGGGGGTAATTGCCACTTTCCAAAGCGACGTTTGACACCCTATTAACATAGAGACCGCAATAATCAAGATCAGATTGAAACAGATCGGTGGGTGTACCATCCAACCCAGTTGCCTTTCCTAATTTTTGGGCCTTGATGGCTATCTTGGTTTCCTTGAGAGCAAAGGGTGTAAGACTGTCTGCAGAGGAAAAAACATATATTGATTCACTATCATTAACAATGGAAAAAACAGGCTCATGACTATACAACTCTGTAAAGTGGCCAATCCAATTTTCAGGGGGAATATGGCAGTCAGGTCTACAATTCTCATTTCGTCCATTTATGGCCACCAAGGATCGAAAACATCTTGAATTTCTATCCTTAGCTGGTAATAAAAATTATTGCCATGATGTCTCTTCCCAATGGCTTTTGCTGGTCTTCAATATAAATGCATACTCACCCCTTGCAATGATTATCATAGATCTGTCTTTTAATTGTATTGCTTTTAAAATACTACTCTTAGCCTTCCTACATGCCTTGTCAAACCACCCATGGTGTGATCCAGCTTTTGAATGTTTATTCTGCTTAGAAGTTCTAAAAAATACCTCTTTCAAGGAAGAAAAAAGCCTACATGCAAGGCCATAACCTCATTTGTGGTATATGAACAAAAACTGTCAGATGGTTGATGGGTTGATACTAGGACACACATTTTTGCCCACAATTTATTGGAGCTTCTAAAGGAATCCCACTTCAAGGCACGCTTGTTGGAAGACACCTCTAAAAGAGGTGGCCACATAATTTTGTTGCTTGTCTGTTTTGGAAAAAAACTGCCCAACAAATGATACCAAGATTGGAGCGTGATCACTGTTATATTGGTTACCCACTCTAATATCTTTAATGGTATGCCAAAGTACAAGATCAAGTATACTACTATAAGACCCTCTAAAAAATAAGGGTTTTTCAGGAGTGTCTGAAGGGAAATGCCCATTTCCTGGGTGAAGGGGAATATTCCATATTGAGATTTCTAGCTGCGTAATCTCAGAGAAAGCAGAATTCGACTCAAGGGACACATTAAAATCACCAGCTACAATGATGAAATGTGAAGAAGGAAAATCCAACACAAGGGCATTCAACATCTGAATGGTTTTAGATGTTTGATTTGGAGGGCCTGGTCTGTTGTAAATATTGACACACAGTAACAGAAAACCATGCTTTGCCTGTACTGATAGGGCCAATACATCAGCCGTATCCACATAGATTTCCTTAGTTTTGCCCACCTCGGAAATTCGTATCCATGTGATAAGCCCCCCGCTGCTCTCCCAGCAGGAGATGGGCTAGCTTCCTTGCAAAAGGAGCTATATCCCTGTCTATTAGCATTTGAGGTGGCTCAGGTTTCCTGAAACAAGCAGATAATAAATTTATCAATGTACTCCTCCCAATCAACATCATCTAATTTGTTATGAATCCCGGTCACATTCCATGTCATAAACTCCGAAGTTGAAGTCTCATGACCCATAGAGACCTTCTGGGGGAACTCCAGGGTACACGTTCTTACAGGACTCTCCATGGATTTTGATTTTACCAAATTTACATTGTGCATTGAAGCCAAACTCCTGGGGGAAGATCGTTCTAAATCTAGATCACTAGCTGGCTGCAAATTAGCCGCAAGGGAGAGTACAGTATTATCCCGAAAGGCTGGAGAAAAAAACAGACAATCAATGTCTGAAGTAAGGTCTGTTTGTTCTATCGCCCATAAATTGATCCTCTCAATCGAGCAGACGTGCTCCTTCTTATGGGCCATAAGGGGCATCACTTTAGGTGGAACTAAGGCCCCAGTTCCCTCATTTTGGGATCTAATGTTCGAGGTAGTGGAAATTCTCTTCGGTAAAGGACTATTCACAGGCCAATAGCTTTTAAAACAAATACTTGAGCCATTTTGCAAGGGATTTCGGGCCTCCATGGATAGCAAGCCATTTACCAACCTAGGACTAGATAGCGTTAGCTTTATAATATTTCAGTGGCCTGCCTTCTCAGTAAAACGTTCAGCCGACATTATATCTGAATGGATAATGGAACCACATTGTCCGGTGTGCCGTATCCAATGAATGGCCTTATTTATTAATGATGATCTATCTTCACTTATGTTGGGAGGTAATAGAGGTACCTTACACATATAAATTGGATAGCCACTACTGGAAGGTTTAAAATAAGTTTGCACAGTAGTAGAGTCCCACACCAGCTTTGTACGAGGTCGAGGAGCAGGTGAGACACAAGAATGGCCCTTGGTGCCAGATGTACTGGTGAGACTAGCCTGCGATCCTCCACTGCCATGAACCGACCTGACCGAAGGACTAGGGCAACTTTTATTCCTCGCAATGCCTTGTTTTGAGGAGGTGAGGGTGGTAGTAATGGGATCTTCCTTATGAGTAGATTCAATATCCCTCGTCAAGCTGATGGAACGAAGAGTGTTTAATACTTCCACCATTATTGACTTCAGCTCCCTCACTTCTTTTAGGACAGTAATAAGAGAAATCACTTCCTCCTGGGAAAGCGGTGCAATGAAATGCTGACTTATGGGTTGTGGACTTGGGATGGGACTTCCTTGTTCACAACAATAGGATCCTGGACAGAGAGTCCCCAGCAGGGCAGCAAGGCAGTGTTCTTCCGCATTGCAGGGTGGCGCGACGTGCTTACTGCGCTCGCGATCCTGGCTGCGCCTTCACAACAATAGAATGCTGGGACAAAGAGTCCCCAGCAGGGCAGCAAGGCAGTATCTCTCACTTATCAATTGGCAATTATTGTTCCTCTGCACTTAACAACACTTCACCCAAGCATGTCCCATACCATGTCTCTCAACCCTGGACTTGTGTTGTAATACGATTATATGGATTTCACAAATGGGGTCACTGACCTGGACATTGTAAATATCACACTACAAAACTTGTAAATAAACACCTCCTACACAAACAGCATGTATTTCTGTATTGTGATACATCTACTATGCTTAGTAAATGTGATGTGTGTAACCATGTCAGTACAAGAGTGCTGGACTATGAGGACACATACCTACACACAAGGTTCCAACATGACAAATATCAATGCTGGTCTGATCCTCAACAAGCAGTTCACTGAGTGTGTCAAAAATGAAGAACACATGTATGCTTAACTCACTACATATGGCAGGAATGGCTATATAACAATCCTAGGGCAATATTGTCAGCTGGGAGTACCAGTTTAACACATTGGTGTGATACAGAGGTGCCTAACCTCATTAGTGATTGTCACCTGTCAGTTTTGCAGGATGGAGTTTAAATGTAGGCTGTTGTCAGATGTGCCACAGTTCTCAAAATTCCTGCATAGGACCCCAACACTGACAGCTGAATTACTACTCCTACCTGTCCAATACAAAGTGAGCATAGTCACCTTAAGTGGTGGGTACACTGGATGGCAGATGCATGGACAAGTAGATGTGTTGTTGCTTCCAATGTGATAGCTCAGTTGTCAACAGGTGATAAACATGTCAAGAGAGGGATTTGGAGGCAGGATGAAATCCCTAGGCCAACACACAATTTGCACTGTGCACCCATGGAAAGACCCTGAAACACAAGCATATGACACAAAATGTATAGGAGTAAGCAAAAATGTTTATTACGTATTAAACTAAACTAAAAACATGAATAAAACCTACCCTATCCTAAACTAACCTATTCTAACTATACTTAATTAACAACTAAAGCTAACTACCCTATGCTAAACTTACCTCACACATTTAACACTGCACTCTAAACATAGGCCACAACCCAGCCCCCTTAAGTTACAAGACACATGCAGAACAACATATACTAATACTACATGTATACTAACTAAATCTAAACAAATATATATTTTTTGTATTTTATTTTTTTAATGTATTTTTTTAAATAGAAAACACATAGATACCCCAACATGACCCCCCACCCACCAATGAACACATAATAAGTAGATAACCCACCCCCAAATGCACTTATCATATCTAAACTACATACCTACACTAACCTAACACTAACCCCCTAAAACCCACAATAAAACATACATTAAAATCAGAAGGGAGGAGACAGAACTTGGAGGTGGCAGTTCAGATATGATTCAAAGTTCATCCTTCTTCAATTTTTTCTTGATGAATTTTAGCCTCTTTGTATTAGTGGCCACCTGCTTCTCTAAACTGTCCAGACATTTTAACACCAGGGAAACATCCCTCTACAGATCCTGTAGCAATTGTCTGTCCATGGCAGCAGGTGGTGTGGGCTGTTGCACTAATGTTGAAGCTGTTGCAGCCATGGTTGTGGGTGTGGTGCCAGCTGTGCCCCGCTGCACTGCTGAGGAGCTGTGTCTTCTGTGCCGTCTTAACCAGTGTGGGGACCCCTTGTGGGAATGCCCGCCATACCCCTGTTTCCCCGTATGCATGGTAGCAGCGAGCCATTTTTCGGAGCCCAGATTCCACTGGCAGGATGTGGCGGTACCTCATTGCCCTCTTTTGAAATGCACACTGCTCATCATTGGTCATGTTGGCAGCTGTTAAATGGGGACAGGCAACTATCAGTGTCAGCATTGTGTGGAGTCTGTACAGATTAGTAGCTTATACTGCTACATATAATTATACATGCAATCCAATACACATTCCATAAAAGACAATGGCCCTGATAAATATAACAGTATCATCTTATTGACACTAAAGCAAGCAAAATTAGAAACTTAACCAAACATATGGAAGGGTGTATCGCTTTTGCGTAATAAAGAGTAATGCAAAGGCAGCGCAAATTTTACATAGATCAGGCCCAAATTTTCTCATCACCTGTGTCTATTTCCAACCATACATCATCACTAACTGGGACATGTTATTGGGAGGATGGGATGCTGTTTGGTAACCATAAGGGGTCGGAGCTGATAGGTACACATGCAAGCCTGATCAATATGACTGTCACCTACAGTGTGAGCATCACATCTACCTACAAATTTGGTATTCTTCTCCCCCTGAGTCTAAGGTGGGATGGCCATGCAATCCATCATCTCAACTGCCCTGGTCATCCACCAAGGGATGCACTCTCATACATGGAGTCAAAGAGTGGACCATATGTAAGAAGGGCTGACAACTAGGAAGCTGGTTTCCATAGGTCTAGCACATCTACATTCATGTGTCCAGGTATAGACACCCATCCATACCTGATCTGCCACTAATATTCCTTACACGCCCATTTCCATGCCCGGAAATGTTTGAGAATGATGGAGTGCGCCTCTGCCAATATTCTCACAGCGTTGCACTCTGTCATTCTTAGTCACATATGGCCCTGCATGTGGCTTGTCATCACCTTGTGTACATGATGCTGGCCATTGTGCACCACGAGCCTCACAAGATGTGAACCTCTGGTGGTGCATGGGGATCCTTTAAATTGGCCATAATCTCACCATCCAGCCTACTTTGATATCTGATCATTGGACAGCTTATCACATCTGGCATTGTATTCAACATACATGACTCACTCACACCAAACCCTGGATTACTTCACAGGACACACATTATCACACTTACTGGATACATCTGGGTCCTCAAATTGTGCCATTTCGCCAATCGTGTAGGAAGCAGGTCCACCTGTAAGCCATGAATGGAAAACCATGCTTAGTGTCATATCACAGACACTGCGAGTGGACAATAAATTTCAGTGTGAACTAGTCGAGAGGAATAATCTAGTCATTTTAGTGGAAAACTGTGCAACAGACACACCACTACAATCACACAATGACACAGACACTCAGCTGAGTTAGAGCCACACATCTGAACACTAACTGGGCCAGAGACTCATGTAGTGCTACACCCTGCAACAAATATATGTGGGCCATCTATAGAAGACGGAACAACATGGTATAAGGGGAAGTTGTGTAAAAAAATATGACACTACCCTGGCGCTTTGCAAGACATATGACTCAGGTACTCAAGCTTGTCCTGCAAGGCACCCAGAGGTGCTTTGTGATAGACATGCCACTCAGTTTTAAGTCTGCAATAATCATACATTAATTAATCCATGACTGATGTGGCAAAGTTGTCTAATGGTATCAATGCCCCATATACATTGCCCCTTAAGGCAGGTAAGCCCCCTTTGCTAACATAGGGGCAGAGGTCATGTGTGTGAAATCATGACAAAGTTGTGCTATACATGTATTGCCCAACTTTGTTGACACAATCCAGGGAAAATATGGTAGGGCTGGCAGTGTCTTGGCATTTAATACATGACACTATGCCGGGGCACAGGTGTCGCCATGGCCTCTGAAATGTGTGCCTTCATAATGGTTGTGCAGGACTCACCAGACATCTGACCTGCATTGGCATCATTGTTGGACATGTGAACTCCAGGCCTAGACTGGTACAGATATACTTCACTCTGGTTGCATACAACCTGACAACAAGCTTTGCATGCAGCACTCCAACTGATCTGCTACTGTCATTCAAGAGCAGTGAACAGTAAATAGTATGCCAATGGGAGACTCACCAACAGGTCTGCTGGTCTCAACACCAAGGTGATCGAGCAGATCCAGCTCCCTGACTACCTGATCTGCCCAGCGATGCTTGAGCTGGTGCTCATTCCTGCCGGGCCTGTATACTCTCTTCAGGTAGAGGCACACCTTGCCCCACAGCAGCCACCTGGCTTGGTCTGGTATCCCCGGATGACCCTGCCACCCATCTCAAGCATCATAGGCAGGTAGTGGGACTGGCCACACAAATCCACCTAGCTCATCCTCTGACATCCTCGTCAACTTCCCCTACCAGACCGGTTGTTTATGGTCAAAGCTGACCCCAAATACCAAGAGCGAAAAAAAAAAAAAAGAAACTTAACCCCACTAACTAATCCCAACTAACCCAAATGAGTAACTATCCCCGGACAGACACCCCACAGTAAAAATACAAATATAGATGAAAAACACACAAAATCACAACTACTGGGACAAAATGCACACAATATATAACAGGATACGACAGGAGGGGCATCACAAACTTCAATACACAACCAAGACACAACTACAAGCTCCAAAACACAACCACGCAGTCAGAAAGGCACAGTCTGTAAAGCGAAAGTATAACTACACCCACTGTACCATGCTTGTAGACAGGATTTCCTATTATATCACTTCCTGCCACATGAGTCACATTTTTTAGTTATGTGTGTATTTATTTGACGCATTAGACATTTGCGTAGGTATTTTTAGACGCATAACGCATGTGTATCGTTTATATTGATGCATGACGGTTATGCTTCAATTTTACTGAAGGCAGGATTGAGAGGAGTGTGAAGGAGGAATTCTTGCTTTGGGCCCATGTGTAATTTTCTTTGTGTTTGTGGATGTTTTAGACACATTCGCGTTTACTCAATTCCTGATTGCGTGTTTTTTGGCATTGTCTTTGGATGCGCCCTGACTCAACATACATATGACAGGGGCTGTGCTGCAGTGTGGTATATTGGGTATGGCCACATGTGGTAGTCCATGCAACAATGTGATAAGGGTGTGATTGGTCTGTTCCACCAATGTTTGTGTTACAGAGTCAATAGAATACAAATTGATGCACGTCATGCATATGTATGCATGTGTGACAACAGTGTATCCACATATGTTTTGCATTCAGCACAATGCAATAGTTCTGATTTGTGATTGTGTATTGTGTTTTTGTCTGTGATGTGTGATGTTGTCATTCAGAGCACAATATTTAAAGCTACATACACGGGTCAGGCATTGTTGATTATGGGTGAACCATTGCTACCTAGGAAATATTACTCAACAACTGTCTCCGCATGTAGATTTTGAGTTTATGGAGACTTGTGTGAAGCCTGCATATTTGTCTGATATGTGTACATCTTTGGTACGTAATGTGTATGACACACTGCCTACATTTCACCCAAAATATATTTTAATAACAAAAGTTTGATTAAACTCTTTGCAACTAACAATGGTTGTTGGTTGTGTGTTGTGGACCTGCAGCCCTAGCTGCATATGGTCTCATCAATATTGATGTGCATTCCACAGACGTGTCCATGGGATATGTGAGGTTATGTGTACCCTGTGTCAGGATTGGGCCCCATGGCAGTAGCAGGACAGATTACCATGGATATTCTGCGCAGGCCCTAGTTCTACCATTGGTTGTCATACCTGGGCAAATTATGATGACCATAGTTACCAATGATGTCCCCCCTTATCACACATGTTCCATGTAGCCATTTCAACTCTCACACTGAGTTGTGACAGTGTTGAGTTCCAACATGACTTAATTTTTATTTATTGATATCCACTACCTCATGCGTGGGTCCCTTGCATTCATCCTATTTGGACATGATGTAGTTGTGTCTGATGACCTATTGATTAACAAGTTGGCAATGTGGATGTACAAAATATCTTGTGGCCCATACATTGTGTCCTTCAGTTGTCACTTACCAGTGTTGAGGCTGTTAGTGATGTGTGTGATGGTGGCAGTGCCATCTTACACATCACATCTGATGCCTCAACAGTACTTGTCAGATTCATATTTGTAACATGATCCCTGTAGTTTGACTCACATTCCTACAGTATATGTAGTTGAGATTGGAGAGACCAAAGCAAGATTGGTTGTATTAGTGAAGTGTTTATGCACAAAATTAACAAGGTGAAGTCAGTGGTTCTTAAGAGTAAAAGTTGTCAACTATGTGCTGTCTCTGGGATACCCCAGCAGCTGTGTTGTGCTAATCCCCCTCCAAATGGTCACCTCCTCCTCCTCAGGCAGGTCATCTACCTGGTCATATATAGGAACGTTCATCTGCACACATATGTTGTGCAGGATAGTACATGTCAGGATGATTTTGCAAACAATGTGTGGGGCATATAGGAGGCTGCCTCCTGTGATGTCCAGGTACCTGAATCTTGTTTTCAGTATGCCAAATGTCCTTTCCATGATATTTCGTGTCTTACGGTGCCCCTCATTGTATGCACGCTCTGCTGCTGTGCTTGGGTTTGCAAATGGGGTCATTATCGGCAGCTGTATGCCATAACCCTGTTCCCCTGCAAAAGATAAAAGGTGTAAGTGGTTTTTAAGGCTTGCAACAGGTTTGTCATGTTGCATGGCAGTTGTTATTTTGAGTTGGTTGTGACTCATACGTGGTTGTGGTATGGTGTGAGTTCCAGGGCCTTGTGCAAAGTTTTCTTAGCACTGTGTTGTTGACAATGACAATCTTGGGTATTGGCTCAAGGACCTGGGACATTTATTTTGGAATCCTAACTGATGCTCAGTATGTATGTACCATGTGTTGTGTAGTGAACCTTTCTTCAGTGTGCTACCACTAGAGGGGACATGACATGTCCTCACAGCACAATGGAGTCAGATTTGGTGACAAAGTAGTAGCCCTACAGAGCCTGAATATCCCAGCCATTTTGTGTCATTACAGATGAAGTGCAACACTTAGGCCAAATTTAATGAGTAAGTGACAAGGCACAACACAGGTCCAACATTGGCAGCACTGTGCTGCAACATTTTCACTATGCAGGAATGCAGCATGTATGACATGGTAATAGGTAACCCTTTGTTGTCCCCTGTGCTTGTGCCTAATATGCAGCCGCGCATCAACACTACCAACCTTGCATCAGGGTGCTTAGCTAGCTGCCCTGGGGAGGTGGATTCATCTATGCAGGAAGGGACACCTTCTTATACATATACAGTTTTGATGGGCAATTGGCTCTTTCTGTGTGTGCAGCTGTATGCAGCATGCATAGGTTGGCACGTTCATATGCGGTCAAATCACAGTCTATTTCCTTACTACAACCTGCAAACGGCACCCCTGGGGTAGTGTTTGATGTTGGCACTGTGTTAGAAATGGGGTTTCTGGTTGGCTAGGGTGTTACCTCAGCCAGGCAGAACCTACCCACTCTAGTCAGGGCTAGGGAGTTACAAGTCCAAGATAACCCCTGCTCACCCCCTTGGTAGCTTGGCACGAGCAGTCAGGCTAAACCTGGAGGCAATGTGTAAAGCATTTGCACAACACACAACACACGTGATGCAAAATATACACCACAAAGCAAACACAACACTGAGCTATGTAAAAATAATCTGTATTGCACAAAACGTAATTAGACCACCATTACATGTAAATAATACCCTGCTACCTTAGCAGTTGTCAGAATGTTACACAAGTTACTAATACTCTGCAAGAATATGCAGTTGTCACATTAGAACACATAAGTACTCAGGATTCTGCAACATAAGCAGTAGTCAGGAATTAGAGTAAAAGATATATGCACTTGTCATGAACAATTCCTAAATACCCATAAAAGGAACATTAGTGAATATCTCCCAAGTCATATAAATACATATCAGCTAAACATGCCCATAAAAATAACATAAGCACATATATGTAGAACCAATAAACAGGTAGGAAATAACAAGCATCTACAAGTCTGTATTAGGCTCCTAGAGCCTAGATTTCCTAAAGAGTACCTGGGTTTTGGTAGGAGAGGCACTTCCAGTGCCTAACGACGAACACGGGGGCCCCAGGCGCTCCTGTGGGTGAAACGGGGGCCTACCTCGTGATGGGGTGCCTACCTCGGCCTCCTCACACCCTGTCCGTGGGATGGGGGCCGGGCGTGGCCCAGCAACAAGTTGCGGCTAAAAACGGGAAGGGACCTCCGGCGAGGTCTCCCTTCCCGATGCCGACGTGAAGGAAAAAAAACTGCCAAAATACAGGAGCGTCTGAGGGCCCGAGGAGGCACTTGCGTGCACCTGAAGCGGTGCGCGAGTGTTTGGGAGCTGTTCCCGGCCGCCGGGACGCTCCCAGGAAGAGAGGAGGCGGCTGGTGCCCCGGGGCGCTCCTAGGAGCGGACCGTGCCCCAGGGGCACCACTAGGAGCACGCTGGCTCCAATTTAAGTATCTTCGTGCCCCGGGGGCACTTGCAGTAGCGCGGATCTCGCGCTGGGTAGAGCCCATCAACCCGGGCTGCGACGGTGATTCTTGGGAAACAAAGCAAGCGCTTCCAAAGCGTTTAAATAAGTTTTGAACCCCCGGCTTCGGCGGTGTCCTGGGGCAAAGGTAAATCGCTTTTTAGAGCGTTCAGGGCAAAATTAAAGCCCGGGCTGCGGTGGTGATATTTTCCAGCAGCTTCAAGAGAAGAGCACTTTTCCAAAGCCCTAAGACAACGCTGGAGAGATCGGTGCAGGGGTCAGGGGCACAGCACCCTACCCCTGGGAGCAATCAGGAGTCAAAGGGAGCACAGGGCTGGTGGGCCCAACTACAGACAAGCACAAGGGATGCAGATGGTGGCAGTTCCTCCTAGTGACCAGGCAGGCCACAGGTCAGCACTACAGCAGCAGTCCAAGGTGGTTTCCTGGTGAGTCCATTCATCAGTGTTCTGTGTCCAGTTTCCAGTTCCAAGAATGTTCAAATTGTGGGGAAAATCCCCCTGTACTTATAGTCAGTTCTTACAGTGTTTCACAATGGTAGGGAGAGGAGGTTCCAGTCAGTTACAACTGGTTCTGGGAGTGCCCCCTCTCTCCTTTCAGCACAGGCTCCAAACATCAGTGGGGGGGTTAACAACCCTATTGTGTGAGGCCAGGGTACAGTCTTTACAAATGCATGTGTGCCCCGTCTCTCCCTTTTCTCAGTCCAGGAAGGCTTTACAATATGTAGATGCACCTCTGTGTCACCTCCACCCTCCCTGTGTTCAGGCTGTCTGAGAAGTATGCACAAAGCCCCAAATGTCAGTCTGCCCAGACGTTGATTGGAGACAAGCTGTGAAACACCAAAGTCATAAGCACAGATAAATGCACACTTTCTAGAAGTGGCATTTCTGTGATAGTAATAAAAAATACACTTACACCAGTAAGCAGCATTTCTCACCACTATCACAACCATACCAAACATGCCTACGCTACATCTCATAAATCAGACAATAGCCCTTACACATAAGGTAGGGCATCTCCAATGCAATCCTATGAGAGGGCAGCACTCACAGCAGTGAGACACCAGTTAGGCTGTTTGTCACTACCAGGACAGGCCATGCAACATGGCACATGTCCTGCCTTCTACATACATGGCACCCTGCCCAGAGGGCTAGCTAGGGCGTACCTTAGGGGTGACTTACATGTAGTAAAAGGGGAGTTCTGGGCCTGGCAAGTAAAATTAGATGCCAGGTCCCTGTGGCAGGAAACTGCGCACACAGGCTCTGGGCTAGCAGGCCTTAGATAGGTTTGACAGGCTACTTCAGTGGGTGGTGCAAGCAGCGCCACAGGCCCACTTGTAGCATTTAATTTACAGGCCCTGGGTATAGGGATAACACTTTACAAGGGACTTATAGGTAAATTAAATATGCCAATCAGGTAGAATCCAATCATACCAAATTTGTAAAAGAGAGCACATGCACTTTAGCATTGGTTAGCAGTGAAAAAGTGCTCAGAGTCAAAACGTCAGCCAGCAAAGGTCAGAAAAATAAGGAGGCAAAAAGCAAAAAAGTCTGGTGAATGACCCTGTAAAAGGACCAGGTCCAATACACTGCTTCAGGTTTTAGGTGACACCTACATCTGAGTCAGCATCATCATGCTATGTATCATGTGGTGACAGACCTGCAGCAACACACATTGCAAGCCCCTTCCATGCTAAATGCTGCATGGGAGGGTGGCCAATTTACAATAGGGCTTCAAGTCACAAAAGAGTGGTCATCCGCAAACTTGTACTTACAGTGGAGGCCATGACAATAGCACTGGGGGCTCTTACATAGGTCCCTTAGTGATCCCGAGTGGCAGCTGATGTTTGTGGCAGCCATCAGGTATCCAAGAGTATGTATCCCATTGTTTCATGATGATCAACATGATTACCAGTTTCTCTCCTATCTTCCAAAACATGAATCAGCACATATACTGTCTACACATGCACAGTGCAGGCTATGGGATGTAGCTCAGCTACTTAGCAAATGTGTCCCTTAGCACAGTGCATGTAAGGTCAGTGATGTCCCAAATACTCCTACAGGGTCCCACTATGTCATCCATGATCTGCACTAACAGTGACTCTGCCCCATGGTGGGCCTTTTATTGTTTACGGTACAGATATGATGGTGTTTGTGGGTCAGTAAGTGGTGCATGTGAGGTGGCACATGGTAAGGGATGCTGTTAATGTTGTATTCCTACGTGTGTGACCCAATGCATCAGGCAGATGTATATGCACACCACAGGTAAGTCAGGTATGTGTTGATGAGATGTAGTTGGTATTGGCACCAGTTGTCTGGCATTTGAAGTTTGTTCTGAGAGATCTGTGCCTATGTGTGACTTACGTTACATGTGCATGGCGTATGCCATTGACATTACTGTGCTAGTCTTTGTTTGGTGTACTGTGTGTGTGAAGGCAACCTGTGGGCACTTGAAGTGGTTTGTGTATATCTTCTATATGTAAAGGGTACATATCTCCACCAGCCCTTCACATGCTGTGCCTGTCAAATTGTAGGTATGTTACGTACATATGGGTGTATGTGTTTGTGGTGTACACTGATTGTGCTGTACTGCACAATGGGGCATATGTGTTGTTCCCTGCACATCTCTGTTACCCTGGCCATGTGTTATCGGAATGGTGTATGTCTTGTGTGTCCTACAGGGTTGGTGTGTTGTGTGTAAATTGCTAGGTTTTTGACTTACCTACAAGTAGGGCATTTCCTTATTGGAAGTGTTCATTAATCCTACTGTGCCTGAATATGTAGGTGTCATGGACACTCCCAGGATACTTGACCAAAATGTTTGTGAATAGTCCCCAGTTGTCCACTGTGGCCTGTACATTTATGGAAGGCGTGTGTTTGCGATTCTGGTATAAATGCTCTGTTGCTGCAGGTGGAACAAGTCGGACATGGATGCAGTCAATTGCACCGAGCACATGCAGAAAGCCATTAAATTGGTAGAACCCCGGTTTTATCTCCTGCTGCATTTGCTGGGTGTTGGGGAAGCTGATATGGTGGGGTTTCAGAGAGATAATTGCATCTAACGCCTTTGGCAGGAACACCTGACGGTTGTGACACACCAGCAACCAGGGCACCTGTTAATTAAAATTGGCCGCTTTCCAGCATGTGCAGGACAGCTAGCAGCTTTGTCACAGGTGGTATATTATGTCGGGTCTGCAGGCTGGCTGTGATATGTGGCTCAATTTGGTGTAACAGGTGTAGTCTGGCTTGCCAGTTGAGTCTGTACGTCCTTATAAAGTCTTGTACCCTGAGGCCAAGTTTGTCCTGTTTCCGAATATCCTCTCCTGCCTTCTGCATTGCCTTTGTGGGCCCTTTTGTGGTGTTGGTGGTTGCTGTTGTTGTTGCTGTCCTCTGCGTCGTCTCCCAAGCTGGAGCAGTAGCATTTCCATCTTGTCCTGCGAGATGGTAATGTTGCTTCTGTGTGTTTTCCTTAAGTAGTGGTGTGTGTGCGTCATTTTAACACCTGATCTGACCTTGGTGTTAAAATTTGATGCAAATTGGAGTTAACATAATTTTTTGGGTCTGCTTCCCACCCGTGCGGCATTTTTGCCCTGGTGGATAAATATGCTGCTAGGGCCTTAGAGTCATTTTTGGACAGAAACGCCTACCTCGCACCTCATTGACGCAAGGTGGTTTCATGCAATCAAATAATGATGTTAACTCCAATATTTTGAAGCTAGATGTGTCTAGCATCAGAATATAAATATGGAGTTCAACTTGTGCTGAATTAGCGCAAAACAAATGACACTAATTCAGCGCAAAGCAAGTATAAATCTGGGCTCAAGTTGGTGCACCGTAATTTCACAACAAATACTTGTGTTCACCATGATGATGATACCCATACTCATTGGTCCCACACTAGCACGCTATCAAATTTATCAAATTGTACTCAAGCTTCTCATCTTTTCCCTTAGTTTTTGCAGACATATTTTGTGCATTAATTCCTGTCTTAAATATCCGGTTAACAGCATATGACAGTCCAGACAAAGCCCAAATCCTCATGCCATAGTTACAAAGTGGAGCAATGCATTCATTGCGCCACTTTGTAGCTGTAGGAGACTGGCATGGTGTATAGTGGGTACCTAAGGTACTTATGCCTTATATCAGGTCCAGTTATCCTTTATTAGTGAAATGTAGGCAGTGTCTAGCAGCTTAGGCTGTCTAGGGGTAGCTGTAGCAGAGCAGCCAAGGCTGAACTAGGAGACATGAAAAGCTCTTCAAATACCACTATAGTCACACAGTACTTATACACAATAAAAGACAATGCTCAGTGTTACCAAATATAAAGGTACTTTATTTTAGTGACACAAGGCCGTACAAATCTTAGAGGCAATACTCCTTCTGGAGGAAAGTATCATATACAATATATGCACTAGTAACCAAAATCAGGCGAGTAAACAGTCACAGAATAGTGCAAACAGTGAAAAACACAATAGATTGCAATAGGCCTAGGGGCAACACAAACCACATACTAAAATAGTGGAATGTGAATGTCAAATTCCCCCCTAGACAAGTGTAGTGTGTAGAGGGGTGCTGGGAGTGTACGAAAACACCAAAAGTAAATAAAGTACCCCACCTCAGAGCCCAGGAAAACAGGAGTAAAGTACAGCAAGTTTCCTCAGAACAAACAAGTCATGACGAAGAATTATGCAAGAACCAAGCAAGACTGCAAGCAACCAACAATGGATTCCTGGACCTGAAGACCTGTGGAGAGAGGAGACCAAGTCCTAAAGTCAATGAGGATTCCAGGAAGAACAGAAGCCCCTGCCCACCTGGAAGAAGGTGCAAAAGTGGATTCTCTGGTTGGAAGAAAAGTACAGAAATGCACCAAAGAAGATAGCTGTCGGTTCCTGCTTAGTGCAGGAGATGTCCCACGTCGAGTTGTTAGATGCAGGCTGTTTGCATTGCTGGATTCTGCCAACAAGCATTTGTTCATGCAAGAATGTATTTTGCATCAAAGAGGAGCTGCTAGGACCCAGGAGGGACCTGGGGGTCTCAACTTGGACTGAGGAGATAGAAGGGGCTCTCAGCACTTTAGTGAGCCCTCAGAAGACCAGGCAGCACCTACAGGAGTCCCAGGGCATGGGGACAAAGGAGTTGCAAAGTACTGTTATCACAGCACTAGACAGAAGTGAGAAAATGTACATAAACTTAATCATACACCATAGCTGCTAGGCATCTGTTTATCTTTATTATGTTGCCATGTGCTCGACAAACCTCCTGAACTTTGATGATTGACCTTGTGCTCGCAGCCTTGGGCTGCAATCTGCTTATCACTGTAATTTACTTGTTCAAACCGTAGTTCAGAGACTTTTTGTGCTTAATCAGTAACTGCCAGAACAGGTTCGTACAGGTCGTTGCCACCTCCTGCCAGCTGCATCTGTACCTTCTCCCACCACACGTGTATCCCTGAAATATTCTGAAGGCCGCAGGGGACCTTGAATACACTAGGGGTGGAGTTGTCCTCTGACTAAGCAGTTTTGGGGGTATATAATGTTGGGTGCCCCAGAGTGAAGGGGCAGCCTCCATAGGATAGTCACTTGACTGTCCTGGGACTCTATATTAGCTTGAGCTATAATCCATGTAATAAACTTCTCTTTATTCCTCCAGTTGGTGACTCCGCTTGATTTGTGTACTCTCTGCTAAACGGACCCTGGGGACTAGGGTGTCCCTCCACCGCTGGGAAGGAGACCCCGGGTAGGGATTCTATCTTTACTGGTTCCTCAGTTGGCGCCCAAACAGGGACCCGAGTCAGGCATCCAGGGGACTGACCAGGTGACGGAGTACTCACGATTGGACTTCCAAGGGAGGCGCCCCACACCAGATTCTGAGCTTCGTTCTCTGTCGTGGACCTGCGGATCTCCACTGTGGGGGTCATTCTGACCCCCGTGGGCGGCGGAAGCCGCCCGCCTGGCGGGCGCCGCCAGAAGACCGTACCGCGGTCAAAAGACCGCGGCGGTCATTCTGACTTTCCCGCTGGGCTGGCGGGCGACCGCCAAAAGGCCGCCCGCCCAGCGGGAAAGCCCCAGCAACGAGGAAGCCGGCTCCGAATGGAGCCAGCGGAGTTGCTGGTGTGCGATGGGTGCAGTTGCACCCGTCGCGATTTTCAGTGTCTGCCAAGCAGACACTGAAAATCTTAATGGGGCCCTGTTAGGGGGCCCCTGCAGTACCCATGCCAGAGGCATGGGCACTGCAGGGGCCCCCAGGGGCCCCACGACACCCGTTCCCGCCATCCTGTTTCTGGCGGTGAAAACCGCCAGAAACAGGATGGTGGGAAGGGGGTCGGAATCCCCATGGCGGCGCTGCTTGCAGCGCCGCCGTGGAGGATTCCCTGGGGCCACGGGAAACCGCCGGTTTCCCTTTTCTGACCGCGGCTGTACCGCCGCGGTCAGAATGGCCCCAGAAGCACTGCCATCCTGTTGGTGGTGCTTCCGCGGTCGTTGGCCCTGGCGGTCCATGACCGCCAGTGTCAGAATGACCCCCTGTGTGTCTTCCAGCCGGCTCGACTTCTCCTGGCGCTGTCTGAATTCGGGTCTCTGTTTTCCGTGAACTACTGGAGTCCCCAACTGTCGGACTATAACAGAAGTGTCAGGTAAGGACGGGAGTTGAAAGATTCCTGTCTAAAAATAGGTCTGTGAGTATTGTACGGTTTCTATCGCTCTTTGCAAAGATCGACGTCAGTGGTAAGACTGACCTCATTTGTCATTTAAGTATATAGGAAGCAAAGGGCATATTTGCCACTCATTTGGTGTATTCAAACCTCTGGTGTAAGATATATATATTTTTTTTTTTTTAAATACTGGAAGAATGCCAGCGTTCAGTTGTTTTAGGAAATTGTGTTGTTGTCTTTGCAGTACGGACTCCCACCTGGAGGAAACATGCCCCGCTCCTCCGGCCGGGACTCCGAATCATGATATATATGTTAAATATTGCATAGGTCCGATTATCTGGTCTGATATATGGAGAAAAAGAACCAAAGGTAGTTCTGATTTACAATGGCCTATTCACGGGACATTTGAGAAAGATAAATTAGACTATTTACAGGAACGTTTATTTGTGACAAGAAGTAGACAAGGGATGTTTGATTCACTATGGACTTGGCAGAAAGAAGCAGACCAAAGACGTAGGAAGGCAGAGAAAGAATTAGAGAGACATAAGACCAGGACGGTGACTGAAAAGGTATATGACCCTGACGTAGCTGAACATCAACAGAAAATTTTAGAACTTGACCGAAGGCTTCACTTACAAACTGATAAGTGTTACCCCTCCAGGACAGTAGTGGATAAGCCACAAGAGGAAGACCCCCTTTTAAACGATATGTTAGATAAACACCCGTTATATACTCCACCAATATATCCTACACTACATCCTCAACCTGCACCAGGTGACCCTATTGTGCCACCCCCGGTTGGATCTCAGGCGAGTGCTCCGCCACCCACCACCACCCCTCCTGTCACCAGACCTATAGAGGATACACCCCACCCGACTGTACCCACCCCTCGACTGGCCCCCGTTTGGTCCACCCCTGACTCCTGTTTAGACACCACACATACCCCCAGTCCCATTACCCCGCAAAAGCGCACCCTCCGCGGACACTTGTTCTCTAATTCACAAGAGGAAGATGTCATTGAAGAAATGACACGGAGGTGGATGACTAATTGGAATGACTATGGGGTCAGGGACATTGTCCACACTATGAAGCAATGGGATAGTTTAGTTCAGTTACATGCAGCTACACTTATGTGCAACATTATAATAAAAGAATATGAGGATGATGGTTCCTCAGCTCCCACGGGACTGGTGGACCTCCGAAAACGCGCCTCTACTGGACTGCCGTTTGGTTCTGGTCTACATGATTATGTTGTTACTCTTCTCATATAGAGGGACCGCCTGTGGACATGTAGCCCTTCTATAAGGGCATCCATGTTTCCCATGAGAGAGGTTCCGCTGGTTTGGCGAGAGCCGGTGATGGATAATAAGTTATTACCGCAGGGCATTTTCAACAAATGTGGGTACACACCCCATGGAAAAGATCTGAAACATATACCCTAAAAGCCGCCTTACCTGACCCCCGTAAGAATCCTGCAGGATATTATAAAGAACTACAACAAATTCTTGAATCCTGTACTATGATGTTATCCGATATTGACATGTTAATGGCAGCAGTAGTCCCGCAGGAAGTATGGTCAAAAGTACGGAGGCACGACCATGCTGAACTAGGGGGCACATGGGGCCAACTGCAAGCAGCAGAAAGGGACAGGGTTGGGGGAGCGAAACCAGACCCACTTATATTGGCTCTCGCACTGCTTATTTTGGATTTAATGAAGACCATACATGCACCACACAGGATAAATTGGGATAAATTGGCCGCCTGTAAACAGAAAAAGGATGAGGGTGTTTCAGACTTTTATACAAAGATTGAGGGTGTCTTTTCTGATTACAGCGGCCAAGACATGACTACTGAAGGGGGGATAAGACTCTTTGTTGACAAATTCGTGGACAATTTATTACCAGACATAAAGGGAAAATTGAAATTGTGTGAAAGTACGTGGCCAGTCTCTACTGCCACTGGAATACTGACAATGGCCCAATATTATGAGAACAAGGAGATAGAAGAACAAGAAAAGAACAATAAAAAAACAAAGGAGTTGAAAACAAAGGTGTTATTTCAGCAGGCCTACCCTCAACCCGGTCAACAGCAGTCCAGATCAAGGTCACAAGGACCTCCCAATGACAGAAGGCAGTCCCAACGCCCTCCCCGTTCTTCTCTCTCCTACAATCAGTGCGCCTATTGCAAGCAGGAGGGCCACTGGAAGAATGACTGCCCCAATAAGGACAACTCCACAGGCCATCCCATGCCCCCACCGCAACAGGACAACAGACCACACGGTAGGTCTGGTCCTGCAGACAGACCCCGCCAGCAGGCCCCTTCACGGTCCCACAGTACCCCCTGCCCGAATTATTTTGATGCCTCATCCCAGCGTCAATATTTTAATGACGATTATGATGCGTATGAAGGTCAGGGGTCCTCCTTTGACTAGGACAGCCTTCGACAGAGGGGGGTCGGACCAGTTTCTATTCCTGTTAGGCAGAATGGCCCTCACGTTGAGGTACAATTAGACGGTACTCCACATGATTTTTTGGTAGATACTGGGGCCATCAAAAGTGCTGTTAAACAGGAAGAGGTCCAAGGGGTCCCTCTGTCTGGCAATATTAACATCTCTATGGGTTTTTCTGGTGTTCCGGTGGCTAACCCCGTCTCCCAGCCGCTGCATGTTGCTATAGGTCCTTGCACCATTAGCTCCCCTCTCATTCTTACTTCGGCCTGTAGTGAGAATTTATTGGGTTTGGACCTATTAAAATAATTGTACACCACCATTTATTGCTCTCCGGATGGAGTTCATGTCACTTTAGGTCCAAATATTTCCCCGTCACAATTTTTGTCAAAACCACTTCCACCCGAACTTCGAGATTTGCCAGACATTTCATGGGCCACACATAAGGACGATGTTGGATGTCTGGACATACCACCGTATGTCATATGCTTGAAAGCCAATGCCAAATTACCTCGCCTTCCCCAATATAAATTATCCCAACGCATTGAACAACAACTCAAAAATATTGTGACCCAGTTGATTGATTTGGGTGTCATTGAAGAAACGCGTGGTAATGATTGTAACAGTCCTGTCCTTCCAGTTCATAAAAAATTATCTCATGGCACCGCGTCTCCAGGACTCCGATTTGTTATTGATTTACGGGTGGTCAATAAGATTGTAATACCCCAGTTCCCTGTTGTTCCTGACATTACGACATTATTAACAATGATACCTGCCTCCGCTACTTGGTTCTTTGTTATCGATCTTAAAAATGCATTCTTTAGCATTCCCATTCATCCAGATAGCAGACACATCTTTGGGTTTTCGCTAGGTGGTTGCAGATTCCGGTTCTGTCGCACTCCACAAGGCTATACTGAATCGCCTAGCATTTTTAGCCAGACAGGCCCTCAAGGGTCAATTAGATACCCTTGTTTTTCCTTGCTCCTCAACGCTGGTTCACTATGTGGATAACCTTTTAATAGCATCCACTTCAGTACAAAATTGTAAAACAGATACTGTAGACAGGAGGTTATATATATACCTAGGACACCTCCTGTCTAAGGAGGGACGTACGTTGACGGTTGAGAGAATACAAGCTATACGAGACATAACGGTTCCAAGGACACAGGGAGAGGTTAGGGCCTTTATAGGTATTACCTCCTTCTGTCGTCAATGGATTCCTAATTATTCTCTTTTGATAAAACCATTTTTGCATCTCACCCACAAAGATTGTCCTGAAACAATTGAATGGAATGACGATTTTCAGTTTGGTTTTGATGAATTGAAAATTACACTCTGCACAGCACCTGTACTGGGTACGCCTGATTATCGTAAAGATTTTCAGTTATATGTGAGCGAGAGAAATGGATGTTCACTATCAGTGTTAACCCAAGAGCATGGCGGCAAACAACGCCCCTGTGCTTATTTTTCGGCCCTACTGGTTCCAGTGGCCCGTGCACTCCCGAGCTGTCTACGGGCAGTAGCCGCTGCAGCGGTCGCAGTGCGCCAGTCGGCCGGGATAGTCATGGATTCACCCCTCACCCTGTTGGTCCAACACACTGTTGATGCACTATTAAACAAAACAAAAACACAGCATCTTACTAATGCACGATTAACTACTTATGAACTGACACTTTTAGCTAGTCATATAACATTAAAAAGGTGCAACACGCTCAATCCTGCAACTTTATTGGCAATTACTGAAAAAACTGAAGATTCTTATGATGACATACATGACTGCATTCTCCGGACGGAGGATGAAACAAAAGGGAGAGTGGACTTACAGGACACTCCACTGAAAGACCCTGATGGCATATTATACGTAGATGGCTCATGCATCAAGCTACCCGATGGCACTACCTCTGCAGCCTATGCAGTTACAACAGCTACCACTGTAGTTGAAACAGCTAGAATACCACATAACTCTGCTTAGGCCCCATAATTAATAGCTCTAACACGAGCCTGTGAGTTAAGTAAAGGACTTAATGTGAATGTTTACACGGACAGTCAGTATGCATTTGGCGTAGCACACAATTTTGGTCGCTTGTGGGCAGAACGAGGATTCCTCACCTCACATGGGAGACGTATTCAACACGGGACCCTTATAACTAACTTACTTTCTGCCCTGGCATTGCCCAAAACAATGGCTATCATGAAGTGTAGTGCACACAAAAAGGTGACAGGTGAAACTGGACGGGGCAACGCCCTAGAGGATCAGACAGCAAAAGATACAGCGTATGCAAAGACAGGACACATGTATGTGGTAGATAGTACAGAGAAGGTTCGTCCCCATGAAATATTTGTAAACACGGTAGAGAATGTCAGGAAGATACAGGATGAGGCAACTGAACAGGAGAAAAAGGAATGGGAAGAAGGGAAGGCCAAGATAGATGAAAATACGCTGTGCTGGACAGATCTGTCACAGAGGGAAAGATGGATGTTACCCGATGCCTTCGTTCTGCCAGTGGTGACTATGGCCCATGGTCCTGCACACATTAGTGCGAAAAGCATTGGTGATTTGCTTGATCCGGTTTTGGTCTAATAAAAATATCAGAAGAGTAGCTGACCAACAGGATCAATCCTGCATGATTTGTTTACAACATAACATAGGGAAGGGTGCCTCAGTCCCCGCTGGGCATTTTTCACCACCAACGTATCCCTTTGAAGTACTACAAATGGATTATATTGAGATGGAAAGGTGTAACAACTTGAAATATGTCCTAGTTGTCGTCTGTATGTTTAGTAAGTGGGTAGAAGCTTACCCTACTAAAGATAATGCTGCCCTTACTACCGCAAAGGTACTTCTGAAGGAGTTCTTCCCACGGTTTGGGGTCCCAAGGTGTGTCTGGTCCAATAATGGGAGTCATTTTGTAGGGCTGGTGATGAAAAGGGTGTGTGAAGGGTTGGGCCTCCACCAGAAGTTTCATGCAGCTAACCACCCCCAGTCAGCAGGACTAGTTGAAAAATATAATGGCACACTTAAATTGAAGATATCAAAGATATGCGCAGAACGCGATATACTGTGGACTGATGCGTTGCCCCTGGCTTTAATGTCTGTCCGGATGACGCCTCACTCTAGATCAGGGTTGTCACCCCATGAGATAGTGATGGCAAGGCCAGCAAATGTCTGGGGGGTCCCTCGACCTTACAAGTACTCAGAACTAGAACATCCTGTTTTGATGGACTATTTAAATGAACTCACTAATTCTTTGCGTTCTATTCACCAACAGGTGCGTGAAGCACTCCCATCTGTATCCACTGATCCAAGTCACAAGATACTACCTGGCGACTGGGTTCTCACAAAGAATTTCCAGCGGAAAAAGAGTCTCGAACCTCGATGGAAAGGTCCGCAACATGTCCTTCTTGCTACTCGAACAGCAGTTAAAGTCCAGGGAGCTAAGAATTGGATACATGCATCCCACTGTAAGAAAGTACCCCTACTCGTACCCTCTGATGAAATAAAAAATGGTGACCACCCGACGACTGAGGACCATTTTAGAAACACTACGCGGAGTGATAAAAAACAGAAACGACAGTGTGCTGCAGGAGCTTCCCTCAGTTTTTGGTCACACTGAACAATTGTTTCCTGACCATACCATACCACAGTCCACAAGATACGATTTCCGCCCACGAAAATAAGAAAATGAACAATGAACTGATTGCTTGTCCCCTGTACTAAGTCTGATGATAGCTGCAGGGCCGTGATTTTGTCTGTCGGGCGGACCAGAGTGTGTCAATAGGACTGCTGGTATCCCCCCACAGTGAAGCAACCACCAGTCACGGACAGCACTTAGGTCGGACTGAACTGCTAGTGGGACAAGCAATAAAGAGAAATGGGTGTTATACAAGAAGACAAGAGGAAAAATAAGAAAATAAGTAATTTAAAAAGACTATTAGGCCCACGTATCGCTTGTCTCACCATAACAATACTATTTTTGGTACTTCTGTCCTGCATTGGGTGGGTAATACATGATTCTGATTCAGAGGTCTCACCAACTACGCCACCGCCTTCAGAACACAGCCATTTTTCCTTACCACCCCATGAGGAAGGACGACGTAAGGAATATGAAAACAATACCTTCATATCTATGTTACATCAACATCAGCTGGCTGTAAATAGAACAAATTATTGGATATGTGGCTTGCTACCGAGTTCCGTGCAAAGAAGGTTGCCATATATTTAATTCCCTTTTTCTTTTGATGGCTCCTGCAGCGCCTGGTATGAAATAGCAGCCATTTGGGCTACCTCAATGGATGCTACTAATTCTGGACTGTTGGTCACCCACCTATACCGGTTATGCTGGCCCACTGGAACGAGAGTTTATGTAACAAAGGAAGAAAAGTCAAAATATGCTGACCGACGAAATAGGTCTACTGATATATATTTTTTATCCTTTAATACCACACCCCAGATTGGCCGAAGATTTTATGTAACACAGGTCAAGGCTCCACTTTGTTTTCAGAAAAGTGATAATAGAAGTGTAGGTGCCAGTAATATTGAATGGAACTAATTGGCCTACCATGATACCATCACGAAACTCGTATTTTGTTTGTTGTAATAATGCCTACACCTCCTTGGTACCCACCTGGACTGGCACGTGTTACAATGCTTGGTTACTACCACCAACTTACACAGCTGACGCTCAACACCACAGGACTCGGAGAGGGGTAATATCTGCAGAAGATACCTCAGCACTTAAAGGAGTCCTTCCATTTTGGGGCCCTATGATGAACAGTAGGGATATCAGACATCTCACACGAGTCGTGGAAGCAACAATAAATGAAACAGCAGGAGCTCTGAGTAACATCACTGCAGAGCTCGCTGCTGACCGCCTTGTTACTTTTCAAAACAGAATGGTTCTTGACATCATCTTGGCGGACCGTGGTGGAGTTTGTACTTTGATCGGATCGAGCTGCTGCGTTTATATTCCAGACAATGCCCCTTCAGTGTATAAAGCTATTCAAAGGTTGCATACAATAGCTTCCACAATACACCAAGATGAAGGAACATGGTCCTTGACCGACTGGTTTTGGGGCTTGATTTCCCAATGGGACTGGAAGATACTAATATTCCTTTTTGTGCTCGCTGCTGTATTCCTCACCTGTTGTCTTTGTGTACAGTGCCTACCTGCTTTGTGCGGTTGCTGTATGGCATCCCTTGCCCCCTGGCCTGTTCGCTCTCCTCAACACACGGCTATGCTGTCCCTTGAGCAGGCGATAAAAGACCTTATGTCCATTAACATAGACACTGAATGACGTTCAAACTTGCCTCACAATGGCAAAAGGAGGGATTGAGAAAATGTACATAAACTTAATCATACACCATAGATGCTAGGCATCTGTTTATCTTTATTATGTTTCCATGTGCTCGACAAACCTCCTGAACTTTGATGATTGACCTTGTGCTCGCAGCCTTGGGCTGCAATCTGCTTATCGCTGTAATTTACTTGTTCTAACCGTAGTTCCGAGAATTTTTGTGCTTAATCAGTAACTGCCAGAACAGGTTCGTACAGGTCGTTGCCACCTCCTGCCAGCTGCATCTGTACCTTCTCCCACCACACGTGTATCCCTGAAATATTCTGAAGGCTGCAGAGGACCTTGAATACACTAGGGGTGGAGTTGTCCTCTGACTAAGCAGTTTTGTGTGTATATAAGGTTGGGTGCCCCAGAGTGAAGGGGCAGCCTGCGTAGTATAGTCACTTGACTGTCCTGTGACTCTGTATTAGCTCGAGCTATAATCCATGTAATAAACTTCTCTTTATTCCTCCAGTTGGTGACTCCACTTGATTTGTGTACTCTCTGCTAAACGGACCCTGAGGACTAGGGTGTCCCTCCACCGCTGGGAAGGAGACCCCGGGTGGGGATTCTATCTTTCCTGGTTCCTCAGAAGGATCCCATGCAGCTGGAAAACAACTCAGGGAACTGAGTGTCACAGGGTAGAGTACTGGGGACCTGGGCTACACTGTGCATGAAGGAGTTTTGGAAGAAGTGCACAGAAGCCCAACGAGCTGCAGAGGACATGATACTGTCTGGCAGGGGAGCCAAGCCCTTAACTCCACCAAATTTGGACAGCTGGACCTTTGGACAGTCAGGATCACTTTGGTCCACCACCTGTGTTATAGGGATCAAGATCGTCGACAGGAGAGTAGTCCCAGAGTCCCAGTCGTCATCGCAGAGAGGTGCCTGCTGAAGCAGGGAAGTGACTCTGCCACTCCACAGGAGATTCCTTCGGTTCTTCTGATGCAGGGTGAAGACAGGCAGTCCTCAGAGTGGGCACACCTTATAAACTGGTGCAATTGCTGGCTTGAGCTGAAGTTGCAGGTCACTGGACCCTTCCTGGATACTTTGTTGCAGTTACAGCGGTTCCTGGAGCAGTCTGCGGTTGATGCAACGGTCATAAGCTGAAGCCGAGGATGCAGAGGACTCCTGGAGAGATCTCAAACTGAATCTGAGGAAACACCCAGATGAGAGACTCTAAATAGCCCTGAGAATGGGATTGGCCTCCTACCCAGGGATGCACCTATCAGGAGTGGTCTCAGATGTCACCTGCTGGCACTGGCCACTAAGATGCTCCCATAGGGTCCCCACACCTTGGAATCCTAGATGGTTAACGCCAGGGACACTCTGCAGGAGCTTGGACACCACCCCTGTGGTGGTGATGGACAGAGGAGTGGTCACTCCCCTTTCCTTTGTCCAGTTTCATGCCAGAGCAGGGACTGGGGGTCCCTGAACTGTTGTAGATTCGATTTTGCAAGGAGGGCACCATTTGTGCCCTTCAAAGCATTTCCAGAGTCTCTGGGAGGTTACCCCTCCCATGCCTGTAACTCCCCTCTCCTAAAGGAATTGCATTGTTCTGCCTTCCTGGGATTGAGCTGCTCAATCCCCAGGAGGGCAGAAACCTGTCTGTGAGGTGGCAGCAGCTGGGGCTGCAGTGGAAACCTCAGAAAGCTGGTTTGGCTGTACTGGGCATCCATGGTGGAGCCTCCAGGGTGCATGGAATTGTCCCCAACACCAGATTTGGATTGGGGATTCAATTTCACAATCTTAGACACTTCACATTCGGAGTTACCATTGTGAAGCTACATATTGACATATATTTTGTGCAAGCTTATAATGGTGTCCCCACACTCACACAGTCTGGGAAATTGGTCCTGGACAATGTGGAGGCACGTTTGCTGGTGCAAGGGTGCCTTCACACACAGTAATTTTGCACCTAGCCTTCAGTAACTGAGAGTTGGACATATAATTGACTTATATGTTACCTGGTAAGTGAAAATGGCTGTGAAATAGTGTGTGCACTATTTCACTCAGGCTGCAGTGGCAGTCCTGAATGAGTGTTTGTATGAGCTCCTTATGGGTGGCAAAAGAAATACTGCAGCCCATAAGGATCTCCTGGAACCCCAATGCCCTTGGTACCTAGGTACCATATATTAGGGACTTATAATGGGGTTCCAGTATGACAATCTCAATTGGAATATGGAGTCACTAAACTATAGTGACAAATTTGGTGCACAGAGAGATCATAAGCACTGGAATTCTGGTTAGCAGAACTCCAGTGACACAGTCAAGCATACTGACAACACACATAGGACACAAACTATGAGCATTGAGGTCCTGGCTAGCAGGATCCCAGTGTGACAGTAAAAAAACACTAACAAATAGGTCACAAAATATGAGCACTGGGGTCCTGGCTAGCAGGATCCCAGTGAGACAGTAAAACACAGTGACAAACACTGACAAACAGGCCACAAATGGGGGCAACCATGCTAAAAAGAGGCTACTTTCTCACAGTAACCCTTTGCACTACATTATGTCTGCACCAGGCACAATGTATGCAAAGGAGGCGATCCCCCGTTAGGGCGGCCGAATAAATGGTGCAAGGAAATCTAGCAGATTTCCTTGCTTCATTTTTTTTACGGCTCAGAGGAGGCGGTAAAAAGGGGCTTCCATTACTTACAATGGACTCCTATGTTCTCTGCAGGACTAGCAGCAATATTTTGGAGCTACTCCTGCAGAGCACATCAACTGCGTCAATAAAAAATACATTATTGCCCAGTACCTTGCTCCATGGTGAGCTGTATCCTAGATACGGCACACACATGGTGGCTGTAGGGGGCGCTAATGGGTGTAATGAAAGTGGCGCAGGTTTCTAAAGTTTTCTCCCACACACTCATTGGAGCACCCTTAGCTTGTTTAATCTAAAACAGTTCAAAAACATTCCCCATATCCTCTTTTGAATGCAGTGAATGAATACTGTAGTGCTCATATATTTATTCAGATCTACTTCTAATCACTTCTTCAAACTTTCCCCTTGAAAGCATAATTTCTTCCTCTATATAACTTCCATGTGCGACAACATCTACATCTTTTTGGTACACATTATACACATTTTGATACAATGAAGCTTTCCTCACCCTAATTACATCCACTATTTCCTGCCAGATTTTTGTTTGTTTTTTTGTGGGCACCCAATTTACTAGAATAACAGGCATTTCATCCAAATCTCTCTCTACACCCATAGTTTTAATATTGCATTTAAAATGTATAGGTAAATGCGCAATTCCACCTTTAGATGCTTTCTGAAGCTCAGTGGGTGGTAGCTACCCACTCTTTGGTTCAGTTTGAACTATTGCATAAAAAGGTGTGTAGGTTGTACTGGTATTCCTTCATTATCATTCAGATGTTGAAGTTCTTCTGGAGTTACAACAACCTCTAACTTGTTGTATACTGCTCTGACAGGGATTTTATTGTTCTCTAATTTCTCATAGCAATACTTGCACATGATCTGGCATTTTGACAGATCAAAATGTTCATCCACAAATAAATACACTGCAAATTATAGCCACTTTTCTCTGTTTGATTCTTCAGCTTTCAAAAACATATCAACATTTCAAATTTGGTATTTGTACTGGGTGCGGCAACAGAGAAATACAAACATAGGGCCTGATATAGATATTGGCAGATTAGTTGCTCACAACGGTGATGGATATTCTGTCTGCCAAAGTCTAAACTTTTTTATTTCTCATCTAAAGGTATCTGCACTAAGATCTTTATTTTGTTCCTCTGCACCTGAACAGTCCAACTCCTTATTTTGCCCAAATTGAACTTCAGGACCCAAGAGACATAAATGAATATGTATAAATATGTAAACGAATATATTCACAAAAATGTTCAACCTCTGATAGTGTATCATACAAAAGTGCTTTGTTCATTTCTCCTAAACGCAATGCAGGACCTTTTACAAACTAAAGAATTCTAACTAAATTTCACATTACTGAATGATGAACTGTCAGCATTCTAAAATGATGAAAAGTACTTGTGCACACGTTCCTGGATGGACACACCGGTGAGAGTCCTTATAAATTTGAATATTTTGTTACTTTGCATGGTCTGGTCAAATTGCAAGTTTCTGCTTCAAACTTCTATCTAGATATTGATGCAGAAAATGTCTTGATATATCAGTTGATTCCTGGCGAACACTACAAATACTACTGCAGTCCCATATATATACAGGGGCATGTCTACGCCTTCCTTGTACCTCTTCACCTATCTCTTCCTACACATTTCTAGGAACTATCACCTCTTTTGCAATGGAGGACCGTCTTTACCTTATAGCATCAGCCAGTTGCTTCAACTGCATGCACTAATGAGTTCTATTGTGAGTAGATATCTTCATTAAAGAAAGCTTCAGGGCTAGACGTATGCTTCTATTCTCTTTTAAAAACTATGCAAAATTGCTTTTATGAATAAACCTTTTATGGCTTATTTTCTTCACAGACAACACTGTTTTATCCAGTTTACTTCTGTTTAGTATCAAGATATACAGTTTGCACTTAAAGGCATATGCTTTATCAACCATACTCTTAATATGTTGGTTTTTGCTGCAGTGCTGCCCTTCTCGTCTTAAACTGCTTCACGTTCCGGACCAAGTTCTGTATTACCGTACTTCTAAACATTCTCTTTCGTATTTTGTTAAATTGTTTCTGCCTCCTTGTCAAAGTAGATGTTTTTTTATAAGAGTTTGATGTGACTTACTCCTTCTCCTTTGTGAGATGATTTTAAACTCCACTTTTTATTTGAAAGTTTTTCCACATTTTGCATTGTTCCACATACTGTTTTAAGAAAAATTTTACTTCTCTTACTAGCAGCTCTTTTTTCTAGCACATTCTCTCCATCATCTTTTACTTTTACTTTTATGCAGATAGTAGTCTTTCAACATTAGTAGATATCTCAAAAGCAAATCTAGAATAGATTTATTTATATTTACATTACATGCTATCAGATTACATACAATGAACAAGTAAGTAGCTACATAAGTGGTTATGTCAGTGTGTAACAGGCTGAGTATGAGTATGTAAATGAGTATGTAAAAGGTTATACAGGTGAGTGAATGGATGTTGAGTGGATATATGCATGGGTATATCAATTCTTCTATGGATGTGTCGCTGAATGTGTACCTAACTGTATGGGTGTGTGAGTGACTGTGTTAGTGACAGTATGGGTGTCTAAATTGGTGTGTAAGTGGCTGTATGAATTGGTAACTGGCTATGTTAGTCAAGGTTTGGATCTGTAACTGTTTGTGCAACTACCTCGGTTAATGGTGCAAAAATAACTGCAGCGTGAGTGTGTGAATAATGTGGAATTGCCTCTGACTGGTTGTGTGAGTGGCTGTTTGGTTTTATAAATATGTGTTATATGGGTGGGCAACAGGGTGTATGACCAGGTGTATGGGTGTGCAAGTGTGTGTGTAAATAACTGAGTCCTGGGTATATAAATGGCTACATATGCCTGGGAGTGGGTGTGACAGTGCCTGCATGGGTATGTGAATGACTGTATAACTGGATGTTTAGATGAGTAAATGGATATGTGTGTGTGTGCTCTTATTGGTGTCTTTCTGAGTGTGTCAGTCAGTGCCTGGCTATATGAGTGGTGGGTGCATACGTGCTTTTGTGGGAGTGTAACTGGGTGTATAAGTGGCTGTCTGACTGTGTAAGAGGGCACAAATTACATACTTTTAAATCACATACTATAAGCAAGAACCCACATCTAATTTCAAACACATTCATTCATACTGGCTCAATATAATAACTATATTTTCAGTATACCAATTCTTCTTTCTCCTTTGCTGCTTACTATGTTTTTACTTAATGTCCTCATGTAACCTCCTTTCTATTTTGCCTTTTATTGTTGTGTCTAGAAGCTACACATTTTCTTTCAACTTACATGCACTGATAACATTTTTTACATATACGTTTAATAGTACACCCCAATTCAAATACATGTCAAATCTCTTTGCTGTTCGCCAACATTTTCTTTTTAGTATCACTTAATATCTATTTTCAGTGCAAACCACAAGTTAGAAATATGGCAATGCTCTTCAACACTCAGTACAAATGTACCAATAATGTCTACCCTTCCCACTGTGCTTTCACTCATTTTCCTATACTTAGCAAATCACAGAATTCCTTTAATCTTTTAATTTAGTCATACCTTTCTACTGGTCACTTTTTAACACTTGCCATGTTTTTTGTAGAGAAGCCCAATTTTGGGGCATATTTGCCATGGGGCTCAGCATTGCCCCTGTGTAAATCAGTGGCAGATCTGTGGATCCACATGGAAGCCTTACAAGCATTTAGCAATCTTCTGTCAATGCTTTCAATTATGTATTACTTGGTAAAATATACTCAATTACAAGGCTCACACTTCCTTCCCAGCAATATTTGTACATCACACTGCTGTAGAGTTTCAGGCTGCAGTCCCTTGCCATCTCACTGTTTTAGCTCTGTTTCCATAGTAGCCATGTTTCTAACAGTTTGTGGCTAGCAGTAGGTCAAAAGTTCACAAGACTTTTTCTACACAAGATACAAGCTTCACATTAACTGTAGCAGGTGTGGTTGACTGTTTGCAATTCCAAGCATATCTGAAGCAACATAACTTTTTGTTGTTGTCCCAAAGCCAATCACAGAGTTAGTTAGTTCATTCAGAAACTGTATCCTATATTTGCAACAATATTCATACAAGTATACTTTTCAATAACGTTCCACAAACTAATAAATACATCATCAGAAAGTGTAAAATATGGGAGAATCAATAGCTCGAGGAAAGCCATAAATAAAATTCTTAGTGCAATGAAAGGTATGAAAGGTATCAATCAAGACAATAAATAAAACTAATACCTATAGACAAAGGCCCTCATTTCAACCTTGGCGGTCGGACGAGGCCGACCGCCAAGGCTGAACCCCCAGTTGGCCGCCCATGCGGCCGGAAAATCCCTGGCCACATTTGGACATCTCCGCTGGCCCAGCGGGGATGTCGGCCGTAACATTAAAGCCAGCACCTAATGGAGCCGGCGGCAATGTGGCGGTGCGGCGGGTGCAGCAGCACCTGTCACGCTCTTCACTGTCTGCCAGGCAGACAGTGAAAATCTCGACGGGCTGTGCCTGGGGGCACCGCGACTCCCCTTACTGCCAGCCTTTTTTATAGGGGTGTCTACCACCATGGACAGGCTGGCGGTAAGGGGAGTCAAAATCCCCAGGGCAGCGCTGCAAGCAGCGCTGCCCTGGCGGATTCTGACCGCCGGGACATCCATGGCGGTAAACCGCCAGTACCGGCGGTGTGACTGCGATGCTAAGGCCGTGGTCAAAATATGGCGATTTGTACCGCCAGCCTGTTGGCGGTACGAATGCCACTTTAACCCTGGCGGTCGTTGACCGCCAGTGTTGTAATGAGGCCCAAATAGTTTAAAAACTTGCTCTAAAAATATAAGCCAGAATCCATGAAACATGAAAACACAGTTTAGATGTAGATAGAAGGTGCAAAGAAGTGCAGGTCTAATCTGCCTAAAAGTCATAGATAACAAGAGGGTCCTTATGTATTTTTGGCAAAGGGTAGAGAATCTTGGGCAAATTAGTACTGCGTGCATGGTGTAACAAACTGAGATGTTCTCAAATTCAAAGAGGCAAATTAGATGCTTTATGCCAGACCCCCTTATGAAACATTAACTGATGAAATATGTTCAGTCTGAAAAAGGTCAAAGGAAGACGATGATGGGTGGGCATTTCCAAAAGCAGGTAAGGCTCAGTCTCACTAACAGGTTTTACTATTATACATTTGCGCATTGACTGCTTGGTTAAAGGAGAAGCCTCCCATTCTGCTGCCACCCTAAAGGAGAAAGCCTGCTTTACACAAGCAAGATCTGTGTTTTCCACTTCAGTTGGAAACATAAAGTACATCTGGTCTCCCTGAATCTTTGAAGGTGGACTTTATATGGTGGAGCCAAGGAATATGGTATGTATGCTTTGTCCAGGGACAAGCAGCCCTGGAGAATTTATCTATTTAATTTTAGCTCCACACTGAACACCAAAGAAAAAGCAGATGAAGATGAATAAAATCTGTAATAAAGTTCATGTCCAGTTTTTCATGTATAATTTCAGCTGGGATGCCCTGTCCTCCAGCCAAAAGGCCCCTCAAGAACTTGTTTTCTTTCACCTGGATTTGATCACGAGGTGCATATCTCCAAATCTCACAACTGACAATTGCTATAGGAATGCCTTTGGCCTTTTATATTTCAACAGTAATTTAGGGGGCCTGCGCCCAAAATGATCTGGAGGAAGGCGTGGGAGTGGAGGTAGAGGAAGTGTTCGTGACGGGTATAGGTGTGCGTAATGTGGGTGCAGGTGACTAGACAGTATGCTGAGGTGTTGTGGATGTGTGATGGGTGGGTGTTTTGGTGCGTTTGAGTGTCTTGGGAGGAGGGGGGTAGACACAGTGGGACAAGACAGGCTGCCGGTGTAAATGGATGTTGTCTGGGTGTCTGCAAGTCTGGTGAGTGTGCTCCATGTGTCAACTAAACTTGTTGTGATGAGTGCAGGTGTGGTGTCTGGGGTGCATGAATGGATGTGTGCTATTGTGGTGACTGCAGGAATAGGGTCAGCAACATTGAATGAGGGTGCAGTGCCTGTGGGTGTGCATGTGCAGGGGACAGACAGGGAGGCGGAAGAGGTGGACACACTGAGGGAAGTGGATGTTTGTGTGTGTGCATGTGTATGTTGGCTGTGTGTATGCTTGTGGTGGGAGGTGTGGTGCTTGTGTTTTGAGGTGTGCTTCTTGCGTGTCAGAATGTGTGCTTTGAACGGGTGAAGGGAGTGGGGTGCTGGAAGAGGTAGAGGTGGTTGGAGGTGGGACGGAATGACCAGGGAAACTGGCTGCTGTCCAAGAGGAGGCCAGAGACTGAAAAGATCTCTGTAGGCCAGACACAGCACCGTGAATGCCATCCAAATAGGCATTGGTCTGCTGCACCTCTGATGCTAGCCCCTGGATGGCATTGACGATGGTTGTCTGCCCTACAGAGATGGTTCTCAGGAGGTCAATAGCCTCCTCTGTGAGGGCAGCAGGGCTGTCTGGGGCAGGGGAGAAGGTGCCGGGGCAAAGGAGACGCTCACCCTTCTGGGTGAGCGGGCACAGACAACTCGGTGGGGAGCAACTTGGAGGCAGGTGATGGTATGGGGGTGGCAGAAGATGACACAGTAGGGTTGGGCCCACTAGGGTCCACCACCGCCAGGGAGCTCCCATCGGAGGAGGTATCGGAGTCACTACCTCCAGTTGTAGTTGTCTACCCCGTGGCACTCCTCTCGCCCTCCATCCCACTGGTCCCCTTGGCATCGGACGACTCTGCCTCTGAGGATTCGTGGGCTGCTGCCTCCCCACTCGCCGGTGCCTCAGCTCTCTCGCTAGATGATGCTGATATACACAGACAACACAAGAGAACAGGGATGGGGAGACAAAACAGGAGTGACACTTGTAAATAGCTGAATGGAGGCACATTAGTGATTCACACATACACCCACCCAGATAATATTCCACCAGGCAGCCCTACCGCTATACACATGGCTATGCCCCTGACTAGTGGCCAGAACCCTGCTCTACAGCCATTCCCCAACTAACTTAAGGACCTGACGTACTGCCGACTTGACCCAAACACCCCTACTCCCCACGGGGCCATTATGTAGATGGACATCAGTCAGAGTCCCTGCCACTAGACAGCATAAATATGAATGCACACACACACATCCATCAAGGGGCCAAAATATGGTTTATGTACTCACCTCCCTTGTGACTGCTGTGCAGTCTTCAAGCGTCCATCCAGGTCCGGGTATGCCATCATCGGGATGGGTTTTCATAAGAGGGGTCTGTGCCTGATGGGAACCCCTTCCTCGTTGTGAGGACTTCCCCAGCTGGGCCTCACATATCTTCCTCGCCCAGCTCCGCAGGCCCTCCCAACTCTTCCTGCAGTGGGTGCTCCGCCGGTTGTAGACCCCCAGGGTCCGCACCTCCTTGGCAATGGCATGCCAAATTCCCCTCTTCTGGTGGGCGCTTACCTATAAGGGACACACAGAAAAGTAACACTGAGGTCAGACACTGGCCAATCATATACAGCTGGCTATACGTCCACTATGGGATGAACGTTTCAAGCAGCCAAACAGCACACACACATGCAGCATGCCAGGAACCCTGGACCATACAGTGTCACAAGGGCACACATTTATGCAGCCAACATCCACCACTACACACATCCATGCACCCCAATCCTCCTAATCGCATGTGTCTGTGACCGACCATAGAGCTTGACGTACAAGGGCAGGACCCCGTCCACGAGCTTCTCCAATTCCTCATTGGTGAAGGCCAGGGCCCTTTCCCCTGCAACACGTGCCATTTCCATGACCAGAGGCAGGACACAGCAGTACACTCAGTGGAGTACCTGCATGCACGAGATCAGGGAGTCAAGTGAAGTTGGGGTGAAAGGTTCGCGTACGCACCGCGGCCGTGTGCACCATAATCGCTGGCAGCAATCATGATACACTAAGAATGCCCATTGACAACCATGTTAACCAATGAATTTGCACATGGCGCTAAACACCGCCTTACGCTTTTACATCAACCGCTAGAGGTATGAGGTCACTTCCTCCACAAAACTTCTGGATTACAGGGGGCAGACATTTTGGTCTTAACTACGCAGTTGTAAAACCCTCATCAGCACAATGCAGGCCCTATTGTCCCCTAAACACCCATAGGCATGTACCAATATACATTACCTCACTTGACCAGACCTGATATATCATTGTGGTCATGTTGCTGTAATTTCAGACACACTAAGCATTTGTGTCATCGACAATCATGCCAGCAGTGCTGACCTCCCTGCCATCAAGTCGGACTTCTATGCCTTTGCCAACATACCCCATGTGATAGGTGCCATCAATTGCACCCACATAGCTATCATCCCCCCATGAGTCAGTGAACAGGTGTTCAGAAACAGGAAGAACTTTCATTCCATGAACATTCACTTGGTGTGTACTGCAGACCAGTACATCTCACATGTGAATGCCATGTTCCCTGGATCAGTCCATGATTACGTTGTGCTGAGGAACAGTAGTATGCCACACAAGATGAAACAACTACAAGAGCACAGAGGGTGGATCATAGGTAGGTGTTTCTGTCACTTAGTGCCACATAGCAGCCAGGCTGTCTGCCTCTGAGGGTTGTCAATGACAGTCCTGTTTTGCACCATTTTCTAGGGGATTCTGGCTATCCCAACTTGTGTTGGCTCCTGACACCAGTGAGGAATCCTCGAACAGATGCAGAGAGGAATTACAATGAGGCCCATGGACGTACCAGGAGGGGGATAGAGCGCACAATAGGTCTACTGTAGGCTAGATTTCGTTACCTACATATCTCTGGCAGTTCCCTGGCCTATGGGCCTGAAAAGGTGTGTAGAATAGTGGTGGACTGCTGCATGCTGCACAACGTGGCTGAGAGAAATTCTATCCCCCTCTTGGAGGAGGAGGGTGCTGTATATCCAGACCAGCTTCCACAGAGAGGGAATGAGAGTGATGGTGATGATGAGGAGGGGGAAGATGTAAATACCAGGATCCAACTGATCCAGTAACTCTGTGGGACAATGGGATGAGATTGCTGTCTGTGAAGAATACTGTCAGTGTGCCTTGTCATCTAGGGAGTGTTCGGTCAATACTCATTGCCACTGTGAACAGGTCTGCATAGGGCAGGTTACAATATAGTATAATAGTTGAACACATCTGTAGGCACAACAAATGTAATTCATGTGGTGCATTTCCTGCTACTCAGATAATGATAAATGAGTCATTTGTTTCAACTTAATGACAGGTGACATTGTAACAGGTGAACTGGTGTTTTATTTGGTGCAGGGATTAAATCGTGCAGATTACAGTGATGGGGGCTACTGGTGGTTGTATAATATGGCAATATGGTTGCAGCATTTGTTGGCAGTAGTGGTAGGTCCATCAATGTTTCCAAGAGTTTGTTGTAGTTTGCACACTGTTTGGTCGTTGATTCAGTAGGACACTTGGAGGACAGTTCTTGCCAGAGTCACTTCTTTGAGGGGGCCTTGGTCTTGGCAGGTATTCCTGTGCCATATGTGGGCCTGAGGGTCTGTTTGGGTGCCTGGTGTTGCCCTGTACGGGTTGAGATGGATGTCCCCTGTGTGTCCTGAGAGGGTGGTACATGTGCAGTTGCTGCTGATGCTGTTATTGTCCGGTCTGTATCCTGCCCTGTAGTAGGGGCTTCCTGCTCTGTGTGGGCCTAAGGCTGTGTTGGGACAAGTTGCAGCAGCGCACCTGCTATGCTTGCCATTGTGGCATTGTGCAGTTTCCACTGCTCCATTGCCTCTTGGTGGTGTGCTAGCTGCATCCTTTGACTCTGCTCCATGGTGGATTCTATCTGGGTCAATCTGTCCTAGGTATGGTGATATGCTTCCAGGACCTCAGAGATCACGTCCTGGGCTACAGCATCCATCTGTGGCCTCCCCCCTGGACCAGTGATGCCCTCCCACTGGGCCTAGCCACCTGTGCCTGTGTACCCTGCACAGGTCTGGCGGTACCACTTGTATCGGGGCTGTCATCTTCCTGACAGTTGGTAGGGGGTGACTGTGGCCTTTGTCCATGTGTTCCACCAGTCTGTGGCCTGGATACACAGGTGTGGGGACGGTTGCCCTGGGCTGATGTTGTTGGCTGGGTGGTAGGGGTGTCAGTGGTATCCTGGGTGGGGCTGCTGGATGGTGACAGTCCAGGACTGTGTGAGGGGCCAGAGTGATCGTCAATGTCCAGGGTTCCATCCCCAGTGTCCTGGTAGGTGCCCCTGTCTCCCTGTGGGGCACTGCCACTCCTTGTCCTGTCCCTCAGAGTGGCATGGGTGGTGGTGCCTGTTGGGGGGAATGGATATGTCTGTTACAATTGCATGATCGGATGGTGTGCACAGGACTGGGTGGTTTTGTGCAGGTTTTCATACTTTGGGGCCATGCTGGATGCTTTCATGAGGTTAGAATTGTTTTTTGCTTAGGATGTGGAGGTGCATTGTGGGTGCTGTAGGCCATTGTTATTCCTTGCAGGGGTGGGTGGCTGTGCACAGGGGGAGGGATGTGGGCCTGTTAGTGAGTTTGTTGGCATGCAGGGTGATTGGATGTAGTGATTGTGGCCTGGGTGGGGTTGTGGTCCTGGTGGTAGTTGGAGGGGTGAGGTGGTGCATGCATTCCAGGTATGATGGATATGGGGTAGTTATAGATGACTTACCTGAGTCCATTCCTCTAAGTGAGTCCAGTGAGTACCTCAGGGTGCAGGATGGCCAGTACATTTTCAGTGTAGTCAGTGGTGTTGGTGGAGGTCCTCCCCCAGTCTTCTGGACTGCAATGTGGTGTCTGGATGCCATGGACATGACCTTCCCACCCAGGTCATTCCATCTTCAGCAGATGTCGTCCCTGGTGCGGGGATGGTGTCCCACTGCATTGACCTTGTTGACTATTGTCTGCCTTAGCTTCATCTTCCTGGTGATGGGTGTGGGATGGACCTGTGCCCCGAATAATTGTGGCTCTACCTTCAGGATCTCGTCCACCATGGTACTTAGTTCCCTTTCTGTGGGGCGTGGGTGTTTGGGAGGTGCCATGGTGAGTGTTGTGAATTGTGTCTTGTATGGATCTAGGTGAGGGTGCTCTTGTGTGGTTGGGTGTATGTATTGTGTATTGTGGCGTTCGGTGTCTGCTTCTGGGCTTCTCTCTATTAGTTGGCCTAATTTCATTGCAAAGGATTGTGGGATGTGTCTGTGAGTGTTTTATAGTGTTGTGGATGTGTGTCAGGTGTGTGGGTTTCAAACTTGCCAATGCATGCATTTCTTGCTGTTGTGTCCACTTGCCGCCCGTGGCAGTCTGTACCGCCAATGATCATTCGGCTCCCACTGACCGTCGCAGTGATTTGTGCTTCGTTATTTGGAGGGCGGGGTGTTTGTTTGCTCGGTGGTGGCGGGGTGGGAAGTCCAGCATTTTCACCGCCAAGGTCCTGGAAGTGACTGGTGGCAGAGAGATTTTTGTTGGATTCTGATTTTTTCTTCATAATATGGAGGGTTTCTGTTCACCGCCAATGGCGGTCTTCTGTTTGCCGTCACCACAGTGGTCGACAGTGTTTACCGCCATATTCATAATGAGGGCCTTAGTGTTCTTAGGGCCAACCACAATAAAATATTACTTTTTTAAATTAGTGGACTTGTCTAAGCTTTCCATAAAAGGAGAAACAAATCTAAAAGATACTGAAGGCTTCTGGCTATACTGGCAATTAAACTGCATCATAGGTGTATAAAAGCAACAGAATTGCTCTACCACCTTCTCTGGGGACATTAAGACCACTTTAGATAGCAACTGCTCCAACCGATTAATATACATAACAAATACGAATGGCATTAGAATGCAGCCCTGACTAACAACTCTTTTTTAAAATAAAGGCCTGGGTACATTCTACGTCAGTTCCATATCTGACTACCCCTGTCAGACTATTATGGAGGTAACAAGTGCTTGTTCAACCCTGATAGACTCTAGCTCAGTCCAGAACTTTTCTTCATTAACTTTATCAAAGGCTGAACTGAGGTTCATAAATGCCAAATGCACAACCCCATGCAGGCCTTTGTATATTTGGAGATCAAAATATATAGATTTAGAGTCTGCACTACTGTATCCCTTCCAGATTTAAACCCATATTGTAGGCCAGGGGCAGATTTTCAAAGATTTAGTGCTGGTGCTTGCATAACTCAAAGCAGCGCAAACCCTTGATCAGATTTTCAAATAGGTGCAAAATCAGTATTTGCAGCCGATTTCAAAGTATGTGTGACGCAGAAACAACTACATTTGTCTCTGCCAAAGTAGAATTAATGCATGCATTGTGGGGCTGTCAGGGCATTACCCATGTAAAAAGCTCCCGAAATCAGCACTACAGGCATTTCCAAAGGTTACACAAAGTGAGGCGACGCAGCACAAAAAAGATTCACATGGAAAAAATAGCACAGGTTCAAAACAGGGACAAAAATGGAAGTTAATCCCTGGAACCTTCAAAAGCAGAAGCAACACAAATAACTACAGTGTGTGATAACCATGGAGATTGTTATTGTCCGAAACCACCAGCAGATAGTTGCCTTCGCTAAACTAAAAAAAGAACACCGAGGAAGGAAAGAATCTACAAGCAGAAAATTTAACTCAATCATTCGTTTCATTACATCAAACTGGTGCTGCTCATGCCAAACCACTCCATGTGAAGGTATTGAAGGTACTGGCAGTACTACACCTTCTTGCTACTGGCTCCTTTCAGAATACATGGGCTACATTGGCTGGTGTGTGTCAGGGTGTTCTCTTTTCATTTCTACCACGTGTTGGAAGGTATAATGGAACTAACATCACAACACCTAAAATTTCCTAAACTGGGACAGGAGCAGAGACAAGTAAAGCTAGGATTTTACCAAATTGCCCAATTTCCCCATGTTTTTGGTGCAATTTACTGCAAGCATGTTAACTTGCTTCCACCTACAGAAACAGCCCATCTGCATAGGAATAGGATGTATACATATTCCATAAATGTATGTGATGAAAAGTATGCATCACCAATGTTGTTGCCAAATATCTGGGGAGTGTCCATGATTCTCACATATTTTGTCATAGTACATAAACCAACGTTTTCAATGTGGAATGCATGGAGATGGATTATGATTGGTAAATATATTTTAGTAGACTATACAAAAACGAAACACGCATGGAAATATAAACAATATTTAGGGCCTGATTTATATTTTGGCAGATGGGTTACTCCATCATAATGGTGATGGATAGACGTCCACCGAAAACTAACTCCCATTATATCATATGGGATTATATTTAGGTGGACAGGCTAGCCGTCATTGTTGTGATAAAGTAACCTGTCCACTGAAATCTAAATTAGGTGCTTAGCTTTCATCTTTAGAGGTATATTTTTCACACGAACTTTCCATGTAACACTTGTAATTTGTTTATCATACATTATAGGTGTCATGGGATATGGTGTCAGACCATGGTTTTTGTCTCCATTTGGTAAACCAAAAACACCAACAGAAGTAGCATGTAATGCTGCTCATCATAGGAAACAACGCATAACTGAACGCTCCTTTGGCATATTGAAATCCAGATTTAGATGTATGGATTTGTCTGGAGGTAGACTTTTGTATAAACCCCAAATTGTATGTAAGATGATTGGTGTATGATGCACATTACAAAACAAATGCCGTGAAAGGGTTACCTCAAACTGAAGAAAACATATGTAACCAAGATGTGGTTGATAAAGATGTCATGACTACTCATGAACTTACTGAAACTGAATCTATAGAAGGTTCAATGTGTAGGAAATATGTTGTAATGAATTTATTTACCACATAAACAGATATTTTCAATTAAGTACCATATGCTATTGTGTTACCATAGTGTTTGATGTGTTGAAATAAGAATGTTCCCAATAGTCAATCTTTGTTAATCGATGTATCATATAATTTGATGAAATAATGATACTCAACTTAAATGTTTGGTTATATGATGATCATTTAATGAAATGACTAACAAATAAACGAGTAAAAGTACAAGAAGTACACAGAAATATCATAATATAGAAAATAATAAACTAATCAATGTCAGCATATAGTGATATAACTGAATAATAAATCTAAAGGCTTCTGATAGTCGTAGCAATTAATTTTCAAATCTTTAAGAAACCAGGCTACTCCAAAATGAAAATAAACTCAATCGTAGTGACAAAGGGCCTGATTCTAACTTTGGAGGACGGTGTTAAACTGTCCCAAAAGTGGCGGATATACCACCTACCGTATTACGAGTCCATTATATCCTATGGAACTCGTAATACGGTAGGTGGTATATCAGCCACTTTTGGGACGGTTTAACACCGTCCTCCAAAGTTAGAATCAGGCCCAAAGTGTTCATATGTCATTATTATAATCATTTGCTCTGCATAGATATGGTACTCTGTAAACTTTATTGGAACCATGTATTACACATTTTTTACAATTCAATTAATTTGACAATTAATCTGCTGACATACAGATATTTGTGTTTGAATATATCATATTGTTTCACTTCACACACCCTCTGAAGGCAATATAGTTAGCCATGTACAAATTCAAATTATACATGGCTTAAACACAGCTTTCTTTTAATTGTACTGTTTTCAGTAGTGATAACTAGTTGTTTACCTATAAACTTAGAATTATGTATGTCAGACACATGTAATGTCAATTCAAACAGTGTCATATATTGGGCAGATGAGCTGTGTATGCTCATATCATGTCTGTCTGTATATGTTGAACATATGCATTTCAAAGTATTACATGTAACAAATGATGGTATACAAACTATAAATTCAAACCTGTTTGTGAAATTGCTAAAAGCAATAATCCCTGTAGCATTAGGTGTGCAAAATTACCATTTTAGCCTAATTTGCTATCCAGATATTATTGTGAAATGAGCCTACAGGGCAATGTATACATTGCTGTTTCCAAACTGTGCTATACATGAAATGTATGTGTCACCATAAATAGTTTAGCAAACACTTATGAGCCTGATAATTGGCAAGTATGTAAATGAAACAGAAACAGAGTGTCATTCTACAGAATAAGTTGGTCCTGTGCATGGTATTAATATATGTAAACATTTTAAAAGCTAAACAAACAGGGTTATAGACTCAGATCTAAACTAAAATACATGATGATTTGCACATCTGGAAGATGGTTGAAGGTCCCCAGCTGTTGTAAATGAAGGACAGACGCTCAAGGACATATGCTGAAGCCACGACTGTTGCACAACATACTCTCTGTGTGCCATTTGTACTGACTTGGATGACTGTGGCCTCCTTGTTTGCTATCATCTCCTGGACCTTGAACATGTAGCAGGAGAGGTTTATGATTGATGGGTTACTGGATTTATGTGTTTGACTTTAGGTGTAAGGTTGCCCCATTAAAATGGCCCTTGCAAACTCAAATAGACATAAATGCAGACAGTGTGCATGGTATTTAGACTGAATATTGCAAACACAAATATTATGGGACAATGAGACAGAATATCATGTCAAAAACATATCAAGGACAAAGTCTTTGTGAAGGTAAGTAAACATTTACCATAAATAACTCCATATATATGTACGTTGACAATACATATAGCTTCTAGGTATGTAGATGTGTAGTTAAGAATAGTAAATCCATTGTTACCTTTTTCCAATTTCCTTCTCCATATTTTTGTCCTCAATTGTTTTACACAATAGCCTTTCTACATTGATATTTGTGTTTATGATATTCTGTCAGTGTTCTGTGTGCATAGTAGCTGTTGCCTAATCTATTATTCCAAGGTCCTACTCATTTGTGGGGATGTATGTGCATGTGCCACTTGTGATCCGCTAGGTATTGCCCAATTAACTACTCTACCCTGTCATTCAAAAATCCTGCCATGCCGTGCACCACAAAGACAATCTCCCTGATGGTGCTGCCATTTACACATGTGCAATGGCTTCTGCATCAGGGTTCATGAATCCACAATGCTCTGCATGTTGTAATACCAAATGGCACCAGTTTGATCCATATTCATCTGCACCAGGATTCTGTTGATGGACCAAAAATACCTTATAATGCCTAGTGTATGTTCCTCAGCTGTAGCATTTGTATCATAGAACAAGGCCTGTTTGAGATCAGAGGTATCTGAATCCATTCTCACCAAAAAGGCCAACCAAAACATAAGTCAAGTAGCAAAACACCACCATTATGATGCAAAAACACACATCACCAGATGTTTTTAGACTTATTTATGTATAGTGGGAAAAAGTATCCACAACAACATTTCTTGGGATGCTCAGAATCCTAAATTTGTATTCAAAATATATGATAACGGGACGCGCAAATTGGAGCAGGAGGAGGCGGCACCATCCACACTAAGGGCAGGAGCCCTTTAAATCTTGCTTAGCGCTCCCGCCTCGCGGGACGCGCAAATTGGAGCGGGAGGAGGCGGCACCATCCACACTAAGGGCAGGAGCCCTTTAAATCTTGCCTAGCGCTCCCGCCTCGCGGGACGCGCAAATTGGAGTGGGAGGAGGCGCCACCATCCACACTAAGGGCAGGAGCCCTTTAAATCTTGCCTAGCGCTCCCGCCTCGCGGGACGCACCCGGGACGCACCCGGGCGAAGCCCGGGCCAAAGGCGGGCCCGTCCTGCGCCCGTCAGCGGCCGGTAGAGGCTGGGCTGGGCCACCCCTCTGAGGCCCTCACCACGAACTCAGTACTTATTTTACAAGCTCCTAAATAGCATGGATATCACCAAGGGTACCAAATTAACGCGCCAGGAGGTGGCTGCAGGCAGCAGGAGAGAGACAAAGACCCCTTCAAGATCTTTCGTGCCCCGGTGGAGCCTGGAGGACACTTGGCTATACAATTCTTTCTCTTGGCATTTGGGGTTAGTGAGCAGCGGTCGAATCCACCGCGGACGCGAGGACAATCTATCGCTATAGGCACTTTCAAGGACATTGCGCCTCTGCCTACAACGTCAGCGTTGCTGGGGAACGGGGCTTCCCTTCCGGCTTCTCCTCTTCGTCTGGGGGGCCATCTAAGAGACGCGCCCCCCGCGTCCCACCGTGGCCAGGACGGGGGTAGTCCCTTTAAAGGAAGTTTCCAACCTCAACCCAAGTAAGACTATTATTATAATTTTTTTTTTCTTTTTTTTATAATTTTGGCTTTTATTATTAACTAACTATGGGGAAAAGGAAAGCCGTTGACCCACAAGCACCATTAGATGATATAAAAAAACTGAAAAAGCCTCCCAGGAAACCAGTTAATAAGATAGCACGAGGTGGCCCGAAATCACTTGACGACATAGATATATTAATTGAGGAGGTGGAGGCCATTCTTAATAGCGAACTAGTCACTCATGAATCCTTGCCTCAGAAAAAGCCTTCACCCCAATCTAAAAGGATCCAAGAGTTCTTCAATAAGAGGAAGAAGGGCCTAACCGTTGACTCTGGGAAATTGATTAATAGTGCGGAAAAACTGCCTAATGTTAACGTCACTATTCCCCCAACTTAACAGGGAATTGTGGCCTATAGCAGCACCACAAATTTTTCACAAACCCAGGGGACATCTCATACAGAGGAAATAGAACATATACCCTTCCCATTGAGCCCTGAGATAAGGCTGGTCCCCAACCTACCATGTAGAAATCGCTTTGAGCCCTTGACCGAGGAGGGCAATCTGACTGAGGCCCATGATCACCTTACGGCCGAGCCAGTTATTGAGGCTGCCATCCCCCCTCCTATTAACATTACTTGCTCCGAATTACCTGCTAGTGAAGTTAACTTGCCTCTAATCCTTCATAGAGTAGATGAAGTTAGGAATCTGGTATTGCAGCTAACCAAATTCCTCCAGGGGAAAATGGTCCAACTACTGAGATGCAAATGCCAAGAGCCAGAGGCAGCCGGGGAAGGAGGAAACCTGGCGGCTGAATTAATTCCATTTAACATCAATACACGTGGGGGGACCAACCAACCATTCCCAAAGTACTGGATTCTTTAAGGGTGCCGCAGAGGTTAATTTAATTCCCCATACAGTTAAACCTACAAACAAATATATAGAATGCAATAGAATCATCTCTGATGGAATCACGGCAGCGAATGGTGCTGATGCTATCGATAGCCCCCTTGCCCCACCAAATAGCCATTTACCTAAAAGGCACCATACCCCTATCAATATTTTAGGCAAGATGGACTGTCTTCCCTCCAATACCCATAGGTTTCCTGCTAACCCCCTGACTAGCGATCTCATTTGCACTATTCCCTACCAAGGAGTATATAGTGCCACAGACATGCCATTGAAAGGTACAGGCTCTAGGCACGGAGGCAACACCCTTTTTTTAATTAATGTACCAAAGTTGTCACCTAGGACTGTCGAGGACCAAGAGTCCCGGACTAACAAGGTTATCCATTGGTTACGCTATCGACAGGAATGCCTCTCAGTCATACGTTCGGACATCCTAAAAACTGAAAGATGGAGTCCCCTTGGGTCAAACTCTGATGTAATTTCAATTGTGTTTTTAGATAAAATCATGGCAGGCCAACTCATTGACTTTGTTGCACGCGTGTGCCAGCACAAGGGGCAAATAAGAGGAGGCATTATGTTAGTCTCCAAACTAGTTGATCCAAAGCAGGCCCCGGTGTCTGGTCTTACTGCCCATATCAACAGAAGGGATACCAGGGAGCAAGGTGAATTCATGCACTATGGTTCTGTATGACTGTCTTCTACCCAGAAAGCTCTTATTGGGGACAACCTAGAGCAATCTCAAACAAATAGTTCTGATAAGATCACTTCAAATGAGACGAACAAAAAGGATCCTTCTCACACAACCTGACTGGAACTGACACTATTGGTTTATCCATAATGACTTGGAACTTAGCTGGCCTTGCGAGGAAACTGGACGATACAGACTGGGTCACTTATATAAAGTCCCAAGATGTGTGTCTCTTCCAAGAAACCTGGGTCGTGGGTCAAACCAGTATAGATGGGTTCCTCTCCTTCAATATCCCTGCTCAGCCATCGGAGAAAGCATCAGGTCGTGCTAAAGGGGGACTTTTAATTCTTTTGAACACAAAACTTCAATGTGATTAGAAGGTTTTAAAATTTGATTGTCCTGATCTGATGGGTTTACAAATTTCCTTCCAACAGAATTTTAACGTAATTCTTATTAATGTATACGCCCGATCTGTTTCACGTGGATCACAAACTAATTCCTATTTAATTATTGCTGGGGATGTAAATTGCACCTTTGAACCCTCTGTGCTTTTTAGCGATCTATAAGCGGAGGAGGACGAACTATGGGGGATTGCACAATTGAATGGTGATATCCCTTGCCCACGTTGTCGAGTTGCAGTCCAGCTAGCCTCACTATGTTTAAAGTTTGGCCTCAGGGCCTTTAATGGTCGTACTCCTTCTGATCTAAACCTTGCACCTACATTCCAACGAGGTTCCCAGACTAGTGTTATTGATTACTTCCTAGTAGATGTGCGACTTTGGCCATTATTGAGAGATATGAGGGTAGACTCCAGGTGTGAGAGCGACCACTATCCCCTGTTACTCACTCTTTCTGGGAATATTTTTGGTAGAACCCTGAATACGCAATTTACAATGGTCCCTCCCCCAATTTTAAACAATGCCTACACGAAGATAGGGTGGCCAAAAGTGTTGTTGAATCCCTATTTGTTATGCGAGATCTACCAAATGTTTTCTGATAACTTGTCAGCCTATGAAGATCTTGATCCTAAGGCTATTCCACTTCTTGGTATTCATGAAAACCTGATTGCCAAACTCCAAAGTATTTTTTACAAAAAGGTTATGGTAAGCCCGCGATGTGGGGTCTCGACTAATAATAGATGGTTCAACGATTCGTGTATGAGAGCCAAGTCTGGCCTAAAAAAGGCTATTAAGGATGGGACCCCGGGGGCAATTCAACAAGCTAGATGTGTGTGTATAAGAAGACAATTTCACAATCAAAGAAATCCTGGGAAGACTCTATTTGGCAGGAGTTGTTGGATGCCTCAAAAACAAATAATAACACGCTCTTCTGGGAATTGCTGACTAAATGCGAGAGAGGGGGTAGGTCTAATCGTAGGAACCACATTCAACCCGAAAGTTGGGTGGAGCACTTTTCTCTTCTTTATGAGGAAATTACCATTCTTGGGGCTCCTGATAGTGACAATGTGGGGTTAGATCCCCCCACTTCGCCAAATGCTAACCTTACTATTTCTCCCCCTGACGGGAGCCTATATGATCCAGAGGGTTACATTTGTTTCTCCTTAGAAGAAACGGCTGATGTTATCAACTCTATGAAACCTGGTAAAGCCCCAGGACCAGATAAAATCCCAGGCGATCTTTATAGATCCGAGCCATCCATATGGACCTGGTATATCAATTTGTTGTTGAATAAAATCGCAGAAGGAGGACAAATTCCTGTGACATGGAAGGGTGCCAAAATTATCCCCATCTTTAAAAAGGGTAACGCAAATCTCCCAACCAACTATAGACCGATTAGTCTAATCGATAACTTGCAAAAAATCTTCGCCAAACAGCTTTTAGGTAGACTATCGAGTTCGGTTATGGAACTGCAGATTCTTTCTCCGCTACAGGCGGGGTTCCGGCCATGGATAAGTACGGTAGACCAGGCCTTTAGGCTGGCAGTGTTACATTGGAAATATGTAGTCCTGGCAAAGCAAACCTTATATGTAGCATTTGTTGATTTGCGTTCTGCCTTTGATGTGGTCCCAAGAGAAAAGTTGTGGGAAGTGCTACACAAAATAGGGATACCATTTAATATAATCCACCTACTGAAACGCATGCATGAAGATACATATGCGCAAGTGAGGTGGGGCAATCAAGGTTGACTAATAAATTCCCCATTAAAAGGGGTGTCCGACAGGGTTGTATCCTAGCACCACTTCTGTTCACCCTATTTATTAATGAGGTGGTGCAAGAATTAAGGGCATGTCAGAATGATGCACCCACTTTAGTCGACCAGAAAATCCCCATTCTCCTCTTTGCAGATGACTCCCTACTCATCTCAAAAACCCCTATGGGCTTACAAATCCTTGTGGACAAATTCAATCTCTTTTGTCGGAATTCTGGTCTAGAGATGGAACCTGAAGAAAAACAAATTGATGGTGCTTCCCTCTGGCCCACGCAAGAAATGCATTACAAGGCTAGATGGCGTTATTTTGGATCAGGTTAGATCCATTGATTATCTGGGTGTGAGGCTTACTGATTCACTACAATGGGAGGAACAGGTCAGCAAGAGCGCGGGGCTTTTGCAACATCGGTCAGCACCCATACTGCGCCTTTATAGGAGCACGATGGCCAAAGCTGCATCCCCAGCAATAAAGATCTATGTGGCCAAGGCGCATGGTGCTGCTGTCTACGGTGCAGAGATTTGGGGCTTCTCTGATAGTAGTAGAATAACTAAAATTGAGAATAGTTTTGCACGGGCCTTATGTGCATGCCACATTAGCACCCCATTAATCCCCTTGTTTCTAGACTTGGGGTTTAAACAAATGTCTGACCTAATCATTCTACAACCCTTGCTGTACTGGGTGAGGCTATGGATAGTCCCCGAATTGGTCGTATATAAGTCCTCACTTCTAGAATTGCTAAAATGTTCTAATTCTACCTCCATCCCTTGGATCAAACACGTATCTATCTGGTTTTGTACATTAGGATTGAGAGACTTATGGGAGAACCCCCACCAACTTGAGAAGTCCCATGTAAAAGTATTGAAGTGCGTTTACTGGTCCTATATACGGAACAACTATATTTCTCACAAACTCAATGGTCGTTTAACTAATCTTTTTATTGATTTTAAATGGTACCCAGAGTTCGAACTATACCTAGATTTAATTCCTGACCTATTAGGCAAAAGACTGTATGCCAGATTCCGTTTTGGAACATTACCATTGATGACCCTGACAAGCAGATGGGGATCCAATACTACTTCTGACACTTGCCCTGTTTGTGGTAATTTCCCTGAAACAGTAGAACATTTCGGGGCATATTTATACTCCGTTTGCGCCGAATTTGCGTCGTTTTTTTCGACGCAAATTCGACGCAAAACTAACTCCATATTTATACTTTGGCGTTAGACGCGTCTAGCGCCAAAGTTCATGGAGTTAGCGTCATTTTTTGGCGTGAACACCTTCCTTGCGTTAATGATATGCAAGGTAGGCGTTCCCGTCTTAAAAAATGACTCCGATGCTATTGCGTCGGATTTATACTCCTGGGCAAAAATGACACCCGGGAGTGGGCGGGACTAAAAAACCCGCATTTGCGCCGGATTTTAGCGCCTGGGTCAGGGCAGGCGTTAAGGGACCTGTGGGCTCAGAATGAGCCCAGAGGTGCCCTCCCAAGCCCCCAGGGACACCCCCTGCCACCCTTGCCCACCCCAGGAGGACACCCAAGGATGGAGGGACCCACCCCAGGGAAGAAAAGGTAAGTTGTGGTAAGTATTTTTTTTAAAACAAATTTGTGGCATAGGGGGGCCTGATTTGTGCCCCCCTACATGCCACTATGCCCAATGGCCATGCCCAGGGGACAGAAGTCCCCTGGGCATGGCCATTGGGCAAGGGGGCATGACTCCTGTCTTTGCTAAGACAGGAGTCATTTTAATGGCGTCTGGGCGCCAAAATAAATGGCGCAAATCGGGTTAAGACGATTTTTTTGCCTCAGCCTGACTTGCCCCATTTTTGGACACCCAAACGCCATTTTTCCCTACGCCGGCGCTGCCTGGTGTACGTGTTTTTTTTTCACGCACACCAGGCAGCGCCGGTCGGCTAACGCCGGCTAACACCATTCAATAAATACGGCGCCCGCATGGTGCTTCAGAATGGCGTTAGCCGGCGCTAATTTTTTTGGCGCAAAACTGCGTTAGCGCAGTTTTGCGTTAAAAAGTATAAATATGGCCCATCATGTTTTTTTGTCCTGCTTACTTAGTCCCAAGGTCCAAATGGATCCGTAAAATTTGCCGGGAATTGTAGATGAGAAAATGTGACCTAGCTTTGAGGATTTTAAAAAGTCACAATTCTAATGTATTAATATATGCAGTAAGCAAGTTTTTAGTAGCGGCTTGGCGTATACGTAACTCTTATACAAACAATGATCTTAATTTGGATAATCAGGGATTTTATTTAATTCTATTTTATTTTATTTTTAAACTTGGTTGATGGTAGATTTGTACTGTTTTATTATGATGATTGCTTATCTTTGTACTCTATTGCTTTGATGGTCTGCTGGCCGAATAAAGCTTATTGTAAACACCATATGATAACAAAGTAGTATCATAGTAACTATGATTTAAGTGTTGAAACAATGATAGCCACTTTTTGAACAATCTCACATCAAATAACAAAATTGTCAAACAAGGATATAAATGTAGACAATATGAACCTTTAACAAAACACACAGATTTGTAGTACATGATACTACTTTCGTAAATGAAGTACCTTTGGTGTAGTCTTCTTATGCCCCTTCAAAGGAGTCTAAATTCTCAATGTATTTCATTAATATCATTCCTTGATCAATTGCTGATGATTGTTTACCTCCGGATGACATGGTATGTGTGGCAATCATGGTGGATTTGTTTGTGCTACTTGTTCTAGCTTTAGGAAGTTCTCCTTTTTATCTTTATGTTATGTGCTGCTTTGTTTGTCAACATTCTCTTGTCCTTGCTGTTTCAGTAAATATCTTCGTTCATGATCCTCTATCATCCTACAGAAATGCTTGCACACTTCCTCCATGTGCTGTAATCTGTGCTTCATTTTGTTATAAATTCTTGTTGCAGCAGAATCCCTGTTAGCTTGAGCCAATATATAAACAGTAAGGTTACTGTCATGAGAAACACAATCCTGACACATGCATCTATAATAACGTTTTAGTATACAATGGAATATCCATCAAAATTATGTTACTATTGACATATCTATACAACAGGGAAAAGTAGTTCTACCTAATCTATGGACTTCAACTGGTATTGTGATTTTAACAATCCTAATGATATTAATCTGCCTGTTAATGTAACTCTGCAGCTACCAATGCATGTCTATGTGCAACCGGTTGTAACTTTAATCAATCAATCAATACATTTGTAGAGCATTTTACCCACCCATGAGGGTCTCAAGGCACTGAGGGGAGGGGGATACTGCTACTTCTTGAATAGCCAGGTTTTGAGACACTTCATGAAAGTCAGCAGGTCAGCAGGTCTTGACACACATTACTGAATAGCAATAATGAGCAGCATCTTATATGAACAATTTTCTACACACAACTTTTGGTGTGGAAATGGCCTCCCCAAGAGGAATGTGCAACCTGGCCCTGAGTTGGCAAATGTACTGATGATAAACAGTGCAAACAATTTTGATTACACACACCTGCATGGTGAATATTTAGGTGATTTGGAACTGCAAATGGACCACAAGAAGGAAATATTAAGAGTGCAGATCCTGTCACCTGACAAGCAGACAGATAAGCAGCAGGAGTAGGGGAATTACTTTACTTCTTTAACCTAAGAGGAGGATTGTGGGCCCAGGCCTCCCACTTTCTCTGCTGGATGAGGATACATAATCCATGAAAACTATGAGAACCAGTTGATGAGTCTGGAGCACCAGGGCCTTTATCTTTGTCAAAACCAGTGTGCCCTGTGAATAAGAGGAGAGGGTTGGAGGGACTGGGTCCACTTCAGACCTATGCCTAGTGAACTCCTGTTGGCAGGTGTTATCAGATGGATGCAGCTCAATTGTCATGTAGGGCATGTGTCAGATAAAGCTGACAATTCACATATACCACGAGGGGCTATTGTGAGAAGTCTTTCATGTGGTAATCACCATTTCTTTGTAATTGAGTGTGCCTGAAGAAGATATGTCTGGACAGCATGCCATGAACAACCTTATTGTGTCAAAATTGCCAAAGCACATATTCTGTGATGAAGAGGTGACCCAGAATACCTGTGTGTTCACCCTGATTAGTGGAAGTCTGGCCTCAAAGGAGTTGAAATGGAAGGACTGAGGTCGGTTTGGCGAGGCACCACCACTCTGGCAGGTGGAAGGACACAGTCAGGCACTCGGTTAGGGTTCTAGTGGTTGGCGTTGCCTTGTTGGACCAAGTGAAAGAGGGAGGTATGCTCCAGGATGGGGGTTAGGGACATGAGAGCACATGGAGTGGCAAGGAATGACAACACAGGAGAGAACCTCAGAGGGATTACGTCAATTTGGGAGGACTGTTATGGCTGATGGAACAAGCAGAATGAGCCACTGAGGGAGTGTGGCAGGAGAGGGAAAGAGAACATGGAAACACACCAATGAGAATCCGGGAAGGCAGCACCATGTACTCTGAAAATGGGGAGAGGAAGGCCACCACTTTGGAGAGAAGCTCACAGGAAGAGGTTGCCACAGATTTTATCCAGTGGAGCAGAGGGTCACTGGGACTAGGGATGAGTGTTTGCTTATGCAGGACGTATTTTTGCTATTGTAACTTTGCAAGTGTGGCTGGGGTGATGGTGTTTATGTTTTCTGCTTTGCAGTATTTCTGTCAATACATTAAATAACAAGGAGCACCCTAATCACTAACAAAATATTACCTTAGATCCCTTGCAATATCTCCAATCATTTAGGAAGGAAACAATGGGACCATAGCAACTAAGAATTTTACACAAAGGTGTGGTATTGGGAAATCAATACAAGAGAGAAGAGAAATGGACCTCAGTATTTAAAAGCCCCTGTCTTTTAAAGGCCACAACCATCATGTCCACCTGAGAGGGTGAGAAATCCTAAAGGACCAGAGAAGAATTAAAGGAATGCCCAGAAGAGGCCCTGATGATAAAGAGTGTTCTGTTCATGGGAACCATTTTCCTTGTGTTATAAAACAAAATTACTACAATAAATCATGTTCACCCAGACGCCGCTGTCTGCACTCATCCATACTCCTTTTATAGTGGTGTCATAAGTGGGATTCAATTCACCTGTTGACAACAGGAGATGTAGAATACCCAACTTGTTACAATGGAGAACATGGAGTGGCAGCTGGCCGAAGGTCAACACCACCGACAGTTGGTGGTCCAGCAACAAACTTAAGCCGCTCCACAGGAACAAGAGGAATTGCACAAGTACTGAGAACTCAGGCCTCGATTATAGCCATGAACCAAAAGCTCAAGACACCACTATCCAATGCCTAGCCGATATCATAGCCAACATAAAGGTCCCAGTTCCGTATTACAGTAATATCAGTCTGCAGAGGATCCTATTTGTTTATTATTTTAGATGGGTTGCTATGTCTGCAGCCTAGCCCGCTGAATGCTGTAGTCAATATATTACCCCATCACAAAATAAAATGATGAACAGAGTGTTGAAACTTTTCAAACATTCACTCTCAGTCACAGATCTGGGTTTAATCCACTGTTGTTTTGCTTACTACATCACCCCAGTTTGGACACAGCAATATGCAAATCAGTCTTGACCCTCCTCTATATGGGGACAGTCCAGCATGAACTGTCAAGTTGGGTCCTCAATGGACAGAAAACAAGAGTCCTGGGTCCGGTGTCGGGATATCACCACTCATCAACCAGGCTTGCTTGAATCCAGTGGCACCACAAGCAAGGGACCCACATCTAGGCATACCCTAGCCACTTGGGGCACCATATCAACATCCAAAATAAAATGATGGACGGAGTGTTGAAACTTTTGAAACACTCATCCCCAATCACAGATGTCACAGATCTGGTGTTAATCCATCGTTATTTTGTTCTCCACGTCCTCCCAGTTTGGACACAGCTATATGCAAATCAGTCTTGATCCTGCTCCCTATGGGAACAGTCCGGATAGAATATAGTACTAGGCCATACTACCAAAATCATTTTCATATAACATATCTCAGAAACAGGAAGGTATTGGGACAGGAAGTTGCCCATAACACGATATGCTATTGGGACATATGTTCAGTAATCATAGTCCGTTTGAGTTTGTGCTCCGCCCACAACCCATGATACTTCTGGACATTGCGGCAGGGAATTGCATAGAGGAGGAGAATGAGGGGATGAACTTGTTAGATTATGCAGCTACTCTTAAAGAAAAAGAACACAGTTTATTGGAGGATGTCAGAAGTCAAATGGAAAAACACAAGAGAAACAGAAAGCCACCTATGACAGGAACAGTCAACTTAGAGACATATAGAGAGTGAAAAAGGTAAGGTCCTGGCCCTCCTTCCCTCCTCTGATAATAAACTCCTAGCAACCTGGCAAGGTCCTTAAAAATTGGTTGATAAAGTCACACCTGTAACTTATAAACTAGAAATACCACACTGGTCGAAGAGCAAGTAGGATATATATTAATCTCCTGAAGAGGTGGGAAACAGACTGTCAGAATGGGGAAGATGACTCCCATACTATTATGATAACTTACCCACGCCCACTAGATAGCTCCATCTTGCCACACGAAAACAGTTCACTCCGAAAAGAGATTCTCCTGGAAAAACCTTGATATCAGAACAAAAAGAACAAATTCAAAAGGTAATAAAAGCCTTCCCAGATGTTTTCTCTGGGAAACCCGGGTGCACCACCCTCATTAGTCATAACTTAGTAACTGAAAAAACTTGGGCAGTTCATCTTAAACCTTACAGAATACCTGAAGCTCCCAGAGCTTCTAAGGCAGAAGTCTGTAGTATGTTACAGGATGCTATTACCGAACCATCTAACAGTGCATGGTGTTTTCCAATAGTCCTGGTCCTAAAACCTGAGGGGTCCCTAAGATTCCTATTGGAAAATGGGTTATTAGTAAGGGCAGGTAAGTACCTACACTTAGTAATAGGCCACTAACCTCCACTTAGGTCTCAGTAAATTAAACCTAGCTTAACCCTTGGTAGCTTGGCAACGAGCGACAAGGCTTAACTTAGGAAACAAAGCGTAAAACATTCAAATGTCACAAAACAGTAATTAAATAAAACATAGGAAATAAAAATAGATTATGGCCCTCATTACAACATTGGCGGTAAATCCCGCTTACCACCGTGCAGAAGACCGCCAACACAACGCCACAGCCGCTGAATTCTGCCACAGCTATTACGACCCACAGATCGGAATCAGCCAAAATCCAGACACCCACACAAGTCCGCCACACCAAAGGTCAGTGATAAACTGGCGATAACAAAACCGAAACCGTCACGCCAACAAGAATATGCCCACACTATCACGACCCACGAATCCACGCAGCGGTCTTTCGACCGTGGTAAACCATAGGCGGTACACACTGCTGCGCTAAAAATACACACTCACTTACAAAACACTACCACATTGAACAATTCCTAATTAACACACACTTGATACACATACACACACCACTCCCACACACCCACACCACTATAAAACACCCGCCCACATCACCCACAAAACCTTACTACCTAAAATATTGACGAAGGCCAGAGAGACAGCACAGCAAAGACAACACCACCATACAGAGGCACACAACACCATCACACATACACATCCACACACAAAACACCACACACCCCTAAAAATCACCCCACACATCACAACACACACCACCTCACACATCACCCACACCACCCCCGGCACCGCAAAGACACCCCAGGTTTTCTGAGGAGGAGCTCAGGGTCATGGTGGAGGAAATCATCCTGGTAGAGCCACAGCTATTCGGATCATAGGTGCAGAACACCACCATAGCTAGGAAGATGGAGCTATGGCGCAGAATCGTGGACAGTATCAACGCAGTGGGACAGCACCCAAGAACACAGGATGACATCAGGAAGAGGTGGAACAACCTATGCGGAAAAGGTGCGTTCTGTGGTCTCAAGACACCACATTGCTGTTCAGAGGACTGGCGGCGGACCCGCACCTCCTCCCCCACAACTAACAACATGGGAGGAGCAGGTCTTGGCTATACTGCATCCTGAGGGCCTCGCAGGAGTAGCAGGAGGAATGGACTCTGGTAAGTTAAATCTTTAACTACTTCATCCCCCACCCTACCTGCATGCTAACACATACCCCCACCCTCACCCCCATCACTCCAACTCCTCACAAATGTCCCACTATCACAAACCACACAGCCCAACACCAAGCCCTGCATGCAACACCAAAGCATGGACACCCATCACCAATGCATGTCCACTGCACATACCCACACAGACCCCTAAACAATTAGCACACAAGGTCCTACACAGGAATGCAAGCACTGGGGTACAGGGTCACCCACCCATTGCACACCATGGAACACACAGATACTAAAACTATGCCTTTACACCACTGCAGGACCCCTACCAATGTCACCGGACAGGAGGTTCCAGACATGTCCACTCCCCCCACAGAAGAGGCCCACAGTGATGACAGCAGCTCTGTCCAACGGGATCTAGATGACCAGCCCGGCCCATCTGGGGCCTCGGGACATTCGGTTCCCCTCAGACGGCACAAGCCACAACAGAGCTTCCACCCTATGGAAACACCAGCACAGCACCCACCCAGCGGGCACATACCTCTGTCCCCAGGACACATCAAGCAGCTGTGTGTCCACCACTACAAGGAACCCAGGCTAACCCACCACCCCAACAACAACAGGGACCTGGGGGCAGTGGCAGTGGGAACACGGCTCAGGGGACAGAGGCCCAGGAACACAGGGGAACTGGGAGGGCTGCTGTGGTACAGGGGGAAGACAGGCCCAGGGAACCCACTCTCCACGAGGCCCTCATCAACATCATGGGAGCCTACCACCATTGCCAGGAGACGATGGCAACGGTACTTGCCAAGTTTCAGGAGACCCAGCGGCTGCAGGAGGAACAGTATTTGGTGTTCAGGGAGGAACTCAAATCCATCAATATCACCCTGGGCACCATTGTAGAGGTGCTGAAGGAACTCGTGAACACCAGGAGGGACACTGTGGAACCACAAGGGGCCCCTGACACTAGGCTGGACGATGAACTGCTCACCACCTCCGCCGGCCCTAGTGGACAGGAGGCACCACCACAGGACCACGACACCAGCACCTCACCCCCTGCAGATGGAGAACCACCCCACAAGCGGGCCCTGAGATCCAGAACAAAGACAGAGAACAATGCCAAGACCCCCGCCAAGAAATTAGACCACCCTGATTGTCATCCTTCTGTCCCACTTTGTCAACCTGTCCATCATTCAACTGCCCCGGCTCCACTTCCCATGCCCCTTTGGACAATGCACCTGTGAGACAAATAGACTGGACTCTGCCAAGGACATTCCTCCACCATCACCCCTGCCCATTTTACAACCCCCTCCACTATTTAGCACTTAAATAAACACCCTTAAATCAAAAAACTATCTGGAGTCAGTTTGTGCTTTCACAAATGTGTATTCGCAATAACTGAGGGAAATAGCAATATCCATTGTATTGTCAACATACCTATGTCACACAGCTCTAGTCCATGAGGAAACATAGCAGAGTTCACACAGTGGGACCCTCATCTGTGAAATCGAAAGGGAAAGTGACAAATCAGGGTCCATACACTGGGTGAAAGTGACAGACAGATGAGAGGTAGAACAAGTGTATCAGATGTAGCAGACAGTGATGTCTTCTTACCTGTGTCTCACTGGAAGTATTGATGAATCACGGTGTTTCTGTTGTCGATATCCTCTTCTTCTGCTTCCTCTTCTTCACTGTCCACAGGCTCCTCAGCTGCCACAACACCTGGACCATCATCCTGCAGAAAAGGCACCTGTCATCGCAAAGCCAAAGCAGACCACGATGATCTGGCACACCTTCTTTGGTGAGTAGAATAGGGAACCTCCCGTCATATGGAGGCACCTGAACCTGGCCTTCAGGAAGCCGAAGGTCCTCTCTATAACCCATGTGCCTCATTGTAGCGTTCCTCTGCCCTTGTCCTGGGATTCCTCACTGGGGTCAGTAGCCATGACAGGTTGGGGCACCCAGAGTCACCTGCAAATGTTGAGGGACAAGTGTTAGACACACACTAACCCTTAGGGACAACCCTAGACCCAGACAACTATTAACACTGTTTAGGGTCCATGTCCTCACCTAATAGCCATGCACGGTGCCTCTGGAGTTGCCCCATCACATAAGGGATGCTGCTATTCCTCAGAATGTAAGCGTCATGCACTGAGCCAGGAAATTTGGCATTCACATGGGAGATGTACTGGTCGGCCAAACACACCATCTGCACATTCATAGAATGGTAACTCTTCCGGTTTCTGTACACCTGTTCACTCCTGGGGGGGGGACCAAGGCCACATGTGTCCCATCAATGACACCTATGATGTTGGGGATATGTCCCAAAGCATAGAAATCACCTTTCACTGTAGGCAAATCCTCCACCTGAGGGAACACGATGTAGCTGGGCATGTGTTTCAGCAGGGCAGACAACACTTTGAACAACACGTTGGAGAACATAGGCTGGGACATCCCTGATGCTATGGCCACTGTCGTCCGAAAAGACCCACTTGCCAGGAAATGGAGTACTGACAGCACCTGCACTAGAGGGGGTATCCCTGTGGGATGGCGGATACCTGACATCAGGTCCGGCTCCAACTGGGAACACAGTTCATGGATTGTGGCACGGTCTAGTCTGTAGGTGACGATTACATGTCGCTGTTCCATTGTCGACAGGTCCACCAGCGGAGAGGACCTACACTGCAAGTGCTGCTGTGACCTCAGTCTGGAAGCGACAATGGCTAATGTGTCTGGGGAAAGGGCCCCTGCCTTCACCACGGAGGAGTTGGAGAAATTAGTGGATGGGGTCCTCCCCCAGTACACGCTACTCTACGGTCCTCCAGACAAACAGGTAAGTACACTGTGAGCATGCTGTATGGGCACTGCCTGCATGGAGTGGTGTGGATGTAAGATACGGGGGAGAATGAGGCGTGCATGAAACAACAGTGAGTGTATGTGCGTCATGGCTAGGGTAGGAACGCGGGCCAATGACTGTGACGGTCTGGATGGTTATATCTTCTCCTTTTCCCCTGTACTATTCCTGTAGGTCCTCGCCTACCAGAAGAAGGATATTTGGCGTGCCATCGCCAAGGAAGTCCGGACCCTGGGGGTCCACCACAGACAGAGCACCCACTGCCGGAAAAGATGGGAGGACATTCACCGCTGGAGCAAGACGACTGCAGAGGCCCAGCTGGGGATGGCCTCTCAACGTGGGAGGGGTGTCCGTCGCACCATGACCCCCCTGATGTTCCAGATCCTGGCGGTGGCGTACCCGGAGTTGGATGGACGCTTGAGAGCATCACAGCAGCCACAAGGGGGTGAGTACACTCTCATTCAGCTGAATCAGCTCGCATTGGAGGTGTCTGGGTGGGGGAGGTGGGCTGTGGGTACCCCTAGGCCAGGGTGAGTTTTGTAGGCAAGGTCCCTTCGTAAGGCAGGCAATGTGGCACCCCACCCCAGCAGTGTTAAGAGCCAACTACACCTAGTCAGGATCCTGTGACTTCCATGTGTGCAGCAATCGGGCATAGGCCTTGTACCCCGTGGCCCTGTGATTAATGAGGGAACTCTAAGTGCATGGCGTAGTGCAGTGGGCTGCTGTGTCTGTAGTGTCCGCCAACAGTAGCAGTATTGCATGCACTGAACATGTCTTTCTTCTGTCTCCCCCCCTTTATGTGGTCTCACTGTTCTTGTGTGCAATAGCATCATCAGGCGGAGGAGCAGTGGCATCGGAGCAGGAGGGAGCTGCATCCCACATGGCCCTGGAGGGCGAGACTATGGACTCCGAATTCACCAGTGGGTGCTCCACGGCGGGGACAGGAGCTGAGATCAGCGACACGGACTCCTCCTCGGATGGGAGCTCCGTTGCGGTGGCCGGCCCCTCTGTGCCCCCCGCATCTACAGGTACAGCCACCATCTCCCTACCAGCACCGCCCTCCTAGCAGCCCATCAGCGTGTGCCCGCTGGCCGCTCACCCAGGAGGGTGGGCATCTCCTTCGCCCCAGGCATCACAGCCCCTGCCCCTGTCAGCCCTGCTGCCCTCAGTGAGGAGGCCATTGACCTCCTCAGATCCCTCACTGTTGGGCAGTCTACCATTCTGAATGCCATCCAGGGTGTAGAGAGGCAGTTGCAACGACGAATGCATACCTGGAGGGCATTCATTCTGGTCAGGCAGCCCAACAGCGAGCTTTTCAGACTCTGGCCTCAGCACTGATGGCAGCCATTGTCCCAGTGTCCAGCCTCTCCCCTCCAACTTCCTCCACCCAGCCCCAATCCCCTGTACCTCAGCCTATCTCAAGCACACCATCAGACCAGCATGCACACACCACAACACACAAGGGTAGCTCTGGCAAAAATAAGCACCACACATCCCACAGGCACTCACACAAGTATCATAGCCATGCACACATACCAACATCCACTGCCTCCACTGTGTCCCCCTCCTCCTCGTCTCCCTCCTCCCTCCCCGTCAGGTCTCCACTCACATCTGCATGCACTACATCTTCAGCCACTACGTCCATCACCAGCACCCCCATCACCACACACCGCTCACTTGCACTCACCACCCCCACTACCATTCACACATCCCCGGTGTCCTGTCCCAATGTGTCTGTGAGCCCACCTCCCAAAGTACACAAACGCAGTCACACACCCACCCAACAGCCATCCACCTCACGACAGCAAACGTACACCTCCTACAACCACTACCTCTTTCTCCACTCCCAAACCCCCCCATCTACCCATCCCAGTGTGTCTAAAAAACTTCTCCTCAGCCACCACATCACCGGGAACAGTGGTGCCAGCAGTAACCGGCTTCTGGAGTGCGCCAAGCAGCAGGGCAGCCAGTGTGCCACAGAGCCAGACCACGGACAGTCCCCCACCTCAGAAACATCAGAAGTTAGCCACAGCCCGGAGGGAGAAGGGCAAAACACCTGCCAGTAAGGGCTCTCCCAGGACTACACCTGGGAGTGGCAATCCAGGGTGGGGAAGGGGCAGAGAAAGAAAGGGAAGTTGCCGCCAACCTGCACGGCGGACAAGACCGCCACCAGCACCACTTCCCAGGACACCGCCGCCACCAGCACAGCTTCCCAGGACACCGACGCCACCAGCACCGCTTCCCAGGACACCGCCACCACCAGCACCGGTGCCAAGGACATCGCCACCACCAGCACTGCTGCCAAGGACACTGCCGCCACCAGCACTGCTTCCAGGGACAGACACCGCCACCACCAGCACTGCTGCCAAGGACACCGCCACCACCAGCACCGCTTTCAAGGACACCGCCGCCACCAGTGCCTCTGCCAAGGACACCGCCGCCACCAGCACCGCTGCCAAGGACACCGCCGCCACCAGCGCCTCTGCCAAGGACTGCGCCGCCACCAGCACCGCTGCCAAGGACACCGCCGCCACCAGTACGCTCACTGAGCCACCCACCAGCACCGCAGGCCCATGAGCCATGCAAGCACCGCCGCTACTGAGGCCGCCGCAAGCACCACCAACGGCCACGCCACATCATGTGCCAGTAGCACCACCGCAAACATGGCTGCAATCCCCAGTAGTCAGTCGTACGAAGCTGGTGTTCAGTTTCAGGGGCCTGGACAGCTTCCATGTAGGCCCACCGTCAGTGGAGAAAGGCATCCACTACCTCAGTCCTTGGCAGAATGAAGTACTCAGGGCACAAAGCCCCCTCCAGAACCAGTGGAGAAAGGCATCCACTGCCTCAGTCCATGGCAGGATGAATCACTCAGGGCACAAAGCCCCCTCCAGAACCAGTGGAGAAAGGCATCCTCTACCTCAGTCCTTGGCAGAATGAAGCACTCTGGGCACAAAGCCCCCTCCATAACCAGTGGAGAGTTTCATCCACTACCTCTGTCCTTGGCAGGATGAAGCACTCTGGGCACAAAGCCCCCTCCAGAACCAGTGGAGAAAGGCATCCACTACCTCTGTCCTTGGCAGGATGAAGCACTCTGGGCACAAAGCCCCCTCCAAAACCAGTGGAGAGTTACATCCACTACCTCAGTCCTTGGTACGATGAAGCACTCTGGGCACAAAGCCCTCTCCAGAACCAGTGGAGAGTTACATCCACTACCTCTGTCCTTGGCAGGATGAAGCACTCTGGGCACAAAGCCCCCTCTAGAACCAGTGGAGAAAGGCATCCACTTGAGAGACTGTGGCTTTGCACTCCCGAGGATGCAGCAGTGAGCAACCAACCCACTGTAAAGACTTGTGAGACTGTGGCTTTGTACTCCCCAGTATGCAGCAGTGGGTAACCCAACCACTGTAAAGACTTGTGAGACTGTGGCTTTGCACTCCCCAGGATGCAGCAGTGGGCAACCCACCCACTGTAAAGAATTGTGAGACTGTGGCTTTGCAATCCCCAGGATGCAACAGTGGGCAACTCACCCACTGTAAAGACTTGTGAGACTGTGGCTTTGCACTCCCTAGGATGCAGCAGTGGGCAAACCACCCACAGTAAAGACTTGTGAGACTGTGGCTTTGCACTCCCCAGGATACATCAATGGGCATGGAACCCCCTCATGGATCTGGGGTCGTGCACTCATCCGGCTGAGGTGCCCCCCCTTCCCTTCCCCCTGAGGTGCCTGTTTTATTTCGATCTGATGCCCCTGCAGTGTTCTCTTCGTTTTGGTCTGGTATCTTGTGTGGGCCTCACCCATGCATTTTGGGCCCAGTGGTCCACGGACTATGTATGTGCAGTACATGGACTTGAATTTTTGGTGTATATATTTGTTAATAGTGTATATATATTTTATAAGTACTGGATTTTTATTGATTACAGTTGTTCAACTCATTTCCTTTTGTCCTTGTATTCTTCCGGGGGGGTGGGAGGTGTAAATGTAATGTATCAACATGTACTTGTGTGTGTGTTGTAGTGGGTGAGGGTAGGGGTGGCGGTGTTTCGTGTTGCGTGTGTGTGTCACTCTCTTTTCCCTCCCCCCTCCCCTGTGTCGTAGGTGCAGTACTCACCGTGGTCTTCTCTGCCGGCGTTCGTGCTCCTGGTAGAGGAGCAGGAAGAATGGCAGAATATGGAGTTCCGGCTCTATGGCATCCTGGTTCCTCGTGGGGTGTGTAGAGGTGAGCGTTTCCCCTTCCAAGTCCTGTTTCCGCCGTGTTTTTGTTCGCGGTGAATCCACCCCGGAAAAGGTGGCGGATTGGCCTCTCATGATACTGTGGGCGGTACATTGTCTTCCGCCTGTCTGTTGGCGGTGACCGCCATGCTGTTTGTTTGTACCGCCATGGCGGTCGAAGTGTTAAAGTGGCTGTCTATGTTGGCGGTTTCCGCCACGGTCGTGATTCCATTTTTCTTTTACCACCGGCCTGTTGGCGGTTTTACCGCCGCTTTAACACCGACCACCAGGGTTGTAATGAGGGCCTATATTTTTATCTTTAAAATGTCACCAAAACGAATAAAATCGGATAAGGAGAACCAGAGATATGAATTCTTAAAGAATTAATGCTTTCTAGTATATAGAAGTAACTAGCGCTCGAAGGGTTAAAAAAGGTCACACTGGAAAGGAACAAAGTCCAGAGTTCAGACCACCCACGAGGGAACACTGTCACACTTACTTTCAGAAGTGTTTGATTCAGAAAAGTGGTCCACAGCACCAGCCAAGGGTTCAGAGGCTCTTGTGTGCCTCTTGGGGTCTGGGACTACAACTCCCACAATGCACCTCTTCAACTTATGGAGTTGCTCCAAACGTCTCCAAACTTCCGGATCTTCTTCCAGAGGTCCTTTTTGTGTCCTGGAAGTGTCCACAACTTGATCCAAGGTTCCAGGAGCTCTGAGTTGCTCCTTGGGAGTTGGGAATACAATTCCCAGAATGCAACTGGTCAGAATCCTCAAATGGCCACTGGACGCTGGTCAGCTGGGCTCTGCTTGCAGGACTTGATGCAGGGGACTCTGGGCAGCTCCTTTGCATCTGTAGCAAACCGGGAGTCCCTTCTTGAAGCAGTAGAAGACGGGTAAAGTCCTTTCAGTGGCGAAGCTCAAGTGTGTAGCTGGTGCAGTCCTCCAGAATGCAGTGTCCAGGTGCAGGTCGGGGGTCCAGCAGGGCAGTCCTTCTTCTCCTGTAGTTCTTCCTTGTTGAAATCTGATAGGGATCTGAGGTGTGGGTGCAGGTCTGCCAGTTTTATACTTGCTCCTGGGTGAAAAACAGGGGGGTCCTGGTTCTCCAATCAGGGGCAGGGTCCTCCCCCCTGTGATGACCACTTCCTGGGAAGTGTGGCAAAAATCAATCCCAGGGAGCAACATTCCTCAAAAATCTATCATGGCTGAAAGTGACTTTTGGAGGTTACATCTGGCTGAGCCCACCCACTGGTATGGCTCAAAATCCTAAACACACCCCTTTCCTGCCCTCTCCTAATTTAATCAAGAGGGCACCTAATTGTCTGCATTTGCAGGATGTGAGGATGTTGTGGGTTGCTCAAAATGTCCTTCTCTGCCTTTGAAGACCAGTTTGGCAGCCCTCCCCCTTCCTTCTTCCCCATCTGCTGAGGGGAGATCTCCTTCCCCATTCACATCTCTTTGTGTGGAGCCAGGCTACTTCACACCTCATCACGGCAGCCTGACCAGGCTGCCAGGGGCGGGCCAATCAGAGGAAAGCAGCAAAAACACTGCAGGGCTGAAGTTGGCAACTTTTCAGGTAAAATTTAAAACTCTTTACCTGAACAAGTTGTATTAAATCCCAGAACTGGAAGTTGTGGGATTTATTATAACAATTAATTTGTTACCAAACTTTTGGTATCTGTTACTTAAGGGGATTTTTAAAATTAAAATAAAGTCTCCCCATTCTAGCCTATGGAGGCCATTCACTACAATGAGGGAAAAACAAACAAGTCTGTTTTACTTCACCAGGGCTTATAAAACTATTTTTATAAGGTCCCTGCTTATAGTTGCATGGCACCCACTGCTAGGGGCACATAAGGCCAACCTTAGGGGTAACTTATATGTAAAAATAAGGTAGTTTAAGACTTTGGAACTACTTTTAATTTCAAACTCGAATTTGCATGTAACTTTAGCTCAAAAGCAGACAGCAAGGCAGGTCTGCCTTTAAAATGACACTGGGCACCTCTGCAGTGCACCTATGGGTGAACTACCTACGCTAGGGTGCCTAAACCTACATGCCATACCATATACTAGGGGCTTATAGGTAGGTTGACTCAGTCAATTATAATTAGCCTAATTTGCATACTGATTTTGCACAGAGCACAGGCCCTGGGACTGGTCAGCAGTACCCAGGGCACCATCAGAATCAGGAAAACACCAGCAAAAAAGTAAAATGGGGGCAAAAAGTTAGGGGGCCTCTGCAATCAGCCCTGTTCTCTCACATAAGCCCGCCCCAGCCCACGTGCCCAGGAGACTCAGCCCATTCTGGGGAGAGTCTTCCTGGCTTGTCAGGCAAGGAAGACAGTGAAGAGAACAGGCTGTCCTTTTGCAGGGCCTACTCTGCCTTACATCATTCTGCCATGGTCACTCTCTCTGGGTAGTGAATCCATCCCAACAGTGAAAGGACCCATCTCAAACTGAAATGTCCCTCTGGGGGGGGGTCTTCCTCCTCTCTCTCTGCCAACTTGGGAAGGGAGGTGCCCACCTCCCCTACCCCTAACTTTGCTAGGGCGACACCTAGCTTACCCAAAGAGGTCACCCAACACTTGAGCAACCCCACCATGACCAACAGGGTCAGGGGAACTACTTTGCTTTTGGCCCTGGGGTTTACCTCCCAGGCCGAGTGCAGTGCTGCCAGGAAGGCTAACACCCAGCAGAGGCTAATGACAGCTGTCAGTACCCAGAACCACACCATAAGTTCGCCACTGACAAGTGGCTGAGGTGCTTTAGGGGCAACTGTGGGGTCCTGGCACCCCAATGGCTGTCTAGAGTGGGGTGCTACCATCTCCTGTGGCAGACACCCTCCTTCCACTCTCCCTTCTGTCAGTGCAGGGGCAACACCCTGCATCTGGACAGCTGCCTGACTATTCAAGACTTTCTTGGCATCAGGTGAGGCCTCACCAGTGCTAACTCCGGGCTCTCCCCTACTGGGGCAGAAGGCCTTTGGCTCCCTGGAACTCTCTTTAAGAGTGTCCCGCCCTTCCTTTTCTTCTTTCCTTTTCTTGGGGACCCCTGTCTCCTAACTGTAGGGACTGACTCCCCAGGACTTGGGTTGGGGGGCGCCATGGGCTCACCTCTGGGAAGTCATTGCCCAGGATACAATCAAGGGGGAGGTCAGCACTGACAACCACCCTAAACCAGCCAAGGATACCCTCCCTGTCTAGGGGCACTATGGCTACAGGTTTGGAGGTGACCTACCCTGTGATTATCCTGACTTTCCAGGTCTCTCCTGGGACATACATGTCTGGGGTCACTAACCGGTCACTCACTATAGTGTGACTGGCACAGGTGTCTATCAGGCCGGTGGTAGGGATCCCATTCACTGGAATGGGGTGAAAGTGCCTACTCCCACCCTCAGGGATCACCAGCTTACCATCTGGTCCTGTCTCTCAGCCCAATGCTAGGAGGACCTCATCATCTGAGGAGTCCTCCTGCATGGATACACTGGGCAGCCCAGTGCTAACCACCTTCTTTGGACAGGCTGCATCTCATCTGAAGTGACCTGTGTACTGACAGTCAAAGCAAGCCTTACTGTCCAAGAGTTTTTTTTAACCCTGGGTCTCCCTGTCTCTGCTTGTCAGAGTGGGAATGGGATTTACTCCCCTCCTTCTTAGGGTTCTGGGGTACATAGGGAGTCTCTGTGGTGGGCTTACCACCTCCTTCCTTAGGTTTTTGGGGACCTTAACCCCCCCCCTTTTTAGACTCTCCCCCCTGGGACTTGACAATTGCCCTGGTTCTCAACCACTCATCAGCTGCCTCCCCCAGCTCTCTTGGGTTGGTCAGCTTAGAGTCCACTAGATGCTGGCATAACCTTTCTTGATACAATTGGTCAAGATGTGTTCTCTCATGATCAGATTGTATAACCCGTCATAAGTATTTACTTTGTTACCATGAATCCAGCCCTCTACTGCCTTAAGTGAGGTGTCTACAAAGTCAACCCAAGACTGGGTATTGACCTTCTGGGTGTCCCTGAACTTCATCCTATACTGCTCTGGGGTCAGACCAAATGTTTTAGTTAACCATCCCTTAATACTGGTGTATGAATCTGCCTCCTCCTCCCTCAAGGTTAGTAGCCTATTCCTCCCAGAGTTGGGGACCAACTCCCAAAGAAGTGAACCCCAGTACTGAGGCTTAACTCCCCTCATCTGGAGGGCCTTCTCAAAGGCCCCCTGCAACTTATCTATGTCATCCCCCTCTACATAGGCAGGAACTACCCCCTTGGGTAATCTGGGGCAAACCCCCCACCCATGGACACCTCAGCTTCTCTGTCACTGTAACCATCTCTTTTCTCTTTCCTTTCCCACTTTTTCTTTTCTTGGGCCAGCTTCTATGCCTCCAAAGCTATAAATGCTAGCTGGGCCTCCAGCTCTCTTTCCCTGAGGGACATGTTCTCTCCTCCTGAAGGGACCCCCTTCCCTCAACTAGCTTTGAGTATGACCCTACAGACTGTGTGTAGTGAGGACCGGTCTTCCTCCTCTTCACTTAGGCTCAGATGCCCTACCTCTCCTGAGTGGTAGGAGCTAGCATCCTCCCCTGCTTCTCCTCCTCTGGAGCTTCCTCTGAGCCTACTTGACTTCTTGGGCCTCAGACCATGATGTCAGGGATTTAATCAGGCCATGCTTCCTGAGGTCAGTGGTAGCTGGAAACCCCCTTGCAGTACACAACCCACTAAGCTGGATTACTGTCAATGTGGGTAGGGAAGCCAGATCAAGCCCTATGGTTCCCTAGTTTTGTGTCAACAAAAACATTTTGCAAAAATTGGAAAAATGAATTTAGAAAAATCACAAAAATTCAATAGTTGAAATTAATCCAAATTAAAAATTAAAAGAAATTTTTGCACTAGGACAATTTAAAAGATTTTAAATTTATTTTACTTAAAATTGTAACGTGGTACTGAACACAAGTACAGGATCCTACCACTGCGCACCAAAAATGTTGGAAAATGGGTTATTGGTAAGGGCAGGTAAGTACCTACACTTAGCAATAGGCCACTAACCTCCACTTAGGTCCAGTTAGGTCTCAGTAAATTAAACCTAGCTCAACCCTTGGTAGCCTGGCAATGAGCGATAAGGCTTAACTCAGGAGACAAAGCTTAAAGCATTAAAATATCACAAAACAGTAATTAAATAAAACACAGGAAACAGTTTAAAAATCCCAAATCAATTTATAACAGTAGATTATATTTTTATCTTTAAAATGACACCAAAACGAATAAAATCAGATAAGGGGAACCAGAGATATGATTTTTTTAAGAATTAATGCTTTCTAGCGCATAGAAGCAACTAGTGCTCAAAGTGTTCAAAAAGGTCACACTGGAAAGGAACAAAGACCAGAGTTCAGGCCACCCATGAGGTAACACTGTCACACTTACTTTCAGAAGTGTTTGATTCAGGAAAGTAGTCCACAGCACCAGTCAAGGGTTCAGAGGCTCTGGGTGCCTCTTGGGGTTTGGGACTACAACTCCCACAATACACCTCTTCAACTTATGGAGTTGCTCCAAAGGTCTTCAGACTTCTGGACCTTCTTCCATAGGTCCTTTTTGTGTCCTTGAAGTGTCCACAACTTGATCCAAGGTTCCAGGAGCTCTGAGTTGCTCCTTGGGAGTTGGTACTACAATTCCCAGAATGCACCTGGTCAGAATCCTCAAAGGGACACTGGACGCTGGTCAGCTGGGCTCTGCTTTTAGGACTTGATGCAGGGGACTATGGGCAGCTTGTTTGTACCTGTAGCAAACAGGGAGTCCCATCTTGAAGCAGTAGAAGACAGGTAAAGTCCTTTCAGTGGTGAAGCCCAAGTGTGCAGCTGGTGCAGTCCTCTAGAGTGCAGTGTCCAGATGAAGGTCAGGAGCCCACCAGGGCAGTCCTTCTTCTCCTGTAGTTCTTCCATGTTGGAATCTGATAGGGATCTGAGGTGTGGGTGCAGGTCTGCCAGTTTTATCCTTGCTCCTGGGTGAAAAACAGGGTGTTCCTAGTTCTCCAATCAGGGGCAGGGTCCTTCCCCCTGTGATGACCACTTCCTGAGAAGTGTCGCAAAAAACAATCCCAGGGAGCAGCATTCCTCAAAAACCCATCATGGCTGAAAGTGATATTTGGAGGTTACATATGGCTGAGACCACCCACTGGTGTGGTTAAAAATCATAAACACACCCCTCTCCTGCCCTCTCCTGATCTAATCAAGGGTGCACCTAATTGTCTGGGTTTGCATGACGTGAGGGTATTGCTGGGTTGCTCCACATGTCCTTCTCTGCCTTTGAAGACCAGTTTGGCAGCCCTCCCCCTTCCTGCTTCCCCATCTGCTGAGGGGAGATCTCCTCCCCCAGGCACATTTCTTTGTGTGGAGCCAGGCCACTTCACACCTCATCAAGGCAGCCTGGCCAGGCTGCAAGGGGCTGGCCAATCAGGGCAAAGCAGCAAAAACACTGCAGAACTGAAGTTGGCAACTTTTCAGGTAAAGTTTAAAACTCTTTACCTGAACAAGTTATATTAAATCCAACAACTGGAAGTTGTGGCATTTATTATAACAATTAAACTGATACCAAAGTGCTGGTATCTATTACTTAAGGGGATTTTTAAAATTAAAATAAAGTCTCCTCATTCTAGCCTATGGAGGAAATTCACTACAATGAGGGAAACACGAATTTGTCTGTTTTACCTCACCAGGGCTTAAAAAACTATTTTTATAATATCCCTGCTTATAGGTACATGACACCCAGCCCTGGGGGGCACATAGGACACACCTTAGGGGTGACTTATATGTAGAAATAAGGTAGTTTAAGACTTTGGAACTACTTTTAATTCCAAACTTGAATTTGCATGTCACTTTATCTCAAAAGCAGCCAGCAAGGCAAGCCTGCCTTTAAAATGACACTGGGCACCTCAGCAGTGCACCTATGGGTGCACTACCTATGCTAGGGTCCCTAAACCTACATGCCCTACCATATACTAGGGACTGATAGGTAGGTTGACTTAGCCAATTATAATTAGCCTAATTTGCATACTGATTTTAGACAGCACACAGGCCCTGGGACTGGATAGCAGTACCCAGGGCACCATGAGAGTCAAGAAAACACCAGCAAAAAGAGAAAAATGGGGGCAAAACATTAGGGGGCCTCTGCAGTCAGCCCTGTTCTCTCACAATTCTGCATATATTTCAGACAGGTGAATAAAGGGTCTAAATTTGTCGTGTATCTTATGCCCAAGTGTCGATGAGTTTGTTGAAAACTTAGGGTTAGCTTCTTATCTCACCACCCTATATTTAACCAAGGGCTACTTGCAGATTCCCCTGTCTCCTGTAAGCCAATAAAAAGACAGCATTTACCACTCCTACAGACCTATATCAGTTTACATTTCTGCCCTTTGGGTTGCATGAAGCCCCTGCTTCTTTTCAGTGGCTCATGGGCATAGCACCACCTGTGAACACCACCTTTTATAATTGAGAGTGATATTATAGACTTTACGTGAAGCAGGTCTTACTGTTAATCCTGCCGAATGTGTATGGTTGCCACTGATTCCATTCGATACCTAGATGATCACATCCAGAAGGGACAGATTTGACTTCAAGTAGGTAAGGTACAAGCCATCTATTATCTTCCCAGACCACAGGATAGGAAGGGGGTCCATTCTTTTTGGGGGCTGGTTGAATACTATTGGAGGTTTATCATCTATTTTGCTGAGAAAGATGCTCCCTTGACAGACCTTTTGCTTAAAATCCGTCCTAATAAAATTTCAGGATGAACACAAGAGTAACATGATAGCTTTGAATCACTCAAAAGTATTCTGTGCACTGAGCCGGTCTTACATTGTCCTCATTTTACACAGCCCTTCCTTTTACAGACAGATGACACAGACAGGGTGCTTGGAGCTGTTCTCTCCCAGCCAGATGGAGAGGAGGAGTTACACCCTATTGTCTACATTAGCCGGAAACTCCTCCCCCTCAAGCGCCATTATCCACCAATTGAGAAGGAATGCTTGGCCATAAAATCAGCCGTGGAAGCGCTTCAATACTACTTATTGGCCGTCCGTTTGTGTTACTTACAGGGCATCCTCCTTTGGTACGGCTGTCTCATCATAAGGATACCAATGATAGAATCCTCTGCTGGATTTTAGCCCTTCAACCTTTTTCGTCTCAGATTTCTCACCTTCTTAGGAAACTGCAATGCACAGCTGACTATCTTTCCTGAACACCTGTGTCCTCAGGGCCTCATTGGTCATACCTGGGAGGAGGGTATTGTGGCAAGGCACGTTGGCAGGTGGAAAAACACAGTCGGGACCCCGGGGGAATCACTGAATGTTTAATTAGCGTTTTGGTAGTGGGTGCTGCCCTGTTGAACCAAGTGAAAGAGGGCTGTCTGCTCTAGAACTAGGTCAGGTATGCAATAGCAGACAGAGTGGCCATAAAGGACAACACATGAGCGAACCTCAGAGGTTTATCATCAGGTCAAGAGGACAATTGCAGCCGATGGAACAAGTGGAAGTAGCCAACGAGGGAGTGCAGCAGGAGAGGGAAAACAAGCATCGAAGCTCGCCGATAAGATTCTGGGAAGATGGTATCATGGACTCCAACAACAGGGAGAAGAAGGTCATTCCTTGGAGAGAGGTCCATAAGATGAGGTTGCCATGGCTCTCATCCTAAGCTGCAGCCCCAGGCCTCAGGCAAGTAGAGCAAAGCGCCACGGGGAGTAGGGACAGGAGTTGGCTTAAGTGGGAATTATTGTTGGGATTTTAACCTTTCATAGGTGGCTAGGGTGACGATGTTTATTTTGTTTGTTTTCCAGTATTTCTGTCAAAACTTAAATCAATGAGGAGCACCTCAATCACTAACAAAAGGTTGTTTTTGATCCCCTACAAAAAAAAACCCATCACTTCCTAAGAATCCCAATCCTTTACAAAGGACTCAATGGGACTATAGAAGCTAAGAATTGTGCACAGCAGTGTGGTATTATGAAATATATATATGAGAGAAGAGAAATAGACCTGAGTATTTAAAGACCACTGTCTTTACATCTCTGAGGTTACAGCCACAACGTCCACCTGAGAGGGAGAGAAATCCTAAAGAACCAGAGAAGAATTAAAGGAATGCCCAGTAGAAGACCTGATGATTAAGAGTGTACTGTTCATGGGAACCATTTTTCTCGTGCTATAAAACAAAATTACTACAATAAATCACATTCACCACTACGTCGCCTGGACTCATCCATACTCCTAGTATACCAGTGTATGATCCAGCACCCCTGGCTGGGACAAAGGTTTTGCATCAAATGTTAGCACCGTTTGAAAGGAGGAATTAAAAGGAAAAATGTTTTCATTTTTCCTTTCTTGTCCTTCTTTGCATGTGTGCTGCACACTGCAGCACAGATACAAAGTTGAGAAGTTTAACATTAAGTCTAAGCATAGCGTATTATTTTAGACTGGAAGGCTATCTTTCCAGTACAAATTCTATGCTAGACTCATGCAGACACACTTGCCCTCTGGTGCTAATATGTGTGTGTGGTGCACCACAGTTAAAAATCTGGCCTGGTGTTCTGGTGTTATGGAGAAGGGAGGATAGAGCCATATCTCTGTAGATATGGTGCTCTCCTTCTCCCTCACTGTGACACAACGCAGCTAAGAATCTTTGGCTGCTGCATCGCATTGCCTGGCTTCTTTGTAAATCAGGCCCATAATACTGCAAAGACAAAAGTATATTTTCACGTAACTAATATTATAAATTAAGTTAGAATTCAGGATTAACATTACTCTATGTATATGTCAATACATAGGTCCATTGACTTCAATTCTAACATGATGAAGGAAATCATTCTGACGTGTTACCATATCTGACCAGCGATGTTGCACCTGTTGCATGATCTGCTCAACTCCACTATCTTCACTCACCCAATAAGCAAATATATTCCACCGAACATGTCTATCTTGAAGTGGAAATCCCTGGCCAACACATCATCCTGCTTGAAGGACTCATGGCAGATACTGTGCTACAGAATACAGTAACACCCCTGTTTCCTTGGCATTGAAGACATTCATGATGTTGCTGCAGCTTGCACCTTCCTGTGATTGCTCACATTGTTTTGACATCTCTAAAACCTATACAGGATTCTAATGATTTTTAATACAATTCTGATTGCTGTGGACATTATTTTCCAGTGCTGTCCTCATATCTGGGTTTCACATTTTGAGATGATTAATGTCAATACGGAATGTACTGATGTGTAACTTATTTTTCCATGTGCATAATTATTGATACTTTTTTTATTTATGTATATTATTTTTTATATGCATATAATATTACCACCAGTGCATATACAGTATGTGTACACCATGTATAACCCTGGATTTGGCACTATGGTACCAGTTCATAAAACTAAATAAGAGGACACAAAACAACATTCCAGGGGAACAACCTGTAATGTCACTCACAGTACAGTCAGGTTGTAACAAGGCCTAATAAAGATGATCACAAATAGCTGTATCTGAAAGCATCAGACAATAAACCAAACAAATCTCCAGACTTCTCTCCCCAGTCCACAGCATCTACTCCCCCCAACTGAGCAATCCTGAAAAAATACAATAGGAAGGCAGCGTTCTTCCAGCTTCACGCAGAGTGTGTTCATCCTAGGTGGTCAGTACACATTCAGGGGTTCATTAACAGGAGCCCAGTAGTGAGGTATCTCCTTATGAGGGACTGAGAAAAGCCAGACATCCCTCCATGGAGCACCTAGTCATAGGTCTTCTACCCTGGTACACTTTGCAGAGTTAAGTTAAGTAATCCCTTCCCATGTTGCCCATTGCAAGACTTCTGCTCACTAGCCCTCCAATCAAGGACCCTCTGCGTGTTTTCAGTGCATCATAAATCTATTCTGGGCAAGCACCAACACTAGTTCAATGAACAAGATGTTGATTTTGTGTTTAGCAGGTCTAGGGTATAGGCTACCAAAACAAAAACATGACATGGACGTCAAGGGTGCCATTGGTAGTTGCGGTCAATAGGTATGCTATGTAAAAATGTATGGCTTTGAAACGGCTGTTCCATGTAAATGATATTTTGAAGGGGACCCGCATCTATGTCCCAGCATACCTGTAACTCTGTAAGGAGGAACATACATCCTCATGCAGCATGTTGTAAAATCCCAGGACTGCACAACAGGTGTCAGAGGTGTCACACAAGAAGCAGCAACTATGGAGCAGTCAGGACTGCACACCTTGCCCTCCCCAGATCATGTTCCTCACTGCAGTCAGGGTATCATATGCAGGAACAGATCTGCTGGGATATCAAAATTCACTCATAATTCTGAAAATGGTTGCAGAACAGCATCTGTGCACAGTGGCTTTGTGGTCAAACATTGTAGTCATTCTACATGTTCCACTACGCTTTTCTTTGCATCCAGAAGTTCATTCTAGAGGTCCAGTCTGTCTGGCTGTAAATGTTCTAGATCCCTAATGGTCAGCTCATGAACAACAATATCCCTCAATAGAGTTTTCCTGACCCCTGTAGACTCCAACAAACAGTGCCCCGAATGCCTTTAAAGGCCTCCCACTCCACAAGTGGATAGGAGCCAGCATTCTCATCATATTAATACTGAATACCCTCACTAATGGACTTGCAGACCGTGAGGTTCTCAAGGCTCACTGCTTCCAGGTGCCAACTAGGAATGTAAGTGTCTGTCCGTCACCATTTGAAAGTCAGTTATAGGGATTATGGTTGGCGACGGTTCTGGTCATATAATCTGTTGCGGTGATGGCCCCTAGCTTATCAGGAGAACACAATAAGTTGTCAAGGCATGCATGCTTGAATGAAATGACTAATCCCAATTACAAAACTAATATATTGACCATCAAACCAGCATGCAAAGACAGAGTAATGCCCCTCTGCAAACATTCTGCTACTATCATGCTGAAACAGATACAATAGAAATCTTATGGGCAGCATCAGGTCTCAGAACATGTCAACTATCCCGAGAACTCTACCCCAAATTAACAATCCAGTCACATTTCTTCCACCACCCAATATGTCTCTACCCATATACACTATACTTCCAGACTAGAGCAAAGATAGGCCAGATTATACAGCAGAATCTGCTCACTGTGCTGCCCCCAAAAGCATTCATAGCTCCCAGCTGAAAGCTCCTCAAGATGGTGACCTTTTGGGTCACTTACACCTCTCCCCTGAATGCACCCCATATGTTATTGTTCTAGAGGGTATGTCCTCACTGGAGGAAAGTGACCGAGAGGACTGGCGTGGCCTCAAATATATAGTAGCCCAATTGTGCAGAAAAAATGCAGGATGTCTGATGGATATAGTTGATGACATTATACTGACATGAAGAGTACTGTGGAGCTCCTTGGAATGTGGCCTCAAAATATGATTTTCTGCACAACTAAGGCAACTATATCTGCCAACTTAAATGTGGGAGAGTCCCTTCTGAATCAGTACCAGATAAGTGCTCACAAAACATTGTATCACTGTCTTCCTCTCACCCAAACGAGAGGGGCGAGAGAGAGATACTGATGTAATGTTTCGCAGAAAATCATGATTTTGTTCACAGAACTCAGCAGATACAATCTTTGCAGACAAGGAGCCATGGTGCCTTCACTGTCTATAAGTTTTGTTTGTCCAAACTTAAGACAGATGGTGCACTACTCCTGGTTGCCCCTTTCTAATTTTGTTCTGTCCTGATGAAGATCCATATATTAGATTTTAATTTGCTCCTCTTTTTTTGGGGGGGAACTTTGACAACTGCTTTCTTCAACCTTTACTGAGCCTAATAAGCTCAAAGCGTTAAGTGTACTGATTCAAGTAGCCACCCCCACTTGATGAACAATATTTTGATTATTTATCATGACTACAGACAGGCTTTATGGAGTTGCCTGCGAGCATTGCTGACTGAAGTTTATTTTGATCTGTTTATTGTTTGATATTCTCTAAACTTTTCATTTCCTTCACATAAGCACTTTTTCAAGCACTCTATTTGTACATAATGGAGCAGCAATTGCATTCAAAACTATGGGCCTGATTCATAAAGGTAAACTTACAATTTTGGTCTAAGTTTTGACCAAAAGGGTAAGTTTATGATTTTCAGGTATTCACAAAGGTAAGTTACTAGTAGTATCTTTACGTCAACAATCGGGGTGGATCATCTGCACTCGGGATGGAATCAATGTAATTACATGCACCTGCACACTATCAATCCTACCTGGAACCCAGCTCCAAAAAACAGATAAAAGCAGCACACAAGCAGGGGACTGATCTCTCCACAACCACAATGTGCCTGTCTGCTCTGCAAATTCTGAAGCCATGATGCCCACTAGGAGGAAAATAAACTATACAGAGGAGGAAACCACCATGCTACTGAAATTTACTGTGAGGAACTACAGGAGACTGCATGGTATCCCAACCTACAGAAGCAGTTCCTCACAGAAGGCAGCCAAATTGCAGCAGTTAGCAACAGCTGTCAGGACATACAGATGGTGAATGACATCAAAACGAAGTGGCAGGATATGTAGGGGAGCCTACCTCTGACTCAACTCACTTGAAAGATATGTTCTCTCCACCATAGACCCCCACCTACTCCATGGGTTGCGTGTAAGTGATGACCTCAATGTGCTGCCAGAAAAGATGCAATGATACCAAATGACAACACATGATTAATGTTTGTATTAACCAAAGAATGTGACCATGAATGTTGTCCCAACTAGGTGCAGTATGCATGGTGACTCAAATCCTTGTGTGTCTCAGCAATTACATTACACTACAGAATCCTTTGTGATGGCAATTGCAAATTGCAAACCCATCGTCCTAAACAGTGGCCTATCACTGCTGCCTTACCCACTTGACACTGGTACATGGCAACAGATAATGTCCCTCACTCATTTACCACTGTTGTTTTCGTGTAGATGCAAATGTATAGCTATTTGACAGGTTGTACAGAATCAAATATCTTGGACGATTCTGATGATCTTTCCCTTTTGTTGCTACATACAGCCAGAGAACAGTCACATACTGGAGCACAGTTCTCTGCACCATCAGGGAGGCAACGTCACAGTGCACAGCAACCCATACAATCAGCACCAACAGGTACGTAAATATGTCCAGAGTAGGACATTTTCTCCTACATTTTTATGAGTTAAATCATAGATCTCTCTCCTGAAATGCATAAACTGTGCCAAACCTGGGAAATGAACTAGGTAATGTTGTGTGTCAACTAGTATGTTAACTGAACACACACATACCATTGTAGCCCCTGTGATGTTGTTCAGAAAGACTCATCCTGCAGGTACTGCTGCAAGATATATGGGTGTGACATTTGGTCAGGCACCACATACTGGGCAGATGTAGGACACTGGTAAGGATACATAAAAATTACCTTACTAAGTGCTTATGCTCCTAAACTGTGGTGTAAATGTCAGCAGTAAGTGGTGAGTGTGTATTTTCACTGTTGACACTAATCCCATAAGCTCACATATGGCTCATAACAGTATACCACATCCTGACATGTTGGCTAATGATAGGTCAACCAGAAATGTATGTGTACAGTCCCTACGTCAGTGTTCATATTGGCCATCATGTAGGTGGATTTTGAGTAGGTCAGTGCAACAAGTCTATATGTTACAAGTCATTGTGTCTCACTTCCGGAGGTGTAAGATGTTTGTGCCTCCCCCCAGGTGTACATCATCCTGTCACTCTGGGGGAAGTGTCACAAGTGTCCCCAATGTCATTGGAATGTCACTTAAGTGAAGTTTTTTGCAATGGCTTCCTGACACACCCCAGAAGGGCATTGCAAAATATGCAAAGTGGCTTGCTGTGGCCACAAAGACATGATTTTCTGGTGGTGTGCAGCTGGATTTGCACAAAGAGTGACTGACTGATATAGTTGATGATATTATACTGGGCCGAAGAATAGTGTGAACCACCCATCTCCCTTGAATGTGGCCTCAAAATATGATTTTATGCACAACTAAGGCAACTATATCTGCCTACTTAAATGTGGGAGAGTCCTTTCTGAATCAATCACAGATAACACATGAAACATTGTATCACCGTTTCCCTCTCACCAGTGCCTTGAGGGGCTCATAAATCTGTCCCCAAGGCCATCATGCAGAGGAGAGTCACAATCTGGTAAAAAGTTCATGACATTGATACTTGCTGACAAAATGCCAGGAAACAACAGCTATTGTAATGATGTGGATGAGGGTTGCACTGATACCAGGATACTTGCATTATGGGAGTGTGGTAGTGGCCAGCAAGGTGGGTGTAGAGGAAGGGAAGCCTAGACATCTATTGGTTGAACTGCACAATGTGAAAACAGTAAGGGTGGGAATCAGCCCTGCTTTTCTACTTGTCCAAATAATGGGATCAGAGGACAATGTTAAGTGCACTTTGCCACCATGATCACAAATAAGTGAACCACTAAATAGGGGACTTCATGATGTGTTGTACAAAATGGAATCCAGTGTCAAGTAAAACAGAACATAATGTTGTACATTTAAATTTGAAACACAGGTGAAAGGAAAAGTCCACAGCAGAGGTGGCTGACCTCACAGTCCAAAATTAGCAATGTTGTCCTGTTGGGGAGTGGGGAGAGGGGTTTGTATAAATGTTAACCATCCCATTGTTGCAAAGCCAGAAAGCTCTGCTTAGCCTTGGGAGAGGTGAGGAGGCACTCCAGAAAAATACTCTTAGTAGTTTGCAAAGCTCTAGTAAAGGAAAAGAGAGGGGGTCTGGAAGCAAGAGGGCGCAAGTGAAATGGTTTGGGAAATCCAAAAAAGGGTGTTTGTCTGTACCCCCTTTGTCTGGTTTGGAGCCCAGGAAAAGGTATAATAACAGATCTGGTAAAGCCAGTAAGGCACTGGGTGCGCAAGGCTTACCTTCCGAGGACGAAAAATTGGTTTCCCCCTTGCTCCTTTTTTGAGGAATATCTCACACCGTCAATCGATGCAGTCACCATAGCCTTTAAAAGGATCCCTCCCCTCTCGGTCCCCTTCATCTTCCTTCCTAGAGCATAGAAGTCAGGCAGGCGAGAATGAGTATACGCAAACCCAATCAGTGGCGTGCAGTGAGACACAGGGCCCCTTGGCTATGAAGGCTCTAGAGTTGAGTTCATCTGCACATGACTCTGCAGTACAGAACCTCTTGATCTCCTTATCTGAGGAGATCAGGGGTAAATTCGAGGTATCTGAGTTTAACCAAGGGAAGATCAGACAGTCCTCCGCTGCTTTGGAGACTAAACTTAATGCTTTGACGGAGAGGATAAGTCATTTGGAAATGGTGGTGTCAGATCAGGAAGCCCATGTTTTGTCCAACACTCAGGGTATTTCCCGGTTATCACACAATGGCAAGATGGTCCAGGAAAAGCTAGAGTCCCTGGAAAACAACCTACGAAGAAACAATATTAGAATCCTGAATGTACCCGAGGGTCTGGAAGGAGAGGATATCAAGGCCTTTGTATTGACTTTGCTTGAGAATTTTTTCCTACAATGGATCAGACAAAGCTGAGAGAGGATATACAAAGGGTTCACCGGGATCCTTTCAGGAGGAAGCCTGATAGGAAGACCCCTAGGAAGATTTTGGTTAACTGTGGCACTTACTCTGTAAAAGAAAGAATTTTGTCTGAAGCTCTCAAGGCGGGTAGTTTTTCAATGGGTGATTGGTCATTTCGGATTCGTTCGGACTTATCTAAAACAACTTTAGATAGGCAATGGGAATTGGGGAAGTATATTCAAGATCTTAGGTCTCTTGGCGCAACAGTTCAGATGAGGTTCCCGGCTTTTTTGAAGATTATGTGGAATAATACGATGCATAATATTAGGGAACCCGCCAGAAGTGCAGGCGTTAATTGAAAAAATGAATAATTAAGGCTGAAAGTTTCTGGGTAAAAAAAAAAAAAAAAAAAAGCCGGCCGGTTAGAGCTCATATGGGCGGTCACAGTTGCCCTTGAAGTCGAGGGAGGGTTCCCATGGGAGGAGGAGGTTTTAGGAGTATCTGGGGTATAAGTCAGGAGATTTTTTGTGATGCTTTGGGGCATATTTATACTCCGTTTGCGCCGGATTTGCGTAGTTTTTTTTTTACGCAATTTCGACGCAAAACTAACTCCATATTTATACTTTGGCGTTAGACGCGTCTAGCGCCAAAGTCCGTGGAGTTAGCGTCATTTTTTAGCGTGGACACCTACTTTGCGTTAATTATATGCAAGGTAGGCGTTCCCGTCTAAAAAATCGACTCCGAGGCATGTGCGTCGGATTTATACTCCCGGGCATAAATCACGCCCGGGAGTGGGCGGGTCAAAAAAAATTACGTACGGCCGCTTTTGCGCCGTTTTTTAGCGCCTGCAAAAGGCAGGCGTTAAGGGACCTGTGGGCTCTGAAGGAGCCCAGAGGTGCCCTCCCATGCCCCCAGGGACACCCCCTGTCACCCTTGCCCACCCCAGGAGGACACCCAAGGCGGGAGGGACCCATCCCAGGGACATTAAGGTAAGTTCAGGTAAGTATTTTTTTTTTTTTTTTTTGTGGCATAGGGGGGCCTGATTTGTGCCCCCCTACATGCCACTAAGCCCAATGATCATGCCCAGGGGACATAAGTCCCCTGGGCATGGCCATTGGGCAAGGGGGCATGACTCCTGTCTTTGCTAAGACAGGAGTCATTTCTATGGGGGTTGGGAGTCGTAAAAAATGGCGCAAATCGGGTTGAGGCGAAAAAATTGCCTCAACCTGACTTGCCCCATTTCTTGACGCCCAAGCCCCATATCCCCCTACGCCGGCGCTGCCTGGGGTACGTCGTTTTTTTTAACGCACACCAGACGGCGCCGGCGGCTAACGCCGGCTAACGTCATTCAATAAATACAGCGCCCGCATGGCGCTTCAGAATGGCGTTAGCCGGCGCAAATTTTTTGGACGCAAAACTGCGTTGGCGCAGTTTTGCGTCAAAAAGTATAAATATGGGCCTTTGTTTTTTCTTCACATGAGGTGGGTGTTGGGGGGTGAGGGTTAGTAGGGTCGGGGGGGAATATACGGTGTCTGAAAATGTTCTCAGTAGTGTGCCATGGGTCTGTACAAGGGTTCTTGACCTTTTTTTCGGTAATAATCCTTTTTATGATTATCAATGGTTAACAGAGCAGGGGTTATTTTGAAGTTTTTATCATGGAATGTAAATGGTCTGCGGGTTCCGGGGAGGTGGAGGAGAATTTTTGAGTTCTTAAAAAGGGCAGATGAGCAGGTAATTATTTTACAAGAAACCCATTTGTTAGAAACCGTATGGAAGGTATATCTTAAAAACTTGAATTGGGTGGGTTATCTTGCATGCACTAATCAATCGTGTGCGATTAAGGGGGTGGCAATTTTGATAAAGAAGTCAGTGGGTGTGAAGGTGGATAATATTAAGAAGGATCCTAGGGGTAGATGGTTGATTTTGGATGCCGCCTTTCTTGGTATCGGGTTTACCATTGTTGGATATTACGGTCCCAATATTGATGATCCTTCACCCTTCCAAGACCTTGTTTCACATTTGTTAGTTGTTAAATACCCGATTATAATTGGAGGAGATTTTAACATTTTATTGAATCCTTCTTTAGATAAGTCTACTCCAAGACCACGGTTAATCTACCTAGAACCCGGTCTAGGATAAAACAAGGAATGTCAGATCTTGGTTTAATGGGTATTTGGCATCAGAAGGGTGGGAGAGGGCTTAGGTACACATTTAATAATAACAAATATGGCCATCATTCAAGGATAGATTTCTTTTTAATCCAACAACAGTTAAGAGATATGGTACACTCGGTTACTCATGCCACGGCACATCTCTCAGATCACTCAGCAGTATTAATGCAAGTTTCTCTTAATAATCAAGTATCAAAGATACTAATGAATTCTTTAAATTGAATTATGGATCCACCACATTGCAGACATTGTGGGACGGATATAAAGCGTTTATTAGAGGTAGGCTTGTAGGGTTGGCCACTTGCAGATATAGAGCCGAGAGAGACCAGTTGAAACAACTTGAGCTTAAGGTGGCCTCCTTGCAGGAAGCCTCCTCAAAGGCGGAGGGAAACAGAGTGTTTTTTTTAATGCTCAGTTAGAATTAGCTAGGTCAAAGCTGGGTTTATTCTTAGAGGGGAAAGCAAGAAGGGCATGGGAATGTAGTAGGTTTTCCCATTATGAATATGGGGAAGGCTGCGGAAGGCTTTTGTCATGGAAAACTAGATCAGACCGTTCTAGGAATGTGATATCATTTGTTAAGTCAGAGATTACGAGAGTTGACTGTATAACTAACTCCGAAATAGAGGAGGCCTTTGTGTTTTTTTTAAAGAATCTGTATACGGAAAATCAGCACTCTGACGTAACGTTTGAGACGTCTGTAAAGGAGTAGTTGGAAGCGCTTCATCTCCCCCAGTTAACAACATCAGAACAGAACCAACTTGTGAAAGAAATAGGTCTCGGGGAGGTGAGGATGGCGATTCTGAATTTAAAGAAGGGGAAAGCTCCGGGTCCAGATGGTCTGCCAAATGAATTGTATGGTAATCTTTGTGAGGAATTGGTTTCTATTTTGGCAGAGTTGTTTAACTTCCTTTTACAGGAGGGGGTGGATATGCCTAGGTCTTGGAGTGAGGCAGTTATAAGTCTTCTATTGAAGCCAGGGAAGGACCCGGCCCTTTGTAGCTCATATAGACCAATTTCCCTGGTGAATTCAGATTATAAGCTTTACACACACATATTGGCCAACAGGCTTCAGCGTGTGATTTGTGAATTGATCCATGAAGACCAGAAAGGGTTCATCAGAAGTAGATATTTGCATGAATTGACTCATGACTTACTGGGGACAGTGGATCTGGCTATCACTGAAAAAGTCCCCTTATCAGTTCTCACGTTTGATGCTGCCAAAGCTTTTGACCGGGTAAATTGGTGCTTTTTACAACGCGTAATGGAGGCCTTTGAGTTGGGGTCGAAATTCATAAAGGCAATTCAGGTTATTTATAAAGATCCATCAGCTTGCATTTTGATTAACAAAAAGTTATCTTCCAGATTTAATATTCAGAGAGGGACGCGGCAGAGGTGTCCATTGTCCCCTCTTCTTTTCAATTTATATATTGAGTCTCTGGCGGTAAAAATCAGGGCGGATAGAGCGATCCCTTCTTTCGATGTATGGTTTGGGAGAAGAAGGTTGCTTTGTATGCTGACGACCTTATGATATATACGGGTGATTTGACGCAGGGTTTTGCCCAAATTTTAACATGTTTGAAGGAATATGGAGATATTTCGGGCTATGCTGTTAACCCAGAGAAAACTGAGATCATGTGTTGGAATACTGCCTTTGATAGTCCGCTGATCAAGCAACAGATCAGATATCTGGATATTCAAGTTATTTCCAATCTTAATGAATTGGCCTGGGTTAATTTTGATAAAACCTGCAAAGAAACTCGCAACTTATTGAAAACCTGGGCCGGGCTCCCTCTGTCCTTCATAGGCACAGTAAATATTCTTAAGATGATGATTGTCCCTAAATTTACATTCTTATTTAATACGATCCCCTTGGAGTTTAAGAAGAGATGGTTTCAGAAGATGCAAGCCGACCTGACTTTGTTTGTTTGGTCCTCAAAAGGTGTGAGGATTGCTTGGCAGAAATTATGTAGGCCCAAGGGGAAGGGGGGGATTGCAGCTCTTGATTTTTATAAATATTATCTAGCTTTTCATTTGAAAAATGTTAGGATCCTGTTACGGGATAGGTCTGAATATACGTCATTTTGGTATGTAGTGATTAAGGAACTTTCGGCAGCTGGCAGCCATTTTTTGTATAAGTTTGGTCACCCACATTTTTTCAAAAAGATTCAATTGAAGTATCTTAAAGATGCTTCTAGAGTATGGTGGTTGGTTCGCCAAGCTTTTCATATTAATTACTATAGTCCTAGGGCTCCGGTTTGGGATTCCCCTGGCACTCCTGAGTTTCTTTTAGAAAGATTGGCTTTGGCATTAAAAGGAGTGACGAAGTGGGGACAACTTTTGAAGGATGCGAAGCCAGTCCCCTAGATAGAATTGGAAGAATTAACAGATTATAAGATTTCAAGGTTTAAGTATGTACAACTGGCGAGTTGGGCGGCATCTCTTCAGGAGAAAGGGGGAGTGTATAATTCCTGGGAGGGGAAGCTATCTTCAACCTTGGTACATAAGGAAGTTTCTGTTTGGTATCAGGCATTGCTTGATGCACCAGACTCAATGGCTTTCTTTCTCGAGAAGAAATGGGGAGAGGTTTTTCCAAATTTGGATTTAGTGCATATTTGGGAAAGGTCAAGCTCCATGCTATGGTCGGTAACTAGGTCAGTTGCTCTGAAAAAAAATCAACTGTTTACCATGCATAGAGTTTATTGGTCTCCCCGGAGGCTGTCTGCGGTGGGGAACTTAGAAAAGAAGTGTCCGCGGTGTGGAGAGCCAAAAGTAGATGACGTGCACATGTTCTGGAGTTGTCCATATTTAGCTCCTTTTTGGTCAGGGATTAAAGGTTTTCTTAAGCAATTCATAAGTACTGATATAGAAGTTACCCCCCTTATGGTATTCTTTGGTGTTCTTTCCAATTCAACATGGTAACAGAAGTTATCTAGGCCGTGTAAGGGTATATTGTTTTTGTTGATATTATTGGCCAGGAGACAAATATGTTTAAAGTGGGTTAGTCCGTTACCTCTGAGTGTTTTGGACTGGATGTCTTCAGTGGATCACTTTACATGGTTGGAACGCAGCGGTCCAATGGGTATCAGTGATGAATGTTGGGCTATTTAGGAAAATGCTAAACAAAATAGAATTATTTTTGATGCATAGTCTTATAAATATTTTTGTCTTCTCTATATCATGTAGTCCAATGATTATTTCCGCCCCCTTTCCCCCCACTCCCCCACTCCTATCTTTTGCTCTCCTTTCCTCGTTCATCGATCTATGGTTGGAGAGGAGCATTGGGAGGGTTCAGGAGAGGTGAAGTGCGGCATCTAATTGGTTTTAAACCTAGTTAATGAGGTTACCATGCTAGATGTTGGTTGATGACCCTTGTACGGTATGGTGGGATTTACTTATGAGGACAAAAAAAAAAGCATCCCTTGGTTGATAAATGTTTATATAAAAAATGTACTCGTCAATATACTGACATAATCTGATGTGCAAAAATGAACCAGCACTGCATGTTCAGAAAGACTCCTTTACAATTTATCAGATACCACGTCATACGCATGATGCCAATAAAAATGTAGGCGTGTCCAAAGGTAGCCAATGCAGGAAACCCTAGTTATTTCTGTCACATAGCTCTCAGTAACCACCAAATACACGTTTGCCTGTAAGTGAGATCCCCGGTTGATATGAGGGCTATGTGTAACTTGTAGATCACTGGTCCATACCTCTGCCATGTACATGTAGAATCATCACCATCATCCTTTGCACTTAGTAATGTATATGTAGGTTACATTACAACTGCTACCAGGACTACATCAGTGATATGGATGACACCATCCAGAAATTTTGGAAACATCCTGGCTGCAGCAGTCAATCACACTGCCATACGTCCATCAGGTAAGTCTGCCTTATAGTGTTGTAGTCTATTGATACCCTACCCATGAACAACAGCCAAATCCATGTGGAAGGGGGTAAGCAGATATTGGTATTTTTGCATTACATCTGAAGTTGGTGTGTAAAATGTACCCAACAAAATCAGTGATGTGTGTGTCAGTTGTGCATATTCACATATTGTTCATGCAGAACATTAACTATGGTGCCACTTCTTTCCAAAGCTGGTGGTTCACATACCAGTTCTTCTGCTACACACTCAAGGAGCCCAGTCCTGCAGCTGACATATAGGAGGATCTCAATACTGCACAGAGCTGTGACTGTAACCGGTGAGTTTGCTTTGGCATCGTACATCTGCATTCAGCACCTCAATGACACAGTGTCAACTGCCACATGTTGGTGTACACAGACCAGGTCACATGTAACATCCGATCATGTGAAGATAATTTGACTCAATCCTTATGTTTCACCGCATGATATTGTAAGGCAAATACTTAGCCTGTTGCAACCTCCGCCTTACAAGTGGTGAAGAGGATGAATCCAGTTTGGATGAAAGGCCATCTACCAGTGGCAGGTGACGAGTAATCCAAGAAGAAAACCCTTTCCTCTTCCAAGCTGTCTTATCATCTGCCAGTAATACACATGAGGAGGATGTAGAGGAGGAGGAAGATCAGGGGACAATTTCAAGAGATGTGAAGGCCAATTCCAATACCCCTCTTGTTGGGCCATGCACATTACAGACAAAACCCACATCGTCCGTGGTTGGCATGATGCCTCTTACTACAGCTCAAAGGATTGCCCATTCCCAACACACGCCAACCCAAACCTCACCTCCTCACAGCCCTAACATTCAGGTTAGACACATTGGTCCCCCTGCACAATTTTACTCTGACAGTGTCTCCCAAGCCTTCTCTCTATCATCTGAGGGATATGCCAGCCCTGTTGAGAGAGAAGTAGTGTTGGAAAATGGGTTATTGGTAAGGGCAGGTAGGTACCTACACTTAGCAATAGGCCACTAACCTCCACTAAGGTCCAGTTAGGTCTCAGTAAATTAAACCCAGCTCAACCCTTGGTAGCTTGGCAACGAGCGTCAAGGCTTAACTTAGGAGACAGAGTGTAAAGCATTCAAATATCACAAAACAGTAATTTAATAAAACACAGGAAACAGTTTAAAAATCCAAAACCAATTTATAAAAATAGATTAGATTTTTATCTTTAAAATGACACCAAAACGAATAAAATCGGATAAGGGGAACCGGAGATATGAATTTTTAAAGAATTATTATTTTTTAGCGCCTAGAAACAAAAAGCGCCAATCGGGTCATCTGGTTGTACCTCGACCGGTGCAAAGTCAAAGTTTCAGGCCGACCGCGATGGAGCCCTGCTCGGCTACAGGCCACGGGAGGCCTCGGTTAAAAGTTTACCTTCACACTTAGGCGGTCATTCCGACCCTGGCGGTCATGGACGCCAGGGCCGGGGACCGCGGGAGCACCGCCAACAGGCTGGCGGTGCTCCCAAGGGCATTCTGACTGCGGCGGTACAGCCGCGGTCAGAAACGGAAAACCGGCGGTGTACCGCCGGTTTTCCGCTGCCCTGGGGAATCCTCCATGGCGGCGCAGCTTGCTGCGCCGCCATGGGGATTCCGACCCCCATTCCGCCATCCTGTTCCTGGCGGCTTTGGCCGCCAGGAACAGGATGGCGGTATGGGGTGTCGTGGGGCCCCTGGGGGCCCCTGCAGTGCCCATGCCAATGGCATGGGCACTGCAGGGGCCACCGTAAGAGGGCCCCACCATGATTTTCAGTGTCTGCTCCGCCGGCTCCATTCGGAGCCGGCATCCTTGTGGAAGGGTGTTTCCCGCTGGGCTGGCGGGCGGCCTTCTGGCAGTCGCCCGCCAGCCCAGCGGGAAACCCAGAATTCCTGTGGCGGTCTTGTGACCGCGCAGCGGTATTCTGGCGGCTCCCGCCGGCCCTGCGGATACCGCGGCCGGTGGGAGTCAGAATGACCCCCTTAGTCTCTTTTTCGAGGATTTTCTTCAGCAGGACGAACCTGCCAGTCCAATCCGACCTCCTGGAGCCCTTCTCCGGATACGCGATGCTGGAATCCTCGGTGGGGATTTTAACCTTCGGACTTAGTCGTTTTTTCGAGGTGAAAATCCTTCGACCGGGGTAAACCTGGATCTTGATCTGACGTCCATGGAGCCCTCTTCGGATACGCTGGCTGGGAGGTCCTGGTCAACTTTTTACCTTCGGACTTAGTCTCTTTTTCTGAGATTTTCTTTACCGGGACGAACCAGCAAATCAGGCTGGGTCGCGGTTGAGGCAAGCCGGCTAGAGTTGCCGCGGCGGGTCGGTCCCTCTATGGAGCTTTTTTTCAAAAGTTGTCCAAACTTCTCCAAACTTCTGGGGCTTCTCCCAGATGTCCTTTTAAGGTTCTTTTGGGGTCCACAGCTCACCCCAAGGGTCCAGAAGTTCTGAGATGGTCCTTGGGGGTGCGGACTACAACTCCCAGAATTTACCTGGCGCAAACTCCTTTTTGGCCACTGGACAGTGGTCAGCTGGTCGCTTTCTTCAGGAGTTGGTGCAGGGGACTATGGATAGCAATTTTTCACCTGTAGCAAACAGGGAGTCCCTCCTTGAACGAGTTGAAGCCAGGCAAAGTCCTTCTTGAGGTGAAGCCCTTAGTGTGCAGCTGGTGCAGTCCTTCTGAGTGCAGGTTCCAGGTGCAGGCCAGGGGTCCAGCAGGGCAGTCCTTCTTCTTCTGTAGTTCTTCCTTGTTGGATGCGGTAGGGAACTGAGGTGTGGGTGCAGGTCTGCCAGTTTTATCCTTGCTCCTGAGTGAAAAGCAGGGGGGTCCTGGTTCTCCAATCAGGTGCAGGGTCCTTCCCCCTGTGATGACCACTTCCTGGGAAGTGTGGCAAAAATCAATCCCAGGAGGCAACATTCTCTAAAAATCCATCATGGCTGAATCTGATTTTTGGAGGTTACATCTGGCTGAGCCCACCCACTGGTGTGGCTACAAATCATAAACACACCCCTCTCCTAATCTAATCAAGGGGGCACCTAGTTGTCTGGGGTTGCAGGATGTGGTGGTGTTGCTGGTTGCTCCAAATGTCCTTCTCTGCCTTTGAAGACCAGTTTGGCAGCCCTCCCCCTTCCTGCCTCACCATCTGCTGAGGGGAGATTCCCTCACACAGGCACATTCCTTTGTGTGAAGCCAGGCCACTTCACACCTCATCAAGGCAGCTTGGCTAAGCTGCTAAAGGCTAGCCAACCAGAGCACAGCTGCAAAAACAATGCAGGGCTGAAATTGGCAACTTTTTAGGTAAAATTTAAAACTCTTTACCTGAACAAGTTATATTAAATCCAACAACTGGAAGTTGTGGGATTTATTACAACAATTAATTTGATACCAAATTCTTGGTATGCATCATTTAAGGAGACTTTAAAAATTAAAATAAAGTCTCCCCATTCTAGCCTATGAAGGCCATTTACTACAATGAGGGAAAAACAAATTTGGCTGTTTTTACCTCACCAGGGCTTATAAAACTATTTTTATAAAGTCCCTGCTTATAGTTACATGGCACCCAGCCCTAGGGGCACATAGGGCATACCTTAGGGGTGACTTATATGTAAAAATAAGGTAGTTTAAGACTTTGGAATTACTTTTAATTCCAAAGTCGAATTTGCATATAACTTTAATTTAAAAGCAGCCAGCAAGGCAGGCCTGCCTTTAAAATGACACTGGGCACCTCAGCAGTGCACCTATGGGTGCACCCCTTATGCTGTGGTCCCTAAACCTACATGCCCTACCATATACTAGGGACTTATAGGTAGGTTAACTTAGCCAATTATAATTAGCCTAATTTGCATATCCATTTTACACAGAGCACAGGCCCTGGGACTGGTTAGCAGTACCCAGGGCACCATCAGAGTCAGGAAAACACCAGCAAAAAGTGGAAAATGGGGGCAAAAAGTTAGGGGGCCTCTGCAATCAGCCCTGTTTTCCCACACAAGCCCCCCCCCAGCCCACACGCCCAGGAGACTCAGCCCAACCCTGGGAGAGTCTTCCTGGCTTGTTAGGCGAGGGAGACAGTGAAGAAAACTGTCTGTTCCTTTGCAGGGCCTACTCTGCCTTACATCCTCCGGTCATGGTCACTCCCTCTGGGTAGTGAACCCACCCCAAAAGTTAAAGGACCCATCTCAAACTGAAACTTCCCTCTAGGGGGGTCTTCCTCCTCTCTCTCTGCCAACTTGGGTAGTGAGGTGCCCACCTCCCTTACTCCTAACTTTGCTAGGGCAACACCTAGCTTACCCAAAGAGGTCACCCAACACTTGAGCAACCCCAACATGACCAACAGGGTCAGGGGGCCTACTTTGCTATTGGCCCTGGGGTCTGCCTCCCAGGCCAAGTACAGTGCTGCCAGGAAGGCTAGCACCCAGCAGAGGCTACTGACAGCTGTCAGTACCCAGAACCACACCCTAAGCTCTCCATTGACAGATGGCTGAGCTGCTTTAGGGGCAACTGTGGGGTCCTGGCACCCCTCTTGCTGTCTAGAGTGGGGGGCTACCACCTCCTGTGGCAGACACCCTCCTTCCACTCTCCCTTCTGACAGTGCAGGGGCAACACCCTGCATCTGGACAGCTGCCTGACTACTCAGGACGTCCTTGGGGTCAGGTGAGGCTTCACCAGTGCCAATTCTGGGCTCCCCCCCTACTGGGGCAGAAGGCCTTTGGCTCCCTGGAACTCTCTTTAAGAGTGGCCTACCTTCCTTTTCTTCTTTCCTTTTCTTGGGGACCCCTGTCTCCTAACTGTAGGGACTGACTCCCCAGGACTTTGGGTTGGGGGGGCGCCCTGGGCGACCGCCCTGTCTGGGACCAGACTCACCTCTGGGAGGTCATTGCCCAGGATACAATCTAGAGGGAGGTCAGCACTGACTACCACCCTAAACCAGTCAAGGGTACCCTCCCTCTCTAGGGGCACTATGGCTACAGGTTTGGAGGTGACCTCCCCTGTGGCTATCCTGACTTTCCTGGTCTCTCCTGGGTCATACCTGTCTGGGGTCACTAACCGGTCACTCACCATAGTGTGACTGGCACAGGTGTCTCTCAGGCCAGTGGTAGGGATCCCATTCACCTGAATGGGGTGGAAGTGCCTACTCCCACCCTCGGGGATCACCAGCTTACCATCTGGTCCTGTCTCCCAGCTCAATGCTTAGAGGACTTCATCATCTGAGGAGTCCTCCTCTATGGCTACACTGGACAGCCCAGTGCTAACCACCTTCTTTGGACAGGCTGCATCTCCTCTGAAGTGACCTGTCTGCTGACAGTCAAAGCAAGCCTTACTGTCCAAGAGCTTTTTTTAACCCTGGGTCTCCCTGTCTCTGCTTGTCAGAGTGGGAGCGGGATTTACTCTCCTCCTTCTTAGGGTTCTGGGGTACAGAGGGAGTTTCTGTGGTGGGCTTACCACCTCCCTCCTTAGGTTTTTGGGGACCTGACCCCCCCTTCTTGGAGTCTCCCCCCTGGGACTTGACAACCACTCTGGTTCTCAACCACTCATCAGCTGCCTCCCCTAGCTCTCTAGGGTTGGTCAGCTTAGAGTCCACTAGATGCTGGCGTAACCTTTCTTGGGTACAATTGGTCAAGATGTGCTCTCTCATGATCAGATTGTATAACCCCTCATAAGTATCTACTTTGTTACCAATAATCCAGCCCTCTAGTGCCTTAAGTGAGGTGTCTACAAAGTCAACCCAAGACTGGGTACTGACCTTCTGGGTGTCCCTGAACTTCATTCTGTACTGCTCTGGGGTCAGACCAAACTTCTTGGCTAAGCACCTCTTCATACTAGGGTATGAATCTGCCTCCTCTCCCCTTAAGGTCAGAAGCCTATCCCTCCCTGAGTTGGGGACCAACTCCCACAAAAGGGAACCCCAGTATTGAGGCCTAACCCTTCTCATTTGGAGTGCCCTCTCAAAGGCCTCCAACAACTTGTCTATGTCATCCCCCTCTACATAAGCAGGAACCACCCCTTTGGGTAATCTGGGGCAAAAACCCCCACCCAGGGACACCTCAACTTCTCTGTCGCTGCCACCATCTCTTTTCTCTCTCTTTGCCCACTTTTTCTTTTCTAGGGCCAGCTTCTCTGCCTCCAAAGCTATGAATGCTAGCTGGGCCTCCAGCTTTCTTTCTCTGAGGGACAGGTTCTCTCCTCCATAAGGGACCCCCTTCCCCCAAATAGCTTTGGGTCTGCCCCTAGTGACTGTATGTAATGAGGACCGGTCTTCCTCATCCTCACTTAGGCTCAGATGCCCTCCCTCCCCTGAGTGGTTAGAGCTAGCATCCTCCCCTACTTCTCCCTCCTCTGGAGCTTCCTCTGGGTCTACCGCTTGGGCCTCAGCCCATGCTGTCAGGGATTTGATCAGGACATGCTTCCTGAGGTCAGTGGTTGCAGGCAACCCTCTTTCAGTACACAACCCCCTAAGTTGGGCTACTGTCAGTGTGGGTAGGCTAGCCAGATCAAGCTCCATGGTTCCCTAGTTTTGTGTCAACAAAAACTTTTAGCAAAAATTGGAAACAAGAATTTAGAAAAATCACAAAAATTCAATAATTGAAATTAATCCAAATTAAAAATTAAAAACAATTTTTGCACTAGGACAATTTAAAGGATTTTTAATTTATTTTACTTAAAACTGTAACGTGATACTGAACACAAGTACAGGATCCCACCACTGCTCACCAAAAATGTTGGAAAATGGGTTATTGGTAAGGGCAGGTAGGTACCTACACTTAGCAATAGGCCACTAACCTCCACTAAGGTCCAGTTAGGTCTCAGTAAATTAAACCCAGCTCAACCCTTGGTAGCTTGGCAACGAGCGTCAAGGCTTAACTTAGGAGACAGAGGGGGTCATTCTGACCCTGGCGGTCATTGACCGCCAGGGTCAACGACCACAAGAGCACCGCCAACAGGCTGGCGGTGCTCTCGAGGGCATTCTGACCGCGGCGGTTTGGCCGCGGTCAGAAAGGGAAAACCGGCGGTCTCCCGCCGGTTTTCCGCTGCCCTCAGGAATCCTCCATGGCGGCGCAGCTTGCTGCGCGGCCATGGGGATTCTGACACCCCATACCGCCTTCCTGTTCCTGGCGGTTCGCCCGCCAGGAACAGGATGGCGGTATGGGGTGTCGTGGGGCCCCTGGGGGCCCCTGCAGTGCCCATGCCAATGGCATTGGCAATGCAGGGGCCCCCGTAAGAGGGCCCCACAAAGAATTTCAGTGTCTGCTTAGCAGACACTGAAATTCGCGACGGGTGCAACTGCACCCGTCGCACCTTCCCACTCCGCCGGCTCCATTCGGAGCCGGCTTCCTCGTGTGAAGGGGTTTCCCGCTGGGCTGGCGGGCAGCCTTATGGCGGTCGCCGGCCAGCCAAGCGGGAAAGCCAGAATGGCCTCCGCGGTCTTTCGACCGCGGAGCAGCCATATGGCGGTTCCCGCCAGGCGGGCGGCGACCGCCGGCCGCCGGCCTCAGAATGAGGCCCAGAGTGTAAAGCATTCAAATATCACAAAAAAGTAATTAAATAAAACACAGGAAACAGTTTAAAAATCCAAAACCAATTTATAAAAATAGACTAGATTTATATCTTTAAAATTACACCAAAACGAATAAAATTGGATAAGGGGAACCGGAGATATGAATTTTTAAAGAATTATTATTTTTTAGCACCTAGAAACAAAAAGCTCCAATCGTGTCATCTGGTTGCACCTCGACCGGGGCAAAGTCAAAGTTTCAGGCCGACCGCGATGGAGCCCTCCTCGGGTACAGGCCACGGGAGGCCTCGGTTAAAAGTTTACCTTCAGACTTAGGGGGTGATTCTAACCCTGACGGTCGGTGATAAAGCGGCGGCCAACCCGCCAACAGGCCGGCGGTCAAAAAAAGGCAATTCTGACCCTGGCGGGAACCGCCAACACAGCCCGCCGCATTAACACTCCGACCGCCACGGCGGAACAAACAAACAGCGCGGCGGTCACCGCCAACAGCCAGGCGGCAGACAATGTACCGCCCACCCTATCACGACCCACCAATCCGCCACCTTTTCCGGGGCGGGAGCACCGCCGATAAAAACACGGCGGAAACAGACATTTCCAATGGAAAACGCTCACCTCGAGACACTCCACGCGGAATCCGGACAGCATGGAACCCGAATTGAACATCATACCTGCTCTCGTCTACCTGCTCATCTACCATGAGTACGAACTCCGGCGCAGACGTCAACGGTGAGTACTGCACCTACGACACACGGGAGGGGGGAGGAAGAAAGGTTACGGGCATATACATATGCGACCCCCCCACCACCCCAATATGTACACACCAATGCAGAGCAGGAAGTCACAGTGACACCACACAAACACCCTTAAAAAATACAATGACAAAACCAAATTTTGAATAAGTTTCATGTTCAAAAAAAGGACCTGGAAATAATTGAGCAACCGTGAAAAATATTTACAAAAACCAAAAATATATACACATCAGTGTATCACTGAAGTAACAAGTCCTGCACATCCTACGAATCTAACATGTCCGTGGGCCAAGGTTCTGCGAAACAAGGGCAAAGCCCACACACGAGACCTGAGTCCTTTGGAGAGAACACTGCAGGGGCATCCGATGTCAAAACTACAGGCACCTCAGGGGGAAGGGAAGGGGGGGCCACCACAGCCACATGAGTCCACGACGCCAGATCCACGAGGAGCCACCATGCCCACTGTACCATCCTGGGGAGTGCAAAGCCACAGTCTCTCAAGTCTCTGCAGTGGGTGGGTTGCCCACTGTACCATCCTGGGGAGTGCAAAGCCACAGTCTCTCAAGTCTCTGCAGTGGGTGGGTTGCCCACTGGACCATCCTGGGGAGTGCAAAGCCACAGTCTCTCAAGTCTCTGCAGTGGGTGGGTTGCCCACTGTACCATCCTGGGGAGTGCAAAGCCACAGTCTCTCAAGTCTCTGCAGTGGGTGGGTTGCCCACTGGACCATCCTGGGGAGTGCAAAGCCACAGCCTCTCAAGTCTCTGCAGTGGGTGGGTTGCCCACTGGACCATCCTGGGGAGTGCAAAGCCACAGTCTCTCAATGTCTCTACAGTGGGTGGATTGCCCACTGTACCATCCTGGGGAGTGCAAAGCCACAGTCTCTCAGGTGGATTACAGAGTCCACTGGTCAAGGAGGAGGCATGGTGGGCACAGTGAACCATAAACAGTGCCTGAGACGGCGGGACCCAGCGCAGCGGTGCATGACATGGCGATGTCCAGCGGAGCGGTGCTTGAGACGGCGGGGCCCAGTGGAGCGGTGCTTGACAGGAAGGGCCCAGCGGAGCGGTGCTTGAGACGGCGGGGCCCAGCGGAGCGGTGCTTGACAGGAAGGGCCCAGCGGAGCGGTGCTTGAGACGGCGGGGCCCAGCGGAGCGGTGCTTGACAAGAAGGGCCCAGCGGAGCGGTGCTTGAGACGGCGGGGCCCAGCGGAGCGGTGCTTGACAGGAAGGGCCCAGCGGAGCGGTGCTTGACAGGAAGGGCCCAGCGGAGCGGTGCTTGAGACGGCGGGGCCCAGCGGAGCGGTGCTTGACAGGAAGGGCGGAGCGGTGCTTGAGACGGCGGGGCCCTCTTCAGCGGTACCTGTCTTCACGGCGGGGCCCTCTTCAGCGGTACCTGTCTTCACGGCGGGGCCCTCTTCAGCGGTACCTGTCTTCACGGCGGGGCCCTCTTCAGCGGTACCTGTCTTCACTGCGGGGCCCTCTTCAGCGGTGCTCTTCTGCACGGCGGGGCCCTCTTCAGCGGTACCTGTCTTCACGGCGGGCCCTCTTCAGCGGTACCTGTCTTCACGGCGGGGCCCTCTTCAGCGGTACCTGTCTTCACGGCGGGGCCCTCTTCAGCGGTACCTGTCTTCACGACAGGGCCCTCTTCAGCGGTGCTCTTCTGCACGGCGGGGCCCTCTTCAGCGGTACCTGTCTTAACGGCGGGGCCCTCTTCAGCGGTACCGGTCTTCACGGCGGGGCCCTCTTCAGCGGTACCGGTCTTCACGGCAGGGCCCTCTTCAGCGGTACCGGTCTTCACGGCGGGGCCCTCTTCAGCGGTACCTGTCTTCACGGCGGGGCCCTCTTCAGCGGTGCTCTTCTGCACGGCGGGGCCCTCTTCAGCGGTGCTCTTCTGCACGGCGGGGCCCTCTTCAGCGGTACCTGTCTTCACGGCGGGGCCCTCTTCAGCGGTACCTGTCTTCACGGCGGGGCCCTCTTCAGCGGTGCTCTTCTGCACGGCGGGGCCCTCTTCAGCGGTGCTCTTCTGCACGGCGGGGCCCTCTTCAGCGGTACCGGTCTTCACGGCAGGGCCCTCTTCAGCGGTGCTCTTGCAGTATGTCAAGGGAGTCATACCTGGCCTGGACACCCTGCTCAGTCGCCCTCCGACCGTGCTGTGTCAGGCCCCTTCGGGGAGTGAGTCCTGGACCCTTTGGTGTTGTCCATTGCAGCTGGGATGGGGCTTGTGGGGCCCTCCTGCTCCGCACACCTGGTGGTTGTCCTCTCCGCCCTGCTGTCCTTCCGCTCCTTAGATGGGGCTCTCGGGCCCTTGCCTCCCCTGGCTGCTGTGGCCGGTGAAGTGGCCGGAGTCATCTCCTTGGGGACAGCCGTCTCTGACCGCTCACGGCGGCCCTTCAATGTCCGGGTCCTCTTGCCTGGGGGGGGGCTGGCTGTCCCCTTGCTGCTCACCGAAGTGTTACTGCCGCCAAAGGGTGGACTCCACATGCCATGCACCACTTGCACTGTAGTAGTTGGGCTGGTGGTGGCTGAGGTGCCCTTGGGACTTTTCCCAGTTAGAGGGGGTGGGTCGGGGGAGGGAAAGAGGTCAAAACTGGAGAGGTAATTTTTCTTGGGACCAAGGTAAGGGGTAGGAGTAGTGGTGAGAGAAGTGGAGGAAGAGGATGTGGTTGTATGAGAGCCAGGTGTGCTGTCCTTGGGTGCAGGTGACTGGGACGTAGGCTGTGGTGAGGTGGTTGGCTGTTGTTTGGGTGTCTGCCTGCGTTTATGTGTCTTGGAAGAGGGGGTGACAGACACAGTGGGAGAGGACACAGGGGACGTGTAAATGCCAGTGGGGGTGGTGACTGCAGGTGTGCGGACTGTAGTGGAGGGTTTGCTGGTGGTGGAAGAACTGGCTGATGTTGGGGTGCATGCAGGTGTGAGTGTAGACGTCACAGGGAGGGAGGAGGGAGACGAGGAGGACGGGGACACAGAGGTGGTAGTGACTGTTGATATGTCTGCATCTGTGTGTTGCTTGGGTGAATGCTTGTGTTTTCTGTGGTGCTTATGTTTGGATGAGCTGGCCTTGGGTGTTGAGGTGTGTGCAGGCTGGTCTGATGGTGTGGATGGGATAGGTTGAGGTACAGGAGACAGAGAAAGGGTGGAGGCAGATAGAAGAGGGAGACTGGAGACAGGGACAATGGCTGCCGTCAGTGCTGAGGCCAGAGCAGTGAACGCTCGTTGATGGGCAGCCTGACCCGAATGAATGCCCTCCAGGTAGGCATTGCTCCGATGCACCTCCCTTTCCACCCCCTGGATGGCATTCAGAAGGGTAGTCTGCCCAACAATGAGCGTCCTCACCAGGTCAATGAGCTCCGCACTGAGGGCAGCAGGGGTAACAGAGGCAGGGGCTGAGGTGCCTGGGGCGAAGGAGACGCGCGCCTTCCTGGCCAAGCGGCCACGGAGCGAAGACTGAGGGGCTGCTGGGAGGGCGGTGCTGGTGCGCTGGGTGGCGGCTGTACCTGTTGTTGCGGGGGGCACAGATGGTGCCGCCCCCACCAGGGAGCTCCCAAACTTGGACGTGTCCGTGTCGCTGGTGTCTCCACCGGCCTCCGTTGTGGTGCTCCCCTCGCCCTCCGGATCACTGGTGCCCTCGGTGTCTGTGTCAGTGCCCACCGGGGCCTGGTGACCTGCAGCTCCCTCCTGCTCCGACGCCAAATCTCCTCCGCCGGATGATGCTAAAACACAAGAAGACAAAGATTTAGGGTGGGGGGAGAAATTAAACAAAGTTGAGTGCATGCCTTAGCAATACCCTTTGCGGAGAGGACAGACACAGGTGCCTCGTGCACTAAGTCGCGAACTTGGGGTACACTACTCAGTACCTCTGACTAGGCAAACAGGTATAGGGACAACACACGCGCACATGGGTGATGCTGGAGCATGGGTAGCTGCACTTGGCACCCTACAGAGGTGGGGGGCGGGGGCACAGGGCCATGCCTAAGGGAGCGGACTACACTACAGAGAGCGCCCGGGCCTAATGTCACCCACAGCCCTCCCCCCCCCCCAGACGCCTCCAATGCGCATACAGATGGGAGAATGTGCGGATACTCACCCCCTTGTGTCTGCTGTGCTGTCCTCGAGCACCCATCCAAATTAGGGTAGGCCACCGCCAGGATCCGGGACATCAGGGGGGTCATGGTGCGACTGGCACCCCTCCTAGGTCGGGAGGCCATCCCCAGCAGTGTTTCTGCGGTCTTCCTCGTTCCGCGGCGGATGTCCTCCCACCTCTTGCGGCAGTGGGTGCCCCGTCTGTTGTGGACCCCCAAGTTCCGGACTTCCTCGGCGATGGCACGCCAAATATCGATCTTCTGGTGGGCGCTCACCTGTTTGACATGTACAGGGTGGGAAAGAGAAACCGTCACATATCTGCATGTTTGGAGTACATGCCCCCCCCTCCCCAACCTTGTCATGGTTCCCATTCTCTCATCTGTCGTGCCTTGCACTCCCCATTCCCTCCACACCCCACCAACTTACATCCCCCCCCTCCACACAGGCATAACCCATTCAATGTGCACTGAGTGTACTCACCTGTTGGTCTGGAGGACCGTAGAGTTGCGCATACTGGGGGAGGACCCCGTCCACGAGCTTCTCCAACTCTTCTGAACTGAAGGCGGGGGCCCTTTCCCCAGTCGCAGCAGCCATTGTCACTTCCAGACCGAGTTCACAGCAGCACTTGCAGTATAGGTCCTCTCCTGTGGATGATCAGGTCTCGAATGATTGAGCTGATAGAAAATGGCAGTCACGCCTGCGGCGGTGCGTACCGCGGCGGTGCGTCCCGCGACCGCCGGCGCACATCGTCATTGGCTCCTGAAACCCATAGGCTTCAATGTTAACCAATGCGTCTTCGCACAGCGGTCTTCGACCGCCTCCCGCCACGGTGCGCCCCGCCAGCGCAGTGACCTCACATCCCATTGTCCCACTTCACAGGTCAGGGATCGGCCATTTCAAGGGCCCACATGGCTTAATTTCTAATGCGTCACACAGGCCTAGGCCTTGCAATGGCACACATACAAACATATCAAACCATACATTTACCTGTACTGTGCAAGCTGTGTTGTACGTACCTGTGAGTGGATTGACTCTGTACTCCATATTCTCCTTCCTAGGCACCGTCCGCTGGGACTAGCGATGAGAAGGAGGAATCCTCGCGTGTACCGGCCGCTGGTGGACCTGTCGACAATGGAAGAACGCCATATAATACTACGATACCGACTTGACCGTGCCTCCATCCATGAACGGTGTGCCCAGCTGGAGCCAGCCCTGATGTCCCCCATCCGCCAACCCACAGGAATTCCCCCTCTGGTGCAGGTTCTGTCTGTCCTCCATTTCTTTGCAACTGGCTCATTCCAGACAACAGTGGCCATGTCATCTGGGATGTCTCAGCCTATGTTTTCCAAGATCTTATCCAGAGTGTTGTCTGCCCTGATGAAACTCATGCGGAGCTACATCATTTTCCCAGAGGAGGGTGATTTGCCTACAGTGAAAGCTGATTTCTATGCCCTTGGACACATCCCCAACATCATTGGTGCAATTGATGGAACCCATGTGGCTTTAGTCCCCCCAAATGACGATGAACAGGTGTACAGGAACAGGAAGAATTACCATTCAATGAATATCCAGGTGGTCTGTTTGGCTGACCAGTACATCTCCCATGTGAATGCCAAGTTCCCTGGGTCAGTGCATGACGCGTATGTGATGCGAAATAGCAGCATTCCCTATGTGATGGACCAGCTACAGAGACAGCGTGTGTGGCTAATAGGTGACTCTGGTTACCCCAACTTGCTGTGGCTATTGACCCCAGTGAGGAATCCCAGGACCAGGGCAGAGGAACGGTACAATGAGGCCCATGGGCGTACTAGGAGGGTGATTGAGCGAACCTTTGGGCTCCTGAAGGCCAGATTTAGGTGCCTGCATATGACAGGTGGATCCCTAATGTACTCACCAAAGAAGGTGTGCCATATCATCGTGGCGTGCTGTATGCTCCACAACCTGGCTTTGCGACGCCAGGTGCCTTTCCTGCAGGAGGATGGTCCAGATGGTGGTGTTGTAGAAGCCGTGGAGCCTGTGGAGAGTGAAGAGGAGGAAGACTCTGAGGACGACACAGACAATAGGGACAGAGTGATACAACAGTATTTCCAGTAACACCCAGGTAAGAATCACCCACGCCATTTTACAATTGCTTATAGCCTCCTGCATCTGTACATTCTGTAGTTCCCCACAGATGTTTTTCATTGATTTTTGCCTTTCCCTTCCCTTCTCAGTGCTGTCTGACTCAGTACCTGACTTCTGCTTGTTTCGCCCATGAAATACAGCGTATTGACATTGGTATGTTGTCATGACTAATTGACAGAACAGAAATTGAACAGTAATATGTAATACATTTGTTAATAATACAGCATGACTCAAAACTGATTTGTGTGCAAAATGTGATTTATTTACAGTGCTAGATATCAGTACATGTGATTCTAAGGGTGATGGGTGGGGGTGGAGGAATATCCATGGCAGAGTCCAGTTCTCAGTCTCACAGGTGCATTGTTCTTTTGCCTGTGGAAGGATGGAGCATAGGCAGTTCATGGTTGGACAGGGTGGCAATGTGGGACAGTGGGAAGACTTGAGGGGGTATGTCCTGCTGGCGGGGGTCTTGACATCCTACTCTGTCTTTTTTTTTGGTCTCAGGCTCCTCTTACAGGGTGGTTGTTCTTCAGCAGGAGGTGGGGTTCTGGGGGGCTGTCGAGGTGTTGGGACCTCCTGTCCACTAGCGCCGGCGGAGGTGGTAGGCTGTTCCTGGTCCGGCCTAGTGACAGGGGCCCTGTGTGGTGCACCATGGTCCCGCAACGCGTCCTCTATCCTGTGGAGGGCCAGGACGATGGTCCCCATTGCGGTCCCGATGATTCTCAGCTCCTCCCTGAACCCCATGTAGCGTTCTTCCTGCTGTGCCTGGATCTCAGTGAACCTGGCCAGTACCGTCGCCATCGTTTCTTGGGAGTGGTGGTATGCCCCCATGATGGTGGTGAGGGCCTCTTGGAGAGTGGGTTCCCTGGGCCTCTCCTCCCCCCCCTGTCGCACAGCAGCCCTCCGAGCTGCCCGGTTTCCCCCGGCCTCTGTCCCCTGGCCGGTGTGCCCGCTACCACTGCCCCCAGGTCCCTGTTGTTGTTGGGGTGTTGGGTTAGCCTGGGTGCCCTGTAGTGGCGGACACACCGCTGATTGAGCTGTCCTAGAGACAGAGGCATGGGCCCGCTGGGTGGGAGCTGTGCTGGTGTTGGCAGAGGGGGTCGGGTCTGGTGTGGCCTGTGGCTGCCTGAGGGGAACCGACTGCCCAGAGGTCCCCGATGGTCCGGGCTGGTCATCAGGTTCACTGTCGACAGAGCTGCTATCCTCAGTGTGGGCCTGTTCCGGGGGTGGGATGGACACTTCTGGACACTTCTGGACCCTCCTGGCTGGTGTGTTGTCGTTCGGGTCCTGCATGGGGTAAGAGAGTTTGGTTATTGTTTCTGTGTGTGCAATAGCGTGCGTGTTATGGGTGCCCTTGTCCCCCAGTGCAGGCATTCCCTTGAGGGAGGTGTTGTGAGGGTAGTTAGGGGGGGGGGTTAGTGCAGTGGTCATGCTTAGGTGATGGATGCCCATGATTTGTGTTGGCATGCAGGAGTTGGTGTTGGGATGGGTGGGTTGTGCTGGTGAGACATTGTCAGGGAGGATGTGTGCTGGGGGGTTGGGGGTGAGGGTGGGGGTGTGGGTTGGCATGCTGGTGGGGTGGGGGGGGATATAGTAGTTGAGATTGGACTTACCAGAGTCCATTCCTCCGGATACTCCTGCAAGGCCCTGAGGATGCAGGATGTTCAAGACGTCTTGCTCCCACGATGTGAATTCGGGAGGGGTGGGTGGGGGTCCGCCGCCAGTCTTCTGGACCGCGATGTTGTGCCGGGAGACCATCGATCGGACCTTCCCCCGTAGGTCGTTCCATCTTTTGCGTATGTCCTCCCTATTCCCTGGGATGCTGTCCCACCGCGTTGACCCTGTCCACGATCCGCTGCCATAGCTCCGCCTTCCTAGCTATACTGGTGTGCTGCACCTGCGAGCCGAAGAGCTGGGGTCGCACTCTTAGGATTTCCTCCACCATGACCCGGAGTTCTTGGTCAGAAAAGCGTGGGTGTCTTTGGGGTGCCATGGGGTGGTGTGGGTGTGGTGTGGGGTGGAGTATGTTGGTGAGTGGTGCTTTGTGCTACTATGTGGTGTGTGTGATGGTGTAGTGTGCCTCAGTGTGTCTTGCTTTGGATTGTCTGCTGTGTCTCTCTCTCCTTCTCTCAGTAATTCTGGTCGCAGGGGTTTGTGGGTGATGTGGGTGTGTGTTTTATAGTTGGTTGATTGTGTGGGAGTGGTGTGTGTATGTGTATCAGGTGTGTGTATTTCAAATTGTCCAATGTGGCTGGGTTTTGGTGATGTGTGTGTATTCTGACCGCGGCGGTGTGTACCGCCAATGGAATACCGCAGTTGAATGACCGCCGCGTGGATTCGTGGGTCGCAATGGCATGGGCGTATTTCTGTTGGCGTGACGGTGGAGGTTTGGTCATCTCCAGTTTATCGCTGCCTGCTGATGTGGCGGGCTGCAGTGGAGGACGGAATTTTGGAGGTTTGGCCGTTGTGGGTCAGAATGACCGTGGTGGTTAACCGCGGCCGAGGCGGTGTTATGGCGGTCTTCTGACCGGCGGTAAGGGCCTTTTACCGCCGAGGTCAGAATGACCCCTTTTTCGAAGATTTTCTTCAGCGGGACGAACCTGCCAGTCCAATCCGAACTCCTGGAGCCTTTCTCCGGATACGCGATGCTGGAATCCTCGGTGGGGATTTTTACCTTCCGGACTTAGTCGTTTTTTCGAGGTGAAAATCCTTCGACCGGGGTAAACCTGGATCTTGATCCGACGTCCATGGAGCCCTCTTCGGATACGCTGGCTGGGAGGTCCCGGTCAACTTTTTACCTTCGGACTTAGGCCCTCATTCTAAGTCTTCCCCCCTCCAAAATACCGCTCCGCGGTCCAGAGACCGCGGAGGGTATTCCAAGTTTTCCCCTGGGCTGGCGGGCGGCCGCCAAAAGGCCGCCCGCCAGCCCAGGGGAAAACAACCTTCCCACGATGAAGCCGGCTCGTAATCGAGCCGGCGGAGTGGGAAGGTGCGACGGGTGCTACTGCACCCGTCGCGTATTTCACTGTCTGCTATGCAGACAGTGAGATACTAGCGGGGCCCTCTTACGGGGGCCCCTGCAGTGCCCATGCCATTGGCATGGGCACTGCAGGGGCCCCCAGGGGCCCCGCGACACCCCCTACCGCCATCCTGTTCCTGGCGGGCGAACCGCCAGGAACAGGATGGCGGTAGGGGGTGTCAGAATCCCCAAGGCGGCGCAGCATGCTGCGCCGCCTTGGAGGATTCATTTGGGCAGCGGGAAACTGGCGGGAGACCGCCAGTTGTCCCGGTCCGACCGCGGCGTTACCGCTGCGGTCGGAATGCCCAAGGGAGCACCGCCGGCCTGTCGGCGGTGCTCCCGCCCCCGTTGACCCTGGCGGTTCTGTACCGCCAGGGTCATAATGAGGCCCTTAGTCTCTTTTTCGGAGATTTTCTTTACCGGGACGAACCAGCAAATCAGGCCGGGTCGCGGTTGAGGCAAGCCGGCTAGAGTTGCCGCGGCGGGTCGGTCCCTCTATGGAGCTTTTTTTCAAAAGTTGTCCAAACTTCTCAAAACTTCTGGGACTTCTCCCAGATGTCCTTTTAATGTTCTTTTGGGGTCCACAGCTCACCCCAAGGGTCCAGAAGTTCTGAGATGGTCCTTGGGGGGTGCGGACTACAACTCCCAGAATGCACCTGGCGCAAACTCCTTTTTGGCCACTGGACAGTGGTCAGCTGGTCTCTTTCTTCAGGAGTTGGTGCAGGGGAATCTGGATAGCAATTTTTCACCTGTAGCAAACAGGGAGTCCCTCCTTGAACCAGTTGAAGCCAGGCAAAGTCCTTCTTGTGGTGAAGCCCAAGTGTGCAGCTGGTGCAGTCCTTCTGAGTGCAGGTTCCAGGTGCAGGCCAGGGGTCCAGCAGGGCAGTCCTTCTTCTTCTGTAGTTCTTCCTTGTTGGATGCGGTAGGGAACTGAGGTGTGGGTGCAGGTCTGCCAGTTTTATCCTTGCTCCTGGGTGAAAAGCAGGGGGGTCCTGGTTCTCCAATCAGGTGCAGGGTCCTTCCCCCTGTGATGACCACTTCCTGGGAAGTGTGGCAAAAATCAATCCCAGGACGCAACATTCTTTAAAAATCCATCATGGCTGAATCTGATTTTTGGAGGTTACATCTGGCTGAGCCCACCCACTGGTGTGGCTACAAATCATAAACACACCCCTCTCCTAATCTAATCAAGGGGGCACCTAGTTGTCTGGGGTTGCAGGATGTGGTGGTGTTGCTGGTTGCTCCAAATGTCCTTCTCTGCCTTTGAAGACCAGTTTGGCAGCCCTCCCCCTTCCTGCCTCACCATCTGCTGAGGGGAGATTCCCTCCCACAGGCACATTCCTTTGTGTGAAGCCAGGCCACTTCACACCTCATCAAGGCAGCTTGGCTAAGCTGCTAAAGGCTAGCCAATCAGAGCACAGCTGCAAAAACAATGCAGGGCTGAAATTGGCAACTTTTTAGGTAAAGTTTAAAACTCTTTACCTGAACAAGTTATATTAAATCCAACAACTGGAAGTTGTGGGATTTATTACAACAATTAATTTGATACCAAATTCTTGGTATGCATCATTTAAGGAGACTTTAAAAATTAAAATAAAGTCTCCCCATTCTAGCCTATGAAGGCCATTTACTACAATGAGGGAAAAACGAATTTGGCTGTTTTTACCTCACCAGGGCTTATAAAACTATTTTTATAAAGTCCCTGCTTATAGTTACATGGCACCCAGCCCTAGAGGCACATAGGGCACACCTTAGGGGTGACTTATATGTAAAAATAAGGTAGTTTAAGACTTTGGAACTACTTTTAATTCCAAAGTCGAATTTGCATATAACTTTAATTTAAAAGCAGCCAGCAAGGCAGGACTGCCTTTAAAATGACACTGGGCACCTCAGCAGTGCACCTATGGGTGCACCCCTTATGCTGTGGTCCCTAAACCTACATGCCCTACCATATACTAGCCCCTTCGCTGCCAGGCCTTTTCCCCCTCCTGTGCCGGGCCTTTTTTTGCCTATTTGGGGCAGTTCGTGCTTAGGCCCTCATAACTTTTTGTCCACATAAGCTAACCAAGCCAAATTTGCGTCCTTTTTTTCCAACATACTAGGGATTCTAGAGATACCCAGACTTTGTGGGTTCCCTTGAAGGAGGCCAAGAAATTGGCCAAAATACAGTGAAAATTTCGTTTTTTTCAAAAAAATTGGAAAAAGTGGCTGCAGAAAAAGGCTTGTGGTTTTTCCCCTGAAAATGGCATCAACAAAGGGTTTGCGGTGCTAAACTCAGCAGCTTCCCAGCTTTCAGGAACAGGCAGACTTGAATCAGAAAACCCAATTTTTCAACACAATTTTGGCATTTTACTGGGGCATACCCCATTTTTGCAGTTTTTTGTGCTTTCAGCCTCCTTCCAGTCAGTGACAGAAATGGGCATGAAACCAATGCTGGATCCCAGAAACCTAAACATTTCTGAAAAGTAGACAAAATTCTGAATTCAGCAAGGGGTCATTTGTGTAGATCCTACAAGGGTTTCCTACAGAAAATAACAACTGAAAAAGAAAAATATTGAAATTGAGGTGAACAAAACATAAATGTTTCTCTACGTTTTACTCTGTAACTTTTCCCTGCAATGTCAGATTATCGAAAGCAATATACCGTTACGTCTGCTGGACTCCTCTGGTTGCGGGGATATATAGGGCTTGTAGGTTCATCAAGAACCCAAGGAACCCAGAGCCAATAAATGAGCTGCACCCTGACGTGCGTTTTCAATCTATACCGGGTATAATGCAATTCATTTGCTGAAATATAAAGAGTAAAAAATTGCTATCAAGAAAACCTTTGTATTTCCAAAAAGGGCACAAGATAAGGTGTTGAGGAGCAGTGGTTATTTGCACATATCTGAATTCCGGGGTGACCAAACTAGCATGTGAATTACAGGGCATTTCTCAAATAGATGTCTTTTTTACACACTCTCCTATATTTGGAAGGAAAAAATGTAGAGAAAGACAAGGGGCAATAACACTTGTTTTGCTAATCTATGTTCCCCCAAGTCTCCCGATAAAAAAGATACCTCACTTGTGTGGGTAGGCCTAGCGCCCGCGACAGGAAACGCCCCAAAGCGCAACGTGGACACATCCAAATTTTTGGAAGAAAACAGAGGTGTTTTTTGCGAAGTGCCTACCTGTAGATTTTGGCCTCTAGCTCAGCCGGCACCTATGGAAACCTACCAAACCTGTGCATTTCTGAAAACTAGAGACCTAGGGGAATCCAAGGAGGGGTGACTTGCGGGGCTCGGACCAGGTTCTGTTACCCAGAATCCTTTGCAAACCTCAAAATTTGGCTAAAAAAACACTTGTTCCTCACATTTCTGTGGCAGAAAGTTCTGGAATCTGAGAGGAGCTACAAATTTCCTTCCACCCAGCGTTCCCCCAAGTCTCCCGATAAAAATGATACCTCACTTGCGTGGGTAGGCCTAGCGCCGGCGACAGGAAACACCCCAAAGCGCAACGTGGACACATCCTAAATTTTGGAAAAAAACAGAGGTGTTTTTTGCGAAGTGCCTACCTGTAGATTTTGGCCTCTAGCTCAGCCGGCACCTAGGGAAACCTACCAAACCTGTGCATTTCTGAAAACTAGAGACCTAGGGGAATCCAAGGAGGGGTGACTTGCGGGGCTCGGACCAGGTTCTGTTACCCAGAATCCTTTGCAAACCTCAAAATTTGGCTAAAAAAACACATGTCCCTCACATTTCTGTGGCAGAAAGTTCTGGAATCTGAGAGGAGCTACAAATTTCCTTCCACCCAGCGTTCCCCCAAGTCTCCCGATGAAAATGACACCTCACTTGCGTGGGTAGGCCTAGCGCCGGCGACAGGAAACACCCCAAAGCGCAACGTGGACACATCCTAAATTTTGGAAAAAAACAGAGGTGTTTTTTGCGAAGTGCCTACCTGTAGATTTTGGCCTCTAGCTCAGCCGGCACCTAGGGAAACCTACCAAACCTGTGCATTTCTGAAAACTAGAGACCTAGGGGAATCCAAGGAGGGGTGACTTGCGGGGCTCGGACCAGGTTCTGTTACCCAGAATCCTTTGCAAACCTCAAAATTTGGCTAAAAAAACACATGTCCCTCACATTTCTGTGGCAGAAAGTTCTGGAATATGAGAGGAGCTACAAATTTCCTTCCACCCAGCGTTCCCCCAAGTCTCCCGATAAAAATGATACCTCACTTGCGTGGGTAGGCCTAGCGCCGGCGACAGGAAACACCCCAAAGCGCAACGTGGACACATCCTAAATTTTGGAAAAAAACAGAGGTGTTTTTTGCGAAGTGCCTACCTGTAGATTTTGGCCTCTAGCTCAGCCGGCACCTAGGGAAACCTACCAAACCTGTGCATTTCTGAAAACTAGAGACCTAGGGGAATCCAAGGAGGGGTGACTTGCGGGGCTCGGACCAGGTTCTATTACCCAGAATCCTTTGCAAACCTCAAAATTTGGCTAAAAAAACACATGTCCCTCACATTTTTGTGGCAGAAAGTTCTGGAATCTGAGAGGAACTACAAATTTCCTTCCACCCAGCGTTCCCCCAAGTCTCCCGATAAAAATTATACCTCACTTGCGTGGGTAGGCCTAGCGCCGGAGACAGGAAACACCCCAAAGCGCAACGTGGACACATCCTAAATTTTGGAAAAAAACAGAGGTGTATTTTTGCGAAGTGCCTACCTGTAGATTTTGGACTCTAGCTCAGCCGGCACCTAGGGAAACCTACCAAACCTGTGCATTTCTGAAAACTAGAGACCTAGGGGAATCCAAGGAGGGGTGACTTGCGGGGCTCGGATCAGGTTCTGTTACCCAGAATCCTTTGCAAACCCCAAAATTTGGCTAAAAAAACACATGTCCCTCACATTTCTGTGGCAGAAAGTTCTGGAATCTGAGAGGAGCTACAAATTTCCTTCCACCCAGCGTTCCCCCAAGTCTCCCGATAAAAATGATACCTCACTTGCGTGGGTAGGCCTAGCGCCGGCGACAGGAAACACCCCAAAGCACAACGTGGACACATCCTAAATTTTGGAAAAAAACAGAGGTGTTTTTTGCGAAGTGCCTACCTGTAGATTTTGGCCTCTAGCTCAGCCGGCACCTAGGGAAACCTACCAAACCTGTGCATTTCTGAAAACTAGAGACCTAGGGGAATCCAAGGAGGGGTGACTTGCGGGGCTCGGACCAGGTTCTGTTACCCAGAATCCTTTGCAAACCTCAAAATTTGGCTAAAAAAACACATGTCCCTCACATTTCTGTGGCAGAAAGTTCTGGAATCTGAGAGGAGCTACAAATTTCCTTCCACCCAGCGTTCCCCCAAGTCTCCCGATAAAAATGATACCTCACTTGCGTGGGTAGGCCTAGCGCCGGCGACAGGAAACACCCCAAAGCGCAACGTGGACACATCCTAAATTTTGGAAAAAAACAGAGGTGTTTTTTGCGAAGTGCCTACCTGTAGATTTTGGCCTCTAGCTCAGCCGGCACCTAGGGAAACCTACCAAACCTGTGCATTTCTGAAAACTAGAGACCTAGGGGAATCCAAGGAGGGGTGACTTGCGGGGCTCGGACCAGGTTCTGTTACCCAGAATCCTTTGCAAACCTCAAAATTTGGCTAAAAAAACACATGTCCCTCACATTTTTGTGGCAGAAAGTTCTGGAATCTGAGAGGAGCTACAAATTTACTTCCACCCAGCGTTCCCCCAAGTCTCCCGATAAAAATGATACCTCACTTGCGTGGGTAGGCCTAGCGCCGGCGACAGGAAACACCCCAAAGCGCAACGTGGACACATCCTAAATTTTGGAAAAAAACAGAGGTGTTTTTTGCGAAGTGCCTACCTGTAGATTTTGGCCTCTAGCTCAGCCGGCACCTAGGGAAACCTACCAAACCTGTGCATTTCTGAAAACTAGAGACCTAGGGGAATCCAAGGAGGGGTGACTTGCGGGGCTCGGACCAGGTTCTGTTACCCAGAATCCTTTGCAAACCTCAAAATTTAGCTAAAAAAACACATGTCCCTCACATTTCTGTGGCAGAAAGTTCTGGAATCTGAGAGGAGCTACAAATTTCCTTCCACCCAGCGTTCCCCCAAGTCTCCCGATAAACATGACACCTCACTTGCGTGGGTAGGCCTAGCGCCGGCGACAGGAAACACCCCAAAGCGCAACGTGGACACATTCTAATTTTTGGAAAAAAACAGAGGTGTTTTTTGCGAAGTGCCTACCTGTAGATTTTGGCCTCTAGCTCAGCCGGCACCTAGGGGAAACCTACCAAACCTGTGCATTTCTGAAAACTAGAGACCTAGGGGAATCCAAGGAGGGGTGACTTGCGGGGCTCGGACCAGGTTCTGTTACCCAGAATCCTTTGCAAACCTCAAAATTTGGCTAAAAAAACACATGTCCCTCACATTTCTGTGGCAGAAAGTTCTGGAATCTGAGAGGAGCTAAAAATTTCCTTCCACCCAGCGTTCCCCCAAGTCTCCCGATAAAAATGATACCTCACTTGCGTGGGTAGGCCTAGCGCCGGCGACAGGAAACACCCCAAAGCGCAACGTGGACACATCCTAAATTTTTGAAAAAAACAGAGGTGTTTTTTGCGAAGTGCCTACCTGTAGATTTTGGCCTCTAGCTCAGCCGGCACCTAGGGAAACCTACCAAACCTGTGCATTTATGAAAACTAGAGACCTAGGGGAATCCAAGGAGGGGTGACTTGCGGGGCTCTGACCAGGTTCTGTTACCCAGAATCCTTTGCAAACCTCAAAATTTGGGTAAAAAAACACATGTCCCTCGCATTTTTGTGGCAGAAAGTTCTGGAATCTGAGAGGAGCTACAAATTTCCTTCCACCCAGCGTTCCCCCAAGTCTCCCGATAAAAATGATACCTCACTTGCGTGGGTAGGCCTAGCGCCGGCGACAGGAAACACCCCAAAGCGCAACGTGGACACATCCTAAATTTTGGAAAAAAACAGAGGTGTTTTTTGCGAAGTGCCTACCTGTAGATTTTGGCCTCTAGCTCAGCCGGCACCTAGGGAAACCTACCAAACCTGTGCATTTCTGAAAACTAGAGACCTAGGGGAATCCAAGGAGGGGTGACTTGCGGAGCTCGGACCAGGTTCTGTTACCCAGAATCCTTTGCAAACCTCAAAATTTGGCTAAAAAAACACATCTCCCTCACATTTCTGTGGCAGAAAGTTCTGGAATATGAGAGGAGCTACAAATTTCCTTCCACCCAGCGTTCCCCCAAGTCTCCCGATAAAAATGATACCTCACTTGCGTGGGTAGGCCTAGCGCCGGCGACAGGAAACACCCCAAAGCGCAACGTGGACACATCCTAAATTTTGGAAAAAAACAGAGGTGTTTTTTGCGAAGTGCCTACCTGTAGATTTTGGCCTCTAGCTCAGCCGGCACCTAGGGAAACCTACCAAACCTGTGCATTTCTGAAAACTAGAGACCTAGGGGAATCCAAGGAGGGGTGACTTGCGGGGATCGGACCAGGTTCTATTACCCAGAATCCTTTGCAAACCTCAAAATTTGGCTAAAAAAACACATGTCCCTCACATTTTTGTGGCAGAAAGTTCTGGAATCTGAGAGAAACTACAAATTTCCTTCCACCCAGCGTTCCCCCAAGTCTCCCGATAAAAATTATACCTCACTTGCGTTGGTAGGCCTAGCGCCGGAGACAGGAAACACCCCAAAGCGCAACGTGGACACATCCTAAATTTTGGAAAAAAACAGAGGTGTATTTTTGCGAAGTGCCTACCTGTAGATTTTGGCCTCTAGCTCAGCCGGCACCTAGGGAAACCTACCAAACCTGTGCATTTCTGAAAACTAGAGACCTAGGGGAATCCAAGGAGGGGTGACTTGCGGGGCTCGGACCAGGTTCTGTTACCCAGAATCCTTTGCAAACCTCAAAATTTAGCTAAAAAAACACATGTCCCTCACATTTCTGTGGCAGAAAGTTCTGGAATCTGAGAGGAGCTACAAATTTCCTTCCACCCAGCGTTCCCCCAAGTCTCCCGATAAAAATGACACCTCACTTGCGTGGGTAGGCCTAGCGCCGGCGACAGGAAACACCCCAAAGCGCAACGTGGACACATCCTAAATTTTGGAAAAAAACAGAGGTGTTTTTTGCGAAGTGCCTACCTGTAGATTTTGGCCTCTAGCTCAGCCGGCACCTAGGGGAAACCTACCAAACCTGTGCATTTCTGAAAACTAGAGACCTAGGGGAATCCAAGGAGGGGTGACTTGCGGGGCTCGGACCAGGTTCTGTTACCCAGAATCCTTTGCAAACCTCAAAATTTGGCTAAAAAAACACATGTCCCTCACATTTCTGTGGCAGAAAGTTCTGGAATCTGAGAGGAGCTAAAAATTTCCTTCCACCCAGCGTTCCCCCAAGTCTCCCGATAAAAATGATACCTCACTTGCGTGGGTAGGCCTAGCGCCGGCGACAGGAAACACCCCAAAGCGCAACGTGGACACATCCTAAATTTTGGAAAAAAACAGAGGTGTTTTTTGCGAAGTGCCTACCTGTAGATTTTGGCCTCTAGCTCAGCCGGCACCTAGGGAAACCTACCAAACCTGTGCATTTATGAAAACTAGAGACCTAGGGGAATCCAAGGAGGGGTGACTTGCGGGGCTCGGACCAGGTTCTGTTACCCAGAATCCTTTGCAAACCTCAAAATTTGGGTAAAAAAACACATGTCCCTCACATTTTTGTGGCAGAAAGTTCTGGAATCTGAGAGGAGCTACAAATTTCCTTCCACCCAGCGTTCCCCCAAGTCTCCCGATAAAAATGATACCTCACTTGCGTGGGTAGGCCTAGCGCCGGCGACAGGAAACACCCCAAAGCGCAACGTGGACACATCCTAAATTTTGGAAAAAAACAGAGGTGTTTTTTGCGAAGTGCCTACCTGTAGATTTTGGCCTCTAGCTCAGCCGGCACCTAGGGAAACCTACCAAACCTGTGCATTTCTGAAAACTAGAGACCTAGGGGAATCCAAGGAGGGGTGACTTGCGGAGCTCGGACCAGGTTCTGTTACCCAGAATCCTTTGCAAACCTCAAAATTTGGCTAAAAAAACACATCTCCCTCACATTTCTGTGGCAGAAAGTTCTGGAATATGAGAGGAGCTACAAATTTCCTTCCACCCAGCGTTCCCCCAAGTCTCCCGATAAAAATGATACCTCACTTGCGTGGGTAGGCCTAGCGCCGGCGACAGGAAACACCCCAAAGCGCAACGTGGACACATCCTAAATTTTGGAAAAAAACAGAGGTGTTTTTTGCGAAGTGCCTACCTGTAGATTTTGGCCTCTAGCTCAGCCGGCACCTAGGGAAACCTACCAAACCTGTGCATTTCTGAAAACTAGAGACCTAGGGGAATCCAAGGAGGGGTGACTTGCGGGGATCGGACCAGGTTCTATTACCCAGAATCCTTTGCAAACCTCAAAATTTGGCTAAAAAAACACATGTCCCTCACATTTCTGTGGCAGAAAGTTCTGGAATCTGAGAGGAGCTACAAATTTCCTTCCACCCAGCGTTCCCCCAAGTCTCCCGATAAAAATGATACCTCACTTGCGTGGGTAGGCCTAGCGCCGGCGACAGGAAACACCCCAAAGCGCAACGTGGACACATCCTAAATTTGGGAAAAAAACAGAGGTGTTTTTTGAGAAGTGCCTACCTGTAGATTTTGGCCTCTAGCTCAGCCGGCACCTAGGGAAACCTACCAAACCTGTGCATTTCTGAAAACTAGAGACCTAGGGGAATCCAAGGAGGGGTGACTTGCGGGGCTCGGACCAGGTTCTGTTACCCAGAATCCTTTGCAAACCTCAAAATTTGGCTAAAAAAACACATGTCCCTCACATTTCTGTGGCAGAAAGTTCTGGAATCTGAGAGGAGCTACAAATTTCCTTCCACCCAGCGTTCCCCCAAGTCTCCCGATAAAAATGATACCTCACTTGCGTGGGTAGGCCTAGCGCCGGCGACAGGAAACACCCCAAAGCGCAACGTGGACACATCCTAAATTTGGGAAAAAAACAGAGGTGTTTTTTGCGAAGTGCCTACCTGTAGATTTTGGCCTCTAGCTCAGCCGGCACCTAGGGGAAACCTACCAAACCTGTGCATTTCTGAAAACTAGAGACCTAGGGGAATCCAAGGAGGGGTGACTTGCGGGGCTCGGACCAGGTTCTGTTACCCAGAATCCTTTGCAAACCTCAAAATTTGGCTAAAAAAACACATGTCCCTCACATTTCTGTGGCAGAAAGTTCTGGAATCTGAGAGGAGCTAAGAATTTCCTTCCACCCAGCGTTCCCCCAAGTCTCCCGATAAAAATGATACCTCACTTGCGTGGGTAGGCCTAGCGCCGGCGACAGGAAACACCCCAAAGCGCAACATGGACACATCCTAAATTTTGGAAAAAAACAGAGGTGTTTTTTGCGAAGTGCCTACCTGTAGATTTTGGCCTCTAGCTCAGCCGGCACCTAGGGAAACCTACCAAACCTGTGCATTTATGAAAACTAGAGACCTAGGGGAATCCAAGGAGGGGTGACTTGCGGGGCTCGGACCAGGTTCTGTTACCCAGAATCCTTTGCAAACCTCAAAATTTGGGTAAAAAAACACATGTCCCTCACATTTTTGTGGCAGAAAGTTCTGGAATCTGAGAGGAGCTACAAATTTCCTTCCACCCAGCGTTCCCCCAAGTCTCCCGATAAAAATGATACCTCACTTGCGTGGGTAGGCCTAGCGCCGGCGACAGGAAACACCCCAAAGCGCAACGTGGACACATCCTAAATTTTGGAAAAAAACAGAGGTGTTTTTTGCGAAGTGCCTACCTGTAGATTTTGGCCTCTAGCTCAGCCGGCACCTAGGGAAACCTACCAAACCTGTGCATTTCTGAAAACTAGAGACCTAGGGGAATCCAAGGAGGGGTGACTTGCGGAGCTCGGACCAGGTTCTGTTACCCAGAATCCTTTGCAAACCTCAAAATTTGGCTAAAAAAACACATCTCCCTCACATTTCTGTGGCAGAAAGTTCTGGAATATGAGAGGAGCTACAAATTTCCTTCCACCCAGCGTTCCCCCAAGTCTCCCGATAAAAATGATACCTCACTTGCGTGGGTAGGCCTAGCGCCGGCGACAGGAAACACCCCAAAGCGCAACGTGGACACATCCTAAATTTTGGAAAAAAACAGAGGTGTTTTTTGCGAAGTGCCTACCTGTAGATTTTGGCCTCTAGCTCAGCCGGCACCTAGGGAAACCTACCAAACCTGTGCATTTCTGAAAACTAGAGACCTAGGGGAATCCAAGGAGGGGTGACTTGCGGGGATCGGACCAGGTTCTATTACCCAGAATCCTTTGCAAACCTCAAAATTTGGCTAAAAAAACACATGTCCCTCACATTTTTGTGGCAGAAAGTTCTGGAATCTGAGAGAAACTACAAATTTCCTTCCACCCAGCGTTCCCCCAAGTCTCCCGATAAAAATTATACCTCACTTGCGTGGGTAGGCCTAGCGCCGGAGACAGGAAACACCCCAAAGCGCAACGTGGACACATCCTAAATTTTGGAAAAAAACAGAGGTGTATTTTTGCGAAGTGCCTACCTGTAGATTTTGGCCTCTAGCTCAGCCGGCACCTAGGGAAACCTACCAAACCTGTGCATTTCTGAAAACTAGAGACCTAGGGGAATCCAAGGAGGGGTGACTTGCGGGGCTCGGACCAGGTTCTGTTACCCAGAATCCTTTGCAAACCTCAAAATTTGGCTAAAAAAACACATGTCCCTCACATTTCTGTGGCAGAAAGTTCTGGAATCTGAGAGGAGCTACAAATTTCCTTCCACCCAGCGTTTCCCCAAGTCTCCCGATAAAAATGATACCTCACTTGCGTGGGTAGGCCTAGCGCCGGCGACAGGAAACACCCCAAAGCGCAACGTGGACACATCCTAAATTTTGGAAAAAAACAGAGGTGTTTTTTGAGAAGTGCCTACCTGTAGATTTTGGCCTCTAGCTCAGCCGGCACCTAGGGAAACCTACCAAACCTGTGCATTTCTGAAAACTAGAGACCTAGGGGAATCCAAGGAGGGGTGACTTGCGGGGCTCGGACCAGGTTCTGTTACCCAGAATCCTTTGCAAACCTCAAAATTTGGCTAAAAAAACACATGTCCCTCACATTTCTGTGGCAGAAAGTTCTGGAATCTGAGAGGAGCTACAAATTTCCTTCCACCCAGCGTTCCCCCAAGTCTCCCGATAAAAATGATACCTCACTTGCGTGGGTAGGCCTAGCGCCGGCGACAGGAAACACCCCAAAGCGCAACGTGGACACATCCTAAATTTGGGAAAAAAACAGAGGTGTTTTTTGCGAAGTGCCTACCTGTAGATTTTGGCCTCTAGCTCAGCCGGCACCTAGGGGAAACCTACCAAACCTGTGCATTTCTGAAAACTAGAGACCTAGGGGAATCCAAGGAGGGGTGACTTGCGGGGCTCGGACCAGGTTCTGTTACCCAGAATCCTTTGCAAACCTCAAAATTTGGCTAAAAAAACACATGTCCCTCACATTTCTGTGGCAGAAAGTTCTGGAATCTGAGAGGAGCTAAAAATTTCCTTCCACCCAGCGTTCCCCCAAGTCTCCCGATAAAAATGATACCTCACTTGCGTGGGTAGGCCTAGCGCCGGCGACAGGAAACACCCCAAAGCGCAACGTGGACACATCCTAAATTTTGGAAAAAAACAGAGGTGTTTTTTGCGAAGTGCCTACCTGTAGATTTTGGCCTCTAGCTCAGCCGGCACCTAGGGAAACCTACCAAACCTGTGCATTTATGAAAACTAGAGACCTAGGGGAATCCAAGGAGGGGTGACTTGCGGGGCTCGGACCAGGTTCTGTTACCCAGAATCCTTTGCAAACCTCAAAATTTGGGTAAAAAAACACATGTCCCTCACATTTTTGTGGCAGAAAGTTCTGGAATCTGAGAGGAGCTACAAATTTCCTTCCACCCAGCGTTCCCCCAAGTCTCCCGATAAAAATGATACCTCACTTGCGTGGGTAGGCCTAGCGCCGGCGACAGGAAACACCCCAAAGCGCAACGTGGACACATCCTAAATTTTGGAAAAAAACAGAGGTGTTTTTTGCGAAGTGCCTACCTGTAGATTTTGGCCTCTAGCTCAGCCGGCACCTAGGGAAACCTACCAAACCTGTGCATTTCTGAAAACTAGAGACCTAGGGGAATCCAAGGAGGGGTGACTTGCGGAGCTCGGACCAGGTTCTGTTACCCAGAATCCTTTGCAAACCTCAAAATTTGGCTAAAAAAACACATCTCCCTCACATTTCTGTGGCAGAAAGTTCTGGAATATGAGAGGAGCTACAAATTTCCTTCCACCCAGCGTTCCCCCAAGTCTCCCGATAAAAATGATACCTCACTTGCGTGGGTAGGCCTAGCGCCGGCGACAGGAAACACCCCAAAGCGCAACGTGGACACATCCTAAATTTTGGAAAAAAACAGAGGTGTTTTTTGCGAAGTGCCTACCTGTAGATTTTGGCCTCTAGCTCAGCCGGCACCTAGGGAAACCTACCAAACCTGTGCATTTCTGAAAACTAGAGACCTAGGGGAATCCAAGGAGGGGTGACTTGCGGGGATCGGACCAGGTTCTATTACCCAGAATCCTTTGCAAACCTCAAAATTTGGCTAAAAAAACACATGTCCCTCTCATTTTTGTGGCAGAAAGTTCTGGAATCTGAGAGAAACTACAAATTTCCTTCCACCCAGCGTTCCCCCAAGTCTCCCGATAAAAATTATACCTCACTTGCGTGGGTAGGCCTAGCGCCGGAGACAGGAAACACCCCAAAGCGCAACGTGGACACATCCTAAATTTTGGAAAAAAACAGAGGTGTATTTTTGCGAAGTGCCTACCTGTAGATTTTGGCCTCTAGCTCAGCCGGCACCTAGGGAAACCTACCAAACCTGTGCATTTCTGAAAACTAGAGACCTAGGGGAATCCAAGGAGGGGTGACTTGCGGGGCTCGGACCAGGTTCTGTTACCCAGAATCCTTTGCAAACCTCAAAATTTGGCTAAAAAAACACATGTCCCTCACATTTCTGTGGCAGAAAGTTCTGGAATCTGAGAGGAGCTACAAATTTCCTTCCACCCAGCGTTCCCCCAAGTCTCCCGATAAAAATGATACCTCACTTGCGTGGGTAGGCCTAGCGCCGGCGACAGGAAACACCCCAAAGCGCAACGTGGACACATCCTAAATTTTGGAAAAAAACAGAGGTGTTTTTTGAGAAGTGCCTACCTGTAGATTTTGGCCTCTAGCTCAGCCGGCACCTAGGGAAACCTACCAAACCTGTGCATTTCTGAAAACTAGAGACCTAGGGGAATCCAAGGAGGGGTGACTTGCGGGGCTCGGACCAGGTTCTGTTACCCAGAATCCTTTGCAAACCTCAAAATTTGGCTAAAAAAACACATGTCCCTCACATTTCTGTGGCAGAAAGTTCTGGAATCTAAGAGGAGCTACAAATTTCCTTCCACCCAGCGTTCCCCCAAGTCTCCCGATAAAAATGACACCTCACTTGCGTGGGTAGGCCTAGCGCCGGCGACAGGAAACACCCCAAAGCGCAACGTGGACACATCCTAAATTTTGGAAAAAAACAGAGGTGTTTTTTGCGAAGTGCCTACCTGTAGATTTTGGCCTCTAGCTCAGCCGGCACCTAGGGGAAACCTACCAAACCTGTGCATTTCTGAAAACTAGAGACCTAGGGGAATCCAAGGAGGGGTGACTTGCGGGGCTCGGACCAGGTTCTGTTACCCAGAATCCTTTGCAAACCTCAAAATTTGGCTAAAAAAACACATGTCCCTCACATTTCTGTGGCAGAAAGTTCTGGAATCTGAGAGGAGCTAAAAATTTCCTTCCACCCAGCGTTCCCCCAAGTCTCCCGATAAAAATGATACCTCACTTGCGTGGGTAGGCCTAGCGCCGGCGACAGGAAACACCCCAAAGCGCAACGTGGACACATCCTAAATTTTGGAAAAAAACAGAGGTGTTTTTTGCGAAGTGCCTACCTGTAGATTTTGGCCTCTAGCTCAGCCGGCACCTAGGGAAACCTACCAAACCTGTGCATTTATGAAAACTAGAGACCTAGGGGAATCCAAGGAGGGGTGACTTGCGGGGCTCGGACCAGGTTCTGTTACCCAGAATCCTTTGCAAACCTCAAAATTTGGGTAAAAAAACACATGTCCCTCACATTTCTGTGGCAGAAAGTTCTGGAATCTGAGAGGAGCTACAAATTTCCTTCCACCCAGCGTTCCCCCAAGTCTCCCGATAAAAATGATACCTCACTTGCGTGGGTAGGCCTAGCGCCGGCGACAGGAAACACCCCAAAGCGCAACGTGGACACATCCTAAATTTTGGAAAAAAACAGAGGTGTTTTTTGCGAAGTGCCTACCTGTAGATTTTGGCCTCTAGCTCAGCCGGCACCTAGGGAAACCTACCAAACCTGTGCATTTCTGAAAACTAGAGACCTAGGGGAATCCAATGAGGGGTGACTTGCGGGGATCGGACCAGGTTCTATTACCCAGAATCCTTTGCAAACCTCAAAATTTGGCTAAAAAAACACATGTCCCTCACATTTTTGTGGCAGAAAGTTCTGGAATCTGAGAGAAACTACAAATTTCCTTCCACCCAGCGTTCCCCCAAGTCTCCCGATAAAAATTATACCTCACTTGCGTGGGTAGGCCTAGCGCCGGAGACAGGAAACACCCCAAAGCGCAACGTGGACACATCCTAAATTTTGGAAAAAAACAGAGGTGTATTTTTGCGAAGTGCCTACCTGTAGATTTTGGCCTCTAGCTCAGCCGGCACCTAGGGAAACCTACCAAACCTGTGCATTTCTGAAAACTAGAGACCTAGGGGAATCCAAGGAGGGGTGACTTGCGGGGCTCGGACCAGGTTCTGTTACCCAGAATCCTTTGCAAACCTCAAAATTTGGCTAAAAAAACACATGTCCCTCACATTTCTGTGGCAGAAAGTTCTGGAATCTGAGAGGAGCTACAAATTTCCTTCCACCCAGCGTTCCCCCAAGTCTCCCGATAAAAATGATACCTCACTTGCGTGGGTAGGCCTAGCGCCGGCGACAGGAAACACCCCAAAGCGCAACGTGGACACATCCTAAATTTTGGAAAAAAACAGAGGTGTTTTTTGAGAAGTGCCTACCTGTAGATTTTGGCCTCTAGCTCAGCCGGCACCTAGGGAAACCTACCAAACCTGTGCATTTCTGAAAACTAGAGACCTAGGGGAATCCAAGGAGGGGTGACTTGCGGGGCTCGGACCAGGTTCTGTTACCCAGAATCCTTTGCAAACCTCAAAATTTGGCTAAAAAAACACATGTCCCTCACATTTCTGTGGCAGAAAGTTCTGGAATCTGAGAGGAGCTACAAATTTCCTTCCACCCAGCGTTCCCCCAAGTCTCCCGATAAAAATGATACCTCACTTGCGTGGGTAGGCCTAGCGCCGGCGACAGGAAACACCCCAAAGCGCAACGTGGACACATCCTAAATTTGGGAAAAAAACAGAGGTGTTTTTTGCGAAGTGCCTACCTGTAGATTTTGGCCTCTAGCTCAGCCGGCACCTAGGGGAAACCTACCAAACCTGTGCATTTCTGAAAACTAGAGACCTAGGGGAATCCAAGGAGGGGTGACTTGCGGGGCTCGGACCAGGTTCTGTTACCCAGAATCCTTTGCAAACCTCAAAATTTGGCTAAAAAAACACATGTCCCTCACATTTCTGTGGCAGAAAGTTCTGGAATCTGAGAGGAGCTAAAAATTTCCTTCCACCCAGCGTTCCCCCAAGTCTCCCGATAAAAATGATACCTCACTTGCGTGGGTAGGCCTAGCGCCGGCGACAGGAAACACCCCAAAGCGCAACGTGGACACATCCTAAATTTTGGAAAAAAACAGAGGTGTTTTTTGCGAAGTGCCTACCTGTAGATTTTGGCCTCTAGCTCAGCCGGCACCTAGGGAAACCTACCAAACCTGTGCATTTATGAAAACTAGAGACCTAGGGGAATCCAAGGAGGGGTGACTTGCGGGGCTCGGACCAGGTTCTGTTACCCAGAATCCTTTGCAAACCTCAAAATTTGGGTAAAAAAACACATGTCCCTCACATTTTTGTGGCAGAAAGTTCTGGAATCTGAGAGGAGCTACAAATTTCCTTCCACCCAGCGTTCCCCCAAGTCTCCCGATAAAAATGATACCTCACTTGCGTGGGTAGGCCTAGCGCCGGCGACAGGAAACACCCCAAAGCGCAACGTGGACACATCCTAAATTTTGGAAAAAAACAGAGGTGTTTTTTGCGAAGTGCCTACCTGTAGATTTTGGCCTCTAGCTCAGCCGGCACCTAGGGAAACCTACCAAACCTGTGCATTTCTGAAAACTAGAGACCTAGGGGAATCCAAGGAGGGGTGACTTGCGGAGCTCGGACCAGGTTCTGTTACCCAGAATCCTTTGCAAACCTCAAAATTTGGCTAAAAAAACACATCTCCCTCACATTTCTGTGGCAGAAAGTTCTGGAATATGAGAGGAGCTACAAATTTCCTTCCACCCAGCGTTCCCCCAAGTCTCCCGATAAAAATGATACCTCACTTGCGTGGGTAGGCCTAGCGCCGGCGACAGGAAACACCCCAAAGCGCAACGTGGACACATCCTAAATTTTGGAAAAAAACAGAGGTGTTTTTTGCGAAGTGCCTACCTGTAGATTTTGGCCTCTAGCTCAGCCGGCACCTAGGGGAAACCTACCAAACCTGTGCATTTCTGAAAACTAGAGACCTAGGGGAATCCAAGGAGGGGTGACTTGCGGGGCTCGGACCAGGTTCTGTTACCCAGAATCCTTTGAAAACCTCAAAATTTAGCTAAAAAAACACATGTCCCTCACATTTCTGTGGCAGAAAGTTCTGGAATCTGAGAGGAGCTACAAATTTCCTTCCACCCAGCGTTCCCCCAAGTCTCCCGATAAAAATGACACCTCACTTGCGTGGGTAGGCCTAGCGCCGGCGACAGGAAACACCCCAAAGCGCAACGTGGACACATTCTAATTTTTGGAAAAAAACAGAGGTGTTTTTTGCGAAGTGCCTACCTGTAGATTTTGGCCTCTAGCTCAGCCGGCACCTAGGGGAAACCTACCAAACCTGTGCATTTCTGAAAACTAGAGACCTAGGGGAATCCAAGGAGGGGTGACTTGCGGGGCTCGGACCAGGTTCTGTTACCCAGAATCCTTTGCAAACCTCAAAATTTGGCTAAAAAAACACATGTCCCTCACATTTCTGTGGCAGAAAGTTCTGGAATCTGAGAGGAGCTAAAAATTTCCTTCCACCCAGCGTTCCCCCAAGTCTCCCGATAAAAATGATACCTCACTTGCGTGGGTAGGCCTAGCGCCGGCGACAGGAAACACCCCAAAGCGCAACGTGGACACATCCTAAATTTTTGAAAAAAACAGAGGTGTTTTTTGCGAAGTGCCTACCTGTAGATTTTGGCCTCTAGCTCAGCCGGCACCTAGGGAAACCTACCAAACCTGTGCATTTATGAAAACTAGAGACCTAGGGGAATCCAAGGAGGGGTGACTTGCGGGGCTCTGACCAGGTTCTGTTACCCAGAATCCTTTGCAAACCTCAAAATTTGGGTAAAAAAACACATGTCCCTCGCATTTTTGTGGCAGAAAGTTCTGGAATCTGAGAGGAGCTACAAATTTCCTTCCACCCAGCGTTCCCCCAAGTCTCCCGATAAAAATGATACCTCACTTGCGTGGGTAGGCATAGCGCCGGCGACAGGAAACACCCCAAAGCGCAACGTGGACACATCCTAAATTTTGGAAAAAAACAGAGGTGTTTTTTGCGAAGTGCCTACCTGTAGATTTTGGCCTCTAGCTCAGCCGGCACCTAGGGAAACCTACCAAACCTGTGCATTTCTGAAAACTAGAGACCTAGGGGAATCCAAGGAGGGGTGACTTGCGGAGCTCGGACCAGGTTCTGTTACCCAGAATCCTTTGCAAACCTCAAAATTTGGCTAAAAAAACACATCTCCCTCACATTTCTGTGGCAGAAAGTTCTGGAATATGAGAGGAGCTACAAATTTCCTTCCACCCAGTGTTCCCCCAAGTCTCCTGATAAAAATGATACCTCACTTGCGTGGGTAGGCCTAGCGCCGGCGACAGGAAACACCCCAAAGCGCAACGTGGACACATCCTAAATTTTGGAAAAAAACAGAGGTGTTTTTTGCGAAGTGCCTACCTGTAGATTTTGGCCTCTAGCTCAGCCGGCACCTAGGGAAACCTACCAAACCTGTGCATTTCTGAAAACTAGAGACCTAGGGGAATCCAAGGAGGGGTGACTTGCGGGGATCGGACCAGGTTCTATTACCCAGAATCCTTTGCAAACCTCAAAATTTGGCTAAAAAAACACATGTCCCTCACATTTTTGTGGCAGAAAGTTCTGGAATCTGAGAGAAACTACAAATTTCCTTCCACCCAGCGTTCCCCCAAGTCTCCCGATAAAAATTATACCTCACTTGCGTGGGTAGGCCTAGCGCCGGAGACAGGAAACACCCCAAAGCGCAACGTGGACACATCCTAAATTTTGGAAAAAAACAGAGGTGTATTTTTGCGAAGTGCCTACCTGTAGATTTTGGCCTCTAGCTCAGCCGGCACCTAGGGAAACCTACCAAACCTGTGCATTTCTGAAAACTAGAGACCTAGGGGAATCCAAGGAGGGGTGACTTGCGGGGCTCGGACCAGGTTCTGTTACCCAGAATCCTTTGCAAACCTCAAAATTTAGCTAAAAAAACACATGTCCCTCACATTTCTGTGGCAGAAAGTTCTGGAATCTGAGAGGAGCTACAAATTTCCTTCCACCCAGCGTTCCCCCAAGTCTCCCGATAAAAATGACACCTCACTTGCGTGGGTAGGCCTAGCGCCGGCGACAGGAAACACCCCAAAGCGCAACGTGGACACATCCTAAATTTTGGAAAAAAACAGAGGTGTTTTTTGCGAAGTGCCTACCTGTAGATTTTGGCCTCTAGCTCAGCCGGCACCTAGGGGAAACCTACCAAACCTGTGCATTTCTGAAAACTAGAGACCTAGGGGAATCCAAGGAGGGGTGACTTGCGGGGCTCGGACCAGGTTCTGTTACCCAGAATCCTTTGCAAACCTCAAAATTTGGCTAAAAAAACACATGTCCCTCACATTTCTGTGGCAGAAAGTTCTGGAATCTGAGAGGAGCTAAAAATTTCCTTCCACCCAGCGTTCCCCCAAGTCTCCCGATAAAAATGATACCTCACTTGCGTGGGTAGGCCTAGCGCCGGCGACAGGAAACACCCCAAAGCGCAACGTGGACACATCCTAAATTTTGGAAAAAAACAGAGGTGTTTTTTGCGAAGTGCCTACCTGTAGATTTTGGCCTCTAGCTCAGCCGGCACCTAGGGAAACCTACCAAACCTGTGCATTTATGAAAACTAGAGACCTAGGGGAATCCAAGGAGGGGTGACTTGCGGGGCTCGGACCAGGTTCTGTTACCCAGAATCCTTTGCAAACCTAAAAATTTGGTAAAAAAAACACATGTCCCTCACATTTTTGTGGCAGAAAGTTCTGGAATCTGAGAGGAGCTACAAATTTCCTTCCACCCAGCGTTCCCCCAAGTCTCCCGATAAAAATGATACCTCACTTGCGTGGGTAGGCCTAGCGCCGGCGACAGGAAACACCCCAAAGCGCAACGTGGACACATCCTAAATTTTGGAAAAAAACAGAGGTGTTTTTTGCGAAGTGCCTACCTGTAGATTTTGGCCTCTAGCTCAGCCGGCACCTAGGGAAACCTACCAAACCTGTGCATTTCTGAAAACTAGAGACCTAGGGGAATCCAAGGAGGGGTGACTTGCGGGGATCGGACCAGGTTCTATTACCCAGAATCCTTTGCAAACCTCAAAATTTGGCTAAAAAAACACATGTCCCTCACATTTTTGTGGCAGAAAGTTCTGGAATCTGAGAGAAACTACAAATTTCCTTCCACCCAGCGTTCCCCCAAGTCTCCCGATAAAAATTATACCTCACTTGCGTGGGTAGGCCTAGCGCCGGAGACAGGAAACACCCCAAAGCGCAACGTGGACACATCCTAAATTTTGGAAAAAAACAGAGGTGTATTTTTGCGAAGTGCCTACCTGTAGATTTTGGCCTCTAGCTCAGCCGGCACCTAGGGAAACCTACCAAACCTGTGCATTTCTGAAAACTAGAGACCTAGGGGAATCCAAGGAGGGGTGACTTGCGGGGATCGGACCAGGTTCTATTACCCAGAATCCTTTGCAAACCTCAAAATTTGGCTAAAAAAACACATGTCCCTCACATTTTTGTGGCAGAAAGTTCTGGAATCTGAGAGAAACTACAAATTTCCTTCCACCCAGCGTTCCCCCAAGTCTCCCGATAAAAATGATACCTCACTTGCGTGGGTAGGCCTAGCGCCGGCGACAGGAAACACCCCAAAGCGCAACGTGGACACATCCTAAATTTTGGAAAAAAACAGAGGTGTTTTTTGCGAAGTGCCTACCTGTAGATTTTGGCCTCTAGCTCAGCCGGCACCTAGGGAAACCTACCAAACCTGTGCATTTCTGAAAACTAGAGACCTAGGGGAATCCAAGGAGGGGTGACTTGCGGGGATCGGACCAGGTTCTATTACCCAGAATCCTTTGCAAACCTCAAAATTTGGCTAAAAAAACACATGTCCCTCACATTTTTGTGGCAGAAAGTTCTGGAATCTGAGAGAAACTACAAATTTCCTTCCACCCAGCGTTCCCCCAAGTCTCCCGATAAAAATTATACCTCACTTGCGTGGGTAGGCCTAGCGCCGGAGACAGGAAACACCCCAAAGCGCAACGTGGACACATCCTAAATTTTGGAAAAAAACAGAGGTGTATTTTTGCGAAGTGCCTACCTGTAGATTTTGGCCTCTAGCTCAGCCGGCACCTAGGGAAACCTACCAAACCTGTGCATTTCTGAAAACTAGAGACCTAGGGGAATCCAAGGAGGGGTGACTTGCGGGGATCGGACCAGGTTCTATTACCCAGAATCCTTTGCAAACCTCAAAATTTGGCTAAAAAAACACATGTCCCTCACATTTTTGTGGCAGAAAGTTCTGGAATCTGAGAGAAACTACAAATTTCCTTCCACCCAGCGTTCCCCCAAGTCTCCCGATAAAAATTATACCTCACTTGCGTGGGTAGGCCTAGCGCCGGAGACAGGAAACACCCCAAAGCGCAACGTGGACACATCCTAAATTTTGGAAAAAAACAGAGGTGTATTTTTGCGAAGTGCCTACCTGTAGATTTTGGCCTCTAGCTCAGCCGGCACCTAGGGAAACCTACCAAACCTGTGCATTTCTGAAAACTAGAGACCTAGGGGAATCCAAGGAGGGGTGACTTGCGGGGCTCGGACCAGGTTCTGTTACCCAGAATCCTTTGCAAACCTCAAAATTTGGCTAAAAAAACACATGTCCCTCACATTTCTGTGGCAGAAAGTTCTGGAATCTGAGAGGAGCTACAAATTTCCTTCCACCCAGCGTTCCCCCAAGTCTCCCGATAAAAATGATACCTCACTTGCGTGGGTAGGCCTAGCGCCGGCGACAGGAAACACCCCAAAGCGCAACGTGGACACATCCTAAATTTTGGAAAAAAACAGAGGTGTTTTTTGAGAAGTGCCTACCTGTAGATTTTGGCCTCTAGCTCAGCCGGCACCTAGGGAAACCTACCAAACCTGTGCATTTCTGAAAACTAGAGACCTAGGGGAATCCAAGGAGGGGTGACTTGCGGGGCTCGGACCAGGTTCTGTTACCCAGAATCCTTTGCAAACCTCAAAATTTGGCTAAAAAAACACATGTCCCTCACATTTCTGTGGCAGAAAGTTCTGGAATCTGAGAGGAGCTACAAATTTCCTTCCACCCAGCGTTCCCCCAAGTCTCCCGATAAAAATGACACCTCACTTGCGTGGGTAGGCCTAGCGCCGGCGACAGGAAACACCCCAAAGCGCAACGTGGACACATCCTAAATTTTGGAAAAAAACAGAGGTGTTTTTTGCGAAGTGCCTACCTGTAGATTTTGGCCTCTAGCTCAGCCGGCACCTAGGGGAAACCTACCAAACCTGTGCATTTCTGAAAACTAGAGACCTAGGGGAATCCAAGGAGGGGTGACTTGCGGGGCTCGGACCAGGTTCTGTTACCCAGAATCCTTTGCAAACCTCAAAATTTGGCTAAAAAAACACATGTCCCTCACATTTCTGTGGCAGAAAGTTCTGGAATCTGAGAGGAGCTAAAAATTTCCTTCCACCCAGCGTTCCCCCAAGTCTCCCGATAAAAATGATACCTCACTTGCGTGGGTAGGCCTAGCGCCGGCGACAGGAAACACCCCAAAGCGCAACGTGGACACATCCTAAATTTTGGAAAAAAACAGAGGTGTTTTTTGCGAAGTGCCTACCTGTAGATTTTGGCCTCTAGCTCAGCCGGCACCTAGGGAAACCTACCAAACCTGTGCATTTCTGAAAACTAGAGACCTAGGGGAATCCAAGGAGGGGTGACTTGCGGGGATCGGACCAGGTTCTATTACCCAGAATCCTTTGCAAACCTCAAAATTTGGCTAAAAAAACACATGTCCCTCACATTTTTGTGGCAGAAAGTTCTGGAATCTGAGAGAAACTACAAATTTCCTTCCACCCAGCGTTCCCCCAAGTCTCCCGATAAAAATTATACCTCACTTGCGTGGGTAGGCCTAGCGCCGGAGACAGGAAACACCCCAAAGCGCAACGTGGACACATCCTAAATTTTGGAAAAAAACAGAGGTGTATTTTTGCGAAGTGCCTACCTGTAGATTTTGGCCTCTAGCTCAGCCGGCACCTAGGGAAACCTACCAAACCTGTGCATTTCTGAAAACTAGAGACCTAGGGGAATCCAAGGAGGGGTGACTTGCGGGGATCGGACCAGGTTCTATTACCCAGAATCCTTTGCAAACCTCAAAATTTGGCTAAAAAAACACATGTCCCTCACATTTTTGTGGCAGAAAGTTCTGGAATCTGAGAGAAACTACAAATTTCCTTCCACCCAGCGTTCCCCCAAGTCTCCCGATAAAAATGATACCTCACTTGCGTGGGTAGGCCTAGCGCCGGCGACAGGAAACACCCCAAAGCGCAACGTGGACACATCCTAAATTTTGGAAAAAAACAGAGGTGTTTTTTGCGAAGTGCCTACCTGTAGATTTTGGCCTCTAGCTCAGCCGGCACCTAGGGAAACCTACCAAACCTGTGCATTTCTGAAAACTAGAGACCTAGGGGAATCCAAGGAGGGGTGACTTGCGGGGATCGGACCAGGTTCTATTACCCAGAATCCTTTGCAAACCTCAAAATTTGGCTAAAAAAACACATGTCCCTCACATTTTTGTGGCAGAAAGTTCTGGAATCTGAGAGAAACTACAAATTTCCTTCCACCCAGCGTTCCCCCAAGTCTCCCGATAAAAATTATACCTCACTTGCGTGGGTAGGCCTAGCGCCGGAGACAGGAAACACCCCAAAGCGCAACGTGGACACATCCTAAATTTTGGAAAAAAACAGAGGTGTATTTTTGCGAAGTGCCTACCTGTAGATTTTGGCCTCTAGCTCAGCCGGCACCTAGGGAAACCTACCAAACCTGTGCATTTCTGAAAACTAGAGACCTAGGGGAATCCAAGGAGGGGTGACTTGCGGGGATCGGACCAGGTTCTATTACCCAGAATCCTTTGCAAACCTCAAAATTTGGCTAAAAAAACACATGTCCCTCACATTTTTGTGGCAGAAAGTTCTGGAATCTGAGAGAAACTACAAATTTCCTTCCACCCAGCGTTCCCCCAAGTCTCCCGATAAAAATTATACCTCACTTGCGTGGGTAGGCCTAGCGCCGGAGACAGGAAACACCCCAAAGCGCAACGTGGACACATCCTAAATTTTGGAAAAAAACAGAGGTGTATTTTTGCGAAGTGCCTACCTGTAGATTTTGGCCTCTAGCTCAGCCGGCACCTAGGGAAACCTACCAAACCTGTGCATTTCTGAAAACTAGAGACCTAGGGGAATCCAAGGAGGGGTGACTTGCGGGGCTCGGACCAGGTTCTGTTACCCAGAATCCTTTGCAAACCTCAAAATTTGGCTAAAAAAACACATGTCCCTCACATTTCTGTGGCAGAAAGTTCTGGAATCTGAGAGGAGCTACAAATTTCCTTCCACCCAGCGTTCCCCCAAGTCTCCCGATAAAAATGATACCTCACTTGCGTGGGTAGGCCTAGCGCCGGCGACAGGAAACACCCCAAAGCGCAACGTGGACACATCCTAAATTTTGGAAAAAAACAGAGGTGTTTTTTGAGAAGTGCCTACCTGTAGATTTTGGCCTCTAGCTCAGCCGGCACCTAGGGAAACCTACCAAACCTGTGCATTTCTGAAAACTAGAGACCTAGGGGAATCCAAGGAGGGGTGACTTGCGGGGCTCGGACCAGGTTCTGTTACCCAGAATCCTTTGCAAACCTCAAAATTTGGCTAAAAAAACACATGTCCCTCACATTTCTGTGGCAGAAAGTTCTGGAATCTGAGAGGAGCTACAAATTTCCTTCCACCCAGCGTTCCCCCAAGTCTCCCGATAAAAATGACACCTCACTTGCGTGGGTAGGCCTAGCGCCGGCGACAGGAAACACCCCAAAGCGCAACGTGGACACATCCTAAATTTTGGAAAAAAACAGAGGTGTTTTTTGCGAAGTGCCTACCTGTAGATTTTGGCCTCTAGCTCAGCCGGCAACTAGGGGAAACCTACCAAACCTGTGCATTTCTGAAAACTAGAGACCTAGGGGAATCCAAGGAGGGGTGACTTGCGGGGCTCGGACCAGGTTCTGTTACCCAGAATCCTTTGCAAACCTCAAAATTTGGCTAAAAAAACACATGTCCCTCACATTTCTGTGGCAGAAAGTTCTGGAATCTGAGAGGAGCTAAAAATTTCCTTCCACCCAGCGTTCCCCCAAGTCTCCCGATAAAAATGATACCTCACTTGCGTGGGTAGGCCTAGCGCCGGCGACAGGAAACACCCCAAAGCGCAACGTGGACACATCCTAAATTTTGGAAAAAAACAGAGGTGTTTTTTGCGAAGTGCCTACCTGTAGATTTTGGCCTCTAGCTCAGCCGGCACCTAGGGAAACCTACCAAACCTGTGCATTTATGAAAACTAGAGACCTAGGGGAATCCAAGGAGGGGTGACTTGCGGGGCTCGGACCAGGTTCTGTTACCCAGAATCCTTTGCAAACCTCAAAATTTGGGTAAAAAAACACATGTCCCTCATATTTTTGTGGCAGAAAGTTCTGGAATCTGAGAGGAGCTACAAATTTCCTTCCACCCAGCGTTCCCCCAAGTCTCCCGATAAAAATGATACCTCACTTGCGTGGGTAGGCCTAGCGCCGGCGACAGGAAACACCCCAAAGCGCAACGTGGACACATCCTAAATTTTGGAAAAAAACAGAGGTGTTTTTTGCGAAGTGCCTACCTGTAGATTTTGGCCTCTAGCTCAGCCGGCACCTAGGGAAACCTACCAAACCTGTGCATTTCTGAAAACTAGAGACCTAGGGGAATCCAAGGAGGGGTGACTTGCGGGGCTCGGACCAGGTTCTGTTACCCAGAATCCTTTGCAAACCTCAAAATTTGGCTAAAAAAACACATCTCCCTCACATTTCTGTGGCAGAAAGTTCTGGAATATGAGAGGAGCTACAAATTTCCTTCCACCCAGCGTTCCCCCAAGTCTCCCGATAAAAATGATACCTCACTTGCGTGGGTAGGCCTAGCGCCGGCGACAGGAAACACCCCAAAGCGCAACGTGGACACATCCTAAATTTTGGAAAAAAACAGAGGTGTTTTTTGCGAAGTGCCTACCTGTAGATTTTGGCCTCTAGCTCAGCCGGCACCTAGGGAAACCTACCAAACCTGTGCATTTCTGAAAACTAGAGACCTAGGGGAATCCAAGGAGGGGTGACTTGCGGGGATCGGACCAGGTTCTATTACCCAGAATCCTTTGCAAACCTCAAAATTTGGCTAAAAAAACACATGTCCCTCACATTTTTGTGGCAGAAAGTTCTGGAATCTGAGAGGAACTACAAATTTCCTTCCACCCAGCGTTCCCCCAAGTCTCCCGATAAAAATTATACCTCACTTGCGTGGGTAGGCCTAGCGCCGGAGACTGGAAACACCCCAAAGCGCAACGTGGACACATCCTAAATTTTGGAAAAAAAAAGAGGTGTATTTTTGCGAAGTGCCTACCTGTAGATTTTGGCCTCTAGCTCAGCCGGTACCTAGGGAAACCTACCAAACCTGTGCATTTCTGAAAACTAGAGACCTAGGGGAATCCAAGGAGGGGTGACTTGCGGGGCTCGGACCAGGTTCTGTTACCCAGAATCCTTTGCAAACCCCAAAATTTGGCTAAAAAAACACATGTCCCTCACATTTCTGTGGCAGAAAGTTCTGGAATCTGAGAGGAGCTACAAATTTCCTTCCACCCAGCGTTCCCCCAAGTCTCCCGATAAAAATGATACCTCACTTGCGTGGGTAGGCCTAGCGCCGGCGACAGGAAACACCCCAAAGCGCAACGTGGACACATCCTAAATTTTGGGAAAAAACAGAGGTGTTTTTTGCGAAGTGCCTACCTGTAGATTTTGGCCTCTAGCTCAGCCGGCACCTAGGGAAACCTACCAAACCTGTGCATTTCTGAAAACTAGAGACCTAGGGGAATCCAAGGAGGGGTGACTTACGGGGCTCGGACCAGGTTCTGTTACCCAGAATCCTTTGCAAACCTCAAAATTTGGCTAAAAAAACACATGTCCCTCACATTTCTGTGGCAGAAAGTTCTGGAATCTGAGAGGAGCTACAAATTTCCTTCCACCCAGCGTTCCCCCAAGTCTCCCGATAAAAATGATACCCCACTTGCGTGGGTAGGCCTAGCGCCGGCGACAGGAAACACCCCAAAGCGCAACGTGGACACATCCTAAATTTTGGAAAAAAACAGAGGTGTTTTTTGCGAAGTGCCTACCTGTAGATTTTGGCCTCTAGCTCAGCCGGCACCTAGGGAAACCTACCAAACCTGTGCATTTCTGAAAACTAGAGACCTAGGGGAATCCAAGGAGGGGTGACTTGCGGGGCTCGGACCAGGTTCTGTTACCCAGAATCCTTTGCAAACCTCAAAATTTGGCTAAAAAAACACATGTCCCTCACATTTTTGTGGCAGAAAGTTCTGGAATCTGAGAGGAGCTACAAATTTCCTTCCACCCAGCGTTCCCCCAAGTCTCCCGATAAAAATGATACCTCACTTGCGTGGGTAGGCCTAGCGCCGGCGACAGGAAACACCCCAAAGCGCAACGTGGACACATCCTAAATTTTGGAAAAAAACAGAGGTGTTTTTTGCGAAGTGCCTACCTGTAGATTTTGGCCTCTAGCTCAGCCGGCACCTAGGGAAACCTACCAAACCTGTGCATTTCTGAAAACTAGAGACCTAGGGGAATCCAAGGAGGGGTGACTTGCGGGGCTCGGACCAGGTTCTGTTACCCAGAATCCTTTGCAAACCTCAAAATTTGGCTAAAAAAACACATGTCCCTCACATTTCTGTGGCAGAAAGTTCTGGAATCTGAGAGGAGCTACAAATTTCCTTCCACCCAGCGTTCCCCCAAGTCTCCCGATAAAAATGACACCTCACTTGCGTGGGTAGGCCTAGCGCCGGCGACAGGAAACACCCCAAAGCGCAACGTGGACACATCCTAAATTTTGGAAAAAAACAGAGGTGTTTTTTGCGAAGTGCCTACCTGTAGATTTTGGCCTCTAGCTCAGCCGGCACCTAGGGGAAACCTACCAAACCTGTGCATTTCTGAAAACTAGAGACCTAGGGGAATCCAAGGAGGGGTGACTTGCGGGGCTCGGACCAGGTTCTGTTACCCAGAATCCTTTGCAAACCTCAAAATTTGGCTAAAAAAACACATGTCCCTCACATTTCTGTGGCAGAAAGTTCTGGAATCTGAGAGGAGCTACAAATTTCCTTCCACCCAGCGTTCCCCCAAGTCTCCCGATAAAAATGATACCTCACTTGCGTGGGTAGGACTAGCGCCGGCGACAGGAAACACCCCAAAGCGCAACGTGGACACATCCTAAATTTTGGAAAAAAACAGAGGTGTTTTTTGCGAAGTGCCTACCTGTAGATTTTGGCCTCTAGCTCAGCCGGCACCAAGGGAAACATACCAAACCTGTGCATTTCTGAAAACTAGAGACCTAGGGGAATCCAAGGAGGGGTGACTTGCGGGGCTCGGACCAGGTTCTGTTACCCAGAATCCTTTGCAAACCTCAAAATTTGGCTAAAAAAATACATGTCCCTCACATTTTTGTGGCAGAAAGTTCTGGAATCTGAGAGGAGCTACAAATTTCCTTCCACCCAGCGTTCCCCCACGTCTCCCGATAAAAATGATACCTCACTTGTGTGGGTAGGCCTAGCGCCCGCAACAGGAAACACCCCAAAGCGCAACGTGGACACATCACAGAAAACAGACCTGTTTTTAGCAAAGTGCCTACCTGTAGATTTTGGCCTGTAGCTCAGCCGCCACCTAGGGAAACCTACCAAACCTGTGCATTTCTGAAAACTAGAGACCTAGGGGAATCCAAGATGGGGTGACTTGTGTGGCTCGGACCAGGTTCTGTTACCCAGAATCCTTTGCAAACCTCAAAATTTGGCTAAAAAAAGACATGTTCCACACATTTCTGTGGCAGAAAGTTCTACAATCTGAGAGGAGCCACAAATTTCCTTCCACCCAGCGTTCCCCCACGTCTCCCGATAAAAATGATACCTCACTTGTGTGGGTAGGCCTAGCGCTCGCGACAGGAAATGGCCCAAAACACAACGTGGACACATCACATTTTTTCATAGAAAACAGTGCCTACGTGTGGATTTTGGCCTCTAGCTCAGCCGGCACCTGGGGAAACCTAGCAAACCAGCGCATTTTTGAAAACTAGAGACCTAGGGGAATCCAAGATGGGGTGATTTGCGGGGCTCTGACCAGGTTCTGTTACCCAGAATTCTTTGCAAACATCAAAATCTGGCAAAAAAACACTTTTTCCTCTCATTTCGGTGACAGAAAGTTCTGGAATCTGAGAGGAGCCACAAATTTCACCCAGCGTTCCCCTAAGTCTCTCCATAAAAATGGTACCTCACTTGTGTGGGTAGGCCTAGCGCCCACAAAAGGAAATGGCCCAAAACACAACATATTTTTTCACAGAAAACAGAGGTGTTTTTTGCAAAGTGCCTACCTGTGGATTTTGGCCTCTAGCTCAGCCGGGCCCGGGGGGGGGGGGAGGAATGCCCTAAAATAAATTTGACCCCCCACCGCCCCAAACCCCCCCTGCCCAGGTGCGACCCTTGCCTACGGGGTCGCTACCCCTGCGTGACATTGGCGCCAAAAAACAAATTCCCGGTGCCTAGTGGTTTCTGCCCCCTTGGGGGCAGATTGACCTAAAATCGACCAATCTGCCCCCAAGGGGGGCAGAAATGGTCTAAACACAGTTTGCCCCCCAGGGGAGCGACCCTTGCCTGATGGGTCGGTCCCCATCTCTAAAAAAACAAACATACAAAAAAAAAAAACACACAAAAAAAATTTGCCCTGGCGCCTAGAGGTTTCTGCCCCCCCCTGGTGGCAGATCGGCCTAATAATAGGCCGAATGGCCTAAAATAAATTTGCCCCCCGAACATCCACCCCCCGCCCCCGGAGCGACCCTTGCCTATGGGGTCGCTCCCCCTGCGTGACATTGGCGCCAAAAAACAAATCCCCGGTGCCTAGTGGTTTCTGCCCCCTTGGGGCAGATTGACCTAAAATCTACCAATCTGCCCCCAAGGGGGGCAGAAATGGTCTAAACACAATTTGCCCCCCAGGGGAGCGACCCTTGCCTGATGGGTCGCTCCCCATCTCTAAAAAAAACCAAACCAAAAAAAAAAAAAACACAAAAAAAAAATTGGCCCTGGCAACAAGAGGTTTCTGCCCCCAGGGGGGGCAGAAATGGCCTAAAATAAATTTGCCCCCCGAAACCCCCCCCCCGAGCGACCCTTGCCTACGGGGTCGCTCCCCCTGCGTGACATTGGCACCAAAAAACAAATCCCCGGTGCCTAGTGGTTTCTGCCCCCTTGGGGCAGATTGACCTAAAATCTACCAATCTGCCCCCAAGGGGGGCAGAAATGGTCTAAACACAATTTGCCCCCCAGGGGAGCGACCCTTGCCTGATGGGTCGCTCCCCATCTCTAAAAAAAACCAAACAAACAAAAAAAAAAACACAAAAAAAAAATTTGCCCTGGCAACAAGAGGTTTCTGCCCCCCCTGGGGGCAGATCGGCCTAATAATAGGCCGATCTGCCCCCAGGGGGGGCAGAAATGGCCTAAAATAAATTTGCCCCCCGAACACCCACCCCCCCCCCCCCCGGAGCGACCCTTGCCTACGGGGTCGCTCCCCCTGCGTGACATTGGCGCCAAAAAACAAATCCCCGGTGCCTAGTGGTTTCTGCCCCCTTGGGGCAGATTGACCTAAAATCGACCAATCTGCCCCCAAGGGGGGCAGAAATGGTCTAAACACAATTTGCCCCCCAGGGGAGCGACCCTTGCCTGATGGGTCGCTCCCCATCTCTAAAAAAAACCAAACAAACAAAAAAAAAACACCCAAAAAAAAATTTGCCCTGGCAACAAGAGGTTTCTGCCTCCCCTGGGGGCAGATCGGCCTAATAATAGGCCGATCTGCCCCCAGGGGGGGCAGAAATGGGCTAAAATAAATTTGCCCCCTGAACCCCCACCCCCCCCCCGGAGCGACCATTGCCTACGGGGTCGCTCCCCCTGCGTGACATTGGCGCCAAAAAACAAATCCCCGGTGCCTAGTGGTTTCTGCCCCCTTGGGGCAGATTGACCTAAAATCGACCAATCTGCCCCCAAGGGGGGCAGAAATGGGCTAAACACAATTTGCCCCACAGGGGAGCGACCCTTGCCTGATGGGTCGCTCCCCTTCTCTAAAAAAAACACCAAACCAATAAAAAAAACACAAAAAAAAAATTTGCCCTGGCGCCTAGAGGTTTCTGCCCCCCCTGGGGGTAGACCGGCCTAATACCAATAGGCCGATCTGCCCCCAGGGGGGGCAGAGATGGCCTAAAATAATTTTGCCCCCCCCACCCCTACGCCCCCCGGGGAGCGACCCTTGACTACAAGGTCGCTCCCCTTGTGTGACGGCACAAAAAAAAGATCCCTGGTGCCTAGTGGTTTCTGCCCCCCTTGGGGGCAGATTGACCTAAAATCGGCCGATCTGCCCCCAAAGCTGGCAGAAATGGCCTAAATACATTTTGCCCCTCCAGGGGAGCGACCCTTGTCCAAGGGGGTCGCTCCCCATCTGTAAAACAGAAAAACAAAAAAATCCCTGGTGCCTAGTGGTTTCTGCCCCCCTTGGGGGCAGATCAGCCGAATCAAAATAGGCTGATCTACCCCCTCCAGGGGGGCAGAAATGGCCTAAAATAATCCCCCCCACCCCCCCCAGGGAGCGACCCTTGCCTAAGGGGTCGCTCCCCTTGTGTGAAATTCACGCAAAAAAAAAAAACTCCCTGGTGTCTAATGGTTTCTGCCCCCCTTGGGGGCAGATTGGCCTCATCAAAATAGGCCAATCTGCCCCCAAGGGGGGCAGAAATGGCCTAAATATAATTTGCCCCCTAGGGGAGCGACCCTTGCCTAAGGGGTCGCTCCCCACCTAAAAAAAAAAGAAAACATAACAAAAAGAAAAAAAAAAAAAAAAGATCCCTGGTGCCTAGAGGTTTCTGCCCCCCCTGGGGGCAGATCGGCCTAATAATAGGCCGATCTGTCCCCAGGGGGGGCAGAAAAGGCCTTCCCAAAAAATTGCCCCCCCTGGGAGCGACCCTTGCCAAAGGGGTTGCTTTGTTGCGTGACATTCGCGCGCAAAAACAAACTCCCTGGTGTCTAATGGTTTCTGCCCCCCTTGGGGGCAGATTGGCCTTATCAAAATAGGCCGGGCAGAAATGGCCTAAATATATATTGCCCCGTAGGGGAGCGACCCTTGCCTAAGGGATCGCTCCCCACCTAAAAAAAAAGAAATCATCACAAAAAAAAAAAAAAAAAAAAAAGGTCCCTGGTGCCTAGAGGTTTCTGCCCCCCCTGATCGGCCTAATAATAGGCCAATCTGCCCCCAGGGGGGGCAGAAAAGGCCGTCCTAAAAAAATGCCCCCCTGGGAGCGACCCTTGCCCAAGGGGTCGCTCCCTTTTGCCAATTTCAAGGAAAAAAAAAAAATCCCTGGTGTCTAGTGGGGTTTCAAAAGCCGGATTGCAAGCAATCCGGCTTTTGAAACCTGTGAGAGACTTCAAAGGGAAGGAAATACATTTCCTTCCCTTTGAAGCCTCTCGGGGCCTCCCCCATGGGATTGAAAAAGAAATGCAAAAGCATTTCTTTTTCAATCGCGCTGGAAGCTCTGCTTCCAGCGCGATGGGGGAGACCCTGTGACTAATCAGCGCGCGCTCGCGCGCTGACGTCACAGGGGGGGTTGGGGGGGTCGGGGGTGGGAGGGGAAGGGCTTCCCCTTCCATCCCTGACTTGGGGGGGTGGGGGGGAACCCCACAGAGGGAGCGAGAGCGCTCCCTCTGGGCTCTGTGCACAGGACGTAATGGTTACGTCCTGGGCACAGCAGCACTGTGCCTCAGGACGTAACCATTACGTCCTGGGCACAGAAGGGGCTAGGGACTTATAGGTAGGTTAACTTAGCCAATTATAATTAGCCTAATTTGCATATCCATTTTACACAGAGCACAGGCCCTGGGACTGGTTAGCAGTACCCAGGGCACCATCAGAGTCAGGAAAACACCAGCAAAAAGTGGAAAATGGGGGCAAAAAGTTAGAGGGCCTCTGCAATCAGCCCTGTTTTCCCACAAGTAGGACCTAGGGAACACTCCCCTTGCACACGCCCTCCGCTGCACAGTAATTTTCGCTCCCTGTACAGGGTCTGACACCCCCTGTCCAGGAAGACCCCCACACGGTACAGGGAACACCACCCCCTGTCAAGGCAGACCCCCCACACTGTAAAGGGAACACTACCTCATGTCCAAGCAGACCCTGACACTGTACATGGAACACCACCCCCTGTCCAGGCACACCTCCACGCTGTACAGGGGCACCACACCCTGTCCAGGCAGACCCCTACACTTTACAGGGAACACCACCCTCTGCCGGGCAGGCTCCCACACTGTACAGGGAACACCAGCCCCTATCCAAGCAGACCCATCAAACTGTACAAGAAACACCTCCCCCTATCCAGGCAGACCACCACCCTGTACAGGAACCACACCCACCTGCAACTAAAAACCCCAGGAAATGCACCCCATTGCAATGATCCTCACCACCAAATTGAGGAGATGCAAGCAAGATCCCCCATGAGCACTGTAACACATTTTGCACTGCACTATGTAAATAAATTGCAGATTCCACATTTAAATTGATTTGAGCATTAGTTGATGATGGTAAAATACTTAGGGGGTGATTCTAACATTGGCGGGCGGCGGAGGCACACGAGACCGCTGAGGGTATTTTGAGATTTGCCCTGGGCTGGCGGGCGGCCGCCAAAAGGCCGCCCGCCAGCCCAGGGCAAATCTACCTTCCCACGAGGACGCCGGCTCCGGCGTAGTGGGAAGGTGCGACGGGTGCAGTTGCACCCGTCGCGTATTTCAGTGTCTGCTTTGCAGACACTGAAATACTTTGCGGGGCCCTATTACGGGGGCCCCTGCAGTGCCCCTGCCATTGGCATGGGCACTGCAGGGGCCCCCAGGGGCCCCGCGGCACCCCCTACCGCCATCCTGTTCCTGGCGGGAGACCCGCCAGGAACAGGATGGCGGTAGGGGGTGTCAGAATCCCCATGGCGTGGAGGATTCCCCCGAGCAGCGGAAAGTCGGCGGGAGACCGTCGACTTTCCGTTTCTGACCGCGGCTGAACCGCCGCGGTCAGAATGCTCGAGGGAGCACCGCCAGCCTGTTGGCGGTGCTCCCGTGGTCGGTGACCCTGGCGGTCACCGGCCGCCAGGGTCAGAATGACCCCCTTAATGTGGCCGTGGGCCAAATATGTGTCAACAACATGGGTAAAGCATGTCCATCACTAGAACTATCAGTCCACATTTGTGTCATTTGGAAGCCATAGCTACCCAACTCCAGACATATACTTTTATACTTTGGTTCCAGCACATAAAATAAACTACATGCCACAGTTTTATGTATTATTTTTCTTTAAATAAATATGATGGAACTTAAACAAAAACTGCCCATTGGGAAGGGAGAAATGAAGTCAAATAATTCTCTTCACGGAGTATGGGCATGGGACTAAAAGATGGTTGGACAAAATAAAAAAAACATGTTATGAAACAGCAGGGAAAACAGTATATGTGCAGGGACAAAAGCAAATGTCCAGTCAAATAGTAGTGTCCAGTCAAATGTCATCCTGGTCATCCTCCTTCTGCACAACAATCACAACATCTGCAGTGGTGACCACTTCCTGGCTCGCAGGTGGAGGATTTGTTACCCAATGGGACTGAGACACACTGGGATTACAAGGGGTATAGAGGAAAACAGAGTGGAAGAATGTATAGGGCGACTCACGAAGGGTGGTATGGGAGGGACAGGGCTGCAATCATGGCTGCACCCAAGGAAGTGAGAGTGTCATTGATAGCATCCATGAAACGGGTCATCTCCTCTCGGATCCTAGGCTGTTCCTTAATCAGCTGCTGTAGCAGCCGAGAGAGGATGCCCTGCTTCCTGTCAGATGCTGCCATCCCTTCCTGGGATTCAGTCACACGGATCTCAACACAGGGAGGTGTTTGGGTGGCACATGAGGAATGTGGAATGTTGGGGACATGGAGAGTCCTATGGGGGCTGATTCAGGCACTTAGAAGGGCACAGGTGGCAGGTGTGGTAGGTGGGTGCCCTGATGGATTGGGGGCTCTATGTGGTGGGAAGGGGCCAGAGGCATGCCCACGTGTTGTTGTTTGCCGCTTTGGGGACACCTCCAGCAGGTCAAGTTCTTCATTGTCTGGGGGAGAGGCAAAATCCACCCCCCACTGGCCAGAGGTTTCCAGTTTAAGGCCTCTCCCTAAAGTTTCTGCAGCCTCCACCCTGTCATTGTCTGCTGTTGTGTCTGTCTGGGTGGTCACACTCCCTCTGCCTGCAAATGGTTCTTGTCCTTTCTCCTCCTTCTCTTCTGTGAAGGAAAGAGAACCAGCCTGCCGATGTCCCCAGGAAGCTCTCCTCAATCTCTGGTCCTCTCCTTGTCCTGCTGGGCCAGCTGGGGTCCCTGAAATAAAAGTGAGAACATTATGTAGTTGTTGTCCAATTCAGGGCAAGGTACATGAATACAAGAAGCAAGTGCTGATTGTGTTCTCCTTTGATCTCACTAACCAATTCCAGGTGACGTAGATCCAACTGTCTACTATTACTGTGCTGTCCAGACATGATTCACACATTGACATATGTCACAATTGTGGGGAGTATATACTTCTGTAGTGAAACAGCCTAACCCTAATCAACATTGCAAAATCCAGGCCAGATTCACAAAGGCCGTAAAAGCTGTATTTGTGAAAGTTTGGACAAAGTTCTATGTTTACCTTAGTAAACTGTGCCAAGGGTTTACTGTCCTTGCTACCTAGTCATCTTCCCTAGTCAGTCTACAAGGGAAGTTGGGACGCAGTCTCGATGGCACTGTCCACTCCAAAGCATGTGTCCATGATCACCCTGTCAAGTGCAGACTTGATAGTCTCAAAATATTGCATGCTATCTGACTTTTAGCAAGGTGTGATTCCACATGAATGCTTGGAAGGGTATGTTTGTAAAAACCAGGCCTTGATTCTTACCTTTGCTAAGCTGTGAGTCATTGTATTGGAAGATCCCTGTAAATATCAGCCAACTACATGGCATTTGCCACATTTGGCATGTCAAGACTGAATGGTGATGTACACCAGTTGGCACATGTGCAAAGTTGGGTCAGCTAGCTAGATGTTACATAGCATATAAAAGCCACTGTTGTGAAGACATGCATTTGTTTTTCTTTGGAAATGTTGGTAACATTTTGTGTGCGAGAAGTATTCTAAAGTCAGCCTTTACTCCAAGATAGATGAAATTATATTTTACACTGATGAAACACATGCATAAATCATGCATGATACAGCATCTGACACCAAAAATGCACCGCTTGACCCTACACTGGACAGTGTCTGGGCCATCTCTTTGCCATTGCACACAGAAGTGATAAGACCCTTGGTTCACCACTTTTTCCATATAATTGCAATAGTGATGGCTACTTGCCCTGTAGTGTTCAGTACACTATAAGTCCCAGGAAGCACTCTGATTAGTGCTTCTAATGTACTCCAATGGAGAATCAGCCTTGTGACTGCTGCAGCAATAGCTGGGAGTATGTGTAAAGAGACATGAGGGACACACAAAAAGCATGCATGATACGGCATCCAGCACCAAAAATGTACGTCTTGATCCTGCCATGGACAGTGCCTGGACCATCCCTTTGCCTTTGCGCTCAGCAGTGATAAGCCCCTTGGTTCACCACTCATGGTGTTGGCATTGCATTTTTCCATATAATTGCAAGAGTAATGGCTGTACACCAAGGGGCATTTTTATTCTCTGTTTGTGCCGAAGGTGTGTCAAAAACTTTGACGCACATTCGGCGCAAACCTTGCCCCATATTTAAACTATGACGCCCTACCCCGCGGATGTCAAAAAACCTCCGTGTGTGCCATATTTTCGATGCGGGAAACCACCTTTGCGTTAATGACATGCAAGGTAGGCATTTCCATCCAAAAAATTACTTTAAGGCCTGTGCAACTTATTTATACTCCTGCGTCATTTTGACGCACAGGAGGGGGCGGGCCTTAAAAAATGGCGCACATCCTGATGTGTGCCGTTTTTTAACGCCTGGTTGAGGGCAGGCGTTAAGGGACCTGTGGGCTCACTTCCATGGTCTCAGACCATGGAAGCAGTCCAGAGGTGCCCTTCCCTGCCCCCAGGGACACCCCCTGTCACCCTCACCCACCCAGGAGGACACCCATGGATGGAGGGACCCATACCAGGTAAGTACAGGTAAGTTGAGGTAAGTATTATTTTTTTATTTTTTATAGTGGCAAAGGGGGGCCTAATTTGGGCCCCCCTACATGCCACTGTGCCCAATGGCCATGCCCAGGGGACAAATGTCCCCTGGGCATGGCCATTGGGCAAGGGGGCCTGACTCCTGTCTTTGCTAAGACAGGAGTCATTTCAATGGGGTTGTGCATCAAAAAATGGCACAAGTCCGGTTTGAGCCATGATTTTTGACTCAAACCTGACTTGCACCATTTCTTGACGCACAACCCCCATTTTCCCCTACGCCGGCTAACGTCAATCCTTAAATAAGGCGCCCGCATGGCGTGTGGGAATGGCGTTAACCGGCGGTAAATGTTTGGACGCAAACCAGCGCCGGCGCTGGTTTGCGTCAAAAAGTATAAATATGGGCCTAAATGTCCCAGGTTGCGCTCTGATTAGTCCTTCCAATCTGCTCCAATGGAGTATCGGCCTTATGGCTGATGCAGCAATTGCTCAGAATGTGTACATGGTGACATGTGATACATGATGGTAGAGCTCATTCACCACTCACATCATACTACCAGGCACAGTATGAAGCTGATGCACTTACCAGGTCTCTGCTACTGCAAGTCCTTCAGCTGGGCATGGAGGGTCGGCCACGCTATCCTCAGGACCCTCTTGTACAGTGGCATGAGGCTGGGGGAGTGCACGTGAAGCTGGGAGGACTGTCCCAATAGTTCTTGTGCACTCAGTCGGGCCCAACGTTTGAGGTCCTCCCAGCACTTAGGGAATGTCAAGGCCCACCGGTAGTAGATGCCCACTGCACTTCTGCACTGCGCAATCTCCCCCTAGAGTTAGGTACATGCTGCATTGATCTGCTGGTCCTCTGGCACACCATAAAGCTGAGGGTAATTATGCAGCACTCCCCAAGCTAAAATGTCCAATTCACATTCACTGAAGTGGGATGCCCTCTCATCAGCTCCCTCGGCCATTTTGGGGGCAGTTAGGGTAACTAGAGCAGCAGAATTGCAAAGGATCCTGTCTGTAGGTGGGGATGAGACAGAATAACAACAAAATAGCTGCCTGCAACTTCCTGTCATGAGTTTCCTGCCATGCATTTCCTCTGTGTCATTTCCTGGAAAAATGCATCGGGTTCCGTCCTATCTCCAAATTTTACACCCCGAGTGTGGATCATCTGCAGCTGGAGAAGACGCTACACATTCCAAGTGTAGGATTTGCATGTGGGGCATAGGATCTGCAATCGGAGAGGAACAAAGATTAAAGACTTGTGACATCTGCAAACATGTGTAAGAAGGGCAGCAGTACTAAGGGAGAAAGGGAAGGTTTTGTAGATACACTCAACACCACAGCACTTCCTAGCACAGTTTGGCTCTTTGTATTGCATTATGATACATGTGGTCAACATCCCTTGCTTACATCTAAATAGACTGTACTGTATCACCAAAGTAGACACAGGTATGGATGTCAAACCCTAGAAACATAGTCCTAAGTACACAAAGGTCCAGTGGTACAGAGCAGGACTGGGACCCCATAGCAGCACTGGCAAGTTTGTCATACCAGCCCCAACACAGAGACAGTAAACACAAATTTTTGGATCATTCAGGATTGCTGCTTTGCAACTGGGGGGACATACTGCAGCACCAGTTCTGAAGCCATACATGGTAATGAGACCTGGCCCACCCCTCCAGCCCCCCGGCAAATGCACAGTGACCCCACTGGCCGGTCTGTCCATGCCAGGTCCTACACACTAGTGCAGAGACTCCTCAGGCATTGCATTTTGGCCACAATCTCCCCAGTGAGATATCCAAGTCCGGGGGCCCATTGTGGCTAAGGCTCAGGTGTTTTTTTGGAATTTCATCCACCATCAATAGGAATAGCACTCTAAATCCCATTCAATATGTGGAGGGGATGGCATCCATTTCATGTTCATTTGGAGTCCGCCTCACCTTAAAGCAGGATCCCCTGCATCATGCTGCACCATTGAACCAACCTCACACAACATTAATTAACGATCTGTGGATGAGGCACCCACAATTTCAGTGTTACAGATATGAACATACACACTGAGAAGGTGTTTTCTAGGTAGTCCCAGTACTATGTGGGAAAACAGATACAGATTGCTATCCACATTGATGACTGGGGCATGATTCTACACGGGACACACTTTCTCTGTCTGCCCCACGACGGAGCTCAAAAAAGGTGCAGTGTGGGAAAGTGAGCTTCACAAACTCACACTGCCCTGGGTGCAGCCAAGTCATGTTGACAAATGAGCTGTCTTACAGTATCCGCTCCATGTACCACTGTGCTGATGGCAACCCGCATGCACATTTGAGGGGGAATTGGAAAATGCCCTTTTAGGCGGGTGCAGTGGGTGACTAGACCCACTGGCAAAGGTATGTCTATGGGGTCTGTAGGACTACCTAGCTCCCCTACAGGAGGCTCCCATCAGGGTATGCACTACAGATGTGCCTTGGGGGTGCACCGAGCAAGTGCACATTCAGTACTCATACCTGGGGTACTTTGTAGGAGGCAGCTAATGGAGTTTAATAACTGCAGGCTGTAGGGTAGTGTGTTTTGTTAACTGAAATAGTCCAAAATATACCTGCACAGAAGGTGGCAGCCACTCCATGTCATATGTCTCACAAGGTGCTGTTGGTTTGACAGGAGACAGTAGCATGTCATCATTTGGTGACATAAGACCTGTATGTGTGATGCACTCTCCATTACACACTACACAAAATGGCCACAAATTTAGAATGTGACCAGTAGGTGTTACTCTGATTCATGAGGATAACTGTTTGTGATCGTGGAGCACTGCAAAATGTACCAGGTCCATTTGTGATGTGCTGATCTGGCACAGATGATCATAATGCATTCAGGATCTTGTAGTCTCAGTCATTCCAGGGAGAAGCAGGGACAAAATGTGCCATCTCCACTATAAATCACCTAGGCCTGGAGTGTGACATCCAATGTGCAGCTGCCAAACATGTCTGCTATCAGCGTGGACTATCCATATCTCAACACCCGTCCATTGGTTCAATGATGTACCTATGTCAGACATATGGCCACGCCACCATATGATTGGCCACGCATATGAATACAAGTGGCCTGGGAAGCAAAGGGGCTTTTTCCCTGGGGCAGAGGCCACACACTTGTAAGTGATTCACCACACTTGGGGCAGGATCACTAAACTGTGAAATCTCATAGCAGGAATTTCGTCTTGGTAACAGATACTCACCCTCTGATGTGGCGCCTTCGACCTAACAGTTGAGGCCTTTTGTGAAGCAGGTCCATTTTGTTTCACTGTCCAAGAAGAACTCAAACATGCAGATATTTGATGCCCAGACTCAATGAAGCCCTAAGAGATGTTTTCCACACTAATCCCTGACATGTGCACATGCTGTGATGCATGACCAGTCTTTTGACTCTTGGAAAAGGCTGTTGTGTACAGACATCATGTATGGCTTACAAATTAGTCTCAGGATAGCATATGTGGACAGAGTGTTAATAGTCCATCAATCATCATTGACACTAGACTGCAAACCGCATGAAGGCCATGATACAACATGTTGCTTAACTGAAAAAAGTATCAACCAGCTGGTCATGCACCTGCATATTCTGCCCTCTGTTTTGATAATGTCCCTCTTGCCCAGAATCAGACCTAGCTGAGAGTCCAGAGGTATGTGTAAGCCATGAGTTAATGCTATGTTGGGCAAAACACAACAGGCAACTTGAGGTGAGTACAGCAGCACCCCCTGTATGGTTGAGAAATCTGAATCTTGACTTCAAGAGCCCAAAACTGCTCTCAGTGTTGTCTCATGTACATCTGAGTGCCCTATTGTACCTCTGCTGAGGTACAGTGTTTACATGTCTGTATTGTGTAAAGAGATGAGAGGAGAGTGCACATGCAGCACCACCTGAGAAAGGAGATAGAGTATTTTTTGTAAATGTCCCTCGTGCATCTGTCCAGTGCATGCTGTATGAAATGGTACGTACTGTGTCTGTTGGGAGCATGTATGTGGCATGACGATTAGTGTTGTCTAATGGTTGTGCACATTTACAAACTCAATTATACATCTCATACTTGTGTAGTGCTTGGTACTTACCCAGTAGCCACATGTTTGCCAAATGCTCCCTCTGCCATCCACTGGGCAAGAGGTGACCTGCAGAATACATAGCTGTCATGGCTACTGCATGCACATAACTGAAGCTACCACTGGCATCACAGACACCGTGCATGTTGATGGATTGCCAGTGGTGTCTGTTGCAAAAAATTTGTTCATTGTGGTGAGGTGGCTGTAGAGCCACATGAATGTAATCAAGTGCACCCATCATACATGGGAAGGAGGAAATGAGGTAGAAATTCCTAAGCACCCTTTGCCTTCTGGCCAGTGTATGGGGCATTTGTATGTGGCGATGGGTTCTCCTGTTGATGCAGCTCAGTGCCTGATTCAGGTATCAGGACTGGCTAGCTTGGGACATGTCCACAAGGTCACTGGAGACACTTTGGAATGACCCAATAACAAAGAAATGGAGGGCTGGTAAGGTCTTGAGATAGGCAGGGATGGAGAGGGAGCTGCAGCTCACAGAGTCAAGATCCTTTTCCCACTCACTAACCATTTCCTAGATGATATCAGGGGGAAAATAGTATCTGGACATGACATCTTGGCTGGGCATCCCAGATCCTCTGTCCTCTATCCTCTGTATGGAGATCCTCTCTACTCTCCTCCTCCTTCTCAAATCATCCTGTTGCATAGCAAGGGCAAAACAACAAACACAATCAGAGACATGTTAAAAGGACTGAAAGGGTTTGTTTGCTGCAGCTTTGCTTTGATGTGTGCAGCAAGACTGGATTGGGTGTGTACTGAGGCCTTTAATCTGGAGCTGAGTGGGGGATGTAGGCCCTCACTCAGGAATGCCAGTATGCATTTTTTGCCTCATCCGGCGCAAGTGCGGATGATATGGCCCAAGTATGAATGATCTGGCCTGAGAGCAGATGATCCTACCTGAGTGCGAATAATCCACCTGAGTGAAGATGTAAAGATACTGCTCATACTGCTCAAACTTACTTTTGTGAATACCAGAAAATCATAATCTTACCTTTTTGGTCTAAACTTAGGCCAAAAGTGTAAATTTACCTGTTAGAAATGGGGTTTCTGGTTGGCTAGGGTATGCACCTAAGCCAGGCAGAACCTACCCACTCTCGTCAGGGCAAGGGAGTTAGAAGCCCAAGATAGACCCTGCTCACCCCCTTGGTAGCTTGGCACGAGCAGTCAGGCCTACCCCCAAGGCAATGTGTAAAGGGTTTGTGCAACACACACAACACATGTGACGCACTATCCCCTCCACAAAGGAAACACAACACCAAGTTAATAAAAAATAAAGGGGGTTATTCTAACTTTGGAGGAGGTGTTAATCCGTCCCAAAAGTGACGGAAAAGTGACGGATTTACCACCAGCCGTATTACGAGTCCATTATATCCTATGGAACTCGTAATACGGCTGGTGGTATATCTGTCACTTTACCGTCACTTTTGGGACGGATTAACACTCCTCCAAAGTTAGAATAACCCCCAAACTGTATTGTACACAACATCATTAGACCAAACACAACATATCAGTAATATCCTGCTACCCAAGCAGTTGTCGGAATGTTACACAGTACTGTTACCCTGCAGAAATCAGTAGTGGTCACATATAACACACAGGTTATGCCTGTAATCTCTGTGGTCTCCCCCTCGGGCTACCACTGGCCCTCCTGGGGGGGCAAGGCCAGAACCCTGATGCTGGGCAAAAGGAAGGTGAACAAATGGGTGGCCCTGCGCGTTTCAGTGGTGCATCCTGCCCCACACACTTGAGGAGGCCACGCATCTCCCAAGACAGGGGGTGCTCCCCCCTCCTTCACGGGGCCTTCTGGGGCCCGGTTCTCCTCCTCTGTGGGGGACCTGGCTTTCGGGGTCTCCATGCAAGGCTTTCCTAGGCTGTTCGGGGCAGCTGCAAAAAGAACATAGCACATCAGTGGCAGACGCCCGCGTGTTCAAGGCGGCTGCCCTTGTAAGTGGCCTCCGGGCACGCAGCGATCCTTCTGAGGAGCGCACCCAGGGCTGCTCCTTGTATCACCTCGGGCGTGGGAGCCCCAGGGAGCCTCCCCAGTGCCACAGAGTGGGCCCACTGCTCTTCTTCAGCGGCCCAGCCTTATCAATCAAAGGCACCAGAAGTGGATGCCTGTGTGTGCCCCGTGGATGCCTCTTGATGGCCTCCTGCGCCCCAGGGGTGCCACCAAGAGCGCTCCTACTCCTGTCTTCTCCATTCTCGTGGCTCGGGCACTTTAAGGAGCGTGCTTTAGAAGCACTCTGATTTCCAAAATGCCCAGATCGCAGTGGTGATTACTCCTTCAGTGAAGTGCTCACAGTGCGCTAGGTACCAGAAAATAAAGCTCTCACAAGGCGCTATGGTCCAGAAAATGCAGCAAGGCAGTGCTCTTCATGCACTACTAACAAACAATTGCAGGGTGTCAGGGGGCACAGCATTCAGCCCCTGGGGGACACACAGATGGAGCACAGATCGGCAATGCACAGCACAAAGGGTTGCAGTCAGTGGAAGTTCCTCCAAGTGACCAGCCGGTCACAGGTCAGCACAGCAGCAGCAGTCCAAGGCGGTTCCTGGTGAGTCCCTCCAACAGCATTCTGTGTCCAGTTACAGGCATGTTTAAAACTCAGAGGGTCTCCAAATTGTGGGGAAATATTCCCTGTACTTATACCAAGTTTTGCAAAGGTTTAACAAAGAGGGGGAAAGAAGGTTCCAACCAGTTAGAACTGGTTCTATGAGTGACCCCTCTCCCCTCCAGCACCGGCTACAAACATCAGTTGGGGATAAACAAGCCTTTTGTGTGAGGTCAGGGCACTACATTTACAGATGCAAATGTGCCCCTCCTTCCTTTCTCTCAGCTCAGGAAGACCATTCAATATGCAGATGCACCTCTGTGACACCTCCACCATCCCTATGTACAGGCTGTCTGAAAAGTATGCACAATGCCCAACTGTCACTCCATTCCCAGACGTGGACTGGAGTCAAGCTGCAAAACACCAGAGTCATAAGCACAGAGAAATGCTCACTCCATAGAAGTGTCATTTCTGTAATGATAATAACAAAACCACCTACACCAGTAAGCAGCATTTCTTACTAGCATTAGAACCCTCCAAACATGCCTATGCTACTCCTCATGAATCAAACAATACCCGCTAGACATACGGCAGGGCACTTTAAATGCAAATCTATGGGAAGACAGCACTCACAGCAGTGAGAAACAAAATAGGCTGTTTGTCACTACCAGGACAAGACACTCAACCAGGAACATGTCCTTCCTTCTACAGACATAGCACCCTGCCCATAGGGCTAGCTAGGGCCTACCTTAGGAGTGACTTACTTGTAGTAAAAGGGGAGTTCTGGGCCTGGCAAGTAAATTTAGATGTCAGATCCTTATGACAGTAAACTGCATAAACAGGCACTGCGCTAGCAGGCCTAAGACAGGTTTGAAAGGCTACGTCTGTGGGTGGCGCAAGCAGCACTGCATGCCCACTAACAGCATTTAATTTACAGGCCCTGGGTATAGGGATACCACTGTACAAGAGACTAACAGGTAAATTAAATGTGCCAATTAGGTATAAGTCAATCATACCAACTTTAAAAGGGAGAGCATCTGCACTTTACAACTGATCAGCAAAGATAACGTGCTCAGAGTACTAGAGCCAAAAGCATTATGGGTGATTCAAATGGACAAAAGCTGTTTCACCCCTCTGATCAATCACACTCAAATAACCATGAGGAAACTGCGGTCACTCTTCCTCTCCACTTATATCTATTTATTTATGAACTTTCACCAAAGCTCTTTTATAAGTCTGAAAATTTATTTTTATGATTATTTCTGAATCGCAGATAGGAAGGGGCATGAAAAGTGGTGCCCCTCTCCTGTTTGGGATTAGCAATAGATGATATGAATATTTTTTTACAGCAATTGCAGACTAAGGGCCATATTTACAAGAAAGTGGCGCATCACTAGTGATTCGCCACTTTTCTTGAGGCCCCCTTGCCTCCCCTAATGCCACTGTGTTAGGGCTAGCGCAGGTGTTTTCGTAAAAATTATGAATGAGTGTTTATGTATTTTGAAAAATAAGTTTATGTAGAAAATATAATAATGTAGAAAATAATGCACGCATTTGAAATTTTATGATCAGGAAGAATAGCCACCAATGTTAACAAAATGTAATAATCAATTATTTAATACTTATAAAATGTTGAATATATGTTAGACTGATGCAGTAATATGTCATATTAAGGGTTATGAATGGAGCTTTAGCTTTATTAATTGTAGGCCTTAACTTAGCAAGTGTCTTGGCTTACGTGCCAGGCCCCATGTAAAAGCTGTATTTCTTAGCTTTTAATAAAATGGCTGTCCAGTGAGTTAAATTGTGAATCTCTATTGTATTGTTTAAATGTGCTCATAAGGAAAGCTCCTCATGAGACCGACTGCTAGGAGATGATGTTTTTGCTAATGCAACATTGTATGTGTAATGTGTGTGAGACTGACTTTCCCAGGACAAGAACAATGAAGATACTGACTAGAGTAGAAGCTGCAACAATATTGTTACCTGACAAGCCTGATGATGAGGACATCACAAGACGAACCAATCAACGAGTGCGAACATACGATTAACTGACCAATAGGGATTTAGGGGTTCATTTAAACAGTTTTGACTTAACAAGAGTATACGAAGGGATGATTAATTCATTCTGAGATTTTCTGCTCTTGCAGTCATTCTGATGAGTGCCCATATTGCATCTTGATTAGAGACGTGCTTAACTTTAATGCTTAAAGACTTTGCAATTTAACGTTCTGATGCTGAAGCCTGATTCTTTGATGATCGACTGATTTCCTGAGGACAAAGACTGATTCTTCTTTGCTGATCCACACTGAGGATAGATATATCCAAATTGTGATTATTATGCATCTTTGCTTTTTCTTTCTAGGTACCAACTGCGCTGTTTTCTCTATGGCTCTACCATGGTTAGATGTTTTCCAAATTTGTGTTACTAAATTGTTATGCATGAAGCCCAACATGCTGATGCTAATTTGATGTTAGTTAAGGATTCTCATTAATGACTCACGATAACAGGGACTAATGCTTGATGAATTTCTCTGCTAAATTACATGTATGTTATGATGTTGACTCAGTTGACTTTGTTATTGATTTGCACCATAACTTTAGAATGTGTTTTAGTTCAAGGTTTGATTAGATTACGTTTCTTGCGCCACATTGGGCAACCAATGTTATTCCTGTATGTGTTTCATTTGATTTGAGATTAATCTACATGACCTTAGCATTGTTAATAGAGGGAAATAAACATTCTAAACTTTTACTAAAGGTGTGGTTATTCATGACTGAAAGGTCCTGGTGCAGGATAATTACTGACTCCATTGATTATTGATGTTATGGATTGCTAATTATTGATTTTGCATATTGATTTTTGATTATGTACTGGATCTATGGTAAGAACATCTTAATGGCAAGTCAAAACGTTCATCGACCTATTCGCGTCCCCTTGTAAGTTTACTTATTAAGGTCAGACGCTATAACGATGATGGTAGCAGACTGATGGTTAGTCTCCTTAAGAGCTTAACATAGACGTCCAGTGTAGAATAATAGACAAACAGAGACATGGTAAGAGACTGATGGTTTCTCTCCTTAAGAGCTTGCCATATATGACCGGTACAGAGTTACAGGTGTTAACAGAGATAATTGCAGGATAGGTCCCAGAGGTGGTAGCAGATATCATTATAATTGAGATTAGCAGATATCATTATAATTGAGATTTGAATTTTGTTTTTCAATGATGATAATTGGACAGAAAATTATGTTCCCTTAAGTCCAGAAATGAGTTTCCCAGATCATCGAGCCTGCTAATTGTTGTTTGAGGATGTTCCCCGCGTTCTAGTGATAGTGTGAGTGAAATAGGTTGCTCTTGCACAGCTTATACAAACCGCAGGTGAATTGTGAGGTTTGAGAGGATTTTAGGGAGTTTGCGTACTCCAAATTAAGTTCTAGTAGGAGTATGCATGCTCCGCAGTGTGAGAGTAGGGAAGTTGTGAAACTTCACATGTGTGTGGCGCGTTGTGCTAAAGAATTGTCCATGTACTTTTGATGTACAGACCCTGCATGGTCTAAGACTCCGGAGTATATTGAAAAAGTGTAGGAGACACTTGGTTTTATGTTGTAGTCTGTCTGGTTTAATAGTCGATAGGGCGTAGTTGACAAGCTAGTGTGTGAGTTAAATAGAGAAAGAAAATGTTGAATGAGATTTGGCAAGTTCTATGTACACCAGGACAGACCCATTGATCAGTTGTGAGTAAAATTTGCAGGTCAAATTTTGCTTGCGAATCTGGGAGACCAAGAAAGAAGGAGTAGCTGTAAGTGCGGGAAGAGTCATCAGTGAAAAATCTGTAAGGTTTCTGAAGCGATTTTATTACCTTTCCTGGAGTAATTAGTGCTCGCAATTTTTGCATTATTTTTGTGTGAATTGGAGAGGAGGAGGACAAGCCACAAGACTTTGTCAGTCGCAGTACCTGTGAGTGTGATGTCATTGAAGCCAGGCTGGGATAGGTCGGTTAGTGAGAAGGGTCGCGCATGGATTGGCAGCCATCCGTGAGAGGCAATTGGTTGAGAAACGTAAGTGAAAGGAATCTTGGGATTAAAAGTCACTATCTGATTTGATTTGGAATAACAAAAAGGTAGAAAAGATTACATTTTTCAAAGTGTTAAAAAGTACCTTAAGGGGAGATACGTATATTACAACGAGTGTAGGCGAGGCTACACCGCCAGAATGTACACCAGATTACAATGTAATGGAAGAGAAGGGTGTCACGTCATGTCTTTGGCTAAAACGATGGTGAAAGTTGACAGCGATGGATGGGAACTTAGCGTTTCCTACAAATGGGACATTTAATTTTAGAGTTTTGGAGCATTTACGGATGGTGCTATATAAATCGAAGCCCCTTCTGAGACCAGCACAGTTTGAAGCATTAGCAATTTGGGAGCTAGTAGCTAGACAGCAACAGCAATTGAAATTCGAGAGGAGGATGAGAAAGGCAGAAAAGACTCTAGCGGAGGCTAGATGGGACTATGTTCACAAAGCATGGAGAATGGAGACTTTGCACGGAACTAAGTTGTTTCCAGCAATACCGCAGGAGAATGAGAAGGAAAGAAAGAAAGCTGCTAGGAAAACTAGTAAAAGTCCATCCAAGGGTAAGGAGGCTAGAAAGTCTTCAACCGTAGCTGAGGAATCAGACGACGATGAGTTTATTACACAGTTATTGAGAGCTCGACCACCAACGTATACAGTACATGAGAGTGTTCAACATCAGTGTTGATCTGACAGCACCGATACAGGTTAATGGGACAGCGAGTCCAGTGCAGGGTAATTCTAACCTGACGCAGAATGTGGTGCAAAGTAGTCTTAATCTACATACTACTCCTGTAGTGCAGACCCAGATGCAACCGCCACAGGTACAGAGAATTCATCCTGATGTGCCCAATATGGAAATGACTCCGAATTTAGTGGTGCCCAAGGAGCAGGTTTTCCCAAGACCGATACTGATTCAGACTGAGCAAACTCCAATTTTGTTGCCCCAAGTACAGCCGCACGTAATGTCAAGATTTACTCCAGTGACAGGGACACAGTCAGACATGGCTCCATGATGAATCAGAATATGGGAGTTACTATCCCACAGAGCGTAGGAGCCAGAGCAGCCCCAGATGCCATATCACTACCTATTACTGTTGGTCCAGCAGTACCAATATTTGCATGGAAGAAACCTACTGATCAGTATAGGGAAAGGTGCGGAAGACATTGTGACGCGAAGGGTTAATTAGCTTGAACAGTGAAGATGAGCGTGATGCCTGCCGAAGCCAGAGCAATGTGGAAGAAATTCACGATGTTCGCTTTCAAGCTTGTTTTCTTTTGACATGCCGTAGATAAACTTATTCGCAGCTGCATGTGTAAGAAAGAGGCTGTGAAGGAGATTCAGTCTCAACCTTGAGAACAAGACTACAGTAAAAGATGGAATGAAAACAATGGCCAGGGCATGGCAAGGCAGCCAAGAGACATGTACTGATAACATAGCTAGAAAATACTGGAAGGGGATAGAATCCAAGCTTCAGGTTATTTAAACACTGAAAGGTGGGTGAGGGAATTGAAGCTCGCAGATGGAGTTGTGAAACTGTCATCTTCAGACCCAGAGCTGCCTCCCTGTTTTGCTGTTCCAAGACTGTGACGCTCGAGGGGGAGAGAGGTCCAAGCGGGCGGTAGAGGGCTTCCCAGCATTTCGTGGACTAAGTTAGGTTCCACCCAGGGATGAAAGGCTTTTGTTTCTCTGCTCTATTATTATGATTGATTATTATGATTGCACTGTGTTTATAATCTGAGAAATGCAGCTCGTTTATAGTTTTTTTTCTTACTGAACATCGTAGTGTGAGTCTGCTACAGTAATTGAAATATGCATTTTAGTGTGCAGTAAATCAAAGCTTATCTGAAGGATTCAACTCGTTTATATTCTGCTCCCTGAACATCGTAGTGTACTTATATATAAATAGATGATTTTCTTATTGCTATTCTTATTCTGTCTTGTTCTGTCTTTGCTCATATGTATACATAGATGCTCTTTGTAGTGTGCTTATATATGAATCGATGCTTTTCATTGCTATTCTTATTTCACTATTATTGATGTGCTAAATGCCTGCATTTACCTGAAATTCTAGTATTCATAATTGGCGTGTGGTCTTTCATTGAGCGTCCTTATTGACTTATACCGAACAGGTGTCAACCAGCTACCTCGATAAGACAACTACTGTAGGTGATCAGGGAACAATGTCCCAGAACCTAATGAGGGGAGGACATAATGAACATGTTCCGGTAGTCTCTCCTGTGGGACAGACCTTTGATGGCTCAAGATCAATGCTAGACCTGTTGCACTTCCAGATACTGTGGATGGGCCAAACTTTAGCCAGAGCTTGGAATTAGTGACACCGAATGCAGTTGCACAGCAGGTGTCACTGGTCGAAGCAAGTAACATTTTGTTGCAAGGTTTGACAGCTCAGCAATTAACTGAATGGTTAGACAAACTGAATACCCCACAGAGTGCCTCCAAAGGAGAGGAGTATTTGAATTGTGCAAGGCTAAGCATGGAAGCGGGTGAACGCATTGAAGGAACTATGGGGGTGAATAGGTTAGAATCCTACACAGAGGCAGAATTTAGATAGTTGTGCCCAAAGATTACGAGAGAAGTGAGCAAGGTGCAATTGAGATTAGCAAACTTGGTAGAGAAGTGCAGCATAGAAATAGAGAAAACGAAGCATTTGAAAAGAAGTTACAGATTAGATTTTGAGGTGGAAGATTTTGAACACATGAGATCTGCTGGAATGAAGGCACACCTTAAGGAATTGCTTCAAAGTGCTCAGACCTGGGGAGCATTAGACAAATGGGAGGGCAGATGGGTAAAGAAAAGAGACAAGAGAAAAAGGGATTCTTTGGAACTGACTGAAAATGTGCAGCAGGATAAAGATCCAGTAAAAACTTTACCAATGAGAGAGATTGCAGGGAGAAATGTTGTTCACGTCCCTTGGAGCAGAAGTGACATTTTGTCATTTACAAATGATTATCTGAAAATGAGAGAAAAGCTATTAGAGTGGTATCAGCAGACAGACAGAGTAGTACAACTTGCAAAATTTTTGTGTGAGGACTTGAACACATTACTAGAGATAGTGGTTCCAGCTGACTTGTGGATCGAGTGTAAGAGGAGTATAGACTGGCCTACAAGTGAACCGGAGAGAGACAAGAATACAGGTTCACCGTCTCCTGAGGTAATGAAATATGACTATAAATTGATTGAGTTTCTGAAATCTAGAATTTCCACCAATAATATTGATTGGCAGAGGATTAACAGGACAGCTCAGGAAGCAAAGGAGTCAATACATGCATATTATGTTTGATTGTTGCAGGCATTCAAGCATTACAGTGGTAAAGAAACAATTGAGACCAAAGACATGCTTCATTTTGTGTTCAGATTTGTGGAGGGATTGAGACCTGAGATGAGCCAGATGATTAAGAGTCATTTGATTTGTTGGCAAGCAAAGCCGATTGATGAGGTGTTGCAGTATGCAAAATACTGTAGTGATGAGACTGAGTTGAAGCAGAAAAAATTGAAAGAAAAGGCAATGGTGATGCAGACCAAGGCCGCTCAAGCAGGAGTGAAAGGGAATTGTTCACAGCAGGTGCCACAGCAGCAGCAGGGGAACATGGTGTTCCAGCCCAGACGAGAGGTAAAGGTTGTGGAGGCAATATGAATTGCAGTCCATACTTGAATACTGTAATGGTTCAGAGTGATGTGCAGGAAATGAAGAAGCTATTGCCATGCAACATTTGCAGAGCCGTTGGACATTAGAAACTGGAGTGTCCAATTATGGTGCAGAAAGGTGTTGTTCAGCAGAGTAATGCCATCAATTCATTCCAAAATGAGAGAGGACTGAGAGTGAGGGGTCCTAATCCAAATTTTCTGAATAATGTGAATCAAATGCAAAATTTCTAGCCCATGCAGCAGGTGGAAATGCCCCATGCACAAATGTCACAGTTGCAGCTGATGCAACAGCAAGTTCCCATGTTACCTAGACAGCAAATTTAAGTACATCAAGCCACGATGGAGCAGCAACCAATGATGCTTTCTCAACAGGTCAGAGGCATGACAGAAGTAGTAACACAGTGCACCAATTCCCGTTACACAGTGAGAATGGAATAAATGATGAATGGACGAGTGACAGTTCAGATGAGGAGCCATTTGTTCTTGTGACTTCCTTAGAAGTAGATCAAAGAGGACCCTATGTGAAGGGAAAAATTATGGGTCACAGAGTTTCATTTTTGGTTGACACAGGAGCTACACACTCTACAGTGAGAAGTGCAGAAGTTCCAAATTTGCCCCTTTCAGGTAGGACAGTTCAAGTTGTGGGGATAGCAAACCATTACTTGACAAACCCAATTACAGATCTAGTTCAAGTTGAGATTGGCAATTTTAAGGGATTACATACATTTTTAGTCTGTGATTCAAGTCCAGTATCCCTACTGGGAAGAGACTTGTTGTGTAAAACAAGGGCCCATATTTATACTTTTTTAGCGCTGCATTTGCGTAATTTTTTGAAGCAAAACCAGCGGAAACTTAAAAAATACAACTGTATTTTGTAAGGTTGCGCCGATTTTGCATCAAAAAATGATGCACATGAGGCGCTAAAAAAGTATAAATATGGGCCTAGGTGTTTAATTACTTGCTCAAATGATGGAATGGAGATTCAGACGAATAGTGATAATGAAGGAGAACAAGTCCCATAGATAGAATGTGAAACTACAAATGAGGTGTACCCTTTGATTTAATTTTCTCAATGATCACAGTAAAAGAGCTTAATCCTGATTTGCAGGGAATGGTTAAGGAGAATGGTTGGGATTTGACAGGAAAAGAAGTAGGGGGCATATTTATACTCCGCTTGCGCCGATTGTGCGTTAAAAAATTTGACGCACAATCAGCGCAAACGTTGCCCCATATTTAAACTCTGACGCCCGAGCCCGCGGACGACAAAATTCCGCCGTGTGCGTCATTTCTTGGATGCCGCAACCCGCCCTGCATTAATGATATGCAGGGTAGGCGTTCCCGTCCAAAAAACGACGCAAACGGATGTGCGTCGTATTTTTGCTTCCGGGCAAAAATGACGCTCGGCCGGGAGGCGGAGCCAAAAAATGACGCACAGCCCGATGTGCATCAAAATTTAGGCCCATATTTATACTTTTTGACGCAAAACTGCGCTAACGCAGTTTTGCGTAAAAAAAATTAGAGCCGGCTAACGCCATTCTGAAGCACCATGCGGGCGCCGTATTTATTGAATGACGTTAGCCGGCGTTAGCCGCCGGCGCCGTCTGGTGTGCGTTAAAAAAAAACGACGTACACCAGGCAGCACCAGCGTAGGGGGATATGGGGTTTGGGCGTCAAGAAATGGGGCAAGTCAGGTTGAGGCAATTTTTTCGCAAAGACAGGATTCATGCCCCCTTGCCCAATGGCCATGCCCAGGGGACTTCTGTCCCCTGGGCATGGTCATTGGGCATAGTGGCATGTAGGGGGGCACAAATCAGGCCCCCCTATGCCACAATTTTTTTTTTTTAAAACACTTACCTGAACTTACCTTAATGTCCCTGGGATGGGTCCCTCCAGCCTTGGGTGTCCTCCTGGGGTGGGCAAGGGTGACAGGGGGGGTCCCTGGGGGCATGGGAGGGCACCTCTGGGCTCCTTCAGAGCCCACAGGTCCCTTAACGCCTGCCTTTTGCAGGCGCTAAAAAACGGCGCAAAAGCGGCCGTACAGCATTTTTTTTAACCCGCCCACTCCCGGGCGTTAATTTTGCCCGGGAGTATAAATCCGACGCACATGCCTCGGAGTCGATTTTTTAGACGGGAACGCCTGCCTTGCATATAATTAACGCAAAGTAGGTGTCCACGCTAAAAAATTACGCTAACTCCATGGACTTTGGCGCTAGACGCGTCTAACGCCAAAGTATAAATATGGAGTTAGTTTTGCGTCGGAATTGCGTAAAAAAAAACGACGCTATTCCGGCGCAAATGGAGTATAAATATGCCCCTTAACGCCTGGGTCAGGGCAGGCGTTAAAATGGGGCAAACACACCTGTATTTAATCAGAACACACAGAACAAACAGCAGAGCAGCAGAGCAGCAACAGGGAGACATGGAAGTGATTCTTATCCAGCGTTCACGCAGACGCAGAGCCCAGCAGCAATAACAGCAGCTACAACAACACCAGCAGGGACCCCAAAGGCAGCGCAGAAGGCAGGAGAGGATATTCCGCCCAAGAACAACCCTTCAGGGCCTCAGGGAACATGACATCATACAGAGGTACCGGTTGAACTGGCAGGCCATCCAGCAGCTGCTGCGAAACATTGAACAGCAGTTGTCCCCCACTTTGGTCACACCCCGCACCATACCAACAGAAACAAAGCTGCTTGCCGTACTTAATATGCTGGCAAGTGGCTCATTTCAAACAACTGGTGCCCTGGTTGGCAGAATATCACAACCATCATTCTCCGCATTTCTGCCAAAAGTACTGGATACTATCATTCAACTGACACCCCGCCACATCTGCTTCCCTAACACACTGCAGAAGCAGCAGGAAACAAAACAGGGGTTCTACGCAATCAGTGGCTTCCCACATGTCCTTGGTGCAATCGACTGCACACACGTACGCCTTGTGCCACCTGCTGCAACTGAACACCTCTACCGCAACAGGAAGCACACACATTCCATCAACGTGCAGGCCATAGTTGATCACCAGGGATTGATCACTAACATCGTGGCTAAATATCCTGGGAGTGCACATGACTCATTCATCTTTCGTCACTCTACCATCAACCAACACTTCCAGGATGGACGGTATGGCAATGGACTACTTGTTGGTAAGTACAAAAACCAACTTATATATACACTGCACAGCAACCCTCTAGGACACACAACACATACACAACAGCAACATGTTGACAGGAACACACTGAAGTCGTGACATCGCTAGCCATGTTTCTTAAGTCACCATTGAACCTGTCACACATCTGAAATTACTGTACAGCCTAATGTGAAGACGTCAATGAGTGTGGTTGCCTAAATGTCACCTTGCAAATTGTAAGTCTCACAATGACCTTTACATGAATACATTGCATAAGTCTAAAGGTATGGGATGTCCAGAGTACTTCCATATGAACATGTTAACAACACTTTCAATATTAACTGTGCACGGAACTATCATCTCACCCCCAGTGAAGACACACGGCCACCTGAATCACAAGTCATAATGTTAGGGAGGGCACACTGCACTGAAAATCACCAAACATACTGATGACAAATGGTTAGCAGTCAAACATGTGCTCAGCCAAGGTAAAAACACAATGCAGATGGTATAGCCTACAAGTATAGGATGTCACATCAGTACACAAAAGAGTCACAGACAACACAAGACAACTACTGTCATTAAAGGTCTTTTCAATAATGCAAGCTACATCAACATGATCCCATTCTGTGTTTTTCTTTCAGCTGATCAGGGGTATGGCATCCAGCCATGGCTAATGACACCATTTGGGAACCCGAGTACTGCTGCAGAGCGGGCATACGACGCCCATAAGAGGACACGCAGCATTGTCGAGCGGACCTTTGGGATCCTCAAGTCAAGGTTCCGCTACCTAGACATCACTGGTGGTAGCCTACTATATTCCCCCGAGATGGTCTGTAGGATCATACTCACATGTGCAATATTGCACAACATTTGTGTAAAAAGGAACATTCCCCTCCTCGAACCAGACCCATACATGCCTGAAGACGAAGAAGAGGAGGATGCTGGCCTGCAACAGGAGGGGGAACAACCAAACACGGCTGCTGGAGTGTGTAGGCGCCAACAGATTGTAAATAATTTATTTTCATAATTATCACCATCACCACTTAATGCACTATTGTAAATAAACACTGATAACAAACACCACATTATGGTTTGGCCTATTCATTTCTGCCCACCTTTAGCTTGAAATATCTGAAGAAGAATGTCGTCTCATTGAGCAATAATTATATAACAATCACGACACAAAAAAATACACTACAAATGTAATGGCCACCATACAATGGTCACATACACACACAATGTAAATGACAGACATCCTGTACAGTTCACCTTTGAAGGGCAATAGCTGAGGACCACACATATGACACACATACATGTAGTAAACATGGATCATCGCAGCAGATGGCACACAACTAAAACACCATCACTCAACTAGGAGAAAACAGGCCTCATAAATCAGGCAGTTCACATGCTAATGCTTTAGGAACAGGAATGTAGTACTAGACTCTTGGCAACAGTAATTCCAACTACTTACTATCTTTGCAATGACTATCTGTCACTAGAGTTACACATAAGCAGAACAAACACAGCACAAGTGCTACACCTATGACAAGCATCCAGCACATTACATCCCATCTACATGTCAGCCCTTTTCTAAAAACATTACACACACCTGCGGCTGGTCACACCCCACCTGTCTGAAGAGGTCCCTGGAATGCTGATTTGTGTACACTGAGATTCCCTCATCTACACACACTCACAAGAGTCATCCAGTGTGCCACACCCTTTCCTATGCCTACCATTGTCATAGTACCATCTCACTGCATGGAACTCAGCTCATATAATACACTGGCTTGGAGTTTTTAAGGCCTGGAATCACCTGTAGATTGATTTGCTTGTGAAAGGTACTGTAGGCTAATTTTCAGCAAATCTCATCTGACAGGACTAGTGAGACACTGATGGAGGCCACACCAGTGATCCCCTCCATGCACACCACCCAAATGTACATGCCCAGTCCCTGCTGATGCCTCCTACAGCATAGATGTTGGAATTTGAGCAATTACATCATTAAGCATTGCTACTAATGTTGCCGTGTAACACTTTATCAGGGTTCATGTGTCACCTTCAAAACAACACAGGACATACACAGTGTGACATGTCAACTGTCTACTGCTCCCTCTGACCAGTCCTAGTCAGAACACTGATCATGTAATTACTGAAAGAACTTGCTCCTGATTGACCCAGCATCCTGTCAGCCTGACTGGCACCTGTCCGTGGGTCACCCTAAAGATACCTAGGGTCCACCTATGGACCACACGTGCTGTCCAAAACCTCTTGTACCTCAGACACTAATTTGTCATTAGCCTCATCAATGTATACTCAAATACATAGTATTGCATCATCTGACTGTTATTTGTATCAGATTTGTGACAGTGCCATTGAATAGCTAAATCATGGCCCTTCCGTTGTCTGGCCCTCATTAATGCCTAAACTACAAAGTGTGACAGTGGACGTGGACCATAATGTTTGATGGTGTAAGTGGCCTCCATCCAAACCAGCAACCTCAGGTAATGTCCATGAAAAGTCAACACATATGAGGACCCTGACTGTTCACACGCTGAGTAACATTGTTCAAATAATAAAGATGAGTTGTGTGTGCTGAATACCAGCCATTTACTTCTGCACAGAGGCTATGATGTTTCCTGATACATTACCATCCACAGAGGCCAACTGGAGTACAAATGTTTCAATGACACATGCCGGATCCAGACACCTGAGACATTCTCTCACTCAGCACACCAAGGTTGCCCAGTTGAAAGTCTCATTACAAGTCTTCAGTGACAGGGTGGGGCCATCCATGTGTAGGTGACCATGTCCTCAATGGCTTTTCTCAAATTTTGCTACAAACGATACCCATTAGATACACGATTAGCTGCCACTAACTCATGAGGAGACCTGGACGTTACAGTGACAACATACACCTTGACAGTTGATACTGGATCAATATTGGACCACACACATGTACATGTACCATCCAATCAACAAAATGGTTGCAAGCAGCCGATCACAGTAGTGTCCCAGTTGTAACCTAGCAGGAAGAATGAAACATGCCTCTAAACCAGGTAATGCATAAAGGGCCACATACATCAACAACCTATTTGCTATCATGACATAAGGAACGTTGAGATTTAGCCAAAAAATCAATGCAAAATGGTATGTCAGAATTCTCCAAAGAATCAATAGGGCAAACGTCAAATGGGCAAATGGGATTACAGAATAGCAAACAGTGAATCATACCCTATTTGCTTCCATGGGCCTGCTGCTGATGGTTTAGCATTACTGAATTTGGGAAACCCTTGCATAAATTTGCAAGTCTGGAAGAGCAAACCCGAGGGTGCTGGGGGCCTAAGTCCACCTCTGCTGCCCCCCAAATATACATTTTTTATGCACATGTGAAGCACACACATGCATAAGGCGCATGTGTGCCCTACGTGTCAAAAGTGAAACACATTTTAGATACATTAACTCGTAAATAGGACATGGTTACCCCCCAAAAAAGTGTAGGGGACAATTGCACTACCTAATTGGCCTTTATTTAATTTTGATTAGCTTGATAAATGTGGACACATTTTTGCTAAGGAATACATCCTGGTATCCCATTCATATTTTGAAATTAGCAATCAGCAATTACCTACATATGTGTACAATTATGAGTAATATCCATTCTGGCCAATCATTATCATTGCACTGTGAATACCTTCTATACATCCTATAAGGGGCATTTGCTATAGCTAACCCCAAATGTGTATCACTTAGCACCGTTTGGTCATGATAAAAATGAATTTCTCAATTTGACAAATGAAAGACATATTTGCATAATGCGTCATATTTCCACGCATACAGCTTGTGCGTCATAATTTTTGACGAACAGGAGTGCAGATAATGCAGAGTCAAAAATTAATTTCATAAATAGATATCATAAAATCCTGGATAACATGGTCTCCATTTTTTTCCATTATGCGTCATATTTCCACGCATACAGCTTGTGCGTCATACTTTTTGACGCACATGAGTGCATATAATGCAGAGTCAAAAATATTTTTCATAATTAGATATCATATTTTGCAGCGGCTTAATTTTCAACTCTAGAACTGTAAAATATGCCTCAAACAAATATAATCTAACAATGATGATTTTTTTTTTGACTCTGCATCATTTGCACTCCTATGCGTCAAAAAATATGACGCACAAGCTGTATGCGTGAAAATATGACGCATAGCGGGGAAAAATGACGGCCATTTTATGCAGGATGTGATGTAATAGGATATCCTGTTTACAGAATCTGTACAGTGGGTGTACTTTCACTTTCACTTTGCAGTCTCAGATTATTCTAGACTGTGTGGCTGTGTGCAAAGTGTTGACCTGTGTATTAGTGCTTTTTTGTCCAGTGTACCATCTCAATTGTGCTTTTGTCATCATTGTCTTGTTGTAGTATACTGTCTGAGTCTGTGTTGTATTCATTTGTCAAGTCCAGTGTTTTATTTATTGTCTGTGGGAGTCTGTTGTGGGTACTGTAATATAGGGGATAGTTGGGCTTTTCTTCTTAAGTTTTCTTTGTATTTCCCCACTCTACCTTTCCCCATTTCCCCCTTTTCCTTTTTCTACAACTTTTTCCCCTTTGTCAGTGCTGGCATGTCTGGTAGGCCACGGCTTTCCAGGATGGGTGAGGAGGAATTGGTGGGGTTTATATGGCTTGTTTGCCATTTCCTCCCACTCATGCTGGAGGCTGGGAGTAGGGTGATACAGGGGTATCACACGGAGGCCCGTAAAGTCCGGTGGGGGAAGGTGCGCCATCACTTGGTGCGTCTATATGGTAGACAAAGGCATGACCATCAATTGAAGCACCGCTGGGCTGATCTGATATCCAGGGAGCAAGATCTGCTGGACCACCTGGGGATCAGGATTGGTGGCCATGTTGGTGAGTACAGATCAATTAAATGTGCACAATTTAAAAATGTGTGGTGACATGTGATGATTGTTACCCAATCTGCCAGATAAGTAGCTGACTGTGTGTAATGCTAGGGAAACCTACTGGGTAATTGATGCACAATGTGAAGGATGACAAATGCTAGCAGTCAGGTAGCTCATGTTTTGTACACATACCGGTTGCCTGTAGCAGATTGTAATGTAGTGCCGCCTTTGTGTCAGACAAGCGACACATTAATGACGCAATTAGGACTCTACAGGTCACAATAGCCAGTGAAAAATGGATGTTGAAACATCATACCTACATATGTAGACGCCATAGCTAGACTGACATTTGTAAACCCTACATGATGCTGAAAATGAGTGCTGCCTTCATGTCAATTGAAGTTAGCAATGTTGTCCACACATATGTCACATGTGTGTCTGGTTGGTGTGTAGGGAAAATGTTCTTGGAAGTGCCATGCCTTGTCGTGATAAATGTGCTCCTTCACATCTAATTGTTACATGCCTGATCTGAGCATGAACCATATTTGTTAAGGACTCAGGTGCCCTCAGCTAACATTTTAGACAGGTATTTATTGTCACTTGTGCCCAAATCAGAATAGGGATTGCAGTCCAAAGGTATGGACTAGGGTACAAACATCTATGTTTGGTGCCAATCACTATTGTTTGGAAACATCAATGTATGAAACTGTAACAACATGAGGTATTGCCAAAGTATCTGGCCCTCTGTACCATGTACCTATCAGTCACATATGTGTCATGACCACATAGGCTGTTTGAGTTTGAGAGGTCAGGCAGTCCTCAAGTAACCAGCTTTTGGATGTCTCTCTTAGATGCACATGATGAGATGAATGCACACCTATATTGTTGCTGCATACTAATGGAGTTGCATCTTTGCCACCACATGACTGTCCGGGCCACTGCATGTGTGTAGTAGGGTGTGTAACTGTAGCAGGAGACTCATCCGATGTAAATGTTGCGCATGAATAATTCCATGCAGTATGAGCATGTGTGAAAGGGTTTCATTACTCATGTCATATTCTCACATTGTCTTTGTATTTGCAATTGTTCGTCAGTGCACGGATTCTGAGTACATTCTTCCTTCCATGCTTTACAGGTGGACCTGCACCGTACACAGTGGGAGAGGTGGCTCATTTTGAGGACCCCGACACCTACAGTGAGTGTTGCATGTGTGGTATTTTTTATGTTTGCTGGTGATGCATGATGGACTACTGTGTGTTCAACAGATTGCAAGGTTTGATGCGCTGCCCATTCATTAGTATTGTTCCATTATTGGGATTTCAGTTATCACTTCATTTTGAGTTGACCTATGCTTATCCATTTGTCTGATTTTGGGTCTGTAGGCCATTCCTGTAGGGCCCGCTATGGGGGATGGGGTGAGTCATGTGGAATACACTAGTTAATGTAAGAGTTGCTCTGGGACTTGTCTCGGACTGAGTCTGCATTTCAGACTGACATTCTCCCAGATAGCTTCTGCAAATGGCTTGTCTGAAATCTGCTGCTTCCCTAGTAAACGATGTACTGAGTACACTGTAGGTTGGATCTTCCGGGGGCATGTACTTCCACAAGTTGTACTAGAAGTGTGTGGGACTACAGTACAACGGCCTAGGTGTACATGCTATTCATGATCATGGGTGTTCTTGCTCCTTTGTGTCTGTAGAAAAATATGCCTCACTGGTAGTATGTGATGTTGGCCTAAGTCAGTACATTTTGACATGTGTGGACCTTGGATAGGACAAGGTTTAGCTGACTCCGATTTGTTGCTAGCCCTTCACTGGTGGTGTGTGTGTGGAGGCAAAAACATGTTGAGCTTTCTATACACTCCTGGGTGTGCATTGATTATGGGATTGTTGGATGTTCTTCCCACCCACCCCCATCAAAGTCAGCCATGTGTTTGGGAATAGGGTACCTAGGACTGTAGCAACCAGTATGTTACACATACTTGTGACCATTTGAAACTTTGTTTTGAACCTAGTGTACACACTCGGTTATGGCACATGAGTTCTATACTAGCAAATCCAATTACAAATTGCAGATATTGAGGGTTGTGATTGTTATCACATACACTGACATATGGAGTCCAGGCAATAGGCGGAGGAGGTGCAGCCATAATGTAGGCTGCATTAGTAATTTTTATGATGAGAAGTTTAGGCTGATGTCACCCATCATGTAGATAATTGTATATGCTATGTGTGAGATGACCTTTGTATGCAGGCTTCCCATGTACTTCCTCTGAGAGTTTCAATGATCTATATGGTAATATGAGCTGTTACAACTACAGTAAAAGTAATTTCCAATTGACCCATTGTGCTATTCCACCCAATGCATTTCCTATGGTAAATAGTTGCCCTTTCTCTTCACAGCTGCAAACATGAGTGCCGCACAGAGCCATGAATTTGAGAGGCGGGCCATGAGGTACCGACACATCCTGCAGGTGCAGTCGGGGTTCCGACGGATGGCCCGAAAATACCAGGCGGATCGGGCCCCTGGAGCATGGTGGGCCTCACCACAGGGTGGCCCAACGTTGCCCACTACAGCCACCACCACCACAACCACCAGTTCTCCCCAAGTGGCCCCAGCAACGGCGGGGACAGTTGTCCCTGCCTCTGCAGCACGACCAGGACCCAGCAATATAAGAGCTGCAGGACAGTCCAGTGGGCTACGATCAACTCCCACACAGAGCACCTCTGCCGGCACACAGACAGCAGCAGCACCTCCAATTGACCCTGCGGCATTACAGGCTTTAGACCGCAAAATTAACAAGTTCATTAGGAAGGTGGACAAGCTGAGCCAGGATGTGGCCTACAAAAAGAAGCGGGTCAGGTCCATCAGGCGGACCCTACGGAGGGCCAACCTCTAGGACTGATATGGTCTATTTTAATTTATCCCTCCCCTCCCTCCTCATTCCTTTTTATCATGATAAATGGGTTTGGGGGATTAGTGTTAGGTTAGTATAGGTTGTTAGCTTAGTTAGTGTTAGGGAGGAGGGTGGGGGGTCCTTATTCTTTCTACTTTTCATTATTGAGTGTGTGGGTGGGTGGGGGTCAATGTTGGGGTTCCTGTCTGTTTAGAAAAAAAAAAAATATATATATAAAAAATATACAAAAAAATATATGATTGTTTAGGATAGTATAGTATGTGTGTAGGTTAGTATGTGTTGTCCTGCATGTGTCCTGTCTCATAATGGTGGGTGGGGGGTTGATGTTTAGATCGATTTGTTATATGTGTAGAGTAAGTTTAGCTTAGGTTAGTTAGGGACAGTTGTGGGTTAGGAGTAGTCAGGTTAGATTAGTGTAGATATGACTTTTCCCTTAGTTGCCTCTGGTGTGAATACTTATGAATAACTATATAGTTAACCCTTTGCATTATGTGTTAACTACTACTTGATCATGGCCTTGCCATCAGTGTAGTGATTGTTGTTTTATGACATTTGTGTCCTATGCTACAAACCAAAGAAATAAGAGGTTTAAAATGGCAGCTACCCCTGTGCTAACTTGGTAAGTATCCACCATTTGATAGAACCACCATTTGGAGTTTACATGGATCACAAAAGATTTGTGTTGATGAGTATGTTTTCAACATCACAAAGTGTGCTTCCAGATTTGGTATTGTGGGGAATTTTTTAGGTCGGACTGCAGTGTGATGTTCAGGGACATCTTTGTAGATGAGGTGTTGTTAACACTCTTGTCTTCTTGTCTTCATTACTGACATAGATCATGTGTGCAAAAATTCAGCATGACTTCCCTTCTTGGAAGTTCACTCAGAAAGGTTGATTGATGCTGTGTTTAGTTGTGTTTGCTTAGATTAGACTGCATAATTTAATGTTTTAGTATTGCATGGTGACCACATTTATCAGCCACCATTAGTTGACTTTGATTTCTATTGATGGAGCATTATTCTGTCCAACACAGCATGATTGTGTGTGGTTTCTCCCTTCATCAGTTATTCTCCTCAGGATGGGCAGGCTATGATGCAATCCTGGCCACTGCACAGATGTATCAGACTACATGATGTCAGGACAGTTGTATTGAGAAGCTACATGGTTGTCACACAGGCACTTTTGAGTTCTCTACTGCACAGTTGATGTGTCAAATTACACAGAGACATATTAGGTGTGCAAGTGCTATTTATTGATATGTGCTGTAGTGCAATATGTACATTGTCCAGGTTTGCTGAGTCCGTTCTAGTGCAATCTTACATGGTGATCCTACAGAAGGGGTGTGGATGATGCTCCGGACATGCTGGGGTGATGTTACCGACAGTGCAGAGGGACAGGATTTGCCAATTAGTAGGAGAGAGACATTCACTGGGAATGCTGACAAGTTATACAGTGGTTAGCAGAACAGTCATTGAGTATAGTTGTAGTGAGACTGGCAATTGACAAAACGTAGGACCTTGGTCAAAGTAGGCCATGGTGCAGGGACTAGTGCTTCCGGGTACTCTTCCGTGTGAATGTGATCTGTTCCATGTCTTCTTCTTCTGATTTGTGTGTTGCCTGCTTTGTCCTTGTTGTTGTTGGTTGTGAAGGGGCAACACACACCTCAGTGTTAGAAGACGTGGAGTCAGACATCCCGGTGACTGCTCTCTGTGAAGGTCTTAAGGGCACTACTGCAGCAAGGAGGGCCTGCTGGTTTTTGAGAATAGCAGCTACATCACGATGGTAGGCAGCCAGGTCAGCCCTGAGGGAGTCATGATTGCATTCGTGCATGCAGTGGAAAGTTTGGGGTGCGAGGTGTTGAGGCAACTCCCTTACTGCAGTGGTGAATTCCTTTACAGTTTCTTGTAGTCCTTGCAGTATGGATGTTAGGGCTTGCATAGCTGCTGCCTGATCTGCAGATGACATCATGCACGAACGCAGCCCCTCAAGGCTGGCTGCCATAGTTTGCATCCCCACCCGCACCTCCTTGGCCAGCTCCCGCTGTACTCCAACTATAGTTCTTTCAAAGCTGGTGCCAGTGTCGACAGAGTCCTCAGCTGTGTAGGAGCTGGCAGGTCTTGCAATTGGGGTGGTGGGTGGTTCTTCTGTGATGGCTGCTTGTTCTGTGCTCCTCATTGTGACTGAAGGTGGGGTCTGGAGGGTTTCAAGGACCTTTTGAATGGTCTCCTGGGGAATGTTTATGGGCTCGTCATCCATGTCATCAGGGAAATCAGGGACAGGCATATCGGCAGGAGATCCATGTTCCTCTGCAATGAAACAGGGTACAATTAGTGTGTCTGTGTTGTGACAATTTTTACGTAACATGCCAGCCTTTTGATGAATTCACTTTGTGATCTTGTTTGGTATCTGCTGTCCTTCATATGGGCATTGTTATAGGCCTATGGCCCACCTGTGTGTCACATGTATGATATTGAGTTATCAGACTTGTCTGCCTAATCGCCTCTAAGTGTTGCTTTGTACCAAATAGGGAATAGCCAGCTTTTTGTCCTACTCAACCCTCCGTGTATATCCATTCTTATGGTGAGACCTTTCACTGGCTGTGGGTGTTCTGATGGTCCTGGCAGCACAATTGCCTCCCAGGACCTGCCCCAATCCCTGATTGTTCTCATTGACTTAAATGTAATTGACATGTGGCATATCCTATGCATGGCAATGTTATGATGTGATATGGATGTAGACATTGTTAATGTGTCCTGCTGATGTTGGGTAATGTGTTTTACATTGGATTGCCCTGATTATCGTATCAATGTCCTATTTGGTCCTCTGACTGTGCAATGTATTTCAGTGACCAGTTCCATGTGTCCCCTCGTCAATGCTGTTGTCTGAGCAGTATGACATTTGTGATGTAACCTTGTTAGCCAGGCACGGGAAGGACCCTGACATATGCAGCATGGGTGTGTCCTTAGTGCTGTGTCGCTCCTATTGCTGTTTACTTTGGCTGATGTATGTGACAACTATGGGCATTGACATATGAGTGTACTGGGGCCTTTGTCTTGTTTCAGGAGATTGCTGCAGATGTCATCCTCACCCCCTAATTTAGGTATGTATGTTCCATGGGGAGGTTACTGCCATTGGCTACTATAGCTGCACAGAGATCAGAGGTGGTAGTGTCAACTGTTGTTGCAGTTACATTGCAGTTGTTGTTTTGGCTACAGGATTGCTGATAGGGCCCTAGTTATTGTAGGAGATATTTTGGCTGACGAGTGCCAGGATGTACGTTTGACGTAGTGACCTTCCCTCCTGTCGAGGCTTTCCCTTTGCTCCATTGTTGGCATGACAGGATGCCCCCATGGGACTGTTTTTGGTGTTGTGTTATGTTGTGCCCCAGCTTATGTTTGTGCAGGCCATGCCCCCATGCCATACCCCTTTACACATGCCACTCCATGTATATGATGACTTACATGCAATGTGTAGTAGGTATTTCCCCCCCTGCTTACAGTCAACATTATTGTATTTTAATTCCCCATGTGACTTACTCTGCATGTGCGTTGTCTCGTGGTAGTCTGCACTGTCCTGTCCTTGAATCCCTGTGACGATCTCCTCGGGGATGACGGCTGCAACCATCTCCTCCTTGTGGTCCAGGGCCTCCTGGTGTGCTGGACTCCCACCTCCTGTCTGCAGTGCTGCCTTCCTGTTCCTGGCCATTTTTTCCTTTGTCCTACGTTTGCAGTCATGCCAGCGTTTCTTACACTCGGTGACTGTTCTGCATACTTCAGCCACACTGTTGATCTTGTCAACAATTTGTTGCCATATGGCCTCTCTCCTTCTGATTGGCAACTTAGAGGTGATGAACAGTTGGTGCTGGTGTTCCGTCACCTCTTTAACCAGAATTTCCTGCTCCTCTGCACTGAAGCGACGCTTTCTTTTTTTTTCTATATATGTCCTGGTTCTTGTATGGATCATCCTGGCTGGTTCCTGGTATGCTGTCATCTTCCTGGGGTCTGTAGTGGCATCTGGGATCCATTTTGGCTCTCCTCTGCTGAAAGGGCAGTGTTCGCAGGTATTTTTGACCCTATTGCGTCAAAAAAACGGCGCATATCCGGGTTGCGGTGTCGTAAATCGACCCACAGTCATTTACGCCGCGTTAACGTCGTTTTCCTTTACGACTTGACGCCGCGATGTGCGTAAAAAAAAATGACTCCCACCTGTTGATTGCGCTGCCGTGCGTCAAAGTATAAATTTGACGCCCGCACGGCGCAACGAAATGGCGTTAGCCGGCTGTAACATTTTTGACGCAAAACTGCGGCGGCGCAGTTTTGGGTCAAAAAGTATTAATATGGCACTAGGTTTGATAAAGGGAGTGGAGCCAGTTAAAGTTACTGTGAAGCCGAATGCAGTTCTCCCTCAACTTCCACAGTACCATATGCTGCAAGATGTCCTGATGAAAGTAGCCCAGATAATTGCAGATTTTGTAAAGCAAGGGGTTCTGAAAGAAGTATTGAGCAGTCCATGTAACTCACCAATAATGGGTTTGAAGACTGTGGGAAGGTTCGGATTGTTCAGGATTTGAGAAACATAAATGAGATTGTGGTCAAATGTTGTCCCGTAGTGCCAAATCCAGCTGTGATAATGGTCCAGATGCCATGCAATACAGAGTGGTTCACTGTCATCGATATGTCACAAGCATTCTTTTCTGTGCCTCTTCATGAAGATAGTCAATTTCCCTTTTGCTTCAAATTCCTGGATTGAGTTTATTGCTTGTGCAGAATTCCTCAAGGGTTTTCAGAGTCACCTTCCATATTCAATGAGATCTTGAAAAAGAATTTGGAGTCATAGGAATTACCTTTCCAATCGACATTGGTGCAGTACATTGATGACTTACTTATTGCATCAAAAACGAGGGACAATTGCAAGTATGATACAGTTGACCTGTTGAACCATTTGGGAAAGAATAGTCACAATGTGTCTCCGCTCAAATTAGAGTACTGTCAGAAAGTAGTGAAATATTTGGGTTACCAGACTGAAAAGGGTTGAAGAAAGATATCCAGGGAAAGGATTACAACCATATTGCAGATAAATCCCCCAATTAAACAGAGAGATGTCAGGATGTTTTGGGGGATGGTGGGCTATTGTCGCCAATGGGTTCCAAATTTCTCAGTCATTTCAAAACCATTGCAGAAGCTGACTCATAAGGAAGTCACTGATCCCATACTGTTAGATCAAGATGAAATGAAAGCAATCACTGAATTGAGAGAGTGTTTGTGCAGGGCTCCAGCGTTGGGTATTGCTCATTACACAAAGCCTTTCACATTGTTTTGTCATGAGCGTGATGCATGTTCTTTGTCTGTCTTGACACAGGCCCATGGAGGTGTAAACCGCCCAGTAGCATATTTTTCAGCTGCTTTGGACCCAGTTGCAGCAGCCTTACCAGGTTGTTTGCGTGCAGTTGCAGAAGTTGGTCAAAGCCTTACACAGTGCAAGGGCATTGTGATGGGACATTTCCTGACTGTAATGGTCCCTCACTCTATTGAGATCCTACTGACAAGGACGAAAACCCAATATTTGACTGGTGCAAGGTTGACTAGATATGAAACGAGTATTCTAGGGTCACCAAATGTATCATTGAAAAGATGTACAGTGCTGAACCCGGCAACCTTGCTTCTGAGTGAAAATACTGAAATTGAAATGGAGGAAGATGTTGAGCATGATTGTCTTGAAGTAACTGACTTGTGCACAAAACCGAGACCTGACATTAGAGACACCGGAAATAGAAGAAAATCGCCAAATTATCTTTGTCCATTGTTCTTGTCTAAGAGACAATAGAGGAACACTGAGAACAGGATAAGCTGTGTGCACAATTACAGGTACCCGGGAAGCTCCATGGCTTCGAGGAGTGTATTCTGTACAAGTAGTGAACTGGTAGCCCTTACTAGAGCGTGCCATGTTTCTGCTCAGGTGAAAGTTACAATCTATACGGATTTGGAATAGTTGTGGTCACATAGAGGTTTCCTGACCTCTTCTGGTTCACCAGTAAGAAATGGTGAGAGAATTAAAGAATTGTTACATGCCATTCAATTGCCTGAAAAGATTGCCGTGGTGAAATGGAGTGCACATCTGAAGTTGCAGGACAATGGCCCTTATTACAACCCTGGCAGTAAATCCCACTTACCGCCGTGCAGAAGACCGCCAACATACCGCTGCGGCTGTGGAATTCCGCTATAGGTATTACGACCCACAGCCCGGAATCCGCCAAAATACAGACACCCACACAAGTCCGCCACACCGAAGGTCAGTGATAAACTGGCGATAACAAAAGCGACACCGTCACGCCAACAAGAACACGCCCACACTAACATGACCCACGAATCAACGTGGCAGTCTTTCAAGTAATCCATTGGCGGGACACACCGCCGCACTCAAAATACACAAACATATACAAAACCCAACCGCATTGGCCAATTCTTAATACACACACCTGATACACATACACACACCACACCCACAACACTATAAAACACACACCCACATTACCCACAAACCCTTACTACCAGAAATTTTAAAGCAGGCCAGAGAGAGACACTACCTAAAACAACACCAGCATCCACGTACACACAACACCATCACTTACACAACATCCACGCACCTCAAACAACACACACCAACACACCCCCTCACACATCACAACAGACACCACCTCACACATCACCCAAACCACATCATGGCACCTCAACGACACCCCAGGTTTTCTGAGGAGGAGCTCAGAGTCATGGTGGAGGAAATTGTCCAGGTAGAGCCACAGCTATTTGGATCACAGGTGCAGCAGACGTCCATTGCAAGAAAGATGGAGCTATGGCGCAGAATTGTCTAAAGGGTAAACGCAGTGGGACAGCATCCAAGAACACGGGATGACATCAGAAAGAGGTGGAACGACCTACAGGGGAAGGTGCGTTCCGTGGTCTCCAGACACCAGATTGCTGTACAGAAGACTGGTGTTGGACCCCCACCTCCTCCCCCACAACTAACAACATGGGAGGAACAAGTCTTGGCAATACTGCATCCTGAGGGCCTCTCAGGAGCAGCAGGAGGACTGGACTCTGGTAAGTAAAATCTGTATTACCTTATCCCACCACCCCACCTGCATGCCATCACATATTCCCACCATTACCCTCACACCCATCACCCCACAGATACCCCACCAACACAACCCACACATCCCAAAACTAAACCCTGCATGTAACACCAATGCATGGACACCCATCACCCAAGCAAGTCCAGTACGGAGAATCACTCATGCCCCAAAATCACCAATCACACAAGGACCAAGCCAATAATGTAAGCACTGGAGTAGAGGGTCAACCACCCATTGCACACGATGGCACACACAGATACAATAATTATGCATTTACACACCAACAGGACCCCTACCCAACGTCACCTGACAGGAGGTGCCAGACATATCCAGTCCCCCCACAGAAGAGGCCCACAGTGATGACAGCAGCTCTGCTTGCCTGGATCAAGATGACCAGTCTGGCCCATCTGGGACCTCAGGAGAGTCGGTTCCCCTGACACTGTAATAAGCCACCATAGAGCATCCCCCCTCAGGAAACACCACCACAGCACCCACCCAGCGGGCCCATCCCTCTTTCCCCAGGACACGTCAATCAGCAGTGTGTCCACCACTACAGGGAACCCAGGCAAACCCACCAACCCAAGAAAATCAGGGACCTGGGGGCAGTAGCAGTGGGCACACGGTTCAGGGGCAGAGGCACAGGATAACAGGGAAACTGGGAGGACTGCTGTGTGACAGGGGGAGGACAGGCCCAGGGAACCGACACTCCACAAGGCACTCTCCAACATCATGGGAGCTTACCATCATTCCCAGGAAACCATGGCAACGGTACAGGCCAAGTTTCAGGAGACCCAGTGGCTGCAGGAGGAACACTACTTTGGGATCAGGGAGGGCTTGAAGTCCATTAACACCACCCTGGTCGCCATTGCAGGGGTGCGGGCAGACCTTCTCAACACCAGGAGGGACACAGTGGCACAACAAGGGGACCCTGACACTAGCCTGGACGATGAACAGCCCTCCACCTCTGCCGGCTCTACTGGACAGGAGGCACTGCCACAGGAACAACAGGACACCAGCACCCCACCCCCTTCAGATGGAGAACCACCCCGCAAACTGTTCCGGAGATCCACGAACAAGACAGAGAACATTGCCAAGACTCCCGCCAGGAAATGAGACCCCCCTGAATGTCACCCTTCTTTCACACTATGTCATCCTGTCCATCCTTAAACTGCCGTTGCTCCACTTCCTATGCCCCTTTGGACAATGCACCTGTGAAACAAATAGACTTGACTCCACCATGGACATTCCTCCACCATCCCCCCAGCCCATTTTACATCCCCCTCCACTTATTAGCACACAAATAAACACACTTCAATCACAAAACAATCTGCTTTCACAAATGTATAATTGCAATAACTATGGAATATACAAATGTCAATTTACTTGTTCAAATACCAATGTAACACAGCTGTAGGCCAGCAGTAAACATAGCAGAGGGCACAAAGTGGGACCCAGATCTGTGAAATGGAAAGTCAAAGTGACAGGTCATGGTCCATACACTAAATGAAAATGACAGACTTATGCTAGTTCCAACAATAGTATGAGATGTGGGAAACAGTGATATCTTCTTACCTGTGTCTCACTGGAAGTATTGCAAGATGATGTTGTTTCGGATGTCGATATCCTCTTCTTCTGCCTCCTCTTCTTCACTGTCCACAGGCTCCACAGCTGCCACAAGACCACCATGTGGCCCATCCTCCTGCAGGAAAGGCACGTGGCGTCGCAAAGCCAGGTTGTGCAGCATACAACAGGCAACGATTATCTGGCACACCTTCTTCGGTGATTAATATAGGGAGCCACCTGTCAGATGGATGCATAACAACAGATGATGGACGGAATGCAGAGCAAATCAAACATTCACCCCCAGTCACAGATCCAGGTATAATCCATCAGTTTTTTTGCTTGTCATGCCATTTCAGTTTGAACCCAGCCATGTGCAAATCAGTCTTGACCCTGTTCCCCATGGGAACAGTCCAGCCCGAACTGCCAGGCCAGGTCTTCCCTGAACCAGAAACAAGCACACTGGGACCGGTTTCAGGGTATCACCCTTTATCAGCCAGGCTAGCTTGAATCTGGTGGCATAGCAAGCACGGGACCCACGTCTGGGTGTACCCTTCCCACTTGGGGTGACAAATACAAAAACAACAGATGATGGACGGAATGCAGAGAAAATCAAGCATTCACCCCCAGTCATAGATCTGGGTTTAATCCATCAGTTTTTTTGCTTGTCATGCCATTTAAGTTTGAACCCAGCCATATGCAAATCAGTCTTGACCCTGTTCCCCATGGGAATAGTCCAGCCCGAACTGCCAGGCCAGGTCTTCCCTGAACCAGAAACAAGCATCCTAGGACCGGTTTCAGGGTATCACCCTTCATCAGCCAGGCTAGCTTGAATCTGGTGGCATAGCAAGCACAGGACCCACATCTGGGTATACCTTTCCCACTTGGGCCGACAAATGCAAAAACAACAGATGATGGACGGAATGCAGAGCAAATAAAACATTCACCCCCAGTCACAGATCTGGGTTTAATCCATCAGTTTCTTTGCTTGTCATGCCATTTCAGTTTGAACCCAGCCATATGCAAATCAGTCTTGACCCTGTTCCCCATGGGAACAGTCCAGCCCGAACTGCCAGGCCAGGTCTTCCCTGAACCAGAAACAAGCATCCTGGTACCAGTTTCAGGGTATCACCCTTCATCAGCCAGGCTAGCTTGAATCTGGTGGCATAGCAAGCATGGGAACCACGTCTGGGTATACCCTTCCCACTTGGGGCGACAAATGCAAAAACAACAGATGATGGACGGAATGCAGAGCAAATCAAACATTCACCCCCAGTCACAGATCTGGGTTTAATCCATCAGTTTTTTTTGCTTGTCATGCCATTTCAGTTGGAACCCAGTCATATGCAAATCAGTCTTGACCCTGTTCCCCATGGGAACATTCCAGCCCGAACTGCCAGGCCAGGTCTTCCCTGAACCAGAAACAAGCATCCTGGGACCGGTTTCAGGGTATCATCCTTCATCAGCCCGGCTATCTTGAATCTGGTGGCATAGCACGCACGGACCCACGTCTGGGTATACCCTTCCCACTTGGGCCGACAAATGCAAAAACAACAGATGATGGACGGAATGCAGAGCAAATCAAACATTCACCCCCAGTCACAGATCTGGGTTTAATGCTTCGTTTTTTTTGATTGTCATGCCATTTCAGTTTGAACCCAGCCATATGCAAATCAGTCTTGACCCTGTTCCCCATGGTAACAGTCCAGCCCGAACTACTAGGCCAGGTCTTTCCTGAACCAGAAACAAGCATCCTGGGACCGGTTTCAGGGTATCACCCTTCATCAGCCAGTCTAGCTTGAATCTGGTGGCATAGCAAGAACGGGACCCACGTCTGGGTATACCCTTCCCACTTGGGGTGACAAATGCAAAAACAACAGATGATGGACGGAATGCAGAGCAAATCAAACATTCACCACCCAGTCACAGATCTGGGTTTAACCCATCATTTGTTTGCGTGTCATGCCATTTCAGTTTGAACCCAGCCATATGCAAATCAATCTTGACCCTGTTCGCCATGGGAACAGTCCAGCCCAAACTGCCAGGCCAGGTCTTCCCTGAACCAGAAACAAGCATCCTGAGACCGGTTTCAGGGTATCACCCTTCATCAGCCATGCTAGATTGAATATGGTGGCATAGCAAGCACGGGACCCACGTCTGGGTATACCCTTCCCACTTCTGGCGACAAATGCAAAAACAACAGATGATGGACGGAATGCAGAGCAAATCAAACCTTCACCCCCAGTCACAGATCTGGGTTTAACCCATCTGTTTTTTTGCTTGTCATGCCATTTCAGTTTGAACCCAGCCATATGCAAATCAGTCTTGACCCTGTTCCCCATGGGAACAGTCCAGCCCAAACTGCCAGGCCAGGTCTTCCCTGAACCAGAAACAAGCATCCTGTGACCGATTTCAGGATATCACCCTTACTCAGCCAGGCTAGCTTGAATCTGGTGGCATAGCAAGCACGGGACCCACGTCTGAGTATACCCTTCCCACTTGAGGCAACAAACGCCGAAACAACATATGATGGACGGAATGCAGAGCAAATCAAACATTCACCCCCAGTCACATATCTGGGTTCAACCGATCAGTTTTTCTGCTTGTCATGCCATTTCAGTTTGAACAGAGCCATATGCAAATCAGTCTTGACCCTGTTCCCCATGGGAACAGTCCAGCCCGAACTTCCAGGCCAGGTCATCCCTGGACCAGAAACAAGCATCCTGGGACCGGTTTCATGGTATCACCCTTCATCAGCCAGGCTAGCTTGAATCTGGTGGCATAGCAAGCACGGGAGCCACGTCTGGGTATACCCTTCCCACTTAGGGCGACAAATGCAAAAACAACAGATAATGGACGGAATGCAGAGCAAATCAAACATTCACCCCCCAGTCACAGATCTGGGTTTAATCCATAAGTTCTTTTGCTTGTCATGCCATTTCAGTTTGAACCCAGCCATATGCAAATCAGCCTTGACCCTGTTCCCCATGGGAACAGTCCAGTCCAAACTGCTAGGCCAGGTCTTCCCTGAACCAGAAACAAGCATCCTGGGACCGGTTTCAGGGTATCACCCTTCATCAGCCAGGCTAGGTTGAATCTGGTGGCATCGGTCAGATGGAGGCACCGGAATCTGGCCTTCAGGAGGCCGAAGGTGCGTTTGATCACCCTCCTAGTTCACCCATGTGCCTCATTGTAGCGTTCCTCTGCCCTTGTCCTGGGATTCCTCACTGGGGTCAGTAGCCATGACATGTTGGGGTAACCAGAGTCACCTGCAAATGTCGAGGGACAACTGTTAGACACACACTAACCCTTAGGGACAGCCCCATACCCAGACAGCAAATGAAACTGTGTGGGGACTTTAGGCTCACCTATTAGCCACACACGGTGCCTCTGGAGTTGCCCCATCACATAAAGGATGCTGCTATTCCTCAAAATGTAAGAGTCATGGACTGAGCCAGGATACTTGGCATTCACATGGGAGATGTACTGGTCTGCCAAACACACCACCTGCACATTCATAGAAATGGTAGCTCTTCCGGTTTCTGTACACCTGTTCATACCTGCGGGGGGTACAAATGCCACATGTGTACCATCAATGGCACCAATGATGTTGGGAATATGTCCCAGGGCATAAAAGTCACCTCCACCTGAGGGAACACGATGTAGCTGCGCATGTGTTTCAGCAGGGCAGACAACACTCTGGACAACACGTTAGAGAACATTGGCTGGGACATCCCTGATGCCATGGCCACTGTTGTTTGCAAAGACCCACTGGCCAAGAAATGGAGTACAGACAGGACCTGCGCTAGAGGGGGGATTCCTGTGAGATGGCGGATAGCTGACATCAGGTCCGGCTCCAATTGGGCACACAGTTCCTGGATTGTTGCACGATCAAATCTGTATGTAACTAGAATGTGTCTCTCTTCTATTGTCAACAGGTCCACCAGGGGTCTGTACACCTGAGGATGCCGCCATCTCATCACCTGCCCCACTGGACGTGCCCTATGGAGGATAACAGCGAGCAGAGAGTCATCCAACACTCAGGTATTACAATGTGTTATTTGCAGAAACTTTATTAATCTGCAATTTGCTGGTATCTGTCTATATTCCCAGCCTAGATAGGTGTGAGGGAGTTAAAATCCATCCCATGTGGCCTCCTGAAATGGCATCTGCCTGACCTGTAAGGTGGGACAAGGGGATATGAGGTAACTGCCCTGGTGTTCTAAACCGTCGCGGTGGGGGGCGGTCGAAGACTGCGGCGCAATTCTGCGTTGGTTAACTATGGGCCCTATCGGTCCCAGGACCCAATGACAATGTATGAAGGCGGTGATGGTACGCACCGCCGCAGGCATGACCACCATTTTCTGTCTGTTCACTCACTTGATACCTGACCTTCAACAGGAGAGGACCTACACTGCAAGTGCTGCTGTGACCTGTGTTTGGAAGCGACGATGGCTCATGTGTCTGGGGAAAGGGCTCCTGCCTTCACTTTGGAGGAGTTGGAGAAACTAGTGGAAGGGGTCCTCCCCCAGTACACGCAACTGTACGGTCCTCCAGACAAACAGGTGAATACACTGTGAGCATGCTGCATGGGCAATGCCTGTTTTGAGTGGTGTGGGTGGAAGATACATGGGGGGACTGAGGCCTGCATGTGCAGATGGGGAGTGTATGTGCGTCAGGGCAAGGGTGGGAACTGGGGGGCAATGAGTATGGCGGTTCGGACGGGTAAGTAATTTCCTTTCCCCCTGTATCATTCCTCTAGGTCAGCGCCCACCAGAAGAAGGGTATTTGGCGTGCCATCGCCAAGGACGTCTGGACCTTGGGGGTCTACCACAGACGGAGCACCCACTGCCGGATAAGATGGGAGGACCTGCGCCGCTGGAGCAAGAAGACGGCGGAGGCTCAGCTGGGGATGGCCTCCCAATGTGGGAGGGGTGCCCGTCGCAACATGACCCCCCTGATGTTCTGGATCCTGGCGTGGCCTATCCGGAGTTCGATGGGTGCTTGAGGGCATCACAGCAGCCACAAGGGGGTGAGTACACTCTCATTCATCTGACTCTGCACGTATTACGAGGTGTCTGGGTGGGGGAGGTGGGCAGTGGGTTCCCATAGGCCAGGGCGAACTTGGTAGTCAAGGTCCCTTGTGAGGCAGGCCATGTTGCAACCAAAACCCACCAGTGGTAAGACCCATCTACACTTAGTCAGGCTTCTGTGACTTCCAGGTGTGCAGCAATTGGTCTTAGGCCTCGTACCCCATGGTCAGCTGAAATTTCTAGGAACTGTCAGTGCATGGCGTAGTGCAGAGGGCTGCTCCCTGTGTGTTGTGTCCGCCAACGGTAGTGGTGTTGGATGCACTGAACATGTCTTTCTTCTGTCTCCCCCCCTTTTTGTGGTCTCCCTGTTCTTGTGTGCAATAGCATCATCAGGCGGAGGAGCATTGGCACTGGAGCAGGAGGGAGCTGCAACCCACTTGGCCCTGGAGGGTGAAACAACAGAGTCTGAAGCCACCAGTGGGACGGAGGGTGAGAGGAGCTCCACGGCAGGGACAGGAGCAGACAGCAGTGACAGCGACTCCTCCTCTGATGGGAGCTCCCTTGCGGTGACAGGCACCTCTGTGCCCACCGCATCAACAGGTACAGCCTCCACCCCACCCTACCTGCACCGCCCTCTCAGCAGCCCTTCAGCGTGTGTCCCGTGCCCTCTCACCCAGGAGGGTGGGCATCTCCTTCGCCCCAGGCACCTCAGGCCCTGCCCCAGTCAGCCCTGCTGCCTTCAGTGAGGAGGCTATTGACCTCCTGAGATCCCTCACTGTTGGGCAACCTACCATTGTGAATGCCATCCAGGGTGTAGAGAGGCATTTGCTACAAACAAATGCATACCTGGAGGGCATTCATTCTTGGCAGGCAGCCCAACAGAGAGCATTTCAGGCTCTGGCCTCAGCACTGATGGCAGCCATTGTCCCTGTGTCCAGCCTCCCCCCTCCAACTTTCTCCCCCCAGACCCAATCCCCTGTACCTCAGCCTATCCCAAGCACACCATCAGCCCAGCATACACACTCATCAACACACAAGAGTGGCTCAGGCAAACATAAGCACCACACATCCCACAGGCACTCACACAAGCACCATCCCCTTGCAGACACAGCAACATCCACTGCCTCCACTGTGTCCCCCTCCTCCACGTCCTCCTCCTCCCTCCCTGTCTCATCTCCACTCATACCTGCATGCACTACATCCTCCGCCACTGCCTCCATCACCAGCTCACCCATCACCACACACCGCTCACATGCACTCACCACCCCCACTACCATTCACACATCCCTAGTGTCCTCTCCCAGTGTGTCAGTGAGCCCTCCTCCCAAAGTACACAAATGCAGGCACACACCCACCCAACAGCCATCCACCTCACAAAAGCCTCCGGCCCATGCACCTTCCCCCAAATTCAGCAGACGTACACCTCCTACAACCACTACCTCTACCTCCACTCCCAAACCCTCTCCATCTTCCTGTCCCAGTGTGGCTAAAAAACTCTTCCTGGCTAACTTTGACCTCTTCCCTACACCTCCCCCCCATCCTTCCCCTAGGGCCAGGCTTTCCAGGTCCCAGCCCAGCACCTCAGCCACCACATCACCAGGCACAGTGGTGCCAGCAACTGCGGGGTCATGGAGTGCGCCACCAGGGCTGCCAGTGTGTCACTTAGCGAGGGCAAGGACATTCTGCCACCTGCCAAGGTGAAAAAGGTGCCCACATCCCGGAGGGAGAAGCCGAAAGTACCAGCCACCAAGTGCTCAGCAAAAACCAAAGGGGATAGTGGCAAGACAACTGCGGCACCATCAAAGCTGGGGAAGGGCCAAAAGCTGAAGAGCAGGTCAGGAGAGGGCATGGAGGCACCGACTGAGGGACCAGTGTCACACTTTCTGTCCATGACCACGCCAACCTGTACGGCGGCGAACAACGCTAGCTGCCCCACCACCTGCACCACCCCCGGCACATCTACAGCCTCAACGACATTCCGAGACTGCAGGAGACATCCTGCTGTGTCCCTCAGCAGGTGCTGACCCAAGCACTGCCGCCAGCACTGCCGCCAGCACCGCTGCTAGCACCGCCACACCAGGCCCGCTAGCACCTCTGCACCAGGCCCCCTCCAGAACCAGTGGAGTATCACATCCACTACCTCAGTCCTTGGCAGGATGAAGCACTCCTGGCACCAGGCCCCCTCTAGAACCAGTGGAGTGATACATCCACTACCTCAGTCCTTGGCAGGATGAAGCACTCTGGGCACCAGGCCCCCTCCAGAACCAGTGGAGACTGTTATCCACTTGAGAGACTGTGGCTTTGCACTCCCCAGGATAAAGCAGTGGGCAAACCACCCACTGGAGAGAGTTGAGAGACTGTGGCTTTTCACTCCCCAGGATAAAGCAGTGGGCAAACCACCCACTGGAGAGACTTGAGAGACTGTGGCTTTGCACTCCCCAGGATACAGCAATGGGCATGGAGCCCCCTCGTGCAGCATGGTGTAGTGCGTTCATCAGGCTGAGGTGCCCCTCCTCCCCCTGAGGTGCCTGTATATTTTTGATCTGATGCCCCAGCAGTGTTCTCTCCATTTCCAGTCAGGTATCACGTATGGGCCTCGCCCATGCATTTTGGGCCCAGTGGTCCACTGACAATGATTAGTACACTATCCGGACTTGTGTAGTTGGTGTACATATTTGTATATACTGAATTTGGAGTTTTGACTAATGGATTTTTAATGATTACAATCGTTACAATCATTTACTTTTGTCCTTGAGTTCTTCCAGGGGTGGAGGGGTGGATATGTAATGTTGCTGCATGTATTTGTGTGTATGTTGTTGTGAGTGAGGGTGAGGGTGGGGGTGTTGTGTGTTGCATGTGTGTGTCACTCTCTTTCCTCCCCCCTACCCTGTGTTGTAGGTGCAGTACTCACCGTGGTCGCTGCCGCCGCCGTTCGTACTCCTGATAGAAAAGGAGGTAAACCAACATGGGTAACACCTGAAGTTCGGGCTCCATGGAGTCCTGGTTCCTCGTTGGGTGTCGAGAAGTGAGTGTTTTCCCTTCTGTGTACTGTTTCCGCCGTGCTTTTGATAGCGTTAGTTCCACCCTGGAAAAGGTGGCAGATAGGCCTCTTGTAATACAGTGGGCGGTACTTTGTCTTCCGCCTGTCTGTTGGTGGTGTCCGCCGCGCTTTTTGTTTTTACCGCCGTGGTGGTCGGAGTGTTAAAGTGGCTGTCTATGTTGGCGGTTTCTGCCACGGTCGTAATCCCATTTTTTTTTTTTCCGGCCTCTTTGCGGTATTTCCGCTTCTTTAACACCGACCGCCAGGGTTGTAATGAGGGCCAATGTGTCATTGGGAAATGGATATGCTGATTGATCAAGTCACAAGGTTTTGCGCATTGAACTGTATATCGTTCAAGGACAAGTGGGAACTGTTACCTGAAGAAGATGAAACTTGCACAAGCTATGCATTAAAAATAATTGACACTTTGGAAGAATTAAAAGCATTGCAGAATAATGTTGACAGGGAGGAAAAATGTTCACGGAGCAATATGAAATGTGTGCAAAGACAAGATGAATTGTGCGTTTCAGAAGAGGGTCAATTAGTTTTGCCAAATAGTCTGTTGTCTCAAATGGCGAGGTACTATCATGGTCAAGCACATATCGGGAGGGATGCAATGATTTGTTTGTTCAAACATGATTGGTTCAACCCAAAGTTTAGACACGTTGCTGAAGCAGTTGGTCATCGATGTGTCATTTGCCAACAACTAAATGCAGGGAACGGGGCAGTGGTTAATTTGAGCCACATTGGAAGAGCGGAAGGTCCATTCAGCAGAAAGCAACTGGATTTTATTGAGAAGCCTGTGTCTGGAGGTTTAAGATATGTGTTGGTGATTTTTTGCATCTTTAGTCATTGGATTGAAGTGTATTGTACACGAAGAAATGATAGTCTTACAGTAGCAAAACTGCTGCTTTGGGAACTGATAACGCATTTCGGATATCCGATCTCTTTAGAATCAGATAGGGGAAGTCAGTTAAACAATGAAGTAATTAAATTACTGTGTGCGGCATTGAACATTGAGCAGAAGTTGCATTGTAGTTATCGCCCTGAAGCATCAGGACTAGTGGAACAGATGAATGGTACATTGAAGTCAAGAATTGCAAAGATGTGTGCGTTCATGAATTTGAAATGTCCTGACGCATTGCCTTTAGTGTTGGTGTCAATGAGAAACACACCTGGCATGAAGACAGGATTGTCGCCGCATGAGATCCTCATGAGAAGAGCAATGAGGTTGCCAGCGGTGCCTGCAAATGCACTTGTCAACAGTACACATGATATGGTGTTGGATTACTGCAAAGGTCTGGCTGATGTGGTTTGCTCTTTTTCTCAGCAGGTGAAGGCCTCCATACTGCTACGGATCCATGGCCCAGGGCACAACCTGAGAGCTGGGGACGGGGTTGTGATCCAAAAGCACGTGAGAAAGACGTGTTTGGAGCCTCATTGGAAGGGAACCTATCAGGTAGTTTTGACAACTACCACAGCTGCGAAGTGAGCTGTAATTTCCAACTGGATTAATTCAATCACATGAAGAAAGTGGCATGTCCACTGGATCATGAAGAAGCGTTGTTAAGAAGATCAATGACAGTGAGACAAGTCTCAGGGCCGGAAGGAGAACAAAGGGGAACTGAGACCGGATCTGAGCCTGTTGAGGACGGTTCAGTCACTTCTGTGAGAGACGAGGAAGGAGACCTCCAGGAGGGCGACAAAGAGCCTATCTCAATTGAGGCAGGAGGAGAGACTAGTCAGAGGAGGGCTTTAGCATAAGCAGATGATGTTGAGAAACAAACAGAGCCATTGCCTGACCCATAATGGGAGGGAGTTGAGGTGGATCAAAGTCAATATGAGCTGACTCCTCCTGAACCAGTTGCAGGTCTGTCAAGAGAAAACACCACAGAACAAGGAGAAGGTTCTAGTTTGACTTTAAAGAGAACACTGACAAAGGGTCCACTGAAAGGAGATAAGAGGCCAGAGTCACAGGTGGAGAAAGGGAAAGAGGTGGCTGTTGAACCAACTGTCGAAGAAGAAGTAGATACTATAGAGAAAAGACGATCTAAGGGAAGGAGCGCTGAATAGTGTTCGAAAATTGAAAAGAAAGAGAATAGCAAGTCAAAGAAATGCAGGTCCTGAATGGGCGTATACAACTACGAATGAATGGCAGCAAGAGTTTATGTCTTTTTGTTTTGATAGAGAAGTTTGTGCGTCAGTATTCTGGTACGTGAAGGAAGTTAATGAACTGAACTGTTGAAACAATCTGAGGAAATTTTTGAGAAAGAAACTTTTGAAAATAACGTGAAGAGACATTGATAACCTGATTTGACTTTTTGAAACCTGACTTTGACTAAGCTGCTAACTGATTTTAACAAGGGATCCTGGAAGAGAAACTGAACTACTGATTGATTTTGGCTGCAAGTTTTTCTAAATTTCTTCTGCTTTCTGATTCTTTACAGATCATGAGTAACTTTAGCCAACAAGGTAGAGATGCTTGGCGCTGTAAATACATGAGCATTGGTTTGGTGATTATGTGCGGGATATTGTTTGTGGTGTTGATTGTGGGTATGTCTGTTCTTGATAAATGAGAAGCCAACCATACTGCTTTTGAGACAACATCTGCACTAAAGGCATTAGAGAAGTTTAGGTTAGATGAGAAATATTTGCATGAGGATACTAATGCGCAGGGAGAACTTTCTTCTACTGTTTTCTATCACTTATTGAGTGAGTATGTTGAGACAATGGATGCGAAGAATTGCTTTGTGTGTACGCAGATTCCTTCATCATCTGAGGAAGGGGTCACCTATCAGAGTCAGCCTTTAACCTACAGGATAAGTTGTAGTCTGTTACTAACAAGATTTTATAACCAAGAGTACATTCAGTACTTTTATTCTAACTATGATGTATTGTTTTCGTTTGTTCCTATAATTAGATATTGGAGTAGAGTAGCTATGGAAAATTATATAGTAATAGTTTGAGATCTGGAACCTACATTGACGTTTGGCACAGCTTATGTGCATAGAAATAATTTGACATCCTAGCTAACACCTTTAAAGAATTCTTAGATCACACAGACAGAAGAAAGGCATTAAAAAATGAATTAGAAAAAGGCTTAGAGAAAAGGACTTACAAGAATGATTATGCTTATAGTGCAATTAAAACACAAGGGAAATTAGCTTTAGATGCACATCATGTAGGTAACATTTGTATATAGAGGACTAAATCACTCACTGACACTTTATTTGTGGGAACGAGTGAATGTAGGCATGTGTTTTTGTTTCAGAATAAATTGACGTTTATGTTAAATGGACAGGACTCTGCAATTCCTGGGATTTACTACATCTGTGGACTTAATGCTTATTCCAGTATTCCAAAAGGATGGTATGGGAAATGTTGTTTGGGAATAGTTTTCCCAAAGATTCATCAAATGGAGGACTTGAAAAAGTTTCCAAAAGTAACTGAATTACATCATAAGAGACAGAGATGGGAGTCCTCTTCTGTGATAGTGGGAGATATATTTGGAGCAGTGATTCCTTCAGTGGGAGTCATTCTGAATTCGATAAAAATTTGAAAGTTGTCTACTATTGTGGATAACTGCTGACAAATTTTTCAGGAGCCATACTCCTGATAGATACTGAATTAGCTGCTGATAGAGCTATGTCTCTTCAAAATTGTCTTGCTTTAGACATTATTTTAGTGCAGGATGGTGGAGTCTGTAGAATGATTCATTCTAGGCATTGTTGTTCTTATATACCTGATAACAGTAAAGAGATAAGAGGCACTTATTTACTAATCTGACTAATGCAAGTGCTGATTTGAAGAAATTGAAAGAACAAGGTGTTAGAGAAAAATTTGGAAAGGGGTTTGCTTCAGTGTGAAATTGGTTCAGCAACATTTGGAATGGGATTCTATTGAAAATATTGCAGGGGATATTAATTGTTGTGGTTTGTCTATTGGGAATATGGGGATTATGCAAATTATGCAAAAGAATTCGAATGAAAAGCCAAAGAATAATCAGAGGAGGGAAGGAAAGAAAAGGGAAAAAATTTACAGGGAAAACACGAGGGGGAAGCGAAATTGTGAAGAGATTGAATTGCAAAACTTTTAGTCGATGTAGAAATCTGTGAGTAGTAGTTAGTGTGATGACATATTTAGTCATCAGAGGAGGGAATGCTAGTGCAGGTGGTTTAATAAAAATCATTAATGAATGTTTATGTATTTTGAATAATAAATTTATGTAGAAAATAAAATAACGTAGAAAATAATGTACGCATTTGAAAATGTTATCACGAAGAATGACCAACAATGTTATCGAAATGTACTAATCAATGATTTAATACCTATGAAATGTTGAATATATGTTAGACTGATGCAGTAATATTTCATATTAAGGGTTATGAATTAAGCTTTAGCTTTATTAATTGAAGGCCTTAATTTAGCGACAAGCCAGATGATGAGGACATCACAAGACAAACCAATCAACAATATGAGAATGGAGAAATATTAGAATTCATAGATTTGGGTTTTTAGTTTTATTGGACATAGTGCGAACATATGATTAACTGACCACTAGGGATTTAGGGGGTAGTTTTAACAGTTTTGACTTAACAAGAGTACACAAAGGGAAAATTCATTCATTCTGAGATTTTCTGCCCTTGCAGTCATTCTGATGATTGCCCATATTGCGTCTTGATTAGAGACGTGCTTAACTTTAATGCTTAAAGACTTTGCAATTTTAAATTCTGATGTTGAAGCCTGATTCTTTGCTGATCGACTGAGGACAAAGACTGATTCTGCTTTGCTGATACACACTGAGGATAGGTATATCCAAATTATTATTATTATGTGTATTTGCTTTTTCTTTCTAGTTAACAACTGCGCTGTTTCGTCTATGGCTCTACCATAGTTAGATGTTTTCCAAATTTGTGTTACTAAATTGTTTTGCATGAAGCTCAACATGCTGATGCAAATTTGATGTTAGTTAAGGATTCTCACTAATGACTTACGATAACAGGGACTAATGCTTGATGAATTTCTCTGCTGAATTACATGTATGTTATGTTGACGCAGTTGACTTTGTTATTCATTTGCACTATAACTTTAGAATGTGTTGTAGTTCAAGCTTTGATTAGATTTGGTTTCTTGCGCCACGTTGGGCAACCAGTGTTGTTCTTGTATGTGTTTCATTTTATTTTGAGATTAATCTACATGACCTTAGCATTGTTAATATAGGGAAATAAACATTCTAAACTTTTACTAAAGGTATGGTTATTCATGACTGAAAGGTCATGGTGCGGGATAATTACTGACTCCATTTATTATTGATTTTATTGATTGCTAATGATTATTGATTATTACGTATTGATTATTGACTATGTACTGGATCTATGGTAAGAACATCTTAATTGCGAGTCAAAAGGTTCATCGACCTATTTGCGTCCCGTTGTAAGTTTACTTACTAAGGTCAAACGCGCTAACAATAGCGCCATATTTACAATACAACACACCATGGCACATGTTAGGGGCAAAAGTTGTTTTTTTACGCTTTTGTGACGCTATATTGGATTAGCATTAAAAAAATGACGCTAATCCAGTATAGTGTTAAGAGGCCCATTGAAAGGGAGCCTCATTTAAAGGCCTGCTTTAGGCAGGCGTTAAAAATTACACTAGAAATGGCGCAATGTAATCTTTTAGATTCCATTGTGCCATTTTTAGTGACCTCCTAACGACGGAATGCCCCCTTTGCATACATTATGAATATATCATGCATGATGTGGCGCAAAGAGTTTACAAGGTGGCGCAAATGTAGTTTGAGCCACCTTGTAATTATGGTGCTATGTTATGGGTCCATTAGTGTTACATGTGCAGCAAAAATGTTGCTGCAAATGTGGCGCTAGGAGGTGCAAGGACCTTGTAAATCTTGCCCTGAATCTATTCATCAATTACTGACTCCAGATTTGAGGCGGTAATTTATACACAAAATACAAGCTATCTACAGGAAACAGATTCACTTTCTGAAACCATGTCAGCAGCCTCAGCTGAGCATACAGTGGTCAAGAAAGCCATTGCCAGCTTCCCGCGAAATGTTCCCGAATGCGAAACATTTTTTTTTGTTAAATTAGGTCCGGTTTAAAAAAAAAAAAACATTTCCTGTTTGGGAATGCAAACGCACGGATGGAAGTTTACCATCCTACATTCACAGCAAACACAAGCCCAGCCTAGTTAATATCCTTAAGGCAGGTTGTTTTCCGACCGTCCTAATATAGATAACTTGTAATGCGACCTAACAAATACTACATAGGGTCTATTGCAAATTGCATTCCCAGTTGATCACTAGTCGGTGTGAAAATTGCACGTCCAATGTGCTCAATTTATTCTCACCCAGGGGTGCAAATACATTTATGAATGGGGCTAATGATGAGTAGGATTCCAGTTTATAAAGAAATAGTCAATGTATGTGTCCCAACACATTTTTCAGACTTGTTTAAAATATATATGGCGATCGATCTTACAATACTTATGAAATGTAGCAGAACGAAGCTCGAACGGTAATGGAATGAATCCAGCTTATTATTCAAAATAGCCTGCGTTTTTAATTCATCAGTAAGGTGCTTGGTTTTATGATGGCTCACCACTAATGGATTAAAAAATCTGCTAAGTATAATGCTCTCCGTTCCTGTAAATCCCGGTTAATTATAACTTATGTACGAGAATTTACGTCACATCTACATTGTATTTTTTCTTAACACTCTATTTATTAATACCATGGGACAAAAATCTGTAAATAAATAATCAGCTGCACACACAGCCAAAATCCATAAAGTTGGTAGTTGATGTTGGCATATTTCCACACATGATTTATCCCATAGGCGCGGTGGGAAACCCCTGTGTGCCTTTGCTTTATAACTCTTAAAATATTCACCAGTGTAAACATATATCATATTACAAATCAAGATGCATGCCAGGATAAATGCTGAGCGGGTATATTACTTGATCATAACAGCGGGTTTGCCAGCAGGACGCATTACATTTCTAAATACTCATACACCGCAACCTGCTCTGCCTGCATAAAAATTGATTATTCTTGAAAGCTCCTTCCGGGCCAGTTTTCAATAACCATGTCATGCTGCTGACCTGGTATGGACAGTTACAGGAATAATGGAGACACTGTTTTTACCTTAATGCACGTTATAAGCAATCGAAGTTTAAAGCAGGTATTGCTACATAATTTTAATTCTAACAATAGTACAGGAAAAGGTCTCCAGTCAAGGTTTTTTATGTCAGATTCGCATGTGTGTATTTGTAGGCAGACTTGCGAGTTAGGCGAAGATACAGCTACTTCAGAGCTTAATTTGTGCTTGTTGTTTCCGGTGCTGAGCACCGGCAATTATTTTTGAGGGCAGGGGCTTATTCTTCTGCCTCAAGCATTTGCTGCGAACAAAAGACACATATGGGACAGATGGAGGAAGGGAAAAACGAAAAAGCGTCCCAAAGGGAGAAAGTAGAAAGCTGCTAGAGTGAGCTGAAGGGGCAGCGAGTGTTTTTATATGGATTGAAGAGGCCCGAGATGGCTTCAGGAGTAAGCTGCCTCAGTATTCCGTGTTCACCCATTTAATAGCAGCAGCCGCGTGTTGAAGAGGAGTGCTTTGGGCACGGCACCTTTTTATTTACAAATTAAGCACTGGACTACTTGGAGTTAATTCATGCACAAAAAGCAGTGGAGGTTGGTGAATTTTAAAAGTGGTGGGGCGGAAAATTTGAAGTATGACTTGAATGCGCACATTCATTATAGTCTTCATTGCTGCAAGATAAATGTAAATAGAAAAAGAGCCTCTTGCCTCAGATCAAACACTGCATCACTTCATTTACAAGGAGATCAACTCCCAGTTCCACTCCAGATCTGTTACTGAAATAAACAGGACAGATGTTACGTAGGCTCTTCATGTGCACAGAGAATAGAATCTCATGGTTTCTCTCCCCATGTCAACATTTCATAGTTCTTGGAAGCAGGGAGTAATTGCGAAACAATTCCAAAGGAAGAGCTCCAAATGTTACTAACTGTACTGGAGAATAGATAACCAATGAAGCAGAGGCTCAACAAGTAGTGCTGAAAGAGAGTATGAGCCATCAGGTTCAAACAACTACTCTTAAACCAAAATCGAGATGTAGTCTGACACCCGTGAATTGTCTCGATAGTGCCTTGGCGAAGAGTGGATGAATGATGCAGTCATATCTGCTGCACTTGTAGTGTGTGCCGCTGAACAGCACAGCAGTACAATTACACTGCCTTGTGCTGCATGATCAGGTTGGCTGCACGGTTCATTATTCTCATCTTGGGGATGTTCTGTGCTTGTGCTAGGTTTTAAGAATCTGGGGGTCATCAGACTTACGTTTGTCAAAAACATGCCACTCCACCTTCCCTCCTCTAGCTGCTGGCTTTTCCAGGGGTCAGATGAAAGTTTTTAGAAGCTGGCAGATATAAGGCTCTCTTAAAAAAAAAAATACAGTTTCATATAGCCCAAACTCGACACCAAGGTATTGGAGCTCTTTACGTGAGCACCAGTAACGTTACACAAGGATACATCTATTTTATTTTGTATTTTAGGCATGGCGAGATGAAGTGACTTGGCCAAAATCACAGGATGTTGAGCAGATGCTGAGACTCCAACCTGATTCCCCAGTTCCAAAGGTGGCAGCTCTGGTTACTACATAACATCCTTTCCAATCATGAAGAGATTCCACTCTAGGTCTTGATTGGGGGTCACAGTTAACTGACCTGTAACCAGCCATTTGACGAGGAGATTCCCTTCTTGAGCTGCAGTTCTTTTTTTAACTATCAGACCTTTGCTAGTTGGGGACACTTTTAATTTAGTGCTGGGCCGAATTTATGTCCCAGTTTGACCTTGAACTAAAAATCCAAAAACAGTGATGAAGTACTGACTCACAGTCTGATAAACAGATATGCTGCTGTTATTGGTTACAGAATCATAAGCTGTATTGTTTAGCAATAATAAAGGGATACATTGTTGAGAAATATTTGCTGTCCTTGTTTTCTTGAATTATACCCGATTTTAGGTGGTGTGCCTAAAGTTTCTGCATCAGATGCAGTGGAACTCAGGCCAGGGACGCGAGAGGTCCCTATCATACTCCAGCATAATCAGATACTATTGAGAGCAAAATCGCAATTAACATGTCTTGCGATATGGGAAAACCCTACATTCATTATCTAGGAGTGTTGAGTGCACGTATTCACACTGTTACTTCTAAACCCCTACAAAAACCCCAAGTAATCCTTTGGACTCACCTTCACTTTAATATTGTTACAACTGCAGATGACAAATCGCTCACGGATGCCATTCATTTCATGCTGCAGTGCCAGTGCGCATATGCAAAATAAAATTGCAGCCATTGTTGCGTTGCCAATGTCGACGGACAGGGCTGACCTTCCGTCCAGCTAATGGCCTGGCATCCAATGCAAGAGAGAAAGGCAGTGGCTTTCCCCTGGAAAAATTGCAATAAAAAACAAAATGAAATAACATGGAGAATGTCTGCACCAAAAGGCAGCCAAGAAAGGGAGTATTTAACCCTGAGGAAAGCCATTTGGAGAGGGTTGTTGTGGTACTGCGAAATAGTTCAGTGTCCTTACCATATTTAAGTAAGTGAACGGGAAGGCAGAATAAAATTCCAGACTACAGTAAGGCAGGACATCAGGCTCCCAGAGATCCAGCTCTTTTTAGCCCCCACAACACAGGCCCACCATGAGGCTGCTCGAGTGAGCAGTCCATACCCACTTCAAATTGTCGCCTCACCTTGGAGGTGCAAGAACTGGCAGAGACTCCCAGGGATCATCTCTGCCCTTTCCTTAATGTGTTCCATCTGGTCAGGTCTGGAACGTGTAAACTCCACTGTGTGCCCCGGAAAACACACATTAACTTTCTCTCCCCCCGGGCTCCAGTCCGCCTATCAATAAGCAGTGCAGGAGGCCGGCAATCCTTTGAAGACCCCTGCAAGTATTACGAGTCGCCTTACAGCCAGATTTTCCACAGCGATAGAACCATCACGAAAACCCTGGCAGAAAGGCTGCTGGCGACAGGAAATTCCTTACCTGCTGCCAGCTGACGACTCCCCCAACCCCTCCTTCAATTACATGACCTCCCCACCACCATTCAATTACAGTACCCCTACCCCACCCTCCCCTCATACACGCACACACCTAAACACACCCCACATGCACGCATTCACCAACACTTACATACACGCATTTACCCACATGCATACATACACTCAGTCACTCGCACAACACACATTCACACAAACATACCAGCACGCACTCACTTCAACATTCACACATGCATTCATACACTCATACACACACATACACACTTACATTCACACACACAGAAAGAAACCCACTCACACACACACACACGCACACACATCATCCCATCCCACCCCACTCCCCTGTCAGAAGATCGACTTAACTTGCCCAGCGAGGAGGTCGTCAGCCAAGGAAACAGGACCCAGCGCTTCCACTGCTGTCAGCGCACCGCCATCAGGACACCGTCACGTCCTATTACTGCTCATAATATGGTGAGCGGAGTCCTTTCGGCATGGTGGTGATGGTGGTGGAACTGCCTCTGCCCCACTGACAGCCAGCATGACTGCAGATGGATTTCCACCCAAATTGTGGTGGAAATCCTTCAGTAGTCATAATATGGCGGTCGAAGACTGCCAGCACTGGTGGTCTTCTGGTGCCTGCGGCTTCAATGGTCTTAGGAAAAGACCATTGAAGTGGTAAAGAGGGACATAGGGGGTCATTCTGACTCCCGCCGGCCGCGGTAACTGCAGGGCCGGCGGGAGCCGCCGAATGACAGCACTGGCTTTCCCGCTGGGCTGGCGGGCGACCGCCAGAAGGCCGCCTGCCAGCCCAGCGGGAAAGCGCCTTCAACGAGGAAGCCGGCTCCGAATGGAGCCGGCGGAGTTGAAGGCGTGCGACGGGTGCAGTGGCACCCGTCGCGATTTTCAGTGTCTGCTATGCAGACACTGAAAATCTTAGTGGGGCCCCCAGGGGCCCCACGACACCCGTTACCGCCAGCCAGGTTCTGCCGGTCAAAACCGCCAGAACCAGGCTGGTGGTAAGGGGGTCGGAATCCCCATGGCGGCGCTGCCTGCAGCGCCGCCATGGAGGATTCCCCAGGGCAGCGGGAAACCGGCGGGACACCGCCGGTTTTCCGTTTCTGACCGCGGCTGTACCGCCGCGGTCAGAATGCCCATGGATGCACCGCCAGCCTGTTGGCGGTGCATCCGCGGTCGTTGGCCCTGGCGGTAGTCAACCGCCAGGGTCAGAATGACCCCCATAGTCTTTTTGTGTGTAATTACGTACCTTAGGAATCAATGGAAAGTCACCTTTAAAAATGTATATAAAATCACAAGTTGCTTTACCAAGTTCTTCTTTTGCAGGTTGGTCGAAGTTATTGCTGCGCACACTGTGCCAGCTGGAGAAGTTCGGGCAGCTCCCAGATCTGGTGGGAACAGAGGGGAAAATTCTCTGGAGCTGGTGGCCACTCCAGGGGACCACTTTGAAAAGGGCTGTGCAGGTAAGTTTAGAGGTGGTTCCTTGGGGTCCCCTTGGAGTGTCTAAGTCACAAGGGGTGAGGGGACCCTTAGAACACAGCAGGTTCTTTGTTGCAGGGCACAGGATGGCCGGGTGCAGAGCAAATTGGTGAGCCAGGAGCTGTGCACAAAGATGCCTTTGGGATCTGGAGGTGAGTCACTTTAAGGGTCACTTACAAGACAACAGGGGCACTCTGGTGGGAGGTCTGCGTGTCCCTGACATCCCTTGACTGGGGCTTCCTACTGGTCCTTTTTCAGCCCCAAGTGAGCTGGTTTTCTTGATGTCCGATGTCAGCCGACCAGTACCCAGGGTATTAATATGGTTTGTCCACTAAAGGGCGCAGTGCCACCAAACTTGGCACACTTTCCGAGATTGTCCTTTTGGTTGTTGGTGTGTCATCGAGTCCAGCTACAGCTTCTGGTTCAGTAGTTGCTGGCCAGTCAGTGAAGTGACCCTCAATGGGTTGCTGGTTTCATCTTTGTTGCACAGTGGTACTTCCACTCTGTAGGGAGTTCTTCAGTGATTAGTGAAGCCTGGAGGTCTTCTGGGTTTCTTGAGATTGGTCCAGTTATCCAGCAGCTCCTCAGTGGTAATTGTCAGGTTCTGGGTCCAGCAGGCAGGGTTTGGTGTCTTTTCTTTGTGCAGCAGGTCCACAGTTCTCGTGCCTAGTTTCATCTTTGTGCTGGTCTTCTTTATGTCATTTGAATCTCATTATCTTATTTATGGATGCCCACTAAATACTGAATTTAGTGGGCGTTTTAGGGGGAACCTGGTAGTGTCAAATAGGGCACTTACGTTTGGGTGGCCACACCCACTATAGGGACCACTTCCTGTGGGAAAGGTCACTTTCCTAACCCTGACTGGTCATTTTACTTCCATCTAAGATGGAGAAAATTGAAATGGACGGTCAACCTTGCAGGAAACACCTTAGGGGTTTTGCGTGCCAGGTGGGGACACTCCTCCTACCCTTTGTGTGGTTTCCCGCATTTGCTCCTGACAAAATTGGGGGTCTGCAAAGGGGAGGCCATCTGATACTAGCAACAGGCCTGAGGGTCGAGTTTCAAGGGTGGTGAGCCCTTTGAAGCTCACCAGCAGGGCAGTGCACATTCCTGAGGGAGGGGTGTTAGCACCTCCACCCAGGAAGGACATTGTTTTACAAACCAGAGAGACAGGGCTCTCCCCCAAGGCTTGTAGATTAGGTGTCTGAAGGTGGCAGGCTGGACAGAACCAGTCAGCAACCATGCCAGGATAGTTAGCTTTTGTACCCAAGGGCAACCTCTAATGTGGCCCCTGAGTAGATTTTATAATAAATTCATTACTGATACCAGTTTGGATTTATCATTCTGAGTTGTTTGATACCAAACAACCCAGGATTCAGTGTAGTCATCATGTAGCTCTGAAACTCACACTGACCAGTGTCCAGCAATACATTTGAAATGGCTGTTCTACTTACTCCCTATGTCACAGATTTGGCAAGGACACAGTGGGGGCATATTGCTCATGCAGCTATGCCATCACATACAATATAGTTCACCCTGCCTTAGGGCTGAAAGGCTTGCCAGAGGGGTGGCTTATAGGCAGTGTGCCATTTCAAGTTTGCATTTTAAGATTGCACAATGACACCCATCCTGCTATGACAGTGCCGGGTGCATCTGGGTGCATGGCCCTAGAGGGTGGCACAATCAGTGCTGCTGCCCTCAGGGGCCAACCCATGGTAACCCATACCCCGGGTAACTAAGTACTATTTACCAGGGACCTATAGTGGCAGCTAAAGGAGTTGCCAATTACCTTTGCAATTGCAGGGAAAGAACACGGGCAGTGTTGCCAATTACCTTTGCAATTCTAGGGAAAGAACACGGGCACTAGGAACCTTGTTAGCAGGATCCCAGTCCACTCCAATCCAAGTTGCATCCAGAAATGAGCCAAAAAGTGGGGGGTACTGCAACAAGGTTTCCCACAAGCAGTAATAGCAGTTGTTTGGTTGCATGAATCAGGAAATGCAGAGATCACTGACGCTACACCCATTCTAATGCTCTACCTCTTGTCCAGCTCCAATGCTTTCAATGCAGTTGTGCAATCCCATCCTGGGCCATTGATGTTAATGCCCAAAATAAAACCCCATACTATGCGATGAAAGCTGCCACACCCAACACTGTGACATCACTGCTATAGCTTATTATTCTTGAGCCTGGGAGATCTCGCCCAGCCGGTGGCAGTGAATGTGCAGGATGCCATCCTTCCAACCCATTCCCACCTCCCAAAGACCACAGATTCATCCGACTTTGAACTCTGAGCAGCTGCAAACAAATAACAAATTGCAGTTGCTGCTCAGAGGCCTTTTCATCCTCTTGTTAGCACCCCAGAGTGGTAGGTCAACACCTCTCACTCTCATCAATACCAGCTGCCCCTGCCCAAAAGTCTGAAGATTTGTAAATTTGTCACTGACTGAGCCCAAATTGGCCAGACTGAAGACTTAAAATATCAGCCACACATTTGGAAGGGGGGATTCTAAGTCTTCAGAAACTGATATAAATCCATGCAAATGTTTTACATTACTTATCAGTAATTCGATTACTCTGAGTCATTTTTGTTTTAGTTCTGAATATTGAGGTGGTCAATTTTCATAGACAGGCATTTCCCTTTTAAAAAAAACATAATTCTGAAACAAAACATTTGCCTGCCTATCTCCTGAGGTGTGAAGTAGTCTTAAGACCCCCAGCACATACTGAATATGAAAAGGCAAAACACACTTTTCTCTTCTCAATTGGTTTGACTGACGAACTGAGGGTGGGAGGGAGGCAAGTAAGGACTTAAAGGAGAAAGAAGGACTCTGAGAACTGGAATTTCAGGTGAGTACTTGAAACATTACCACCTTCGTCCTTTTCCTTATTTTAGTCTTAATTAGGGGAAGAATATTTAAGACACAAAAGACGGGATGCTATCAGAAGACAGAACATTTCTCCAAATACATAATTTATAATTGAAAACAAGCATCTTTACAAGTTATGTAATTGCACAGATAAATTTGGTACCAAAAAGGTCAGCAGAATTACAACATAAACGTCTTAAATTAAGGTAGAAAAAGCTTTTCTTGATGAAAGACGCACCCCGGGACTCTGCTCAAGAAGTTGTCATGACGAAGGCCAATCTTTCCTGGAAACCACAAAGACAAGGAACATTCTGAATACAGTATACCAGTGGTTCCCAACCTGTTGTCTGGAGATCCCTGAGAGTCCATGATACCTATGCAGGGGGTTCATGACTTCTTAGAAAATAAAATAATGTTAACAAAATTAATAAAGTGTATATAAGTAAAAGACTCCCTTCCTGTACAAAAACTATGCTCAACACAGACACCCCTGCACTATGATGCAAGGATATCTATATTGGCCCATGATAGCATAAAGTGCACCAGTGCCGTGGGAAAGCAGAACTGTGTCACATCTTAGTAGATGTGGTGCTTTCACACAATGCAATTCAGCAGATTCACGTGCTGCATTGCATTGCCTGATACATTTGTAATTATTTGCCTCATTTTTTAAAGGACTGCTTCTTCAGCAGACAGAAAAAAACTCTGGTTGCACTATTTCCCTCTTTGCAATACAGAGAAGAGGAATCTTTCCAATAAAAGCATGTCTGACTTTCACAATTTATCTTTTCTGAACATTCCTCAACAAAGGACGTATGCTAGAAAGGGAGCTCAACTCCCCCAACAGCTAAAGACATCTTCAAACTGAGCCTTTTGATGCCATTTGACAAAAAAGATTCACAAGGAGGATTACTCAAAACTGCCAAAACTCAACCTAAACTCCAACTAGGAGCTAGAGGTTTACATTAACTGGCAAATCGTCTAGGACAGTAAGGGGAAAAGATCAACAATCTTCGGTTTCATTCAAGGATTCAAAAAAATACCTTGCAGAAAAGAAAGGGCATGCACACTTTTAGAATTTAAGCAATCCAAATCCCTGGAATCATATCAAGACTGAAATGAATACCAGATACAGGAATAGGCCCATCAAGTAGATTGTCTTTTGAAGGCTTGCATAGCTCCCTCTAATTTCCTAGATAATCTCTTTCTCTGCAGGCTGGGTCTATGTTTTCTGGGACACAGTTGGAAAGTAAGGGTGAGATGGAGAGGATGGTAATTCCCCATTTCAGACAAATCTGCATCTTAGGCAGAAGATGAATCCAGGATGACTGTAGCAATGGTAGAAAAAATGAACCACTGAAGCTTCCACTTTCCTTATCCTCAACAAACGTTTCAAAATCCAACAAATGGGGAAAATGCATAAAGAAGCTTCTGTGGTGATCGGTAGGAAGGACTATTTACCTTCAATCTTACTGCTCAAGAAGCTCAAACAGAACTATGACAGAAGAACATTCTTCTGAGTTGTAAAGTGATCCAGCATTTAAATTAACATATCTGAGCATCATATAAACCTGAGTATAAAGACCAGAGGTCTCCAACGAGCAACTTGGGAGCTAGTGGTAGCTCATGAGAACAATAGAGGTAGTTCTCAGAGGTAACATCAAATCCAGTATCAAGTTCAGAGGATATGTGTAGAGTGGTAACAAGCCAAACCAATAACAAAGTCTCATCATAATATTCAAACACAACTGTAAGCAACTAGAATGGAGATGGGACACCAGCAAGGAGCCACAGACCAAGCCACGTTTATGTAGTCCCTCAACCAATACCATCAACTACAGAAAGGGACAAAAAGGAGCACCATATCCAACCACATCAAAGCCACCTCTAACCACAGCAAAAAAACTCTCCAAAATTGTCAGAAAGTGTGCCAGCCCCTCAGGCAAATCAAAACATCATCACCACTTCAATGGAATTCTATGACACCCTGGTGGACTTCTTCCACGACAAGATGTCTACCATCTACAAAATGTTTGAACCCCAACCCACTGCCTTCAACACTCTCAACTGCCTCACTCCCATAGTTCCAAATCCTGATGTAAACTCTGACCACCTGCTTACTCCTGGGGCTAGCTCACCACACCAAACACCAAAGCCATCATGAACTCTATCCACTCAGGAGCACCCACAGACCCCTGTACTCACCACATATTCAACCTCAGGAGCAAGATGATCATTGGTTGACTCAATGCCATTTTTAACTCATCCATAAGCACAGCTACATTCCCCAAAGCATGGAAACATGCAGAAGTCAAACACCTTCTCTAGAAGAACTACTATCCTATCTTACTGCTCCCCTTCCCCACCAAAGTTCTCAAAAAGGCCATCAACATCCAACTCACAGAACACTTGGAGATTAGCTATCTTCTGGGCCTCTCCCAATCCGGATTCTGCACCAACCACAGCACCAAACCACACTGATCTCTGCCACTGATGACATCAGAACCCTCCATCACCTGGGAGAAACATCAGCCCTGATCCTCCTCAACCTCTCAGCAGCATTGGACACCATATCCAATGACAAACTTATCCACAGGCTTTGTCACACTGAAATCCAAGGAGATGCCCTCAACTAGATTGCCTCTTACTTCACTGGAAGAACTCAGAGAATCAGTCTACCACCTTTCACCTCGGAACCCAATAACATTATCTGTGGCATTCCACAAGGCTTATCCTTCTGTCATACACTGTTCAACATCTACATGATCAACCTGGCCAACATCATCAGAACCCATGGAATGAACATCATATCCTACGCAGACGACACCCCACTCATCCTCTCACTATCAGAAGACCTTGCCACCACGAGTGCCAACTTCCACAGGTGCATGATGGGCATCACCAGCTGGCTAAAATACAACTGCCTAATACTCAACACAGACAAAACAAAAGTGCTGATCTTCAAAAACAACACCTTCCACTGGAACAACTCCTTCTAAACTAGGACCAGTACCCACTGCGACAAACCACACATGAAACCTTGGAATTATCATGGACAGCAAGCTCACCATGAATGACCAGATAAACACACTATCTTTCACCTGCTTCTCTTCGCATGCTCCAAAAGATATTCAAATGACTCCCCATTAACACCAGATGAACCCTCACTCAAGACCTGAAGCTGTATCCTTTTTGATGGGAAACCTGCCCACCGACATGACTGTGCGTCTGCCGTATTGAGATGTCAGCGGGAGCATAGGCAAAAGACCACCAACGGTCCACCATCACCACCAAGAATCTTCACCCGCATTGACTGTGCCATAGGCTGGAGCAGCTGGTGGCGGGACAGCAGCTCCTTTTACCAAATATTTGATGTGAATGTGTGTACATGTATTACCCAATGACCTTTCAACTGTTACTCAGAATAATGCTGTGCATTGACATTAAAAGTAGAAAGTTACCATTTCACCTGCTCTTTTCTATTCCATACATACATACGTCTGAACCCAGCCACGGGTAGGAGGGGACAACTCCAGGTGTTCCAGCCCTTTCCCGACCTTGCCACCATGGGGGAAAGGGATCTAATCAGGTAAAAGCATCTAAATTAGCAAGCTATGCTAGATTTGTGTCAACAGATGGAGCCTGATCTCCTGCCTCACAATGGGAATCCAACAGCCATAACACCAATAGTAAACCTCATGGCAGCACTGCTTTTTGCACCCACTGGCCCTTTTCAGTACACTGTGGAGGTATCTGGAAAATGTCCCATCCAACATTTAGTGGTATGTTACAAGACTTCCTTGTTTCCCTGATGAAAAACATCAACAGCTACTTCCAATCCCCACATCTATAGGATTTGGCCACTGTGAAGGGAGAATTTTAGGCATTGGGTTGGAGCAAGAGATGGCATGCATAATGCCTTGGTGCCACAGCACAACAGAGAACAGCTCCACCGCAATCGGAAGAACTTCCATTATATCATTATGCAAGTTGTCTGCTTACCATAATCATGTATCTCAAGTGTGTGTGCTCTCTTCCTTGTGACAACACAATTCATTCATACTAATGAACAGCAATATGCCCATGCATCTGTCACAACGTGGACCAGAGAGGGCCTGACTTTTTGGCAAGTACAGCATGACTTGTTGATTTTTGGCCTGAATCCTAGTTTAGGAACAGACAAAGGTTAGATAAGTGACTGATCTGTTGCTTCTGTGTAAGAGACGCTGCATATCTTAACCGACTAAGGTTATTGGCACCCCTGAGGAATCCAGCAATGCCAGGGGAAGTCTGCTTCAATGAGACCCATGGAAGAACACAGAGGGGAGTGGAGCGAGCTTTCGGGCTCCCGAAGGCTAGGTTTAGGTGCCTAGACAAGACCGGTGGAGCCTTCCTCTACTCACCTGATAAGGTGTGCCAAATCATGGTTGCCTGCTGCATTCTTTATAACATCGCCATGAGGAGAGACCCCCCTATATTTAGAGAGGAGGGAGACCATGATGAGCCCCAGGTCCTCACCTCAATGTCCTCTTGCTGAAATGCCCTGTGAAGATGACAGTGGTGAAGAAGAAGGAATTGACTTACGTCAAGATGTCATTGCCAATTTCTTCATCTGAGTGTAATTTTCCCTTTACAACTATTAAACTCCAGTGTCAGCACAACTTTTGCCCTGGGGTACATATCTGCCTGCTATGGTAATTTGTTAGAAATGGTCAGTGCAGGGAAGTTCAATGCAAAAATGTTAGTGGATCATAGTTTCCCCACAATGGGTTATGTGGTCATTGACATAGATGAAATGTGCTTGTGCAAAGTATATGTGTCCTCATGACTTATCAAGTGATTTCAATTTAATATGTGTGGTAAAATTATTTTTTCCCATGTTATTTTGTTTCAGGGTCCTTTAATAAGTCTTCTTCATTTAGACATTTCAGCATTGTGACATTCACTATGATATGTTGCTCTTTTGAAGTACAAAGTGTATATGTGTTGGTCCTGGGACAGACACCCACTTGGGGTGGTCAAATCTTTTCCAAAGACAACTTCTACTCTGATAGTATGGATGTTCCAAAGATTATATCTGATCTGTTTCCTGTGTTATGGTGCAATCAAGGTAATATGTGCCACTTGAGTTGCTCAAACCACATGTGTATGTCAATCCCTAGCATACTGTTCTACCTTCACATTGGCTAAATCTTCAATTTGTAGACTGCGGAGGTAGCTGTTGATATGTTTCATCATGGGTGGTAGGATTCTTTGTTAGCACACCACTGAATTGTGAATGTGTCATGCCACAGTTTCCTGTACTGGTCATGGGGTCTCAAATGGTGTCCCTGCCATGATGTGGACTATTGGTGTTATTGATCTAGGATTCCTTTTTTGAGGACAGGATGGATGAATCTAACTGAGGTCATGCATCAGTGATAGTTTACCTATTTAATTTTTCCCGTTGCATGTTCCCTTTCCTCCATGGTATCAAGGTAGTGGAGCATAATGTCACTGATATTGGGTTTAGGAGTGCTTTTGTAACCAAAACTCAATTTCTATGAGGACCTGTTTGTAACATTAGTATGTTCCACAACGTCCTCAGTCAAGTTTGTTTGCTTTCAATACATTTGTTAATATGTTTCCTCTTTGTAATTGCAACTTTTCTTCCTACATGGAGGTTCATTAGTTTCTCCAACATAATGGTGGGAGATGGACATAACAAATGAAATGCGACAAATAATCAAACACAATTCTTGTAATCTGTGTCCATTACATTTATTCAGATGAAAAAACAAGTGTGAGGTAAAATAAAATAAGATTACATTAACTAAGAAGAGTCTATCATAGTGGACAGAAACATGGTAGTAGAGCCAAATGGAGTTTGAAGTCCAATGTCTAAATTACTACTGTCCTTTCGAAATGATAAATGTGTTCATGAAATAGTCCACAGAGTGAATGGTAGGCACACAAGGAGGAAATTAGGCTCGGCGTCTCATGGATGTGGTGGTGTTGGTCTTGTATCCTCTGCTGCTGGTTGAGATGACCATCCCCTCTGGGGAGCAGCAAGGGCATAAGGGCAGGGACTGGCGTGGTAGGGGCAGGCTCATCCTGTGGAAGGGCCTCCGTGCCTGTGGCTAGCAGTGTTGTACTTTGGCCAGGTGTTGATGGACTACAGACACTGGCAGATGGATTGGGAAAAGTCCTGCGCATGATGTAAGAAATGTCATACATAACCCAGTCAAGGAGCACAAATTGGAATTGATTTTCTGCATCTCGGCATTGTGTTCTCTGTGCACCTGCTTAATGTCCTGGATCTTGTATGGAACCTGGCCCAACACGTCTTGGGATTGTTGGACTGATCCCAAGACTTGGTCAAGGGTGGTCTGGTTAACTAACACCCAGGGCCTCCCTTGGCTGCCCCAAAGATTCCCTCCCATGCCCCAAACCACTACGTCATGGTAGAACTGGAGGCAGAGTTGTTGGTGGCTCAACAGTAGCCAGGACTGGCAGGCACAGGATTGTTGTGCTGGTTCTCGGTTCACAAGGAGTAGTGGGGTCCTCATGCTGAGGTCTTGTTGCAGCTGTGGTGGGAGGTGTAGCTGTGGCCTGGGTTTGACTCACTGGAGCTGTGTGACCAGACAGACAAGATGGACCAGGTTGCTCCTCACCATCCAGACTTGCAGCATTCAAATCCTCACTGAAGACTTACTCCAGGGCTGGAGTGGAGGTGTCTCGGCTGGCAAATGATGTTGTATGGAGTCGTGGGTTGGACCTGTGAAGGATGCAGAGGATATGTGTTTCAAATAATGTTTGTGCATTTCATGTGTCTTTGTATACAAAAGGGCAAACCTAAAACCTGGAAGGAGTGAGACTGACTGATTGGGCATTTGTGTTACTTTCATTGCTTTACCCATGCAGCTTGATTTACACAGATGACAACTCCAGTGCTGACTTTGTAGATATGTCTTGTAACGCCAAAATGTTAGTTCAGATCTTTAGGGTACATGTGCAGACATGTGACCCAACACAGTGGTGAGTAGATTAGAGTACTGGACCATTCCAAGGCCTAGCACGCTGCAAAACATTGGATACAAAGTGGTTGAAAATGCACATGATACTATAATCGGTCATCATATGGACAGTGAATTTTAACTTTTGTGTGGCTACTGGTTCTGTTCAGAATGCCACACCACATTTTTGGATATCTTGAATTAAACAGACAATGAATGAAATAAGCATTTTCATCAATTCAATGTAGCTATGAGTAGGTGTCAACATGGGTGATGTACACAAGAAGTGATATTTTAATCCATGGCATGACATGGTGACTGACAAATACACTAGTTTCTGAAATGTGTGTGCACATGGAAGTAAGAACAGTGTAACAACATTACATTCCAATATTGTTTTTCAGATCCAATAACAGAGAATCATGGTAGTTGTAGTAATCTGTTGACACAATGGACAGTACTTGTTTGAGAAATAATTTACACATTTCACTTTCAAAGAGTAACTTAGAGATGAAAACACACTTGCAGCTGGTACACACATATGAATATAATGTAACTAGGAGAAAATACAATTTAGGAACACCATACTCTCCTATAAAAATGGATGTAGTTTTGGACCTACATTTGTAAGCACAACAACCTACTTTGATAGACAGTAAGGAGCAGAACCCATTGAAGGAATGATCTATGGGGAGCTACACACACTCTGACTATTCGTATTGCATTATGTTAGAAGAAGAGCTACACCCATGCGTGGGTAATTTACATGACACAACAGATTTTATTTATTCAAAATTGCCTATGCCTGTTTTGCTAAGGTTGTTGCAGCATTCTAATCGTCTACCTTAAGGGCAGGACCCGATTGATGATTTGGGAGACATACATAGGTCTGACTTAGGTCCTCATTATGACATTGGCGGTAAATCCCACTTACCACCATGCTGACTGCCCCCACAGCGGCAGATATCCGTTCACCATATATGACACACACACACCAATCTGTCAGTATACACCCACATACACAAATCCGCCAGCCCAAAGGTCAGTGGTAAACTGGCAGTATCAAAACACACACCACTACGCAATAGAACAACACCCACAAATTATGACCCACGAATCACCACAGCGGACATTCAACGGTGGTAAACTATTGGTGGTACATACCGCTGCGCTCAAAATGGACACACACAAACAAAACAACACCACATTGGACAATTCAAACAACACACACCTAACACCCATACACATACCACACCCACACCACTATAAAACACACACCCACATTACCTACAGTCTTTTACCATTACAAACCATTGCCAGCAGAGAGACACCAAGACCACTAGAGCCACACACTATTCACACCTATACACCACTCATGCCCCCGCATATCACACACCCCACCACATTACCCAACACACCCTCACCAACACACCTCACACAACACCCATGGCACCACAAAGACACCTCCGTTTCACAGAGGAAGAGCTAAGGGTCATGATGGAGGAAATTATCAGGGTAGAGCCACAGTTATTTAGAGCACAGGTGCAGCAGATATCTATAGCTTGGAAGATGGAGCTATGGTGGAGAATTGTGGACAGGGTCAATGCCGTGGGACAGCACCCAAGAACTAGGGATGACATCAGGAGGAGGTGGAATGACCTACGGTGGAAGGTACATTCCATTGAGGCATTAAACCAGCTCGCCATCCAGTGGACTGGTGGTGGGCCCCGACCTCCTCCCCCACAACTCACAGCATGGGAGGAGCAAGTCTTGTCAATACTGCATCCTAAGGGCCTGGCCGGAGTCGGAGAAGAACTGGACTCTGGTAAGTCAACTCTCTACTACTACTACCTCCCCCACCTGCATGTTATCACATATCCCACCCTTACCCTCACTCCCGTCACTCCACCACTCCACCACTTCCCACACACCCCACTATCACATCTCACTCATCCCAATGCCAAGCCCTGCATGCTGTACCAACACATGGACACCACTCATAGCCCTGCATGGACACTCATCACTAAATTATGCACACTATAGAGAACTAACTATCCCGCCATACATCAACATACACAAGTGAAAACTGTCAGGGCAAATCCAACCAAAGAGGGCAAGCCACAGATGCACAATATGTCAGACACAGAAACCATAAAACATCATTTACATCCCCACAGGTATCCCAGTCAATGTCACCGGAGAGGAGGTGCCAGCAATATCCAGTCCCCCAACTGAAAAGGCCCACAGTGATGACAGCAACTCTGGTCTTCAGGATCTGGATGACCTACCTGGCCATCAGGGACCACTGGACAGCTGGTTACCTAAGGCCCAGTCACACACCACCACAGAGCCTCTCCCATCAGGAAACACCACCGCAGCACCCACCCAGCGTACCCACACCTCTGTCCCAGGACACGGCAATCAGCTGTGTGTTCACCTCTACAGGGACACAGGCCACACCTCGCACACAAGACAGTCAGGGACCTCGGGTCAGTGGCAGTAGGCACATGGTTCAGGGTACAGAAGCACAGGCCAACAGGGAAACTAGGTCCACTGCTGTGTGCTAGGGGGAGGACAGGCCCAGGGAACTGACTCTCCATGAGGCACTTGGAGCTTATCAACATTCCCAGACACGATGGGCTAGATCCTGGACAATGTGCAGGAGAACAGGCGGCTGCAGGAGGGACAGTAACAGGGGATCAGGGAGGACTTGCAGGCCATCAACAACACCCTGATCTCCATGCCAGGGGTGCTGGCAGACATGGCCAATATTATGAGGGAGGCAGTCTCACAGCAGCGGGCCCCTGACACTAGCCAGACCTTTGAAGAGCCTTCCACTTCTGCTGATGCTAGTGGCCAGGAGGTCCCGCCACAGAACTCACAGACCCCAGCACTACTCCCACTGCAGAAGGCGAACCACCCTGCCAACAGTGCCAGCAATCCAGACAACAGACAGAGACACTTGCCAAGACCACCGCCAGGAAATGAGACTCTCCTGATTGTCATCCTTGTGTCCCACTCTGTCACGATGTCCACCTTGAACTGCCATTGCTCCCCTTCCTATGTCCCCATGTACAATGCACCTGTGCTACAAACAGACTGTAACAATACCCTGGACTTTCCTCCAGCATCACCCCATCCCATTGCACTTGCCCCTCCATATTTTAGCACTTCAATAAATACCCTTGGAAAAAAAAGACATTTTGGAATCTGTCATATACATCAAATATGTATTCGTTGAAACAGGTACAAACATTGCAAATCAACTGTACAGAGAATGAGCATAGATTAATGACCTGTAGCTGGCTGCAGTGATCACACCAGGAGTATATGTCAGGTCACCAACATCTGCAAAATGAATTGCTAGAGGGAACAATAAGTGGGCATCAAAGTGGGAAATATCATCATGCCATTGCCACACAAACTCAAACAAATGTCATTGAAATGTGAAGTAACACTGTCCTACCTGTGTGTCATTAGAAGTATTGTCAAATCACAGATGTTCTGTTGTCCTCTTCCTCATCCTCTGCCTCCTCCTCCTCACTGTCCACAGGGTCTACTGCTGCCACATGGGCATCTCCAGCCTCCTCCTCCACCAGGAATGAGACATTGCGTCTGAGAGCCTGGTTATGCAACATGCAGCATGCCACCACTATCTGGCAGACCTTCTTTGGTGAGTAGCACAGGGATCCACCTGTTAGAAGGAGGCACCGGAACCTGGCCTTCAGGAGGCCAAAGGTCCTTTCAATTATCCTTCTGGTTCACCCATGAGCCTCATTATAATGTTCTTCTGCCCTTGTCCTGGCATTCCTCACAGGGGTCAACAGCCATGATAGTTCTGGGTAACCAGAATGACCTGAAAATATTGAGGGACAACATTTAGCCACACACTATCCCATATGGCCCACACCATACCAATACACCAACATCTACTGGGTGGGATCCAGGACTCACCTATTAGCCACACCCTATGCCTCTTTAGTTGGGCCATCACATTTGGGATGCTGCTATTCCTCAGGAAAAAGGCACCATGCACCGACCCAGGATACTTAGCATTCACGTTGCAGATGTACCGGTCTGCAAGGCACACCATCTGTACATCCAGGACAAAGACAGAGAACAATGCCAAGACCCCCGTCAAGAAATGAGACCACCCTGATTGTCATCCTTCTGTCCCACTTTGTCACCCTGTCCATCCTTAAACTGCCCGAGCTCCACTTCCTGTGCTCCTTTGGACAATGCACCTGTGAGACTAATAAACTGGACTCTGCCATGGACATTCCTCCACCATCACCCTGACCATTTTACAACCCCGACTATTTAGCACTTAAATAAACACCCTTAAATCACAAAACTTTCTGGAGTCAGTCTGTGCTTTCACAAATGTGTATTTGCAATAACTGAGGAAAATAGCAATGTCCATTGTATTGTCAACATACCTATGTCACACAGCTCTAGTCCATGAGGAAACATAGCAGAGGTCACACAGTGGGACCCACATCTGTGAAATTGAAAGGGAAAGTGACAAATTAGGGTCCACACACTGGGTGAAAGTGACAGACAGATGAGAGGTAGAACAAGTGTATCAGATGTAGGAGGCAGTGATGTCTTCTTACCTGTGTCTCACTGGAAGTATTGATGAATCACTGTGTTTCTGTTGTCTATGTCCTCTTCTTCTGCCTCCTCTTCTTCACTGTCCACAGGCTCCACAGCTGCCACAACACCTCCTTCAGGACCATCCTCCTGCAGAAAAGGCACATGTCGTCAAAAAGCTAAGTTGTGCAGCATACAGCAGGCCACGATGATCTGGCACACCTTCTTTGGTGAGTAGAATAGGGAACCACCTGTCACATGGAGGCACCTGAACCTGGCCTTCTGGAGGCTGAAGGTCCTCTCTATAACCCTCCTAGTTCGCCGAAGTGCCTCATTGTAGCGTTTCTCTGCCCTGGTCCTGGGATTCCTCACTGGGGTCAGTAGCCATGACAGGTTGGGTAGCCAGAGTCACCTGTAAATGTCGAGGGACAACTGTTAGACACACACTAAACCTTAGGGACAACCTCAGACCCAGACGAATATTCACACTTTATAGGGTCCATGTCCTCACCTAATAGCCACACGTGGTGCCTCTGGAGTTGCCCCATCACATAAGGGATACTGCTATTCCTCAGAATCTAAGCATCATGCACTGAGCCAGGAAACTTGGCATTCACATGGGAGATGTACTGGTCGGCCAAACACACCATCTGCACATTCATAGAATGGTAACTCTTCCGGTTTCTGTACACCTGTTCACTCCTACGGGGGGACCAAGGCCACATGTGTCCCATCAATGGCACCAATGATGTTGGGGATACGTCCCATACCATAGAAGTCACCTTTCACTGTAGGCAAATCCTCCACCTGAGGGAAAACAATGTAGCTGTGCATGTGTTTCAGCAGGGCAGACAACACTCTGGACAACACGTTGGAGAACATAGGCGGGGACATCCCTGATGCTATGGCCACTGTCATTTGAAAAGACCCACTTGCCAGGAAATGGAGTACTGACAGGACCTGCACTAGAGGGGGGATACCTGTGGGATGGCGGATAGCTGACATCAGGTCTGGCTCCAACTGGGCACACAGTTCATGGATTGTGGCACGGTCAAGTCTGTAGGTGACAATTACATGTCGCTCTTCCATTATCGACAGGTCCACCAGCGGTCTGTACACCGGAGGATGCCGCCATCTCCTCACCTGCCCCAGCGGGTGTGCTCCATGGGTGAGAACAGCAAGCAGAGGGTCAGCCAACACAGAGGTATGAAAATACAACTTTATTCTACACATTTGTCAATCCACTATGTGCCTGTTTTAGTGTGTATACAAGGCCTAGATATGTGTGACACATTTAAAATTAATGCCATGTGGCCCCCTGAAATGGCAGCTGCCTGACCTGCAAGGTGGGACAATGGGATATGAGGTAACTGCGCTGGCGTTGTACACCGTTGCAGTAGGCGGTCGAAGACTGCGGCGCAATCCTGCATTGGTTAACATTGGACCCTATGGGACCCAGGAGCCAATGACGATGTACGCCAGCGGTGACGGTACGCACCGCTGCAGATGTGACCGCCATTTTCTCTCTGTTCACTCACTTCATACCTGATCTTCGACAGGAGAGGACCTACACTGCAAGTGCTGCTGTTACCTTAGTCTGGAAGCAAAAATGGCTACAGTGTCTGGGGAAAGGGCCCCTGCCTTTACTTTGGAGGAGTTGGACAAACTAGTGGTTGGGGTCCTCCCCCAGTACACGCTACTGTACAGTCCAAAAGACAAACAGGTGAGTACACTGTGAGCATGCTGTATGTGCAATGCTTGTTTGGAGTGGTGTGGATGGGAGATGGGGGGGAATGAGGCGTTCATGAAACAACGGTGAGTGTATGTGCGTCAGGGCAAGGGTGGGAACATGGGCCAATGACAGTGACGGTCTGGAGAGTTATATTTTCTCCTTTTGCCCTGTACTATTCCTCTAGTTCAGCGCCCACCAGAAGAAGGATACTTGGCGTGCCATCGCCAAGGAAGTCCGGACCCTGGGGTCCATCACAGACGGAGCACCCACTGCCGTAAAAGATGGTAGGACATTCGCCGCTGGAGCAAGAAGACGGCGGAGGCCCAGCTGGGGATGGCCTCCCAACGTGGGAGGGGTGCCTGTCGCACCATGACCCCCCTGATGTTCCATATCCTGGCAGTGGCATATCCGGAGTTGGATGGGCGCTTGAGGACATCACAGTAGCCACAAGGGGGTGAGTATGCTCTCATTCAGCTGAATCAGCGCGCATGGGAGGTGTCTGGGTGGGGGAGGTGGGCAGTGGGTTACCCTAGGCCAGGGTGAGTTTTGCCGGCAAGGACCCTTTGTGAGGCATGCTCAGTGGCACCACATCTCCACCAGGTGTAAGAGCTATCTACCCCTAGTCAGGCTCCTGTGACTTCCATGTGTGCAGCAACCAGGCATAGGCCTTGTACCCCATGGCCCTGTGATTAATTCGGGAACTCTAAGTGCATGGCGTAGTGCAGAGGGCTGCTGTGTCTGTAGTGTCCGCCAACGGGAGCGGTATTGCATGCCCTTAACATGTCTTTCTACTTTCTCCCCCCTCCTTTTGTGGTCTCCCTGTTCTTGTCTGTATTAGCATCATCACGCGGAGGAGCAGTGCCACCGGAGCAGGAGGGAGCTGCATCCCACATGGCCCTGGAGGGCGACACTATGGACTCCAAATTCACCAGTGGTATGGAGGGCGAGGGGAGCTCCGTGGCGGGGACAGGAGCAGAGACCAGTGACATCATCTCCTCCTCTGATGTGAGCCATCTTGTGGTTGCGGGCCCCTCTGTGCCCACCGCATCTACAGGTACAGCCGCCAGCCCCCCACCAGCACCGCCCTCCCAGCAGCCCCTCAGCGTGTGTCCCGTGGCCGCTCACCCAGGAGGGTGGGCATCTTCTTCACCCAGGCACCTCAGCCCTGCCCCTGTCAGCCCTGCTGCCCTCAGTGAGGAGGCAATTAACCTCCTCAGATCCCCCACTGTTGAGCAGTCTATCATTTTGAATGCCATCCAGGGTGTAGAGAGGCAGTTGCAACAGACAGATGCATACCTGGAGGGTATTCATGATGGTCAGGCAGCCCAACAGCGAGCTTTTCAGACTCTGGCCTCAGCACTGATGGCAGCCATTGTCCCCGTCTCTAGCCTTCCACTCCAACTTCCTCCACCCAGACCCAATCCCCTGTACCTCAGCCTATCCCAAGCACACCATCAGACCAGCATGCACACACCTCAACATGCAAGGGTAGCTCTGGCAAACATAAGCACCACACATCCCACAGGCACTCACACAAGCATCATACCCATGCACACATGCCAACATCCACTGCCTCCAATGTGTCCCCCTCCTCCACGTCTCCCTCCTCCCTCCCTGTCACGTCTCCACTCACACCTGCATGCACTACATCTTCAGCCACTACATCCATCACCAGCACGCCGATCACCAGCACGCCGCTCACGTGCACTCACCACCCCCACTACCATTCACAAATCCCCTGTGTCCTCTCCCAGTGTGTCTGTGAGCCCTCCTCCCAAACTACACAAACCCAGTCGACACCCACCCAACAGCCATCCACCTCACGACAGCCTCCAGCCCATGCACCTTCACCCAAAGTCGGCAAACGTACACCTCCTACAACCACTACCTCTTCCTCCACTCCCAAACCCCCTCCATCTACCCGTCCCAGTGTGTCTAAAAAAACGTTTCCTGTCAAACCTTGACCTCTTCCCTACACCTCCACCACCCCTTCTGTCCCCTAGGACCCACCTGTCCAGGTCCCAACCCAGCACCTCAGCCACCACATCACCGGAAACAGTGGTGCCAGCAGTAACCGGCTTCTGGAGTGCGCCAAGGAGTAGGGCAGCCAGTGTGCCAAGGAGCCAGCACAGGGACATTCCCCCACCTCAAAAACCAAAAAAGTTGGCCACAGCCCAGAGGGAGAAGGCCAAAACACCTGCCACCAGGGGCTCTCCCAGGACTACAGTTGTGAGTGGCAAGACAGCTGCGCCACGATCCAAGGTGGGGAAGGGCCAGAGGAATAAAGCCAACCTGCACGGTGGACTAGAGCGCCACCGGAACCGCCACATGCACCGCCGCCATGGGCACCGCTGCCCAGGACACCGCCACCAGCAGCACGCTCACTGAGCCACCCGCCAACACCGCTGCCCAGGACAGCACCGCCAGCAGCACGCTCACTGAGCCACCCACCAGCACCACCGCCACCAGCAGCATGCTCACTGAGCCGCCCACCAGCACCGCCGCCCAGGACACTGCCACCAGCAGCACGCTTACTGAGCCACCCACCAGCACTGCTGCCCAATGAGCGCCGCAAGCACCGCCGCCACTGGGGCCTCCCCCAGCACCGCCTGCGGCCACGCCACATCCTGTGCCAGTGGCACCACCGCAGACATGGCTGCCATCCCCAATGGTCAGTCGTACGTGGCTGGTGGTTAGTTCCAGGGGCCTGGACAGCTTCCATGTAGGCCCACCATCAGTGGGGAATGACATCCACTTCCTCTGTCCTTAGCAGGATGAAGCACTCTGGGCACAAAGCCCCCTCCAGAACCAGTGGAGACTGTTATCCACTTGAGAGACTGTGGCTTTGCACTCCCCAGGATGCAGCAGTGGGCAACCCACCCACTGGAGAGACTTGAGAGACTGTGGCTTTGCACTCCCCAGGATAAGGCAGTGGGCAAACCACCCACTGAAGAGACTTGAGAGACTGTGGCTTTGCACTCCCCAGGATAAAACAGTGGGCAAACCACACACTGGAGAGACTTGAGAGACTGTGGCTTTGCACTCCCCAGGATAAAGCAGTGGGCAACCCAACCACTGGAGAGACTTGAGAGACTGTGGCTTTGCACTTCCTAGGATAAAGCAGTGGGCATACCTCCCACTGTGGAAACTTGAGAGACTGTGGCTTTGCACTCCCCAGGATACCTCAATGGGTATGGAGCCCCCTCGTGGAGCTGGCATTGTGCACTCATCCGGCTGAGGTGCCCCCCCTTCCCTTCCCCCAGAGGTGCCTGTTTTATTTCAATCTGATGCCCCAGCAGTGTTCTCTCAGTTTGGATTGGGTATCTTGTGTGGGCCTCACCCATGCATTTTGGGCCCAGTGGTCCACGGACTTTGTAGGTGCAGTACATGGACTTGAAATCTTGGTGTACATATTTGTTAATAGTGTATATATATATATTTTTGACTACTGGATTTTTCCCGATTACAATCGTTCAACTCATTTCCTTTTGTCAATGTGTTCTTCCAGAGGGGGGTTGGGGGTGTAAATGTAATGTTTCAACATGTATTTGTGTGTATGTTGTTGTGGGTGAGGGTGGGGGTGGGAGTGTTGCGTGTTGCGTGTGTGTGTCAGTCTCTTTTCCCTCCCCCCTCCCCTGTGTTGTAGGTGCAGTAGTCACCCTGGTGGTCGCCGCTGTCTGTCGTGCTCCAGGTAAAGGAGCAGTAAGAGAATGGCAGGTAGAATTTGGAGTTCTGGCTCCATGGCGTCCTGGTCCCTCGTGGGGTGTGTACCGGTGAGCGTTTTCCCTTCCAAGTCCTTTTTCTGCCGTGTTTTTATTCTTGTTGAATCCACCCCGGAAAAGGTGGCGGATTGGCCTCTCATAATGGTGTGGGCGGTACATTGTCTTCCACCTGTCTGTTGGCGGTGACCGCCATGCTGTCTGTTTGTACCGCTGTGGCGGTCGGAGTGTTGAAGAGGCTGTCTATGTTGGCGGTTTCCGCCATGGTCATAATTCCATTTTTTTACCACCGGTCTGTTGGCGGTCTTACCGCTGCTTTAACACCGACCGCCAGGGTTGTAATGAGGGCCTATATGTGTTCCATCAATGACCCCAATTATGTTGGGGATGTGTCCCATTGCATAGAACTCAGCCTTCACTGTGACCAAATCTTCAACCTAGGGGAAAACAATGTACCTGCACATGTGTTTATCAGGGCAGACAACACTGTTGTCAGCACTATTGAGAACATTGGCTGTGACATTCCTGCTGCCAAGCCCACTGTCACTTGGAAATAACCAGTTGCTAGGTAATGGAGTACAGATAGCACTTGTACAAGAGGGGGGATCCCAGTTGGGTGACGGATAGCAGATATCAGGTCAGGCTCCTATAGGACACACAGCTCTATGATTGTCGCCCTGTCTGGTCTATAGATGAGGATAATGTGCCTGTCCTCCAGTGTTGCCAAGTCCACCAAGGGTCTGTACACGGGGGTATGTCACTACCTCCTATTCATCCGCAGCAGTAGCAATCTAAGGGACACATGAGTGAGGATCCGGTCACAAACTGAACAATGGACTACAACAGAACTTTGCATCCTGTAAATATGTAATGGGTCATTGTGTTTTGTCCAGTATGTCCTAATATATCATGTGACACAGCATTATTCCAGGGCCTGCCCCCCACATTAAATGGCGGCCACCTGTCCTGTGTGGAGGGACGGGTGGGAGTGAGGTAATTCCGCTGACGTTGTGCGCTGTTGCAGGATGCGGTCAGAAACCGACTTGCAACTCCTCATTGGTTAATATTGGGCCCTATAGGGTACAGTGACCAATGGTGATCTACGCCAGTGGTAACGGTATGCACCGCTGTGGACGTGTCCGCCATTTTCTATCTGATTCCTCACTTGATACCTGACCTTCCATAGGAGAGACCTACACTGCATGTGCTGCTGTGACCTGTGTCTAGAACCTACGATGGCCAGTATGACAGGGAAGGGCCCCAGCCTTCACTTTGGAGGAAATGGAGAGACTGGTGCATGGGGTCCTACACCAGGCCTGACTGCTGTATGGGCCTCCAGACCAACAGGTGAGTACATTGTGAGCACAATGCATGTGGCATGAATGCATGAAGTTGTGTGTGTGAAGGCCTCGTGTAAGGGGGGGTGGGTGGCTGTCCTCTGGGCGGTGTACAGGTTGTGTGCTGGACCATATGTGTGTAAATGGTGATGGATACGGTTATGGTGGGCCATATGTGTAACAGGCAGGGCTGTTTTTCTAAATCCATTGTCCTATGTCTATTGCCTCTGCAGGTCAGCGCCCATCAAAAGAGGGGTATATAGTGTGCCATCACCAAGGAGGTGCTGACCCTGGGGGTATATGGCAGACGGAGCAACCACTGTCGCAAATGGTGGTAGGACCTGAGACGCTGGGCACAGAAGACAGCGGAGGCCCATCTGGGGATGGCCTCCCAACGAGGAAGGGGTGCCCATCGAACCCTGATCCCCCTGATGGCCCGCATACTGGCAGTGACCCATCCTGAGCTGGATGGGCACTTGAGGCATCAGTGGGTGCCCCTAGGCCAGGCCTGACATTGTAGCGTAGGTCTCCTGGTGGCTAGGGTTCAGAAGGGAAAATCTTGCAACCTAGCTCGTAGGCATCCACAGGGCTGCGTGGGTCCCAGGTGTGCTGCATTTGGCTGTGTGCGCCCCTCCCCATGCCCTGGCCGCTAACTATTTCTCTGGTAGTGCAATGCATATTGCGCAGCACTGTTCCCTGTGTGTGAGGGTGCTGTGTACGGTGGTGTTGGTGCAGCCATTGACCCAGTGTATCCTTTGTCTCTTCTCCTCCGTTTTTGTTTTGTCATCCTGTCCTTATGTGCATTAGCATCATCTGGCAGAGGAGCAGAGGCACTGACGATGGAGAGAGCTGCATCCCACAGGACCCAGGAGGGAGAGTCCACCAGTGGTGAGGGCACCAGTGGGACGGAGGGCAAGAGGAGCACCACGGGGGAGAATGGAAGGGACAGTTCAGACTCAGATACCTCCTCTGATGGAAGCTCCCTGGTGGTGGCGGACACTTCTGTGACAACCTCAACTACAGGTACAGCCGCCACCCCCGTACCAGCACAACGCTCCCAGCAGCCCCTCATCGAGTTGCCCATGCTCGCTCACCCAGGAAGGTGGGTATCTCCTTCGCCCCAGGCATCTCAGGCTCTGCCCTAGTTAGCCCTTCTGCCATGAATGAGGAGGCTGTTGTCCTCCTGAGATCCATCTCTGTAGGGCAGACAACCATTGTGAATGCCATCCAGGGGCTGGTAGCCCAAATGCAACAAACATGCTTTCCTGGAGGGCATTCACAATGGTTTGGCAGCCCAAAAGAGATCGATTCAGGCTGTGGCCACCTCTCTGATGGCAGCCATTGTCCCTGTTCTTACCGCCCCCCCTCCAACTTACACTGCCCAGTCCTATTCCCCTCAACCCCAAGTGTCACAGGCAAACTCAAGCAACACACTTCATCCCACAGGCACTCAGAAAAACACCATCCAGTTGCAGACGCAACAACACCCACTATTTCCACAGTCTCCCCCTCTTCCCCTTCCACCACCTCCCTCCCAGTTACGTCCACACTCACACCTGCATGCACTACATCATCATCCGCTACCAGCATCACCACACCAAGCAGAACACACACCTCACTGGCAGATACCTCCACAACAGCTACGCTCAAGTCCCCGGTGTCCTCATCCACTGTGTCTCTCCCCCCTCCTAAAATACAGAAACGCAAGCACTCAGACACCCAACAGCCATCCACCTCACAGCAGCATACAGCCCATACACCTGCACCCAAAAGCAGCAGACAAGCACCTCCAACAACCACTCCCTCATCCTCCACTCCTCCTCCCTCTTCCCGCCCCATTGTACCTAAAAAGGTGTTCCTATCCATCATTGACCTCTTCCCTACCCCTTCCACCCCCGTCCTGCAGGTATAGCCAGGGTAGGAAGAACCCAGCCAAGCACCTCAGCCACACAGTCCACAGGCCCAGTCCTCACCACACCCACTTGTAGTGGAAAGGGCTCCTGGCCACATATCCTGAAGGGGAAGGGGCCTGCACCTGCCAGCCTAAAGGGGAAGGAGACTGCCCCAGCAGGCAAGATGGGAAAGGAGCCTGCACCTGCCATCCGAAAGGCAACGGAGCCTGCACCAGCAGGCAGGAAGAGCAAGGGTCCTGGACCAGGAACCGTGATGGAGCTCCCGCCATCAACCATGGTTGTGCATCTGTCTGAGGTTGCAGGGGATGGGCAGAAGCCTCCTCCCACCAGCAGCACCACCACTGTGCAGCTGTCCGACTTTGCAGAGGATGGGCAGGAGCCTCCACTCATTACCAGCATCTCCACTGTGCAGCCGTCCGAGGTTGCAGGGATGGGCAGAAGCTTCCCCCCACCAACAGCACCACCACCATGCAGCCATCACCACCAGTGGACGGTATGTAAACCTGCCTCCATAGGCTGCTGTGCGGCCTGCCCCCTCCACAACCAGTGGGCAAGACACCCACCTGAGAGACTGTGGCCGTGCACTCCCCAGGATCAAGCACAGGGCATGTTGTCCCCTCCAAAACCAGTGGGTATGACACCCACTCGATAGACTGTGGCCCATCAATCCCGAGAATCAAGCACAGCGCATGTTGCCACCTCCAGAACCAGTGGTCTTGTTACATCTCCCGGCTGAGGTGCCCCCATCCTCCTGAGGTGCCTGCCTATTTACCAACTGATGTTCCTGCAGTATTCTCGCGTGTTGAAACAGGTGACATGTGTGGCCTTGGACTTTGGCCATTGACCATGTGGCCTGCGCAAATTGAGGACTGGGCTGTGTCCCTTTTTCTGTACATATGTATATATATATTATCTTGCATAACTTATTTTTCCTACTGTGTTGATCTCATTACACTCACTTTTGCAAAATCTTTTCGTCCTTGCATTATTCAGCCGAGTTACGGGGTCAAATTGTTTTTGTAATGCATCTGTTTGTGTGTATGCTGTTTGTGTGTGGGGTGTGTGTTGTGTGTGTGTGTGTGTCACTCTCTTCTTCTCTTTTCCCTCCCCCCTCCCTTACATGATAGGCGGCTGGACTCACCATCCTCATCTTCGCCGGCGTTGGTGTTTGTGTTGGAGCAGAAAGTAGAATATCATTGGTAAGACATGCAGTTCAGGTTCTATGGTGGCATGGTTGTTCCCTGTGTCTCCAATGGTGAGTCCTTTCCCTTCTGAGCTCAGTTTCTGATAGGCTTTTGATGTTGCTGGTACCACCGCGGAAAAGGTGGCGGTTTGCAGTGTCTTATTATGGTGGTCGGATCATTGACTTCCACCTGGCTGTAGGCGGCTACCGCCGTGGTGGCTGTTGTTTCCACCCTGGCGATCGGTGTGGTACATTGGCTGTCTATTGGAGATCTTTCCACCATGGTCATAATTTGGCAGTAGTTACCGCCGGCCTGTTGGCGGTGTTTCCACCAATTTATCACCGACTGCCAGGGTCGTAATGAGGGCCTTTCTCTGCACTCCACCAGAGATTCCAGTCAAGCCTTCACAATGGAGGATTTGCAGGACTTTCTCCTCCCAGGGAAAAAGTTGTAATGGCAGAGAGGAGAACCACGACCAGTCCTCTAGGCCTTCAGGTGACACTTGGAGGACAGTAAATTAACCTTCTCCAGCAGGTTGTTTCACCTCTTTCTAATCTCCTCCTGTGTGTGCAGGTTGTTGACTACTGCATTCACCCTGTCAACTATTCTGGTCCACAATTGCCTTTTCTAGGAAATGGTAGTATTTTGGACTTGTGTTCCAAGCAATTGCAGCACTACTCTAATGATTTAATCTACCATGACAGACAATACTGCCTCTGTGAAACAGGGATTTTGACTCCCTGCCATTGTGAAATATATTTAACAAAACTAGTGCTCAAACAAATGAAGGGTAATGTATAAAATTTGGATTTAACAAAAAATACACAGAAGGAGTGTTAAACTTAATAAAAACCTGTCTCTTGTGTTGAGGATTTGTCTGGCTGTCTAGTCTTCTGCAATGTAATGGCAAAGGATCATGGTCTGAAATGAGTGTGTTTTATAGTGTGTTTTGCAGGTATTCACAATTGTCCAAATTGCAACAGGTATGGGTTACTGATATCCAACTAATGGCCACACCCATGGTGCTATACTGACCGGGTCCCGCAATGGATTCCCGCAATTATAGGCCTGCCTCTGACACACCACCAGCACAAATGTGTGATCTAGATAGCTAGATAGGCTTGGCAGGATGCCACCATCAGGACAGCGACAGATTGCTAACCGTCAGCATTGGAGTCCACTGTGTCAGCTGAGGTATGCAGCTAGCACAACTGAATACACTCCATTGTGGTGGTCTTTGGTTTAGCTGCAATGCATCTAAATACAGCAGGTGAGAGACCACCAACATAATGGTCTTTTGAGGCCCCCCGCCAACGCGGCTTGGTGGTCAGACAGCCAACATCTAAATCAGTCCCCTAGTCACCAGCAGGTTGGACTACGGCAATGCCCTCTACAGAGGAATCACCACACAACACTTGAAGAGACTACAGCCAATACAAAATTAAGTGGCCAGACATCCTCGATGTCCCCAAATAGACCCACACAACCCCTCACCTCAAGAAGCTCTCCTATCTTGCTGCAAATTCTTGGAACGGCCTTCCCATTCACAAATGAACTCATCCTCTCTTCTGAAATTCAGTGTAGGAATCAAGACCTGTCTGTTCAACTGAACCACTTAGCAGCTTTGTTCTTAGTTCCTGGATACCCTGGTGGGTGATTAGCTGTGCTCTGCAAATCCTGATTGATTGAGTGATTCATCTGAGAAATGAATTTGTTGCCAAAAACGGAAAGTGGTATGTGATAGAAAAATGTTTTTTTTCTTCAGAAAATGAACTGCCAGGTGATGAGGAATGACTGCATTTCCAAAACACATTTAAAGCTGTTGGTCATCTGAAATGCTTTGGATGGTCACAAATGATAACCTTGCCTTTAGTAGTCAATAGTGTAGTATTAGCAGATATTGTTACTGTTTTACAGTGACAAATGTGCCAAGAATTTTCCTGAGCAGAAATAGCTTTACCAATATGAAAAAATTTAACAAGTACAAATTTACCACCTACAACGAGGAGGTCGGTGGGGGCTAAGTATGAAGAAAAGACAGAGACAGACAGACAGAAAAGAAAGATAAGTGAAAAGCCAAAAACAGCCAGATTTCTGACATGTATTTTGTCAAATTAGTAGAATGTTCCTTCTCTTGGGGAGACTCTCTGCCTTGAAGAGTCCTATTTACCATCTATGCATCCAAGATGAGTTTTCTGGCATCCACTGATACTATTATCCAATCTGGAGTAGAAAGAAGAACTCCCTTCATCAATGATTGGACTCCATCCACAAACTCAAATCCATCCTGAAGGTTGCCTGAATCAGTAATTTCTGGTTGAAGTCAAGAGATAACTGACTCCATTTATCCAAAGTGTATCTTGCAAAAATACACGAATTAACCTTGACATATGAACTAAGATGATTATTGTCACCAGGTTCCCTTGGATCTGTAATAAAGATCTTATTGTTCAAGTGTTCTGCCTGATGTTAGCTCTGATAATCTGAATTCTCCAGTCCTGAAGAACCACCAGACTCAGTTTGAAACTGAGCCTGTATACATTCCACATCCTGCACAAGGTCCAAGGAACACTTCTTTCTGTTTATCAGAAATCCGTGATCCTGGGGATCAATTGCCCCTGCAAAATATGCCCAAAACAGTGATCATAACATTATTATTCCATTCACAATGGCTGTTATTAATGGGAGGATGGCAGACTGACCTTTTTATTAACGTGGAGGAGAAAATGCATTTGTGAATTTTGCAGGCACAATTGATCTGAGTCATCCTCTTGAATGAAGCAGGAAGTAGAATTGCGTTTTGTAAATGGATTTTCAAACATAACTGCAATATACATTTCAATGTGGTTGAAGTCAACAAAATGCATATGTGAACTCAGATGGGGTGAGAATAAAAGGACATATTGATATTGTGGATTAATGTGAGTAAAACTGTGATGGATGCTCTAATGATATGGCATCTGAAAGAATCACCCTATGAAGATCCTACGAAGGATTCTCAATACAAATCAATGCCCTGAAAAACATTAATGTTCCTGGGTTGCATGTCATTTCACACTAAAAAGATTCCATGGCATACCATTACTGAGAAACCATTTCACCTAAACTGTTTAGTATAAATTTGCAGGGTAAATCGCATTTAGCATTTCAAAGAAATCAATTAATAGAATGTATTTTTTTCACAATTGCCCTTTTCATGCTAATGTTTTAGGTGGCAAGTGCAATGGTTACAGATCTTGCTTCCAGAAACATTTTTGTCAGAGGTATCTTTTTCAGTGCTCTGCTTCAGGGAACATTATTTTTAATTTACATTTTTTACAAAGACAAACAACGACTTTGAATACTATTCATTTGTTGACCTCTCACTACCCCTAAACACCATCTAACCCTGACTGTCTCACAATGAATAAACACCACCCATCCCTGTCTACTCAAACCCTAAACGTCAGAGGCCTTTCTACCCTTAAATGCCACACACCCCTGAAACCTAAAAAATACTCTCCCTAACCTTAAATACCACCCATTCCTGAACCTTAAATGAAAAACTCTTCACCACCTCCAAACTCCACCTTTCCCTAAATCCTAATATTGTCTTTCTACTTCTAAGCCCTCCCCTTCTTGAACCTTACAATGAGCTTTCTATTCCCTCATTCCACTTATCCCTGGACCCAAAAACTACTCATCCTCCCTAAATATCACCTGTTACTGAACTCAAAATCTTCACCAAGTATAATTTAATTGTGTATTTTCCTTTACCCCTTCCATGGGGAGGAAGGGCCGAGAGCCGAGCCATCCTCCGCCTTGGTAGGCAGTAGAGGTATTTTTGGAAAGGGGAGAATTCACCACTTTTCCAATGATACCCCTCCCTAGTGGATTCCTGTTTGGGGATTGCCACAGGACAGTGATCCCCAATCAGGGATCCACCCACTGGACTTTAGGGAAGGGGAGCTGCCCCTTGGCCAAGGGCTTTTGCTCCCTCATTCAGTTTTTGGGACAATTTAGTCTTTCTGTATCCCATAGGGGGAAGATTGGCACATAAGCACCAGGTCTGCCCTGCAAGGAGAGGGGAGCAGAAGGCACACTTGGTGCCAGGGACTTTCTTTTAATAATGTATAGGTGTGGGAGGCTGCTCAAATGGGCATGCAAATGCTCTCCACCAACCCCCAAATATGTAAACAGTCTTTCTGGCAATAACCCCTATCTGCTCACCAAAGTGGGGCAGAAACCTCAATAGGCACCAGGGATTTTTTTTCTCCAAACTTGACGCCCACTCACCCATCCAACCAAACAGTCTTTTAGCCCCCACAATGCAGATGGGGGAAATAGCACCTGATCTGCCCCCCGGGGGAAGGAAAGCCCACTAAGCACCAGGGATTTGTTTCAAATTTTGAGGGGACAAAATGACCAAAACTGCAGATGGGGTAGTTACCCCTGATCCACGATCCTCCAGGTGGGCAAAAAGCCCTCTCGACACCAGAGAATTAACAAATAGAGTGGTGGGAGCTACGCACCACTATGGGCATGATTATGCCTCCCACCCAAACTGAAGAGGATAACAGTCTTTCAGCCCCTCCCTACGGACTAAAGCATCTCATCCCAATGGCATGCAAGAGGACATTTCACTCTTTAGGGCTTTGATTTTATATATGGGCCTATATTGGCTAACTTCCAATATAGTCCCACCTTCAATGGTGTGAGACTGCACTTTTTGGACTTGGGTACGCTGCCACCTGGAAAACCCTACCAGACCCAGACATATCTGAAAACTAAACATCTGGGGGAGTCCTGGGTGGTGTGCTTCACATGCCTCCCACCATTTTCTTACCCATAATGCCCTGAAAAATCTACGACTTTGCCTGAAATCAGACATGTTCCCTACATTTCTGATTGAAACTTCTGCAATCTGAAGGAGTCCACAAAATTCCTACCACCCAGCATTGCCCCATGTGTACCAATAAAAAATCTGCCCCACTAATATGGGTGCCCAAAGCAGAGTCAGCCTAAAAACGTTTGAAAAAAAACCTGCCCTTTTGGACCCGCTTCAGTTCCCTCTCAATTTCTGCATGTTTTTGGCCCCTCCCTGTCACAGGCACTTGGCCAACCTACACAGGTGAGTTATAGGTTTTATCAGGAGACCGAGGGAAACACTGGGTGGTAGGAAATGTGTGCCATGCGGTTATCCCACACAGAAATGTGAGAAACATGTGTTTTTTTAAGCTAAATTAGAGGGATGCTATGTGGAAGGAAGATTGTGGGTCCCTTCAGATTCCAGAACTTTGCATCACCCAAAGTTGAGGAAAATGTGCTTTTTAGACATATTGTGAGGTTTGCAAAGGGTTCTAAGTGACAGAACCTGGTGAGAGCCCCACAAGTCACCTGTAACTGGATTTCCATAGGTGTCTCGTTTTAAAAAATGTACAGGTTTGCTAGGTTTCCCCAACTGACGGCCGAGCTACAGCCCAAAATCCCGCAATTAGGCACTTTTTAAAAAACACATCAATGTGAAATGTCCGCACTGTGTTTCGGAGGGTTTCTTGTTGCAGGCACTAGGCCTACACACACACAAGTGTGGCACCATTTTTATAGAGAGACTTGTGGGAACACAGAATAGCAGAACAAGTGTTATTAACAATTGTCTTTCTCTGCAGTTGCACCTTCCAAATGTAAGCCGGTGTGTAAACAGAAGTCATTTTGAGAAATGCCCTGTAATTCACATGCTAATATGGGTACCTCCAATTCAGAGATGTTCAAATAACCACTGCGTCTAAACTCCATATCTTGTGCCTATTTTGGTTTCCTTGATACCTATTTTTCACTCGTTATGTTTTACCAAATATATTGCTTTTTATCCTGTACACAATGAAAACCCATTGCAAGGTGCAGCTCATTTATTGGTTCTGAGTACCCCGGGTTCTTTCTGAACCTGCAAGCCCTATTTATCCTCAAAACTAAAAGGGTCCTGCAGATGCAACACTACATTGCTTTTGAAAATCTGCCACGGCTGGAAACAGTTACAAATGAAAACATGGACAGAAACTGCTGTTTTTCTTCAACTCAATTTCAATATTTTTTATTTCAATTGTTGCTTTCTATAGGAAAACCTTGAAGGATCTACACAAATGACTCCTTGCTGAATTCAAAATGATGTCAACTTTTCAGAAAAGGTTAGCTTGCTGGCATCCAACATTGGTTTCACAACCATTTCTGTCACTAACTGGAAGAAGGTTGAAAGTACATTAGGAACAATGGGATTTGTCCCAGTAAAATGCAGAAACTTTGTTGAAAATGTGGTTTTCTGATTCTAGTCTGCCTGTTCCTGAAAGCTGGGAAGATGGTGGTTATAGTACTGAAAGCCCTTTGTTGATGCCATTTGCTGGGAAAAAACAGATGCTTTATTCTGCAGCACTTTTTCCCCCTTTTCCCCCCCCAAAAATAAATTTTAGCTGTATTGTGGCTAATTTCTCGGTCGCCACCAGGGCAATCTACAAACCCTGGGTACTGTAGAATCCCCACGATGCTGGAAAAAAAAGCACACAAATATGGCGTGGATAACTTGAGTGACAAAAAGATATGGGGGATTAAGCATGAACTACCCTAAATAGCCCCAAAAAAAGGCTTAGCACAAGAGGGGAAAAAGGCTTAGCAGCAAAGGAGTTACAGTTCTCTTTTCATTAAAATGTTTCCTCTATTTGTTATTTATTTATATTTCCTTACAATTCTTCTTTCTAAAATTTCTCCCAATATGGTTTTTCAGTTTTCATTTTTCCATTAATTCACAGACATCAGTTTTGCTGAACACTGCAAAACGTGTTGCCTGTTGCTTTTCAGGTAGTGATACAGAAAAACCAATGGATTATTTACTGACCCTGTTAACAATATGGAGAACCTAAAGAGGTTGCATCATTATTTATTGTACTTGAAGAAATAATTGATTAAAATAAATGTGTCATAGAATACAGTAAAATTAACTTGATTCTTTGAGCTTTTGAGATACATATAAATTGAAGAAACATCAGTTACCCTCCAATATGGGACCTTTAAACACTTTGTTTTCATAGATTAGTATTGTTTTGATTCTGATTGATGTTTAGTTCAAATGGGAGTGCATGTCTTTGGAGGAGGACTGCTTAAATATTTACAACTAAAACAAAAATGTAATGAAGGAAGTTATGGACTTCTGAGGTTTGTTTTTATTTTCAAATTTTAGGGGATTAATAAAAAATCCATAGCAGGTAGTATTGTTTCTACTGGTATGAGGGGCATATTTACCAGAAAGTTGTGCATTGGTCCAGATGTGCGACTTTTCTTGCATCCCCTTGTGCCCCCCTAACAGCACTATGGTTGCGCAGTATTTAAAATACCACAACAGCATCTACATTTTTGATGCTATTTTGGCACTTTGCACAGCAAAGCACGGGGGGCCTTAGGTTAATACAGGAGTGTCACTTTAACTATGGCTGAATCAGTGCACAGCCTCATACTCACACCTTGCATCAGGAGTCCTCATGTTAGGGCTTTCCACTGGACCTTGGTCACGGGTGCAGTGGTCTTGGGAAGCAGACAGGCACTGGCGCTCCAGGCTCCAGGTCAGGCGGTCTTGGTTTCCCTGAGTGATGTCTCCTCACCCAGCAGGGGCACTATCAGGCCTTGGTCCCTATTACTTTTAACAGGAAGAAGTCTTGCAAAGCTTACCCTTCTCTCACAGCCCATCGAGCTGCTTGCCAAACAACATATTTTTGGGGACTCAAACCTCCCCTTTTTATAGTCTTTTTCCAGACATCAAATGTAGTTTGGGTTCTAGGACTTTGATATTTTATGTTGGGGTTCAGCTTCTTTTGAAGTGGGCACATCTCCTTTCATCTTCCTTCATGGAATAGGTCTGTCACCTCAGGCACAACTCAAAAGCTGATTGTCCACAATATAATTCATGGGAGTGACCAGAGTTTACACCTGGGTGTCAGTCACAATGGTATGTACACCAAATGAGTAATCCCACACTCCTAGCCCTACCCTTTATTTTTTTATTTTTTGCCACAAATTTGTATTAGCTTCAATCGCAAAAGGCAGGTTTTGTCATAGCAATATTTCAGGTCCCAGCAATGCAACCTAAGGTAAAAGCAATTTGTCAGTCATGTGAAGGTCAAGCTACAACTGGATCCACTACACAGAATCTATCATATCTGCCCCTCCTTACACAACATTACAAAAGAGGCCCAGCTAAAAGAAATACCGCAGGATGGACAGGAAAAAGGATTTTCCTGTTAGAAAAGCCCTCACCCACCAGGGTTACTCCTTGGTGGCATGCTTCATCATTGGGTTTATTCTCGTTCCTCCTTACACAAGTCAAGAGTCAACGTTCTCCCACATGATGCCTTTTCACTCAACTATAGTTTTACATTCCAGCCTTGAAGTCCTGCCTTTTATATAGTCAAATGATCACACTCCTAGCTAAGATGTGCCTGGGCCAGGCTGGACTCCACCGATTCTATGATCGTCCATCGCCTCAGCCTCCCACAATCATTGCCAATGGCCAGACTGAGCACATTGAGCTGGGATCACTACAGTGAGGCTGAGCCCGGCCCTTTCATGCTGTAAACCAGGGTTTCCCATGCATGTGCTAATTCAGTTAAGCTGCGCCCTCTCTTCGCCTCTCTGAGTAGCATTTTACTCTCAAGATCCTCCCGTTTAACAAGCTCACACAACATTTAGCCACACTTGGACCTCAACTGCCTTTCCAGTGCATTGTGATTTCACATTTAACAAGAATCCTAGCCAGATCAGTGAATCTATTTGTGGCTTTACATTTAGCTGGGTGCAAAAATTACCCCCGTAAGCATGAATTTGGGGAGCAAGGAATGGAGCAATGAGCAACATAATCTCCACAATCTGTCACCTCCTCTCAAAATCCCGAAAGAGAAGTGACAGGCCCATACCATATAAGTATGATATACATTTCCATACCCAGTTTGTCACTTTCGCCCTGGCAATCTGTTAGTACCTATTTATTCTGCCAAGCATAAGATAGTCTCTATTCAGGAAACAAAAGTTAATTAACTTGAACCTGGCATTTCTAGACACTTTTGGAACATGTTTTAGAATTTCCAACCAATTTGCCTCTGGGATTGGAGCTCCCAAATCCTCCTCCCACTTCTTCTGGAGTTCTGTCAGGGGGTGACAATATCTGCTCTAAGAGACCGATGGAAGCATGTAACTGCCTTGTGATGCCTAGTGGAGGTGCAAATAAGCTCACACGTCTTATGTGTAAGAGGCACAGCTGTCCCAGCCCTCCAATCATTGCTACTTCAGCCTTATGCAACAAGAACTGGCCCCTGAGGAGTCTAAACTCCAGGTGCAGGTCCTCAAACTAGAGTAGATCCCAGGCACCAAAAATGAGTTACCACACGGTAAGACCAGAGGCTGACCTCTCAGAGAGTCCCAGCCAGTCGCTGCCCCATGCCACAGCCCCAATCATTGCAACAGTGAGCCAGGAAAATACAAGCTTCGTGTATGGGTTCATTGTAAGCATCACAGCCAACAATGCTGTTTTATCAATAGCTCTCTAGAGGCCTCCAGGAGAAGCTGGTGGGGGTTTAAAGGATTTTGAATATATTCCTGGGCCTCAGGATTCAGCCGGTCCCCTTCATCCTCAGGATTCTGTTGTCGCTATATCCAGTAGGTGAACCACTGCAGCTGCACTGGTTATATGTCGAAACCACGAGTGCTTCAAGCACCCATGGCTCAACAAAGAGTTTGGAACAACAAACTCATTGGTATCACTAATGCCTTTACCACAAATGCCTTTACAACAATTTTTTGTTGTAAAGGCATTCCTGGTAAAGGCATTAGTGATCAGCATGCACGGTTCCAGCTTGTTTCTCCCCTAGCCCCCACCCCTAAAAATGACCGCGACCCCCCCACCTCCACAACCACCCCAACCCCCACCCCCAAATTTCCACAACCCCACCCCCCTCCCCTAAAACCTAAAGCACCCCACCCCCAACCCACCCCTTAAACCTAAACCCTTCCCCCTCTCCCAACCCTAATCACCCCAAGCCCCCCACCCCACCCCCAAAACCTAAAAATACCCTGAGTCCCACCCCCCTAAAACCTAAAGCACCCCAACCCCCAACCCACCCCTTAAACCTAAACCCTGACCCCTGCACCCCCCTAAACGCTAATCACCCCGAGCCCCCCACCCCACCCCCAAAAACTAAAAATACCCTGAGTTCCAACCCCCACCACTAAAACCTAAAGCACCCCAATCCCCCAACCCACCCCTAAAACCTAAATCCTGACCCCCCTTCCCCCTAAACCCTAATCACCCCGAGCCCCCACCCCACCCCACCCCCAAAAAACAGCCCCAGTCCCAGCCCAACTTACCTCCTCCTTCACCGCGTCGACTCCCTTCTTCTGTGCCTTAACCACGCATGTACGTGGTTCACACATGCATGGTTAAGGCACGAAAACCAGGAAGTCGTGGAAAAAGAAACCGTTGTTTCTCTTTCATTTTCCACAACTTCGTGGTTTAGGAGTGGTTGTTCCGGGTGTTTCCCAGCTGCACTGCCAGAGAATGAGATTCAAATTCAGGCATTACCAGTCCTTCCTCCTCCTCCCTCTGCCCCTGGCTACCCAATGCCTGCCAGACAAACTCAATCAACAGCGAGTCATTGTCCTGGAACACACTGCATGGAATAAGTAGTGGCAAACAAAACAGGGAAGAGCAACCATCTTAGCAAAATCAACCTGTCTGGCAACGGACAGCGGCAGCAATTTCCAAAATGTTTATGTGGGATCACACGGTCAGGACAGCAACTCCCACTTTATCTTCTAACAGGTTGCATGGGTCATGGTAAATCTTGAAACTGTGGGTAAGTAGCCTCCCACTGCAGTCCTCCCAGTTCTGGTGGTGGGCACAAATCTGTAAAGATCGGAATGAAGTTAGATTTCTGCCAATTTTTTGCGTACACCCAATACTCTCCCAAGCTGATCCAGCAATTTGATAGCCCCATCTGGGTCTGTATCCACATCCTTTAAAAACAATAGCATATCAGTTGCATATAAAACAATGTGATGAAAAGACCCCCAGACCTCCAATCTCCGTTAATAGTTGCTGGATCGTGTACTACAGGCTAAGGGTTCAATCATCATAAATAAAGCAATAAAACAATAAAGTCAAAGGCAATGTGGCCCTAGATGGGGTAAAATTGGATAAGGTTCTAGAATTTAACTATTTACGGCTGAGATTGCCATATTATAACAGTTGGTTAGCCCAGATCAGGAAAAGCACTCTGCCCCTCAAACTTTAAGCTGGATCTATTGTCAGATTTGCAAGTAAAGCATATTTTTACCCTCTATCACCTACTTTGGAAATGTAGGGCACGAGTGTTTGTATTGCTGTTCTCTATTGTTCTGAATTATGGGGTCATTGTAATCTCGATGTGCTAAACAAAAGTGAGAATTATTTTCTAAGATCTGTTCTGAAGTTACCCAAAAGTACACCACTTCTTCCCGTAAGGTTTGATCTAAATCTAAGGTTGATCTCAGACATAGCACATCTGAAACCTATTTTATTGTGGGTAAGGTTATCGTCTACTAAGCAACTTATCCCCTACAGAGAGTGCCTTACCAGAATTTTAGCCCACCAATTGGCCCTTACGATCCTGTGGATAATTCATGTTAAATTTTGGCTAGTTAAGCTAGGGTTGTTTGATTTCTGTTTTCACCTGACTTCTATGACGAGTCAGTTCCCGGGGTCTTATCAAAGATCTTTATTGGAATGCTGTCCTGTTACTTAAAACCTTTGCTGTTTCCTCAGGTAGCCTAACAAACCAGTATTTGTCTTTTAGACGTGGTTCTTTTTTTGAGGATCTTATGGAATATCTGAGTACTCCAAAGGTAACGTCTCTTTAGGTCAAATTTAGATTGGGGATCTCACCGACTGCATTGTTTACTACCTCCTGGAGGAGTAATGTTAACTCCTCCATCCTCTGCCCTACGGGTTGTTTAATAATGGAGAACAATGAGCATCTCTTGTTTTTTTGTGTGTGCTTATACCAAACAGCATGCTTGCTGGATCATCCCTTGGTGTCACCTCTTGGGACTTGATGATAGACATACTGCCTTGAGAATACATAGGGCAGATACTAGGTGCTATGTCATTTTCTCAGGAGGTCAGAGGAGGACCAATATTATATATGGCAGTCAGTGAAAGGCAGAGATGCTTTCAGAGTATTAAAATGATGCCAAATGGGCAAAACATGAGCAGTAGCCAAGCATCTTAATTAAAGGTATGGATACTGCCTTGTCAGTACTGCTTTACATAGGGGCAAGAAAAGAAGTGAAAGAGCAATCAAGATTGACAGCCCATACTGAAAATACACAATAATTAAAAGTTCAAAGTTACTGCTACTCTGGCTATGCCAAAAGAACTCAACATTTTTAGCAGGGGCATGTGCCTCATGCTCCACTCATGCTCCTGATGTATCAAAAGGCAGAATAGCACCAGATGGGTAAGTCCTAGTAGGGTCGTGGCTCAAACCCTAACCAGATTGGTACCCTACATATACGCAGATGAGAGGCAAAGGCCCTCATTACAACCCTGGCGGTTCATCTTAAAGTGGCGTTAATACCTCCAACAGGCTGGCGGTAACTACCGCCAAATTATGACCATGGTCGAAAGTTCTCCAATAGACAGCCAATGTACCACACCGACCACCAGGGCGGAAACAACAGGCACCACTGCGGAGCTGGCAACAGCCAGGCGGAAGTGAATGATCCAACCACCATATTAAGACACTGCAAACCGCCACCTTTTCCGGGGCGGTACCAGCAAATTCAAAAGCCTGACAGAAACTGACCTCAGAAGGGAAAGGACTCACCATTTGAGACACAGGAAACAACCACACCACCATGGAACCTGAACTGCATGTCTTCCCAATGATATTCTACGTTCTGCTCCACCACAAACACCAACGCCAGCGAAGACGACGACGGTGAGTACAGCTGCCTATCACACAAGGGAAGAGGAGAGGAAAAAGAGAGTGGCACACACACGCACAACACACACCCCACACACACACACACACCATACACACAACCAGATGCATTACAAAAACAATTTGACCTCATAACTCGGCTGAACAATGCAAGGAGAAAAAGATTTCGCAAAAGTGAATGTAATGAGATCAACACAGTAGGAAAAAAAAATGATGCAAGATAATAGATATATACATATGTACAGAAAAAGGGACAGAGCCCAGTCCTCAATTTGCGTAGGCCACATGGCCACAGGCCAAAGTCCAAGGCCATACATGTCACCTGCTTCAACATGGAGAGAACACTGCAGTGGCATCAGTTGGCAAATAGGCAGGCACCTCAGGGGAACAGGGGCTGTGGGGCACCTCAGCCGGGAGATGTAACAAGACCACTGGCTCTGGAGCAGGCAACGTGCCCTGTGCTTGGTCCTGGGGAGTAAAAGGCCACAGTCTCTCGAGTGGGTGGCTTGCCCACTTGCTCTGGAGGGGCAACATGCCATGTGCCTGATCCTGGAGAGTGCAAGGCCACAGTCTCTCGAGTGGGTGACTTGCCCACTTGCTCTGGAGAGGGCAACATGCCCTGTGCTTGGTCCTGGGGAGTGCAAGGCCACAGTCTCTCGAGTGGGTGACTTGCCCACTGGTTCTGGGAGGGGCCTTGTGCCCTGTGCTCTTGATCCTGGGGAGTGTTGGGCATGTGAGTGTCTTATCCACTGGTTCTGGGTTGGGCATGTGGGTGTCTTACCCACTGGTTCTGGAGGGGGCCTTGTGCCCTGTGCTTGATCCTGGGGAGTGATGGGCATGTGGGTGTCTTACCCACTGGTTCTGGAGGGGGGCCCTTGCCCTGTGCTCTTGATCCTGGGGAGTGATGGGCATGTGGGTGTCTTCCCCACTGGTTCTGGAGGGGGCCAGGTGCCCTATGCTCTTGATGCCAGCACCAGTATGCTGGCCATCAGGGGGGTCAGAGTTCGATGTGCACCTCTTCCTCATTGGGAGGCAATCCCCAGCTCAGCCTCCGCGGTCTTCCGTGCCCAGCGTCTCAGGTCCTCCCACTGTTTGCTACAGTGGGTGCTCCACCTACCATAGACCCCAGGGGTCCACACCTCCTTGGTGATGGAGCACCATGTACCCTTCTTTTAATGGGCACTGACATGCAGAGGCAATAGAAAAATATAATCACTAGGGGAACATTAAAGTTCAGGAGCAAGAGCCCTCACACATCCGAGAGGATGTCATGCTTCATCATCGGGTAGCTCCTCGTCAGACCGGCGCTGCAGTGTCTGACGGGCTCACCGTAAGGGGGCTCTTTGCCGGAGATCTTTTAGGTAGCAGCCGTGGTAGCGGACACTACAAGACCTGGTGTTGCGGTCAGGCACTAATCCTGGCAGGAGAGTGAAAGCTAAAATTGGTTCCCAGTCTTAATAGGAGCGAGTCAATTTAATTAATCAATGGAATAAGACCGGGACCAAGATTAAAAACAGAAGGAAAGTGTAAAATGAGGAATAATTCTCAACCACTTTCTGCATGGTGCTGGAGCTTAAGGAGATTATCGTCGGGCTCCTAGGACATGGTCAACATGTTTCGCGTACAGTGGTCTAACAAGATCCTATAACGCTTCTTCAGGACCAATACATAATAAGACTTCTCCTGTCTATATTACCGAAAGTTTCTTTCGCTTTGAAGATCAATTTTATCATCAGATTAGAGGTCCTAGCATGGGAAGTACCTTTGCTCCCAGCTTGGCATGCCTCTATATGTATAACTTTGAAAAAGAATTCATTTTACCAGCTTCTAATCCTTTCATTGATAACATAAAATTGTGGCGTCGGTGCATTGACGACATCTTGGTTGTATGGCAAGGTCCTTTGGCTACAGCTAGTTCACTGACCGAGTGGGTAAACACACTAAACCCATATTTGAAATTCACTTCTACGGTGTCGGATAAGGAGGTTCATTTTTTGGACTTACTGATTACAATTGAACAGGGGAAATTATTAACCTGTACTTACCAAAAACCTACAGATCGCAACAGCCTGCTAATGAACGAGAGTCATCATCCTAAATCCCTCTGTGACAACTTACCATTTGGCCAATTCTTGCGACTACGACAAAACTGTTCCTCAATACAGGAATACAATACCCAAGCAGATGATCTTCAAACAAAACTCCTTGAACGACATTATCCCCAACACGTCATCAACCGAGCTCGTAAGAGAGGAAGGAACAATAATCGTGACTCTCTACTTCAAACTAATACTAGAGTCACGAATAGACGGTTGACTTGTGTGTCTACTTTCACCCCACTATCTAACCAGATAAAAAAACTGATTAATCAAAGGTGGCCTATCCTCAACAGTGGGAGCAATACCATTCCTAGGCCCCTATTTGCATTTAAACAATCTAAAAATATTAAAGATCTGATAGTCCATACCCGTCCAAAAGACACATTGCGAACACAGACACAAACTACACTCTGGAACCTTCCACCTGTAACTGGACATTATCCCTGTGGACACTGTAATGTCTGTCAATTGACTAGCCCCAACAAAACTTTAGATTTGGCACCTATAGGCCAATGGCACCTGACAAAACACACGAATTGCAACACTAAAAACTGCATTTACATGATTACGTGTCCATGCGGGCTACGTTATGTGGGCATGACTTCTAGACCAGTTAAAATACGAATTAACGAGCATAGGAGCAACATCAGGTGTGGACGCATTACAACAAAATTATGCACAAACTTCCTAGATGCCCCCCACAGTCCTGATGATTTAAGTTGGGTCGTACTTGACGCCCCTAGAATCACTACTGATTCTCCACACTCCTTGTTCAGACTGGAACAACGGTGGGTTTTCAAGCTTCATACTGATACAGAAGGGTTGAATGATGCCATTCCCTGGACTACATTGTCTGCCTAATCAACCCCTTTTAAGGATTTACCACTGAGTATTCAGTATCTTCAATCTATATTTGTTCTGTTTTTCACTTTTTATTTTCATCCCAATTGGACTGACAGTGAAAGACTAAGATTTTAGGGAGCCCCATTTTATGTATTACTCTGTGGCTCATACCTTTCTTTTGTCTACTATGGCGGTTATTTCCAGCTTCCCACTCCAAACCACTCATTGTATTAACTGACATAACTCACTATCCAGTTCCAGCCATTCCAAGATGGCCGACGATGTTTTTAGTCCATTGTTTGTTTTGACTACCACCCACGAGGCTATTGGAGTAATGCTCGTTCTAGTCTGTTATATCTCTGTTCACAAAGATGGCCGCCGTAATTTTGATTCAGTCCTTCTTTTATTTCTGAGACCTGTTCCCAGAGTGTAGTCCTTCTACAGTTTTGACCACCCTCTCCCATTTTTGCCGGGAAAACTTCTCTTTAAAAGACTCGCACCGAGTCGGGAAGTTGTCTTTTCGGGAGAGCACGTCAGGGTAGGTTCCCCTGCAGACTGCTGTCATCCACAAAGTAAGTGACCTCGGGTTTGTGTGTTTATCGCTTTTTTCGGTTACTTATTTACTCTGGGGACGTATATTGAGCTCAACTAATGACATCTCTCAAAGTATTAACAGACTTAGGTCGGGGTAATCCCTTAATATTCTATGGATAACCACGCTTTGCCAGTGTGTTTTTGCCTTTGTAAATCACCAAGCAGACTATTACACTCTGCTACAGTACTCACCAAGCCTTTTTAGAAATATTTTCTGTTGTAAAACTGTTTTATTCCTCCCAGTTTTCCTTCAACAAATGTCATAAATGCTAGTGACGAGTCTGTGTATGAATTTCCAAGTGACATGGACTAATAATGGACTAATAATGTGCTTGATGTTCATAATCAATTTAACCAACCGACCCCTAGTAGTGAATGTGACTGTTTTTGTTCTGATTGATTACACTGCATTCATGGTGTCTGCTTTACCACTTTATTAGTAGTGACCGCTTTTGGCATGCTACTTCCCAAGGGCCCCCCCCATGTACCAAGGGATGGTAAGTATATTGTCTTATTATGTTTTTACACAACTGGTTACTACACACTGTTGTGTCACGGGTGTCCTTCCTTATTTTTCCGTGTGTTTTGATGATTTGTTTGTATTTTTCTAGGGCGACCATTAGAGGTTTCTGACAATTAGTGAACTTCAATGTAAGTGACTATGGGGGTCATTCCAACCCTGGCGGTCGGTGTTAAAGCGGCGGCCAACCCGTCAACAGACTGGCGGTAAAAAAAATGGAATTCCGACCCTGGCGGAAACCGCGAACAGAGACCGCCACTTCAACACTCTGACCGCCACGGTGGGACAAACAAACAGCGCGGCGGTCACCGCCAACAGACAGGCGGGAGACAAAGTACCGCCCACCCTATCACAACCCACCAATCCGCCACGTTTTCCGGGGCGGTATCCCCGCCGATAAAAATACGGCGGAAACAGCCATTTCGAACGGAAAACGCTCACCTCCATACACCCCACGAGGAATCTGGACAGCATGGAACCCGAACTCAACATCCTCCCAGCTATTGTCTTCCTGCTCCTCTACCAGGAGCACGAACGCCGGCGCAGAAGACAACGGTGAGTACTGCACCTACGACACAGGGGAGGGAAAAAATTACGGGGACACACATACGCGACACACCCACCCCCACCCTCACCCACTACAACACACACATCAATGCATAGCAATACATCACAGTTACACCCCCAAACCCCCCGGAAGAATGCAAAGACAAAAGAAAATGATCATCAACTGTCGAATATATTGTATCACTGGCTTATAAATATATCACACATCTAAAACTATTATATACATAAATATTAAAAGTCCGATAATTTTTGCAGGCATTGTCCGTGGACCACTGGGCCCAAATCACATGGGCAAAGCCCACACAGGATACCTGACACCAATGGAGAGAACACTGCAGGGGCATCAGATAGCAAAACTACAGGCACCTCAGGGGGAAGGGAAGGGGGGGCACCTCAGCCAGATGAGTCCACAACGCCAGATCCACAAGGGGCCTCCATGCCCACTGTTACATCCGGGGGAGTGCAAAGCCACAGTCTCTCAAGTCTCTACAGTGGGTGGGTTGCCCACTGTTCCATCCTGGGGAGTGCAAAGCCACAGTCTCTCAAGTCTCTACAGTGGGTGGTTTGCCCACTGTTCCATCCTGGGGAGTGCAAAGCCACAGTCTCTCAAGTCTCTACAGTGGGTGGTTTGCCCACTGTTCCATCCTGGGGAGTGCAAAGCCACAGTCTCTCAAGTCTCTGCAGTGGGTGGGTTGCCCACTGTGCCATCCTGGGGAGTGCAAAGCCACAGTCTCACAAGTGGATGACAGTCTCCACTGGTTCTGGAGGGGGACTGGTGCCCAGAGTGCTTCGTGCAGCCCTGCCCGACACAGATGAGGGCCTGCCCCTTCTGCCAATGGGCCAGCGGTGCTTGAGACGGCGTTGCCCAGTTCAGCGGTGATTGAGACGGCGGTGCCCAGTTCAGCGGTGCTTGAGACGGCGGTGCCCTGTTCAGCGGTGCTTGAGATGAAGGGCCCAGTTCAGCGGTGCTTGAGATGAAGGGCCCAGTTCAGCGGTGCTTGAGATGGCGGTGCCCAGTTCAGCGGTGCATGAGACGGCGGTGCCCTGTTCAGCGGTGCTTGAGACAGCGGTGCCCAGTTCAGCAGTGCTTGAGATGAAGGGCCCAGTTCAGCGGTGCTTGAGATGAAGGGCCCAGTTCAGCGGTGCTTGAGACGGCGGTGCCCAGTTCAGCGGTGCTTGAGACGGCGGTGCCCATTTCAGCGGTGCTTGAGATGAAGGGCCCAGTTCAGCGGTGCATGAGACGGCAGTGCCCTGTTCAGCGGTGCTTGAGACGGCGGTGCCCAGTTCAGCGGTGCTTGAGATGAAGGGCCCAGTTCAGCGGTGCTTGAGATGAAGGGCCCAGTTCAGCGGTGCTTGAGACGGCAGTGCCCAGTTCAGCGGTGCTTGAGATGAAGGGCCCAGTTCAGCGGTGCTTGAGACGGCGGTGCCCTGTTCAGCGGTGCTTGAGATGAAGGGCCCAGTTCAGCGGTGCTTGAGATGAAGGGCCCAGTTCAGCGGTGCTTGAGACGGCGGTGCCCAGTTCAGCGGTGCTTGAGACGGCGGTGCCCTGTTCAGCGGTGCTTGAGACGGCAGTGCCCAGTTCAGCGGTGCTTGAGACGGTGGTGCCCTGTTCAGCGGTGCTTGAGAAGAAGGGCCCAGTTCACCGGTGCTTGAGATGAAGGGCCCAGTTCAACGGTGCTTGAGACGGCGGTGCCCAGTTCAGCGGTGCTTGAGATGAAGGGCCCAGTTCAGCGGTGCTTGAGATGAAGGGCCCAGTTCAGCGGTGCATGAGACGGTGGTGCCCTGTTCAGCGGTGCTTGAGACGGCGGTGCCCAGTTCAGCGGTGCTTGAGATGAAGGGCCCAGTTCAGCGGTGCTTGAGACGGCGGTGCCCTGTTCAGCGGTGCTTGAGACGGCGGTGCCCAGTTCAGCGGTGCTTGAGACGGCGGTGCCCTGTTCAGCGGTGCTTGAGATGAAGAGCCCAGTTCAGCGGTGCTTGAGATGAAGGGCCCAGTTCAGCAGTGCTTGAGACGGTGGTGCCCAGTTCAGTGGTGCTTGAGATGAAGGGCCCAGTTCAGCGGTGCTTGAGATGAAGGGCCTAGTTCAGCGGTGCATGAGACGGCGGTGCCCTGTTCAGCGGTGCTTGAGACGGCGGTGCCCAGTTCATCGGTGCTTGAGACGGCGGTGCCCAGTTCAGCGGTGCTTGAGATGAAGGGCCCAGTTCAGCGGTGCATGAGACGGCGGTGCCCTGTTCAGCGGTGCTTGAGACGGCGGTGCCCAGTTCAGCGGTGCTTGAGACGGCGGTGCCCAGTTCAGCGGTGCTTGAGATGAAGGGCCCAGTTTAGCGGTGCTTGAGATGAAGGGCCCAGTTCAGCGGTGCATGAGACGGCGCTGCCCTGTTCAGCGGTGCTTGAGACGGCGGTGCCCTGTTCAGCGGTGCTTGAGATGAGTGTCCAGGTCAGCGGATCCGGCCATGGCATGGATGTCACTCGCCACCTGACATGTGGCTGGCGGGGCCTTCCTGCCCATCTGTCTGTTGGCTTGCGGGGCCCTCCTGGGCTGCAGTACCGGGCCTGTGGGTGTCCTCCTGTACACCTGGGACGTGGCTTGCAGGCCCTCCTGGGATGCAGTACCGGGCCAGTGGGTGTCCTCCTACACACCTGGGATGGGGCTGGTGGGGCCCTCCTGGGCAGCTGGCCTGCTGCCGGACTTGTCGGGCGTGCTGCCCTTCCCACCCTTCCCTGTTCGCCTGTGGCCCTTTCCCACCTTTGGCGGTGTGCCAGGTGGCACCCCACTTCCTGCCGGAGCCATGGTATGGATTTTGGTCCCTGGTGTCTTTGGCCTCTCGCGCCGGGCACTGGCAATCTTGGGATGCTTTTCCGGGGGTGGGCTGGCCGTGCCTTGGCTCCTAGCTGAACTGCCTGCCCTTGAGGGTGGGGGACTCCACAGTCCATGGCAAATAGTCTTTATAGGTCCCGGTTTTGTGGTGGCTGAGGTGCTGATTGGAGTCTTATGAGATGGACGGGGTGGGGGAGTTGTTGGAAAGAGGTTAAGGTTGGCAAGGAAAAGCAATTTCGAAAGAGAGGGAAGGGTAGGTGTAGTGGGTATGGGAGTGGAGGAAGAGGATGTGGCTGTAGGAGTGTGAAGACTGGTGTCTTTGGGTGCAGGTGCTTGGGCTGGAGGCTGTCGTGAGGTGGATGGCTGTTGGGTGGGTGGCTGCCTGCGTTTGTGTAGTTTGGAAGAGGGGGTGACAGACACACTGGGAGAGGACACAGGGGACGTGTAAATGTTAGTGGGGGTGGTGACTGCACGTGTGCGGAGTGTTCTGGTGGGTGTGCTGGTGATGGACGTAGTGGCTGATGATGTTGTGCATGCAAGTGTGAGTGGAGACGTGACAGGGAGGGAGGAGGGAGACGAGGAGGAGGGGGACACAGTGGAGGCAGTGGGTGTTGTTATGTCTGCATGTGGATGTTGCTTGTGTGAATGCTTGTGTGATGTGTGGTGCTTATGTTTGGCTGAGCTCCCCTTGGGTGTTGAGGTGTGTGCAGGCTGGTCTGATGGTGTGTCTGGGATAGGCAGAGGTACAGGGGATTGGGTCTGGGTGGAGGAAGTTGGAGGGGGGAGGCTAGAGACAGTGACAATTGCTGCCGTCAGTGCTGAGGCCAGAGCGTTGAACGATCGCTGATGGGCAGCCTGACCAGAATGAATGCCCTCCAGGTATGCATTACTCTGGTGCACCTCCCTTTCTACACCCTGGATGGCATTCAAAAGGGAAGACTGCCCAACAATGATGGTCCTCAGGAGGTCAATGACCTCCTCACTGAGGGCAGCAGGGGTGACAGGGGCAGGACCTGAGGTGCCTGGGGCGAAGGAGATGCCCACCTTCCTAGGTGAGCGGGCACGGGGCAAACGCTGAGGGGCTGGTGGGAGGGCAGTGCTGGTGCGCTGGGTGGCGGCTGTACCTGTTGTTGCAGGGGGCACGGATGTTGCCGCCACCACAAGGGAGCTCCCTTCAGAGGACGAGTCGTTTTCACTGACATCAGCACGAGTCCCCGCTGTGGAGCTCCCCTCGCCCTCCGTCCCACTGGTATATTCGGACTCCGTTGCATGGCCCTCCAGGGCCATGTGGGATGCAGCTCCCTCGTGCTCCGATGCCACTTCTCCTCCGCCTGATGATGCTAATGCACACATGAACAGGAAGACCACAAAAAAGGGGGGGGGAGAAATAAAGACATGTTGAGTGCATGCATTGGGGACACCGTTGGCGGAGAGGACAGACACAGAAGCCCCCTGCACTACGCCGCGCACTTGGGGTCCATTACGCAATCCGTGGGACATGGCCTACAAGCCTATGGACGACAACTTCACACATAGATGACACAGGGCCATGGATACATGTACTTGCCACCCTACAGAGGTGGGGGTTGGGGGCACAGGGCCATGCCTTACAGAGGGGCCTAGCCTACAGAAATCGCCCTGGCCTAGGGATACCCACAGCCCTCCTCCCCCACCCAGACACCTCCACTGCACGCAAAGTCACCAGAGTGAGAGTGTACTCACCCCCTTGTGTCTGCTGTGATGTCCTCACACGCCCATCCAAATCGGGGTAGGCCACCGCCAGGATCTGGGACATCAGGGGGGTCAAAGTCCGACTGGCACCCCTCCACGTTGGGAGGCCATCCCCAGCCGAGCCTCCGCCGTCTTCCTGCTCCAGTGGCAGATGTCCTCCCATCTCTTCCGTCAGTGGGTGCCTCGTCTGTTGTGGACCCCCAGGGTCCGGACTTCCTTGGCGATGGCACGCCAAATGTAGATTTTCTGGTGGGCGCTGACCTATGTGACATGTACAGGGAGAGAAGTATAATCATCACCTTCTGCATGCTCCATGTGAGTGGCCCCCCATCCCCACCCTGGCCATGTGGCACATGCTCCCATCTGTCGTTTGATGCATGCCTCTGTCGCTCCCCTCCCCACCATCTTTCATCTACCCCACTCAACACAGGCATAGCCCACAAAGCATGGTCCCAGTGTACTTACCTGTTAGTCTGGAGGACCGTAGAGTAGCGCATACTGGGGGAGGACCCCATCCACAAGTTTCTCCAACTCCTCCACATTGAAGGCAGGGGCCCTTTCCCTAGTCGCATGAGCCATTGTCTCTTCCAGACCGAGGTCACAGCAGCACTTGCAGTGTAGGTCCTCTCCTGTGGAAGATCAGGTATCGAGTGATTAAGCTGATAGAAAATGGCGGTTACGCCCGCGGCAGTGCGTACCGCGGCGGTGCGTACCGCCGGCGTGCATCGTCATTGGCTCCTGAAACCCATAGGGTTCAATGTTAACCAATGCTGCTTTGCGCCGCGGTCTTCGACCGCCTACCGCCACGGTGTCCCACGCCAGCGCATTGACCTCACATCCCATTGTCGCACTTCACAGGTCAGGCAGCCGCCATTTCAAGGGCCCACATGGCTGAATTTGTACTGCGACACACATACCTAGGCCTTGCATCGACACTCATACAAGCCATACAATGCATAGGGATTCGTGTTATGTGCAAGCTGTGGGAACGTACCTGTGGTTTGATTGACTCTGTGCTCGCTGTTGTCCTTCATAGGCACCGTCCACTGGGACATGCAAGGAGATGGAGGAATCTTCCCGTGTACAGACCGCTGGTGGACCTGTCGACAATGGAGGAAAGACATGTCATACTGACATACAGGCTTGACCGAGCCACTATACAGGAACTGTGTGCCCAGCTGGAGCCAGACCTGATGTCACCTATCCGCCAACCCACAGGGATCCCCCCTCTAGTGCAGGTTCTGTCAGTACTTCATTTCTTAGCAAGTGGGTCATTTCAAACAACTGTGGCCATTGCATCAGGGATGTCCCAGCCCATGTTTTGCAAGGTGTTGTCCAGAGTGTTGTCTGCCCTGCTCAAACACATGCGGAGCTACATCGTCTTCCCTGAGGTGGGGGATTTGGATACAGTGAAAGGTGATTTCTATGCCCTTGGACATATTCCCAACATCATTGGTGCCATTGATGGGACCCATGTTGCTTTGGCCCCCCCAGCAGGAGTGAACAGGTGTACAGGAACAGGAAGAGTTATCATTCCATGAATGTCCAGATGGTCTATTTGGCTGACCAGTACATCTCCCATGTTAATGCCAAGTTCCCTGGCTCAGTGCATGATGCGTACATCATGCGGAATAGCAGCATCCCTTACGTGATGGATCAACTCCAGAGGCACCGTGTGTGGATAATTGGTGACTCTGGTTACCCCAACCTGTCATGGCTACTGACTCCAGTGAGGAATCCCCGGACCAGGGCAGAGGAACGGTACAATGAGGCCCATGGACGTACTAGGAGGGTGATAGAGCGGACCTTCGTCCTCCTAAAGGCCAGGTTTAGGTGCCTCCATATGACAGGTGGATCCCTAATGTACTCACCAAAGAAGGTGTGCCAGATCATCGTGGCCTGCTGTATGCTTCACAACCTGGCTTTGCGACGCCAGGTGCCTTTTCTGCAGGAGGATGGTCCAGATGGTGGTGTTGTAGCAGCTGTGGAGCCTGTTGAGAGTGAAGAGGAGGAAGGCGAAGAGGACGACATAGACAACAGGAACACAGTAATACTGCAGTATTTCCAATGACACACAGGTAAGAATCCCCCCCGGCATATAACATTTACTTAACCCCTACTACCTCTCTACTGTCTGTCCTTTTCCCCCAGTGTATGGTAACTGAGTTGTGACTTTCCCTTCAGATTTCAGAGCTGTGGGCCCCACTGCGTGACATCTGCTTTGTTTCCCCATGGACTACAGCTGTGGGACATTGGTATGTTGGCATCACAATGAAAATAAGCATTTTGGCACGGTCATATCTAATACATTTGTTCCAAATAACAGCCAGACTCCTGATTGTTTTGTGCAATAAGTGTGTTTATTACAGTGCTCTAAATTGGTGAGTGGTTGCAAATCGGTGAGTGGTGATGGTGGAGGATTGTCCATGGCAGAGTCCAGACTATCAGTATCACAGGTGCAATGTCCAAATGCCTGTGGAAAGTGGAGCAGGGGCAGTTTAAGGTTAGACAGGGTGTCAATGTGGGACAGTGGGATGACAATCAGGGAGGTATCCTTTCGTGGCGGGGGTCTTGGCATCTTACTCTGTCTTCTTCCTGGATCTCAGGGCCCGCTTGCGGGGGGTTCTCCTTCTGCAGGAGGTGGGGTTCTGGTGGCCTGTTGGTCTTGTGTCGGGGCCTCCTGTCCACTAGCGCCGGCGGAGGTGGTAGGCAGTTCTTGGTCCATGCTAGTGACAGGGGCCCTTTGTGGTCCAGAGTGTCCCGCAATGTGGTGACTACCTGATTCAGTGCCACTACGATGGTGCCCATGGCGGAACAGATGTTTCTTAGTTCCTCCCTGAACCCCATATACTGTTGCTCCTGCCCCCTGCCTCTGTCCCCTGGACCGTGTGCCCACTACCACTGCCCCCAGGTCCATGTTGTTGTTGGGGTGGTCGGTTAACCTGGGTTCCCTGTAGTGGTGGACACACCGCTGATTGACGTGTCCTGGGGACAGAGGTATGGGCCCACTGGGTGGGTGCTGTGCTGGTGTTCCCAGTGGGGGGAAGGTCTGCTGTGGGCTGTGGCTGTCTGAGGGGAACCGACTGTCATCTAGATCCAGGGAGACAGAGCTGCTGTCATCACTGTGGGCCTCTTCTGGGGGTGGAGTGGACATTTGTGGACCCTCCTGCGCAGTGACGTGGCGTTCGGGTCCTGCAGGGGTATAAAGGTATGGTTATTGCTTCTGTGTGTGCCATAGCGTGCAATGGGTGGGTGCCCGTGTACCCCAGTGCTGCCATTCCCTTGTGGGGGCTTTTGTGACGGTGGTTTGGGGGGGGTTTGCAGTGGGCATGCTTAGGTGATGAGTGTCCCTGCTTTGTGGTCGCATGCAGGGCTTGGTGTTGGGATGGGTAGGTTGTGATGGTGAGACATTTGCAAGGAGTAGGTGTGATGGGGGTGAGGGTGAGGGTGGGGGTATGAGTTGGCATGCTGGTGGGGTGGGGGGATGAAGTAGTTAAAATTAGACTTACCAGAGTCCATTCCTCCGCCCACTCCTGCGAGGCCGTCAGGATGCAGGATCGCCAAGACCTGCTCCTCCCATGTTGTAAATTCCGGAGGAGGAGGTGGGGGTCCGCCGCCAGTCTTCTGCACCGTGATGTTGTGCCTGGATACCATGGAACGCACCTTCCCCCATAGGTCGTTCCACCGCTTCCTGATGTCGTCCCTATTTCTTGGGTGCTGTCCCACAACGTTGACCCTGTCGAATATTCTGCTCCATAGCTCCATCTTCCTGGCAATGGTGGTCTGCTGCACCTGTGTCCCGAAGAGCTGTGGCTCTACCCGTACAATTTCCTCCACCATGACCCTGAGTTCATCGTCAGTAAACCTGGGGTGTCTTTGCGGAGCCATGGGGGGGTGTGGGTGATGTGTGGGGTGGATTGTGTGGTGCTAAGTGTGGTGCTGTGTATTGGTGTGTTGTTTGAAGTGCGTGGTAATATTGCAGGTTGACAGTGAATCTGGGTGCTCGGTTCTCTTTTCTCAGTGCGTGTTCACGAATCTCGAGGAGTGGGGGTTTGTGGGTGATGTGGGTGTGTGTTTTATGTTGTATTGGGTGTGTGGGAGTGGTGTGTGTATGTGGATCAGGTGTGTGTATTTTGATTTGTCCAATGTGGCTGTGTTTTGTAAGTGTGTGTGTATTTTGAGCGCGGCGGTGTGTACCGCCAATGGAATACCGCGGTTGAAAGACCACCGCGTGGATTCGTGGGTCGTAATGGCATGGGCGTTTTTCTGTTGGCGTGACAGTGGAGGTTTGGTCATCGCCAGTTTCTCGCTGGCCTTTGGTGTGGCGGAGTTTTGTGGATGTCTGTATTTTGGCGGTTTGCCTGTTGTGGGTCAGAATGACCGTGGCGGTGTACCGCGGCGGTGTTATGCCGGTCTTCTGAACGGCGGTAAGCGCCTTTTACCGCCGAGGTTGGAATGATCACCTATATGATTTGTTTGACATTTTTGCAAACTTTCTGTAATATAGACAGGAGAAGTCTTATTATGTGTTGGTCCTGAAGAAGCGTCATAGGATCTTGTTAGACCACTGTACGCAAAACATGTTGACCATGTCCTAGGAGCCCGACGATAATCTCCTTAAGCTCCAGCACCATGCAGAAAGTGGTTGAGCATTATTCCTCATTTTACACTTTCCTTCTGTTTTTAATCTTGGTCCCGGTCTTATTCCATTGATTAATTAAATTGACTCGCTCCTATTAAGACTGGGAACCAATTTTAGCTTTCACTCTCCTACCAGGATTAGCGCCTGACCGCAACACCAGGTCTTGTAGTGTCCGCTACCACGGCTGCTACCTAAAAGATCTCCGGCAAAGAGCCCCCTTACGGGGAGCCCGTCAGACATTGCAGCGCCGGTCTGACGAGGAGCTACCCGATGATGAAGCATGACATCCTCTCGGATGTGTGAGGGCTCTTGCTCCCAGTGGCGTAGCGTGGGTTGTCAGCACCCGGGGCAAGGCAAGTAAGTTGCGCCCCCTAACCCGTGGATTTTAGCACTCGTGAGTGCGAGCGCGCCCCCCCCCAGATGTTGCGCCCGGTGCGGCCGGCCCCCCCTGCACCCCCCACGCTACGCCACTGCTTGCTCCTGAACTTTAATGTTCCCCTAGTGATTATATTTTTCATTTTGGAACAGTGTACACCTTTTTTGTATGTTCAGTTAATTGGGAGACCGTACACTGGACCAACTAATCTCCCAGTCCCTCCCTTTGTTGATGCAGAGGCAATACACACAGGAAAATAGAATGAGACAAACAGTCCTGCCTGTTATACTTATGGGCTATGTTAGAAATGGGGTCTTTGGTTGGCAGTCAGGTTACCCCTTGTCCAAGTAAGGACCCTCACTCTAGTCAGGGTAAAAGAGAATCACCTTGAGCTAACTCCCGCTCACCCCCTTGGTAGCTTGGCGCGTGCAGACAGGTTTAACTTCAGACTGCTATGGGTAAAGTATTTGTATAAACACACACAGTAACTCAAGGAAAACACTAGAAAATGAAACAACACAGGTTTAGAAAAATACAAAATATTTATCTAAACAAAACAAGACCAAAACGACAAAAATCCATCATACACAAGTCAAGTTATCAATTAAAAACCAAAGAGTCTTCATGTGATTTTAAACACAACGCTAATGCTGTTAGCGTGGAAATGTACCTGGGTGCATCAAAAATAACCCTGCACGGGCGAGTGTGCTTCAAAAAGGGCTTGCGATGCATCGATATCTCTCACGAGCGAGACCACACGTCGCTTCTCCTTTGGTCGTGTCGGCGTGCATCATTTCTTCTCTCCGCAGGAGAGCGATGCCTCAATCCGAACAGCACTCTCAGGTCCGGGCAGGCCTTGCATCGTTTTTACATGCACAGCGATGTTTGCTTGAAAATCCTGCTGCACTTTAATTTAAAAACCACACAGCGCGGGTTGCGATCTCACCAGCCTCCTGCAGGCTAGTGTTGATTTCAGCCGTGAAGCCGGCGGCTCGTCGATTTTTCAGTCTCGGAGTTGCATTGATCTTTTCCAGCACGGCGGTCTGTGCGTGGATTTCTTACTCTTGTTCTGCAACTTCTCCTTTCAGGGTCCCAGGAATTGAATGGGCACCACTTGGCAGGGTAGCAGTCTCAGCAGAGTCTCCAAGAGCTGGCAGAGAGAACTCTTTGCTGACCCTGAGACTTCAACAACAGGAGGCAAGCTATAGTTCAAACCCTTGGAGAGTTCCTCACAAGCAGGAAGGCACACAAAGTCCAGTCTTTGTCCTCTTGCACAGGAAGAAGCAGCAACTTCAGGATATCTCTACAAAGCACAGTCACAGGCAGCACAGCTCTTCTACCTCAGCTCTTCAGCTCTTCTCCAGGCAGAGGTTCCTCTTGGTTTCCAGAAGTGTTCTAAAGTCTGTGGTTTTGGGTACCTTTCTTATACCCATTTTGCTCTTTAAAGTAGGCTTACTTCAAAGAAAAGTCTCTCTTGTTTGTGAAATCCTGCCTTGCCCAGGCCAGACACACACCAGGGGCTTGGAGACTGCATTGTGGGAGGACAGGCACAGCCCTTTCAGGTGCGATTTACTACTCCTCCCCTCCCTACTAGCATAGGTGGCTCATCAGGATATGTAGGCTACACCCAGCTCCTTTTGTGTCACTGTCTAGAGAGAAGTGCAACCAGCCCAACTGTCAAACTGGCCCAGGCAGAGTCACATAATGGTTTAAGTGAGAAAATACTCAAGTTTTAAAAGTGGCATCTTCAAACACACAATCTTAAAATCTCCTTTACTAAAATATGTATTTTTAAATTGTGAGCTCAGAGATCCCAAACTCCACATGTCTATCCACCCCCAAAGGAAATCTACACTTTAATCATATTTAAAGGTTGCCACCATGTTAACCTATGAGAGGGATAGGCGTTGCAATAGTGAAAACCAAATTTAGCATGAGTTCACTGTTAGGACATATACAAAACATTAGTATATGTCCTACCTTGAACATACACTGCACCATGCCCATGGGGCTACCTAGGGCCTACCTTAGGGGTGTCTTACATGTAAGAAAAAGGAAGGTTTAGGCCTGGCAAGTAGGTACATTTTCCAAGTCAAATTGGCAGTTTAAAACTGCACATACAGACACTGCAGTGGCAGGTCTGAGCCATGTTTACAGAGCTACTAAGGAGGGTGGCACAACCAGTGCTGCAGGCCCGCTAGTAACATTTGATTTACAGGCCCTCGACACCTCTAGTGCACTGTACTAGGGACTTAGCAGTAAATAAAATATACCAATCATGGATGAACCAATGACATACACATTTTGTTTAGGAGCACTTTAGCACTAGATAGCAGTGGTAAAGTGCCCAGAGTAACAAAAACATCAAAAACAAAGTCCAGCACACATCAACAACCTGGGAAACAGAGGCAAAAAGTTAAGGGAGACCACGCAAGGGTGAAAAGTCTAACAGCCCACCAACAGCCCACCATACCCTTTCACATCACCATTTACATACACATGGCCCAGCACACAACCTTTATGTCGCCCAGAGGGCATCCATCCACCCCACTTACACGAGGCCTTCAGACACACCACTCCATGCATTCATGCCACATGCATCGTGCCCACATTGTTCTCACCTGGTGGTCCGGAGGCCCATACAGCAGACCATACTGGGGTAGGACCCCATCCACCAGTCTCTCCAACTCCTCCGAAGTGACTGCTAGGGCCCTTTCCCCAGTCACACGGGCCATTGTAGGTTGCAGACACAGGTCACAGCAGCACATGCAATGTAGGTCCTCTCCTGTGGAAGATCAGGTAGCAAGAGTGGAATCGGATAGAAAATGGCGGTCACTTCCACGGCAGTGCATACCATCACCACCGGCGTAGATCACCATTGGCCACTGTAACCCATAGGGCCCAATGTTAACAATTGAGCAATTGCACAGCGGTTCCTGACCGCCTCCCGCAATGGCGCACAATGTCAGCGGAATTACCTCACTTCCACCTGTCCCTCCACACAGGACAGGTGGACGCCATTTCAGGGGTGGGGCAGACCCTGGAAAATTGCTGTGTCACTGGTGAAATTAGGACATACTGGACAGATCACACTTACCCATTCCAAGTTAACAGCATGCAAAGTTCAGTTGTAGCTCCACTGTTCAATTTGTGACCGGCTCCTCACTCTTTTGCCCCATAGATTCCGACCCCGATAGATGAATATGAGATGGAGACATACCATTGTGACCAGACCCCTGGTGGACTTGGAAACAATGGAGGACAGGCACATTATCATCACCTATAAACTGGATAGGGCCACAATCACAGAGCTATGTGCCCAATTGGAGCCTGACCTGTCACCCCACTGGGATCCTCCATCTTGTGCAAGTTCTTTCAGTGCTCCATTTCCTGGCAACTGGTTTTTTCCAAGTGACAGTGGGTTTGGCAGCAGGAATGTCACAGTCAAACATGCTGACAAGAGTTTTATCTGCCCTAATTAAACACATGTGCAGCTACAATGCATTTCCCCAGGTTGAAGATTTGGCCACAGTGAAGGCCAACTTCTATGCAATGGGACATATCCCCAACATAATTGGGGCGATTGATGGAACATGTGTTCCCTCCCCGTCAGAATGAACAGGTGTTCAGGAATCGTAAGAGTTTCCACTCTATGAATGTACAAATGGTGTGCTTGGCGTACCAGTACATCTCCCACTTCGATGCTAAGTATCCTGGTTCGGTACATGATGCCTTTGTCCTGAGGAATAGCAGCATCCCAAATGTGATGGGCCAAATACAGGGCACAGGGTTTGGCTGATAGGTGAGCCCTGGTTTCCACCCAGTAGATGTTGGTGTATGGGTGTGGTGTGGGCCATATGGGATAGTGTGTGGTTAAATGTTGTCCCTCAATATTTGCAGGTGACTCTGGTTACCCCAACCTATCATGCCTGCTGACCCCTGTGAGGAATGTCAGGACAAGGGCAGAAGAACGTTATAATGAGGCCCATGGGCAAACCAGAAGGATAATATAAAGGACATTTGGCCTCCTGAAGGCCAGGTTCTGGGGTCTCCATCTAACATGTGGATCCCTGTGTTACTCACCCAAGAAGGCCAGCCAGATAGTAGTGGCATGCTGCATGTTGCACAAACTTGCACTGAGACGCCATGTGCCTTTTTTGCAGGAGGAGGAGGCTGGAGATGCCTGTGTGCCAGCAGTGGACCCTGTGGACAGTGAGGAGGAGGAGGCAGAGGATGAGGATGAGGACAACAGAACATCAGTGATCAGACAATACTTTAAATGACACACAGGCTGGACAGTGTTACTTCACATTTCAATGACATTTGTTTGAATTTCTGTGGCCCTAGCGTGCTGATATTTCCCACCTCTATGCCCACTTACTGTTCCCTCTGGCAATTCATTATGCAGATGTTGGTGACCTCACATATACTCCTGGTGTGATCACTGCAGGCAGCTACAGATCATTAATCTATGCTAATTTTCTGTACAGTTGAATTGCATTGTTTGTACCTGTTTCAATAAATACATAATTGAAAAACATGACATACTCCAAACTTCTTTTTTCCAAGGGTGTTTATTTTGAAGTGCTAAAATATTGAGGGGCAACTGCAAGGGGATGGGGTGATGATGGAGGAAAGTCCAGGGTATTGTTCCAGTCTGTTTGTAGCACAGGTGCATTGTCCAAGGGGACATAGGAAGGGGAGAAATGGCAGTTCGAGGAGGACAGTTTGACACAAGGGTGACAATCAGGAGAGTCTCATTTCCTGACGGGGGTCTTGGCAAGTGTCTCTGGTTTCTGTCTGGATCACAGGTAACATTTACAGGGAGGTTCTCCTTCTGCAGGGTGAGGGATGCTGGTGGCCTGTGAGTCCTGTGGCGGGGCATCCTGGCCACTAGCGGCAGCGAAAGGGGAAGGCTGTCCAGATGTCTGTCTAGTGGCAGGGGCCCGCTGTTGTGTGACTGCCTCCCTCATAATGTTGCCCATGTCTGCCAGCACCCCTGCTATGGAGATCAGGGTGTGGTTGATGGTCTGCAAGTCCTCCCTGATCCCCTGGTACTGTCCCTCCTGCAGCCGCCTGTTCTCCTGCACATTGTCCAGGATCTGGCCCATCGTGTCCTTGGAATGTTGATAGGCTCCCAGGATCTCTGCAAGTGCCTCCTGGAGAGTCGGTTCCCTGGGCCTGTCCTCCCCCTGTCGAGCAGTAGTCCTCCCAGTGTCCCTGGTGGCCTGTGCCTCTGTCTCCTGAACATTGTGACCACTGCCACTGACCCCAGGTCCCTGATTGTCTTGGGTATGAGGTCTGGCCTGGGGTCCCTGTAGAGGTGGACACACTGCTGATTGACGAGTCCTGGGGACAGAGGTGTCGGTATGCTGGGTGGGTGCTGTGGTGGTGTTTCCTGATGGGGGAGGCTCTGTGGTGGTGTGTGACTGGGCCTGGGTAACCAGCTGTCCAGAAGTCCCTGATAGGCCAGGTTGCTCATCCAGACCCTGAAGACCAGATTTGCTGCCATCACTGTGGGCCTCTTCATTTGGGGACTGGATAGTGCTGACACCTCCTCTCCACTGACATTGGCTGGGGTACCTGTGGGGATGTAAATGATGTGTTATGGTTTCTGTGTCTGACATATTGTGCATCTGTGGCTTGCCCTCTACGGTTGTATTTGCCCCGGCAGCTTTCACTTGTGTATGTTGGTGTATGATGGGATTGTTAGTTCTCTATGGTGTGCATACTTTAGTGATGAGTGTCCATGCAGGGCTGTGAGGGGTGTCCATGCATTGGTAGAGCATGCAGGGCTTGGCATTAGGATAAGTGAGATGTGATGGTGGGGTGTATGGGAGGTGGTGGAGTGATGGGAGTAAGGGTGAGGGTGGGGGTATGTGATGGAATGCAGGTAGGGGGGTAGTAGTAGTAGAGAGTTGACTTACCAGAGTCCAGTCCTCCTCCTACTCCGGCCAGGCCCTCAGGATGCAGGATTGTCAAGACTTGCTCCTCCCATGCTGTGAGTTGTGGGGGAGGATGTGGGGGTCCACTGCCAGTCCTCTGGATGGCGTGCTGGTGTCTTGCTGCAATGGAACGTACCTTCCCCTGTAGGTCGTTCCACCTCTTCCTGATGTCATCCCTAGTTCTTCGGTGCTGTCCCACGGCGTTGACCCTGTCCACGATTCTCCGCCATAGCTCCATATTCCTAGCTATTGATATCTGTTGCACCTGTGCTCCAAATAGCTGTGGCTCTACCCTGATGATTTCCTCCACCATGACCCATAGCTCCTCCTCTGTGAAGCGGTGGTATCTTTGTGGTGCCATGGGTGTTGTGTGAGGTGTGTAGATGAGGGTGTGTTGGGTAATGTTGGGTAATGTGATGGGGTGTGTGATGTGGGGTGCGTGAGTGGTGTATAGGTTTGTCTAGTGTGTGACTCTGGTTCTGTCAGTGATTTTGGTGTCAATCTCCTAGCAGTAATTGTTGTTTGTAAAGGTATGTGGGTAATGTGAGTGTGTGTTTTATAGTGGTGTGGGTGTGTGGGTGTGGTGTGTATATGGGTGTCAAGTGTGTGTTGTTTGAATTGTCCAATGTGGTGTTTTGTTTGTGTGTGTACGTTTTGAGTGCAGCGGTATGTACCGCCAATGGTTTACCACCATTGAATGTCCGCTGTGGTGATTTGTGGCTCATAACATGATGTTCTGTTGGCGTAACGGTGTGGGTTTTGATACCACCAGTATATCACTGACCTTTGGGCTGGCGGATTGGTGTATGTGGCTGAATACTGACGGATTGGTGTGTGTGTGTGTCATAATATGGTGAATGGATATCCGCTGCAGCGGCGTTAATTTGGCGGCAGTCAGCGTGGCGGTAAGTCGGATTTACCGCCAATGTCATAACGAGGGCCAAAGTGTCTGGTTGGATGCTGCTCAGACAGCACAAGAGTAAATTGACCTGCCCAGTGCCACCCTAGCACTTGATGCAACCTCAGTGCTTCTCTTTGATTCCATAGGCTTTTGCTTTTTCTAGGTTTAGTTTTCTTCCCAGACAGCTTCCACCATTATCTTTTGCACTGAATGATGTTTCATGGTAAAAAAGTCATTATGGCACATGGAAACTTACTCTTTCTTTGGCTAGGAAAGCAACATGACCTATTTCACAGTTCATATTTTGCTCAATCTTAGGAAAGCCCTGCTCTGACCTGCGAGACCTGCAAAGAACAACTTTTATTTATGTCTCTGCAAGAGAATATTCATTGTATTTTTTTCTGCCTGATCCCTTCCCTCTCTCCACTTTACCTCACATGTTAACTCTGTTCTCACCTCTAGGAAGAGGTCTTTGATTCAAAACAAAATCAGCCACTAGGTGGCAATGTCCTAGTCTAAACAGCTCCTCATTCAGCATGTCTGAATTATGGTTCAATGCAGGAATTTGTGTTGATTACATCTGGTGGGCACTTCCCCCCAAGTGAGTGGAATCATTACCATCCTCTACCCCAGACTACCTGTTCAAAAATGTCACCCTCAATGTGTTTTTATCAGCTTTAAATGTTGAAATAACTTGAGCCCTGCTACCTAGGAAAAACTATGACAAACTACATCAAGGCCAGTCACAATGTCTTGGGATAATGAGGTGCAGACCAGAACCAAGAAAAAAAGTCATGCATAGCAGAGGTGATTAGTCATAAGCCACCTTGACAGTGATTTTATCATCGCCATTATCATCATTTAACTTTATTTCAGTTATAAAAAAACATTAACGTACACATAAACACATAAATATACAAGATGGCAAAAAAGGATCAATTCAATAGAATAAAACATTGAAAAATTAAATATTCCATGAGATAGCAGCATATTAGGGCATTTGAACAAAACCAAAAAGCATAGCTATTGAAGATTCAAAGGGTCACTTAAAATCATTCAAAAGTCTCTTTCTTTGACCCAGTTAATGTTAAAATGCATGGGAGACTCATTACTTCTTTCCTAAGATGCCATACAGACGTAAAATAATGGACAAGCGAATAACTTAAAATCATTCAAAAAGTCATCATCCCATTCTCCCAGTTAAAATTAAAGTGCATGGTGCATTGGAGATTTATTGCTTCTTTTCCTGAGGTGCCTGCTGAGAGCAGGCATTAAAAGGAGGCTTCCATTGGTTTCAATGGGCCTCTGATTGTTTTATAGTATTAGTGTCAACATTTTTGACGCATATCCTGCCAACGCCAGACTAGCATCAAAACGTATGACGCTAGTCCCCTAACTACCTCCATGGTACGTTGTATTATAAATATGGCACACACATGTTGGCACTGGGGGGGGCTAAGAGGTGCAAGAAAAGTGGAGCTGCACTAGGTGAAACACCACTTTTCATAAATGGTAGTTTATGGGTTGTAATAGGTCTAATGGTTACCTTTATTGGAACGCTTAAAATATGGCTGCATTAAGTGCAAGGATTAAGGATGTTTGTGATGATACAGTGGGACTGGTCCGTGATGATCCCATTCATTTGTTTGAGTCACAGATGGTAGTATTTCAAAGATTAGGCTTTACTCCCATTAGTTCCTAGGTGCCAAGAAAACGTGAAGCCCATCAAAGGTATTAAACCTGGAAATAACCTCAATGATTAGAAAGTAGTATTTGATGTTTTCATTGGGTCACAATATGAAATCGACCATATTAAACTACTAAGAACTCATCACAAAATTTAAAATGGATCAACTCAAGAAAGGCAGCAAGAGATAAACACTCTAGGAGGGACTGGTGTTTGGTCACTTAATTCTATTACTCTAGGGTGAAGGCACTGACAATCCCGATTCTGGGTGGTCTATATCTCTCGTCTGTATGCAAGTGACTCTGAGGTGGATTCCCCTTTGATTCTCTGTGTGAACGAAGTTTCTATTTCTGTGTATGGGCCCCCCACAGCAGTGGCGATAGTGGGTTTTATAAAGAACGCTAGATCCTCTGGTGCCCTGGGACCTGGTGAGGTGCATTTGGCGGCCATAAAAAAGGAATTCGTAGCTTGGGGATCATTTTTGGCTTGCTATTTAGTTATTGCTATTGTTCTACAAAAATCCCCCAATATTGGAATGGTAGCATTATTGTTCTGCTACATAAAAAGGGTCCTAAATTCTCTTCAGCAAGTTACAGTCAGACAGAATTGCTGGGGGTCTCTGGCAAATTATTTGCTAAGAGCGTACTGTGCCATCTAAAGCAGTGGGTGCAGAATCACAATATTATTTATCCGGAACAAGCTGGTTTCAGGACGAATCACAGCACTCTGAATAATATTGCGGTCCTCCAGACAATAGTGGAAACATTTTTTTGTCCCCTGGCGTTCAACTATAATGCCACTATATACAGCGTTTCTTGATTTCTCTACAGTGTTTGATAGAGTTGATCGCAAAGGCTGTGGAGGAAGCTTTTCCTGTTGGGGGTTCTGCACCATCTCTTGAGTCTTATCAGGGTGTTCCACTCAAACAGTTGGCCCCAGATTTATGATAAATGGCGCACAACAGCCCTAGAACAGTTGTGCGTCAACAATTTTAACACAAGCTACCACCATTCGCTAGCATCATCAGTGCGCCATATTTAAAAAATGACGCATGATAGAGCTAAGGAATGGTAAAATGAAAAAAAAATGATGCTAACCATTATGACATGCCATAAGAAAAAATTACACTAATGCTGCAAAGGTGGCGCTAGACTGTTTTGCAGATTTTTTAAATGCAAAACAGGTTGGAGCCATATTTAACCACATTAGCATGAAAAAATGTGCAAGCTAAAAATAAACATTTGGTTAGACAAGATGGAGAATGCAAGCCAGGAGAGACCCCAGGGAGACCCCAATCACCAAGTACAAGCCAGGAGGGTCCAGCAAAGTCCCAGGAGAAGGAGAAGAGGAAGCAGAAGTGTCACTTTAGTGAGGAGGAGCATGAAATCTTGGTCAGAGAGGTGACGTAGCACCAACACCAGCTCTTCATCACCTCCAAATTGCCAATAGGTAGGAAGAGGCCATGGGGCAGGCAATAGTAGACAAAATCAACAGCGTGGGAGAGGTGAGGAGGACTGTTACCAATTGCAAGAAGTGCTGGCACAATTGCAAGAGCAGGACTAAGGAGAAACTGGTCATGAACCGAAAGGCATCATTGCAGACTGGAGGTGGAAGTCCTTCACCACAGGAGGACCTGGAGGAGCCGGAGGAGATGGTCGCAGCTGTCATCCAGGAGGAGCTGGTCACTGGAATCGCAGGACAGGACAGCGCAGACTACCAAGTACTACCACAAATGCAGGATAAGTTGCAGGAGAGGACTATCTGGAATCTCACAAATGGCAAAAGGGGTAGGCACATAGGACACACTCAATGCATGCTAAAGGGTTGCATCGGGACACAGAGGCCCTGAATCAAAATGCCTCATCGCCGCCCAAGCCACACTTGTAGTGACACTCTGCTTGCGCAATGCACTCCAACATATACACAACGCTGAGATAAGCCACTTACTATGGCTTCACACCACCATGTAAATATGCAGCACATTGCCTGGAAGGGACTTGCAATTAGTGTGGCTGTGTCACTACAACACCTATAGTATATGGTCATTGCCCAAGATCATACACATGTTCATCAGAGTCTGGGACTGAAGTCAATACCACCCCAGGAGTGGTGTCAGATGGCGTAACAAGGCAAAATGCTTTCCTTCCGCCTGTATCATTGCCTTTCTCATGTATGGTGCATCCTGCAGCACACATTGAAATGCCACCTTGCCATAATAGCTTGTACATGTGCAGGAAGTGACACATCCCTGCACATAAACAATCTATCACCTCAATCCTGGCACCTCTTCATCATGGTGCAACGATATCTGCGTTGGTGCAGGGAGAACAAATCTGCACAGTCACAGGAGGAATCTCAGGGTTGTGCTATGTTCCAGTAGACATAGGGCATCCATGCATTTCAAAACTGGCGCAGCCCCGTGCAACACATAATACTGCTGCACTGAGCTGTGCCACTTGAGAAAAAATCAGGCCTTAAGTGTGCAACCTGTGGAATGCAAATAGCACAGGGTTGACCAATAACTACTCTCACATATCTCCATGTGCCATTTGGGAATGGCCACAAAAGTTAATTCATATAACACATGGGGAATGTCTGTGGACATCATTTGTGTAGCTGTACAGGTAGCTGCAATATCACCATCTAACAAGATTGAGTGGGTTGTGGGAATGGTTGGTGTACTGCTTAATGGTCACTAGCCCGTAATGCAACTGTACAATCATTCAAATATTTGCTCATGTGGATCCCAGCTGCATATTCCCCTTGTGCCACATCAACAAAGTCTCAAAATGCATGCATTGATCCACATTCTACATCCTTCCACCAACATATGCCTATGGCAAATATGTTGTTTGCAAGGAAATGTCCCAAATGTAGGGAGGTACTGTTAGAAATGGGGTCTCTGGTTGACAGTCAGTTTGCACTCTGTCAAACCGGGGACCCTCACTCTGATCACGACAAACTGGACACCACACTAGTTTAGAAAAAATAGGCAACATTTATCTAAATCAAACAAGACCAAAGCAACAACAATCCAACATACACAAGTAAAGTTATGTTTTTTTTTTTTTTTAAATAATAGATTCTTACTCCATAGAAAAGAATGGAAAAGTTGTTGTTACACAAAGTACATGGTTTGCATCAAAAATAAAGCTGCACGGGTGAGTTTGTGTCAAATTCTTACCAGCAACTGTGGCTGTGCATTGTTTCTTCACCAGTTGGGTAGGCAATGCGTTGTTTTCTTCCTCGCAAGAGAGTGATGCATCGATATCTGGATGGGGCACCTCGGATCCACGCAGGTTCATGTTGATTTTGATGCCCAGCAATGGTGTGTGCGAAATCCCACAGCACTCTGATGGAAAAAACCCACAGCATGGGGTTTGCATAATTTTCAGCAGCCGTAAGCGGGTGTTGCATGAGTTCTCCAGCCACGTGAAGTGTCACTTTCCCAGCCGCGATGCAGGTGGTGCATCGATTTCATCTGTGAACCAGGTGGTGCAATGTTTTTACAGACCCGTTGCAGGCTCCAGTTGAAAATGTTCCCGGCACAGCTTCCCATGCATAGATTTCAGTACTTGTTCTACCAGCTTTACCTTTCAAGGGCTCAGGGACTGGATAGGGCACCACTTGGCAGGGCAGGAATCTCAGCAGAGAGTCCATTTGCTGGAAGAAGAGGTATTTGATGGTCCTGAGATTTTAAAATAGGAGGCAAGGTCAGTCCAAGCCATTTGAGACACTTCACAAGTAGGAATGTACCACAAAGTCCAATCTTTGTCCTTGTTCAGGCAGAAGCAGCAACTGCTGGGCAACTCTGCAAAGCACAGTCACAGGCAAAGTGGCAGTACTCCTTCTCCAGCTCTTTGGCTCTTCTCCTTGGCAGAGGTTCCCCTTGGTTCCAGAAGTAATCTAAAAATCTGGGGTTTTGAGTCCTCTACTTATACCCCTTTCTACCCTTGAAGTAGGTAAACTTCATAGGAAAGTCTCTGTTGTTAACAACATCCTGCCATTCCCAGGCTTGGCTCGAGACTCACACCCAGGGGTTGGAGAGTGCATTGTGTGAGGTCAGGCACAGCCCTTTCAGGTGTAAGTGACTACTCCTCCCTCCACTCTAGCCCAGATGGCCCTTGAGGCTATGCCCTAGCCCCCTTTGTGTCACTGTCTAGTGAGCTTCACATACAGCTCAACTGTCAAACTGACCCAGACAGGGAATACACAAGCAGGCAAAGTCACAGAATGGTTTAAGCAAGAAATTTACACTTTCTAAAAGTAGCATTTTCAAACTGAGAGTTTAAAAAACAACTTTACCAAAAGTTGTATTTTTAAATTGTGAACTCAGAGACACCGAACTCCAAACTCTATCTGTTCCCAAATGGAAACTGCACTTAAAAGTTATTTAAAGGCAGCCCAATGTTAATCAATGAGAGGGATAGGTCTTGCAACAGTGAAAAACAAATGTGGCAGTATTTCACTTTTAGAACATGAAAAACACATCAGTACATGTCCCACAACTGGCATACACTATGCCATGCCCATGGGGCTAGCTAGGGCCTACCTTAGGGGTGCCTTCCACGTATAAAAAGGGAACGCTTGGGCCTAGAAAGTGGGTACACTTGCCAAGTGTTGAGACGGGCCACTCACCTGAAAAGCAGGATGTCTGCAGGGGCGATGGTATGCCCCGACCTCCTGGAACACCTCTAGGCACTCCCTGGTGGACACAGAAACCCCAGCAGCTGTCCCAAAAGGAAAGGGAGAGTGGAAGAGAAAGAAATAAAATGCTGCCACAACTTGCCGGTCCAACCAGGCACCCTGTATCTTTGGGGGGCAGGACGTTGTTGACAGAGTGATAGTAGAGTTAGTGCACTCAACTTCCTTGAAACTGAATCTCTCTTTCTGATATGGGTACGGGAGTGGTAGAAGAACACCGGGATGCTCCAGCACTTTTATTGGATAATAATAACTGTTGGCACAATTACTAACAATGCATGACCAAAACCCCAAACTGAATACCATAACAATAGGTACTGCGACACTAGGGCTGGCTTCACATAGATTCACTGTTGCACACTACAATTAGGACTGTGGTTGCACTTATCATGCACAAGAAAGACAAACAAGGACATTAATTATATCACATATAACTTTCCTGCATGCATAGGGTTAAACTAAAAAGAACAAAAACAATTCAAGAAGTACAAAAGTCCACTCTGGGTTTAAACAGTTAGGGTGGCACAGATTGGTTTGGTTTCACTGTGTGTGTGAAAATCCCTTGAAAAGCAAATTCCTCAAACCTGAAACACAGGTATGAATGACACAATTTAAATCCAAGAGTTATGCTATTAGAGAAAGAAAAGACATGTAAATGCTCTTTTAAAATTGCACTGTCACTTTTTGTAGTACTTGAGCTCAAGCAGATTTCCTAAAGTTTAGGCAAGTAACTACAATAATAATGTAGAATGTTCAGAAATGCATTTTTCTCCTCAAGATAAGCACCCTGCCAAAATACGAGGTCTGAAATACACCAGCTGTTCAAACAAAGCACGGCGCTCAAAGAACAAACTCCCTGGAGAATACTAGTCACTTAGCTGCAGTCTCTTCCGGAGTGCTGGAGGAATGCCTGGTGTCAGCTGGTACAGGAACAAAGGACATAATTGCCTCAAAAGTCCTGAATACAAGGATGACAGCAGGGACTAGATTGCTAAATCAGATGCTGAGATCAGGAAGCAAAACAAAGCCAAACAGGGAGGTATGCTTCACTCTGCTATTTATAGCCAATCAGGAAAGCAGTTGAGTTTCCACATGTGGATGAGTCACCACACCCAATTAGAAGCACATGTCTACACCACACCCAATTAGAAGCACATGTCTACACCTGATCACATTGGCAAACAAGCATTGGTAAACAAGCATTGATAAAACCAATTGTGTAACACAGCACATTATGTTTACTTAGAAACAGGAAGATTTAACCAAGAACAGAGATATGATTTAACCCTAATCCCTGGGGATGCTGACAAATAACGCAGGAGGCACCTTGGGGATTCCTGACACCAGGTCAAATTGGCAGTTTATAACTGCACACACAGACACTGCAGTGGCAGGTCTGAGCCATGTTACAGGGCTACTCATATGGGTGGCTCAATCAGTGTAGCAGGCCCACTAGTAACAATTGATTGACAGGCCTTAGGCACTTTACTAGGGACTTACTAGTAAATCAAATATGCCAATCATGGAAAATTCAATTACACACACAATTTACACAGTGAACACTTGCACTTTAGCACTGATCAGCAGCAGTAAAATGCTAAGAGTACCAAAACCATCAAAACAAAGTCCAGGACACAGTCAAAGCATTGGAAGCAGAGGCACAAAACACTGGGGAGACTACGCCAAGGATGCCAGGTCTAACAGGTAGAAACTAATGATGTAGGCAACCCATAATGGTTGCACTGTCTCTTCGAATTAGCACATGTGTGGGACCTGCTACAGGCAGATGAGAATGTAACACAAGCATTGTACTGAATGGACCTACCTGTGCTACACTGCACTAGTGTAATCATTCATGGTGCCAATGCATTTTAGAATAAAAAAAGTGACAGCACACATTACACTACTGTGGGAATGTCCACCTTGTTGAATAGGAAGGCAAAGTATATGCCACCATGGTGTCAGTAGCAGGGACAAGGAGTCTGCAAGGAAGTAGGTGGTGTGGGATCAAAGCACAAAATACCTTGTATGGTTGCCCCATGTGTGATGCACAATGCTACACATAATATACAACTACAACCTAGGGTCTGTAACATGTCACTGAGGCTCCATTAGAAAGTAAATGATGTTCTATGTCAACAGCCACCACAATTAAAGACTGACATATCACTGTCTTGTTGTAGAGGATGATGCCTTACCTGCCTGTCTTGAATTTTACGGAGGACATGGATGACCAGCTGCTGACCATTAATGAAAAGACTCTTCAGTATGTCCGAGGTTCCCTCCAGAAACCACCACCAGTCGAAGGAAGGACACCCAGCATTACAGTGTCTCCACATGAACCACCCAGCTACCAACAAACAGCACCAGCCAGTCCTGACACAGCCCGCTACCAACACACATCATCAGTCAGTCCTGACATAGCACCTGTACTCTGAGGACCCAGACATCACCTTCCAGAGGACATCGATAGGAGCCCAGCAGGAGCTGACCAAGCAGGTGTGGGTGGGGATGGAGACCATGGCAGGCAGCCTAGAGGGAATGCAGAGGTGCCTCAGTTCAATTAAGGATAACCCAGCTGCCATCAGAGGCACCCATTCCCCGCTACATGGACTCCTGCAGTCTGTTGCCATTAAAGCTGCTGTCATGAGACAGAGGCTTCAACAATTGCCCTCTCAAACTGGCAGCAGCATGATAGACAACATGCTGGGAGCTATACAGAATACACTGGAGTTCACACAGTGGGAAGTGGCCTCTCACTTGTTGCTGTGGTGTTGAGAAATCAGCAGTTCCTCCTTGCTGCAGTGATGCCTTATGTACCCACAAATGGCAGCTGCGGGGACCTTTAACTCTACATCTCTATCCCCTGATGTGTATGTGGCCCCCTCAACCACAACAACAGCACCACCCATGGCACAGGAGAGGATAAAGATGTGGAATGAACAACATGCACAAGGAAAACCACCCGGTAGTACCAGTCTGTGCAACATTTACAGTATCTCCTTCGTTCTATGCTTAAGATCATGCCAGTGCTGTGACAGCAGACAATGTGCCCTCTTCACTCATCCATTGTTCGCTTGTCTGCTATAGTCATTGTCTCAAATATTACCTAATGGCAATTTGGACACCTCCTCACTAATGTACACTTCTCTTAGCCATCACTCATGACATGTGCCTCACCCCTGGACTCTGATTGTACAACAAATTGCTCAGGATCTCTCATGGGGTCTATGAACAGAACACTGTATAGCATTAGAAAATAGACTTGCACCTGTAAATAAATCACCTTGATCAGATGTAACATTTCAGCGTTCACTGTGATCCATCAACTCAGCTGAATGTATGCATTGTGTGAAGCTATATCAAGTGGAACAGAACATAATTACATGTGTGCATTACTGTCAGACACAAAGCCACACACTAGGATCCTGACATGAAAAAGATGAATGATGGTGTTGTGGGCTACAAGCAACTTACAGAGTCTTAAATAGATGTATTGAATAGATATCCATGGAAGTTGACATATGGCATGTATGGGTCTGAACTAAGTATATGGTAATTTATCCAAATGAGAGCACCAGTAGAACTAATATTTGTGGTTCAGAAGAGGCAAATCTAATCAGTGACAGGCAGCTGTAAGTGTGGCAGGATACAGACCCAAATGTGACTAATGTCATATGTGCCACACTTTCCACCAATAATACTGCCAGACCCAAGCAATGACAGTTGAAGTTCCATTAATACCTGTCCAAGATACCTCATATATACACAATGTGAAAGGCTGGAACTGTGGATGACAAATGTTTTGAGTAGCAAATGTCATTTAGCAGCCAATTTGACAGCTCCGTAGGGGATGCACATGTTCATCCATGGAAATAAAGACAGAAACCACACCCTAAACAATTCCTCCTACTTGGCCAGTGCACACATGACAACACCCAGACCCTCAATGAACATGGAGAGATAATTGTCTAATACTAACAGGATTTACTAAAACATTAAAAACATCATATCAAAACCTATCGTATACACTACCCTACACTAAACTCACCTAATCAAACTAAACTTAGCTTACACCTACACCTATCTATCCTATTCTAAGCTAATATTACACATTTTATGCCACACTCTAAACATTGTCCCCCCAACCCTCTTAAGAGACAAGACATGAGTAGGACAACATAAACTAAGGCTACACATGTAGTAACCTAAACTATTACCTAAACAAATATATATTTTTTGTATTTTTTGTATTTATTTTGTATTTTTTTAATTAACATAGAAACCCCAACATAACCCCCACCCAACCCCCAAAATAAAAAATGTACTATAACCCACCTCCCAACTATACTTACATTAACCTACACCAAAACTACACTATTTTATTATTCTAACACTACCCACCTAAAACCTACTGAAAAATGTAGCATTAGTAAAAGGGAGAGGAACTGGGAGGTTGCGGCACAAATGTTTTATAACTTCTTCATTTTTTTCTTGCAGTACTTTAGTAGTTTATAATTATAGGCATTGTCTCTTTCCAACGTATCCAGCCGTGCCATCGTGGCTGCCACGTCCCGTCTCCTGTTGGATTCAAAGGTAGAGCTTGTGGCTGGAGCAGGTGGCTGTTGGGGTGCCTGGATGTGGATTGATACTGTAGAAGTGGAGGGGGTAGGACCAACAGAGCCCCCCCCTGGACACAGATGTCTTCCTCGATGTGGCCTGACCAGTTGTGGGCTGTAGAGGTAGTCCCCCATTTGGAAATGTACACCAAGCCTCAGTCAATTTCTCCCTCATATATGTCCTCTCCATCCTTTGGAACCCTGCCTGTACTGCCATTATGTGCCTGTGCCTGCCAGCCCTCTTCTCAAAGGTGTGTTTTTCAGCTGGGGTCATATTGGCAGCTGAAACATGAGGAGAACATGGCATTAAATATAGCATTGGGTAGAAGTAGAACAGACATGCAATGCACACAGCATCCTCAAATGACACATGCTGTCCACCATACATTCAACAGGACTGACAAACTCCAAATAGATACAAACTTCATGCTAGTCATCTATGGTATCATGTAGTCACGGCTATCCATTGTTTACCATCAGGACCCAGAGGTAAGTGGAATACTGAGTCCTTGCTTAAAATTTGTGTCATCAGACTAGTGAGGATCAAGTGGCCTTACAATTCCAGAATCCCTGTGCCATTGTCAATATGTTGCACAATGTATTCAATCCACCACTTTGACTCCCCTGATGTTACATCAAGCCTGGCATAATGAATGCAAGGTGGGGGTCATCTGATATAGAGACAGAAAACTTCCCCCTGGCAATTCTAAGGTTTGGCAAAGCATCATTCACTGCTCAGAGCAAGTGTTACAAGGGGGCACACCATTGCTCGCAATGGGCCCACATGTTCAGTTCAGGCTTAGTGCCCATATAGTTTGGTGAAAGCATGAACATTACATCTATGTTGTCTACAGAACTGGTACCCATTGACCGGTACCCTGTGCTATACTGTGCAAATTGGGTAATGCGGCACATGCATGTCAGCTGTATGGGTGCCCTAAGGGGCACAGTAAGACTGGCAGTGCACTAGGTGCAGCTACAGTATTCCTATTTATTGAACAACATGTGTGCATGCATGTCAGACATCTCCTAAGTACCAGGTACACACACAGCATTCACTTTCTATTCACACGTGATGTGACCAAGATCACTCAAAAATGTGATGATGGTTAGACAATGTAGGTCAATCTGGACACATCTAGCCTGCTACAAACCGTAGACATGTCCTACTTGAGCAGAGTCGTTTTCTCATTGTTTTGTTAACTGACTGTTGGCCAGCACAATAAGCTCCTTTCTCAACCACTGCCTCACTCAAAATCTGAATGGTAGTGAGGCACAGATGGTGCAAGTGTCTCCTACATAAGCCCCCTTGAGACCGCTAAACATGTACATCATCTGTACCATTTCATGAGTACCTGAAAGCTATGTCTGGCACACAGTGCTGTCAAAAGTGCTGTGACATATATGTTGGCTACAAGCATGCTAATCAGATAAACAGCAGCTCAGGCGCATATCATGATTGACATCAATGTATATGTGGGCAGGCTTTCCTATTCCTAACAACCCCTATTCCATAGCAGCACACATTGGCACTTATGCATCAATCAACTCACACTCCATCCTTAACATAGCATCAGACATGATGTCCATATCCTAACTCAGATTACTTCATCTCATTGGTCACACATTACATTTCATCATTGCATTGCACACACCAGTCCCGCTGACACAAAACCAGGAATAACACACATGACTCACAAGATGACACTTACTAGCTGCATTGGGGCCTTCAAATCGGGACACTTCTCCAGTGGTGTATGGTGGAGGCCTATCTGCAATGCATGTCAGAAAAACACAGCTTATTGATTTTTGGACATTTCTTTGCATGGACAATAGTTTCATATTCAACTTGTTAAGCTGAGTAAGCAAGTCAACTTAGTGGCAGGTCAGAACAAATGCGAAACATTCATAATCTGTCTGTAAGATGAAGGGCCAGATAATGGAGATCCTGGCGCCACCAAAGCATCACTTTCCCTGATGCTCCTGTGGTGCATTTCACTGCACCATATGTACATGGACTTGTCATGCAGCTGTTTATTAACGTTACACCTCCATGCCCACATGGGGCAGTATGGTACAGTATTCTGCATCAGACGGGCATGCAATGGTTGTTGCAGTGGCTGCCCCATTGCAACACCCATTGTTTTTAACCCTGCCCCAGATGTTGAAGACATCTTACTCATTATCAGCGCTAAAAGGGTAACAACTGCCCACGGTTGGTTTGAGCATAGTGTTGAGGAATGCATTGATTGATCCTTGGTTCTTGTCATTAATATGTGTGAGCCATGTCAAGGCACACACACTAGAGCCAAAATGTCATGGCAGTTTTCTTATGTTCACGTAGTTGTCCCTCCCTGCACATTAACTGAATGGCATTACGGATGTCTTGCCTATACTGTGTGTTTAGCCATCGTCACCATAGTAGACCATCTATGTAGGAGAAGAGATACCAACCTGAGGATATACACTCCCTTCAACACAGACATACTTGCACTGTGGTCCAAGTATGCCTGGGTTGGTGCTGGCTACTGAGTAATGTGTTAATGCTGCTGCAGATGCAGGCCTGCCCCATACTGTCTGTAAAATGGGGTAGGCCTGTGGTACAAATTCAGCACATGTGTGTCGGATAATGGAAACATTTTGGGGTTTATGTGATGCACAATGTATACAAAGAGAAACGTGCAAGTAGTCTGGACTCGTTGTCTAGCTAAGCTCCTTTAAATGCCATAGGCCAAAGACACCAAGGGCTGACTTAAGAAAAGTGGTGCTGCACATGGTGGCTCTCAACTTTCCTTGGCTTAGCGTAATTTGTGAATTTCACAATGGTAGCCCGAAGGTGGAACTAGGGGCTATTAAATTTGGCCCATAACAATCTGTCCTGCACCTTGATAAAACATACTGCACTCAACCTTTGTCCGCTTGCTATCCACAATCAAATAAGGATGTAGCAAGGCAAATAGGGCATTTACCAACTGATCCACCAATCTGTATCCCCAGGTGATCCCATCCTGTTCCCATGCTGCTCCCAAGCTATCAGGTCAGCCCAAAAGTGCTTCAATTGGTGGTCCAAATATTCTGCACTGGTGGTGGATCACCTTGCCCCACTGCAGATTCAGTGCTTCTGTGGAGTAGCGCTGGATTACACAGCCACCCAAAACTAGCATCATCGGAAGGTAATGCTGCACCAACCAAATGAACCCTCCCAGTTCATCAGCTACCATCTGGGTTGCCCTCCCTTTCCCAGATATTATGCAGTATGTACAAAACTGCAAATGTACCAACCCCAAAAAACAAACTTAACAAACAGCCCATCTAACCTCAATTACCCCAACAAATTATGCTACCCATGGACAAACACCCCACAATTCAATCACAAATACAGGACTAAAACACTACAGAAGACTGAGGAAAAAGACATAAAGCACACAGCAGCAACATGTCACAGCACAAAACTCTCCAACAACACCAATCCTCCACCAGCACCAGCTCCACACACCCTCACACAGTCACATACAAAAAGACTGTGAAGTGAAAGTGAGTGCAGTGTACCATGTATTCAGCCAGGAAGTCCTGTTTCATCACTTCCTGGGCCTGTGCATCATGTTTTCTGATATGGGTGGTTTTTTTTTACGCATGATGGTCATGCATCGATTTTTCCCTATTGAGGTTGACAAGGCCTCAAGACTTGCTAATGACGCATAAGGGCCAGGCATAATTTTTTCACTAGTAAAGTTAGAAATTTTGGCGTTTGCATCAACGTTTTTGACGCATGACAGTCATGTGTGGTATTCCTTCCCATGAATCCTGACAAGGCCTGTGGACTTGAGACTGATGCACAATGGGAATTTGTGTATTTTGTTGGAAAGGTTTACAGTGCAACCAGATTCACATAACATGTCACAGGGGCTATGCATGTATGCAGTAAGTATGGTATGGCTACCTGTGTGTACATGTTCGTACAGATCTTAACGGTAACATTGGTAAATGTTACCATTGTGTTTGTATGTGTATGATGTATGCGATGACTGATATCATTTGCACAAGTGCATGTGTTGCTAGACTTTGTACACATACTTGTTACCACATGTGTGCCAGGAGTGTACATATGTGATCTAACACTTAGGTCCTAATAATGACCCTGGCAGTAAATCCCGCTTACTGCCATGCTGATGGCCAACCAACTTACCGCTGCGTGGGCGGATATCCGCTCACCATGTTATGACACACTGTACGAGGATGGCTGTTCTAGGACACCAGACTGCGCGGGTTTTTGTTTAAGTAGGTTGGATTTATTGATCTTTTAGACAGTATATAGGGAACAGACATGAGATAGTTGTTATGATATGGTAGGTTGTGACGTCTTCTCCTTCTGGATCCTAACTCTCGTCTTCTTCTTCTTTTCTTCCTCCCAGGACCTCGCGGGAAGCGTGTGGAAAGAGAAGAAAATAGATCTGGTAAGTGTGGGAGTGTGGTTTGGCTTTCTTTATTCTCTCTCTTTTCCTTTCCTCTCTGTTTTCCTTTCTCCTGTCTTTTTTTCTTCACTCTCTTATTCTTCCCTGGTTCTCTCTCGGGTTTGTTCTATTTCTTTCCTCGCTGTCTTTTCTTTCTTATCATCCCCTCTTCTCCTGTTGTTCGTGTACTAGAGTCTTCCTTCCTCGCCTATTTTCTCCTTTCGTCTCTTTTGGCTTGGTTTATGTATTGATATGCGTATATGGGTCTCTCCTCTGTCCTTGTCTTTCTCTCTCTCTCTCTTCTTTTCTGCATCTTCTTATGTCTTGGATCTCTCACCACATTCTCTCCCCCTTTTTCCCCAGTGCTCCCCGTGTAGTGCCAATTTCCTCCACCTCCCCGCCTTTTCTTTACCTCCCACCCGCTTCCCCTCGTTCCGCACCCCGTACCTGGAGTGGCCACGCTTCTCCTGAAGCGTGGCGGCTCTTTCGCACAACTCCCCGGGGTCAGCGGTCTTCACCAAGGATTTCCTTTGGCTCCGACTCCGGCGTTGTTCCGCTCCTCCGGAGAGCGGCTTCTTCGTCTTTGGTGTCGGCGTCCTCTTGAGGTGTCCGTTCTTTTGCAGTCGAATACTCCAGTGCCTTCCAGCTCCTATTCCCGGCGCTCTCTTTGGAAAGGAGAGGAAGCCTCCTTTTGACCTTCTTCAAATCCCGCGGTGGTGGCAGGTAACCAATGCTAGCGCCGCCTTCCTGGGTTACTTCCGGTGTGGAAGGGGCAGTGTCAGCACAAGTCCGAGGAGAGTGTGGGTCGGATCGGAGTGACCCATCACACACACACACACACCAATCCGACAGAATACAGCCACAGACCCAAACCTGCCAGCCCAAAGGACAGTGGAAAAGTGGTGGTCCCAACACCCACACCGTTATGCCAACAAAACAACACCCATCACATTATGACCCACGAATCACCATGGCGGATATTCAACGGCGCTAAACCATTGGCGGTACATACCACCGTGCTCACAATGGACACCCACAGACAAAACAACACCACATTGGACAATACAAATAACACACACCTGACACCCATGCACACACCTCACCCACACCACCATAAAACACACACCCACATTACCCACAACCCTTTACGATTACAAATCATTGGCACAAGACTGACACCATAGCCACTGCCACAACTACATATACACACCACATACACCCATGCATCCCTCACGCACCCCACTTCACACACCACAACACATTACCAAACACATCCTAACCAACACACATCACAGAACACCCATGGTACCACAAAGGCACCCCTGTTTCACTGAGGAGGAGTTAAGGGTCATGGTGGAGGAAATTGTCAGGGTAGAGCCACAGCTATTTGGAGCACAGGTGCAGCAGATATCAATACCCAGGAAGATGGAGCTATGGTGGGGAATCGTGGACAGGGTCAACGCCGTGGGACAGCACCCCAGAACAAGTGACCACATCAGGAAGAGGTGGAACGACCTACAGGGGAAGGTACATTCCATAGAAGCAAGACACCAGCTCGCTATCCAGAGGACTGGTGGTGGACCCCCACCTCCCCCCTACAACTCACATCATGGGAGGAGCAAGTCTTGGCAATACTGCATCCTGAGGGCCTGGCCAGAGTCGGAGGAGGACTGGACTTTGGTAGTTCAACTTTCAACAATTATCACCCCCCTACCTGCATGCCATACACATACCCTTACCCTCACTCTCATTACTCCACTACATCCCACACATTCCACCAGCACATCTCTCTAATCCCAATGCCAAGCCCTGCATTCTGTACCAATGCATGGACACCCCTCACAGCCCTGCATGGAGACTCATCACTAAAACATGCACAGTATAGAGAACTAACAATCCCACCATACACTAACATAAACAAGTAAAGATGGCAGGGCAACACTAACCATAGAGGGGAAGCCAGGGATGTCTAATATGTCATACACATGAAGCATAATACATCATTTACATCCCCACAGGTACCCCAGCCAATGTCACCAGAAAGGAGGTGCCAGCACTATCCAGTCCCCCAAATGAAGAGGCCCACAGTGATGACAGTAACTCTGGTCTTCAGGATCTGGATGATCTACCTGGACCATCAGGGACCACTGGACAGCCGGTTACCCAGGACCAGTCACAGACCACCACAGAGCCTCCCCCATTAGGAAACAACACCACAGCACCCACCAACTGTACCCAAACTTCTGTCCCCAGGATATGTCAATCAGCAGTGTGCCCACATGTACAGGGACCCCAGGCCACACCTCACCCCGAAGATAATCAGGGACCTGGGGTCAATGGGCACATGGTTCAGGGGACAGAGGCACAGGCCAACAGGGACACTGGGAGGACTGCAGTGCGCTAGGGGGAGAACAGGACCATTGAACCAACTCTCCAGGATGTGCTCTCTGAGATTGTGCCCTCCTTGCATAAGCCAGTCTACACCGGTTCAGGGACCCCTTATCCCCTGCTCTGGAGCAAAACTGGACAAAGGAAAGGGGAGTGACCACTCCCCTGTCCATCACCACCCCAGGGGTGGTGCCCAGAGCTCCTCCAGTGTGTCCCAGACTTCAGCCATCTTGCTTTGCAAGATTTGGGGGCACTCTGCAGGGCTCTGAGTGGCCAGTGCCAGCAGGTGACGTCAGTGACCCCTCCTGATACGTCCATACCTGATAAGGTAGCCTATCCCCCTCTCACGGCTATTTAGGGTCTCTCCTTTGGGTTCTCTTCAGATTCTGCATGCAAGTTTCCTTCAGGAATCCTATGCAACTACTACTTCATCCTCTGACCTCAGATCAACCACAGCCTGCTCCAGGAACTGCTGTAACAGCAACAAAGTATCCACAAGGGATACTTTTCTTCTGCAACTTCAGCTCCAACCAGCAACTGCAACAGTTTCCATGATGTGCACACTCTGAGGACTCCCTGTCTTCATCCTGCACCAGAAGGACCAAAGAAATTTCCCATGGGGTGATGGAGTCACTCCCCTGCTCATGCAGGCACCATCCTAGACAACGACCTGTACCCTTGGACTCCTCTCACAGCAAAGGGCGTGCTCCTACGGACACAGAGGGTGGACCCCATCGACATAGACTATCCTGAGGTCCAGCAGACGCAATTTGGAGGAGGTAAGACCTTGCCTTCCCTGAGAATGATGGTACACTATTTACAAAATTCCTTCATGCACAGCATGGCCCAGGTCCCCAGCACTCCATCCTGTGATTCTCAACTCGCTGAGTTGTTCGCTGAAGGCATGGGACCTTCCTTTGTTGTGCTGCACCAACTGCATTTTGCACCTCATTTGTCCCCATATCCTGGGACTCCCTTGGGTGCTGTCTGGCATCCTGAAGGTTCTCTAAAGTTCTGAGAGCACCCTATTCCTCCTCACACAGAATTGAGGCCCCCAGGTCCCTCCTGGGTCCAGCCCGCTACATTTTGACACAAAACACATACTTGTCATAACTTGTTGGTGACTTCCAACACAAAATCACATCTGCATCCATCTTCATGTCATGGGACATCTTTTGCATCATGCAAGAACCCACTGACACCTTCCTACGGTGCATTCCTGCAGTCTTTGACTAACTGGGGACTCTTCTTTTGCACCCTCTTCTGGGTTGGCGTGGGCTTCTGTCCTTCCTGGAACTCCTTTCGACTTCTGGACTTGGTCGCCTTCTTTTGTAGGTCTTCAGGACCAGGAATCCAGCAGTTGTTGTTTGCAGACTTGGTTGGTTACTGCAATAATCTATATCACGAGGTGTAGTGTGTCCTAAGGAAACTCGCAGTACTTTACTCCTGCTTTTCTGGGTTCTGGGGTAGGGTAATTTACTTACCTTTACTGTATTCTTACTCTCCCAGCGATTCTGCACACACACACTACACTTGTCTAGGGGAGAATTTATGATTCGCATTCCACTTTCTTAGTATGTGGTTTGTGTTGCCCCTAGACCTATTTTCTCCCATTGCACTCTACAGCATTTCCTATTGTTTGCACTGTTCTATGACTAATTACTTGTCTAATTTTGGTGTCTAGTGTATATATTGTGTATAATACTTACCTCCAGAAGGAGTATTGTCTCTAAGATATTTTTGGTACTGTGTCACCCGATTAAATACCTTTATTTTTGGTAAAACTGAGTATTGTCTTTAATCGTGTATAATTACTGTGTAACTATAAGTGGTATTGCATGAACTTTGCATGCCTCCTAGTTCAGCCTAAGCTGCTCTGCTATAGAAACCTCTATCAACCTAAGCTGCTATAACACTACTACTTCACTAATAACGGATATCTGGACCTGTTATAAGGTGTAAGTACCCAAGGTACCCACTACAAACCATGCCAGCCTCCTACAGTCACCCACTCGAGAGACTATGGCCTTGCACTCCCCCGGACTAAGCACAGGGTATGTTGTCCCTGCCAGATCCAGTGAGAAAGACACCTACTTGAGAGACTGTGGATTTGCACTCCCCAGGACCAAGAACAGGGCATGTTGCCCCCTCCAGAACCAGTGAGGTATTCACCCACTTAAGAGACTGTGGCCTTGCACTCCCCAGGACCAAGCACAGGGCATGTTGCCCCCTCCGGAACCAGTGGGAAGAAAACCCACTTGAGAGACTGTGGCCTCACACTCCCCAGGACAAAGGAATGGGCATGTTGCCCCATCCAGAACCAGTGGCCTTGTTTCTGCATCCGGCAGAGGTGCCCTACACTCTCACTGAGGTGCCTGGCTTTTGCCAATTGATGCCCCTGCAGTGTTCTCTCCGTATTGGTGCAGGGATCGAGTGGGGCCTTGGACTTTGCCCTGTGGCCATGTGGCCCCTGGGAACTGTGGATGGGGCAGTGTCTCTTTTTTTTACATTTGTGAATAAGTGTTGCATTGCCACATCAACTTATTATTTTTGATGTTGATCTTATTACAATCACTTTAGTCAATTCCTGTTGTTTTTGCATCATTCAACCAATTATCGGGGACAAATTGTTTTCTTGTGCAGCTGGTTGTGTCATAGTATGGCATGTGTGTGGGGTGTGTGTTGTGCGTGTGTGTGGCACTGTCGTTTTCCTCCCCCTCTCCCTTGTGTGATAGGGTGCTGTACTCACCGTCGTTGTCTTCGCCGGCAGTTGGTGTTCGTGGTGGAGCATGACATAGAAGATCAACGGAAAGACTTGCAGTTCGGGTTCCATGGCAGCGTGGTTCTTCCCTGTGTCTCCAATGGAGATTCCTTTGAATTCTATCCTCTGTTTCCGCCAGGCTTTTGATGGTGTTGGTACCGCCCCGGAAAAGGTGGTGGTTTGCTATGTCATTGCATGGTGGGCAGAACTTTGTCTTCCACCTGGCTGTAGGCTGTTACTGCCATGGTGGCTATTGTTTCCACCCTGATGGTCAGTGTGGTACATTGGCTGTCTTTCGGAGATATCACCGACATGGTCATAATTTGGCAGAAGCTACTGCCAGCCTATTGGTGGTATTACCACCACTTTATCACCAACCGCCAGGGTCCTAATGAGGGCCTTAATGTGGGTCTACCACACTGTAATGCCTGATTTATAAATGCACACATAACTACAACACAGTAGATATGATGGGCTATGTCCAATACATGGTAAAGAATGTGACACTCATGACAAATCGTACTCTGAGGATGCAGTGGACAATGGCTGGATTGATTTCACATTACACCTGGCAATGTGAGTGCATGTGCGTCCACACTGAGGTTTATTGTTAGGTTCAGGTTTCTTGATGCTCTGCTACATGTGTGACATATAGTTCCCCATGCAGCTTTGATGCAGGATATGGTGTACTCACATGTGTCAATGAAGGTTGGTATGTGCGGTGTGGCTTGGAATACATGTGTAGTGTCCTATGTGTAGTGTCATGTGTGCAAAATCTACCACAGCGGTGTGTTCATGGGATATGAAAACTAATGTATCTACCTTCCTGCATGGAGGCATGTTGAACTTTCTTAAATAGCTACATTGTCATTTCAGTCCCGCCTATTTAAGTATGTTACTGATGACGTGATACAAATGCATTTTTATTAGTGGAAAGTTGACTTTTGAGCAGGCTCCAACACACAATACCAGAACTGTGCCATTTAAGTAGTACATGTGTGCTGAGATGTCAGACATATGTGTGCTTGACACAAACTAGTTACTAACAATCTACCACAACATGTTTGTTATGACTGTCACATACAATTGCACACAACTGTGTAGCAGTGTTGAGGTCAGGAATTGATGGCAGCCTAGTGATCCTTTGTACTGTGTGACTATTTATTCCCACAAAGACACATGGTTGCATGTTTTGGACCAGCTTTACAGTGCTACACTCTGCTCAGTCCACTGTGCACATGCCCCTGACTCTGTCAAGAGTCCATGTAGCCTCAGCATTGGGATTAGGGGGTGTAGGGTGGGGATCTAGCTTCCTCATGGTAGCCCTTCAGCACAGCAATGTGCAGACCCAGCAGACTGAGAAGTATATTTGTGATCAAATGACCTGGGATTTTCCCTTTCCTTTGGGGTACTTGATGCCAGCCACGCCTTATCATGTATAGAGAACTGGCTATTTGTACATGTAGGACATGTCTCATCATTTGGCATGGTCTGACAGACATGGTAGTACATTACTAGTAATTTCCATTTTCAGCTTGGTGAGAGCCAGTAGCTCTAGTGTAACTTGTAATTATTGTACAACCCGGGGAATAGATGATGTCATCTGTTACTGCCTTCTCTCAGAATATTATGCAATGGGCAACTTCAAAGTTGTTGTTGTAGAAAACATGAGTGGGTTTTTTACTGACCTAGCCTCCTCTCTGAACATATGTTGGGTGATCAAAATGGTGACATTGCTGTGTTGCACAGTCAGTTTTGGTGTATGTGTATACCCTCTCCATCATTTATGGCATATCTTGTTTGGTATAGATTAGGTCCTACATTGCTGGCATTCTTTAGGCTGCTTATACTTTTTATACATCTTCTACTGCAACATTGTCTGGTCATACATGGACAGATTACTGGATGTGACTTGTGTTAGTTGGAGAAGTACACATCTTCTACCTTTGGCTACATTATAGTTGCCCTCCCAATTCCGGGCTTTGCAATATTAAATGACTTACACTCACACATGACAGTACACCTGCCAGAGCACTTGTGTAATCTCTGATTAACCTCCCCATGTCGTATCTTCAAGTATCTATGGGATTTTCCCAGCAGTCCTTTCACATCCTTTGGTGTACATGGGTTTGCACTAAATTCAGCATTCCACAACCTATGTCCCTGTGACCATGATTGTATCTTGTTAATGAGTAAAATCATCTCATCTCTTGTAGGAAAATACCCTCTTGCTTCCATGGTTATCCCATTTTCTGACTGTTGTAAGTGTGTTTGACTGTGTTCACTGGGATCCTGCTAACCAGGAACCCAGTGATTATGCTCTCTCCTTTCAAAGTTGGTTACTTGAACCACTTACACCCCACATTTGGCATACTGATGTTCCCATATAATTCCCTAGTACATGGTACCCAGGGCATGGGGGTACCAGGGGATCCCCATGGGCTGCAGCATGTATTATGCCTCCTATGGGAAGCCCATGCAAAGTGTATCTGCAGGCCTGCCATTGCAGCCAGCGTGAAAGGGTACATGCACCCTTTTTTACTACAGGTCACTGCACCAGGTCATTGTAAGTCACCCCTAAGGTAGGCCCCCCAAGCCCAGAGGGCTTGGTGCTCGTAGCTGTGTGTGAAGGTACCCCTGCACTAGCAGAGGTGCCCCCACAAACTCCAGTCCATTTCCCTGGATTTTGTTAGTGCAGGGACACCATTTTATGCGTGTACTGGACATAGGTCACTACTAAGGTCGAGCTACATAATGGTAACTCTGAACGTAGGCATGTTTGGTATCAAACATGTCAGAATCATACCCCAATACTGGTGCTAATATTGAAAGTATGATTCCATGCACTCTGGGGCTCCTTAGAAGACACCCAGCATTGCTCCTATCAGCCTTCTGGGGTTTTCCGGGCTGCACAAGCTGCTGTCACCCTTCAGACAGGCTTCTACACTCCTGCTGCTTGACCAGCTCAAACCAAGGTGGGCAGAACAAAAAAATAGGTGTTACATGCCTTGGGAGGGGTAGCTTCTCTAAGCCACTGGCATGCTTTGAAGGATGCGTTTGCTGCATTCCATGCATAAACCAGAGTGACCACTCCCCTAGCTCCTCCAGAGGATCCCTGGGTTCTGCCATCTTGAATCCAAGGTTTGCAGGGACATCTGGGAGCATCTGAGTGGCCAGGTCAGGCAGGTGATGACAGAGCCCCCTCCTGATAGGTGGTCACCTGGCTAGGTGACCAATCCCACTTTCAGGGCTATTTAGGGTCTCTCTTGTGGTCGGATCCTCAGATTCGGTTTGCAAGATTCCAGAAGGACTCCTCTGCCTTCTAGCCATTGGAACCACCACTGAACCCTCCAGTGTCTGACAATCTGCATTCATGATGAAGACCCTGCTTGCAACATTGTTTCCATAGCTCCTTCCAGCTTCTGCAACATTTCCTCAGCTGTGCATCCTCTGAGTGCGACAAGTCTTCAGTCTGCATGAGAAGGAAGATGGAATCTCCCATAGAGAGGTACCAACTACAACGACGACCAGTTGCATTGATCTCCTCTCATCCTGAGCTGCTTGGCACCTGCATCACGGGTGGTGGTCCTGAGTATTCCTCTTGGTCCTCTCTGCCAGCTGTCCAACTTTGGTGGAAGTAATCCCTTGCCTTCTCATGCAGAACAGTACCGCCATGAACCCCGTCTTCTGCAGCTACTAAGGCTTGTTGACAACTCCTCCACTGGATCTTCAGGCTCTGTGTAGCCCAAATCCTACGAATCCTTCCTGTGACTCCAAGCTCTCTGCATGCTTCTCCTGCAGTGTGGGACCCTTCTTCAGTTGTTCTGCATGGGCTCCTCTGCGAATCCTGGTCCCTCTTCCAGTGGGTCTCCTGTGGGGGCTGCCTCTTCTTCTGAGAACTCTCTGCCTTGCTGAGGGTCCTCCTAGGACTCCCCCTATGGGTTGAGTCCTCCTGTACCTTGCTGGTCCCCGGCAGCTCTACTTTTGCTTCACCGTGACTTCTGCATTTGCCAAGGCCTGTTGGTGGCTTTTCCACACCACTGACTGACTGCATGGGACATTGACTGCATCACCCAGGAACTCTTCACCTCTTCCCGGGCTGCATTCCTGACCGTCTTCATCCTACTATCAACCAGCTCTTGCAACCACAACTGGGTGGGTAGTAGCTCCTGCTCCCCCTGGACTCTTCTGTGACTTCTGGACTTGATCCCCTTCTTCCACGGGACTTCCTCTTCAGGAATCCACTGCTGATTTCTTGCAGTCTTGTTTGGGTATTGCATTTTCATCTTTTTCTTCCTTGTGGGTGGCTTGGGGAAAATCCAGCAACTTACTCCTTTCTTCCTGGTCACTAGGGAGCACTGTGGTACTTACGTTTGGGGTTTCCTAGTACCCTCAACTCCCCTCTACACATTCCACTTACCTAGGTGGGGGTCCTGCATTTAGATTCAATTTTTTTAGTATATTGTTTGGGCTCCCCCTAGGGTCACTATTGCCTTTTTGCTATTCCACTGTTTTTTTAAATCACTTTTTATGCCTATTGAGAATTAATAGTGTAGATATCTAGTGTGTTACTTATCTCCCATTGAAGGGTTGCCTCTCTAGTACTTTTTTGTAATTGTGTTACTAAAATAAAGTACCTTTATTTTTCTAACACTGAGTGTTTTCTTTCATGTGTTTAAGTGCTGTGACATACAGTGTATGAGCTTTGCATGTCTCCTAGATAAGCATTGGCTGCTCATCTACAGCTACACTATTAGGGGATAACTGGACCCAGTAAAAGGTTTAAGTACCTTAGGTACCCACCACACACCAGGCCAGCTTCCTACAGTGCTGTATTATGTTTTGGCCACATACAACATATCTGTCTCCTGTTTCTGACATACATTTTAGGATGGATCTGTGACATGTTTGGACATTGCTAGACATACTTGCACATCCCACACCTGAGTGGCATGTTGGAGACCTAGATATGTCAGGGAATGTTGTCACTGTTGTTAACTTTCTCTTAGTCAGGCATGGGATTGTCAGTGAGAGGTGTGTTTACATATGTGGTGTGGTATGGTATCATACAGACTACACTGGGTAACCTTGCTGACACATATCAAACAGTGTAGGTAATTGCAAACCCTTTCCTACCTAGGCTATGCACCTATGCAATAGTCTTAACATGTATATCCAGAATAGCTGCACACATGGATCAGCACCCATTGCTGCTTCACTTGTCTAGTATCCCTTAGCGCACTCCGCAGCCAACATGTATGTTATATATGAGGTACAGCACACCATGTGGTAGAGCTGGGCCCAATGAAGTTTCCTGAATGTAACACCACTGATATACAGTACAGGCTTAGGCTCAAACTTCAGTTCCTAACCCTGAACAGTCAATGAAGGTCCCTTGATACCAATGGTCTCCCCGTTTGTCAATGTGCTCAATGCTGGCATAGCAGCTATCCACCTGAGATGTGACACAGTTCAGTACCTATGTTTCTAATGCACCATTTGGAAATAGGCCCTACCATATGTACGTCCCCCTTGCATACATCTTTCCAGGCAGCGAATGATGTGGATGATGTTGTGAAAGGGGTAGGGATTTGCACAATGGCCACTTAACGCAACATATTTTTTGTGGTGCATGGATCTAGGTCTTTGAGAGCCATATGGCCGTGAGTTATGTGACACTGATATGTGGCATAGAGGTGCTATACCCTCTTACACCACATCCTATGTTCCAACCATCTTTGTTACTGCTGTGTTTCTTTCCTGCTCTCTGAGGTTTAAGCAACATTTCAATGGTATATGTAGTGGAGAATGAGTAGACCATGAACATTCTGGTGCAAAATGATTTATTGGTGATAATTACAAAGTGATATTACTTGTACAGTGTCTAGGTGTAGAAGCTCTATACAATTTGTCTCCCGCGAACTCCAGCAGCAGTGTTTTGTTGTTGCCCCTCCACATGTACTGCACTATTGTCATCCTTCTCCTCATTGGAGATATCTACCAGTTCATCCCAAGGAACATTGGTCCGTATACATATGTTATGCAAGATTGCATGTACACACATCATCTTGCATACCAGTGGTGGTGCATAAAAGAGGCTTCCTCCTGTCAGGGACAGGCACCTGAACTTTGACTTCAGATGCCCATATGTCCTCTCTACTGTAGGAAAGTACCATCTTGCCTGGCATGTTACCCCCATGTTTCACTGTATATATGTTGTTTTAGTTGTATGTGTCACTGGGACCCTGCTAGCCAGGGCCCCAGTGCTCATAAGTGTGCCTGAATGTGTTACCTGTGTTATGACTAACTGTCTCACTGAGGCTCTGCTAACCAGAACCTCAGTGGTTATGCTCTCTCATTTCTTTCCAAATTGTCACTAACAGGCTAGTGACCAATTTTACTACTTTACATTGGCATACTGGAACACCCTTATAATTCCCTAGTATATGGTACTGAGGTACCCAGGGTATTGGGGTTCCAGGAGATCCCTATGGGCTGCAGCATTTCTTTTGCCACCCATAGGGAGCTCTGACAATTCTTACACAGGCCTGCCATTGCAGCCTGAGTGAAATAACGTCCAAGTTATTTCGCAGCCATTTACCACTGCACTTAAGTAACTTATAAGTCACCTATATGTCTAACCTTTACCTGGTAAAGGTTGGGTGCTAAGTTACTTAGTGTGTGGGAACCCTGGCACTAGCCAAGGTGTTCCCACATTGTTCAGGGCAAATTCCCCAGACTTTGTGAGTGCGGGGACACCATTACACGCGTGCACTATACATATGTCACGACATATGTATAGCGTCACAATGGTAACTCCGAACATGGCCATGTAACATGTCTAAGAACATGGAATTGTCACCCCAATGCCATTCTGGCATTGGGGAGACAATTCCATGATCCCCCGAGTCTCTAGCACAGACCCGGGTACTGCCAAACTACCTTTCCCGGGGTTTCACTGCAGCTGCTGCCAACCCCTCAGACAGGTTTCTGCCCTCCTGGGGTCCAGCCAGGCTTGGCCCAGGAAGGCAGAACAAAGGACTTCCTCAGAGAGGGGGTGTTACACTCTCTCCCTTTGGAAAAAGGTGTTAGGGCTGGGGAGGAGTAGCCTCCCCCAGCCTCTGGAAATGCTTTCATGGGCACAGATGGTTCCCATTTCTGCATAAGCCAGTCCACACCGGTTCAGGGATCCCCCAGCCCTGCTCTGGCGCGAAACTGGACAAAGGAAAGGGGAGTGACCACTCCCCTGACCTGCACCTCCCCTGGGAGGTGCCCAGAGCTCCTCCAGTGTGCTCCAGACCGCTGCCATCTTGGAAACAGAGGTGCTGCTGGCACACTGGACTGCTCTGAGTGGCCAGTGCCAGCAGGTGACATCAGAGACTCCTTCTGATAGGCTCCTCCAGGTGTTGCTAGCCTATCATCTCTCCTAAGTAGCCAAACCTCCTTTTCTGGCTATTTAGGGTCTCTGCTTTGGGGAATTCTTAAGATAACGAATGCAAGAGCTCATCAGAGTTCCTCTGCATCTCTCTCTTCACCTTCTGCCAAGGAATCGACCGCTGACTGGTCTGGAAGCCTGCAAAACTGCAACAAAGTAGCAAAGACGACTACTGCGACCTTGTAACGCTGATCCGGCCGCCTTCTCGGCTGTTTTCCTGGTGGTGCATGCTGTGGGGGTAGTCTGCCTCCTCTCTGCACTAGAAGCTCCGAAGAAATCTCCTGTGGGTCGACGGAATCTTGCCCCTGCAACTGCAGGCACCAAAAGACTGCATCACCGGTCCTTTGGGTCTCCTCTCAGCACGACGAGCGAGGTCCCTTGAACTCAGCAACTCTGTCCAAGTGACTCCCACAGTCCAGTGACTCTTCAGTCCAAGTTTGGTGGAGGTAAGTCCTTGCCTCCCCACGCTAGACTGCATTGCTGGGTACCGCGTGATTTGCAGCTGCTCCGGCTCCTGTGTACTCTTCCAGGATTTCCTTTGTGCACAGCCAAGCCTGGGTCCCAACACTCTAACCTGCAGTGCACGACCTCCTGAGTTGTCCTCCGGCGTCGTGGGACCTTCTTTTGTGACTTCGGGTGAGCTCCGGTTCACTCCACTTTGTAGTGCCTGTTCCGGCACTTCTGTGGGTGCTGCTTGCTTCTGAGTGGGCTTTTTGTCTTGCTGGATGCCCCCTCTGTCTCCTCAGGCAATTGGCGACATCCTGGTCCCTCCTGGGCCACAGCAGCATCCAAAAACCCTAACTGCAACCCTTGCAGCTAGCACGGCTTGTTTGCGGTCTTTCTGCACGGAAACACCTCTGCAAGCTTCTTCACGACGTGAGACATCCATCCTCCAAAGGGGAAGTTTCTAGCCCTTGTCGTACTTGCAGATTCCACAGCTTCTACCATCCAGTGGCAGCTTCTTTGCACCCACAGCTGGCATTTCCTGGGCATCTGCCCACTCCAGACTTGATCGTGACTCTTGGACTTGGTCCCCTTGTTCCACAGGTACTCTCGTCAGGAAATCCATCGTTGTTGCATTGCTAGTGTTAGTCTTCCTTGCAGAATTCCCCTATCACGACTTCTGTGCTCTCTGGGGAACTTAGGTGCACTTTGCACCCACTTTTCAGGGTCTTGGGGTGGGCTATCTTTCTAACCCTCACTGTTTCCTCACAGTCCCAGCGACCCTCTACAAGGTCACATAGGTTTGGGGTCCATTCGTGGTTTGCATTCCACTTCTAGAGTATATGGTTTGTGTTGCCCCTGTACCTATGTGCTCTCAATGCAACCTATTGTGACTATACATTGCTTGCACTGTTTTCTATTGCTATTACTGCATATTATTGGTATTGTGTACATATATCTTGTGTATATTTGCAATCCTCATACTGAGGATACTCACTGAGATACTTTTGGCATATTGTCATAAAAATAAAGTACCTCTATTTTTAGTATATCTGTGTATTGTGTTTTCCTATGATATTGTGCATATGACACCAGTGGTATAGTAGGAGCTTCACACGTCTCCTAGTTCAGCCTAAGCTGCTCTGCTAACCTACCTTTTCTATCAGCCTAAGCTGCTAGACACCCCTCTACACTAATAAGGGATACCTGGACCTGGTGCAAGGTGTAAGTACCCCTTGGTACCCACTACAAGCCAGGCCAGCCTCCTACACACGGAAAGGTGTTTTTGGGCATTGGAGGAATATGAACATGAAAGTGTTAATCTTTCAATCTAGCCACATACTCCATCACTCTAACTCCAGGAACACTTGCCTGTTCTACAACAACAAGGCTTCCCATCACTGACTGCTGAAACTGAAGAAATGTTATCTTTGACTCTGGAGAACAATCCTTGAATACAACAAAAGCATCAAAGGTTGCTAAGTGGAATAAATGGATAGTCAACTTTTTATAAAAAATTTAAGCCTTAGGAACAGCAGTGTAAGGTTCTAACCTCTGAACTACTCTATCTACACCACCCATGTGCTTATGTAGTGTAAAATGCAAGCATATTTGCATACTTCAGCAACCTGACCCAAATAGTCACAGGTGAAGTACTGTTATCATGGATGTTATTCAGCATATATGCATCTTTCTTGTATGCAAATTTCACAGGTAGACGTTCATCACTATGCAAGGCACTGCACTGTCCTCTCTCAATTTCTTTTTTACAAACAAGCTCTTTTGGGAAACCTTTATGGTTAGAAGGGATTGAGCCACAAGCAACAGTGTTCACTTTGACCAATTTCCTTAACAATTGCATACCATTTCAGAAGTTATCTACGTATAACTGGCTACCTTTGTTAAAAGATCCTCTACCAAGTTCCCACATGATTTTCTCACTAACTTCGAAAGTGGGTGGACAACCAGGTGGGTCAGTACAGGAATCTCCACCAGTGTACACCCTAAAATTATAGACATATCCAGTCCAACTCTCAGACACCATATACATCTTAATTCCATAATGTGCTCTCTTGCTGGGATTGTACTGCCTAAACACCAAACAGCCGTTGAACAAGATAAAAGACTTATCCACAGCTATTTCTTTCCCTGGAACATAGATCTCTGAAAACTGATCTACAAAGTCATCAAGGGCAGGAAGAATATTAAAACAATGCTCACAGTCAGGGTTATTTCATGGCAAAGCTGCAGCATCAACAAAATGCAGCATCAAAGGAGAGCAAATACTAATCACTGCTCGTGGTTGCAGGAAATATAGCCATTGACATCAAGGGGCTAGTAAACCAATATGAAGACAACAGTGGTTTCCTTGTCAAGCCCGTCAAAAAAGTTAAAACCAAGAACTTCTTCAACACATTCAGATTTATAGGAGTCCACCAGCAAGCTCTAGAGTGGGGCTTAATTCCGGCACTGTTGTCACTCAAATACTGTTCAGCATACTAATTAGTCTAGTCAAAAATCTCATCCAAAAATACATTGTCCATGAACAATCTGAAAGAAATTCATAGGCAAAACATTTTTAGTATTCACTTTATACCCGCAAAACAAGTAAAGGCAGGCAACGCCGGCTGCAACATGTTTGGAGCTACCCAGATTTCAGTACTTCCAATGGGAAGCCCTTCATCCCCAGACTACAAACCAGATGCTTCTTGCTGCACCATCGGCACATCAGTGTCCTCCTCTAAAACAGGCACTTCCCCTTCACATAGAGTGGCTTCCTCATCAGATGATTCCCCTCGGATATAAAATTAATTGCTGGAATCTTGCACTGCCTCCTCTGTCTCAGATGCAGAGTGAGTGTGATATTCATGGTAAGAGGAAGATTGGAAACACATACCAACTACCTGCTTCCAATAAAAGTATCTTGACAAATAAGTCAACAATAACCAACACCATGTAAAATAAGTAATAAACAAAGTGTGCCTTTATCACAATGACTTATATACTCAGAAACGATACCACTCACTTGACAGAGACAGCTAGACTCACCAGCACCTACACGCAACAAGCATCAATGATGTCCCACAAGAAAGAAAAAAACAAAAGAAAATTACACACAAGACAACATAATACACATCATGCACAAATCCAAGGAGAATTTCACACCCAATAAAGCAAAATATGCTGCTATTATTACACCATTCACAAAAAACACATTCAACCCCCGAGGGGACAAATAGGCTGAAAAAATGGCTGATCTACCCCTGGGGGGGAGGGTCGGAACATGGAAGAAACATTGACCCCCAGGGAGAGACCCTTGCCTAAGGAGTCACTCCCTTACTTTATCCTAACTAAAATATCCCTGGTGGGCCCTTGGTTTCAACGCCCCAGGGGGAGGCAGATTGGCAAAAGAAATAGCAGATCTACCCCCAGAGGGGTCCAAAACATGAAGAAACATTGCTCCCCTTGGGAACGACCATTGCCTTAGAGGTTGCTCCCCAACAAACACAAAAAATAATCTCCCTGGTGGCCTTATGGATTTATTCCTGTTCCACGATCATGGGGCTCAGTTTGGACCCAGCTATATACAAATTAGTCTTGATCAGTCCAGCCCGAACGGCCAAGCCATGTCCTTTCTGGGGTGGGGTGATGGGCCCTAAAAAATATAGATTAAACACAGATCTCTGTGATTGGAGGTGAATGTTTGCATTGTTCAACATTCCATCCAACATCTGTTCTTTCTGCTTTTGTTGCCTGAAGCGCCAAGCGTATGCCAAGATGTGAGTCCTGTGCTCACTGCACTACTGGATTCAAGCTAGTATGGCTGAAGAGGGGTGATAGCCTGAAACCGGTCCGAGGATGCTTGTTTCCGGTCCAGGAAGGACCTGGTCCAGCAGTTCGGGCTGGACTGTTCTCACGGGGAGCAGGATCAAGACTGATTTGCATATGGCTGGGGCCAAACTGGGGTGGCATGGTGGGCAAAAAAAGAATGGATCAAACCCAGATTTTTAATGACTGGGACTGAATGTTTGCATTGTTCAACATTCTGTCCATCATCTGTTCTTTTTGCATTGGAACAGAATTAGTAGCTACACACAAGTGAAATTTCACTGTCATATGATCATCAATTACAGTATTATGTGCATTATGAACCATTGTGTATCCAATGTCTTGCAGCCTGCTAGGCCTTGAGAAGGTTCAGGACTCCGGTATACCCACCACTATGTTGGCCTCAATGTCTGTCACATGTACCCTACAAATCTGAATTTGCACGTTTGCATTCAGGACATCTCAAAGAAGGTCAGGACTGGAATTTCCATCTGTACAAATCTGACTACAGGGGTTAAACAATGAAAATCACACAAAAGCCTAATCAGTCAATCTCTCCCTTTCTCGGTTCTAGGTTGTCCCTCATGTAAACAAAGAAACATGAAATTCACAAACTATATTTTAATCACATGTCCTGTGCATTCTTCACAGGTCCAACCACCCTGACCAGTGCACTACCATCTGACAGCCAAGAGATCTCTGTTCCATGCCAGGAGCAAGCCTTCAGTGAGGGTCTCAATGCTGCAAAACCGGTTGTTGAGAAGCAAGCTGGCCCATCTGGTCTGCCTGGCCACACGGCTCCAGTAAGTTAAACCCAGCCCACAGCTGCACCTCCCACCACAGCTGCAAGAAGACCTCAGCACAAGGAATCCTCCACTTCCTGTGTACCGAAAGTCACCACACCTATCGAATGCCCGCCAGTCCTGGCTCATGTTGAGGCACCAGCAACTCAGCCAACATTTCTGCCAGGATCCAGTAATTTTGGGCACACTTCAAGGACACAGGCTACTGGGGGCAGGGGCCATGGGAGGAAATCTGTGCCCCAGCCGAAAGAGGCAACTGGGTTTTTGTAAGCCGGACCACCCTCAACCAAGTCTTGGGATCAGTCCAACAGTCCCAAGACATGATGGGCCAGGTCCTAACCAAGCTCGGGACATTAAGCAGGTACCCGTGTCAGAACAATGAGGAGATGAAAAACATAAATTCTATTTTGGGCTCCATGACTGGAGTGATGTACGACATCTATCAGATCATGTGCAAGGCTTTTCCTGATCCATCTGTCCCTGTCTGTGTCCCCTCAGCATCTGGGCAAACCTCAACTCTGCCAGCCACAGATAGGGAGGCCCTGCCACAGGAGGAGCCTGCTTCTACCACCCCAGTCCCTGCACCTGTGTCTCCCTTCTCCCCGAAGGGGATGGTTATCTGGACCAGCAGCAGAGGATGGCAAGACCAACACCACCACCTCCAAGAGACACCAACCTAATCTCTTCCTTGTGTATGCACCATTCACCCTGTGGACTGTTACATGGACACATGCACTCGTTCTGAGGACTATAGTATTTTGCACATTGGAATTCAAACTATATCGGGGTCTACTACTATGTTTCCATCCACAATGATAAACTCTTTTTTTATTCAATTCATAATATTCCCCTCACTTGTTTTGTTTCACAATAAATGTAATGGACATTGAGTACAAGACTTGTTTGATTATTTGTGGCATTTCTTTTGTCATGTCCAGCTTCCAAAATCATGTTGCGAACATTATACAGTAGAACAATCATGTCAGAAAAGAAAGTTACAAGAACAAAGAGGAGAAGCGTCAACAAATGTATTCAAAGCTAGCAAACTATTCTGAGAATGTATGTGTAACATACCAATTTTGAAAACAAGTCCATGTAGAAATAGAGCCTGGGCAACAAAACCCAGTCCAAACCACAATATCTGTGCCATTAAGGGCTATACGCTCCACTAACTTAATATCATGGAGAGAAGGGAATATGACATGAGAACAGATTAAATAGGCAAGCTATCACTGATGCATGACCACAGTTGAAGCCATATATCATGCCCTCACAACAGGAATCCTATACCAATAACATCAAGAATCTACATCATAGCAGTGACAACCGTTGAGGACAGATAACCAGTGCAGAACACTATGGCAATACATGGTGTAATGACACATTTATTATTCAGTGGTGTGGTAACAAAAAGTTATATCACCAATGATAAAACACATCGACAGCTACCTCCACTATCCACAAAATTGAAGATGTAGCTAATGTGAAGGGATTACAGTATGCTAGGGCTTCTCATACATATGTGATTTGAGCAACTCAAGTGGATCATATTGTCTTGATGGCAACATCACACAGGAAACAGGTCAGATACAATCTTCAGAAATTCCATGTCATCAGAGTACACGTTGTCAATGCAAAAGGTTTGTCCATCCCAAGTGGGCGTCTCAGCCCGGATCAATACATGTTCACTTTGTACTTCCAAATAGCAAAATATCACAGCAAATGTCACAACGTTCAAATGTCAATATGAAGATGACATGTTGAAGGACTCTGAAAAAGAATAACAAGGAAAAATAATTTTTATCACATAGAAAAAAGTAAGTCAGTTGATAAGTCATGAGGACACACATACTTAGCATAAGCACCTTTCATCTATTTTGATGTCCACATGACCCAGTGTAGAGAAATCTTGATCGACTACCATCTTTGCTTTGAACTTTCCTGCACTGAGCATTCCTAAAAAATATACTATAGCAGACAGATATGTACCTTATGGCACAAGCTGTGCTGACATTGTCAGCATTACATTTGTAACTGTAAACTTACACTCAGATGAAGAAGTAGGCAATCACATCTTGAAGTAAGTCAACCCCATCTTCTCCACCACTGTCATCTTCAACGGGCATTTCAACATCATGGTCTTCTTCCTCTGCAATTATAGGGATGTCTCTTCTTAGGGCTATGTTATGGAGAATGCAACAGGTAACCATGATTGGCAAACCTCATTGGGTGAGTAGAGAAAGGCTCCACTGGTCCTATCTATGCATCGAATTCTAGTCCTCAGGAGCCTGAAAGTCCACTCCACTGGCCTCTGTGTTCTTCCACTGGCCTCATTGAAGCAGACTTCCACTGGAGTTGTTGGGTTCCTCAGTGGTGCCAATAACCACGGTCGGTTAGATACACTGTGTCTCCTACACAGAAGCAACATATCAACAGATTACCAAACCATTGTCCCTTCCTAAACTAGGGTTCAGGTAAAAAATGTACAAGTCCTATGGCACTTACAGTCAAGCCAGGCCTTCTCAAGTTGTGACATCTGCATGGGTATATTGCTGTTCCATAGTATGAATGAATTGTTGACCCAAGGAAGGGATACCTAGGGAAGAGTGGCCCATGGAAGAGTGACCCAAGGAAGAGGACCCAGGGAGGAGTGACCCAAGGAAGAGGGCACACACATTTGAGATATATAAGTCTGGTAAGCAGACAACTTGCACATTAATGGGATGGAAGTTCTTCCGATTGAGGTAGACCTGTTCTTTGTTGTGTGGTGGCACCAAGGCAATATGAGTGCCTTCTAGAGCACCAATCACATGTGGTATTGCACACAAAGCATAAAATTCCCCCTTCATGGTGACTAAATCCTGTGGACGTGGGAATTGGATGTAGCTGCTGATGTTCCTAATTAGGGAAGCAGGGACTTCTTGCCGCACACCATTGAAAGTTGTCTGGGACATGCCCCTAGATACTACCACAGTGTACTAAAATGTGTCAGTGGCTTCAAAATGCAGTACTGCCATGAGTTTCACTATTGGTGTTATAGCTGTTGGATTCAGATTGTGAGACAGGAGATCAGGCTCCAATTGATGACACAAATCCAGGATAGTTTGTCTATTTAGGCAATACTGCTTGATGATGTCCCTTTCCTTCATGGTGGCAGGGTCTAGAAAGGGCCATAACACCTGGGCTGTTGCCTCATGCCCATGTCTGGGTTCAGACATCTGTTAGTATGGAAACGAAAATGTCAGATAAAATAGTCACACCATACTTCTAATGTCAAAGTACATCTGACTCTTGGGTATCAGTAGTAATCTTATTGGGTAATACATGTACACACAGTGACATTAAATATTTGGCCCACTAAGATGTAAACTGACACATATTTTTTTTTTTTTCATCATTATGTGCTAATAATATATTTGACCTGTAACGTTTGCACCTATTTTTTCAAATACTGTCAACGGGGGTAGCACTTCCTCAACCCCACTATCGTGGACAAACAGTTATAGTTCTCAGTTTTTCATGTCATTTTTTACCCAGAAAATTGTTATTCATATCTGACTGTTAGAAATTCACTGCCTCCATTCTGAGTACTGGTGACGCAAAAACAATTGGAAAATGTGCAGCTGCACACTCTAAATTGGCAGCCGCCTGATCTTGCCATCAAGTCAATTGCTGACAGTGGAAGTTGACCGCTTAGTAGGTGGTAACATCCACAATGGGCACTGCCATAGGCTAATGTATGTGACTGCTACTCAGGAAATACAAAGGCTGTGTCCGTCTTTGTCACAGATTATGGCGGTCATTCTGACCGCGGCGGTCGGCGGTCGCCGCCCGCCAAGCAGTTCCCGCCGAAAGACCGCTCCGCGGTCAAAAGACCGCGGCGGCCATTCCGGCTTTCCCGCTGGGCCGGCGGCGACCGCCAGAAGACCGCCGGCCGGCCCAGCGGGAAAGCCCCTTCAACAATGAAGCCGGCTCGGAATGGAGCCGGCGGAGTTGCAGGGGTGCGACGGGTGCAGTGGCACCCGTCGCGATTTTCACTGTCTGCAAAGCAGACAGTGAAAATCTTTGTGGGGCCCTGTTAGGGGGCCCCTGCACTGCCCATGCAAGTGGCATGGGCAGTGCAGGGGCCCCCAGGGGCCCCACGGCACCCGTTCCCGCCATCCTGGTTCTGGCGGTGGACACTGCCAGAAACAGGCTGGCGGGAAGGCGGTCGGAATCCCCATGGCGGTGCTGCAAGCAGCGCCGCCATGGCGGATTCCCTGGGCCAGCGGGAAACTGGCGGGAAACAGCCGGCTCCCCTTTTCTGACCGCGGCTTTACCACTGCGGTCAGAATCGCCCAGGAAGCACCGCCAGCCTGTTGGCGGTGCTTCCGCCGCCCTCCGCCATGGCGGTCATGGACCGTCAGGGTCAGAATGACCCCCTATGTCTGCTGTGCAGTTGTATACCTCATTTTGTAAAATAAAATCACCTGCCTCCTAACTATTCAGCCATCAAGACCTCCTCACTTTTTGCTGCTATTACAGACCTCTGAGAGCCAGAATGCAAGGCAACACAGTTGAAAGGACTCCTGCCTTCCCCCCTGAGGACATGGATGTCCTTGCCAGGGAGGTTCTGTCCCTGTACAGCCAACTCTACACAACCCCAGAGAAACAAGTACATGTCTGATTGGGGATTATCTGACTGAGTAACCTCTTTCTTAATGGTTTACAGAATATTTGTTTCCTTTTTGGCAATGTGAAAGTTGCTGTGCTTTGAGTTGATAGAATGATTGTTAGACCTGACAGCGTTAGGGTGGTCACCCCTAACTTTTTTCCTGTCTCCCTCCACTTTTCCGGACACTGTTCTGCTGGTTTTAGGACTCTGCTCCCTTTTTCACTGCTAACCAGTGCTAAGTGCATAAGTTCTCTCCCTTAAAACATGGTGACATAGGTTCATACGCAATTGGCTGATTTAATCTACTTGTGAGACCCCAGTAAAGTGCACTACATGTGCCCAGGGCCGGTAGATTAAATGCTACTAGTGGACCTGCAGCACTGATTGTGCCACCCACATAAGTAGCCTCTTAACCAAGCCTCGGGCCTGCTATTGCAAGGCCTTTGTGTGCAGTTTCACTGCCACTTCGAATTGGAATTTAAAAGTACTTTTCAAGCCTTAAACTCCCCTTTTTCTACATATAAGTGACGTATATTGTAGGCCTGAGGTAACCCATTGGGCAGGGTGTTATGTAGCTAAAACGCAGGACATGTAGCTGTGCAGTTTATATGTCCTGGTAGTGTAAAACTCCTAAATTCATTTTTACACTATGGTGAGGTCTGCTCCTTTCATAGATTATAATAAGGGCTACCCTCATATACCGTTTGAGTGGTAGATTCTGATCTAAAAGGAGTAACAAGGTCATATTTAGAATGGCCAGAATGGTAATACAAAATCCTGATGACTGGTGAAGTTGGATTTAATATTACCATTTTAGAAATGCCACTTTTAGAAAGTGAGCATTTCTCTGCCTTACAATCCATGTTTGGCTAGGTTTAGTTGACAGCTCCCTTGTGCATTCACTCAGACAACCCCAAACACAGGATGCTCAGTCACACTTGCACACATCTGCATATTGAACGTGTCTTCCTGGGCTGGGAAGGTGGAGGGCCTGACACTTACACGTCAAAGGACAGTAGCCTGCCGTCACACAAAGGGCTGCCACACACCCTACTGGGACGCTGACAGAAAGGATGGAACTTAAAGGGGACCTTGTGCACTTCTAAGCCACTCTTTGAAGTCTCCCCCAATTCAAAGGCACATTTGGGTATTCAAACAGGGTCTCTGACCCTACCACCTCAGACACTTCCTGGAGAAGACACCCAGAACCAGAACCTGCACCCTGCCAAGATGAACCCCCTGGCTGCCCAAAAGACTCACATGGACTGCTTTTCTGAGAAAGACTGCTGTCTTGCTGTTGCCCTGCTGCCTTGTTGCTCTCTGGCTGTGCTGAGAAGTGGATAGAGCTTGCCTCCTGTTTCCTGAAGTCTCAGGACCAAAAAGGCTTAATTCCTGCAAAAGAACTCCTTGTGCGGCGGAAATTGCCGCACAGCCTGCAGGAAGCAACGCATGCCCTGCATCGCGGTGAGAAAATCACTGCACGCTGAACTGAAACGATGCAGCCTGAATTTGCAAGAAGATCAACGCAGTGCCAGTGTTATGACTGGAAATTCAACACATGGCCCACTGGATCGATGCAAAGCCGAGCCAGAATGACGCAGCCTGACTTCCTGAGAGGAATCGACGCAGCGCCTGCGTGCAGCAGAAATTTCCACGCATCGCCCATTGGATCGATGCAGCCCCTGTGACTTCGTCCTGCACACCCAGGATTTCGACGCATCGTCCCCAGGGCATCCAAAAACCCTGCAACCCGAAGAGGATCCCAGTCTCCGCACCAGAAATCAACGCAAAGTATGCCCTGCGTGAAAACTAAAATGCATCGTCTGTGTGTGATGGAAAAAATCAACGCACACCTCCCCGTTTTCCAAGCATCTCCTCCTCTGCGGTCCCTTGCGGAGAATTTGAACGCAAACCAGGTACTTTGAGCATGCAAGATACACTTGTTGCTTTTAAAAAGACTAAAGACACTTTATAATATTTTTACAGTGATATTTCAACATATACTTATTGAATCTTGATCATTTTGACCTGCATCTTACCAGATAAATATTATATATTTTTCTAAACACTGTGTGGTGTATTTTTGTGGTGTTCTACTGTGTTATTGCATGATTTATTGCACAAATACTTTACACATTGCCTTCTAAATTAAGCCTGACTTCACATTGCCAAGCTACCAGAGGGTGGGCACAGGATATTTTGGATTGTGTGTGACTTACCCTGACTAGAGTGAGGGTCCTTTCTTGGACAGGGGGTAACCGGACTGCCAACCAAAGACCCCATTTCCAACAATGATGTATCTGGGACAGATTTTTATGACCAATGTCTGAATGGCAATGCTAAATCACCTGGCAGTAGAAGCTGTGATGTGTGCCTATGTCAAACACAAATCCCATTTCCTCACATAAACTGCCGGCCACTGACTGACACTGGCCAGTAGACAGTGTACCAGTTTTATGAACAACAACATACAGCCAATCTTGTCACGACAGTGATGCTGTTTTAAAAATGTAGAGGGTCTGGAGTTGTCGCCTGCTGTACTGTCACGTCAGAGTCCAGCACATATTGTGCATCATTTCGCTCTGTATAATTTCAACCTGTCATGAATCACATATAGGTAGACTTATTTTAGGTGAAGCAACTTCAGATGACAGTGGCTCACCATCATCCATCCCAGTCTGTGCCATTAGAATTCACACTTGTACAAACAACTCACAACTCCTTGCTCTCTTTGACACATAGCCACACTCTTCTGTTGCCCTGTACATCACACAACATTAGCCACAACTTATCCTCCATCGCTGCTCCCACATCATGTATGTCATTCATTGATTTGTAGTTTGCTCCATAGAAAAGGGCTCCAACAGCTTGAGTAAACACATAGGCCTGACTACATCTCTGAACCACTACAGTACAGAGCTCAATTTTGTTCCCTTCTCCAAAAGGGTAAGATTTTAGAATGGAAATTGTCTACCCAAAATTGGGCACCACAACAGCTATGTGATGTTACCTTCCACATGCAAATGTCCATTTCAAGATCACATTGCTCTCCATCATCCACCTCCCCTCTGGGCAGGACTAAGGACAATACAATATAGTCTGTAGCATGTGGAAAACTCTCAACAATGGGACGCCACACACATCACCACTACCACCACCACAGTCACAGACCTAATTCAGTAAACCCACCACTATACAATCACACACACACACTCCCCACGGACACGACACCCCACACCATATACATTACACAGATGACCTGACATTGATTATGATGATATGTTAGTAAAAATGTTGCACACAACAAGAGGACATGTGAAATTCATACATCTCGGACATGTTAGCTGTTCACAAGTAAGTATTGGGTTGCAATCTGAGTAGGTTGTAGTGATATTGCTGCATTGGAATGGGTTTGTTGGGTTAAAATTGGGGATACAGTTTTTAGTTGTTACTTTTGATGTTTTGGTACATTCTGGCATACACCTTTGTGGACACATTTCTATTTGTGACTGCTGAGACTTTTTTGTAGGTGTTCATTGCCATGTAGACAGTCCGTCACTAATTGGTGACTGCTACTTATATATCGGAGTCTGTTCTGATACATCTTCATGCTTCAACATGACACACTTCAGCGTAGCGTGACAGTATAATGATGTGAATACAAATCATTGAGGCATGTACAAGTCCAGTGTTGCTATGTAGCTGCAAGTCTGAGGGTAACAGGAATACCTGAGAGTTACTTTCGGTTCCGGTGGTGACCGGATTGATTTCCATCTTGGATTGTCCCAGGAGCAATGGGAGGACTGGTAGCAGCGGGTTCATGGCAACAGTATATGTGGAAATCGTTCAAAAGGTGAGTTTCAGGCCTATATAGCTGCCAATCTGCTAGCTCTAGTACAGGGATTGGCATGACTGCTAAGGCAAGGAGACAATGTTACTGTTACTCTACTCAGCCAGCCCAGTGTCCTCTGCTACACAGCTGCGTTGGTGAGACTGAATATCATGATTAGCTTGGCGGTAAAAGGGGTCTGTCGTACTGCTACCAGATGCTTTTGCCTATAGCACCATCAACACAGGAAAAGATTCTTGGTGTTAATGCAGAGCATTGGTGGTCTTTTGCCTTTGCTCCCGCTGGCATCTGAATAGCGCGGGCAAGCCATCACATTGGAGGGCGGTTTTCCTGCCAAGAAGTTGGCGGCGGGGCCATTACCTCCATCTAAATCATGCCCACAAGTTGCAAATGTTCCCATTAATTAAAGTGCGACTACTGCACACCTCATGATAAAGCTCCCTTCAGCCAAACTTGTGAAAAGAGCATCCCTAGAGACGTATTGGTGAGAAACCCAATGGAGCATCTCTGCAATATCAGCCTTAATCTACACTGTTGGAAGTGCTATTTCTCATGGTCTAGTATGCATAAAACTAAGCAATAGTAGGAATAGAAATATGCTCCATGCTAGGCTTTCCAGAATTACTACTGAGTGAGTCATGTGATTTTTGATTCATTGTGATTCCACTCAGGAATAAAAGTTATTACAGCCCTTTGATGGAGTAAAACTCACTATACACCTGAAGGTAAAGACTTGGGCAGGAGTTGATCAATGTCAATAAAAGCTCACGTTTGTTGGTGTTCACAGAGTTTACTACAGCAACATTCTATGCAATACTGTAAAAAATTCAAACATTATAAAACTCTTTCCTCCTGGTAGGTTCCCAATTAAGAATAAGAATGGTTATTAAGTATTACACTTACCAGGGCAAATGATTTAGTACAACTGAAACAATTGATGTGGGAGCTTGAGAATTGTTTAATTGACATTAAAAAAGAAAACCAGACCATACAACAGACAGCATATTTGTAAGACTCCAAACACCATCTAGTACAAGGAGCTCAGAGGAATCTACACAACCCCTTGAGCTCTCATCAGAGGCTTGGTCAGGGCATCTCAGGAACCATCATTCAAGTTCAGGTGGAAAGCACTTCACCTCTTTTTGCAAATGTGTGCTTGTGCCTTTATTTTCAACTTGTTTGACCATCCTCCCACTGCACACCTTACTAACACTTATTCAACTGCACTATATGTAGTGTAGGCACTGGTTCATCAACAGTCTAAGTGGCCTGGATGTTGTAAGAGGTGTCTGGAAACCACACTTGAGGTCCCTGCCCATGACTTGCATTGCAGTGATCTTCTGCCTGATTGCTCTGCATAATTGCTGAATACAAAAAGCTTAGAGAACCTGTGTGGTCCTACTGAGTATCCTTGTGGGCATGTACCTCGATTGTCCCCATTATTCAAACTGATGTCTGCCCTTTTAGAATTGATTCTATCCCCTTGGATCATGGCACAATTAACCTTTTGTTACCTGGAGCCTGGGTCACAAAATGTCCATAATACTCAAACCCTGGCCTCCCAGTTCACCTCACAACTAATGAGGCATTTTCCTGCCAGTGCTGTGCCCTTTTTGATTTTTGAGGCACTTCGTGGTGAAGTATTCATAACTCTTTTTCCACAAAAGACATCCAGGTCAAAGTTTGATCATTATTTTCTCAGAGGCTGGTGATTCTAAATGTGCCCAATGTGTGGGGATTATGCTGGGTGAAACTGAGAAAATAGCCAAAATATCACCAAGTTGGATTTTTGGGAAAAAATGGGAAACAAGTGCTGTTCAAAATCTCTTATGCCTTTATCCTTAAAATGGTATATACCAAAGGTTTGGTGTGTTAAGTTAATCATCTGCTCAGCTTTCAGGAAGAGGCACATTTGTGAAAAAAACACTTTTTTAATTTTTACATTTCTCCAAGTATTAGTCATTTTTACCAATTTGTGGCCTCTATATACTTGTAGTGTGTGGTGGGAAGAGATGTGAAACCCATGGATGAGCCCAGAAAGTTATACATTTCTAAAAGGAAGACAAATTTCAGATTCCCAAGGGGGTCATTTGTGTACAGTGTTCATGGTTTTCTCAAAGAAACTAATTGTTGAAATCAAAAAGTATGAAAAGATGCTGGAACAAAATAGAACACATAGCAACTCTTACATGTATTCTTTTTTTTTCTGTAATGGATGAATAATACAAGTAATATACTGTTACATCAATGAGAATGTTTTGGGCATAGGGTTGAACTTTTGGGTGTGCTAAAACACACAATATCAAGAGCCAGCAATTGAGGAAACTAGTCAAATCTAATGATTAAAAATGGATTTCAAGCATTCCTAAGAACTTTCTAAATGTGTCCAAGATAATAAGTTGATATGCAGTGGTTATTTTTTCAACTCTTGATTTGGGGTTACCCATACTATTGTGATTCAAAACTAAATGTGTGCTTCCTCGTTTACTGGCTTACATTTGGGAGCCGGAAATGGAATGAAATTCAGTTGATAATGACTAGTGTTCTACTAGTGTCTGTTCCCAAACTTCTTCTGATAAAACATATACCCTACTTGTATGGCTGGACATGTTGCTTGCAACAAGAAAGGTCCCAAAACACATTAAGAACGCATCAACCTTTTTGCCTTGCATATTGGCTCATTCTGGCTATGTGGATAGCAGGAGTATATGGGTCCAGCTCCGTCACCACTCCGAGAAATCACCCAAAGTCAAATATTTCTAGAAACTAGAAACACAAGGGAAGAATGGACTTGCATTTCTTGAAGACCATGGACTGAGTGAGGCACACATTAACTTAAATTGTTTTAAACTACTTTGTAATTGGCATGGCCCCCCTTGAGACTATGACTCATCAGTTTAGCTCAAGCCTTTGATTCCTGGAGACTTGATAAAGGGCCTCTTTTGACATGGTAACCCCCCACTTTTTACCAGGAATATGATGTGGCTTCAAACTCTAAGTGCCCTGGGCCCTCTGCTAGACAGGTTCGAGGGCTGGAATTCTTTCACAAAAACTGTACTATATATTGGAACTTCAGTGACCCTTGTAAATCTCTAGTAAATGGTACCCCTGGTATCGAGGGCATGGGTGCTGAAGGAGGTCCCCATGAGCTGAAGCACCAATGGTGCCACTAGGAGATGCCCCACACCAGTCTCGTGAAGATTGCCATTGCAAGTGCATGACAAGGTGTATTTAAAAGTTGCAAACTAGATATGACACTCATCTAGCGTGCCCTGTCCACTAACACTGCATGCACTATGGGTAAGTCATCCATCTGGCAGGCGTACAGCCCTAAGGCAGGGGCACTATAATGCATGTGAGGGCATATGTTTGCATGAGCAAATATGCCCCTACTGTGTCTCTACAAAACCTTAAGACATAGTAAATGTACAGGGGAGCCGTAGCAAATATAGGTGCTGGAAACTGGTCATTACGAGTTCCCCAGCTACATGATGGACTGTTTGAATGCTGTTTTGATTGGTATCAAACAACTCAGAATATTAAACCCACACTGATGCCAGTGTCCGATTTATTATAAGAGGTGCCCCGTGCAGAACCTACCAACCTTGGCATGGTTACTGACTGTTTTTTACCAGCCTGTCCCACTAGACACAGATCTGGATTCCTGGGGTGACAGCTTATGCTCTCAGGAGCCAGAGCACAAAACTTTTCTGGGTAGAGGTGTTACACCTCCTCCCCCAGGCGGGCACCCAGGACGAGATGTCAGCTTTAAAGGCTTAACCACCTTTGAAATCTGACCTCTGACTCTGCCACCCAACAGTTCTCCCCCACTTTGAGTGGGAAAACCAGTGGGAAACCTTAGTCAGAGTAGGAGGAGTGGTCCCGCTCAGCCTGAACCACCCCCCAGGTGTGGCAGGTGAGGTGTCCCCTCCATTTCATTTTCCTTAATCTTAGATGGCAGTAAAATGGACAACCAGGGTTAGGAATGTGACCTCTTCCCACAGGAAGTGGTCAAATAGTGGGTGCAGCCACCCTAAGGTAGGTGGCCCATTAGTCACTACCAGGTACTCCCCTAAAAACCCACTGAATGCAGTATTTAGTGGGCACCCCTAGACCTTTAGATCACAGTCAATGGACACAAGAAGACCAGCGACAAAGAAGACCCTAGGTTGAAAAACAGAAGCCCTGCTGCAAGAAGAAAAAGGCACCAAACCCTGCCTGCTGCACCCAGGACTCGACAATCAGAGCCAAGGGGTCGACTAGACATTGAATGGACTCTAAGAAACCCCAGAGGCCCTCCAACCTTCTAGAAAAATTGCCAAGAACCTCCTTCCAGAGTGAAGGCATCACTTCCTGCACCCAGCAGGCATGAACCAGTGAAGTCCAGTTCACTGACCGGCCACTAACCAAAACACTGGACACAGTAGCCTGACCAAATTTCACCTGACATACCCAGAGGACAAACCCTGCCAGTGTGCCAGGTTTGGTGGCACTGCAACCTCCAGTGGCTGAGATGTGTCATAGCCTGGGATGCTGGACCCCCAATGTCGGACACCCAGAAGAATAGTCTATTCTGGACCCTCTGAGAACCAGAAGCAAGTGCCAGCCGCGGGACTTCCGTGCACCCAACAACCATCCCCACAGTAGTCCTGCCAACCTGCAAACCACCCTCACAGTAAACTGCACCTGGCTCCAAATGCTCCTTTACACACAACCCTTGGTTGACCTATCTGTACTGCACCCGGCCTCCCTGGCCCCTGTATCTGAAAACCAGCTTGCTCTAGAGGTTCGTAACCCCTTGCGACCTCTACACTCTAAGGGGATCCACCGGACTTATCTTCAAGTCCACCTGTTCAGTGTGTTTCCAAGTGGTTCCCTTCTTTGCCCTGCACCAGCTCCAAGACTTTCAGCCGCTGCTGCCGCTTGAACCAGGAACCACCCAAACTTCTCCAGCTGGCCCACAGGACATCTTAATGACCTGGACCAAAAAACATAAGGTGACACTTGTGAGTACCTTGCCTGATTTTCTATGCATTTTTAAGGTTTTCTCCTATTGATTCCCATGGTGCTTAATTGTGTACAAAAATACTTTTTTTGCTAAACTTTGAAAAATTATAACTTAAAAATAACTTTTCTGATTTTGTTTTAAAATTTTATAAAAATATGAAGAATGTTTCTTAAATTAGTCACAAGTTATTATTTTGAGTGTGTATCCACGCTTATTGATACTGTGAGTACAACAAATGCTTAGCATATCTCCAAGATCAGCCTAATTTCTCTACATCAAAAACAGAGCATTATGGGGTTTGCTTTTTACCTCTGGTTACCAAAATGCAGTTGCTTAGACCCTCACAGTGCACATCTTTTTCATTTTCTATGTAGAGAGCCAGCCTTCTACAGGAGGTAGGTAGTCCTTGATGGAAATATGATACATTATATCAGGATCTGTGAATCCACACTGGGATGAGCAGCTTATACCATTAATCCATTGAACTATGTAATTTAGCTCTTCTCCCCTACATTGATCTTCCTGCATGATACAATTCATGTACCAGGGATAGCCTGCCATATAAAAAGATGTACTGGTACAGCCCTTGCAGTGGCCATAATGTACATTCTTTGTTGCCTTGTTTGACTACCCCAACGCACCTTCTTCCGCTCAGCAATCTTTTCTCTTCTATTTCACTGATGCAGCCTTATAGAAATTCAATGGTTTATGTGAGAAACCTTTTAGGTTGCTCACTAATACATTATATAAAAGTCTAGGAAACATTTCCTTTTCCCTCAAACCTGCCCCTTGTAAGTGGAACATTTACAAGCTCTTTAGTCTTCTAGACACATTATCTGTTTTTCACTTTTTTTGGAAAGGTCAATTATGTATTCATGACAAAAATACTACTAGCAACTGGGGACCACCTTTAGCTGTACATTGCCCTAAGAAAACCTCAACAAGCAATGTTGTCTACCATGCCAGACTGGCCAGAGTATTTTCTGAGTGAAAGCCTTTTAGCCACCCTCTGTTGCCCATTTTAGGGTCTCAGATTACGGTAAAATATATTGTAACTTCTGGAAAAATTGTGTCATTGATTCCTCCAAAGACCCATCTTTAACCTAAGTCAGACTAAAAAATAAGAGATTACAAAAACTGAGCCCGGTTCACAAAGGTAAACTTAGACGTTTGGTCTGAACTTAGACCAAATGACTAAGATTATGAATTTGTGAATTCACAAAATGGCATTTAGGAATACTATCTTTCGGCCCACACTTGGGACGGTTCCCTGCCCGGGGTGCGGGCCTAAGGATAGTACCTCGTAAATTCCCTTTGGGAATTCCCACAGTCGTAAACTTAGACGTTTGGTCTAAATTTAGGCCAAACATCTAAGTTTACCTTTACGTACAGGCCCCACTCCATTTTTGTTTATTTTTATATTAAGTGCTTTTGCAAAGTGAGTGTCTTTTTCACTGCTAGTGATTGTGTTGAAAAATCTGAATGAAGTGATGACGTAACATATTTAATATGTTTAGAATCGCATACTTGGTAATACTAATGCAAACTACTTATGGAGAGAACTTTCAACTCTATGCAAAATAGTCTCTGAATTTTATTATGATTTGACCAGTTTTCCTGGCCAAATATGTTACATTAAAGGGCGTCCTTTATCTCTTTGATCAACAATAAGCCATTGGAGGGAACTCTAACCATATCTATGAAGTCTTAGACTATTAGAATATTTTTTCTTCAAAATTAACCATTTGGAACTGATAGAAACATGTCCTATTGTAGAGCACTTTTTAAATGATACCATGTTTTGACTAATGTTTCTGGTCAAATATACTAAGAAATCAACATTTGCTACTAAATAGAATAGATAGGTCCTTGTAGGAATGACCAGTCGCAGTTCTTTATTGTGGACTTAAAATCCATCCAACTGTTGACCAAGGTTATTGGTCAAATATGCTTACAAATACACAATTGGTACAAATTAGGGTATTTTATACATAGTCAGGTGGCCCACAGCATGCCAGGTTAGTGGTGGGAATCGACTCGGCTCACCTGACAGAGGGCTTCTCACCATATCATGAGATCCCCTCCCCACTGCCAGGACGTTATGGATCTCATTGTCCTCTGTGCACCTGCAGGTGTGGCAATTGCACAGAAGGTAACATAGGCCCATAATTATGGATTTTGACGCAAGACTGCATTAGCACAGTCTTGTGTCAAAAACCATAGCGCCTGGTAGCGCCATTCCAGAGCACCAGCTATGTGCCATATTAATGGATTGGTGCACAGTGGCACATAGGACAGGCTTGCATCTACAGAAAAGACGCTAGCCAGTGTGGGGATAGGGGGAGGGGAAAAGGCATTAGTGTGCCAGGAATGACGCTAGGCAGGTTAGCGGCAATAAATATGCAGCTAACCAGCCTACCTTTATTTCCTGACGAACTACCACCCAAACATGACCCCTGTCTTAGTAACAACAGGAGTCGTACTCACCAAGACAATGGCCAGCCCAGGGGACCAGTGTCCTCTTGGCAAGACCATAATACCCAGTGCTAGGCAGGGGGCCCCATGTAAGGGGTCCTCAATAGCACTGAAAGAAAATGTAAAATGTACTTTCCTCTACTTACCCAAGATGGGGTCCCCCATCCTATCGCATCCCTCTAGTGTGGGTGTTCCTGGGGCTTGGGGTAGGCCCCTGTGGGCCCAACCATGCTGTTTAGCCATGAAAATGGGTCCACAGGTCCCCTAACACTGGTCTGACCCAAGCATTAAATAATGGTGCTAAGCAGGCTTAGCACCATTATTTGGGTCCGCCTATTCCGTGCGTGTCATTTTTGCACTGGAGTATAAATAAGGCGTTATGGGGTTAGCTTGACATTGTGGACGGGAACGCCTACCTTGCATCTAATTAGCGTGAGGTAGTTTGCCGCACCCACAATATGGCTCTAAGCCCTATATTTTGACGCTAGACTGGTCTAGCATCCAAATATAAATATGGAGTTAACTTTGCACCATTTTAGCATCAAAATATATGACAGGAAAATGGTGCAAAGCAAGTATAAATATGCCCCAAAGTTTGCTGAAAGAGTAATATACATTTTTCTCCCTGTTCCACAAACAAAAGGAGGGCGAGGTTTCTGAAAAACAAAAATGAGTTGCTGTGGGCTTTCTCTCACTGCATGGGGGGGGGGGGCATTTTTGTTTTTTCCTGTTTAAGATCACCAGAATTTTCTTGGCAGCCAGAAAAGAAAAATATACACAGGAAGGACCATTCTAATCAGAGAAGTCCTTCTGACATACATTGACTGAGGGCCCTGTGGCAGACGGACTGTTGTTTAAAAGTGTCTGACAACACAGTCTGCTGAGGCTCTGCTAATGGAAATCTGGTGCTTCACCCACCTTTACGTGGGGTGGGTGAGCTAAAAGTTTGAAAGGATGGGAGCCCCACTAGTTAAAATAACTACCTTTTGCTGAGATTAGATAGATTGCCTCTTAGAGCTATTACCTCTAAATGGGATGGATCTGATAATAACTGTGATCTCTGTCAACTGGATGTGCAGAATTGTAAGCATGTATTATTCATTTGTCCGGCTGTAGCCCCAGCCAGGAAAAAATGGCTCAAACCCCTTTACCTGCATTTTAATATTCGCTCAGCAGGAGAAGCTCTGGAAGCTCTATTTAATCCTCCAAATGGATTTTATTGCTTTAGGATTTTTAAATTATTTCAGTCTTTTCTAAATCTCTTTTGAGTGCTTTGTATTGGTGATAAATATGAAGTCTAAAATGTATTCCTTAAGGCAGTTGGAGAATTATGGTAAGATTTCTTGGTGTCTCTTAACTTGCTTTTTTACTGATTAGGGTCGATTGTCCTGGACTGTACTGACTGCTTTTTTATTATTTTGGTTTGGAAGTTCATGTTACATAACTTTTTTATTGTAGCAAATGTTATGGTATGCGAGGGTTCTCTATGAGAAGTCTCCCTAGGGTTCCATGTTTCACTGTTTGAGACACTTTATGGCTCTTTATTCCCCTGAATATTAATGTTTTACCCCCAAGAGGCTAATTTGAATAATTTGAATAAATTGATACATTTTAGATTCGCTTCTGCAATATATTATGTGAGCATTGTATTTGTATAACTTTGATATTCTTTGATTCTTCTGTGGAATTTTTAAATGAATATTCTTAGGGTGTTTCTTGCCATGTTAGGAATTGGTTCAACATGTGGACCTCTTAGGAGTTCCAATTCATGAAATAAAATAAACTTGCCAAACTGGCATGGCATCCACTACACCAAACTCTACATAAGGCTCTAAGGGCCTGATTTAAAGCTTGGTGGGTGGATTCCTCTGTCACTAATGTGACGAATACCCCACCTACCTTACCATAGGATATAATTCAATTGTAATAAGGAGGATGGGATATCTGTGTTATAAGTTTACCTGCTAATACCCTTTATACAGATGGCCAAACTCATCTCTGAATAACCCCAAACTTTGTAAATACTTTACCTCCCTTAATTGCCGATGGACACACCTTTGATGATCAATATGCATGTTTTGATATGCAATTCCTCAATATGCCAGCAAAGTGCAGGGCTCTGCTCTTCATTGAAGATTAATGTGTATCAGGATTTAGATTTGTGTGCAAACTGGCGTATGTGTCCAAATGGAGATTACAAGTGGTCTGTTGATAGCGTAGTTTTTCCTTGCTGAAAACACTCACATCCTGAGTCCTGTAGCTTGGAAAGATAAAAAAACATGATTTATTTAACATAATATTCCACATTTTGAAATTATGATTTCTGAGTGGGGAGGTATTAACATAGTTGTTAAATACCAGACTCTGCTGTATTCTCATTTAGGGCCAGATGTAGCAAAGACTTCGCGACTCGCAAACGGCGAAAATCGCCGTTTGCGAGTCGCAAATGTGTCTTTGCTATGTTGAAATGCATTTTGCGAGTCGGAACCGACTCGCAAAATGCATTTCCGACTCGCAAATAGGAAGGGGTGTTCCCTTCCTATTTGTGAGTCGCAATGCTATGCATTTTCATTTGCGACCGCAATTGCGGTCGCAAATGAAAGCGCAGTTACCATCCACTTGAAGTGGATGGTAACCCAGTCGCAAACGGGAAGGGGTCCCCATGGGACCCCTTCTCCTTTGTGTCTGGCTAAAATTATAATTTTTCAGGGCAGGCAGTGGTCCAATGGACCACTACCTGCCCTGAAAAATACCGAAACAAAAGGTTTCGGGTTTTTTTCAAAGTGCAGCTCGTTTTCCTTTAAGGAAAACGGGTTGCACTTTGAAAAAAAAAGACTGCTTTATTTAAAAGCAGTCACCGACATGGTGGTCTGCTGTCCCCAGCAGGCCACCATCCCCGTGAGTGCCCTAAATCGCTATGCGGTCGCAAATTGCGACCCACCTCATTAATATTAATGAGGTGGGTCTTTGCGAACCCATAGCGACTCGCAGAAGGTGTCTGAGACAACTTTCTGCATTCCAAATTGCGAGTTGCAATTTGCGAGTCGCTGGGACTCGCAAATTGCAACTCGCAATTTGGAACCTTGCTACATCTGGCCCCTTGTCTCTATCATATGCAGTATTATCTCTCAAAAAACAAGATGTGCATGAGACCCAGAAAACTGTTGAGAAGTGTAAGAGGAGGTGCATTTATCTCAGACACCCACGGTGCCTCACAAGTATTTTAATGCTTATATCTATGACCATAATAATTTTAGGTCTACAACTATGTTTATAGCTTTACACATGATAGGCCTGTCATAGAGTTTAGCAGACAGAGACTCATTCACAAAACTGACAGATAGCCCATCCTCGGAATTACAATGACATTATGATATGTGTCTCTTGTAGTAAGGTGAATGGGGTATCCGTCACACTTGTGACAGAGTACCCATCCACCATATTCTAAATCAGGCCATATAAATAGTTTTGCAACTGCATTAGACATGTTTTCTTGATCCCAACTGAGTTCATTCAGATTGTGTTAAGGTGTATCGTTATCAAGTTGGTATATATTTTTTGTAATATTAAGTAACTGCTTGAGTTTTCAAACAATACGCCTTGTGGCTTGTTGTCAGTGATCAGCGTTTAGTATGGGTGCAGTTGCTGTGAAAAAAACAAAAAAGGTGATGGGTGGATTTTTGGAAATAAGTGAGAGTGTGTGTAGAATGTGTGTAATTTGCTTATGTGTAATTATGCAAAAGTTTGGGAAAATACGTGAACCTATGAATAATTACGTGAAAAACAAATGTGTCATTTAACACTATATTTTAGTAAAAAATACATCAACTTTTGAGGCGAGGGAGCATTTCACGCCTAACAAATAGCACAAAAAAAACAAAAAAAACATAAGCCCACGTGTTCTACATGTTTGCGGTTTTCCGGAGCACCTACACTATAATTGCTTAATTTCCGGAATTTCTTGTACTAAATGGAATGTAATAATCCTGAAACTTACGCGTGGGTGATTTAAATTTATTCCGGGCCTAAACAATGCCAGCCACTGGATGACGTTGGTGCCGGAGCTTTCTTAAACGAGGCTGTAGTCCCTAACTTTGACAGACGGATAATTAAGGACTCTAGAATTCGGGTGTCTAGAGTACACGCAAAAATGTTCAGAGGTGTCCTGTGAAACTCCTCTTCAAAGTCATTAGTCCAGTAATTTTTTGAAACTTTTGCGGCAGAGGAAGGACAGCTTTTACACGGGATTGCATTACCAGTAGCGAGAGAATCTCCAGATTTAGGTGTGTAACCTGTCTACTTGAGGGCGCAACTTCCTGTTTGGATCATTGACATTCTTTATTGCTACTCTGTGTTTTAGAAAAACGCAGCCATATTTGTTCCAGCGGTTATTTCGGAAATCTGAAATATCACTTTATGCGTTGCTTGCGTATTGACCTTGAATATCTTCAGGGATTCTTTAATGAGGTTTTCAATTTACTGGCAAATTATCAGTTTTCTAAACAAGTTACACCTCTGCATCAAGACAGCTTTAACCCAATTCACCGAGAAGAATAATTTCAAATAATAAGTAAGATTGGAAAGCACCCACAAACATGTATCTGAAAATGTATTAAATGGTACATTTTTTTATCAGGCCACGCTTCAGTAAGTACTTCCTGTGTTGGGCTTCGAATCTCATTTAAGTTTTTTATCTCAGCTAGTCACAACTGTAAGTTAATGCAACATAAATCACGTACAAAAACTAATTATCACTATCACTTAATGTGGGAAAATATGAATGTTTAAAAGCAATCTTCGATTTGTTAGGATAACATTAATGTGATTAGATCCCGCCGAGCATAGCTGTCGATATCACTTACAAAGTGTAAATGAAATATATTCTTAGAAGCAGCAATTAATTTTTTTAGATGTTTGTTAATTATCCTGTAGTTATGTATCCTGAGGCATTCTCTATGTTTTTAAGGGCCAATCATTTTGTCCATCAGAATATGCATGTTTACATTGCCTTTGATACAACTGCTTATTTATGTTTCATCACCTCCTTTTGCAGATAACATTAAACATCATTAAAAATATGTTTAAAAGCCTCTATATGATCACAAAAAACACTTGTTCTATACAGATTGGTAACGCTTACTGCGCAAATGCCGTTATTCTCACTCTCTCCGGAACATTCCATGTTTATGCGCTGGAGCATATGTCCGTGATGCTGTAAGAATTAATCCGAACCTCGCCCACTTGCCTCCCCCAATTTCCTGCTGGGACATACTGCACCCAACACCCTTCCAGCCATCCACTCTGAAACACTGTCCCGAGGCTGATTAAAAAGTAATGGGTATGATGGTGTGCTTCACAGATGCTGTATAAAATAAACTCCTGCACAGTAAGACAGAATTTATAGCGACATTTTATAAGTTGCTGTCGTAGAATATTCACCAATATAAAGTAGCTCCTATCCCTAAATCCCCTCGCAAGAAGCATGTTCAAGAATGGGCAGAGGGGAGTCACAGGTTCAGAACATGGCGTCATTTCCACTGATGTCTTATTACGAAGGCACTCTCTCCACGCTGTGGAGATCTAAGATCCTTGCCTTTTTTACATAAACCACCCTCTCCCGATTAATGTGAAGAACTGTATACGTTCTTCTAAGAATGTCATTTTTTTCTGCATGCGCCTCAATTATGATTCAGCACCCAGGGCAACTTTGCCGTGGGAAGAATAGTTGCCAGAGATAAGAGCACACTCACAGTGCCCTTCCCAGGGGCCATTACCTTGACTTTTTTCTGAAGATTGCTTTTATGCGCAGAGATCAATGAACACTGGGTTATTTCATGTGTCAAATACATTCCTAGCTAAAATGCACTATATTTTACTGGGGACGAGATGAACACTGAGAGTTAATGAAACATTCCTGTGTGGATATTGATCTTAAAAATTATGGCTAAAATGACAACTGATCCAAATGTTTTCTAAATACAGTTTTTCCTATTTAAATGCCTTCCAAATGGGTAATGGACCATTAAAAAAAGTGATGGATCAAATTATTGAATTATTGTATGAGAAGGAACACCCAGATAATTTAAAGATATGGAAAGGAGCTGATTTGGAACTGCCAGCATCAAGGTATTTTGCCAACAGCTTTTTCATAAATTTTCTGAATACTTTATGATTCCTTTACCAGAGACCCTATATATTGTTTATTTTGGCCATCACACACCTGCTAGTTTCATGCTTCACCATCAGGTCTCATCTAGGTTCCCTTTTAGTCAGGATGGGCTCTAACATTTTCCAGTGAGCACTTTTGATATTTAACCTACCTTGGTCTACTATGATACAGCTAGCAATTCCTGTAGGGCACCAAGGTAAGCTTTTATTTTAGTGCATAATTTTATATAAAAACACACAAGGTGGGGATGTTGAAGCAAATAGTAACCTATTGTCACACCCTACTCACTAGACAACATGTTTCAGCCCTATGTGGTTAGACCACAATGGGTCAGGGGCTTTCGTCAGGACTTATGTGTAGATGTCCTATATTAATTGTCTATACAAGTCAAGTCCTATTTAATCAAGGTTATGGTAAAACACAAACAACACCTAACATTGAACACACACACTAGGCCTACTTGCTTGTGTTATGTAATAAGGCAGGGATGGTTTAGGTACCGCTATTGGCATGGCACCCTTGGAGTAAGTTTGACTACAAGGGCGTGCCCCCGCCTGTCCCATTGGGTTATTGAAACTGTAGAAGAAGAAGCTTTATTCGGTATGAAAAAATTCATCCATTACAACACATAATCACCAAAACATTGTAAAAATACCAATAAAAACCATGTATAATAAAAGCAACCATCATAAAAACAAGTACATATAATCATATATATATATATATATATATATATATATATATATATATATATATATATATATATATATATATATATATATATATATATATATATATAAAAATAAAAAACAGAAGAAGATAAAACCTCATTCATAAAAACTGGAAAAAATTAAGTAAAATCATTCTAAAAATTCTACATTTTTGCGCCAAGTAGTAGCTCCCTTCAGGAATGATCCCAGGCCCTTCCATACCAGTACATCTGAGGCCATTTGCAGCCACATGAAAGCAGGACGGTATTGCACAAAACCCTTGGGCCTCAGGAGCGGTAGTAGAAATCGGGTTCTAAATGGTGCATAAAAGACACAGAACAGTGTAAAATGGATCAAGGTCTGATGGGACACCCCATCACAGGGGCAGGGTCTAATACATTTCACCCCATACTGACCTAGGGGGAAGCACAAATTACTTCTGATGATCCCCAAGCGAAATCGAGTTATGAGAGATCTTTCCCTCACATCCTTGATTTCTGAGAGATATCGCTCAGGACCCACCCACATTTTTAGCATAGTAAATTCCCTGATCGATTTTTTCCTTAGAGCCTCCCCCTCCCTCTTGGTCTCCTGGATTCTCTGAAAGTTATCCTTAACCCATTTCTTATCATAGCTAGTCAGGTCCTCGGGATAATCAAACAATTCAGGCCGCCCCAGGTCATGTGCCATCTTCCTTATGTGCGACAGCCAGGGAATATGCTTTACATTGTCGCAGGCCAAACAATCCCTTAGGATATCCCTATTAAGAGAGGCATGTTCGTTACTCCAAACTGAAATCCATAACAAAAGGGGAGCCAGCTGGGTAGTGTCCTGTACATACTCAAGGTCCAGTTCCAGGTGAAGGCAAAATCCAGGAATATTTTGTCCAACACCCAGAAGCCTTCTACAGAAACGATTTTCTTCCACCATATGGGCTCGGGTATCCCTAAACCCCCAAAGTGCTGAACCATACAGATGGACAGGTAGGCATTTCCGCCTATAGATTTCAAGCAGGGGTTTGATAGGTTTGCTACCTACCCTAGCCGCAAAGTCAAAGGTTGCACCAACTGTTGCATGAAAAAGCACAATCCTTCTAGCAATACAGGGTTTCCAAGATCCTTTCTCATCAAAAATGACCCCTAAGTATGGGAACTTATGGACTCTGCTAATAATTTGATCCTCCACCCTTAGCTCCACCCTACTCATAGGTTTACCACAAACCATAAAGTGTGACTTCTTAAAATTGACCTCCAGTCCCAAAGCTGACATAAAGATGACATAAGCTCTAACTAATTCTCGGAGACCATTCATTGTGCGGGCCATAAGGACCGCGTCATCCGCATACGTCAGCACAGGGATATCAATACCCTTCACCTTCGGGACATCCCTGCAGTGTTCGATCAGAAAATCTGACAGTCAATTTGTGTATAGAAGGAACAAGGTAGGGGCCAAGACACACCCCTGGCGCACACCCCTTGAAAGCTTGAAAGCCTCCGAGCATTCCCCATTTGGGCCCATCCTCACGTTTGCAACTGTCCCTGTGTGGAGATATCGGAGAAGCTCTACAATAATAGGGTCCAACCCTGACTGAATTAGCCTCTCCCATAATAAAGACCGGTTCACTTTATCAAAAGCACAGCTAAGGTCCATAAAAGCAAGATAAAGGGTACCTTTCCTGGCCTGCGTGTATTTGTTGATTATCATCAGTAAATTGAGACACTGTTCTTGCGTGCCGAGGCCTTCCCTGAAGCCATACTGTTCCCGACTTAAAATATAATTTCCTATCATCCAGACCTCCAGATGGCCTAAGATAATCCGTCCCAGAATCTTCACAGAGGAATCCAGCAGTGAAATAGGGCGATAAGACTTAGGATCATTTCGATCACCCTTTTTAAACACTGGGACTATGCATGCCAATCTCCAAGAGGCAGGAATGCCCACAGTAACGGCTGCATTGAGAACATTTAGGAGAATGGGTGCCCATAACTGAGGGTTAGCTTTATACAGGTCCATCGGGATTGAGTCCGGGCCCGGTGCTTTATTATGCGCACAACTCTGTTTTGCATCAATAACCTCCTGTAGTGAGAATCTGATTGCTAGGTTAGGAGCCACATCATACACATTCTCCTGCATATTTCTTAGGGGGGTACCCTCAAATATACTACAGAAATGAGTTACCCAGGCCTCCTGGGCTATATTACATCCAAGGCCCTCAGAGGTTTCTGTTTCAAAGGAACCTCTATTCACCACCTTCCAAAACAGGCCGGGGTCTTTCAAAGCTGTAGCACGCTCTAGCTCTTCCCAGGCTTTATCTTTATATTTTAGCTTACTATCCCTCAAGGTCCTTTTATACCTTATTCTGGCTTCTTTTACGAGAACCCAATCTCTAGGGTGAGTCTTGGTAGCCATCTTTAAATTTGCCCTTGCATCATAGCAGGCTTTGTCGTACCAGCCACATTTACGTTTATTAGGGTGGTTGCCTACTAAAAAGAGACAGTCTCTGACTGCTGCATATACTACTGTTATCGCATCTATAACAGTCGTGGGATTTGGCGCTTCTGTCAGGAGTATTTCTTAAATACATGTAGGTTATCCCCCACAACCCTTCCCACAACTTTTTGGGGGTCTACTTGCTTCCACCCAAGCCGCCTACCCTGGTCCTTTGTCACCACCGTTACAGGCATGCCTCGTCCTAGTGAGCATAGGGCCCCAGGGAGTTTAAAGGACAATATAAGGGGATTATGATCGCTAAAGCACTCGCCTAACACTTTACCCCCAATCACCAAGTCTCTCATAGGAGGGGACACAAAAATATAGTCGATGGTGGATCCAGACCCTCTTCCTACATAGGTTGGAAGTTGGTGAGTGCCTACTGCTTCAATATCATAGAAATTCAAGAGGCCCATCTCCCCGAGTTCCTTTAATAGATCTCTGCCTCTCGAGTCCTGCGGACCCTGCGCTGAATAGACCTCACAGTCACGGATGAAGGGATTAACCACAGTACTGGACCGGCCCCTCTTGGAATTAAATTACCCTGAGATGATGGCACGAAATTCCAATCCCACCTTCTCCATTCTATATTTCATAATCTTAAGAATGGAGAACAGGGCCCCAATTTGGCACCCCATACCCCACACAGCATTATAAAAGTTGGCCAATAATACATTAAAATGATTGGAGAAGAGTACCCATACCAGCAATATACCTTGATGGTTACAGTTAATTTGGAAAGCACCCACTATCTTAGAGAGGCGAATTAGAGTGACCAGGCCACCTTTCGAGCGACCACCAAGAGACTGTACAGCTGGAATTGCATATCTGTCATACCCATCCCACACAGCCAGTCCCGCCGGCCAAGTTTCCTGAAGCATGATAACATCATAGTTAGCCACACACCCAACCCATGCTTGATCAGATAGCTTAGCGTCATAGCCCGCAATATTCCATGAAATAAAATTACACTGTGGGGGCACCTCGTCTTGTATAGCCAGTGCCTTGGCACATTGTCAATCCACCCCTTCCAGGGATAGGTTGCTATTTTTTCTTCTACTATATGCCTGCAGGCTGAATTGACCCAGGGGGAGATTCCTACCAGATCCAGAAGAGACCCCAGTACACACTCGCATGTGATCATAAAAATAGCCCAAGGGGACCATACCCATAGACCCAGCACTAGGGACAGGAGAGTGATGGCTAGAGAGAAGTCTTTTAGTCAGGGCGGGATATCTGACATTTATAATAATACAGTCGCCCTTCCCCATCTTATTTTTAGGACCGACCCACCCAATTCTTCTGGCAAACAGGATATCCTTGAAGTCCTTACATGAAAAATCACAATTTTTGCTCAGCCAATGTCCAACCTTATTTATGAGTTGGTTTGTAGACTCAGTTGCCCCATAAACAAGAGCAGGCACATTCGTCAGCACTACCACATAAGGGGCACACGCAGGGGGGAGATCCAAACAGGCCGGGGACGGCCTGGCCGTTGGCTGGTTCAGATTGTCATTTCCAGACAGCAGTTGGCCACCCCCTCCAGCTGCCACAGAATCCGTATCAGGCTGCCTACTGCAGCTAACCATATTGACTGACCTCTCTGTCCTCAATGAAGAGGTTGGTGCAGTCGGAGCAGTTTCAGCACAGGCACCCTGACCCTCAGTATTTACAGGATTCACCAAAAGGTAAGATGATTTTTCCATGGGCCCCAAGGGTCCTGCGGCTACCTCTGGGAAGGACAACTCTTTACTGGCGCAGGGATGCCTCGTTGAAGCCACACTTCTACCTACACCCTGGCTTCCTTGACCTCCTTGCGCACAAATCAGGGATACTGTTTTTTCTATGGCAGATAGTTTTGCCACCACGGGAGACAAAAGCTCCTGAATAATCTCCTGAAATTTAGTCAGTATATTAGTTGTGTCGTGCCCCAAGTGTTGACAGGGTGGAATATCACTGCTCGCACCCTTAGGGAGCTCCAGGAGAGGTGTTTTAGTCTTTGGTATCAGTTTTTTTAAGGCTTTTTTTTTCCTCAGGGGAGGGCTACAATTTTGCACAGGACAGGCCGGGGGAGAAGACAATAGAAGTCTTTTACTTCTTCTAGAGGGGCCATGGCCCCCAGGATCCTCTGTTGACTCTATTGGCTCAGCCTGGAGAGGCTCAGCATCAGCCATACCAGCACCTTGCCCCAGCCCCAAATAATGCACCTCCACATCCGCGGCCTCACAAGGGCCATTTTCTGTTGGGGCCTGGTGCCAATCTTCCAATTCCATGGATAACCTCCTCTCTGCCAAATCAATTTCTTTTGTAACAACCCCAACGGCTCTTGCCAGAAAGGAGTCTAATGTGGTGGTGCCATAACCTTGTCTGCTACTGCCACCACCCACCCCCGGGGCCCAGATAGGGCTCCTTTTTTCCTGCCCATATTAACAATGCTGAGAACAATGCAACAGCGTGGCAACAAACAAGATAGTCCTCAATAGGCTTTTAAAAGTCCACTAAAAGCAAAGAGAGACTCCAAATTATGTACCAGAAATTAAAGATAGATTTTGAGCAGTCACTCCTTACTGTAAACGAAAGCGGGGTGGCCCAGCCCAGCCTCTTTCGGACGATGACGGCCGCAGGACGGGCCCGCCCTTGGCCCGGGCTTTGCCCGGGCGCCGCCCGCACGCGTCCCGCAAGGCGGGAGCGCTGCTAAAGTTTTAAAGGGCTCCTGCCCTAAGGAAATTGTTGCCGCCTCCTGCCGCCTCCCGCGTTGAGCGCGTCCTGCGAGGCGGGAGCGCTGCTAAAGTTTTAAAGGGCTCCTGCCCTAAGGAAATTGTTGCCGCCTCCTGCTGCCTCCCACGTTGAGCGCGTCCCGCGAGGCGGGAGCGCTGCTAAAGTTTTAAAGGGCTCCTGCCCTAAGGAAATTGTTGCCGCCTCCTGCCGCCTCCCGCGTTGAGCGCGTCCCGCGAGGCGGGAGCGCTGCTAAAGTTTTAAAGGGCTCCTGCCCTAAGGAAATTGTTGCCGCCTCCTGCTGCCTCCAGCGTTGAAACTGTGAGAAATGGGTCTTTGGTTGGCAGTCAGGTTACCCCCTGTCCAAGCAACTACCCTCACTCTAGTCAGGGTAAGTCACACACAATCCAAATTATCCTGTGCCCACCCTCTGGCAGCTTGGCACTGAGCAGTCAGGCTTAACTCAGAAGGCAATGTGTAAAGTATTTGTGCAATAAAACATGCTATAACACAGTAGAACACCACAAAAATACACCACACAGTTTTAGAAAAATATAAAATATTTATGTGATAAAATGCAGGTCAAAACGATTAAAATGCAATAAGTATATGTTGAGATATCACTGTAAAAGTGATATAAAGTGTCTTTAGTCTTTTAAAAGCAATAACTGTCTCTTTCAAGCACAAAGTATCTGGTTTGTGTTCAAAATCTCCGCAAAGAACCGCAGAAGAGGAGATGTGTGGAAAACAGGGGGGTGTTAGTCGATTTCTCGGGCCACACACGGTGATGCATCATTTAGTTGACACACAGGGAAGGCTTTGCGTCGATTTCTGGTGCTCGGTCTTGGATCCTCTTCAGGTTGCAGGGTTTTCAGACGCCCCAGGGACAATGCGTGGTTTTCCGCTGCTGACAGGACAAAGTCACGGGGGCTGCGTCAATCCAGTGGGCGTTTCGCGGAAATTTCTAACACACGGCTGGTGCTGCGTCGGTTCCTCTCTGGAAGTCGGGTTGCGTCGTTCTGGCTCAGCAGTGCGTCGATCCAGTGGGCTGTGCGTCAAATTTCCGGTCGCTACGCTGGCCCTGCACCGATCTTCTACTTGCAAAGTCGGGCTGCGTCGTTCCGGTTCGGTGTTCGGTGAATTGTTCACTGCAATGCAGGCTGTGCTTAATTTCTGGCAGGCTGTGCATTGATTTTTGCTGCACAAGGAGTCCTTCTTGAAGAGATAAAGTCTTTTTGGTCCTGAGACTTCAGGGAACAGGAGGCACGCTCTATCCATGCCCTTGGAGAGCACTTCTCACCACAGCCAGAGAGCAGCAAGGCAGCAGGGCAACAACAAGGCAGCAGTCCTTCACAGAAAGCAGTCAGGTGAGTCTTTTGGGCAGCCAAACAGTTCTTCTGGGCAGGATGCAGGTTCTGGTTCAGGTTCTCTTCTCCAGGAAGTGTCTTTGTGAAGTAGAGTGTCTACCTCAGAAGTGTCTACGTTGGTAGGGTCATAGACCCTGCTTAAATATCCAAATGTGCCTTTGAAGTGGGGGTGACCTCAAAGAGTGGCTTAGAAGTGCACAAGATCCCCTTTCAGTTCCATGCTGTCTGACAGGGTCCCAGTAGGGGATGTGGAACTCCTTTGTGTGAGGGCAGGCTACTGTCCTTTGATATGTAAGTATCAAGCCCTCCACCCTCCCAGCCCAGGAAGACCCATTCAAAATGCAGATGTATGCAAGTGAGGCTGAGTGTCCTGTGTTTGGGGTGTGTCTGAGTGAATGCACAAGGGAGCTGTCAACTAAACCTAGCCAGACGTTGATTGTAAGGCACAGAAGGATTTAAGGGCCGGATGTAGCAAAGGGTTTTACCCATTCTGTGTCTATGGGTGGGAAAATGTATTTGTACGTATGCCCTAAGTGTACAGAAATGCTCTATTTCTAAAAGTAGCATTTCTAAAATAGTAATATAAAATCCAACTTCCCCATTAAGTAGGATTTTGGATCACCATTTTGGCCATGCTAAATATGTCCTGGCTACTCCTTTCAGATCAGGATCTACCACTCAAACTATATATGAGGGTAGCCCCAATGCTATCCTATGAAAGGAGCGGGCCTCACAGTAGTGGAAACACGAATTTAGGAGTTTTACACTACCAGGATATATAGAACACACATTTTCATGTCCTGCCTTTTACTTACATAACACCCTGCCTTGTGGGCTACCTAGGACCTTCCTTAGGGGTAACATATATGTAGAAAAAGGGGAGTTTAAGACTTGGCAAGTACTTTTAAATACCAAGTCGAAGTGGCAGTTAAACTGCACACAAAGGCACTGCAGGAGCAGGCCTGAGACATAGTTAGGGGCTACCTCTGTGGGTGGCACAACCAGTGCTGCAGCCCACTAGTAGCATTTAATTTACAGGCCCGGGGCACATGTAGTGCACTTGAATAGGGACTTACAAGTAAATTCAATAAGCCAATTGTGTATAAGCCAATGTCACCATGTTTTAAGGAGAGAGCATATGCACTTTAGCACTGGATAGCAGTGGTAAAGTGCGCAGAGTCCTAAAGCCAGCAAAAATGAGGTCAGAAAAAGAGAAGGAGGAAGGCAAAACGTATGGGGGTGACCCTGCAGAAGGGCCATTTCCAACAGAAACATACCAATAGGAGCACCAATAAGTGCCTCATTAGGAAACAGGACTTGATGTCTGCAGTCAATTAGTACAGGGAATCTACTAATCTGTTTTGACCCTGCAAGGCCCGGCTCTCCCCGAACTGGAACACAAGCAACCCAAGACTAATTTCATACTTGTCAGGACTCAGCTTAGTTCCAGTGGTACACTGTGCACAGGACCCATGTATAGACATACCCGTTCCATCTAGGGCAACACACTAAAGCATACCAAAAAGTGATGGATAGAAAGCTTGAATTAATCTGAGCCAGGGGCAATTACTCGGGTCACATCCCAGTACATTATTATGCATATCATGACACATCAGCTTAGGCCAAGCTGTAGGCAAATTAGTCTATTAGTCTTGCCCTTGCACCTCTGCCTCTCAACAGTAGTCCCCCCCTATCCAAATTCAAACCAGCAAACCTGGGCAAAATCCTGAGTACCAGCCCCTGTCACAGCACTGTCCTGTGCCAGCTCTAAAGCAGCATCCCTTTCACTATCACTAAGCTGTCATGGTTTACAGCACATCTTTGTTCTCCCAGCTTCCAACATTGCCTCCTTCTACACCTCTGCCTTGTATCAGTGCAGGTTATGGGGCTTCCATCTGTCGGAAAATTCCTTACAAAAAGTGTCCTATTCCCAGGACCTCCTGTGGCAGGGTAGCATTCACCCTTGACCACTGACATCTCATCTTCACTGTCTTTTGTACCAGAGTTGTCATTAAAATAAGAAGGTAAACTCTAGGGCCAAGGTTTACTAATGGTGGGTTGTATAGAATGTTGTGCTGTAAGATCACAAGTTTAACAGACAAGAGAAGTTCAATAAAAAGTTATAGAATTTGCAATTAATTTTTCAGAAGACTCACACCTACTCAATTGTTTATTTTGCAAAACTCCATTCCTAATATAATAATTACAGATATGGAGACTTTACTACTTTCATGAAAGATAGCTGAACTATATTTTCTATATAGTTATTAACATGAATTAGCAAAGCCAGTAGGTCTTGTGTTGTCTGCCAGTGTTTTGGCTTTGACAAAGGTTGTTTTGTTTTTAAATGGTTTTATTGTTGAGGAAGCCACCCGGCTCTCGTCATCGTAAAAAATGACAGTAGCTAAAGGCAAAAATATTTTCTGTCTCAAAAAGCACCCATTGCCATAGTAGTCAATGACATTGAGAGCAACTTTCACCCTTACTACCACATTGAGAGCAACTACGTTATGCGTGGCAGTGCTCCTTATTAAAGGGGAGAATGCTGACACTCACAGTGAAGTTAGCCAGTGGTTGAAATGGGCTGACCCATCAACTCATGCTGCATGCTGGAGTCAATGCAAGCAAAATGTGAGTGACACAATAACAGAACAATGGATGAAGAGGACTGCCTGAAAGCCTCCATATTTAAGTGTCCTCTACATATTATTTAATAAAATTAGAAGATATTGGGTAATCTCAGCTGTAAAAACTGTGAGACAACATGAATAGTAGAGGTAGTTGTTAAAAATCTATTAGAATACAAAGATCTTATTCCATTCTTTTTAGGTACAACTTCCAACCATCTCTTGGGGTTGAATAAGTGGGAATAACATAAAAGAAAATAGACTGACATTTATCCAGGGTGTTCACACTGTCATTCCTGCCAGCTGCTCTTGCATTACCATTGGCCAAGGGATTGTGGGGTGCACTCAGAATGTTTAACACATAGTAAATGCACATAATCGATATTTTCAACATTGATTGCCTCTTTTTAACAGAAACTTGGGGAAAAGCCGAATCTGAACCTGACTTCATAGAAGTGACGCCCACAGGATACTCCTATTTCAGGGTAGACAGAACTACCAGAAGAGGATGTGGACTGGCGATCATCTGTAGAACCATTTTCACATGTACAGGGAAGAATGTTTCTTCCGCATCATGTGAAGCTATGGATTTAAAATAATTTCTAATAATGTAGTACTTCTGGAAGGCCTTTTAATTTACCGTCCTCCTGGTCCCTGTTCCGGCTTTGTTCAAACCTGGGGTGAACTGATTGAGCCTTTGGTTATGTCTTCCAAGGCTATTATCTTGGGGGACTCCAACATTCATTTCGATGAAATCAAGAACTCAACTGTCATGGATTTTTTAAATCTTATGTCGACTTTTGACTGGACCCTCAAGGTCGTCTCAGCTACTCACAAAGCCGGACACCTATTAGATGGGGTCTTCGCCTGCACGAAAGTTCAACTGAAGCTAACTAATATCCTGCAGAGCTGGACTGACCATAATCTTTTGATCTTCCTGGTCACTGCAGGCCCTCTCTCTCAAGTGCCTGTAGCCAACAGTAAATCTATTAGACTGTGGAAACAGGTCAAGCTCGCAGAACTGGCCCCCATTCTGGAAGAAGGATGGAATAGGGCTAACAAGATGGCTTTGCCTTTACTAGAGAGCTTCAACTTAGGGACTGAATTTGCTATGAAGCAACTAGCCCCCCCTAAACGTTTTGTGAATCACAAAATTTACAAACCAAGTCAACCGTGGTATACCAAGGAGCTTAAACTTCTCCAGATGAAATACCGTTAGCGGGAACGGCATTGGAAGCATAATCTGTCCCCTGCGGAAAAAGATAAAGTGAAGATAGCACTTAAAAAATATAAAGTTGCATGCTTCAAAGACAAATCAGATTTTTATACTTCTAAAATCAAGGAAGCTTCTAATGTACCCAGAGAGCTCTTTAAAGTGGTCAATGCTCTATCCTCTTCCCCTTCTACACCTGAATTGGAAATTTCCCAAAATGTCTGTGATAAAGTTGTCACACACATTAAAAACTAAATTCTAAATATTTATTCAAACTTTATCCCTCATGGGGAGATTAAGAACCAGTCTATCTTGACGGATGTAGATCAGGCGACTATGTCTGATGTAGAACAAAACACCAAACACCAGCAACATGATCTATCCCATTTTTCATTTCCCTCACGAGAATGCATCCAAAAGCTAATTGTTGAGATTAAGTCAGGTTCCCCTCTAGACCCATGTCCCCCGTCCATATTTCAACTAGCCCCTGAAATTTTTGCTCGTGCTATAGCCCCCATTCTTCAGGAGGTCTTATCATCAGGAAGTGATCCTGCCACCTGGAAGGAAAAAACGGTCACCACTTTGAAGAAAAAGGCAAACGGTGACCACCTGGACTTAAGCAATTTGTGCCCCATTGCTCTCCTCCCCTTTTTGGCTAAAATCTTTGAAAAGCACATTAATAAGGAGTTAATGGCTTTTCTAACAGCAAAGGGTATATTAGACCCTTCGCAACATGGTTTTAGAATATTTCACAGCACCAAACCTGCTCTCATTACATCTTCGGATTCTATATGAAGGATGGTGGATGGTGGAGAAGGGGCTATTTTGATTTTACTAGATCTATCAACGGCTTTTGACACCATCTCACCCTAAATTTTATTAACTCGCCTATATCAGGCGGGCATCAGAGACCGAGCACTGACGCTGCTGAAGTCATTTCTGACTGATAGATGGACTTCAGTCAGCTACGGTGACTTTAGATCTGCGGCCTATCTTATACCTTGTGGGGTTCCTCAGGGCTCCTCTTTGAGTCCTACCCTATTTAATATTTATATGGCACCCCTGGCCAAAATAGTACGGTCGTTCGGATTTATGCTGACGTCCTATGCTGATGATACTCAGCTCATTATACCAGTGGACGAGAACTGGGAGGAGGCAGCTGATCGCTGCCACAACTGTTTGCTAGCTATTTACAACTGGAAGGGAACCAATTGGTTGAAATTAAATGGGGCAAAAACTGAAATCCTATGTTTCAGATCTGGGATTGAGCGATGGAATTCTCGTTGGTGGCCCGATGAGTGTGGCTCTCTCCCTGTTCCCACCACCACCAGCAGAAATTTAGGGATCATCTTTGATGATCACTTATCCTTTAAAGCCCAAGTCAACCATACTGTTTCGACATGTCTATGGATTTTAAAAATGTTAAGAAAAAATGTCCCCTATTTACAACAGGAGTGGAAAGTTACTGTCACACTAGCTTTGATCATGTTCAGGCTTGACTATTGTAATGCCCTCCTTTCTAACTTGGACAGTGTCTCCATGAAAAAACTTCAGCTGATTCTGAATATGGCGGCAAGATCCATTTTAAATCTTCAGCGCTCTGCCTCAGCTACAGGCAGTCTCAATCAACTGCACTGGCTCCCAGTAGCTCAACGGGTGACCTTTAAAATACAATGCTTGACTCATAAAGCCATACACGGTATTGGCCCTCGTTCCTTGGTAACTTACCTTCGCTGATATACACTAAGGCATCACTGAAGGTCCCTTGAAGCTTTCCTGATTCAGGTTCCGCACACCCACAAAGTCAAGAGGGGGGACAAAGCCTTCACTGCAGCCGCACCTAGACATTGGAATGCTCTCCCAATCCATATCAGGAAGGAATCTAATTATTTGAGCTTCCGAAAACTGATTAAAACTCAACTTTTCCCACGCTAATTTCTGAACCATTTTCCTGGCCTCTTTTTTCCGCATGGTGGCACCATGTTTCTGTTTTCTTTCCTCTCACCTTTGATTAGCGATTTGATGCTCGTTTGAGCCGGAACGCACTCTACAAATCTATTTACATACATAATAAGGCTTAACCAGAATAGGGTAATTTTTGATACCTTATTGTAGTGTATCCTCTAAAGTTTTAATGGACATATGATAATCCTTACTAACTGGACAAAATCATTCATTACCAAGTCCCAACATCTAGATTAATAGTTTTTTATTTGGATCTTTTGTCCATCATTTTGGAGTATACCAATTATTTCTCATGCTAGTGTAGTTTAGGTTACCGCATAGGCATGGACAAAACAATGTTGAGATGTTATTCAGAAGACACTTACAACTGCCTTCAAACCTCAACAATTCAAAGCTGAAATGCCACTTGACCGACAAAACTATGGAATGTATTTTAACCTTGATTTAAAATCAATCCACTGACTACCAAGATTTATGTGAATGTTCGAAGAAGGAATATTGTTGGAAAGTACCATCTTGCCTGGCATGTTACCCCCATTTTTACTTGTGTGTCAGTTTGTTTTTGCCTGTCTCACTGGGATCCTGCTAGCCAGGACCCCAGTGTTCATAGTTTTGGCCTGAATGTGTTCCCTGTGTGGTGCCTAACTGTGTCACTGAGGCTCTGCTAACCTGAACCTCAGTGCTTGTGCTCTCTCTGTCTTTAAAACTGTCACTTCAGGCTAGTGACCATTTTTACCAATTTTGATTGGCACACTGGAACACCCTTATAATTCCCTATTTTTTGGTACCTAGGTACCCAGGGTATTGGGGTTCCAGGAGATCCCTATGGGCTGCAGCATTTCTTTTACCACCCATAGGAAGCTCAGACAATTCTTACACAGGACTGCCACTGCAGCCTGAGTGAAATAATGTCCACGTTATTTCACAGTCATTTTACACTGCACGTAACTAACTTATAAGTCACCTATATGGATAACCCTCACTTAGTGGTGGTCAGGTGCAAAGTTACTAAGTGTGAGGGTACCCTGGCACTAGCCAAGGTACCCTCACATCGTCCAGGGAAATTTCCCCAGACTTTGTGAGTGTGGAAACACCATTACACGCGTGCACTACATATAGGTCAATACCTATATGTAGCTTCACAATGGTAATGCCGCATATGGCCATGTAACATGTCAAAGATCATGGAATTGTCCCTTCATGCCAAGTATTGGGGTGCCAATCCCATGCACCCCCAGGGCTCCAGCATGGACCCCGGGTACTGCCAAACCAGCTCTCCGGGATTTTCACTGCAGCTACCTCTGCTGCCAACCAACAGACAGGCTTCTGCCCTCCTGGAGTCTGGGCAGCCCAGTTCCAGGAAGGCAGAACAAAGGATTTCCTCTGAGAGAGGGTGTTACACCCTCTCCATTTGGAAATAGGTGTTAAAGGCTGGGGAGGAGTAGCCTCATCCAGCCTCTAGAAATGCTTTAAAGGGCACAGATGGTGCCCTCCTTGCATAAGCCAGTCTACATCGGTTCAGGGATCCCCCAGCCACTGCTCTGGCGTGAAACTGGACAAAGGAAAGGGGAGTGACCACTCCCCTGTCCATCACCACCCCAGGGGTGGTGCCCAGAGCTCCTCCAGTGTGTCCCAGACATCTGCCATCTTGAATGCAGAGGTGTGAGGGCACAATGGAGGCCTCTGAGTGGCCAGTGCCAGCAGGTGACGTCAGAGACCCCTCCTGATAGGTGCTTACCTGACTAGGTGGCCAATCCTCCTCTGAGGGCTATTTAGGGTCTGTCCTGTTGGCTTCTCTTCAGATAATGAATGCAAGATGTTGGAAAATGGGTTATTGGTAAGGGCAGGTAAGTACCTACACTTAGCAATAGGCCACTAACCTCCACTTAGGTCCAGTTAGGTCTCAGTAAATTAAACCTAGCTCAACCCTTGGTAGCTTGGCAACGAGCGACAAGGCTTAACTTAGGAGACAAAGCGTAAAGCATTCAAATATCACAAAACAGTAATTGAATAAAACACAGGAAACAGTTTAAAACTCCAAAATCAATTTATAAAAATAGATTATGTTTTTATCTTTAAAATGACACCAAAACGAATAAAATCGGATAAGGGAAACCGGAGATATGAATTTGTTAAAGAATTAATGCTTTCTAGCGCATAGAAGCAACTAGAGATCAAAGGGTTAAAAAGGTCACACTGGAAAGGAACAAAGTCCAGAGTTCAGGCCGCCCATGAGGTAACACTGTCGCACTTACTTTCAGAAGTGTTTGATTCAGGAAATTGGTCCACAGCACCATCCAAGGGTTCAGAGGCTCTGGTGCCTCTTGGGGTCTGGGACTACAACTCCCACAATGCACCTCTTCAACTTATGGAGTTGCTCCAAACGCCTCCAAACTTCTGGATCGTCTTCCAGAGGCCCTTTTTGTGTCCTTGAAGTGTTCACAACTTGATCCAAGGTTCCAGAAGCTCTGAGTTGCTCCTTGGGAGTTGGGACTACATTTCCCAGAATGCACCTGGTCAGAATGCTCAAATGGCCACTGGACCCTGGTCAGCTGGGCTCTGCTTGCAGGACTTGATGCAGGGGACTCTGGGCAGCTCCTTTGTACCTGTAGCAAAGAGGGAGTCCCTTCTTGAAGCAGTAGAAGACAGGTAAAGTCCTTCTAGTGGTGAAGCCCAAGTGTGCAGCTAGTGCAGTCCTCCAGAGTTTAGTGTCCAGGTGCAGGTCAGGGGTCCAGAAGGGCTGTCCTTCTTCTCCTGTAGTTCTTCCTTGATGGAATCTGATAAGGATCTGGTAGGGAACTGAGGTGTGGGTGCAGGTCTGCCAATTTTATCCCTGCTCCTGGGTGAAAAACAGGGGGGTCCTGGTTCTCCAATCAGGTGCAGGGCCCTTCCTCCTGTGATGACCACTTCCTGGGAAGTTTGGCAAAAGTCAATCCCAGGGAGCAACATTCCTCAAAAATCCATCATGGCTGAAAGTGGTTTTTGGAGGTTACATCTGGCTGAGCCCACCCACTGGTGGGGCTAAAAATCCTATACACACCCCTCTCATGCCCTCTCCTAATCTAATTAAGGGGGTACATAATTGTCTGGGTTTGCAGGATGTGGGGGTGTTGCTGGGTTGCTCCAAATGTCCTTCTCTGCCTTTGAAGACCAGTTTGGCAGCCCTCCCCCTTCCTGCCTCACCATCTGCTGAGGGGAGAGCTCCTCCCACAGGCACATCTCTTTGTGTGAAGCCAGGCCACTTCACACATCATCAAGGCAGCCTGGCCAGGCTGCCAGGGGCTGGCCAATCAAAGCACAGCAGCAAAAGCACTGCAGGGCTGAAGTTGGCAGCTTTTCAGGAACAGTTTAAAACTCTTTACCTGGACAAGTTATATTAAATCCCACTTTTAAAATTAAAATGAAATCTCCCCATTCTAGCCTATGGAGGCCATTCACTACAATGTGGGAAAAACAAATTTGGCTGTTATACCTCACCAAGGCTTCTACAACTATTTTTATAAGGTCCCTGCTTATAGTTACATGGCACCCAGCCCTAGGAGCACATAGGGCACACCTTAGGGGTAAGTTATATGTTAAAATAAGGTAGTTTAAGACTTTGGAACTACTTTTAATTCCAAAGTCGAATTTGCATGTAACTTTAATTTAAAAGCAGCCAGCAAGGCAGGCCTGCCTTTAAAGTGACACTGGGCACCTCAGCAGTGCACCCTATTCTGGGGTCCCTAAACCTACATGCCCTACCAAATACTAGGGACTTATAGGTAGGTTGACTTAGCCAATTTTAATTAGCCTAATTTGCATACTGAGTTTACACAGAGCACTGGCCCTGGGACTGGTTAGCAGTACCCAGGGCCCCATCAGAGTCAGGAAAACAGCAGCAAAAAGTGGAATATGGGGGCAAAAAGTTAGGGGGCCTCTGCAACCACCCAGTTCTCTCACACAAGAGCTCACCAGAGTTCCCCTGCATCTCCCTCTTCAACTTCAGCCAAGGATCGACCCCTGACTGCTCCAGGATGCCTGCAAAACTGCAACAAAGTAGCAAGAAGACTACCAGCGACATTGTAGGTGTAGCTGTTGCCAGGCATTATGTGATCAACCGTATAAAGAGCTTCAAGAAACACTACCAGGAGAGGGACTTTTGCTCCACTCAAATGTTGGTAACCAGGAGCAGATGTTTTGATTGCACAGATGTTGTGTGCTTCGTAAAGAAAGTGCTTGCCCTTCATGCAGCTATGACCATTTTGCCTATTTATCAAGTTGTCTGGGCCAGCAGCAGCATGGCTGCCTGTGCTTGAACTTTCAGAGACGCAGACACGACATTGTAATGCTTTCAAAGTGTAGGTAACTACATTAATTAATGTGTTTGTTTATCTCTGGCATTAGCAAAGATGGAGGAGGGTCATCATTAACTTTAGTCTTCAAATTGCAGTTTAGTGTTTGAGAGCCTTGTGCTACAATCATCTACATCGATTTGTAGGTCTGGCCTGACCTTATGTAATCAACCAAAAAGAGCCCTCCTGAGAGAGGAGCATAGGCAACTCCTACATATAAATATCCCTGAGTACAACATTTGGTTGGGTTAAATTTGTGTACACGCACTAAAAAGTCTGTTTGTAATGACACTAATCATGACATATTTATTGTGAAAAGTATATGTTAAAGTTAATAGGCATTTAAGTGTTGGTTGTTAATACTCCACGTTAAAGCCTACAGGTAGGTATTTTGTTATGTGAAACCTTACAGATTACTCTAGACAACAATGGTTTTGTTGCGGGTCACCCTGTGTGACAAACTGAGGTATGGAACATGAAATAATTTTAGGACTGATAGTATTTTGCGCACCCAACTGTACTTTTTTATGACTATCTTTTTTTTAATTCTGATGGTTGTATTGTATGCAATTATGTAGCGATTACTACTACTGTGTGAGGTGCTGAAGCTGTCGTATAAATCGGTAGCATGCCACACTATGTAGGTTTTGTGGCTGGAAAGATGCTGTCTTTCTTTTAATCCTATGTGGGAATTGATTGATAATTATTATTGTCTCTCAAGCATTGTTGAGTTTTTGTCCATGTTCTCCTTAAGGTAGTTTTCATACTTTTTAATTTTTTAGATCAATTCATTGGAAATTTTGTCATGGAAGACTTTTGATTGTGGTAGTTCTGTGTCTAGGCACTGGATTATGGAATTCTGTTAGAATTTTATGGAGTTCTTTAGAAGGGCAGTCTGCATCAGTTATGCATGTGGAGTAGTGGTGTTTTTTATAATTCTGGTGAAGTTTTTGTAGGCTTTGTTATAGTGCCATAGAGTGTTTTTATTTGTTTCATTTCCTGATTTTATCCATTTGTGTTATAATATCTTGACTTGTGCTTCCATCCTTTTGATGTTGTTGGTAACCCATGTGGTGTTCTTTTTGGATGTGTTTTGTGCTGGTATCTGTGTGTCCACTGTTCTTTGTTGTCTTCAAAGTGTTGTCATTGATTGGTGTGTAGATCCTGAAAGTGATGATGGTTGCCCAGTGGAAAAGCTTACAATCAAAACTATAGGTCTGAATTGGTTATGGTGACAAGCAATATGCCTGTTTGGCGCACTGGAACCATTAAATCCAATGGCATAGGTCTTGTGTGCTTATTATGAAACAGTATCATAAAGGTACGTAGCCTAGTTTATTCGTGAAAAGCATATGTTAAAGCCAGTAAGCCTTTAACAGTTGTTATCCCATTGTGTTACAGGCTTTAGACAGGCATTTTGTTACATGCAATGTCTCAAATTACTTCCGTAGGTGAGGGTTTCGCTGATGCCCAACCATTCTGACAATCACTGTGCATGTTCACTGGGCTGATTCTTGATGACCCCTGTCGAGATGGGTTTTTGATTGTTTTGCAAGCTATAGTTTTCTACATGTTTGGAATTTATACCTGTATGCATGATGGTTGTCAGTTTATGTTAAAGGGAAAAAGCCTGTGTTGGATAAAGTATAAAACCAATGTTGTATGGTAAAGGCTTCATTGGTTCACTAAGAAAAGTCATGCTGAATTTCATAGGTTTGTTCTGTATGAAATGTTATGATAAAGCCAGTTACCTGATCAACCTATTGTGAAAAGCATGCTTAAGGACTGTAGAATTATACAGATTGAGTGTTATTGCACAGTTCTGAAGCCTGTAGGCAGGTATTTTGCTACTGAGAATTTCATAGAAAATATGCTCTACAATAATCCTTCTTACACTCCCTTAGGAGCGATAGAATTTTGCTTTGCCAACTGTGATTTAGTATACCTTTGTTCTTTAATAACTGTATGTCATATGGTTGCATTGTGGACATGGTGGGACTGGCCTGTAGGGAAATCCAGTAGTGCCCAATGGGCTCGTCTGACAGATCAGTGTGTGGGCCAGCTTTGTAGTGGTGGTGGCGAGTTTTGTGACTATGTGGGCCATTTTTCATTGTTGATTTCCTAGATACAATAACCTTTTTACCTATCTCCTTCACTAATCGGGCGACATTTATTTTGGCACTCAGGTCTACTTTTTCTACCAGTCTGACCCTGCTTGTGGACATCTCACACTCAGAACAATGGGCTAAAGTTATGGTGACAAGCCAATGAAAAAGGCTACACGCCTGATTGCTTATTATGAAAAGTTATGATAAAGAAGTATGTCTGACATATGGTTGGTATAGCTTATGTAAAGTCAATAGGCTTTTAAGGGTCAATTGGTATTATTAAATTAAAGGCCCACAGATAGTTTGTTTGTTACATGGAAGCTCTTATATTATCATAGCAGACTACAGGTTTAGCATTTGTTGCCTCCTCTGACAAACCACCAGTATATGAGTATTATGCCTTTTTAGAACAGATATTTTGATTTGTAAACCGAAATATTGTATACAGTTGCAGTTTTATCAACCTATGCCTGATTATTGCCTTATGGGAAGGCTAACACTCAGAAGAGTAGACCTGAGTTTGTTATGGTGTCAAGCCAATGATAATTGTTGTAGCCTTGATTGGAGTGTAGGGAAATGTCATGCCCAGTGCCATAAGTCTAGCCTGTTTTATATGAAATGTTATTACAAAGGCAATAGGCCTAGTTTATTTATTGCGAAAACCATATGCTGAGGCCAATAGGCCTTTAGCAGTGGATTGTGATCACATTAAGTTACAGGCCATAAAAAGATTGTTTGTTACATGTAATCTCTCAAAATACCATAGTACGTAAAGGTTTTGTTGTTGGTCGCTCACTTTGAAAACCTCAGTGAGTAGAATTTCACCATGAGGATGTTTCTTAGGTTCTATTTAATACAGTTGTGTATTGCTTTGTCAACTGTAATTTTGTACAAATTCACAGTTTTGTAAATGTATGCATGATGATTGTCACTGTTCATGCACATTTCTGTAGGAGTCAATTGTATATAGTGTCAAACTATGGGTGAAGGCTGAGGCCTTATGAGTTCTCTGGGAAAGGTTAAGTCAGATTCCTTAGGTGTGATCTGTTTGTCATAAAAAGGTAGGAAAAATCAAGTAGGCCTTAATGTGAAAAGCATGTGTTAAAGGCAATAGGCTTTTAAGGGTGGATTGTTGTGGTTTGTTTCTTATTACGACAACAGGACTGCATGTGTGGGAAGGCAGAACCTCAGAATGTTGGCGGCTGATTCCTTCCACACCATCAGAAAATGTCAGCCCAGTTCCTGGCTAGCTCACAGTGCCTCAAGTGAACTCTTAACCTTACAGGGAGAAAGTGATTTGTGGCAACCTGAAACATGACACTCTCACCCCTCCCCCTAGAGAAGCAGTGTAAACAGAGATCAACCTTTTGTCATATTACTCATGCATGCCAAGGCAAAAACACAATGAAGATACATGCTGAGTTTTCAATATATTTATTGAAACTAACATCATTTTATATAGAGAGAAAGAGAATACCATAAAAAGAGCATATTTGGGTGTACCCTTCTGCCTGTCCAGGCCAAAGAATCAGCCTTAGCCTCAGATCTGAAACTGGTGTCAGGAGTCTGCCTGTGTGATGAATGGCAGTTCTCGTCAGGGGGCTGGGAGATCAGTACCAGTAAAGCTCTATTGTTGATCATAGCAGTCCCAATATAGTTGCAGCTGGAATGCCCCTCTGACCCTTAAGGGCAGCACATTGCTTATATAATAAAATGGCACTGTGTTAGAAGATGCAGCTCTGGTGTGATGCTTTGCCTTGGAATTAGAAGCTGCTGCCTAAACTGGGAAAAGGACAATATCTTGTTCTGTAAGTAGCCTTGGACAGAGTATTTCTGATAGTGTGCCATGGAAGACAACTAGAAACAAGTGTCATGTATCCTGCCTTCTCTGAACAATATAGTATATGCTGGACCATAAAAAGAATATTGCTGAAAATTTGACAGAGCTAAAATGTACAACATGTAAAATGTACAGTGCAAAAAAAAGCTAAGAAACAGGGGACCCAAACTTGGTCCAAGGTGTAGATCGCTACATTGTTATAGCACTGTACTAAAACCTGTTGACAGATATTTTGTTACATGGAATTTCACAGATTACTGTTAAAGACAAAGGGGGTTATTACAACTTTGGAGGAGGTGTTAATCCGTCCCAAATGTGACGGATATACCACCAGCCGTATTACGAGTTCCATAGGATATAATGGACTCGTAATACGGCTGGTGGTATATCCGTCACTTTACCGTCACTTTTGGGACGGATTAACACCTCCTCCAAAGTTGTAATAACCCCCTATATTATTTAGAATGAAATGTTACAATAATGGCAGTAGTTTTGACAGTAGTTCTGACATATTGATTGCAAAAAGCATATTTTAAAGTCAATAGGTATCTAAGAGTAAATTCATATTGCTTGGTATTAAAGCCTGCAGAAATGTATTTTGTTATATTGAATGCCACATATTGGTGGTCATTACAACCCTGGCGGATGGTGTTAAAGCTGCGATAATACCGCAAACAGGCCAGCGGAGAAAAAAAGGGAATTATGACAGTGGTGGAAACCGCCAACATAGACAGCCACTTTAACACTCCGACTGCCACAGCGGTACAGACAAGCAGCGCGGCGGTCACCGCCAACAGACAGGCGGGAGACAAAGTACCGCCCACAGTATCACAACGTACCAATCCGCCACCTTTTCCGGGGCGGATTCACCGTGGATAAAAACACGGCTGAAACAGCTTTTACAATGGGAAAACGCTCACCTTAACACACTCCACGAGGAAGGAGGGCACCATGGAGCCCGAACTCCAAATACTCCCTGCGCTTGTCTTCCAGCTCCTCTACGAACCTCAGTAATGGTGGCGGCGAAGACAACGGTGAGTACTGCACCTATAACATAGGGGAGGGGGGAGGCAAAAGTCAGGGACACACACACACAACACCCCCACCCCGAACCTCACCCACTACAACACACACACCAATGCATATCCAAACATCACAGCAACAACCCACAACCCCCCCGGAAGAATGCAAAGACAAAAGGGAATCAGTATAACTATTGTAATGAATAAAAATACAGTAAGCTCATATATACAGAAATATATACACATTCCAAATATATACATCACGATTAGTAGTGCAGGTATGCACAATTCAAAGTCCGTGGACCACTGGGCCCAAAATGCATGGGCGAGGCCCACACACGATACCTGTCCACAAATAGAGAGAACACTGCAGGGGCATCAGATAGAAATACAACAGGCACCTCAGGGGGAAAGGAAGGGAGGCACCCCAGCCGGATGAGTGCAAAGCCAGATCCACGACGGGGCTCCATGCCCATTGATGTATCCTGGGGAGTGCAAAGCCACAGTCTCTCAAGTCTCTACAGTGGGTGGTTTGCCCACTGTACCATCCTGGGGAGTGCAAAGCCACAGTCTCTCAAGTCTCACAAGTGGGTGGTTTGCCCACTGATCAATCCTGGGGAGTGCAAAGCCACAGTCTCTCAAGTCTCTACAGTGGGTGGGTTGCCCACTGTACCATCCTGGGGAGTGCAAAGCCACAGTCTCTCAAGTCTCTACAGTGGGTGGGTTGCCCACTGTACCATCCTGGGGAGTGCAAAGCCACAGTCTCTCCACTGGTTCTGGAGGGGGACTGGTGCCCAGAGTGCTTCATCCTGTGAAGGATTCAGGTAGTGGATGCAGTTCTCCACTGGTTCTGGAGGGGGACTGGTGCCCAGAGTGCATCACGCTCCTTGTGACTGTCCCAGTTCCGTCACTGTCCCAGCCGCACATGGGCTAACAATGCTTGAGTTGGTGGTGCTTGCCCTGTTCAGCGGTGCTTGCTATGGCGGTCTTTGCCCTGTTCAGTGGTGCTTGCCATGGCGGTCTTTGCCCTGTTCAGCGGTGCTTGACTTTGCCGTTTCTGACCTGTTCAGCGGTGCTTGCCCTGTTCAGCGGTGCTTGCCATGGTGGTCTTTGCCCTGTTCAGTGGTGCTTGACTTTGCCGTTTCTGACCTGTTCAGCGGTGCTTGCCCTGTTCAGCGGTGCTTGCCATGGCGGTCTTTGCCCTGTTCAGCGGTGCTTGACTTTGCTGTCTGTGACCTGTGCAGTGGTGTGTGGCATGACGGTCCCTCAGTGCCCAGCGGGGCTGTGGGTGCCGGGCCCTCCAGGGCACTGACGCTGGCGGTGGTCTCCGGACCAGTGACGATAGTGCTGCCCTCCAGGGCACTGACTTTGGCGGTGGTCTCCGGACCAGTGACGATAGTGCTGCCATCCAGGGCACTGACTCTGGCGGGGGTCTCCGGACCAGTGACGATAGTGCTGCCCTCCAGGGCACTGACGCTGGCGGTGGTCTCCGGACCAGTGACGATAGTGCTGCCATCCAGGGCACTGACTCTGGCGGGGGTCTCCGGACCAGTGACGATAGTGCTGCCCTCCAGGGCACTGACGCTGGCGGTGGTCTCTGGACCAGTACAGATAGTGCTGCCCTCCAGGGCACTGACTCTGGCGGTAGTCTCCGGACCAGTGACGATAGTGCTGCCCTCCAGGGCACTGACTCTGGCGGTGGTCTCCGGACCAGTGACGATGGGGCTGGCAGTGGCGTGTTAGCCAGCAGGGAGGATGGCGGCCTTCTCCGCCGTGCTGCTCTTACCAGACTTTAGAGACTTCTTCTGCCCCTTCACCACCTTGGGAGGGGTCACAGCTGACTCAACACTTCCCCTGGAACCCTTGTGGGCGGTTTTGCCGGCAGGAGTCTTCACCTTCTCCCGTCGGGCACTGTCCAACTTCTGGTGCTTTACAGGGGGTGGACTGGCAGTGCTTTGGCTCCGTGTCACACTGGCTGCCCTGGTGGCCGGTGCACTCCACATACCTCTAACACGTACCACTGGTACAGGACTTTTTTTGGCTGAGGTGCTAGTACGGGACCTATGAATTGGAGGGGTGGGGTTGGTGCGACAGAGGTCAAGGTTGCTCAGGAAAAGTTTCTGACGAACACTCGGACGGGTAGCTGGAGGGGGTCTGGGAGTGGAGGAAGAGGAGGTGGTTGTAGGAGGTGTAACTTTAGATGATTTGGGTGCAGGTGCAGGTTCTGGAGGCTGTCGTGAGGTGGATGGATGTTGGGTGTGTGGGTGTCCGCGTTTGTGTACTTTGGGAGGGGGCGTCACAGACACACTGGGAGAGGACACAGGGGACGTGTAAATGGTAGTGGGGGTGGTGAGTGCAGGTGAGCGGGGTGTGGTACTGGCTGGTCTGGTGCGAGTCCTAGTGCCTGTAGATGTGGTGCATGCAGGTGTGTGTGTAGACGCGACTGGGAGGGAGGAGGGAGAAGAGGAGGGCACAGATGGTGCCGCCACCACAAGGGAGCTCCCATCGGAGGATGAGTCCGTGTCGCTGTTTGCTGACCCGGTGACCGACGTGAAGCTCCCCTCGTCCTCCGTCCCACTGATGTATTCTGTGTCTGTGGTGTGGCCCTCCATGGCCATGTGGGATGCAGCCCCCTCGTGCTCCGGTGCCACTGTACCTCCGCCTGATGATGCTGATGCACAAAAGAACAGGGAGAGCACAAAAAAGGGTGGGGAAACAGAAGAAAGACAGGTTGAGTGCATGGCTTACCGCTACCGTTGGTGGACAATACAGACACAGCAGTCCACTGCACTACGCCGTGCTCTTGGCCTCTACAGAGGCAGTAACTGGGATATGGCCTAGATGGCTATGAGTGTCATCTACCCACATAGATGACACAGGGGCATGTATACCTGTACTTGGCACTCTACAGAGGTGGGGTGGAGTGGCACATGACCTGGATTTCGGAGGGGCCTAGCCTATGGAACTCGCCCTGGCCTAGGGAAACCCACAGCCCTCCTCCCCCACCCAGAACCCTCCACTGCGCGCAAAGTCATGAGAATGTGAGTGTACTCACCCCCTTGTGTCTGCTGTGATGCCCTCAAGCGCCCATCCAACTCAGGGTAGGCCACCGCCAGGATCCGGAACATCAGGGGGGTCATGGTTCGATGGGCACCCCTCCCACATTGGGAGGCCATCCCCAGCTGAGCCTCCGCCGTCTTCTTGCGCCAGCGGCGAATGTCCTCCCATCTTTTACGGCAGTGGGTGCTCCGTCTCTGGTGGACCCCCAGGGTCCGGAAGTCCTTGGCGATGGCACGCCAAATATCCTTCTTCTGTTGGGCGCTGACCTACATGACATGTACAGGGGAAGAAGAGAAGTCATTAGCAACAGCACCGTCGAAGTGAGTGGCCCACATCCCTGCCCTTGCAATGTGGCACATGCAATCACACTTCTACATGCTCGCAGGACTCTGCCCCCTTCCTACTGACATCCAGCCCTCTCCACCCAGGCATAGCCCATACAACGTGCTCCCTGTGTACTTACCTGTTGGTCTGGAGGACCGTAGAGTAGCGTGTACTGGGGGAGGACCCCGTCCACGAGCCTCTCCAACTCCTGTGCAGTGAAGGCAGGGGCCCTTTCCCCAGACGCACCAGCCATTGTCTCTTCTAGACCGAGGTCACAGCAGCACTTGCAGTGTAGGTCCTCTCCTGTCGAAGATCAGGTATCGAGGGATTGAACAGCTAGAAAATGGCGGTCACGTCCGCGGCGGTGACGTCCACGGCAGTGCGTATCATCACCGCCGGCGCACTTCGTCATTGGCTCCTGGGACCCATAGAGTCCAATGTTAACCAATGCAGCATTGCGCCGCGGTCTTTGACCGCCTATCGCAACGCTGTACAACGCCAGCGCAGTTACCTCACATCCCATTGTCCCACTTTAGAGGTCAGGCAGCCGCTATTTCAGGGGCCCACATGGCTTCATTTACAACTGCGTCACACATACTTAGGCCTACACGCAACACACATACAGGAAGGATATTGTATTTAGTGTCGTATTCTGTGTAGCTGTGGGTACATACCTCAGAATTTGTTGACTCTGTGGTCGCTGTTGTCCTTCCTAGGCACCGTCAGCTGGGACATGTGAGGAGATGGCAGAATCCTCCGGTGTACCGACCGCTGGTGGACCTGTTGACAATGGAGGAGCGACATTTAATCATCACCTACAGGTTTGACTGTGCCCCAATCCAGGAACTGTGTACCCAGTTGGAGCCTGACCTGATGTCACCAATCCGCCATCCCACAGGAATCCCCCCTCAAGTGCAGGTGCTATCAGTGCTCCATTTCCTAGCAAGTGGGTCATTTCAGACAACAGTGGCCATGGCATCAGGGATGTCCCAGCCTATGCTTTCCAACGTGTTGTCCAGAGTGTTGTCTGCCCTGCTGAAACACGTGAGGAGCTACATCGTTTTCCCTCAGGTGGAGGATTTGGCTACAGTGAAAGGTGACTTCTATGCCCTGGGACATATCCCTAACATCATAGGTGCCATTGATGGGACCCATGTGGCTTTGGTCCCCCCCACATGAGTGAACAGGTGTACAGGAACCGGAAGAGTTATCATTCGATGAATGTACAGATGGTATGTTTGGCAGACCAGTACATCTCGCAGGTAAATGCTATGTTCCCAGGCTCAGTGCATGACGCCTACATCCTGCGGAATAGCAGCATCCCGAATGTGATGGGTCAACTCCAGAGGCACCGTGTGTGGCTATTAGGGGACTCTGGTTACCCCAACCTGTCATGGCTATTGACCCCAGTGAGGAATCCCAGGACCAGGGCAGAGGAACGCTACAATGAGGCCCATGGGCGGACTAGGAGGGTGATCGAACGCACCTTCGGCCTCCTTAAGGCCAGGTTCAGGTACCTCCATATGACAGGTGGTTCCCTATTCTTCTCACCAAGGAAGGTGTGCCAGATCATCATCGCCTGCTCGATGCTTCATAATCTTGCTTTGCGACGCCAGGTGCCTTTTCTGCAGGAGGATGGTCCAGATGACGGTGTTGTGGCAGCTGTGGAGCCTGTGGACAGTGATGAGGAGGAAGCAGAGGAACAAGACAATGATAACAGGGACTCTGTCATACAGCAATATTTCCAGTGACACACAGGTGAGAACAATTTTTTTACTATTACATTCACTTTCACACTTCTACCTCTATCAATTTGAAGTAGTATCTGCTAACTGAGTGATACATTTTCATTACGGTTTCACAGGTGTGGTTACCAACGTGTGTCATCTGCTTGCATCCTTCATGGACTTGTGATGTGAGACATAGGTATGTTGACATTACTATTGAGAACGGATTTTGTCACCTTCATAGCTAATACACATTTTCAAAATCACAGGCTGACTCCAGATTGTTTTGTGGTTCAAGGGTGTTTATTGAAGTGCTAATTATTGGAGGGGGTGGCAAAATGGTGATGGCTGATGGTGGAGGAATGTCCATGGCAGAGTCCAGTCTATTAGTCTCACAGGTGCATTGCCCATATGGGCATAGGAAGTGGAGCTGGGGCAGTTCCAACATGGACAGGGTTACAAAGTGGGACAGTGGGAGGACAATCAGTGTAGTCTCATTTCCTGGCGGGGGTCTTGCCATCTTGCTCTGTCCTGTTCCTGGATCTCAGGGACCGCTTGCGGGGTGGTTCTCCATCTGCAGGGGGTGGGGTGCTGGTCCTGTGGCGGGGCGTCCTGTCCACAAGCGCCGGCGGAGGTGGTGGGCAGTTCATCATCCGTGCTAGTGTCAGGGGCCCCTTGGAGTGCCACGGTGTCCCTCATGGTCTTTTGTATGTCCTTCAGCACCCCTACGATGGTGCCCAGGGCGGAGCTGATGGTTCTGAGCTCCTCCCTGAACCTCAAATACTGTTCGTCCTGCATGCGCTGGGTCTCCTGAAACTTGGCCAGGACCGTTGCCATCATCTCCTGGGAGTGGTGGTAGGCTCCCATGATGGAGTAGAGGGTCTCATGGAGAGTGGGTTCCCTTGGCCTGTCCGCCCCCTGTCGCACGGCAGCCCTCCCAGTTCCCCTGTGTTCCTGTGCCTCTGTCCCCTGGACCGTGTGCCCACTACCACTGCCTCCAGGTCCCTGTTGTTGTTGGGGTGGTGAGTTATCCTGGGGTCCCTGTAGTTGTGAACACACAGGTGACTGACGTGTCCTGGGTACGGAGGTATGGGCCCGCTGGGTGGGTGCTGTGCTGGTGTTACCAGAGGGTGGAATGTCAGTGTTGGGCTGTGCCTGTGCGAGGGGAACCGACTGTCCCGAGGCCCACAATGGTCCGGGCTGGTAATCTGGATCCAGTTGGCCAGAGATGCTGTCATCACTGTGAGCCTCTTCTGGGGGTGGAGTGGAGATGTCTGGACCCTCCTGTCTGGTGACGTTAGGTAGTGGTCCTGCAGGGGTATAAAAGCATGATTATTGCATCTGTGTGTGTCATGGAATGCAATGGGTGGGTGTGCATGTACCCCAGTGCAAGCATTCCTGTGTGGGGGCTTGTGTGATGATGGTTCGGGGGTGTTATGGGAATGTGCAGTGGGCATTCTTTAGTGATGGGTGTCCATGCTTAGTTGTGTCATGCAGGGCTTGGTGTTGGGATGGGTGGTTTGTGTTATAAGTACATTAGTGAAGAGTTGGAGTGATAGGGGAGGGGGTGAGGGTGGGTGTGTGTGATAGCATGCAGGTAGGGTGGGGGATATGATAGTTAAGATTGGACTTACCAGTGTCCATTCCTCCACCGACTCCTCCGAGGCCCTTAGGTTGCATCATGGTCAATACCTGCTCCTCCCATGTTGTTAGTTGTGGGGGAGGAGGTGGGGGTCCACCGCCAGTCCGCTGAATCGCGATGTTGTGCCTGGAGACCACTGAACCCACCTTCCCCCGTAGGTCGTTCCACCTCTTCCTGACATCCTCCCGATTTCTTGGGTGCTGTCCCACTGCGTTTACCCTGTCGATGATTCTTCGCCATAGCTCCTTCTTCCTGGCTATAGAGGTGTGCTGCACCTGTGATCCAAATAGCTGTGGCTCTACCTGTACGATTTCCTCCACCATGACCCTGAGCTCCTCCTCTGAAAACCTGGGGTGTCTTTGGCGTGCCATGGGGTGGTGTAGGTGATGTGTGGGGTGGTGTATGTGGTGAAAGACCGCCGCGTTGATTCGTGGGTCGTAATAGCATGGGCGTGTTTCTGTTGGCGTGACGGTGGAGGTTTTGTGTTCGCCAGTTTATCACTGACCTTTGGTGTGGCGGACTTCTGTGGGTGTCTGAGTTTCAGCGGATTCCGAGATGTGGGTCATAATAGCTGTGGCGGAATTCCGTGGCCGTGGCAGTGTATTGGAGGTCTTCTGCACGGCGGTAAGCGGCTTTTACAGCCAATGTTGTAATGACCCCCATTACCTTTGTAGGCAAGGGTTTTGGTGCTAGTAACCCCCTGTACAGAAGAGTTCCCCTGTCAGAATCCTTGTAGGCCCTTCTAGGAGATATATTAGTTTGCTTTGCCAACTGTAAGTTTGTATGCTATGTAATGTTATGACTCATGCCTGATTGTTGCCTTGTGAGAAAGCTTATGCTGAGTACCCGAAACTTCAGTTGTTTATGGTGATAAGCCAATGAGAACTGCAACTAGTCTGATTGGTTCACTATGAAAAATATTTCTGTTGCTATAGGTCTGATCAGTTTATTATGAAACATTATGATAAACGCATTAGGCCATGTATATATTTTGTTGTGAAAAGCATATGTTTAACTCAAAAGGCGTTTCACAATGGACACTTAAGCCCTCATTATGACATTGGCGGTAAAGCCCACTTACCGTCATGCTGACTGCCGCCAACATACCGCCGCCATGGCAGATATCCAATTACCACATTATGACACACACATACCAATCGATCACTGTACAGCCACAGACACAAGTCTGCTACACCAAAACACCAAAGGTCAGTGATAAACTGGCGGTATCAAAACCCACACCGTTATGCAAACAGAACAATGCCCACAACATTATGACCCACGAATCACCACAGCGGACATTCAATAGTGGTAAAGCATTGGCGGTACATACCGCTGTGCTCAAAATACACACACTCAAACAAACAAAAAAACCCACATTAGACAATTCAAACTACACACACCTGACACCCATACATATACCACACCCACACACCAACACCACTATAAAACCCACACCAACAGTACCCACAACCCTTTACGAATACAAACCATGGCCAACAGAGAGAGACAGCAAGAGCACACACACAACCAGATCCACATACCACCATCACTTATACACCACCCAGCACCTCACAACACACACCCGAACACATCACCCTACACACCCTCAAACACCCCACTCACACTACACCCATGGCACCACAATGACACCCCAGATTCTCTGAGGAGGAACTAAGGGTCACGGTGGAGGAAATCATCCAGGTAGAGCTACAGCTATTTGGAACACAGGTGAAGCAGATATCCATTGCTAGGAAGATGGAGCTACGGCAGAGGATTGTGGACAGGGTTAACACTGTGGGACAGTACCCAAGAACCTGGGATGACATCAGGAAGAAGTGGAATGATCTACGGGGGAAGGTGCGTTTCATTGCAGCAAGACACCAACTCACTGTACAGAGGACTGGTGGTGGACCCCCACCTCCTCCCCCACAACTAACAACATGGGAGGAGCAAGTCTTGGCAATCATGCATCCTGAGGGCCTGGCAGGAGTAGGAAGAGGGCTGCACTCTGGTAAGTCAACTCTATAGTACTATAACCTCCCTGCCTGCATGCCATCACATACCCTCACCCTCACTCCTATCACTCCATCACCTCCCACACACTCCATCATCACAACCCACTCATCCCAATGCCAAGCCCTGCATGCTCTACCAATGCATGAACACCACTCACAGACCTGCATGACCACCTATCACTAAAGCATGCACACTTGAGGGAAACAGCTAGCCCACCAAATAACAACCCACACAAGGCAAAGCTGCCAAGGAAATAACAACCAAAGAGGGCAACCCACCCACGCACAGTATGTCACACACAGAAACAATAACACTACATTTATATCCCCACATGTATCCCAGCCAATGTCACCGGAGAAGAGGTGCCAGCAACATCCAGTCCCCCAACAGAAGAGGACCACAGTGATGACAGCGACTCTGCTCGCCTGGATCTTGAGGACCAATCTGGCCCATCAGGGGCCTCCGGACAGTCGGTTACCCAGGCATAGTCACACACCACCAAAGAGCCTCCACTCTCAGGAAACACCACCGCAGCACCCTCCACACCCACCCAGTGGGCCCATAGCACTGTCCCCAGGACACATCAATCAGCAGTGTGTCCACCACTACAGGGACCTCAGGGCACACCACAAACCCAAGACAATCAGGGACCTGGGGTCAGTGACAGTGGGCACACAGTTCAGGGGACAGAGGCACAGGACAACAGAGACACTGGGAGGACTGCTGTGTGGCAGGGGGAGGACAGGCCCAGGGAACTGACTCTCCAGGAGGCACTCACAGCGATACTGGGAGCATACCAACATTCCCAGGATACGCTGGGCCAGATCATGGACAAGTTGCAGGAGAACATGCGGCTGCAGGAGGGACAATACCTGGGGATCAGGGAGGATTTGAAACCCATTTACACCACCCTGGTCTCCATTGCAGGGGTGCTGACAGACATGGCCAACATAATGAGGGAGGCAGTGTCACACCAGCAGGCCCCTGCCACTAGCCAGACTACTGAACAGCCCTCCACCTTTGCTGCCGCTAGTGGACAGGAGGCCCCACTACACGACCCTCAGGCCATCAGCACCCCTCCCCCTGCAGAAGGTGAGCCACCCAGTAAGCGTTTCCTGAAATCCAGGTAGAAGCCAGAGACTATTGCCAAGACCCCGCCAGGAAATGAGACTCTCCTGATTGTCACATTGTGTCCCACTCTGTCACCCTGTGCACCTTGAACTGCCATTGCTCCCCTTCCTATGCCCCCTTGGACAATGCACCTGTGCTACCAATAGACTGGACTCTACCCTGGACTTTCCTCCATCATCCCCACAGCCCATTGCACTTCTGGATGGAGTATGTCAAATGATTTAAATATGTATTTGTGTAACAAGGTTTAAATAATGCAATTCAACTGTACAGTAATGTATACATTGGAAAGATCTGTAGTTGGCTGCAGTGAACACACCAGGAGTGATAGTGGGGCAGCAATATCTGCAAAAAGCATTGCCAAAGGGTACAGTGAGTGGGCATAGAAGTGAATAATGACAATGAAATGTGAAGTAACACTGTCCTACCTGTGTGTTATTGGAAGTATTGTCTGATCACTGCAGTTCTGTTGTCCTCATCTTCATCATCTGCCTCCTCATCCTCACGGTTCACAGGGTCTACTGCTGCAACACGGCCATCTCCAGCCTCCTCCTCCAGCAGAAAAGGCACATGGCGTCTCAAGGCACGGTTGTGCAACATACAGCATGCCACGATGATCTGGCAGATCGCCTTGGGTGAGTAGCACAGGGATACACCTGTTAGATGGAGGCACCAAACACTCGCCTTCAGGAGGCCAAATATACGTTCAATTATCCTTCTTGTTCGCCCATGTGCCTCATTGTAACGTTCCTCTGGCCTTTTCCTGGGATTCCTCACAGGGGTCAGTAGCCATGAGAGGTTGGGGTAACCAGAGTCACCGGCAAATATTGAAGGACGACTGTTAGACACACACAAACCCTTATGGCCCACACCATACCCATACACCAACATCCACTGGGTGGGAACCAGGGCTCACCTATTAGCCACACCCTGTGCCTCTGGAGTTGGGCCACCACATTTGGGATGCTGCTATTCCTCAGGATAAAAACATCATGCACCAAAGCAGGATACTTAGCATTGACATGGGAGATGTACTGGTCTTCCAAACACACCATCTGCACATTCATCAAGTGAAAACTTTTTCAATTTCTGAAGACCTGTTCATTTACTGTGCGGAGCCAGTCATTATCTGTACATTCTAACCACTACAGTTCCATGCATGATGTGCTTTTCATAATTTATTAGTCACATATGCCCTGAATCTACAATTGTGAACTGTGACGTAATTAGGATCCATGGTCTGCCCTCCCCCAAAATGGCTTCTGCCTGTCCTGTATGGAGATACAGGTGCAAGTGGGGTACAGTGGCCAATGGCGATGTACGCCGGTGGTGACGGTATGCACCGCCATGGACGTCCCCGCCATTTTCTATCTGTACACTCAATTGCTATCTGACCTTCAACAGGAGAGGACCTACACTGCATGTGCTGCTGTGACCTGTGTCTGGAACCTACTATGGAACGTGTGACTGGGAAAAGGCCCCTGCCATCACCTCGGCGAAGTTGGAGCGACTGGTGGATGGGGTCCTACCCCAGTACGTACTGCTGTATGGGCCTCCAGACCAACAGGTGAGTACACTGTGAGCACGATACATTGGGCATGAATGCATGGAGTGCTGTGTGTGAAGGCCTTGTGTTGGGGGGGTTGGTGGTTGGGCCCTGGGTAGCGTGCAGCATGTAATTTGGTTCATGTCTGTGCATAAGGGGAATGGGAAGGGATATGGTGGGCCATAAGTGTAACAGGCAGGACGGTCTGACTAATACCTTTCCCTGTGTGTATTTCCTCTGCAGGTCAACGCCCATCAAAAGAAGGGTATATAGTGTGCCATCACCAAGGACGTGCAGACCCTGGGGTCTATGGCAGGCGGAGCACCCACTGTCCGAAACGGTGGGAGGACCTGAGATGCTGGACACAGAAGACGGCGAAGGCCCAGCTGGGGATGGCCTCCAACGAGGAAGGGGTGCCCGTCGAACCCTGACCCCCCTGATGGCCTGCATACTGGCAGTGGCCTATCGGGAGTTCGGTGGGCGCTTGGGAGCATCACAGCAGCCACAAGGAGGTGAGTACAGTGTCCATCATTACAACTTGCGACTGGTGGGGTGGTATCTGGGTGGTGTATGTATGTCAGTGGGTGCCCCTAGGCCAGGTCTGACATTGCAGAGTAGGTCCCATGTTGGGCAGGGTTCTGATGTGATATTCCTCCTACCTAGCTTGTAGATATCCACTACTGGGGAGGGCTGTGTGGGTCCCAGGTATGCTGCAGTTGGCAGTGTCTGTCCCTCCCCATGCCCTGGTGACTAGCATTTTTAATGGTAGTGCATTGCCCAGTGTGTAGGGCTGTTCCCTGTTTGTGAGGGTGCTGTGTACTCCAACGCTGGCGTTGGTGCAGCTATTGACCCAGTGTTTCCTTTGTCTCTCCCCCTCTTTTTGTTTTGTAACCCTGTCCTTATGTGCATTAGCATCATCTGGCAGAGGAGCAGTGGCACCGGCGATGGAGGGAGCTGCATCCCACAGGCCCCAGGAGGCAGAGTCCACCAACGGTGAGGGGACCAGTGGGACAGAGGGCAAGGGGAGCACCACGGCGGAGACTGGAGGGGACAGTTCGGGCAAGGATACCTCCTCTGATGAAAGCTCCCTGGTGGTGGCAGACACTTCTGTGACTACCCCAGCTACAGGTACAGCCTCCATCCCCCGTACCAGCACTTCCCCTCCCAGCAGCCCCTTATTGAGTTGCTCCTGACCGCTCACCCAGGAAGGTGGGCATCTCCTTTGCCCCAGGCACCTCAGACCCTGCCCCAATGAACCCTGCTGCCTTGAGTGAGGAGACTATTGACCTCCTGCAATCCATCTCTGTTGGGCAGTCAACCATTGTGAATGCCATCCAGGGGCTGGCAGCCCAAATGCAACAGACAAATTCTTTTCTGAAAGGCATTCACACTGGCTTGGTGCCCCAACAGAGATCAATCCAGGCTCTGGTCTCCTCTCTGATTGCAGTCATTGGCCCTGTTTAAACCCTCCCCCTCTAACTTCCTCTTCCCAATCCCATTTCCCTCAACCCGAACCTATCCCAAGCACACAAGCAGACGAGCATGCATACAGGACAACACACAAGAGTGGCACAGACCAACACAAGCACCACACTTCATCCCACAGGCACTCACACAAATACCATCCAGATGCAGACATACCAACATCCACTGCCTCCACTGTGTCCCCCTCCTCCTCGTCCTCCACCTCCCTCCCAGTTGTGTCTACACTCACACCTTCATGCACTACATCCTCATCCACTACCACCATCACCACCACACCTAGCAGAACACACACCTCACCTACAGGCACCACCCCAACATCCATGCACACATCCCCTGTGTCCTCTCCCACTGTGTCTGTGCCCCCCTTTCAAGATAAACAAATGCAGGCACTCAGACACCAAACAGCCATCCACCTCACAACAGCATCCAGCCCAAGCACCTGCACCCAAACACAGCAGACAGACACCTCCTACAACCACTCCCTTTTCCTCCACTCCCAAACCTTCTCCCTCTTCCCACCCCAATGTACCTAAGAAGCTTTTCTTCTCCACTGTTGACCTCTTCCCTACCCCTCCCCCCCAGGGATGTCAAACCCAGGCAAGCACCTCAGCCACCCAGTCCATGGGCCCATTTGTTTCCACAGCAACTCCTGGTGGGAAAGGATCCCGGGCACCAGGTGGCCTAAGGGAAAGGGTGCCGTCCCCAAGTGCTGCTAGGAAGGGCAAGGAGCCACCCCCAGCTGCTGATAGGAAGGGAAAGGTGCCACCCCCAGCTGCTGATAGGAAGGGAAAGGTGCCACCCCCAGCTGCTGTAAGGAAGGGCAAGGAGTAATCCCCAGCTGCTGCCAGGAAGGGGAAGGAGGTATCCCCAGCTGCTGCCAGGAAAGGCAAAGGGCCTGCACCAGCAGTCAGAAAGGACAAGGGGCCTGGTTCTGGGGCACAGTCTGAGCCCATACCACTAGCCATGCTGGTGCAGCCGTCTGAGGCTGCAGGGGATGGGCTAGCCTCCCACCATCACCAGATCCACCAGCAGCACTGCCACCAGCACCACCACCAGCAGCACCAGTGGGCAGCTGTCTGAGGCTGGAGGGGAAGGGCTAGAGCCTCCCCCAACACAGCTCCACCAACAGCACCGCCACCACCACCACCAGCAGCAGCACCAGTGGGCAGCTATCCGAGGCTGCAGGGGATGGGCTGGAGACTCCCCCCACCACCAGCTCCACCAGCAGCATCGCCACCAGCACTATCACCTGCAGCAGTACCAGTGGGCAGCCGTCCGAGGCTGCAGGGGATGGGCAGGAGCCTCCCCCCACCACCAGCTCCACCAGCTCCACCAGCAGCACTGCCACCAGCACCATCACCAGCAGCAGCAGCACCAGTGGGCAGCCATTCAAGGCTGCAGGGGATGGGCTGGATCCTCCCCCGCCAACAGCTCCACCAGCAGCACTGCCAACAGCACCACCACCAGCTCCACCAGCAGCACTGCCACCATCACCACCACCAGCAGCAGCACCAGTGGGCAACCATCTGAGGCTGCAGGGGATGGGCTGGAGCCTCCCCCACCAGTACCAGCAGCAGCACCACCACTGCCACCACTGAGCAGCTGTCACCACCGGCAGACAGGGTGTAGTTCTGCATCCATGGGCTGTTGTGGGGCGGCTGCACCTTCAAATCCTGTGAGTATGACACCCAGCTGAGAGACTGTGACCTTGCACTTGCAAATATCCGTATCACAGGGCACAATGCCCCCTCCAGAACCAGTGGGTATGGCACCCACTCACCCCATTCTCCCCAGGATGAAAATCACAGGGCACAAAGCCCCCTCCAGAGAATGTGGGCAGGTCACCCACTCGAGAGACTGTGGCCTTGCACTCCAGAGGACCAAGCACAGGGCAAGTTGCCCCCTCCAGAGCCAGTGGGTAAGACACCCACTTGAGAGACTGTGGCCTTGCACTCCCCAGGACAAAGAGCAATGGGCATGTTGTCCCCTCCAGAGAATGTGGGCAAGTCACCCACTTGAGAGACTGTGGCCTTGCACTCCCCAGGTCCAATCACAGGGCATGCTGCCCCCTCCAGGACCAGTGGTGTTGATCCATCTGCCAGCTGAGGTGCCCCCTCGTTCCCCATCCCCCTGAGGTGCCTGCCTATTTTCGAACTGATGCCCCTGAAGTGTTCTCTCTGTGTTGTTGCAGGAGACAAGTGGGGCCTTGGACTTAGTAATGCAGCCCTGTGGCCCACATACATTGAGGGCTGGGCAGTGTCCCTTCATTTGTAAATATGTATATAGTTTTGAATTTGGATGCACATATTACTACTATATTTATCTTATTACACTCACTTTGATCTTTTGGTGTTGTCCTTGCATTTTTCCTGAGGGGTACAGGGTTAATATGTTCTGTTACTGCATCTGCTTGTGTGCATGGTGTTGGGGTGGGGGTGTTGAGTGTTGCATGTGTGCGTGTCACTCTCTTTCCCCCCCCCCTACGCTGTTTGCTAGGCGGCTGTGCTCACTGTGGTCGTCTTCGCCTGCGTTGATGTTCATAGTGGAGCAGGACTTAGAAGACCATGAGGAAGACATGCAGCTCAGGCTCCATGGCGGCGTGGTTCTTCCCTGAGTCTCCACCGGTGAGTCATTTCCCTTCTGGACACTGTTTCCGACAGGCTTTTGATGTCGTTGGTACCACCCCAGAAAAGGTGGTGGTTTCCTGTCTCATAATACGGTGGGCAGAACATTGAGTTTCACCTGTCTGTAGGTGGCTAACGCCATGGTGCCTGTTGTTTCTTCCCTGGCAGTCAGTGTGTTAAAGTGGCTGTCTGTCTGAGCTGTTTCTGCCATGGTCATAATTTGGCAGTATTTACCGCCAGCCAGTTGGCAATATTACCGCCACTTTATCACTGACTGCTAGGGTTGTACGGAGGGCCTTATTTCTTTGTATTAATGGTGAAAGAAAGGTATTTTGTTACAAGAAATGTTACAGATTGCCTTTATAGGGAATTATTTTGGAGTTGATTACAAACCCCAGAGGGAAGAAGATTTGCATACATTTTCTTGTAAAAAGCTCTAAATAATGCATTCATCCATATAAATAAATGTAGATTCTTATAGATAAATAGGGGACATTATGTCAGCTCTGTTCTGCCACTCATCTATCTGTGTGCCATTTAGGCTCTGCTTCTATCCATGTCCATGACAGCGATATAACTGGGTAATGTTTAGTCCACATCATTCATTGCCTCTTTTGTCCTGTGAATGACAACATTTTCTGATCACATGTGTATATCCAACTGAAAATGAGTGTGATTCAGTGGCAGGGATGATTGAATAGTCTTTTAGTTTTTAAATGTTCCTTTTCAATTTTCCCTATCATTTCATCTGCAGGAAGCTACGTTCCATGTGTTCACATCCTCTAAACCAGGAGACCATTATGGAATGCTGTTGTCCGTAGTTTATAATTGTATTACCATTCTAGAATGTCCAACATGCTGGTTTTAAATATGGTGGCTATACTTGAACTTGAAAACAACAATAGGCTATTCACATAGCCGCTCTGGTTAATTTTGTCATTGCAAGCATATACCTATCCTGTTTAGATGGCAGCATGTTTTTTCTACTTGTATTTGTTACACTTTATCTTGCATCTATTGTTGAGTTTGCGTATGTTTTATGTCACAGGATAAATGCACAAATGAGTCAGTGAATTGATGAAGGGAAGCATGAGTGAAAGATTACTGTTAGAGAGCATATATGATGCCTTTTTTAGAGCCTGAACTCATCAATGACACAAAAGGTACTTTCATTGATATGTCAGCCTCTTTGGCATTGCCAATGCTTGTTAGTTTGAGGTACACACCCAGATAATGAAATGTACTTACTTTATCAAATCATACACTTTCAAGCCATGAATCATAACACACATATAATTATTTTCTCCAGTAATGCTTTTCACTTGAAAATAACATGAAAGTATTCAGTAATGGCCCACAACACACTTGCAGACTTCAATTTAATGACTGAGTTATTTTCAGATTTATGATCAGATTATTATATTGGGTGTGCATTAATTCAGCTAAACAGAAAGACAATAAATGAACAAGAAAGGAATCGATGCAGAGTTTAAATTAATTCTTGATGTTAACTGTAAAGGATAAAGGGGGTGATTCTAAGCTTGGCGGGCGGCGGTAGCCGCCCGCCAAGCGGGAACCGCCAGAAGACCATACCGCGGTCAAAAGACCACGGCGGTCATTCTGGGTTTCCCACTGGGCTGGCGGGCGACCGCCGAAAGTCCGCCCGCCAGCCCAGCGGGAAACACCCTTCCCACGAGGACGCCGGCTCAGAATGGAGCCGGCGGAGTGGGAAGGTGCGACGGGTGCAGTTGCACCCGTCGCGAATTTCAGTGTCTGCAAAGCAGACACTGAAATTCTTCGTGGGGCCCTCTTACGGGGGCCCCGCGGCACCCCCTACCGCCATCCTGTTCCTGGCGGGAGACCCGCCAGGAACAGGATGGTGGGAGGGGGTGTCAGAATCCGCCATGGAGGATTCTCAAGGGCAGCGGGAAGTCGGCGGTACACCGCCGACTTTCCGTTTCTAGCCGCGGCTGAACCGCCGCGGTCAGAATGCCCAGCGGTGCACCGCCAGCCTGTTGGCGGTGCTACCGCCGACCTCCGCCATGGCGGTATTTACCGCCAGGGTCAGAATGACCCCCAAAGTCTTGGATTAAGTTATCATTTTTGTTATTGTATGTATGTTGGACCTGATATCCTTAGTGTGGTTGTCAACTTTTTGTCTTCCATCTTCCTGTTTTTGCAGACTTTATATTTGCTGGCTTTAGGATTCTTCACATTTTACCACTGCTAACTAGTGCTAGAGGGCTTATTCTCTCTCCCTCAAACACGATAACAGTGACTTCCACCTAATTGGAACATTTTTTACTTCATATACCCAGGGCCTGTGAATTAAATGCTTCTAGTGTTCCTGCAGCATTAATTGTGCCATACACTTAAGAAGCCTTTTCAGACATGTCTCAGGCCTGTCACTGTAGCCTGTGTTTGCAATTTTAAACTGCAAATTTTACTTGACAAAATAAACCTTTTGTCAGGCCAAAACCTTCTTTTTTAATACATCTATGTCATCCTAAGGGTAGGCCCTCAACAGCCCAGAGGGCAGAGTGCAGTGTATTTAAAAGGCTGGACATGTACATTTAATTTTTACATGTCCTTGTAGTGGAAAACTCTTAAATTTGTTTAATGATTAAGTTTGATTTTAATTAACAATTCTTTTAGAAAGTTGAAACTTTCTTGTCCTAACCATTTTGGGCCTGCATCCTATATCATTTTTCACATGACTAGGTGCAGCTGGCAATTGATCTTTGAGTATTGATTCCAGACAGTGAGACAATGAGGAATGTGTCTTGGCAGGATTGGCCATCTCTGATTGAGGGCGGGAGTTATTACCTACTCGACTTGAACAGCACAAAGGCCCAGTCATAACACATACACAAAGGGTTTGACACTCGTTTTTTGTGAGCTCAGGCAAGCTGGGGCCAGGGCAGGGAGACAGGACATTCCAAGCACCTCTTGGGGTAGAAACCCCCAGAACCTTCTCCCACATCCAAGTGGGCACCAGAGATAAATAATGAACCCTCAGATCTAACTCTTGGGTCCAACTCTGGACTGGTGAAACACACAGAAGGATTTCTGTGTGGCCCTGCAAGAATGAATGCTACCCTGCTGCCCTTCTGCTATTCTGCCCATGTGCCCTTTTGACTTAATGAAAGGACTGGGCCTGCATCCTGAGCCTAGAACCACCAGAGTATCTCCAAGGGATAGTTGGCTGGCCTCCTAACCTCAGGGACAGAAAAGGCTCCAACTACCTTGAACCCAGCACATGGACTCTGTCTGCTATGAATGTGATGCCACTCCAGAACTGTACCTGTAGAAGTGGGCCTGAGGGTGCTCTGCCAATCGAGCTGTGGTCCTGTGAGCATAACTGACACAGCATGATGCATCCTCTTGCAGCCGCTTCAAAATCGCTGCCTGCAAAACATACCAGACACAGAAACTCGCTTTGCAGCTTGCAGCCTCTGCAAAACTGCAACTGCACAACACAAGTGTTCACATCGCAAGCACCTCATCAACGGCATCCTCAACGATGATGCAGGACTTCGCATCACAGCCCCACAGCTTCTTTGGAACTGCCTGTGCGCGATGCATCTTCATGCAGGACTTCGCATCACAAACCCCTTGTTGACAGCATGTTTAACAGTGATGAAGTACTCCATCTCAAAGCCATACAGCCCCCCGGAACCACCACTGTGCAACACATCCTCAACATGAGATTTCACAATGCTCTGCAACCAGGATTTAAGGTACTTTGTTCTGGGGGCCTAACTTGGTCCCCGTATTCGGCCCCCACTCAATCAAGGTCAGCCTGAACTTGTGACTTTGTTCTTGTCTGGTGTGACCAAATAACCACAGTTGATGCTTTGTGTTTCTCGTCAGTATTCATCTTCAAACATTTAAAATTGCATATCTCTGGTCCTACTGACTGAATTTTTGTTGTTTTTATCTCAAATGTTTTATTACAATTAACTTCTAAACTGGTGTGGGATCTTTCTTGTGCTGTGTTTTTACTTTGTTACTGATAGAAGTGCTAAATAAATACGTTACACAAGTTAAGCCTGGCTGTTCTGGTGCCAACCTAGCAAAGAGTTAAGCAAAGGTTAGTTTGGGGTTGTGTGTGACCTCAACCTGACAGGAGATGTGGTTGCTGCTTGAGTAGGGTTTCCCACCCTCAACCAGTGACCCAATGTCCAGAAATGTATAACATATATGAGGTTAGCTCTGTCTGTAATGTTTTGTCTTTATCTCAAATACTTCAGGGTGCAGACCTTCACTTTTCAGGATGTTCCACAAACTGGCCCCAATCGCACCAAATTAAATCTAAAAGGAAATCACAAACCACATATGCCTACATCAAGAAGATGTGCGCTTATGCAAAACATGGACTGTGCACACTTTTGTACTATTCTTTGCAAGTGTGCAGCAGTGTTTCTCTGGTTTGCAAGACTAATCATCACTTTGTCTGTGTCATCCATTTTGATTAGCACAGATGTGCAATGTGAGAAATGATTACTCACCCCTTCCTATATGGTTTGCGTTTTGGACTATCGGATATATGGCTGTGAGTAAGTCTTATTACCTAAGTCTCACTAACTGTAAGCTCTGTTTTTATGGTTTACAAGTGCTAACCTCATGTGTACACCTTTTAAGATAAGTCCTAGGTCTTCTGTTGCACAGCTAATGTAAGAGACTCTCTACTGGATGCATGCTAAAAGGTGCACAAGTGTACGGGTTGGGCATGTGACTATACCATCTAACTCAGTCTAGTATTTGCACATAGGCAGCCTGTGACAGAAGGGACCCTTCTTAGATTGGTGATGACCTGGGCAGGCTTATAATATGAGTGGGCACTAATAATGTGAGTACGTACAAATGTCGTGATTGCTGAAAATTCGGTGTACTGCACGGTACTTTACAATATGGACAAATTGTACACCAAACTACAGTTTTGCCATAGTTAGGCCTAAAGACACAGTTAACACACCTGTATTATGGTCAAAATGGACACCAAGCGAAGACACTTCTGACATGCTGCATTTCTACTAGCACTTTATTTCTCTGACTCAGGTTCTAATTAGATTCTGGGCTTCTGTTTCCCCTCCAGTGGGCCAAGTTGATTACTCTGATTGCCAGTCAGGAGGATCGTAAACCTATCAAGATAAAAGAGCTATTTGTCACTGCTTGGCGGTGTTCCTGGGAAAGAACAGGGTGGGGACAAAATCTGCACGTGGTGATTACTTTTCACACTGCAACTGACCTGGCAGGGCTCTACCCCACAGAAACAAAGAATGGCAGCAAAACCTTTGGAGCCAATCACAGGATGGCTCCTCTTTGGGGTTTGAAAGGAAGGGGGATAGGCAGCTGTAGCAGTTAGCGGCAGGACATAGCCCCTCCTGGAGAAGGGCTTTCAGCAAACCACTTCAAGTATAATTTTGAAATGTCCCAAAATGCAGTGCAGGAGGGTTTCAAAAGGGATAGAGTGATGATGTTTCACTCTAGGACTGGGCAGAGGTGCTAACCTTCTGGAACTTTCAACCCCCACTTAAAAGCTCCTGCATAAAGACTTTTAAGAGCTGAGCAGACCTGGGGTAAGAAAAGCTGGAGGAATGCCCAGCTGGAAAAGAGAAGACATTTGACACTTACTGTAAGGATGGATTCAAGTACTTTTGATTTCAGTTGGCACCCAGTGAATTAAATTTGTTTCTCCAAGGACTGTTGTGCTGCACTACATCCACCTTCTAGTGGAAGTAAAAAGATAGACCTGCTGGACTAGATCCTGGGGGATTCCCTGGGGTCTTCTGTGGAATGGTCCTGAAAGTGTGACATATCGAAAAGGAGAAGACCCTAACTCCTGCTGACACCAAGGTACCTTGAGAGTGGCTAGGAAGTCATATGACCTTGGAAGTGCTGGCAAGAATAGCACTCTGCCCAGTGGGCCTTAAGGGTGGTGCTGAGGAAACCAAAGAGGACTTTTACGCACCCAGATGTGAGACAGATCTGGAGCAAGTAGGGAGCACAATATAAAATCAAGGTGGTCCAAAGAGAAAACAATCAATTAGAAGACAGAACCCCTCCTGGCTAGGGTGTGAGTAGCATCTCTCTCCCTGTTTTGAGGATACTACTGCAGAAGGCAAGGGGCGTCGTGTTGGTATAAGCAAATTGTAATACTGGCGGGGACATGCATTGGACCCCCTTCCAGTTGGAGGTTTTTGTACCAGAGCATGTCCATCCCCCTGGGAACTGGCACAACAAGGAGCCAAAAAGAAACAACCAAGAAGTTAAGCTCCTCCCCGCTGTTTTGCATAGATTGATCCCCATCTCCACAGGGACCGAAAAGATGACTGCCTTGAGACCCCAGTTTTGGCCAGAGTCCCTGGAGTGAAGCCGAGTGCTTCCCCAGGCCCTTGTGCCCATGTTTGGAGGGTTGGTGGGTGCATCTGCTCCCACCTACACATTGACACAGTAAAAAAGAAAGCTGCTGGCTTCTGCCTGTGCTGGCCTGGTAAGTCAGGCCAGGGCATGTGTCCACCAACAGGGGCCTTTGCTTTTCCCCTGCAACCCCCAGTGAGGAAGATTCCTGGTTTCTAACTGAGCCAGTAGAACAATAAAATAATACAATAAATAAAAAGTAGAACAAAGTAAAAATCAAAGCATAAGCCCCTACAGAGGGCTTTGGACATTTGTATACAAACTTGGTGGTTTTCAATGGAGGCCAGGTTTGATGGGGTCATTTAAAACAAGTTCTTACATGTGCTAATGATTGTCATTGTAAGATAGTACAACCCTTAGTGATTTTGATAGTCTGGCTTTGAGCTATGATGACATATTTCTGCTTTTATTAATGCGGTGGTACCCTTAAAAAAGCCAGTAGTGTTTGATAACTATATTCCTTTGTATAATTTCCAGTTTATGTTGGGAGTATGTGGTCCAGGGCTCATTAGGGATGTGAACAGTTAAGAGGGTTTCGCTGTACACATTTCCATCTGCTGTCTTGTATATATTTAAAAGTTTTTTAATAGAACTGAGTAGTGTGTTCCTAATAAAGTACATATCCTTTTTATGAATAAAAGCACCAACTTGACATTGACTTATTATATGTTGTTTGTTGATTGCCTGGTGACTGAGGCACTAGCCCACACACCGTCACCGGAGTTATCCTTGGACTGTTTTGCCTCACTACTTTGAGAGTCAAGTGCTATATTAGGGCCCTTGGGGCCTCATTTATGAGAAAGTGGTGCAGTGCTGCACCAAAATTGGCAGTGCAGCTTTATGTCACTTCAGAAAAGCAGGGATCTGCATACTTACGAAAATACGGTGCATCCCTGTGTTTCTCCTCGTGATAAAATTAACTGCCTAGTGCCAATGTAGGCACACAAGCACCATAGTGCAAGGGTGCCTGCGTTGCAGGGAAGTGATTACTTATGTGCAGGAAGTTATCCCTTCCTGCACATAAACAATCAATAAAGGTAAATTTGTTACTTCTATGTGTGCTGCATTGTGCAGCACACATGTGAGTAGCAAATTGTCATTTTTTTATGATTGTTGATGTGCAGCTAGAGGCACCTTCCTGACCATGAACAATCATTAATGGTGTTTTGCTCTTTCAATGCAGCACACATAGAAAAAGCACAGAAAAGCAAAAATGAGGAGAAATAGGAGTATTTCTCCTCATTGTGCCATGCTAATGCTTGTTTTTGGCGCTGCCTCGGGTTCATGAATCTTTGTAAATCTGGGGCACCATCAAAATGCAAAAAATGTGAAACACCCACAGCAACACCCATTGCACACCCTTCCACTCTAAGTGATGAGTGTGAAGGGGCCATATTTACAAGGCAGCGTTAAGCCACAAAAAGTGGCTCAGCATCGCCTTGTAAATATGGCACAGGGCCTTGCGCTAAAGTGATGCTCCAGTGGCGCTAGGTCCTCGTAAATGAGGCTCTTGGGGCCAGATGTATCAAAAATATTTGCACTCGTAAACGGCAAAATCGGCCATTTGCGAGTGCAAAATAGTGGTCTGCAATGCATCAAAGGCATTCGCAGACCACAAAATAGAAATCGCAAAAATTTGGATTTTTTGCGTTGCGACCTGGATTTTGCGAATCGCAGGTCGCAAGGCAATTCTGCAAAAAATCGCAAATTGCGATTTTTCACAGAATGGTATTTTGCACATGCAAAATACCACGGTCTGCAACCAGGTGGTAACCTGGTGCAAAAATTACAAATGCAGTAAAACTGCATTTTTAAATGTAACATGTAAAGCACACATGCCCTTTTGGCATGTGTGTACTTTACATGTTAAAAAAAAAAAAAATTGGGGTGCAGGAGAGGGGGCCTTAGGCCCCCAGCACCCTGCCCTTTTGCATTTCCAAAATTGCGATTTCTGGTTCAGAAATCGCAATTTTGGAAATGCAAAAAACTCGCAGCTATGGGCCAACAGGCCCATAGCTGCAAATGGGGCCAGTATCGCAATTTGGGATTCGGTAATTGCATTAGCAATTTTTAAGGAATCGCTATTACTGATTCGCAAATGTGATACATGGCCCTTTGCGAGTCGGTAATAGCGATTACTTAAAAATCGCAATTACCGAATCGCAATGGGCCAGATTCATACATCTGGCCCTTGGTTCCAAATGGATGGAAGGCGCTGTTTTTCTTCTGTTTTCCAATGATCCAGCAATGTTCTAAAGAAGGTACCTGGGGTCCCACCTTTCTGCCTAGCACTAGCTTGTGGGGAGGTGTGAACTTTGGACCCACCTGGCCAATAGGTAATCCTAATTCATGTAAGCCTTACTGCAAACAATCCCAATGTGCCCCTTTCTTCCTACAACCAAGATGGCAGATCCTTTCTTCCCCTGTGCAGAGCTCCTGTGCCAACTCTAGAAGTGTGGCCACTGAAGTGAGAAAAAACACATCTATGGTCACACAAAAATGGTTCCAGGGCAGCTCCTACCTCAATGGCTGGCTAGAAGGACAACAGAAGAGAGATGCCCTAGAATGAGCAACATTTACTTGTGACAGGACAGTCCCCTTTCAAAATAATTTATTTCCAGGGCCCTGCCCAGATGGTCATTCTGTCAGAGGAATGGAACTCCTTCCCACACGCCATCCCTTTGTCTCAGCTCTGGGAGCCATTTCACACCTAATCAAGAAGCTATTTAGCTCCTGGGTGACAGCTGGAAGGTCAGGCAAATGGACTTCTAGAGGCTTTAGGCAGACTAAAGGTAACGTTTTCAAAAAATGTTTTGTAAAATATTTTTCCAGAAATGAATTGGATTTGTAATTAATATTTTGAAAAGTCCAAGAAGTAACTATTTTTATCTGGTTCTGAGACAGAGATAACATTATTTACTTTTAACATTAACTCCCAATGGGCCAGCTAACTGCTACAGTGAAAATTGCTTTTATGCCTTTTTACTTTAAACCTTTACATGCCCTGCTCTTAAATTCCTTGCATCTTGCCTTACAGGTACTTAACACTAACTTAGAGGAGACTTGCGAATAATTAAATGGAGGATTTAAACATGTCAGAAGGGCTACTTTTGAAAGATAAAATTTTCACTTTAAACCTGCACAACCTGGTTACTAGTGGCAGGCCTGCCATTACTTTAGTGTTTGGTAAAATATGTGCTGCAGTCCGCTAGTGACATTTAACCTACTGGCCCTGGTTACACTTTGTGCCGTATTCTAGGGATTTGTAGGTAAATTACAAATGTCAATTAGGAGTATAGCCAATGTTGACTTGTATGAGAGGTCAGAGTACATGCACTGGGGTCTGGTCAGTGAAATGTCAGTGCACAGAGTCAAAAACAACAGCAGCATTGACATAAAAGAACAGACGTGAATATGCCAAAAAAAGGCATTTCTTTACAGAAGCTATTAAAACAAGCTGAACATGCATCCAGATTAGAGGCTCTTGTGGAAAAAGCGCTGTCTATGGACAAGAGATGAAGGGCTACATGTACGGAGGTGAGGAATAGTGATTTACTATTTGCGATTTTGTGTGAATTGCAATTAGGAAATTGCTATTTCTAATGTATGAAACTCTTTTGAGTTTCATTAGTGATTGCTAGATGGTTACCGATAGGCCTATGTTATGAATATTAATGAGGTAGGTCGCAATTTGCAACTCATTAAGGACCAAAGCCATCATAGGGATGGTGGCCTTATGGGGTCAGCAGACCACCATGTCTGTGATTGCTTTTAAATAAAACAATCTTCTTTTTAATCGCATACAGTTTTCTTTAAAGGAAAACTGGATCTGTTTAAAAATAAAAAATGAAACTTTCAAGTTTCATTTTTTAAGAGAAGGTGATGGTCCCTGGGACCACTGCCTGCTCTTAAAAATAATCTTCCCAACCATTCTCCAAAGAGAATGACTCCTTTGGGGACCTCTTCTCATTTGTGAATGGGTCACCACCAACATTTAGTTGGCGGTAAATGGCAAATGTTTTAAGACAACATTTTGGTCACAAAACAGTCAGACATACCTTTCCAATTTGATATTAGGAAGGGATGCCCTAAACTCACCCCTTCTATATACCAAACTGCAGAAAACAAGTTGTGATTCAGTGACAAGTTATTGAGTCACAATTTGGGCTTTGTACATACCAAAAAGCATTTTTGGAATCACAAACACCCAATGCTGCGAATCAGGCCATTTGTGACCTCAAAAATGCATTGTACATGTAGACCTAACTTCCTTTATCAAGGCAGTAGTTGGACTAGAACCAAAGTGATCCACCTAGAAAGTACATTAGAGAACATCACATCAGCACCTTGCAACAAATTAAGAAAAAACCTGGAAAATAGGTATTGCTCTTTGCTCAACATTACTGGCAGATCTCATTCCAGTTCTACACCAATATTTTACAAGCAAGACTTTTTTTCCCAGCACCTTTAACTACACATTCTTTAAAACCTGCTTTGCTGGCATCTTTCAATCTGATATCCCAGTAAAGGCTTGATTCATATCGATTTAGGTCTGATTAGAAGGCCAAGCATCTCCACTGGCAGGATGCATCAAGATATATCCAAATGAGCCAAGGTATACTCCACAGTCCCGCCGAGCAGATCAGACAGGGTGTGAGGAAGGGAGGAGAATGATTGGTGAAAGCAGGGAGGGAAGGGACAGAATGGGAAACTAGATGGAGCATCAGATCACATGCCAAAGAGAGGAAGGAAAGGGGGTGGTACAAAAAAGACCATCATTTGGATGCTAGAATACTACTTCTTACATTGCTATGCAGCTCACTTTAGTCAATTCAAACTTTTCCACTCATTTCTATGCCTAAGGAGATAAATATATTCCTCCTCAATGTACAAGGCTTTAATGCTCATTCCAAGTAAGCCCGTATCAAATTCAAGTGCATGCACCTCAAACAAATTGTTGCCCTCCATAACTGACAAAAGCATTATATGCAGATCAAAATATATTTTTTGACTTTGGGGCCAAATCATACTATAAGACTACTTAGACATTCTCTATTAAACTAATCGCTATTCTCATCTTTGATCTTTAAGTAAGTGTTCTTTCACATATGAAGAATCCTGCAAAAAGATAAGCCTTATTATGCCTCCCTTTAATGGCCAAATTTTGATTTACTAGACACATACATATTTTTCCTTTACAGACTCGCTGAGTGGAAAAGTGCCTTTATGCTTGCTGGCAATTTCAATTGTATCCCTCCCCCTGAAATAGATGCACCAACAAGCAGTAGCTGGGACATGCAGGTATCCCTCTACTTAAGCTTACACTTTCTATTCTCCAGTACACCTCACTTAGTCTAGCATAGATGATCTTTTAGCGAGCCACTAAATTCTAGGGATGTCTGAGGCTTAATATCATCCAATTCCTGTTACATATCATGCTCAGCTTTAATTGCTCTTAAATATTCCAGGGCTACTGAGCCCCTACTCTTCTTGGACATTTCAGAGAGCACTGATAAAATATCCTTTCTCTATTGCTGATATGGCCAATAAGATGTCTGAGTTTCTAGAAACTAACCATGGTTAATCGTCATGTGGCATTTTATGGGGCACTCTAAAAGCTGTGGTTTAAGGGCATCCTTTACAGTTTGCTTCTCAGTTACTGACTGAAATCCTGCCAGGAAGAGAAAACAAATCTACAAATTTTGTTAAGTGAAGCATAAAAAATAAATGTCTTTTTAATTTAGAACCTAAAACTGCTTGCCATTATCACATGATTCACTCTTAACTGCTTATGATCCCAAATTATCATAACTTACCACAATGGGTACATGTTACATGATAGTCCCAAACATCAAGATTCCCTTAGCTAAAGGTTAGCAAAAAGATTGGGACATCATTTGCTGTTAACTAATCTAATGGCCACTCACTCACATATTTTGGAGAACATCCACATCTTAGGTTGTAATTGTACATACTTTCAGGAGATCATCCAATAGATTACCTAACATTATCCTCAGCTACACCACAAATGAGAAAACAGGGTCCAGCCTATCACAAATGCAGCAATACTTAAACTCATTTATGTACTCATCTCTATCCCAGGAACATGCTGAGGAGCACACTGCCCCGCTGACCTTAGATAACTATTGGAAGATATATTAGCTGCTCCCTCTGCTCCACCACTGATTTAGATGCTCCACCTAGGAAGTTTTATGTCACTTTCAAAAATACTCTTCACCCTCTGACACTGCGGTTTATTCATGATTTTATGAAGGGCACCAAAATCTGTTTGTCTTAACAAATAGCTTGCATCATAGTCTTTCAGAGAAACAATAAGCTTGAATTAACACGAGGTTCCTACAGCCAATATCACTGCTGACAGCAAGATATATGCCAGACAACTAACCAACTGGCTGGATTAGGTACAGAAAGCTCTAGTCTCAGCCTGCAATGTGGATCCTGGCTCAGACACCATAGGACATACAAGACACCTTCATCAACTAGGGCCTAGCAACCCATACCCCAGTGGCATTAAACACTTTATATGCTAATAAGGTTTTTGATCAAGTGCAGTGGATATTTACTTGGGCCAGATGAGTTGGACAGGCTTCCTGATCCAATTCTAAATGTATATGGAAGATATATATATACATAGCCAATATTCAAATCCTTTCATTATCTCCAGAGGCACACTCCAGTGCTGCCCCTGTATCCTTTTCTTTATTCCACTGATATGGCTCCCCTTCTAAGCATCCTTCAAAAAGCCACCAGGATATCAATACTTGCATTACCCAAATGGACCTCTTCCAGTCTTTAGGCACCACTGTCATATTTAGCTCATTGACAGAATAAAAGATTAGTAAGAAAAAGACTCATATCTTTCCCATAGACCCTGAAGATATATCCAGAACTTGCAATGTACCCAAACTTACATATTTAGGAATTTGACTATTGTAAAGCTATGACAAGCTTGGAGCCCAAAATTAAAAATTCACAATCAAGTATTTTACCATTTGACCCTTTTACAAAATGGGAAACTCATCAATTATCACTGATCGGCTGTCTGAAAATTGTAAAACTGATATTTCCTCTGAAATGTGTCTACTTTTTTCAAGTTCTGCCTTTATATCTCCTCTCAACCTGCTTCAAGAGGATTGCCACAGTTGTTTTATCCTTCATCTGGATGTACACACCCTAAATATCAGGTATATTACTGAGCAGCTCTAGTCAATATTTGGCAAAACTAATAAAAGACAAAACTCTACATAAACTCTTCTTTATAAACATCTTCTTTAGTTCCCTATTCCTATTCTTTTTTCATTCAAAAAGACTAACCCACAATTTAAGCCCAGGCATTTTAAGTTCAAAGGACTGGCAGATTTATGCCATGCCTGGCATGAACTGAATCAATGGCACAGAATGTCTCCCCTTCATGGCTATTCACGCATTTGGAACAACTCTCAATTGCTTGAGCTTTGAAAACGGGACACCTTCACCTTTGTAAAATTCTCACAAGATCTATTTTCCAAGTCATACAATAAGTTATTTCTAATATCCAACCTCTCCAAACATAGACTTCATCAATACAAACTACTATTCAATTTCTATGCCACCTGTGCTAAAATCTTGAATGGTTCTTAAAGTCTGGCATAATTGATCTGTGTCTTAGATGCCATTTTCCTAGTAAGGATAGGGCAAGTATGTTTGCCATAAGCTCAGCACAAAATATATATTTTTAGAAACAGGTCTGAATGTAGATTATTTGTTGCATTCGGCTGTACTAGTGGCACCCTTACAAACTGCACACCAGTGGTGGATTACTCAGCACCCAAACATAGATTCCTACAGTAGATTCAGCCAGTCTTAGAACCCTATCACTAAGAAAGACAACATCATATAACAACCTGCAATGTTTTATACAGACTTGATGGAAAGTTAAAAAAAACACTTGTTTCTCCAAACATTTACTAGTAATGGATGAGGGGTTCGTCTTCAATAGTCCTCCATGACCATACTCTCTGCCCTTTTTTCATTTTCCATATCCTTGCTCACTTTCCTTCAATGTTGATTGTAAACACTATGTAATTGATCGACTACTTCTTTTCAAGAATTGAATCTTACTGATAATTGGAATTTCTCATTACTGCTCAAAAAACTAAAAAGATAAACTTGGGGTGTATTTGCACATTATCACCCATGTTCTTTCCCACATTTCTGTTGGCTGCCCATGCTGTCCGCATGTACTTCTTAGAGCTTAGGGTAAGCATATTTATGCCCTATTATACACTGATAAACCACTGGCCCTACATCAGACAGCAATAGGTTTTCAACATCAATTAGCCTTTTTGGAAGATTATTGCAAATGGAATAAATTAGTTATCAATTCAAATAAATGTAGATTGTCAACTTAGGGTGGAAGAGTTTGTGGTAGTAGCAGAAATTAGACATAGCAAATCTGTTGGAAGTGAACTCAATCCAATTTATTTATTAGACTAGTTTGCAAGTTATCTGAGCTAATGCATACAAAAAGTCTAATGGTCAATCAGTTATGAATGACCATATTCAATTTGATCACCAGTTTAGTAGGCTCACGGTGGTCCCACTGGTGACGGCATCCAAACAAAAAAGGTATGCTTACTATATGGTGTTGCTCCACTGATCTTAAATAACCTTCCTTAAAAGATTCAAAATCAAGAGTTTAAATACGTCCTATCACCTCTACACTGAAACGGTATACACGTAAATGGGAATCTCCACTTCTCCAAGATGTTTGTTGAAACATATTATTGCCTTTAAAATATAGGGGGTGATTCTGACTATGGCGGACGGCGGAGGCCGTCCGCCATAGTACCGCCGCCAAATGACCGCACCGCGGTCAAAAGACCGCGGCGGCCATTCAGACATTTCCTCTGGGCCGGCGGGCGCTCTCCAAAAGAGCGCCGGCCGGCCCAGAGGAAATGCTCCTGCAACGAGGACGCCGGCTCAGAATTGAGCCGGCGTAGTTGCAGGGGTGCGACGGGTGCAGTTGCACCCGTCGCGTATTTCAGTGTCTGCAAGGCAGACACTGAAATACTTTGCGGGGCCCTCTTACGGGGGCCCCTGCCGTGCCCATGCCATTGGCCCCGCGGCACCCCCTACCGCCATCCTGTTCATGGCGGGTTTCCCGCCATGAACAGGATGGCGGTAGGGGCTGTCAGAAGCCGCCATGAAGGATTCCCCGAGCAGCGGTAAGTCGGCGGGAGCCCGCCGACTTGCCGCTTCTGACCGCGGCTGAACCGCCGCGGTCAGAATGCTCGTGGGAGCACCGCCAGCCTGTTGGCGGTGCTCCCGTGGTCGGTGGCCCTGGCGGCCAGAATGACCCCCATAGTTTTCTCAAATCTTGTTTCAAATTTTTAACATGGTTTCAATTTTACTTATTTAAACATTTATATGGTTCTCTCATCTCCTTAATAATTATTAGTTTTACATTATGGTTGAATAGCCGTGTTTAACATAATTATATTTTATGTAAATGTCATTTGGGTGACTTCAATCATTTAGAAAATGTTTATTGACAACTGTACCTTAGCTTTCATTATTTTCACATATATTCTTATCTATACAACAAAAAATATTTGTGCTGCCCTTGATAAAGAAATCCCTGCCTTGCTGAGCATGGTAAATGGTATCTTTTTTATAAGTAACTACCCGCACACCAATTTTGTAGTGTTTTCTACTATAGCATTGCTTGTCTAGAGATATCCTCAATGATGTGGTTCAGTAGACAGTTGTAACTATGTTACTTAATTCATTTGATCTTTCCAGATGTTTTAAAAATATGTTCTGTGCAAGTGGATCTTTGCTTATTTATCTACGCAGTCAAGCTGAAGTGTGAGTAGGAAATCACACTTTACTAACCCACAGCTAAAACAGACCCAGGATGTCAAAGTTTTCAATTTAGCACTCTTTCTGAAGGAGATTGATGTGTTAACAAACACTAATAATTTGGCGCATTTTATTATTGACCTTAACTTTAGCTGTAGTGTTGCTTTCTTCTTTTCACAATACTAACTCAAGCTGGGTTAAAACGTTAGGTAACATTCTTAGTAAAATCTCGATGTAAGATGAGGGGCTGTTTTGAAAATACTAGTTTAGAAAAACTGGCAGATCTACCAGAATTAAAGACCATGTGGATTATGATGCAAGACTATAACATACAAAAGACAGATGGTTAGTTCCTGAGGACTTGGAAGAGGACAAATGATTATCCAAAAATTGAATATTGCCTCTGCATTATTTAATATTGTGACCAATCCAAGTACGCTAGGGTAGGCTTACTTAGTTGTTTGATCATTAGAAAGCTGTGTTAAATCCAATGAGGGTCATTATGAATATTAGGCCCAAATTTATGGATGGCTTTGCGCCATCTAACACCATATTAACGTCATTTTTCTGACACTAATGTGACGTTAGATTGCCAAAAGCACCACACCATATCTACAAAGTGGGGCAATGCATTGCCACACTTTGCAAACCTTTGAACCACATTATGCATGTGTCATGCATAATGTGTGCAAGGAGGCCTGCAAACAAGGTGCATTGCACCATTTTTGGCGTCATTTTTAAAAGTATGCATCCATCGGAATCAATGGGCCACCTTGCACTTTACTCCACTAGCGTCAGGATTTTTTACTCTAGTGCAGCAAAGGGCCAGGATACCATGAACATTTTTACACCATTGATCCCAATACTGCCATGGTGCGTGTGTCTTGAATACAGTGCACATGTGGTGGAGTCAGGGTGGGGCCAAGAAAAGTGGCGCTTCATGATGTGAAGCACCACTTTTCTTAAACCTGGGCCTTAGTGTTTCCCAAAGAAGCCGAGGGATATGGCACAAAGGGGTTCAGAGGGGAACTGCATAACTAGAGGAAGACTGAGTCAAGTTTCTGTACCTCATGAAAATGGAGAGGTCAAGGTTAACTTTGTAATGGAAAACTCTGTTACCTCGTGTGGGTGTTTCTGAGTGTTTAAATGGTGAGTCTTGTAGTAAATAATTCATGATGTATGAGCCAATAACATATAATGATTACCAGCGTTATACGATCGAAATGATGTCTCCAAAAACAAATGAGCTGATTCATGTTCTCTTTTTCTCCCTCTATCTCTCCATCTGTTCGTCTGTGTGCCTGTCTTTCATTCTGTTCTTTCCATCTACTAATCTACCTCTCTCGTTCTGTAAAGAGTACCGTGACTGAATGTACCATTTTCAACAACATCTTTGGTAAATGTTTCTACATCTACACAAGTTGCCACAATGGGGGGTTCTCAGTACTGCAAATGTTATTTCTGTACCAATATTAATCTTGACGGAAAAGGCGGGACTCAGGTGCAAAAAGAGCCCACAGATGTGCGCCTCCCGCCCACCTTCCCCAGGCGCTCTGTAGTTCCTGAATGTTCTAATGATGTCAGCAGCAGTCCGTGTAGCCTCTCATTTGATGAGGCAGGCTACAGAATGCGCAGGAGGGACCCCTCTAGTGCAGAACATTCAACCAAACGCGCTGTTTGTGTATTTATTTAGGGAATTAGAAACTGGGCCACCAAGCTGAATTGATGATAAGCATTAATCCTGTCTTTTGCATAATTAACGCTCCCAAGAGAAAAAGGGCAGCCGGCTACAGAAGGAGAAATTTCAAAACATCCTAAGGACTAAGTTTGTATTTATCAGGGGAACTCATCTTTTCATCCTCTACTAATCTCCTTATTTACACAAGCACACCATGGAATTTTTTGATGTATTTTGGCTTGATATCGAGTTGTTTTTTATTTATAAGTACGTGTTTACGGTCTTATTGTGTAGGGCTAAATCTAACAAAGAGAATAAAAAGGTTAACAAATGCTATATTTTCTGATATGTTCTCGTTTTAAGGGGAATATTGAAATATAAGCATAAATGAATGAACACGATAATGGGCTGTGATAAAAAACCTCCTAATCTCCTGGTACCACCTCATCACTCATATGTTTGCAGAACATGAGTCTCATATAATCCTTACAGTTATTATCATTTTTCAAATCACAGAAAATTTAAAACTACCCAGGAAGGACACCATAGGCCATATTGTAAAACGTGACCTGGGGTCTCAAATGGTGTTTGAGCCCTCTTCTTGCACATCATTGGTATTTTGGTATTACAGAAGAGGTTGTAGATTCGTATATGGCCCTTTCTATAATACAAATCGTGTTGACCCACTTTTGCTTCCATATCATCACAATAGGGTGTTTCACTCATTTTCATTGGTGCACAGTACAGAAGCCAGTGCAGAGGTAAAGGAGCTGTTGGGAGACACAGTGACTTAACATCATAGAGAGACTACACACAGTCATTGAACACTGTAAGGGTACCACAAGGGGGGCATGGTTGTCAGATGGACCCCCCCACACACACACACACTTTGTCGTCTTCAAACAGAGGCCATCTAGGACAAAAAGGGGCACTTTCTATATAGTTTTCACATGGTAGCCTCAAGGAGTGTAGGCAGTAGTCCAGGGTTCCAAAGCCTGCCCCCCAGATGTTTTCTCACAAACTTCTCATTTAGGAATGTCAAATACAGAGATTGTATTCAGCTGTTCCTTGCAGGCTGCCATGTCAGTGATTGTAGCCAATCACAAGGGGAGTCAAATAGCAATTCAAATTATTAGTACACAGATCGCATTGCAATAGTTGGAGAAACGTGTTTAAATCGTTTTTAATTAAAAAATACTATTATTTCACTATTACGTTTCTTAAAATTAACTGTTACGTTGTATTTGGAGATCTGCAGCCAAGTGTGGGAGATCTCCACAAATAGGTGAAAAGTTACTAGTAGTAATTTTTCAGTCATAAATTCAGCCACAGCAGTCTTCAATCCTGATTTAAGGGGGTGAATATAGTATGCCTACTGTAAGGCAGAATTCTATGTGTATGAATTCCTTCCTCGAGGACATCTACACCTAGGTATAAGAGTAGATATACGCATAAGGAGATTTCCAAATGTAAAATTACCTTCATGACTTGACCATGTCTTGATAGATAAAGATAAGACAGGTGCCATGATAGATAGAGGCTGGTCCACATTCTTTGTAAAACATAAAACAAATCAGTGACCTACATTTCCTAAGATCACACTGCTGGCACTGCTAAATAACAGGGTTGCTAAATACCAAGGCTGCCTCATCTTGATTAGAGCCAATGCCTCTTTCTTGAAGTGTTGACTTTCACTCAGTGTTGCAGGTTTTGTTATCTCTTTATTCTCCCTTTGTCACTGCTTACATATCTTTCTTTTTCACCTCAATTGTCTCTTTTCTGTCTTTCTCAGTTTTACTCTGAGTGAGAGTCTGATGATGAAAAATAAGACTTGGGGGCATATTTATACATTTTTAATGCAAAACTGCACTAACGCAGTTTTGTGTGAAAAAGTAAACCAGGCAGCTAGCTCCATTCCAAGACGGCGGTCGGGCGTCATATTTATGGAATTACGGTTGCCAGTGGTAAGGCCTGGCTAGCCTCATAAAAAAGGATCCTAGCCGAGTGGGGGAGGCGTAGGGGGAACAGGAGGTTGTGCGTCAAAAGATGACACTAGTATGGGCGGAAGCATAAAAAATGCCTTTAACCAGACTAGCGTAATTGTTTGACGTAAAAACCCCATGGACATGACTCCTGTCTTTGAAAAGACAGGAGTCATGCCCACAACCCCAATGGCCATGCCCAGGGGACACATGTCCCCTGGGCATGGCCATTGGGGCCAGTGCCATATAGGGAGCCCAAGTTAGGCCCCACATGGCACTTTAAAATAAAATAAAAAACACTTATCTGTACTTACCTTACTTACCCAGGATTTGGTCCCCCCATCCTCTGGCATCCCTCTGGTGTGGGTGGGATGTCCCTGGGACTAGGGAAGGGCACCTTTGGGCCCTTTCTATGGTATCTGACCATGGTAATAGTCCCACAGGTCCCCTAACGCCTCCCCTGACCCAGGTGTTACATAAAAGCAAGCTTAGCACCATTATTTATGGTCCTCTTCCCCACATGCATCATGTTAGCACAGGGGATAAATTTGGACGTATCGTCATTTTTTGCACGGGAACGCCTACCTTGCATCTCATTGATGCAAGGTGTTTTCCCACAGGCAAAAAAGATGGTCTAGCTCCAAAGTATAAATTTGGAGTTAGGTTTGCGCCAAATTTGCGTACTTGCCCATGTCAAGCACTACATGGAGTGTAATAAGAAAACAGCTTTCAGAAAAAATTCAATTACAAATACAACTCTAAAGGCAATTACATATCAGAGGGAATTATTGATTTCTTTACAAAGAGTTACTGCAAGAACTTTTTCTTAGTAATAGTTGGTATTTACAATTATTGTTAATGAACTTTGAAACAAAAGACCTAATTGAAAACACACCTGTAATGCTTGTAATGCACCCTGGCTTAACCTAAAAGACCAGAACCACATCAATGAAAGAACTCAAATAGACATCACTTGATCCATTAAGCATTGCTGTGGGTGAGGGCTGGACTTCATAGCCCAAAATCCTGTTGTCGTAACTGTAGAAGGGAGTTTGGCATTTAAAAACACTCTGGTGCCCTGAGCATGGGGTGTTCCCAGAATACCTGGGTGAAGACAAGGCCAACACGGGCCCATCTGTGCCTATCCATGCCTGTACAATACCTGACCGGGCCAACCTTCTTTCCTTTCTTTTGAGGGTTCGTGTATAAAAATGGGCAAACACTGGCCAGCCACAGTGCAAGTTCCAGCAAAGCTGCAGTCAAGCATCACATTTTCAAAGTCATCAATTACAAGTCTTTTAAACTCAGTGGTTGGGGCTTTAGGTGAGGAAGTCATTTGGAGGAGGAACTGGACCTGCTCTCCTGAGGGTCTAATGAAGGTCCTGTGGTTGTATCTGTTATTACTTCTCCACTGCATACCAACAATGCCTTATTTGTTTCTTCTAGGGTTGCTGGATGAGCAGTTAAGAACAATTATTTATCAGTTTGGGCCAAAATTCCTCACTTTTCACTGAATAATTCTGGAGGATTTGGTGTAAATGAAGACTCAGAGCTGAACCACTGGCCAGTAGAAAAGGAAATGAAATGAGCTGTACCCATCAAGTCTGTTCCTTCTAGGGCAACAAAAGATATTGACAAGGTGGTGAAGGGGGACTTGTCCACTCATGAAGGTTTAATGTTTAAAAGTATTTTGGACATTATGTTACCTAAGGTGAAGAGTTTGATAGAGTCTGTTTGATGATTGAAGAGGATCAGGGCTATTGAAAATGTTTTTCTGAATTGTTAGATTAGTTTAGGAGTAACTTGAACTGAAATCCGATACTAGTGATAGTGTGGAAGGGAAATTGTAAATCTTCTAGTGTAGGGGGAAGTGATCAAGTCCTACATCTGTCGAAATTCTCAGGGTCTGCAGTGGGTAAATTGAGTACCTTGAGAGGAGAAGGACTAATGTCAATAATAGTGTATCTAATGCTTATTTTTTACCACGCAGTACCCACACAGCCCTCCTTGTTGGCCAGGCACTTATGCCCTTCTTGAGCACATCCGTGCCTGTGACCTTTGTGACTTGGTTCACAGTTATTCTCTTGATAGGCGTGTGGTCTCTTGCAACCCCCCTCTTGATATGGTTATCAATCCTCCCATGAAGGGACACTTTATGTCGTAGTTCTGGGATCTGTCACCCCTCAGAGGAAGGGGTTAGACATAAGGCTGTGCATTGGATGTGAGATTGGTGGGTTTATCATGATGTGTCGTATCAGGGGGATTGTGAACAGTATCAAGGTCTTTGATGTGGATTACGTAGTACTTACTTTTAACAGATGTGGTGTGGCAGTTTGGGTTTTGACACACTTCCTCTCTTCATGTGACTAAGTAGTCCATCATAAGGGTCTTGCCATAGAGCTTTCTTTCAGACCAGGCTTAAATGTTGTAATCACCCCACCTCAGGTTGCCCCGCTGGATTGGGGGCTCTATATGCAGGGAGCACTTAATTGCTCTTTGACCACTGCTATCAGGTTTGAAACTCTGAATACCCGAGGGATTGTGATTGACTCATACTTCTGAGTGCGTTTGTTGATGCCAAAATCAGCAAGGGCTTCTATTCCAGTACCTGCCCTTCTGGTACCCTTGACATTGGTAGCTGGAACATCTCAAGCCTAAATCCCAGGTGAATTGACCACCACTAGCTTGATTTTATCAAGTGATTTAGTGTGATCTGTTTGAAAGAAACATGGGATGTGTCAAACTCTCTGCATCCTAATGGGTACGAATCTTTCTTTTTCCACTGGCTTTTCCTTCTTTCTCTGGCAGAGTGAAAGGTGGCTTGATTATCTTGATCTTGCTTAAAATTAGGGGCAAATTTACAAGCCCCTAGAACCACCTTGTGATACATTTGCGGCATTTATTTCAACACAAATGTGGTGTTAGGATGCCATTTCCCACACACCATAATTACAAAGTGGTGCGATACTCGCATTGTGCCACTTTGTAAACCCTTGCACCAAATCATGCCTGAACGAGTCTATAAGATTTCTTTGTGCCATTTTTTTCGGCACTTTTAATGCCTGCTCAGAGCAGGCGTTAAAATGGGGCACACAATTATTTAGAATCGGCCCCTGTGTAGTCTGCAGGAGTAGCACCAAGATTTTGACACTACTCCTGCAGAGTACATCAATAGCGTCACAAAAAAGGATGCTATTGCTCCCTACCCTGCAACATGGTGTGCCATGTTTTAAATACGGTGCACACATGGTGGTGGTAGGGCGGACACTGTACTTTCCTTAAATCTGCCCCTTAATGCCAAGCTAGAGACATTACATACAGGTTTACCTTACGTGCAGGTGGTGTGATCTCTAAATCCACCAAACTGTCAGTGCCTAATTGACTTTTTGTGATCAGATGACTTTAATATTTATCTTTGTTGTGGTCATTGCTCCAGTTCTTTTGCCATGCATATCTGTCAAATAGCCAGTATTTTCTACTTTTCTAATGAAAGTACGTTTTTAAATAGCTTTCTCAATTAATTAATCTAAGGGCCTGATTTAGAGTTGAGAGGAGGGAGTTACTCTCTGAAATGTGATGGATATCCCGTCTGCCATATTACGATCCCATGACGGCCTATGGTGATTGTAATACTGCGGATGGCATATCTGTCACATTTGTAGCAAAGTAACCCATCTGCAAAACACTAAATGAGGCCCTAAGCACCCTAGCTTGAAAAGTTTGTTGATACATTGTGCTGCAGATGGTTTGATGGACAGGGTTCTAGACAACATAGAAATCTCTTGAAGGCCCTAACGTCCCAATCTATAGACACAATTTTGATAGCCAATTGCCATGTTGTACATAACAGAGAAGTCAAAAGGCATAAAGATCTTTTAAAAGAGGAGGCCTAGAAACAGCTTTTTCAAGCTAGCTGTAGGAAAGATAGCTCTTTATTCTGGAAGATCATTAAATAACGCCCAGTGTCATAAGTCTTTTTCTTTAATCGACTCTGTAGTCAAAGTAATTGTCTGAGGGGTCTTAAACAGATTAAGTATTTGGGATGATTAGACTTATATACTCTCTGACCTGCAGTACGAGTTTAGCGTGTGTAATAGTACAAATGATCAGTTTCTGAACCTTTATCTTACTGTCAATAAGTACATTACCATTAAATCAAATTCATTGTATATGGTCATCATGGATCTAACTTCATCCTTTGATAGAGTGAAAAGAAATACATTGTGGATTATCCCCTTGACCCTTGGGGTAGAGCGGACGCCCTGTCTTTTCTATGAGAACTTCATCTGAACATGTCCACAGTAGTCTGCTATAAAAGCTAGGATCACTTCACAGATTTTTTTAGGATCAGGAGAAGGGTTCAGCCAAGATTGTATTTTGGCTCCTTTTCTGTTCAACCCATAACATAAATGATGTCCTTGATCCGGGTGAGATGGACGGGGTGGGGGAGGTGTGGGAAAAAGGTCAAGGGTGGACAGGAAAAGTTTTTGGGACACACTGGGACGGGTAGCTGGAGGGGTTTTGGGAGTGGAGGAAGAGGTGGTGGTAGTAGGAGGTGTAAGTTTGGTGACTTTGGGTGAAGGTGCATGCGCTGGAGGCTGTTGTGATGTGGATGGCTGTTGGGTGGGTGTGTGCCTGCGTTTGTGAATCTTGGGAGGGGACGTCACAGACACACTGGGAGAGGACACAGGGGACGTGTGAATGGTAGTGGGGGTGGTGACTGCACGCGAGCGGGGTGTGCTGCTGGGTGTGCTGGTGAGGTACGTAGTGGCTGTAGAGGTAGTGCATGCAGGTGTGAGTGTAGATGACACTGGGAGGGAGGAGGTAGATGACGAGGAGGGGGACACAGTGGAGGCAGTGGATGTTGGTGTGTCTGCATGTGTGTGTTGCTTGCGTGAGTGCCTGTGGGATGTGTGGTGCTTATGTTTGCGTGAGCTTCCCTTGTATGTTGAGGTGTGTGCAGGCTGGTCTGATGGTGTGCTTGGGATAGGCATAGGTACAGGGAATTGGGTCTGGGTGGAGGAAGTTGGAGGGGGGAGGCTAGAGACGGGGACAATGGCTGCCATCAGTGCTGAGGCCAGAGTCTGAAAAGCTCGGTGAAGGGCCGCCTGACCAGAATGAATGCCCTCCAGGAATGCATTTGTTTGTTGCAACTGCCTTTCTACACCCTGGATGGCATTCAAAATGGTAGTGTGATCGGGTAGACCCGAACACATCCTCGGCAATGACGGACACCGACGTGTCGGGTAGTCCCGACACGTCCCTTCCGCGTTCCCACGTTTCCGTGGGAACGCTCCCTGAACGAGGACGGCGTTGCCTGGTTGCCGGGGTAACACCAGAGGGCTTCCGTGCCGCGGCGGTGAAAGAGGGGAGTGGACGCGATATCAAGTAGGGAGAAGGAGCGAGAGGAGAGACGTCGGAAAACCCAACCCGCACCGAGGAGTTTACCAGCATAAACGAAACCCGGATCAAGGACGAGTCGGAGGAAAAGGAGAGTATCGACGGAGGAGCTCAGGAGACAGAACGCCCAGGAGCCGGCCACGACCCAGGAGGGTCGTGGCTTGCAAAGGTACGGTCTTTGTGGGGCACAGGAGGAAATACACAGCTTAAGAGGGCACGGGGAAGGGACCTGGAGAGGAGTAAGGGAGGGCTGGGAAAAGGGCACTGTAAAGCACGTATCTAGGCACAAGGGGATCACATAACACGTGCACTTTAAGGCTATTATTTATGTTGCCCCAACACGCTACCAGCACAACCCCACCCTTTCTCCCCTTCCCCTTTAGTTTTTGAAAAACCCAACCCCAGACGTCATTCTCCACTTACCTTAGCGTTCTCCTTCTTTTCCCGGTAAACACTGCTGGAGCCATATGGGAGACAGAGGAGCCACCAACCTAAGAGATAAAGAAGAAAGAAGAATAAGACCCTAATTAGAAGATTAGAAGAAGCCGTCCAGAGACCTTAAAACCCTGTAAACAGAAGAAGAGAAAATAAACCCAAATCTCTTAAATAAATCACTTACCTGATCACCATAACCTTTCTCCGTCGCTTTTATACCGTTCCGCCTACCACAGTGGTGTCAGAAGTGGGATCAGGCAAAAGGGCCCAAGGCTACCGAACGGTATACACAATGAGTGAAAGTCCCTCCTTAGAGGACATGATTAAACAACTGGCAGAAGGCCAGCGCCTACAAGGCTATGGACGACATCTGCAAACATAGATGACACAGGCGCATGAATAGCTGTACTTGGCACTCCACAGAGGTGGGGAGGGGTGCCACAGGTCCTGCCTTAGGGCGGGGCCTTGCCTACGGAACTCGCACTGGCCTAGGGAAACCCACAGCCCTCCTCCCCCTCCCAGACACCTCCACTGCACGCAAAGTCAGCAGAATGAGAGTGTACTCACCCCCTTGTGCCTGCTGTGATGCCCTCAAGCGCCCATCCAACTCCGGGTAGGCCACCACCAGGATCCTGAACATCAGGGGGGTCATGGTGCGACGGGCACCCCTCCCACGTTGAGAGGCCATCCCCAGCTGAGCCTCCGCCGTCTTCTTGCTCCAGCGGCAAATGTCCTCCCATCTTTTCCGGCAGTGGGTGCTCCGTCTGTGGTAGACCCCCAAGGTCCGGACGTCCTTGGCGATGGCACGCCAAATGTCTTTCTTTTGCTGGGCGCTGACCTACATGAAATGTACAGGGGAAAAAGAGAAGTCATTACCAACTGCACCCTCAAAGTGATTGGTCCCCATCCCTACCCTTGCCATGTGGCACATGCATTGACCGTCTTTCATGCACGCAGCACTCTGCCCCCTTCCTTCTTCCATCCAGCCCTCTCCACACAGGCATAGCCCATACAACATGCTCCCTGTGTACTTACCTGTTTGTCTGGAGGACCGTTGTGTAGATTGTACTGGGCCGTCCACGAGTTTCTCCAACTCCTCCGATGTGAAGGCAGGGGCCCTTTCCCCAGACGCATAAGCCATTGTCTCTTCCAGACCGAGGTCACAGCAGCACTTGCAGTGTAGCTCCTCTCCCGTCGAAGATCAGGTATCCAGTGATTGAACAGATAGAAAATGGCGGTCACTTCTGCGGCGGTGCGTACCGTCACCGCCGGCGTACATCGTCATTGGCTCCTGGGACCCATAGGGTCCAATGTTAACTAATGCAGCATTGCGTTGCGGTCTTCGACCGCCTACCGCGACAGTGTACAATGCCAGCGCAGTTACCTCACATCCCATTGTCCCACTTTAGAGGTCAGACAACCGCCATTTCAGGGGCCCAAATGGCTTCATTTTCAACTGCGTCACACATTCCTAGGCCTAGACTCAACATACATACAGGCCACCTTTTGTGTATGGATGGTGTTCTGTGTAAACTGTGGGTACGTACCTCTGAGTTGGTTGACTCTGTGCTCGCTGTTGTCCTTCATAGGCACTGTCCCCTGGGACATGTGAGGAGATGGCGGCATCCTCCGGTGTACCGACCGTTGGTGGACCTGTCGACAATGGAGGAGCGACATTTGATTATCACCTACATGCTAGACCGTGCCACAATCCAGGAACTGTGTACCCAGTTGGAGCCAGACCTGATGTCCATGGCAGAGACCAGTCTATTAGTCTCACAGGTGCATTGCCCATATGGGCATAGGAAGTGGAGCTGGGGCAGTTTAATTATGGACAGGGTGACAAAGTGGGACAGTAGGATGACAATCAGGGTGGTCTCATTTCTTGGCGGGGGTCTTGGCATCGTGCTCTGTCTTTGTCCTGGATCTCAGGGACCGTTTGCGGGGTGGTTCTCTGTCTGCAGGGGGTGGGGTGCTGGTGTGGTGGTCCTCTGGCGGGGCGTCCTGTCCACTAGCGCCGGCGGAGGTGGTGGGCAGTTCATCGTCCATGCTAGTGTCAGGGGCCCTTTTATAGTGCCACAGTGTCCCTCCTGGTGTTAAGTACTTCCCTCAGCACCCCTACGATGGTGCCCAGGGCGGTGCTGATGGTTCTGAGTTCCTCCCTGAAGCCCAAATACTGTTCCTCCTGCAGGTGCTGGGTCTCCTGAAACCTGGCCAGTACCATTGCCATCATCTCCTGGGAGTGGTGGTATGCTCCCATGATGGAGGAGAGGGCCTCGTGGAGAGTGGGTTCCCATGGCCTGTCCGCCCCCTGTCACACAGCAGCCCTCCCAGTTCCCCTGTGTTCCTGGGCCTCCGTCCCCTGGACCGTGTGCCCACTACCACTGCCCCCAGGTCCCTATTGTTGTTGGGTTATACTGGGTTCCCTGTAGTGGTGGACACACTGCTGATTGACGTATCCTGGGTATGGAGCTATGGGCCCGCTGGGTGGGTGCTGTGCTGGTGTTTCCAGAGGGTGAACCGAATGTCCAGAGGTCCCTGATGGTCCGGGCTGGTCATCTAGATCCAGTTGGACAGAGGTGCTGTCATCACTGTGGGCATCTTCTGTTGGTGGTGTGGACATGTGTGGACCCTCCTGTCCGGTGACGTTGGGTAGGGGTCCTTCCACGGTATAAAAGGATGTTTATTAAATCTGTGTGTGTAATGGTGTGCAATGGGTGGGTGACCGTGTTTCCCAGTGCTAGCATTCCTGTGTGGGAGCTTGTGTGATGATGGTTTAGGGGGGTGTATGGGTATGTGCAGTGGGCATGCTTTGGTGATGGGTGTCCATGCTTTGTTGTTGCATGCAGGGCTTGGTGTTGGGATGTGTGGTTTGTGATGTTGGGACACTTGTGAGGAGTTGGGGTGCTGGGGGTGAAGGTGAGGGTGGGTGTATGTGATAGCATGCAGGTAGGGTGGGGGATGTAATAGTAAAGCTTTGACTTACCAGAGTCCATTCCTCCACCTACTCCTGCAAGGCCCTCAGGAGGCAGAATCGCCAAGACCTGTTCCTCCCATGTTGTTAGTTGTGGGGGAGGAGGTGGGGGTCCGCCGCCAGTCCGCTGAACCGCCAGGTGGTGTCTTGAGACCACGGAACGCACCTTCCCCCGTAGGTCGTTCCACCTCTTCCTGATGTCCTCCCGATTTCTTGGGTGCTGTCCCACTGCGTTGACCCTGTCCACTATTCTTCGCCATAGCTCCATCTTCCTATTTATGGAGGTGTGCTGCACCTGTGAGCCGAATAGCTGTGGCTCTACCTGGACAATTTCCTCCACCATGACCCTGAGCTCCTCCTCCGAGAACCTGGGGTGTCTTTGCCGTGCCATGGGGTGGTGTAGGTGATGTGTGGGGTGGAGTGTGTGGTGATAAATGTGTTGATATGTAGTGGTGTGTTGTGTGAGGTGCGTGGAAGTTCTGTGGGTGATGGTGTTGTGTGCCTGGTGATGCTGTTGTTCTTGCTGGTGCTCTCTCTCTATCTGGCCTTCTTTCGGAATTTTTTGTCGTGGGGTTTGTGGGTGATGTGGGTGTGTGTTTTATATTGTAATGGGTGTGTGGGAGTGGTGTGTGTATGTGTATCAGGTGTGTGTATTTCGAATTGTCCAATGTGGCTGTGTTTTGTAAGAGTGTGTGTATTTTGAGCGCGGCGGTGTGTACTGCCAATGGAATACCGCGGTTGAAACACCGCCGAGTGGATTTGTGTGTCGTGATAGTGTGGGCGTATTTCTGTGGGCGTGACGATGAAGGATTTGTTTTCGCCAGTTTATCACTGACCTTTGGTGTGGCGGACTTGTGTGGGTGTCTGACTTTTGGCGGATTCCGAGATGTGGGTCATAATAGCTGTGGCGGATTTCCGTGGCCGCAGCGGTGTGTTGGCAGTCTTCTGCACGGCGGTAAGCGGCTTTTACTGCCAATGTTGTAATGACCGCCTTAGTCTCCTCTTTTAAAAGCTCAGAAAAACATTTTTTTGCAAGCCAATGGTTGGGGTTTTTGATTTTGCTTCTAGACTAGGGAAAAAAATATGTGATAGCTCTGTTGGTGTTTTATCAGGCTAAAAGTGTATATGCAGTGGCCTACGGTAGTGCCATTTGGAGGTATTCTGACAGCACCACGTTACTCATAGTGGAAAATAATTTTGCTAGCCGTTTACCTATTGTTCCCCAGTAAGCAGTAAGGAGTGGCCCTTCTAAGATGGGTAATTATTTGGCTGAGGAACAACACAAAACTGAATCACGATATATTGCAGGATTGTTTCTCTCTTGACAAGGCCGAGTCTATTCTCTGGTTAAATGATATCGATAAAATGTTTACTTAAATGGGCAGCCCGATCTATTTGTGAATATTGAGAAAATCACTAAGGGCCTGATTTAGAGTTCGGCGGAGGGGTTACTCTGACACAAACATGATGAATATCCCGTCCATCGTTCGTTATGATTTCCATAGCCCATAATGGTATCGTAATATGGTGGACGGGATATCTGTCATGTTTGTGACGGAGTAACCCCCTCTGGAAAATTTCAAATCAGGCCCTTAATCTGATATGGCACGGACCAGGGAATGTTTTTTTCCACGTGTTAGGCTAAAAGAGAAGGTTAAGAATTGTTTAAGCCATCGATAAGACTACGTGCAGCACCACTTTTCATAACCCTGCCCCTCGCTCTCTAAAACAAAAATACAAGTTTTCAGGTACAGGATTATTAAATTATACCGTGGTAGTACCCTTTCAGATTAAAATTGATGTCCCTGAAACAGATTACTGTTTCAGCCGGATCTTTATATAGCTGTAGGTCTTTGCGTGGCCCTCGAATATTCCGTATTCACATTCAACTTGTCCATTTATTTTTTAACCACTTTGCTGCTAAGCCTTTTCCCCCTCCTGTGCTATTCCTTTCTTTGGCTATTTAGGGTAACTTGCCCTTGGGCCCCCAGAACTTTTTCTCCACATAAGCTATTCATTCCAAATGTGCATCCTTTTTTCCAACATACTGGGGATTCTAAAGGTACCCAGAGTTTGTAGATTCCCTGGAGGGTTTTTGGGGAGAAAAATGGGAAGAAAGTGCTGCAGAAAAAAAGCATTTGCTTTTACCTACATCATGAAGGGGTTGTGGTGCTAAAATTGCCACCCCCCCCCCACTTTCAGGAACAGGAAGCCTTGAATCAGAAAACCACATTTTTAAATACAGTTTTGGCAGCCATTTTTTCTATTTTGTGTGCTTTCAACTTCTTTCCAGTTAGTGGTAGAAATGGGTGCAAAACCAATGATGGATCCTGAAAAGATAACCTTTTTTGAAATGTGAACAACATTCCAAATTCAGCAAGGGGTGATTTGTGTAGATCCTGCAAGGTTTTATTTTTATAGAAAACAGCAGTTGAAATAAAAAAATAATGAAATTGAGTTGAAAAAACAGCTATTTGTGTCTATAATTTTATCTGTAACTTCTTCTAACTATGACAGATTTTCAAAAGCAATATATCATTGCATCCATTGGACCCTTCTGGCTGAGAGGATATATAGCACTTGCAGGTTCACCAAGAACCCTATATTCCCAAAGCCAATAACTGAGCTGACCATTGTAATGGGGTTTCATTGTGTACAGGCATACAGCAATTCATTTGCTAGAATACCAAGACACAGATTTAAGAGGGCCTAATTTCTCCTTGTGCCACATTAGCATCATTTTTTTGATGCTGATGTGGACTAATGCGGCCAAAGTTGATGAGCCATATTTACAAAGTGGCGCAGTGAATGCATTGTGCCACATTGTAACCCCTTGCAACACATTATGCTGTCAGGCATAATGTGAGCGGGGGGAGTGTTTCCCTGTTAGGGAGGCCAAAACATGGCTCAAAGAAATCTAAAAGATTTCTTTGCATCATTTTTAATGCCTGCACAGAGCAGGTGTTAAAAGGAGGCACAGCATTGTTTTCAATGGGCCTCAATGTGCTTTGCAGGATTTTTGACGCAAATCCTGCAAATCGCCAAACTAGCATCAAAAATGTTGATGCTAGCTTCCTATCTACTGCCATCGTGCACCGTATGTTAAATATGGCGCCCACATGGTGGAGTTAGGGGGCGCTAAGGGGTGCAAGAAAAGTTGGGTTGCATTGGATGCAGAGCCACTTTTCTTAGATCAGGCCCTAAAAGTGAAAAATAGGTATCAAAGAAACCTATGCATTTTCAAAATGGGCACAAGATATAAACGTTTAGAAGCAGTGCTTATTTGGACACCTCTGAATTTGAGGATGCCTATACTGGAATGTGAATTACACAGCATTTCTCAAAACGTCTTATTTCTTACACACTTTTTTGCATTTGGAAGGTGCAAATGGAAAAAAGACAATTGGTAATAACACTTGTTCTGCTATTCTGTGTTCCCCCAAGTGTCCTGATAAAAATGGTACCTCACTTGCCCCAAAACGCAACATGAACACATCACATTTTTCCACTGAGAAAGGACTTGTTTTTTGCAAAATGCCTAGCTGTGGGCTTTGGTCTCTAGCTCAGCCAACACCAAAAGAAACCTAGCAAACCTGTAAAAATTTTTAAACTAGGGGGCTTATTTATACTTTGTTTGCGCCGAATGTGCGGCAAAAATTTTGACGCACTTTCCTTCGCAAACCGTGCACCATATTTAAACTTTGACGTCCGAGCCGCGGACGTCAAAATTCCTCAGTGTGCGTTATTTTTTGGATGTGGGAAAATGCCTTACGTTAATGACATGCAAGGTAGGTGTTCCCGCCCAAAAAATGACTGTAAGGCCTGTGCGCCTTATTTATACTCCTGCGTCATTTTGATGCACAGGAGGGGGCGGGCCTTAAAAAGCGGCGCAGAGCCTGATGTGCGTTGTTTTTGAACGCCTGGGCAGGCGATAAGGGACCTGTGGGCTCACTCCATGGCCTCTGACCATAGAAGAAGTCCAGAGGTGCCCTTCCCTGCCCCCAGGGACACCTTCTGCCACCCTCGCCCACCCCTGGAGGACACCCATGGATGGGGGGACCCATCCCAGGTAAGTACAGGTAAATTGAGGTAAGTATTTTTTTTATTATTTTTGAAGTGGCAAAGGGGGGCCTAATTTCCCCCCCCCCACACATGCCACTGTGCCCAATGACCATGCCCAGGGGACAGGGGACATGACTCCTGTCTTTGCTAAGACTGGAGACATTTCAATGGGGGTTGTGCATCAAAAAATGGTGCAAGTCCGGTTTGAGGCATGATTTTTGGCTCAAACCTGACTTGCACCATGTTTTGATGCACAACCCCAATTTTCACCTACGCCAGCACTGCCTGGTTTGAGTCTTTTTTTTTTACTCTGACCAGTTTGCAGCGCCGGCTAATGTCATTCCTTAAATAAGGCACCCGCATGGCGCGTAGGAATGGCGTTAGCCGGCAGCAAAATTTTTGACGCAAACCAGCGACGCCACTTGTTTGCATCTAAAAGTATAAATATGGGCCTAGATATCTGGATGAATCCAGGATGTGGTGACTTGTGGGCCTCTCACCAGGTTCTGTCATGCAGAATACTTTGCAAGTCTAAAAATGTATCTAAATAACTCATTTTCCTCACATTTCTGTGATGCAAAAGTCTGGAATCTGAAGGGAGCCACAATCTTTCTTCCACCCAGCATTCCCTCAAGTCTCCCCATCAAAATGGTATCTCACTTGTGTGGAAAGGCCTAGTGACCACAACAGGAAATGCCCCAAAACGCAAAATGGACACATCACATTTTTACACTGAAAACTGACTTGTTTTTTGCAATGTGCCTAGCTGTGGATTTTAGGCTCTAGCTTAGCCGGCACTTAGGGAAACCTAGCCAACCTGTACATTTTTTAAGACTAGACATGTAGTGGGATCCAGGGTGGCTGACTTTCATGACTCTCCCCACGTTCTGGAAACTGTCGGGAGCCACAAAATTACTTCCACCCAGCATTCCCCCAAGTCTCCCATTAAAAATTATACCTCACTTGTGTGGGTAGATGTAGTGCCTGCAACAGGAAACAGCTAAAACACAACATGTATGCAATGCATTCTTCCATCAAAAACTCTTTTTTCAATGTTGGTAGCTCTAGATTTTGGACCCTACCTCAGCCGCCACCTAGGGAAACCTAGACAACTTAAACTTTTTTAAAAAGAAGACACCTAGAGGAATCCAGGATGGTGTGATTTGCTTGGATCCTATTAGGTTTTCGTACCCACAATGCCCTGCAAACCTCACACTTTTCCTGAAATCACCCATTTTCCTTACATTTCTCTAATGGAAACTTCCAAGATCTGCAGAAATTCACCAAATTCCTACCACCCAGCATTGCCAGCCTGTCCCACCTGTGTGGCTTGGTCAAGTTCTGCAACAGGAACAGGTCAAACCAAGAACAATGGGAGCGCTTGCGTGGAGAAACATCAGTGAGTTACCTTTATGACTCTACTTATACATATATATATATATATATATATTTTTAAACTGTAACATGATAAAATGTGAACAAACCAAAAAATGAATAACAATAACTTTTTCATAATAGGTAAGTCATGATACTTAAATCACTAGGAACAAACAGTGACAGCGGAAATTTCCCAAAAATATTATTTGGAAGAAGATATTTAAAAAAGATAAATGATGGAGAACCAAATATCAAATAAACAAGCATTGGGAGAGAAAGGACTATAAATATTGAAGCTGAGGCAATAAGTAAAACCTGAACAGGACTAGAGAACAGCTGGTCACCACTTCTGATGTGCATGCCAAATGACAGTCCACTAAGCTGCAAAACAATGACATGTGAGCTAAAAGATCTAATGAGAAAAATACAGGGTACTGAAAGTATGAAAGATTATAAGAAATGAATCAATAATATAATTGTGTATAGAAAAGAGAAAATCTACCCAAATCAATCAATCAATCACATGGTCATGTAAGGTGTAAGCTTGTCACCCCTGGGGTTCTCTAGGCTCTGGAGGGGTGCCCCAGACCTCATCTGGCTGGTGCTGGCAGTCGCAGAGCCAAGTCGTAGAGCTGCTTTCTGAAGTCCGTCAGGGAAGGGGAGGTGCACAGGTGGAGGGGGAGGTCATTCCAGGATCTGGTGGCGAGGTGGGAGAAGAAGTGACCTCTGTAGCATTTGCAGTGAATGCAAGAGATGTGGGCCTGGGCTAGGGAGGCTGAGCGGAGGTCTCTGGTTGGTTGGTGAAAAGTGAGGCCACTGTTGATGTAGTCGGGTCTGGCATTGTGGAGGGCTTTGCATGTATGTGTGAGGAGCTTGAAGGGGCATCGTTGCTTGATGGGGAGCCAGTGGAGGGTCCTGAGGTGGGGGGTGATGTTGGTTCTACTGGGGAGGTTGAGGATGAGTCTTGCTGTTATGTTCCGGGATGGCCTGGAGGCAGTTAATGAGCTGTTTAGTGGTTCCAGCATTGAGCGTGTGTACCATCGTCGAGTCAGCTGGAGACGAGGGCCTGGGTAACCATTTTCCTTGTAGAGATGGGGATCCATTGGAAGATCTTGAGAAGCATGTGGTGGGTGTTAAGGCAGGTAGAAGAGACAGTGTTGATCTGTTGCTTCATGGTCAGTTGGTTGTCTAGGTTAGTCCAGAGGTTGCATGTGTGGTTGGTGGGTGTGGGTGGGGGATCGAGGACAGTGGGCCACCTCATTTTGTCCCATGGGGAGGGCTTGTTCCCAAAGATGAACATCTCTGTTTGTATGAGATTAGCTTGAGGCAGTTGGTCTTCATCCAGGTGGCAATGTTGGTCATAGTGTTTTGGAAGTCGGTTTGAGTGGTGGCAGTACCATCTGAGAGGGGGAAGATGCACTGGGTGTCATCAGTGTAGGAGACGATGTTGAGTCCATGGGTGTGTCCAATGTCTGCCTGTGGAGTCATGTAGATATTTAAGAGGGTGGGGCTGAGGGATGAGCAGAAATCAAAACAAAGGGAATACAAAACCGAAACAGATAATGTCTATTTCAGAAATCCAGAAAAAAACAAAAATGAAGCAAATGAGAATAGAAACAAAAGCAACATTAGCTGTGACTGCTTGTACTTGTAGATGAAAGAAAACTCTTTCTGCATAGCAGGCCACTAGTGTTATTGAGAGCAACATTATTATTCTCTCCACCTGCAATGTTCAGCCCAGACTAATCCAAACATCTTTGTATTTCTTATTACCAAACACTGTCTTTGTATCTATGAATAATAAACCTGCTAATTGATCGTTTTTGCTTTGTTGAACAAGTGACATGAGATTGCTTTGCTCTGAAAATAGTGTGTAAACTACTGTTAGAAATGGGGTCTCTGGTTTGCAGTCAGTTAGCACTCTGTCCAAGCAGAAACCCTTGCTCTAGTCACTGTAAGGCAATTATACTCCTAAGACAACCCCTGATCACCCCATTGGTAGCTTGGCAGTCAAGCATATCGCAAAGGCAATGTGTAAGGTATTTGTACCAAAACACACACAGTGTTACAGTGAAAACACTACAAAATGGACACTACACTAGTTTAGAACAATAGACAATATTTATCTAAATCAAACAAAACTCAAATGACAAAAATCCGATGAACACAAGTCAAGTTATGAATTTTTAAAGTAAAAAGAGTCTTATTCCATAGAAAACAATGGAAACATTGTTGTTACACAAATACCTGGTTTGCGTCAATAAATAAAGCCGCAAGAGTGAGCATGCATCAGAAAAGTCAGCGATGCGTTGATTCCTTACTCACAAGTAAGGCTGTGCATTGTTTCTTCCCCAATCGGGTAGGTGATGTGCTGTTTTTCTCTCCCACAAGAGAGGAATTCATTGAGTTCCACACAGGGCACCAAGGCTCCATGCAGGTTCAGGGTGATTTTGATGCCCAGTGAGGATGCATGAGAAATCTGGCCGTACAGTGATGGAAAGCAACGCTGTGCGGGGTTTTCGTTGATTTTAACAGCTGCAAGCGGGTGTTGCGTTGAAATGTTCCTTGCATGGCTTCCTGTGCGTGGATTCCAGTCCTTGTTCTACCAGCTTCACCTTTCAAGGGCTTGGGGACTGGATAGGGCACCACTTGGCAGGAAGGGAGTCCCAGCAGACAGTCCAGATGCTGGCAGAGGAAGTCTTTGATGGCCCTGAGACTTCAAAATCTACCACAAAGTCCAGTCTTTGTCCTCTTTCAGGCAGAAGCAGCAGCTGCAGGCCAACCCAGCAAAGCACAGTCACAGGCAAAGGGGCAGTACTCCTCCTCCAGCTCTTCAGCTCTTTTCCTTGTCAGAGCTTCATCTTGGTTCCAGAAGTAATCTGAAAATCTGGGGTTTTAAGTCCACTACTTATACCACGTTCAGCCTTTGAAGTAGGCAAATTTCAAAGGAAAGTCTCTGTTGCTCACATCATCCTGCCCTGCCCAAGCCTGGCTCCAGACACACACTTAGGGTTGGAGACTGCATTGTGTGAGGGCAGACACAGCCTATTTAGGTGTAAGGGTCAGCTCCTCCCTCCACTCTAGCCCATATGACCCATCAGGATGTGCAGGCTACACCCCAGCTCCTTTTGTGTCACTTTCTAGTGGAGATTCAAAAACAGCCCAACTGTCAGTCTGACATAGACAGGGAACACACACGCAGACAGAGGCACAGAATGGTTAAGCAAGAAAATGCCCACTTTCTTCAAGTGGCATTTTCAAACTGATAATCCTAAAAACCAACTTTGCCACAAGATGTATTTTTGAAGTGTGAGTTCAGAGACCCCAAACTCCATTGCTATATCTGCTCTCAAAGGGAAAATGCACTTTCGGATTTTGAAGGTTTTTAAAGTGGTTGAATTCATGTAAACTGGTAGTGGAGAGTGGGAGGAAGAGGGAACTAAGGTGTGGGGAAAAATTGAAATAGGTGGAAAAGTTGATGTGAACAAGAGGAAACTGCAATTTATTTAGGAGAAGGAGCACTGCACTTTTGGTCAGACTGCATTTTCCTGGCCTGACCATTGGTTTTTTAAGGTCAGCCGATTAGCACATTTTATTGCAAAGTTTTTAAACATCTTTTTAAAATTGTATTGAATTTGTAATGAAGTTCGGTTTTTAAGGGGCAGCCATTTTTACCACACTGTAGAGGCCCACGGAGGTCCGCCATCTTGGGGGGTTGGCGGTCTAGTTGACCGGTTCCCAACTTTAATAAAACAGGTCACGGCGTCTGGGCTGGAGATCGGATTTTGAAGGTTTTTAAAGTGGTTGAATTCATTTAAACTGGTAGTGGAGAGTGGGAGGAAGAGGGAACTAAGGTGTGGGGAAAAATTGAAATAGGTGGAAAAGTTGATGTGAACAAGAGGAAACTACGATTTGTTTAGGAGAAGGAGCACTGCACTTTTGGTCAGACTGAATTTTCCTGTCATGACCATTGGTTTTTTAAGGACAGCCAATTAGCACATTTTATTGCAAAGTTTTTAAACATCTTTTTAAAATTGTATTGAATTTGTAATGAAGTTTGATTTTTAAGGGGCAGCCATTTTTACCACACTGTAGAGGCCCACAGAGGTCCGCCATCTTGGGGGGGTCGGCGGTCTAGTTGACCGGTTCCCAGCTTTAATAAAACCGGTCCCGGCGTCCGGCTGGAGATCGGATTTTGAAGGTTTTTAAAGTGGTTGAATTCATGTAAACTGGTAGTGGAGAGTGGGAGGAAGAGGGAACTAAGGTGTGGGGAAAAATTGAAATAGGTGGAAAAGTTGATGTGAACAAGAGGAAAAAACAATTTATTTAGGAGAAGGAGCACTGCACTTTTGGTCAGACTGCATTTTCCTGGCCTGACCATTGTTTTTTTAAGGTCAGCCGATTAGCACATTTTATTGCAAAGTTTTTAAAAATTTTTTTAAAATTGTATTGAATTTGTAATGAAGTTCGGTTTTTAAGGGGCAGCCATTTTTACCACACTGTAGAGGTCCACGGAGGTCCGCCATCTTGGGAGGTTGGCGGTCTAGTTGACCGATTCCCAGCTTTAATAAAACCGGTCCCGGCATCCGGGCTGGAGATCGGAATTTGAAGGTTTTTAAAGTGGTTGAATTCATGTAAACTGGTAGTGGAGAGTGGGAGGAAGAGGGAACTAAGGTGTGGGGAAAAATTGAAATAGGTGGAAAAATTGATGTGAACAAGAGGAAACTACGATTTATTTAGGAGAAGGAGGACTGCACGTTTGGTCAGACTGCATTTTCCTGGCCTTACCATTGTTTTTTTGAAGGTCAGCCGATTAGCACATTTTCTTGCAAAGTTTTTAAACATCCGTTTAAAATTGTATTGAATTTGTAATGAAGTTCGGTTTTTAAGGGCCAGCCATTTTTACCACACTGTAGAGGCCCAAGGCGGTCCGCCATCTTGGGGGGTTGGCGGTCTAGTCGACCGGTTCCCAGCTTTAATAAAACCGGTCCCGGCATCCGGGCTGGAGATCGGATTTTGAAGGTTTTTAAAGTGGTTGAATTCATGTAAACTGGTAGTGGAGAGTGGGAGGAAGAGGGAACTAAGGTGTGGGGAAAAATTGAAAAAGGTGGAAAAGTTGATGTGAACAAGAGGAAACTACTATTTATTTAGGAGAAGGAGCACTGCACTTTTGGTCAGACTGCATTTTCCTGGCCTGACCATTGGTTTTTTAAGGTCAGCCGATTAGCACATTTTATTGCAAAGTTTTTAAACATCTTTTTAAAATTGCATTGAATTTGTAATGAAGTTCGGTTTTTAAGGGGCAGCCCCTTTTAACCACACTGTAGAGGCCCAGGGAGGTCCGCCATCTTGGGGGGTTGGCGGTCTAGTTGACTGGTTCCCAGCTTTAATAAAACCAGTCCCGGCGTTCGGGCCGGAGATCGGATTTTGAAGGTTTTTAAAGTGGTTGAATTCATGTAAACTGGTAGTGGAGAGTGGGAGGAAGAGGGAACTAAGGTGTGGGGAAAAATTGAAATAGGTGGAAAAGTTGATATGAACAAGAGGAAACTACAATTTATTTAGGAGAAGGAGCACTGCACTTTTGGTCAAACTGCATTTTCCTGGCCTGACCATTGGTTTTTTAAGGTCAGCCGATTAGCACATTTTATTGCAAAGTTTTTAAACATCTTTTTAAAATTGTATTGAATTTGTAATGAAGTTCGTTTTTTTTAAGGGCAGCCATTTTTACCACACTGTAGAGGCCCACGGAGATCCGCCATCTTGGGGGGTTGGCGGTCTAGTTGACTGGTTTCCAGCTTTATTAAAACCGGTCCCGGCGTCCGCGCAGCGGGCGCGCCGTCTGCGCGCCATCTGCGCACCAAAGGCAAGCCCGTCTGCGCCCGTCCGCGCCAGGACGGGGCTAGGGGCCACCATCCCAGCGTCAATTAAGTATGGTAAGTCCAGATACCTTTACCTATTCGTCAGGTGCGCTAAAGGACCTTAGGAAAAGAGTAGGAGAGGACTGCTACATTTGTCCCAGCGATGCGAGGGAGTCATGGTCCTGCCCTAAATGTGATTGGACTCTGGAAAAGCCTATGGGTACTGACTCAGATCAGGCACAACCCTCCAAATATAATGTGAGGATTCAGCTAATAAATTGCCGCTCTCTGCCAGCACACAAACTAGACATAAATCTCTTGCTGAGCGAGGGGGCACCAGATGCCCTCTTTTTGACAGAAACGTGGCTCCATGAGGGTTCAGGGCCGGATTTAGCTCTTGCAGTACCCAAAGGGTATGTGATAGCAAGAACCGATAGAGATAAAGGGAAAGGAGGGGGAATAGCAATTATTTTTAAACAAGATTTTCTTTTTAACTATAGTCCCCTTGACCTCGCAGGGTGTGAGGGAATGATCTTTTCCATTACCTTCAATCATACGTTTACATTTACAGGAGTACTACTCTACCGCCCCCGGGAACTTATGATGAATTCCTGAACCTATTACCAGAGCGGATGGCAAGTCTCATTTGCAATAGGCCGAATTTTACTTTATTAGGAGATTTTAATATCCAAGTTGATAATTTAGAACTGATGGCAACTAAGCGGTTAGTGAATGATCTGGAAGCTCTGGGATTACACCAATTGATCAGAGGCCCCACACAGGAGAAAGTGCATACTATAGACCTGGTGTTTAGTAATCTTTCATCGTTGGTCGCACTACCCCCTACCCCAGTAGCATGGTCCGATCATTTTTTAATCACCTTAAAGGCTAATATAACTAATAGGTTTAGACACCACCACCACTCCAACAGTAAGATTAGGAAGTGGAATAAACTAAAGACAACAGAATGGCTCAATTCACTGAATAGAAATAAAAAATATTTTATGAGGGACCGGCAGATAGACCCTACCTCTTTTAATGAGTGGATCTCTGATAGTCTGGACAGAGTGCTGCCCTATACACCCCTCTCTGGGCATAAGAAGGGAGGAAAGGCTCTCTGGTTCAATAAGCACTTAATGACATTAAAGATGAACTGTAGGAACATTGAAAGGAAATGGAGGAAATCACTAAAGGAGGAGGACAGAGAAGAGTACAGAGGTTCAATTAGGTTGTACCAGAAGGAGATCAGATTAGCCCAAGCGACCTTTTATGGAGATAAAATTGAAAAGGCGGCAGGATCTCCTAAAGAAATTTTTGGTGTGCTCAAGGAGCTATTGTATATTCCTGCATGCCCGGAAGCAATGGAAGCTTCAGAAGAACATAGTAACAATTTTACCTCCTTCTTCTTAAAGAAGATTGAGGACATCTATGAAAACTTCTCAGGGGAAGTAGGGGGAGTCGCAGGGCATGTGATGGAGAAGAAGGAAGGTGACAATGTTTTACAGAGTTTTCTTCCCATCTCTGAGGAAGGAGCTTTGGGGCTCCTCAGTAAATTAAAATCAGGCTCTCCACTTGATCCCACACCTCCCCATATTATTATGCAGGGAAGAGTAGCGCTAAATCCGGTAATAACCGAGCTGTTAAACAGCTCGCAACAAAGTGGGATGGTGCTGGACTCCTGGAAACATGCAGTGGTCAAGCCCCTTCTAAAGAAGCCTAATCTAAATGGAGCGGTCTTTAAAAACTACAGGCCTATCTCGCTCCTTCCCATGATGGCAAAACTTATTGATAAGCACGTAAATATAAAACTATCGTGCTTTCTGGAAGAACATAAGATTTAGCAAATAACTCAAATGGGCTTTAGACCGGGCCACAGCACTGAATCTGCCATGATTGTGGTTACGGAAGAAGCGAGAAAACGAATGGACCAAGGTCAGGCAACTGTAATAATAATGCTAGATTTGAGCGCGGCATTTGATACGGTCAATCATGATCTACTCATTCAAAGAATGGGAAATAGTGGGATTAAAGGAAGGGCGCTTAAATGGTTAAGCTCGTTCTTACAAAATAGAACCTTTCAAGTCCCGGATCGTTCTTTTTTCTCAGCCCAGTTGAAACTTTTATGCGGAGTTCCGCAGGGCTCATCTCTGAGTCCCACTCTGTTCAACATTTACATGTCCCCCCTAGCAGAAGTCATAGAACCCTTTGGGGTATCCCTGGTGTCATATGCAGACGACACACAGCTGGTGGTTTCCTTCTCCCCCAATAAGGAGACGGACAACTCGGCCTTGCCTGCCTGTCTCCAAGCGATTGCTTCCTGGATGACAGAAAGCAGGCTGCAACTCAACGAAGAAAAGACAGAAATTATGTTTTTAGGAAAACTGGCCAACCCTGCTAAAAATATAGGACCAGTAATACATTTAGATTACTTCCCCCCCTTTCCCCCCCACCCCCCCCAAAAGCTCAGATTAAAGCCTTGGGAGTTTGGTTGGATCCCAAACTCACCATGGAACATCAAGCCAAGAGAACATCAGCCACCTGCTTTGGGATTCTTAAGCTACTAAGGAAGATTATTGGTCTGCTTCCGCCATTGGCTAAAAGATTGTCCGTACAAGCCCTGATTTTATCCAGATTAGATTATGGAAACAGCCTCTTTTTGGGATCTCCAGGTTATGTGGTTAACAAACTACAGGTGGTACAAAATGCTGCAGCACGTCTGCTCTTTAATCTGCCTAGGACCACATTAGCTAAAAAAGCTCTGATTGAACTGCACTGGCTTCCAGTGGCAAAAAGGATAAAGTTTAAGGCTCTTTGCTTCTTCCTCAGAGCTCTATATAAAAAGGATCCTCATTATCTAAAATCATTAATTTCACTATATACACCCACAAGAGTTTTGAGATCGGCCTACCTTAGGGGTGCTTTACATGTATAAAAATTGAAGGTTTGGGCCTGGCAAGTGGGTACACTTGCCAGGTCGAATTGGCAGGTTAAAACTGCACACACAGACACTGCAGTGGCACGTCTGAACAATGTTTACAGGGCTACTCATGTGGGTGGCACAATCAGTACTGCAGGCCGTAGGAAAGTAACATCTTCTTTGGCATGTTACCCCCATTTTTGCCTGTATGTCAGTATGTTTTTGCCTGTCTCACTGGGATCCTGCTGGTCAGGACCCCAGTGCTCATAGTTTATGGCCTAATGTGTATGTCTGTATAGTGCTTGACTGTGTCACTGAGGCTATGCTAACCAGAACCTCAGTGCTTATGCTCTCTCTGCTTTTAAATTTGTCACTATAGGCTAGTGACTTCATTTACCAATTTCAATTGGCATGCTGGACCCCCTTATAAGTCCCTAGTGTATGGTACCTAGGTACCCAGGGCATTGGGGTTCCAGGAGATCCATATGGACTGCAGCATTTCTTTTGCCACTCATAAGGAGCTCAGACAAACCCTTACACATGTCTGCCACTTCAGCCTGCGTGAAATAGTGCACACACAATTTCACAGCCATTTTCACTGCACTTAAGTAACTTATAAGTCACCTATATGTCTAACCTTCACTTGCTGAAGGTTAGGTGCAAAATTACTATGTGTGATGGCCCCCTTGCACTAGCAAAGGTGCTCCCACATAGTTCAGGGCCATTTTCTGGGACTTTGTGAGTGCGAGGACACAATTACACATGTGCACTACATATAGGTCAATAACTATATGTAGCTTCACAATGATAACTCAGAATATGGCCATGTAACCTGTCTAAGATCATGGATATGTCCCCCCATTCCAAATCTGGTATTTGGAATCCAATTCCATGCATCTTGGGGGCTCCACCATACTGTCAAACCAGCCCTCTGGGGCTTGCACTGCAGCTACTGCTGCTGCCACCTCACAGACAGGGTTCTACCCTCCTGGGGTATGGGCAGCCCAGTCCCAGGAAGGCAGAACAAAGCATTTCCTCTGAGAGCATGGTGTTTCACCCTCTCCCTTTGGAAATAGGTGTTACAGGCTGGGGAGGGGTAGCCTCTCCCAGCCTCTGGAAATGCTTTGAAGGGCAGAGATGGTGCCCTCCTTGCATAAACCAGTCTGCACCAGTTCAGGGACCCCTTGTCCCCTGCTCTGGCACAAAACTGGACAAAGGAAAGGGGAGTGATCACTCCTCTATCCATCACCACCCCAGGGGTGGGGCCCAGGGTTCCTCCAGCGTGTCCCAGACTTCAGCCATCTTGCTTTGCAAGGTGTGGGGACACTCTGGAGGGGTCTGAGTGGCCAGGGCCAGCAGATGATGTCAGAGACCCCTCCTGATAGGTCCATACCTGTTAAGGTAGCCAATCCCCCTCTCAGGGCTATTCAGGGTCTCTCCTGTAGGTTCTCTTCAGATTCTGATTGCAAGTTTCCTTCAGGAATCCTCTCCAACTACTTCAGCATCCTCTGACCTCAAGTCAACCACAGCCTGCTCCAAGAAATGCTGTAACTGCAACAAAGTACCCACAAGAGATACTTTTCTTCTGCAACCTCAGCTCCAAGTCAGCAACTGCAACAGTTTCCATGGTGTGCACGCTCTGGGGACTCCCTGTCTTCATCCAGCACCAGAAGGGATGAAGAAATCTCCAGTGGAGTGACGGAGTCACTCCCCTGCAAAAGCAGGCATCTTCCAAGACGACGACCGGTACCCTTGGACTTCTCTCCCAGCAACGAGCATGCTCCTAAGGACACAGAGTGGGGACATCATTGACATAGACTGTTCTGAGGTCCTGCTGTTGTAATTTGGAGGAGGTAAGGCCTTGCCTTCCCAGAGAGTGTCGGTACCCCTATGTACTGTGTCTTCACTTCCAGAGGCCTCTGTGCACTATTTTCAAGATTCCTTCATGCACAGCCTGGCCCAGGTCCCCAGCACTCCATCCTGTGACGCTCAACTCGCTGAATTGTTCTCCGGTGGCGCGGACCTTCCTTTGTTGATCTGCCCCAACCGTGTTTTTCACCTCCTTTGTCCCCCAGTCCTGGGACCCTTGTGGGTGCTTCCTGGCATCCTGAGGGGTCTCTAATGTGCTGAGAGCCCCTCTACCTCCTCACACAGAGTTGAGGCCCCCAGGTCCCTCCTGGGTCCATCCAGCACCATTTTGACGCAAAATGCACTTTTGTTGTAACCAAGGCTTGTTGGCGACTTCCAACAAGAAATCACATCTGCATCCATCTTCACGTTGTGGCCCATCCTTTGCATCATGCAGGAACCTGCTAGCATCTGCCTAGGGTGTCTTCCTGCAATCTTCAACTAACCGAGGACTCTTCTTTTTCACCCTCTTCTGGGTTGGCAGGGACTCCTGTCCTTCCTGGAGCTTCTTTCGACTTCTCGACTTGGTCCCCTTCTCTTTCAGGTCTTCAGGTCCAAGAATCCAGCATTTGTTGTTTGCAGACTTGGTTGGTTACTGCAAAATCCCAATCATGAGGTGTAGTGTGTCCTAAGGAAACTTGCAGTACTTTTCTCCTGGTTTTCTGGGCTCAGGGGTAGGGTAATTTACTTACCTTTACTGTAGTCTTACTCTCCCGGTGATTCTGCACATACTACACTTGTCTAAGGGGAATTTGTGATTGGCATTCCACTTTCTTAGTATATGGTTTGTGTTGACCCTAGACCTATTTTCTCCCATTGCATTCTATGGCATTTCCTATTGTTTTCTATGACAATTTACTTGTCTAATTCTGGTGCCTAGTGTGTATACTGTGCATAATACTTACCACCAGAAGGAGCATTTTCTCTAAGATATTTTTGGTACTGTGCCACCCAAATAAATACCTTTATTTTTGGTAACACTGAGTATTGTCTTTACTTGTGTATAAGTACTGTGTAACTATAAGTGGTATTGCATGAGCTTTGCATGTCTCCTAGTTCACCCTAAGCTGCTTTGCTACAGCTACCTCTATCAGCCTAATCTGCTAGAACAGTGGTTCCCAACCTGTGGGCCGGGGACCCCTGGGGATCCGCGAAGCCTCGTCAGGGGGTACGCGGCAGCTTAAAAAATGTAATAATATTAGGTCCCAGCTATCAGTATTAACTCAGTGGGGGTCCCCCGGTTCCAATAATGATTCAGTGGGGTTCCCCGGGCTCCAGTATTGATAAAATAGGGGTCCACGGAAGTGAAAAGATTGGGAACCACTGTGCTAGAACACTACTACTTCACTAAAAAGGGATAACTGGACCTGGTATAAGGTGTAAGTACCCAAGGTACCCACTACAAACCAGGGCAGCCTCCTACACAGGCCCACTAGTAGTATTTGATTTACAGGCCCTGGGCACCTCTGGTGCACTTTAATGGGGACTTACTAGTCAATCAAATATGTCAATCATGGATAAACCAATCACCAATTCAACGTAGACAGAGAGCATATGCACTTTAGCACTGGTTAGTAGTGGTAAAGAGCCCAGAGTCATAAAGCGAACAAAAACTGGTCATACAAAAAGCGGAAGAAGGAGGAAAAAAGTCTGGGGATGACCCTGCAAAAAAGGCCAGGTCTAACAACTACTATATGCATGCCCTACGGCCACATGTAGATCAACCTGCTTACACTTTCTCAAAAATGTTCAGTTCCTTGATATAGTTTTAATTTTACAAAAGCAGTTCAAAAACCTTTGTTATCTCTCAAAGATATTGCTGTGTATAAATCACATCTGCTAAAATGTTCTCATTTAATTGTCATTCAAGTAATTGACACCCATTTTAAGAGATTAATGCTTTTGAGGCACTTCTTACAATAGAGCCTGCAGTTGTTCATTGACTGGGCTGCCTGCTCAAACTGTTTTCTTATCAGCTGTCCTTTTAGGAGCAGATGAAGTTTCACATTTTCTGCTGATGGCATGCTCATTTTTCTGAGGATGAGTATCCATTTTGCTGCATCCAGTTTATCTGCATTTAGGCTTGGAATAAAGTCATATGTATAAGTGATAAGGAAAACTAATGTATGTTACCTCTAATTAATTTGAGTTAACAAAGCAAACATATATGAAAAGGAGACACTTTGCTTCAGAAATGTAGATACCTGAACCATTAAACATTAAATATTTATCTGTAAAATTTCCAAAGACATAGCCTGTCATCTGGTAAGATGTTTCTCCCCTGTAGCACGCACCAACTTCACACTAGGTACCTGCTCTAAAGTCTCTAGCACTGGTGTTAAAAATCACTAATGTGATAATCTTCAAACTGTGGTTTTTGTTCACCTAAACAAAAAATTCTTGTAACCTCTTCTGAACCCTGTACCAGCCCCGCATATATAAAACAAGAAATTACTCTAGAACATCTTACCAACAATAGTTTGTTTGGCTAGTTGGAATTGAACTTTTGTCTGTGGTTTGACTAGAAGTGATGGAAAGCATTTTTTTGTTAGTCCTCTTGGACTGCTGTTGAAGAATAATCTTTGCAGATTTGAGATTAATTGGAGCCAAACAGGATAACACAGATCTTACTTGCAAATTCTAAAAGTTGAAATGTCAAAATGTTCAATTCTAAAGAACAAAGTGCTGAACTTCAAGATGATGATTCAATGCCTGCTAGCAAGATTTAAATGTTTGCGTGGAGCTGGGAGCTTTATCCACAAGAAGCAAAGCTTCAGAGCTTTAGAGGAAATTCATGGAGAAAGTAAATTACATACTTCTATGTTGCTGAGAACTGAAAGGCACGTTTTGAAGTGGATTTGTTGATGGTCAAATGACTTAGAACCTGGAACCAACCTGAGAACCAAGAGCATGTCAAAATAATTTTAAGATCTTGTGATATATGATTGACAGACAGATCAACCGAAAAACCTTGACTCTAGAGCCCTCTACTCTTCCTACAGGTAATGGGCTTTCATCAAATCTTAAGATTGTGTTAATTATGTATGGTGAATTAAACAACAACTCAGACGGATTGCAGCGTTCTGTTCCAGATCTCCCTCTCTGCAGTACCCTCCCTAATAGTCACTGTTTATGCAAAAAGCAGGCCACTGTCAGAACTTTGCATTTGCAGGAGATGTGATAGTCATTGCTGATGCAAAGAATCCACTAGGGATCACAAAGAGCCCAAAAACACTTGACTTTTACCTTTAGCTTAGTCTTTGTAGTTTGGAAGTAGGAGTTGTATACTCTGATGCCAACCAAGGGTCTAGGACCTAGCGGGCTACCTTTCGAGGATCAGAACTCACTCCAGATGAGGCCTTCTGCAGGTGTCAGCAGATACTGGTTTGCTGGGCATTTGCAGGGAAGGCCTATTAAAGCTTGTTGTGTCCCTGTAGCTCAAATAGAAGGTCAGTCAACTGACCCTTGGAGTCACTTTTGGGGCACCTGGGTTCAATACAAGCAGGTCTAATTTTCCTTCATTAAACAGCACGGCTGTCCTTCTTCCAAATCTTCCAAAGGTAAAGGGGTGTTCTGAAGAGAGGCTTTGAAGGTACCACCTTTATACCCAGCACCTTTGGGGTGGTCCCTCTGTTTACCTACTCCTGAACTGGTTCTGGCCAGCTATACCCCTGGCTTTGACTCTTAACTGTCTGTGGGAACAAAAGGCAGGCAGTCCCAGTTGTCACCTGTATTTGCCAGTGACAGAGCAGGCAGCTTCAGAAGTCAGGAAGGAGGGTGGGTGCAGCCGTTAGACTACCCTTTCTAGCTTAAGAAGGACTGAGTACAGCCCCTGGGCTATCTTGCTTGAGACAGGAACACCCTACCCCGAACCCAAGGTCCTTTTGTGCCCTGTCTGTAAGGAATACATATCTTACCAGAGGACATGAGCCTGAACACTGACAGAAAGGCACATTTGTTCTAGGTAGAAAACTTTACTTAAAATTTGACTTAACCATTAAAGAGGAGTTTAAAACACAACTAAAATGAGTGGAAGAAGGATTTCTTTATCTGCTCCCAAACTGAAGTTATCACTTATTAAGTGTAATAAGGTAACTCATTGTCTATGGGGGAGACAGCATTGTGACAGTAAAAAACAACTTTAGGAGTTTTTCCCTGTTAGGGACTTTTAAATACCTGACACCCTGCCCAGTGAGTCTGTCTGGCTTACCTTAGAGGTGACTTATAATTATTAAAAAGAAGGATTAGGCTTGGAAAAAAGTTAATTTTGCCAGTTCGAAATGGCAGTTTAAACTGGACTACAGACTGTACAAGCAGGCATGAAGACATGCTTTACTCGGCTATTTTAGTTATGTCACAATGAATGCTGCACCCCACAAGCAGCATTTAATTTACAGGTTCTGGGTAGATGCAGTACCAAATACTCAGGTCTTAAAGGTAAATCAAATAATTTAATCAGGTTTATACCAATTTTACCATGCGTCATAGGGCGAGCACAAACACTTTACCACTGGTTAGCAGGAGTATAGTGTGCAGAGTCCTAAAAGGCAATGAGCTCAGCAAAGGAAGGCAACAATCTGTAGCAGACCCTGCTAGTTCCTACAAACATCTATTTTGGGGCACTACTTGGAGCTTCAGCAGGTCCGTGGAACTGGCACACCCCTCCTTGTGGAACCCTTCATGGCCAATGCCCACATGTTTGCACTGCTAGTGCATTCTGATCTCCAAGAAAAAAGTATCAGCACAAAGTGAATCACTTGACTAGTGCGAATAACTAGACTTTGCATGACCCTTTTCCAATCCCAGTCAATCAAGGAAGATGCATAGTACCTCAAGCACATTCCATTGATTAACACATATTTGCTACATTACATTTGTTAGCAATGGATGTTTACTCCTAATTGACTTCTGATTCTCACATTAAATTCTTGCCTATTTACTGTCTTTGTAATGATTATATGTTCCTCTTTTTAATAAATTGTATTTATTTATATTTCACAGAGGAAGGACTTCTGCTTTTGTGAAGCTGCCATCTCAGGCAATCCTTAGAGCAACACTTTATCTTATTGGGATTAAACTGCCATAATTGAACTAAGCCGTAGCTCATATGAAGACTGACATTACTCTTCCCCATAGTTTAACTGGTTTCTAATGTAGCTTATGTAAAGGCTTCCCTTACTCAAAGATCTCTAGAACTAGGAGTAGCACAAGCTTCCCTCCAAACAGATTTACTCACATATAGAGATTGCACAGCAGAGAGTCGGCAATGTGCATCTAAGCCGTTCATACCCCCCACCCACATTCAGAACAGTCAAGGCATATTGGACACCCGAGGTGTTTAGGAGCTCATTTACAAGCCCCTTACTGCACAGTAGTGTCTTTTTTTATGCTATGGCAGCTCAAAACAGTTACCCACCCACCCCGTGTATACCAACTGGTGCTATGTCACCATTATGCCAGTTTGTAAAGCCTTGCTCCATGTTATACGCGTCTCAGGTATAATGTATGCAAGGGAGGTGTTCCTCCTGCAGGGAGGCCCAAATAAATGGTGCAGTGAAATCTACAAGATTTCACTGTACCATTCTAGCGTAATTTTTTAACGCCTGGCGTTAAACTGACTTTAGGCTCTTTTCAGTGGGCCTCCCTGAGCTTTGCTGGACTAGCATCAACATTTTCAGTCCAGCAAAGTACCACGACTGCATCACAAATGTTGACATAGTTGTGCAAACAAGCACGGTGGCGCACTGTATTATAAATACATTTAGACCATGGTGTCATTAGGGGGGCGCGGGACAGGCAAGGAAACTGGCACATCAGAGCCAATCTGCCAGTTCCTTGTCAATGAGGCCCTTAGTTTGACAGAGGATGTTCAATAGCGGTGGCAGCAGTGGATTATTCCAACACAAAAAGAGAGATACAAGAAGCATAGCGCAAGCCACCATCACATACAGATCAGGTTTGGATTAAATGCAGATATGTCCTCATGTACAGGCACATACAGAGAAAAGCTACAGGACTTGCATCTCTTGCACAAGCTTTCCTGTCACAAAGAGAAGAAGTACAAACTGAGAGGCAACCTGTAAAGCACAATTCACACTGAGAATTCATACACCACAGAATCAGCAATACACATTCTTTGTCCACGTACACAATAGGTATGACACTGTTGGCAGTAGTCACAGTAAGTGGATGGAAAGCTTTATCACAAGCTCACCTCACACACAAAATGAACCAGGCTTTTGACAGCACAGCCATTTTCAGTGTCGCAGAGAACCATGATACAAAAGCAGTAGTACAGACTTCGTTGTGGAAGTGAGTTCAACAGTAGCCTGGTAATCTTACCCTACACACATAAACACAGCACAGGTACAACACCAACAGCATTGCCTTTGACAGTTTCCATTAAACAGACACATAAATTATAGGTACAGCATAAATGACAACATTGTAAGCATCCTGGATGAACAGTACATGCAGAAAACAAATGATAGCAGGGTAAACATAGTTCACATACAAGGGGAATGTACAGCAGGGTCTGCAATAGTGAGCTTCCCCCACAGTCACAAAGTAAACAGATAAAACAATGTAATGTAGTTAATCATCCCTCATAGTCGCTGCATAGGGAAAACACGCAATGCAAACGAAAAAGCTTCCAGCACACACATGCAAACAGAACAGGTACCCCACAAGAGCAGAAGGTGCAATGTAAGGAAATATATGCAGCTTGCAAAGCAGCAACTCAAACGTTCCGAACACACTCAAATATAGGAATATGGCAGGCAGCATCACAAGCTTACCTCAAGCTTCATTAGATAAAGCAGGTAGGCAGCCCCAGTGCACAAACAAAACCCAAGAATTCACCCCGTTTGCTCCTTCACTCTCACACTAGCTGTCTTGTAATATCCTATAATGGGAGACATATTTATAAACTTTTTATTAGGGTCCCGGTGTGCACTGAACCTATAAACCTATGGTGTATGTCAGTTGACACCTGTCCCTTGTTATGGCGACATCAGGTGTGTTGTATCATTAGTTTCGTATGGTACAACTGTATATTTGTTTTTGATCGTTTGTATAAACCTGGATATGTGATATATATGTTAGGTATTATCACTAATGCTTATATTTAGTAATAATTTGAAAAGTGCTCCATACCTGGGTAATGCACATGCTACGTTCTTGTTACCTTAGCATGTACATTTCTCAAGCAAGACTCATATGACTGTCTTGGTGAGCAAGGAAACCCCCTTGACATGTTTATACGCAGTGATATCCTCTATAATAACCTTGAGATTGACTGACAATGGTAACTTACACGTTTGACCAATTTACACTTTTGAGTATGTTACCTACTTTTTGCTTCTACACAAAATTTGAGTAGAAGTTACCACCAAAAAAAACTAGTAAGTCCCAGCACACATAGCCAACCATTAGTACTGCAACAGCCTCCCACAGAAAATAATGAATATAAGGAATTAAACAAATACCCAATCGAAAATAATATTATATTAAAGTACATTATGTAAGATTGTCAAAATATAAATAAATGTAATTTAATGTTAAATATACATACAAGCAGGACATACCAATTTAGTTATAAAATATTTTAATACCATATTTGAATGTAAAAATATTTTTCATAAACTATAACTAAATTAATTTAATTAATTCTATTTATAATGTTTAATAAGTAATAATGCATGTATTTTTTTCTTTAGGAGGATTTCAAACTTCAGAAAACGAATTTACTTTAAATTTAATGTTTCCATTAAATAAAGATTTATTTCAAAAGTAAGACTATATACAGTGCTGTAGGTTTTTAATTTTGTATGCTAAAATAAATATGCAACTATAATTAACATTTAAATGTTATTTAAAAATATTTTAAATAGCTATTTTCCAGTTAAATATTTGTCCCTATACGTTACCGTTTGCTTTTGTGATCTAGCATAATCCTGGTTTTCCAGTGTAGGATCTTCAAAGAAGCTATCTGAGGCAGTGGAGGGAATCCTGACCACATGATTTCAATGTTAAACTGGTGCAACCACCACAGAGATCCATGAGCAGTGCCTGGGAGCTGTATGACCCTAATTGCAAGTGAACGACTCATAGAGAACCGAAAAAGCACCTCTCTGAATCACTGAACCTGGGGGATCACAGTGGAGCAGTGCTGGGGCTCATTGAAGGAGGATTCTAGGAGGGCGCTGCGTTGCCCCAGGCACTGGGTCACGCTGGTTAGAGGAATGTGTGTGGCGGATCCAGGCTCACAGGTGGTCCAATATCCATCAGCACATGGGATGCCGAACAGGTGGCTTCCAGTCAGAGCAGATTATCATCCCAGAAATATGAGGTAAGACCCCATTAAAGAGGGGTGAGTAGAGACATTTCATTCCTGTACCATGATCTGCAGAAAGTGGTTTAGAGGATTATGGAGGTGGATACTTGTATTTTCATGTTAAAAGACACAGTCAAAGATGTGTGCTCCCCAGTCCAGAGACTGAAAACAACTTCTGTACAGCTGGTCTGATATTTAGAGTATTCTGAGCCCTGCTCATGCAGAAACAGCCTGCGATTCATGGGCTACCCATAAGGTGTGGAAGCTTTCTGAGGAAATGCCACAGGCTCTGCTATCCCCTTGTTTAAAAAAAGAGAGAGCTCATCCGAGCCTGACAGCACAGCCTTCCCCAAGGGGGCCCACGGTGGCCCATTATAACCCGATTTCTTAACTATCAGCATTGAGATTTGACTTTGAGAAAGGCCCTGACCCTTGGTAAAATCACTGATGAATCCAGATGGATAATGAGTTTTTAAGTCTATAAACGTTTAGTCCACAAACCACACAAACTACATGATAATGTCAAGGGAAAGTTGCAGACAATGGCTCTCACGTATATCCTTTTTCCTGCAAAGCTGAAAGTGATTTTTCATTTCAAATCTTTTTTCTTTTACTTTCTGTATAGAGGAGCACCGGGCTCTGTCCAAATGACAGAACATTGGTGACACTCTGGGCTCGTCAACAGATAAAGAGCATTGGAGAGATCCCCTGCCCTCCCACAATGGGCTTGACCACAACCTCTGGAACACGAGGTCTGGTGAATGAATGGTAATAAATGGGGATACATAGGACATATGTATACTCTGTTTGCACCAGATTTGCGTCATTTTTTTTTTAGGCAAATTTGGCACAAACGTAACTCCATCTTTATACTTTGGCGCTTTATGGTGTTTGAGTCAGTTTTTGTATGTGAAAACCTACCTTGCACTAATGACATGCAAGGTAGGCATTCCCGTGCAAAGAATGACTCTAAGACATGTGCGCCTTATTTATCCTCTGGCATCAAAATGACACACAGGAGGAGGCGGGCCTTTAAACATGGCGCCCAGCCTGATTTGCGCCATTTTTTAACGCCTGGGTCAGAGCAGGCGTTAAGGGACCTGTGGGCTCATTTCCATAGTGGAAGACCATTGATGCTCTCCACAGGTGCCCTTCCCTGCACCCAGGGACACCCCCTGCCACCCTCGCCCACCCCTGGACAATACCCATGGATGGAGGGACCCATCCATGGTGAGTGCAGGTAAGTGCAGGTAAGTATATATATATATTTTTTTTTTAAGTGGCATGGGGGGGCCTAACTTGGGCCCCCTTACATGCCGCTGTGCCCAATGGCCATGGACAGAAGCCCCCTGGGCATGGCCATTGGGCAGGGGGGCATGACTCCTGTCTTAAGACTGGAGTCATTTCCATGGGGGTTGTGCGTCAAAAAATGACGCAAGTCAGGTTAGAGCCAATATGTTTGACTTTAACCTGCCTTGCACCATTCTTTGGCGCACAACCCCCAGTCTTCCCTTGGCCTCTGCTGCCCGGTTAGCGTATTTTGTTTTTTACGCTAACCAGGCCTCAGCGACGGCTAACGTAATTCCATAAATAAGGCGCCCGGATGGCACGTTGGAATGGTGTTAGCCGGCGGTAAACTTTTTGACGCAAATCTGCCCCAGCGCTGATTATAAATATGGGCCTTAGGGCCTCATTTACAACAAACTAGCACATCAATCAAGAAGTGCCAGTTTGCTCACACCACCCTCTGCCCCCCTAAGAACATTATGGTAGCACTGTATTTACAAAACAGCTCACCATGGGGCACATCAGCACAGCTGCATCCCAATTTTTGATGCAGTTGTGGTGCTTTGATGGACTAGCATCAAACATTTTGATGCTAGTCTTGCAAAGCTTGGGGAGGCTCATTTGAAACAGCCTAGCATCACTTTAATGCCTTCCCTTGAGCAGGCATTAAAAAATGACGCTAGAATGATGTAGTGAAATATTGTAGATTTCACTGCATAATTCCCACGTGCCTCCTAGCGGGGGAATGCCTACCTTGCATACAAGGCGCTATGGAACCGCTAGGGACTTGTAAATAAGCCCCTTAATCTGCTCAGTAGGTGGATGTTGCCATTCCTTGTGGTTTATTGTTACTTTTTGCTGAGTACAGAAGTTGGATTTGATATGGTTGGTGTGTCTGCTGCAAGGAGGCAATGGTGTAAAGTCTGTTACAGGTGCTAGTTTTGTTTCTATTTATTTATTTTTATTTTTGAAGTTTTACCTTTACGGGTGACAGATTGTTTTAAAGTGAAAAACACACAAAAGGTGGTACACATATAGTCGCAAAAGTGATACGCATTAGAAAATACATACAGAAAAATTTAGAATTAGTATCATATTAGGATCACATATTTTTTTGAAAGCTGAGTAGAGGATCAGAGACAAAGAGTCAACTTGGATTATGAGGAAATGGGTGAGGACATAAGATCTCAGTGCAAGAGGAAACTGTTGGCAAGTAGGAGTTTTACTTCTTTCCTGTAATTGAAGGAGGAAGGGTTGCACCTGATTTCCAGAGGAAGGGAGTTCCAGATTGTAGGGACAATTCTGGAAAAGGATTGTTTGTAGGTTGACTTTTTAAAAAATGTGTGTGGCTTAAGTAGAAGAGAAGTTGTTCTTTCAGAAGGTCAGTTTCTGCCAGATAAGGTCAATTTCTGGGATAGGTAGGCTGGGTGATATAGTGTAGCGCATTGTGGGTCAAACAGGCAATTTTGAGATGGATACTTGCCTCAAAGTGTAGTCAATTGAGTGACTGGAGTTCAGGAGTGATATGATATTTTTTTGTAGAGCCAGTGATGAGTCTTACTGCCACGTTCAAGGTAGCCTTCAGCCGTGCAAGTTTGTTTTTAGGAAGGCCCACAAGGGGTGCACTGCAGTAGTGTAATTTCAATAATACAAGAGCTTGGACCACTGTTTTTAAATCTGCCTGGGGAAGGAAAGGTTTTAGTTTCCTTAACTCATGGCATTGATGGTTAGCTCCTCTGGTGGTGGCACTAATGTGCTTTTGCATCGAGAGATCATTGTCCAGGATTATTCCAAGTGATTTATCTGAATCAATGATGGGTGGGGTACAGTTCAAGGCAGTAAGAGGTGGGAGCCAGTCTTTAATGCTAGGAGCGATATTGGACGGAGAGATCAGGAGGAATTCAGTTTTAAGGGCATTAAGATTAAGTTTGAGGTGTTTTTGAGTTAGCCAATGTTGTGTTTTAATCAAGGTGTTATTGATGATTCTGATGTCCTCAGGTGACACAATTTTCAAGTAGAGTAGAGCGTCGTCTACATACATATGATAGGAGAGGTGAGAGAGTTTGAGGATTTCGGTCAAGGGCTCCATGTATAGGTTAACTAGCGTCAGGGAGAGTGGAACCTTGGGGGACGTCAAGCATAACTGGAGTCTGATTGGAAAGAGTGTGGTTGATTAGGACCGGCTGAAATCTATTGTGAAGAAATGAGGAGAACCATTTTAACACTGTACCAGAGAGACCCATGCTATGTTCTAATAGGTTCAGAAGTGTTTCATGACTGAAAGCATCAAACGTCACTGACACATTCAGTAGTATTAATAAGTAAGGTTGATTCTGGTCAGGGGAATAGAGAGCATCATCAACAATGGGGACCATGGCGGTTTTGGTGCTGTGTCCGGGTCTAAAACCAGATTGACATTGGTCAAGGAGTTAGAAATGCTCAATGTGATTGTGAAGTTGTAGGTGCACACCTTTTTCTACTAGTTTGACGAAAGTTGGAATGTTAGAGACTGGATAGTAGTTGATGGGGTTAGACTGGTCAGAATTGTTTTTTTTAAGATCGGAGTAACCTGCCCACCATTTAGACAATCAGGCATGGAGTCTTGGGTAAGTGAGACATTGATAATCCTTGTCCATAAGGAAAGTACGAGGTGGGTGGACTCATTGAGAAGTTTAGAGGGACGAGGATCATTGAAGTGGTGTGAGAATTACAGAGAGGATACAAGTTTTGAAATATAGTTTTCATCACGTTTTTCAAAGCTGGATCAAACAGCATCGTGTTTGGGTTTGTGGGGAGCGGACCTCAAGCATTCTTCCAGAGCATGGGGTATGGGTTGAGGGGGAGACAAGGCAGTAGTATTTCCAGGGCATTCTGGATATAGGTGGAGATTAGCATGGTTTTCTCAGAGAAGAAGGAAGCAAGAGTTTCAGAGTTAGGTAGGATTTTGTTGTCAGGGGATAGGGCATTGTTTTCTCTGGTTGTATGACTTTTAATAAGTCCGAACAGCTTTTTTTGGGTGATTAGCAGCTAAGTTGAGTTGATTTCAGTAATATGTTACTGTGGAGTTTCTAATGTGTCTAATAGGCACTCCGTTTTTGCGTAGAAGTTTAAGGTTGGTCAGCGATGGGGTATGTTATAAAACTCTTTTAGCAAGTATGAGGCATCAACGCTCCTCGTTAAGGGTGCTATTGAACAAAGGGTTGGATCTTTTGGATGGGATTCTCTTGTAATGGTGTCCGTGATTTTTGTCATGAAGTCGATGTAATAATCAATGCGTTCATGAGCGTCTTGCATGTTAGGGGGCCTTTACTAATGGCTGAGAACATGCGTGGGTCAATCAAATGGGTGTCTCTGACCCAATTCTAGGGTTTCCTAGGTTGGCCAGTCGAACATGTTTCAGAGAAAAAGAAAGTAATGCAGAGTTGGTCAGTCCAGCTGCAAGGTAGGATAGATTTGATTTGAATAGAGTTTTCTTTGGTGATGATTAAATCTAAGCTGGCACCTTTTTGGGGCTAGGACTGTTGTAAGATTGGATAACGTTGAGATCAAGAAGGAAGAATTCAAATCTGTTCACCAGAGGATGGTTGGAGTTATTCCAATGTGTGTTAAAGTCACCTAGAAAAATCTGGATGTTTTGCTCTTCATTGATGGAGGAGATAGTTTCCATGATCTGTTCGATGAATGTGCGATTATCTCCAAGAGGGTGGTAAATCAAGTGGAGAGAGCACGTCGTATTGTCATTGGTGGAGAAGTTGACCCAGAGGTTTTTGCAGGATGGAAGTGATGGAGAAAGTGTATGTTTCATGGATAGTGAGGACCTGCGTATACAGGCTGAGCCACATCCCCAGATCAGTCTGAATGGCCTAGTCTGATGATGTCATAAGTGAGTGGGACTAGAATGTCAGTAATTGGGGATGAGGATTTGTTCAGCCAAGTTTCAGTGAGTATGAGGATGTCAAGGTCGAGGTTCAGTATAAGATCAGCTAAGTCAGCCGCATGTTTCACATTTAGTAATGAACATTTGAGCAATGTTATGGTGGTAGTAGTAGTAGAATATGAGTTTGAAGTTCCTAATATTAATGTGTCTGGTTCTAGTGTGGGATTCCCTCTGAGTGATAATAGTCTGAATTTTCCCAACAGGTGTAACATTAGTCAGTTGTAATTGAGGAGGAAGGGGATATCATTATTTGATAGTTGTCTGATTAGTCAATTTGATCAGCAGTGGTGGTCAAGATTCTGTTTGCAACTCCAGCTGGGATGTGGGACACGAGTATTGGTGAGGCTGACATCATTCTGGCATTTGAGAGTTAGATTGTTGTAAAACTGGAGGTGCGTATGTTGTAAGGACAGAGACCCATATTTATACTTTCTGACGCAAACCAGCGCCGGTGCTGGTTTGCGTCAAAAATTATACTGCCGGCTAACGCCATTCCTATGTGTCATGCGGGCACCTTATTTAAGGAATGATGTTAGCCGGCACTGCGGACTGGTCAGAGTAAAAAAAAATTACTCAAACCAGGCAGCGCCGGCGTAGGCGAAAATGGGGGTTGTGCGTCTATAAATGGTGCAAGTCAGGTTTGAGGCAAAAATCATGCCTCAAATCGGACTTGCGCCATTTTTTGATGCACAACCCCCATTGAAATTACTCCTGTCTTAGCAAAGACAGGAGTCATGCCACCTTGCCCAATGGCCATGCCCAGGGGACCTCTGTCCCCTGGGCATGGTCATTGGGCACAGTGGCATGTGGCCCCCCATGCCACTTTAAAAAAATAAAATAAAAATACTTACCTCACCTTACCTGTACTTAACTGGGATGGGTCCCCCCATCCATGGGTGTCCTCCAGGGGTGGGCGAGGGTGGCAGGGGGTGTCCCTGGGGGCAGGGAAGGGCGACTCTGGACTTGTTCCATGGTCAGAGACCATGGAAGTGAGCCCACAGGTCCCTTAACGCCTGCCGTGATCTAGGCGTTAAAAAACAGCGCACATCAAGCTGTGCGCCGTTTTATAAGGCCCGCCCCCTCCTGTGTGTGTCCAAATGATGCTGGAGTATAAATAAGGCGCACAGGCCTTAAAGTAATTTTTTGGGCGGGAATGCCTACCTTGCATGTCATTAACGTAAGGCAGTTTCACGCATCCAAAAAATTCTGCACTCGAAGGAATTTTGACGTCCGCGGGCTTGTGCATCAAAGTTTAAATATGGGGCAAGGTTTGCACCAAATGTGCGTCAAAATTATTGACGCACATTCGGCACACACAGAGTATAAATATGCCCCAGAGTGTGTGCCAGGTTGGAGGTGCTATGCATACGATTACGGATGTCGGCCCTGATTAGCAGTAATTCAGACTTTGTGTATCAAGTGTAGCCTTCAAGTAGTGGCATCTAGTGTACTCCTGGTTTTTGGAAGCAGACATGTATGGAGAATTGGCTGAATCAGAGCATTAGGGGGAGCAGCTGTAGGTCAGATCCTATAATGTCTGGATGATAGGGAATGGAGTGTAAACTCAATTGGTTGGTGTGAGAGCTGGTGCAAAGTTTACTAGGGCTGCGGACGGAAGTGTATGTGGAATGTTGATGATATGAGGCATTAACTGCATAATCAATTGAGGTAGGGAAACGATGGAGACAGATGTACCCATGGGTGAGATGGTGTCCATCTGGGGAGAGAAGAGAGAAGAGGGATGTTGGGCGTAGGGGTTGGTGATATTGATGCATTGAGAGATGCATGGAGAGTACAACTGGGAAAAGAGGAGTGGAGAAGGGCATGGGGGTGATGAGGGTGTCAGTGGGGGTCTGCAAATGGGGGTGAATGGAGCAGTGGTCAAGTCTAATTTGTTATTGATGTAGGGGAAGATATTGACAAAGAGTTCCAAATTGCGATCATAGGATTGAATAAGCATGGTGCCATTGTTGTAGATGGAGATAGTGGCTTCCGCGTTGTACAGTGAAGAGGGCCCTATATTGAGTTTATGGCAATGTGAGATTTTTTCGGTGGTGGTGGTATTGAGTAGCACTGAAAACCTTTTCCTCCAATGAGCACACCGATTAGTAGTGAAGAATAGGTCAGATGCTATAATGCCCTTGTTGTAGCACAAATAAGGGTCTGTTATAATAATATCTTTGTTGAGGTTCAGAATTCTCCGTTTAACATATTTAATGTCATTTTTGGATAGGTTAGGAGGGTATTTCATTCAAAAATAATTTTTACCTGCAGGGGATAATAGGGCATTCATCATGTTATCTTGGGATAAGTCCATGCTCAAGGGATGTGGCAATGAAAGACAGGAACGAGCAAGGTTGGGGACCTTTTTCAAGATTGCTGCCTTTTTGGTAACTTGAGTGAAGGTTGCTGCAAAGAGAAACTCATAAGTCCCTTTTCTATTTTGATTAACGAAAAAGATAGTCCTGTGTCAGTTTCCCTAATTCAGTTACCAAAAAGGAGTGTAAAGTCCTTTTTTAGTTTTTTAGAAGCAGGAGCAATCTTCAGTGGAAAAGGAGAAGTGAAAAGAAAGTAAAGCACACATATAAAGGCAGCAACATTGTATAAACAGTCAAGCTCAGATTGGGGTAGGTATCACAAATGAATGGTCGAACAAGCCAAATGGTCTCCAGAAAAAAGGGCATTCACAGCAACTATACCAGTGCAGAAGCTCCACAGGAACTAAGCGTGAGTGGAGGAATGGAAATGGAGCCGGCAATTTCTCCCAAAGCCAAAGCAAAAACAATCCTGCAAACATCACAACAGCAGTCACGCTTGCAGGACCCACATCCAGGATGCCGTGAGGCAGTAGCTCACACCAAGGAGTTACATCGAGCACAATAGCCTGCGTGGGCAACAGCAGGCTGCAGGAAGTAGAACACTTGAGTCAGGGGACCAAGCCAGAAGGACCAAGGTGCTGCAGGCACCACCGCGGTGTGGTAGAGACAAGCATGCGCAGCACTCAGACACCAGGCCAGGAGGGTGCCTGCAGTGCAGCTGCTCAGTGGACCAGGGAGGGGCATTGAATCTCCACACTCACTTCACAAGCCCATCGATCATCAAGAAGAATACAGCTGGCCATCAAAATCACTCCAACTCTCTTCAGGGCTCTGGCGGGCATGAGAGACGATGAAGAGGTAGGTGTCACCACACCATCAGGTCACGGCAGAATAAATCAGGCATGATCGGATATGGAGCTCAGGAAGTTTGGGAGATCAGTGGACAGGGAGCTGCAGAGACTGCAGGGAAAAACAGGCCCAAGTTGTCACGGGGGCAAGCACCACCGTTGCAGGCAAGTTGGGGTGAAGATGGCGGGCCAACAACAGAGCTATCTATACAAAGTGCTCCTAAGACAAGGAGCTCTTAGAAGCCCGAACTTCCAGTGGCCATCTTGCCTGAAAACCATCTGATGTTCAATACTCCCCTCTCTGGTTTAGGAAATTTTGATTTGGTGATGCTTATTTTATAATGTCAGGGGGAGGAGTGGTTGGTGCAAGGGAACCAAGCTCTCGATATTTTGTGCAGGGAATGGGGTTGTGTTTGAGTTAGATCCTCAATGAATGCTTCAAGTTTGAGAACTGTAGGGTGGTGGTGCAATGTTTCTTGCAGTTCTTGAGAGGCAGTTTATCTGGTCTTATGTTTTTTGTGGTGCATAGGCTCATGATCAGGGACTCCCAGTGCTCTACTGACCTCTGCTGGTCCTGTGAAATCTACATGTTCTAAAATAGTTGCAGTGGGTAACAGAGGGAAAATTCTTACCTGGAATATCAAAGAGCTACTTGACCGAAGTAAACAGAGAACAGTTTTGAGGCAGCTATATGATATAACCTGGATATTTTGCTCCTTCAGGAGATCCACTTGCTGGGCAATAAATGTCTTTTCTTGGCCTTGGAAAGTTTCTCCCAGGTTTATCATTCAGGCTTTAAAAAGGTTGGCCATTTTCAATTGAAATATCTGCCCATCAAGGTGGATTACTTGAGGCTTGATAAAAGGGGCAGATGTATGGCAGTGGCAGAGGTTCGGTAGCAAGTCGATAGTGGCACTAAGGCTCTCATTACAACCCTGGTGGTCGGTGTTAAAGCGGTGGTAATACCGCCAACAGGCCGGCGGTAAAAAAAAATGGGATCACAACCATGACGGAAGCCACCAACACAGGCAGCCACTTTAAAAGTCCGACCGCCACGGCGGTAGCAAAAAACACCGCAGCGGTAACCACTAACAGCCAGGCGGAAGACAATGTACTGCCCACCGCATCACACCCCGCCAATCCACCAGCTTTTCAGGGGTGGTACCAATGCCATCAAAAGAGCGGCTGAAACAGTGTTTGGAAGGGAAACCACTCACCTCGCGACACTCAACAAAGAACCATGACACCATGGAGCCCAAGTTACAGGCCCTGCCCATGCTGGTCTAACTCCTCATCTACCAGGAACACCAAAGACGGCGGCGATGACCCCGGTGAGTACTGTACCTAGTACACAGGGGAAGGGGGAGGAAAAAGAGAGTGACACACACACGCAATGCGCAACACTCCTACCCCCACCCCAACACCATACACACAAACACATGCAGCGACATTATATTTACACCCCGTAACCCCCTGGAAGAACACAAGGACAAAAAGAATTGAGTCAAACCAATGGTATCTTACTAATAGGCAGATATACTTTAGAATTGGAAAAACAGTATTTACAAACATATACAATATGTACAGAAGGCCGTACATTGTCCTTCACAAATGTTCATGGGCCACTGGGCCAAAAATCATGGGCCAAGCCCACACTTGACTCCTGCCTCAATATGGAGAGAACACTGCAGGGGCATCAGGTTGAAAACACACAGGCACCTCAGGGTGATTTGGAAGGGGGGGCACCTAAGCCGGAAGAAGGTACTACTTCACTGCTCCTGGCGGGGGCTCCATGCCCACAGTGAAGTCCTGGGAAGTGCAAAACCACAGTCTCTCTAGTGGGTGGGTTGCCTTCTGCTTAGTCCACGGGAGTGCAAAGCCATAATCTCTCTAGTGGGTGGTTTGTCCACTGCTTGGTCCTGGGGAGTGCAAAGCCACAGTCTATCTGGCAAGTGGGTGGTTTGCCCACTGCGTGGTCCTGGGGAGTGCAAAGCCACAGTTTCTAAAGTGGGTGGTTTTCTCACTGCTATGTCCCAGGGAGTGCAAAGCCACAGTCTTTCTAGTCGGTTGGTTGCCCACTGCTTGGTCCTGGGGAGTGCAAAGCCACAGTCTCTCTAGTGTGTGGTTTGCCCACTGCTTGGTCCTGGGGAGTGCAAAGCCACAGTCTCTCAAGTGGATGCCTACTTCCACCGGTTCTGGAGGGGTCTTTGTGCCCAGAGTGCTTCATCCTGCCAAGGATAGAGTGAGTAGATGCATATCTCCACTGGTTCTGGAGGGGGCTTGGTGCCCAGAGTGCTTCATCCTGCCAAGAATAGGGTGAGTGGATGCATATCTCCACTGGTTCTGGAGGGGGTGCTCAGTGATGCAGCACTTGTGCCTCTGGGAGTTGCAGGTTCCACAGCGGATGGCCAATTGGTGGCTGAGGTGCTGGCCTGGGTTCTGGGCACCCTGGCCCAAGGGGAATGCCGAGTGTGGGAGGGGTAGGGAACAGGTCAATGTTTGCCAGGAAAAGCTTCACACTGGGGCGGGAAGAGGGAGAAGGTTTGGGAGTGGAGGAAGAGGGAGTAGTTGTAGGAGGTGTCTGTCTACTGAGTTTGGGTGAAGGTGCATGGGCTGGATGCTGTTGTGTGGTGGATGGCTGTTGGGTGGATGGGTGCTTGCGTTGGTGTAATTTGGGAGGAGGGGTCACAGACACACTGGGAGGGGACACAGGGGACGTGTGCATGGTTGTGGGGGTGGTGACTGCCAGTTAGGGGTGAGTAGTGATGGAGGTAGTGGATGAGGATGTAGTGCATGCAAGTATGAGTCGATACTGGGAGGTAGGTGGACGACGAGGAGGAAGGGGACACAGTGGAGGCAGTGGATGTTGGTGTGTCTGCATGGGTATGGTGCTTGTGTGAGTGCCTGTGGGATGATGTGTGGTGCTTGTGTTTGCCTGAGCCACTTCTGTATGTTGATTTGGGTGAATGCTGGTCTGGTGGTGTGCTTGGGATAGGCTGGGGTTGAGGGGATTGGGACTGGGTAGAGGAAGTTGGAGGGGGAGGCTAGACACAGGGACAAGGGTTGCCATCAGTGCTGAGGCCAGAACCTGAAATGCTCCCTGTTGGGCTGCCATGCCAGAGTGAATGCCCTCCAAGTATGCATTTGTTTGTTGCAAATGCCTCACAACACCCTGGATGGCATTTAGAATGATTGACTGCCCAACAGTGAGGGATCTCAGGAGGTCAATAGCCTCCTCACTGAGGGCAGCAGGGCTGACTAGGGCAGGGCCTGAGGTGCCTGGGGCAAAGGAGATGCCCACCCTCCTGGGTGAGCGGGCATGTGAAACACACTGAGGGGCTGCTGGGAGTGCGGTGCTGATAGGGGGGTGGCGGCTGTACCTGTTGATGGGGTGGGCACAGAGGTGTCCGCCACCACCAGGGAGCTTCCATCGGAGGAGGAGTCGGTGTCTGTGGTCTCCCCTCCTGTCCCCATTGTGGTGCTGCTGTCACCCTCCGTCTCAGTGGTGGCCTCACCGTTGGTGGATTCGGCCTCCAGGCCCATGTGGGATGCAGCTCCCTCCGTCGCCGGTGCCTCTGCTCTTCCACAAGATGATGCTAATGCACATAAGGACAGGGTGACAAAACAAAAAGGGGGGGAGAGACAGAGGATACACTTGATCAAGGCCAGCAACACCACTACCGTTGGCGTACACATCACCCCGGGAGCAGCCCTATGCACTAGGCCATGCCCAACCAGTTACTAAGATAGTCACCAGCCCATGGGGTACAATGCCTAACGCCTTCAGCTGCTCCCCAGAAGCCTACAGGAACCTGCCCAGTAATAGATGCCCACTAACACTATTGGGGTAGGTGTGCTTCAGAGCCTGCCCAACAAGGGACCTACCCTGCCATCTTTGCCCTGGCCTAGGGGTACCCATAGCCCCCACCCCACACCCAGGTAACTCTTAATGCATGCAAAGTCAGGAGTCAGATTCTGTACTCACCCCCTTGTGGCTGCTGTGATGCCTTCAAGCGCCCCTCCAACTCCGGATAGGCCACCGCCAAGATGTGGAACATCAGGGGGGTCATGGTGCGACAGGCACTCCTTCCTCATTGGAGGCCAGCCCCGGCAGGGCCTCCACCATCTTCTTTGCACAGCGGTGCAGGTCCTCCCACTTCTTCCGGCAGTGGTTGCTCCACCTGTCAAAGACCCCCAGGGTCTGCACCTCCTTGGCGATGGCACGCCAAATACCCTTTTTCTGGTAGGTGCTGAACTGCAGGGAAAATACAGCAGAAAAGAGAATTAGTCAACCGTCCGGACCGTCGCACTCATGGCCCACCAGATCCCTCCCAGCCCCTGACACACCTTTGATCACCCTACATGCTGCACTCTGGCCCGGATGCCTCTGCCCCCCCCCCACATGTGGCTTACATACATAGCACTCCCTACATTCATGGCCCACTCATCTTGCTCACAGTGTACTCACCTGTTTTTCTGGAGGACCGTAGAGTAACGTGTACTGGGGTAGGACCCCATCCACCAGTTTCTCCAACTCCTCCGCAGTGAAGTCAGGGGCACTTTCCCCAGACACATGAGCCCTTGTCGCTTCCAAACACAGGTCACAGCAGCACTAGCAGTGTAGGTTCTCTCCTGTTGAAGGTCAGGTAGCAAGTGAGTGCACAGATAGAAAATGGCTTTGACGTCCGTGGCGGTGCGTATCACCACCGCCGGCGTACATCGCCATTGGCTCATGGAACCCATAGGACCCAATGTTAACCAATGTGAAGTTGTGCAGCGGCCATCGACCGCCTACCATGATGGCGCACAACGCCAGCGCAATTACCTCATTTGAACTTGTCCCTCCTCACAGGTCAGGCATCTGCAAATTTATGGGGGCATAGGACATGGCACCTAACTTAGTCACAGTAGGCATTGGCACAGCAACTGTTTTTCAGATTCACATCTTGTTTCTGTAAAGTAAAGAAATCAACATTAGTGCAATAGATGTGAGAATAAGACTCTCTGCTCACCGTTCTCTTCCATAGGCTTCAACCGCTGAGACTGAATATGAGATGGCGGCATCTTCTGGTGTACAGACACCTGTTGGACCTTGCGACAATGGAGGACAAACACATTATCATTACCTACAGACTTGATTGGGCCACAATTGGAGCAAGACTTGATGTCAGCTATCCGCCAGCCCACAAGTATCCCCCCTCTAGTTCAGGTCCTGTCAGTGCTCCATTTCCTGGCAACTGTTTTCTTGCAAACAACAGTGGCCATGGCACCAGGGCACCAGGGATGTCTCAGCCAATGTTCTCTAACGTTTTGACAAGAGTGTTGTTAGCCCTGTCGAAACACATGCACAGCTACATCGTGTTCCCCCAGGTGGAGGATTTGGCCACAGTCATAGCCCCAACATCATTGGTGCCACTGATTGTACACATGTGGTATTTGTCCCCTCCCCCAGAAAAATGAGCATGTTTTCAGGAATAGAAAAAGCTATCACTCCATGAATGTGCAGATGGTGTGTTTGGCGGACCAGTACATCTCCCAAGTGAATGCCAAAGACCCTGGCTCTGTGCATGAAGCCTTTATCTTGAGGAATAGCAGCATCCTATATGTGATGGACCAACTCCAGAGGCACCAGGTGTGGCTAATAGGTGATCCCAAGGTCCCTACCCAGTATATGTTGGTGTCTGGGTATGTGGTTGACCCTGAGGGTCAGTGTGTGTCTAACAGTTGTCCCTCGACATTTGCAGGTGACTCTGGTTAGCCCAACCTCTCAAGGTTACTGACCCCAGTGAGGAATGCCAGGACAAGAGTTGAGGAACATTACATGAGGCACATGGGCGTACACGGAGGATTATAGAAAGGACCTTCGGCCTCCTGAAGGCCAGGTTCCGGTGCCTACATCTGACCGGTGGATCCCTGTACTACTCACCCAAGAAGGTATGCCAGATCATCGTTGCATGTTGCAGAACCTGGCCTTGAGATACCAGGTGCCTTTTCTGTAGGAGGATGTGCCTGGAGATGGTCTTGTGGCAGCGGTGAAGCCTGTGGACAGTGATGAAGAGGAGGCAGAGGAAGAAGATGTTGACAACAGGAGCAACATAATTCAGCGGTACTTACAGTGACACACAGGTAAGACATTGTACATTCACTTTACATTTCTGTTATCTGTTGGACATTGTACAAGGCAGCCTCTATGGCCACTGACTGTACCCTTTGGCATCTCTATTTTTAGATCCCTGTGCTCCACTCTGGCTCTGGCTACGTGTATTGGTGCCCATCCAGAGGTCATTCCAAAGTATATTTCACTGTACATTTGAGTTGCAATGCTTTGATAAAGTTTTACTAATACATTTAGGAATCATTTGACAGGCTCCAGATTTGTATTTGTTCCAAGGGTGTTTATTTAAGTGCTCATAAGTAGAGGGGATGTGCAATGGGCTGGACTGATGGTGGAGGAAAGTCCAGGGTAGAGTCCAGTCTCTTGGTATCACAGGTGCATTGTCCAAGGGGGCATGGGAAGTGGATCAATGGCAGTTCAAGGTGGACAGGGTAACAAAGTGGGACAGAAGGGTGACAATCGGGAAAGTCTTATTTCCTGGCGGGAGTCTTGGCAATGTTCTCTGGCTTCTACCTGGATCGCAGTGACCGTCTGCGGGGTGGTTCTCCTTCTGCAGGGGGTGGGGTGCTGGTGGCCTGTTGTTCCTGTGGTGGGGCCTCCTATACACTAGCGCCAGCGGAGGTGTAAAGGCTGTTGATCGGTTTGGCTAGTGTCTGGGGCCCGTTGTTATGCCACTGCCTCCCTCATGGTCTTGTCCATGTCAGCCAACACCCCTGCAATGGTGACCAGGAAGGTGTAGATGTTTGTTAGGTAACCCCTGATCCCCAGGTGCCGTCCCTCCTGCAGCCACTGGGTCCCCTGCAGCTTGGCCAGTATCTGGCCCATGGTCTCCTGGGAATAGTGGTATGCTCCCAGGATGCTGGAGAGTGCCTCGTGGAGAGTGGGTTCCCTGGGCCTGTCCTCCCGCTGTCGCACAGCAGTCCTCCCAGCTTATCTGCTGTCCTGTGCCTCTGTCCCTTGAGCCGTGTGCCCACTGCCGTTGACCCAAGGTCCCTGATCGTCCTGTGTTTGTGGGGTTGCCTGGGGTCTTTGTAGTGGTGGACACACTGCTGATTGACGTGTCCTGGGGACAGAGGGATGGGCCCGCTGAGTGGGTGCTGTGCTGGTGTTTCCTGTGGGGGAAGGCTCTGTGGTGGTTTGGGACTGTGGCAGGGGAACCGACTGTCCAGAGGTCCCTGATGGGCCAGGTTTGTCATCCTGATCCAGGCGTCCAGAGCTGCTGTCATCACTATGGGCCTCTTCAGGGGGGGACTGGATTTAGCTGGCACCTCCTCTCCAATTACATTGAGTAGGGGTCCTATGGTTATGCAAATGCAGTGTTAATGTATCTGCGTGTGCCATCTTGTGCATGGGTGTGTATCCCTGTATGGTTGTGATTTCCCTATCAGCTTGGCCTTGTGTGAGTGGTGATTTTGTGGGCTGGGTGAGTTTCTGTAATGGGCATGCTGTGGTGATGGGTGTCCATGCAGGTCTGTGTTGCTTTGGTGTTGCATGCAGGGCTTGGTATAGGGATGGGTAGGTTTTGATGGTGGGGTATATGTGAGGTGTTGGAGTGATGGGTTTGAGGGTAGGGGTAGAGGTTTGCGATGGTACGCAGGTTGGGGGGTGAAGAAGTAAAAATTTGACTTACCAGAGTCCATCCTTCTGCTACTTCTGCAAGGCCCTCAGGGTGCATGATCGCCAGCACTTGCTCCTCCCAAGTTGTTAGTTGTGGGGGAGGAGGTGGGGGTCCACCACCAGTCCTCTGTACTGCTACCTAGTGTCTTGCAACCACGGAACACACCTTCCCCGTATGTCATTCCTCCTTTTCCTGATGTCATCCCTTGTTCTGGGGTGCTGTCCCACGGCGTTGACCCTGTCCATGATTCTCCGCCATAGCTCCATCTTCCTAGCAATGGACGTCTGCTGCACCTGTGATCCGAATAGCTGTGGCTCTACCCGGATGATTTCCTCCACCATGACCCCTAGCTCCTCCTCTCAAAACCTGGGGTGTCTTTGGGGTGCCATGGTTGTGGTGTGAGTATATGTGTGAGGGTGTGTGGGGTGATGTGTTGGGGTGTGTGGTGTGAGATGTGTGGATGGTGTATGGGTAATGGTGTTCTGTGCCTCTGATTGAGTGGGTGCTCCTGTCTTCTGTCTCTCTCAGTTAGCAATCTTTTTTTTTTGTGGAAGGGGTTGTGGGTAATGTGAGTGTGTTTTTTATAGTGGTTTTGGTGTGTGGGTGTGGTGTGTGTATGTGTGTCAGGTGTGTGTAGTGTGAATTGTCCAATGTGGTGTAGTTTTGTAAGTGTGTGTATGTTGAGCGTGGCGGTGTGCACCACCAATGGTTTACCGCATTTGACAGTCTGCTGAGGTGAGTTGTGGGTCGTGATACTGTGGGAGTATTCCTGTTCTCATAACGGTGTGGGTTTGGATATCACCAGTTTATCACTGACCTTTGGTGTGGCGGACTTGTGTGGGTGTCTGTATAGTGGCGGATTTCTCAGTGTGGGTCATAATACCCATAGCGGAATACCGCAGCGGGCACGGTATGTTGGCGGCCGTCAGCACAGCGGTAGGCAGCATTTACCGACAGGGTTGTAATGAGGGCCTAAGTGTTTATGCACCCCATTGACCTGGGAATTATTATGGTCCCTGGGTACTATGCTTGATAATTTCTGCCCTGTGGATTTTGAAATGGGTGGCATATTGTGTCTGGGATAGGTCTGGTAGACCATCTAAAGCCATTGTTTGCCAATGATCCTTGCTATGAATATGGACACAGTGGCCATCACAGATGCTTGGTGGATTCACCATCCAAAGGTCAGGAGCTATAGTTCATTCTCCTGGACTGATTTATTCTTGGTGGTGAATTCTGAATCCCATAAAGTGATGAATACCATTCCCCAGCCATGCTTTTTTGTGATGGGCTCTGAGGGGGTGAAAAAGTGTTGGAGCCTGGAAGCATTGAGGCTGACGGCACCTGAGTGTAGGTCGCATATTGCTAAGTCAATAAATTTGCATTTTAAGATTAATGAAGGCCTTATTCAATCATTTACCCAGAATATTATTGGAGGCCATTAAGGTTACTTCTGAGGTGTTAGGATTAGTTACATGTTTGGGGTCCAGAGGCTGAAGTAGCAAGAGGTGCTGAAACTTTATTCTGTGTGAAAGAATTACAGCCTCAATCTTTTGCATCCCCTGTGCAAGCAGCCCTTCGTAGTTTGTTGCATATGCAAGCCATCCTAAAACAGACGCAATTGAATAAGGCTATGGAGGAATGGTGGGCAAGTAAAGCAAGCAAAACTCTACACTGGCTATACAATAATATGTCTAGCTAGAACCTGATATTATGCAGCACTGTGATCAAAGGGTGTTAGACCTGGCAGCCCTTGGCATGGTTTCCCTGTACTTTTTTTTACTTCTGACTTCCTCTTTTTGTACCATGTGCTCTAATTCGATTTTGCTGGTATTGATACTGTGGGCAATTTATCACTGCTAACCAGTTTTAAAGTGCAAGTACTCTCTGACTAAAAGATATTGGTGATTGGTTTTCCATGATTGGCACATTTGATTTACTGGAAAGTCCTTAGTAAAGTGCACTATGGATACCCAGGGCCTGTAAATCAAATGCTACTAGTGGGCCTGCTGCACTGAATCTGCCACCCACGAGTAGCCCTGTAAACATGTCTCAGACCTGCCACTTGCAATTTTACACGGCCAATTCGTCCTGGCAACAAACCTTCCCTTTTACTGCATATAAGTCACCCCTAAGGTAGGCCCTAAGAAGCCCCATGGCAGGATGCAGTGTATTTAAAAGGTAAGACATGTACTAGTGTGTTTTACATGTCCTGATAGTGAAATACTGCCAAATTTGTTTTTCACTATTGCAAGGCCTATCTCTCCCAATAGTTAACATGGGGGCTGCCTTTAAATGTCTTTTAAGTGCAGTTTCCTATTGGGAGCAGATAAAGAGTTTGGGGTCTCTACACTGACAATTAAAAAATGCATCTTATGGTAGCATTGCTTTTTAGATTGTCTGTTTGAAAATGCCACTTTTAGAAAGTGGGCATTTTCTTGCTTAACCATTCTGTGCCTCTGCCTGCTTGTGGAATTCACGTCTGGGTCAGACTGACAGTTGAGCTGTTTGCAAATTCCCTCTAGACAGTGACACAAAGGGAGCTGGAGTGTGCCCTGTAAATCCTGATGAGTCTCCTGGGTTAGAGTGGTGAGGGAGGAGCTGACACCTGTACCTGAAAGGGCTATGCCTGTCCTCACACCTCACACAATGTAGTCTCTAACCCCCTGGAGTGTGTCTGGGGGCCAGACCTGGGCAAGGGAGGATCTTGTGAACAACAGATACTTCCCTTTGAAGTGTGCCTACTTCAAACACAGAATGTATAAGTAGTGGACCCAAAACCCCAGATTTTCAAATTACTTCTGGATCAAGAGGAACCTCTGCAAAGGAGAAGACCTTGATGCTTGAGAAGGACCTGCCACTCTGTTGCTTTGCTGTGCTGGCCTACTACTGCTGCTTCTGACTTAAGAAGGAAAGGACTGGACTTTGCTTTCTGAAATCCTGCTTGTGAAGTTTCTCCAAGGGCTTGGACTGAGCTTGCCCCCTGTTCTGAAGTCTAAGGGGCATCAAAGACTTCATCTGCTAGTGCCTGGGCTCTTCTGCTGAGAGCCCTAACTTGGTAAGTGGTGCTAAATCCAGTCCATGGGCCCTTAGAAATGGAAGCTGGCAACCTGTGGGGGAAAATGTATGCACAGTGTGTGTGAGTGGCAGAAAAATCAACGCAGCGCCTGCACCGCAGCTAAAAAATCCATCACTGGTAAAATCGCGCATCACCAACTCAGCTTGGATTCATCACTGCTGTGTGTCTGGATTTTCCATGCTTCGTCCCTGGGCATCAAAATCTTTAACATCACCGCTTGGACCTGAGGCTGCTTATCCAGAAATTGATGCATTCCTTCCCTGCGAGGAAAGAATTGACACATTGCTTGCCAGGCAGAGAAAGAAATTATGCACGGCTTCACTTGTGACTAAGGAATCAATGCATCGCTTGCTTTTTCAATTCACACTCACCCATGTGGCTTTATTTTTTACGCATACCAGGTACTTTGTGCTAAAACAACATATCCATTGTTTTCCTTGGATTAAGATTCTTTTTGCTTTAAAAATTCATATCTTTGCTTGTGCATGTTGGATTTTTGTCATTTTGGTCTTGTTTGATTCAGATACATATTGGCTATTTTATCTAAACTGGTTTAGAGTCCTTTTGTGGTGTTTTCACTGTGTTATTGTGTGTGTTGGTAAAAGTACTTTACACATTGCCTCTGAGATAAGTCTGACTGCTTGTGCCAAGCTACCAAGGGCGTGAGCAAGGGTTATCTGAGCTGTGTATCTCCCTTACCCTGACTAGACTGAGGGTCCCTGCCAACCAGAGACCCCATTATTAACAAAGGGGATCCCAGCAGACCCCATTGAGTTAAGGAGGGAGGGCCTTTTTTGTTTTTTCACTGAAGAGTCTGACCAAGTAGGAGAGGGAGACTCTGAAACAGAAAATTAAAGGAACTGAGCTGTCAGTTGCTTTGAAGCAGCCCTACCACCATAAAACAGTGGGACCCAATCGGTCCCTGCAAAATGTTTCAAAATTTCTATGTACAGGCTGGCAGGATTGCTTCTCACTGTAAGCTTGAAGACCATTCTAACTATGGATCTATGAATTGCGGAGTCAGTGGTCATGTGTATGCCCACGTTTATTGCTGTTTCTATCACTCTAGCTCCCTTCTGAACATTTAGAGTAAGATTATTTGGATGCTAATGTGACTTGGGACAGGAACACTCAGCCTGAAATTGATAAAATGATGAGTGATGTCAGGTTCTGGGATTTCCTGTTACTCTTGCTATTAGGAGAATGGTGGCCTTACCATAATTTCTCTATCAACTGAAAAATAACACCTAACCCATTGCTTCATCCTGTTTTAAGAGGATTAATTCAATCCTTAGAGGCTTCTTGTGGGAACATAACAGGCCTGACATCGCCATGCAAAAATGTTATAAGTCCACAAGTGAAGGGGTTGTCACTTAGGCAGACATTCCCACCTACTGCAGGGTAGCACATGTGGTAATTATAAGTGAATAGTGGTTTGAATCTGGAGACCCTGCCTATGCATCTGACAAATGGGAATCGAAGGCAGTGCAGTTGCTGTATTTGTTATATAGGGGCAGGTCTTGTTGGCCTCTGCCGCCTGCCACTTATCAGGTATTGCTAGCATATGGCATGATGTTGGTTAGAAATTGTGTCTCTAGTTGGCACAAGTATGTACTCTGTCCAAGTAGGGACTTCAGGGTAACACACAATAAATTATCCTGTGCCCACTCCCTTAAAAGATTGGCACAGATCAGTCAGGCTTAACTTAAGAGGTAATGTGTGAAGTATTTGTGCAACACATAAGCAATAACACAGCAAATACACCACAAAAACACTATACATTAGGTTAAAGTAATTACGTAGTTTTTATGAACAGAAAAGGCCAAAAAGGACAAAAATCCTATCAGTAGAAGTTTAGATATGAATTTTTAAGGAATGAAAGAAACTGTAGTACTTGGAAGCAGAGAGCGACATTTGGGTCACACTTTAGTGGGCCAAAGTCAAGAAGATCAGGCAACTGCCATACAGAACAGGCCGGATATAAGATCCACACAGGGCTCACTGAGATGCGTTGGTTCAGATCAGAGCAACAATGTTGATGCATTGGTTCTGGGTCCGTGCTGAAGAAAGCATTGAAGTGATGCATCTGTGTTGATCCGGAGGATGAAGCCGATGCGTTGATTTTGGGCGACACTGAGGGGACATTACATTGCGCAGTCAGAAATGCTGTGCTCCAATCTTTACAGCAATGTTTTCAATGGTGATGCGGTGTCTTCGACCCTTGTAGTAGCAGCGATGCAGCAGTGAAGTGTCAAGGGTGAAGGCAATTTGTTTGTTCTGGTTGGTGCAACAAGGTTGATGTGTGGTTTCTTTGCAGGCGTAGCCGGAACAACTCACTTCCAAGGGCCGAGGACTGGGTTGGTACCACCTGACAGGGCAGGACTCCCATTTGGCAGAGCCCACAGGCTGAAGCAGGATTGTTGGAAGTCTTTTGTGTCCCTGAGACTTCAAAAAACAGCAGGCAAACAAGACTTTGAGTTCAAGTGATGCAGGTCCATTCCTTCTTACCCAGGCAGAGGAACAGAAGGCAACAGGGCAGCTCAACAAGTCAAAAGTACAGCAAGGCAGGGATCCAGCAGAGTAGCAGTCATTTAAGGCGCACATCAGCCCTTCTTCCTGTACTAAAGTTCTGGTGTAATGGGTTCAGTATTAATACCTATGTGTGCCTTTGGAGTGGTGTAGACTTCAAAGAAACATACTTAAAGTAAGCAGATGTCCTTTCTTCCCAGCCCTGGCTCCAGATTATCAGTAGCGGTGATCTGCCCGGTATGTGGGGACAGGTACTGTCTATTCAGTTGTCTATTCAGGTGTAAGTGTCAGTCCTCTCCTCCCTTCCTGCTCAGGAAGAGCCTTCAACATGTAGAAGAGTGCTCAGACACACCTATCCTTCCTGTGCTGGTGAATGTCTAGAAGGAATGCACAAAGTGTAGCTGTCACCCAACCCATATGTGTATGGGAAATACGTTGCAGGCACACAGAGCTGTAAGAGCAGAGAAATGTCCAACTTCTAAAAGTGTCATTTATGAAATAGTCATGCTAAATTTAGCTTTACTAGTAAAGAGGATTTATCATTACCATTACAATGATATGAAACATGACATAGCCACTCCTTCTCAATCAGGAATTACAGCTGCAAAATATAAAAATAAATTCCCAATGTTATCCTACGAGAGAGGTAGGTCTCATAGTAGTGACAGTGAAAAAAATAATTTGGGAGCTTTGCCTTTTGCTTACACAGTATCCGGCCCTATGGGCTAACTAGGGCCTAACTTAGGGATGACTTATATGTAATAAAAGGGGAGTTTAAGGTTTGGAGTAGGGTTTTAAATGCCAGTCAAGGTGGCAGTAAAAGGCTAGGAAGGCTCTGACCTCTGTTTGAGTTTTAGGTGGTTGCCAGGCCATGATGGATTCAATCTTGGCCTGGGGAGGCTGTACCTTGCCCCCACCTACTCAATGTGGCACATAATGGTCTTTATGGTCAGGACTGTCTGTTGCAGGGCCTGAAACACCTTCCGGCATTGGTACAAGTGTTCCTCCCAGCTGAAACTATAGACAGCAATGTTATCTAGTTAGGCAGCACAAAATATCTCCTTACTAGGTTTGACCCTGTTAATCAAACTTTGGAAGGTAGCAGGGACATTTTACAATCCAAATGGCATTACCTGAAACTAGAAATGGCCCTATGGTGATGAAAGTGCCGATCTCTCTTTAGCTCCCTCAGTCAAGGTGATCTGACAGAACCCTGATGTAAAATCATATTAACTGAGGAATTTGACTTCACCTAGCCTGTCAACGAGCTCATTAGCTCGAGTTATGGGTTGTGCATCAGTCCTGGTAACTCAGTTGAGTCCTCTGTAGTCCCTGCAGAGCCAGAGTTCTGGTCTGGTGCCCAGTGCGGCAGCCTTTGGTACCAACACTGCAGGGCTGGACCAGGGACTATTAGAGGACACAATAACCCCCAAGGCCTGCATCTTAAAGAACTTGTCCTTGATGCTGGTTCTCACCTTGTCTGACAGCCTGTAAATGTTGTTCTTTACAGGGGAACTGTCTCTCTTGTCAATATCATGGACAGATAGATGTGTGAGTCCCGGGGTGAGGGAGATCAGGGAGACAAACTGCCCCAGAAACTGATAGCAGTCAACCTGCTGTTCTGGTGTCAGGGTGGTAGAGAACTTGACACCCTCCACTGACCCATCGTGTTCTTGTGCAGAGAGGAGGTCAGGGAGAGGGTTGCGCTCCTCTTCTACTTTCTCATTTGTCACAAGGAGTATGCTCACTTCAGATCTCTCAAAGTGAGACTTGAGACTGTTCAAATGGATAAGACTTAGGGGGTCATTCTGACCCTGGCGGTCAGAGACCGCCGGGGCCAGGGTCGGCGGGAGCACCGCCGACAGACCGGCGGTGCCCCGCAGGGCATTCTGACCGCGGCGGTTCGGCCGCGGTCAGATGCGGGAAACCGGAGGCCTTCCGCCGGTTTCCCGCTGCCCTGCAAAATCCTCCATGGCGGCTGAAGCCAGTCATCCATTGTGATGCATGAGGGTTCTTGCTCCTGTGTATATATATAGATATATACATATATATATATAAATGTCCACCCTGAAAATTTCTCTAGATAGGAACAGTGTACTCTGATTTTCACAACGTTATATTGGGAGGCTGTACACTGGACCTGTAATCTCCCGGTCCCTCTTCTATTAATCCAGGTTGAAACTCTACCAGAGTGGTCTTTCAGTCATACTAGAGCTTCATTAATTCTTGGCTGGCCTCAAAATAGCATTTTACCTTTTTCAAGAAGCAATGCATCTGGTTCCGGAGGGCCAGCAGTTAGTTAGGCACCTCCTGGGAGGGGGCTTTTTTGAGACTTTCTCCCACCACTCCTTAACAAGGCTCAGAGATCCTCTAACAGGATAGCCATAGAGGAGTTCTTGCCTCTGTAGGTGAAGAGGAGGCATGGCAAGAGGATGTCCCACTTATGCCTCATAGGTTCATGTAGACCCATAATCATGCCTTTCAAGCTATTGTTGAACCTTTCCACAAAACCATTGGTTTGGGGGTGATAGGGTGTGGTGAACTTGTAGGTTACACAAAACCCATCCCAAATGGACTTCATTCATGCAGACATCAAGTTTGTGCCACAGTCAGATACTACCTCCTTTGGGAACCCCACATGGATAAAGATCCACATCAGAGCTCTAACCACCACAGGTGCAGTCACTGACATCAGGGGGACACTTCTGTGTAGCGTGTGACATGGTTCACCAAGAACAGGACAAACCTGTTGCTTCTGTTGCTGTGGGGTCAGAGGGTCCAATGATGTTGATGCCCATCCTTTCAAAGGGGGTGCCAACTACTGGTAGTTAGGTCAGGGGAACTTTGTGCTTTTTTCCTGACTTCCCACTGGCCTTGCAGATAGGACAAAACCTATAATATGCATCTGAGGTTGTCTTCATTCTGTGTCAATAAAAATGGGAGACATGCCTGGCAAAGGTCTTGTCTTGCCCCAAATTTCCTGCCAGGGGTACGTCATGTGCCAAACTTAGTAGGAAGGTCCTGTAACCCTGGGGGTCCACCAGCAGATGGGCTGCCCCAGTACCAGGAACCTTAGGCTTGCTATAGAGATCATTCTCCCAGTAGATATGGCTTCACTTGCTGCATGTGCTGTGCCCTACTGTCTCAAGCCCTCAAGAGTGGGACACTCTATCTGTGCTTGGCAGAATTCCTCCCTGGTAGACCCACCCTCAACCTGCCAGCTGAGAAGCTTAGGTTGGTCACCTAATGCTGCAATGTTCTCCCTGGTTGGCTGAGGGGCTTCCTCCTCAGGGACCCCGTCAACCTCCCTCGCTGGAACTTCAGGGACTGGTTTACCTTGTCCCTTTCCTTGGCAGCTGTGTAGGCCATTGTTCCAGGCCCCAGATGCCCTTGACTCCTTTCCTGGGCAGCCATGGACTATGTGGTCATAAAGACCCAAATAGGCAATCCCACCATCTCCAAGTGAGACCTGAGCTCTCCCTCCTTCCAGGCAGTGTACTCAAAGTTATTGCCTAACTGACTATCAACAGGCATGGCAGGGCACACAGCAACTTTCAGAGAGAGCTTATTTATGGGAATTGGCAAAGGGTAGCGATGCAAGCTTTCTTACTGAGCTGCCGCACGCCAATATAAAAGGGCAAAAATGCACTGTATTAATGCAATGTGGTGCATTACTGTCCTTTCCTCATGCGCTGGTACACAATTGGCTGCCTACCACTAAGAGGGGCACCCTTGAACCCTGGTGCAAAGGTGTCTGTGTTGCATGCAGGAGATACTAGCACAATGCTGGAAGTTAGCAGTGAGAACAAGGCGAGCAGTGGAGCAGGAACTGCTCAGGAAGTAACCCCACTGAATTTTCCGAATCAGGTTACTGTTGCCAACCGCCCTTTAGCACCATCTGCACAAATGGGTTGGTCAGAATACAGACTGATACTGCTAAGCACATCCCAAAAAAAACATGGCCTTAGCTATGAGCAATAGGACCGAGAAGGATTCTACAAAATCACAAATGACTTACACCAATTTGATTTCAGATCTTAACCCCAGAAGTGAAAGTGCAGTTGCCAATTTGCCTGGGAACAGAGAGCATATATTGTCAACATCGTGCACTGGGCACAAGATGAAATCAATATACACACATGAAGCCGCCTGCACGCTACTAGACCCAGGATATACATGTAAGGGTCTATTTGATATTTTAAACAGGAGCAACATCCTCAAACATAAACGCTCATGGATACACTTGGAGAGGCTACTGCAAAGGATATTATTTCAATAGAATGTATTGACCCAGGCCCTGAACACCATAACAAACCCACTAAAGTCACTTTGGGTTTCTGCTGAGTGGGCCCAGAGAGTACTAAAAGAGGCAGAAGCTTTCAGGAGTTGGTGGATCAAAATCACTCTATTAATGAGTACATGATATCTGCATTTCCTCAAAGCTACAAGGAAGGGTGGGATAATACTGAGTCAACCTACAAATGTCTAATCTGTTTTAAGAAACATGTTTAGCAAGTCCCCAGGCCCTCCATCTTAACATGAGCATCCTGAACATTATGGGGGTCATTCTGACCCTGGCGGCCGGTGACCGCCAGGGTCACCGACCACGGGAGCACCGCCAACAGGCTGGCGGTGCTCCCTCGAGCATTCTGACCGCAGCGGTTCAGCCGCGGTCAGAAACGGAAAGTCGGCGGTCTCCCGCCGACTTTCCGCTGCTCGGGGGAATCCTCCATGGCGGCGGAGCGCGCTCCGCCGCCATGGGGATTCTGACACCCCCTACCGCCATCTTGTTCCTGGCGGGAGACGATGGCGGTAGGGGGTGCCCGGGGCCCCTGGGGTCCCCTGCAGTGCCCATGCCAATGACAACTGCACCAGTCGCACCTTCCCACTACGCCGGCTCCATTCGGAGCCGGCGTCCTCGTGGGAAGGTAGATTTGCCCTGGGCTGGCGGGTGGCCTTTTGGCGGCCACCCGCCAGCCCAGGGCAAATCTCAAAATACCCTCAGCGGTCTTGTGACCGCGGAGCGGTATTTTGTCGGGGGAACATTGGCCGCCCGCCAATGTTAGAATCACCCCCTATGTTTCATGTACCAAGCAGACTGGGCTGGCTCTGTGGGACCCTGATATGACCAGACTATTAAGATGACAAAACACCCACTTAGGCCCTCAAACAGACAGGTTTCTCTGAATGTGCTCCTAGAACATCAGTGGACTGGTCAGAAAACTGAATGACCCAGAAACGTTACAATACCTCCTCTCTTTTCAGGGTGTGCTTTTACAAGAGACTTGGTCATAGGTGACAGTCCCTCTGGAGGGCTTCATCAATTTCTTTGTCCCTGCAATCAAAGCTCATACGCATTGGCGCTGTAAGGGAGGACTTGCAATGTACGTATTGATTAGTAGTGCATTTGAATACATTGAGCAGGAAAACAAAGTGAATGGCCTGAAAATGGTAGACATATCCCTTAAAATTTCAAAAGGCTCTGTTAAGAAACTTACAGCAGTGAATGTTCATATCCATGCAAGCAGAAGATCAAGAACAGGGCTAATGGACAAACTGATAGACCTGATTTTTCAGCAAAAGAAGGAGACACTAGAGAAACAACTGTTTGTCTCAGGTGATTTCAATATGCAGCTAACGCACACACCCTCCTTAAATGAAGTAATTGAGGCCCAAGATAAACTTTGGGCACTACCTACCCAAGAAAAACCTCATTGGCATAAAGAAGATAGAAGACGAAAGATATTGCCAGGCAATTTAGAACACGTCGGTCTCAGAGTTCTAAATGATCGCACAGCTCCAGAAAAACCTCCAGTGCTCTGATACCTATCGAAAACTGGGGCTTCCCTGATTGAGTACACTTTCCTGAGACTTCCATTCCTGTAGTTTGCCACTGCCTTTGGATTTTGTGAGAGTTCTGAAAGCGACCATTAACCTCAAGGGATAAGTCTGGAAATAGATTTTGAAGATCATGGACCTGCCGCTAACCAGGGAATTCTCAGCTGCACAATCAGTGTCAAACGCATCAGATGTACAGCTGCCTCTCGACTGAAACTGGTGCACGAAGCCAAGCAATTAGTGATGTTCACACGGGTGGTAGGAGAAAAACCCTTAGCAAACTGGGAAAGGTTTACCACAACTTTTATGGATCAACATGCTAAACCAGCCCTGGACAACAGAAATATGCAATGATTACAAGAGCCTTTCTCATGCTGTTTGGGGGTGTTATTCTTTGATTAGGACAACCAAAAAGGAACCAAATCAACTCTGGTGGGCTCTCAAAAGAATCCCAAAGGACCCAGGGATCCTTCACAATGTAAGGAAAGATCTTAAAAGAGTTAAATGGGTGTTTCAAGGGGAGCGGTGTGACTCTTTCTGGGAAAAAAGCAGTATGATATCAGGAAAAACAACTCTGCCAGATTTTGGCGGACTGTGAAGGCAATTAGCAGTGCTCTCCCCCCAGTGGCAACTAAATAGTTTGGAGGCAGCTGGATTTCACTTCCTTTTCAGCCATTTCAATCCCAGGGAGCAGGTTGAACACACAAGTAACTACCCTGACAACATGGAGCCACCTAAGCACATGCCTACTGGATTTCACTTCCTTTTCAGGCATTTCAATCCCAGAGAGCAGGTTGAACATGTCAACATCAGGACAGTGCGCTCTGTACGGGTGACTTAATGCAAAAAGCCAATCTCTATATAATGTAATAACGCATGCATTATGTGTTAATGCAGTATGTTAACCTTTTGCGTTGCAGAGATTCAGATTGAAACATCATTAATGGTGTTTGCAATGTATTGCTAATTTTCAAGACTTTGCTGCAGGATTACAGGGTGTGGTTAGGGTGTGACCTCTATTCTAAGCCTTTCTAGAAACCTTTCCTGCAGCCTGGCTGGGTGTGGCACGTGGGTGGGCCTGGCTCTATTTAAGGGAGCCAGCCCAGCTCCACATGATCTCTATTCAGAGGTCCTGGAGCGGAAAAGCAGCATTTTCCTGAGTTCCGTTCCGGAGGCCTACCTAGGATTTCCAGGCCCGGTCTTCATTTCCTTGGTGATCTTCAAGCAGGGCGGTAAGGCGGAGGTCGGTTTAGGCCCCCGACTCCATTTTCAGAAATACTCAAATTTTGGGCCTTTTGGTTAAATCGTGAGTGCAATGGTTTTCTTGTCATTTAACTCTTGCAGTTCGGATCAGCAGTGTGCACAATCGTATCTTGGCATTTAAACCTTGATGGTTGAATCAGCAGCAGTGTGCACGATTCATTCTTGGCATTTACCTCTTGTGGTTCGGATCGGCAGTGTGCACGATTGTATACTGGCATTTAAACATTGATGGTTGAATCAGCAGCAGGGTGCACAATTCACTCTTGGCCTGTGCCTCTTACAGTCCGGATCGGCAGTGTGCGCGATCGTATCTTGGCATTTAAACCTTGATGGTTGAATCGGCAGCAGAGTGCACGATTCATTCTTGGCATTTAACTCTTGTAGTTCGGATCGGCAGTGTGTGCAATCATATCCTGGCATTTAAACCTTGATGGTCGAATCGGCACCAGTGTGTGCTATTCATTCTTGACAATTAAAAATTACAACTCAGATCGGCAGAGTGCACTATCGTATTTTGACATTTAAATCCTGATGGATAAATCAGTGGCAGAGTGTGTGAGTCATTCTTGGTATTTAACCCTTGTGTTTCAGATCGGCAGATTGCGTGATCATTTCTAGACATTGAAATCTTGATGCACAGTTTGATATTTAAAGTGCATAATAATTCCTAAGCAATTGAATCTTGAAAGTCTAGACAGAGTGTGTTCTTGCAGTATCATTCATGAGCTTATCACAGTTCATTCCTGAAAACCAATGTGTTCATTCATGAGCTTATCACAGTTTATTCCTGAAAACCAATGTGTTCATTGATTATTTTATAGTGTGTCCTTGCAGTACCATTCATGAGTCTAACACAGTTTATTCCTGAAAACTAACATGTTTATTGATTACTGTTATTAAGTAGTTTCTAGTCAAAGAAATAACTTGAGTCAGTTCAAGGTTCAGAGCATAAGATTGTATTCTACAAAACTCTCATATGAAAGCTTTCATAATCCTTATTTATTTTCCAGGTACTCAGAGCTAATGAGGTCATGATATAGGAAAGCTCTTCATCATTCATGTTACCAGTATATAGATATTATGAACAAAGCTTATGAAAGTCAATGTGAATAATCTGGCTATTGTGTTCTTAACTTTTACTTCCACTGGTCTCCTTCCCTGCTGTCCCCCCCTAAAATCTCATCCCCCACTTATCCATTTTTTTCTCTGTGCTATAATGGCTAGTAGAGTTTGGAGCTGCCAAGAGGTGGACATATTGGGAAGAGGCACAAACCCCGAGGATCTGGACACCCTGAAAGAACACACAAGTAACTACCCTGACAACACGGAGCCACCTAAGCTCATGCCTACCCCACAAATGGAGGTTGTTCAAAAAACACCTTTGGTATAGTAATAAGGTTTTGAGGTGGCCTGCGGTAAAGGGTATGGACAGTGCTGGCTTTGGAAATCCACCAAGGGAAAGTTCCTTTCCAGCACTAAATAACATCTGTCAGGATTGCATCCGTGTTCACTATTACCACATGTGCCATCCAGAGCAAATCTCCAAGGGACTTCGTGAGGGGGTGCTAGGCCCAATTGGAATCCCTCCAGCAATCTATAAGGACAATCCTCCCTTCTGGGCAGCTCAACTAACTCTGCTATTCAACTTTATCATCCAGCAGCAATGCATTCCACCCACATGGCGTGGGTCAATTATTTCATTGATTTTTAAGGAAAGGTACAAAGGGGATCCAGAGAACTACTGCTTGGTGGCTCTAATAGACAATGATACAAAAAACTTTGCAGGAGTACTGCTGGAAGAACCCCAGCACTGGGTACAAGTAAATACCATCATAACGCTAAATCAAGCAGGCTTAACCAAACACACAGAGACTTCAATTAACTTCATGACTATCTCCCTGATGGATGAGTCAGCAATGGCAAACAACTATCCAGTTTAATTTGCTTTATGGATTATACATCATCATTTGACAGTGTTGATGGGGAGGCTTTGAAGGAAACTGGCCAATTGGAATATTCCAGATGGCTTGTTAAGGACTACTGCATACATTCATACATGCATGCATTGCATCACTTTGTAACCCTTTGCGCTACATTATGCCTGTGCCAGTCATAATGTAGGCAAAGGGGGTGCTCCCCCTTTAGGGGGGCTGGAAAAATGGTGTGAAGAAATCTAAGAGATTTCTTTGCATCGTTTTTTCCAGCAATTTTAATGACTGCTCTGAGCAGGCGTTAAAAGGAGGCTCCCATTGGTTACAATGAGCCTCTGAGTGCTTTGCAGGATTAGCATACATTTTTTTAATGCTAATCCTGCAAAGCGCCGAACTAGCATAAATAATTTTGATGCTAGTTCCTTAACTACCACCATGGTGCACTGTATGTTAAATACGGCACACACATGGTGGCGTTAGGAGGGCACTAAGGGGTGCAGTAAAAGGGGTGCTGCATCAGGTGCAGCACCACTTTTCATAAAAATGCCCCTTAGAGTCAGGAAACGAATGTCTTGGGAGTTGTAAGGTTCCAGGGCACCCCTATACACCAAGGGTTAGAGCTAGTAGGAGCAATTGTATCCTAGTTTCTTTTTTTTAAATGTATGTTTTTTATCAAAGAGGAGAGACAACTCAAGTTGGTTTTTAGCCCACTGTCTACTGTCTGTTAGTCTAGTCTATTCAGGATAGCACGTAGAATAGAGGACTGTGGGTGGCATGGTTCATATTTGGGTGGTCCTGCTCCCACTCGCTTATTCTAATTTAGCAGCTTGCCCTCAATGCACAAATGATATTTCTGCCCAAATGTATCCCTAAGAACACGGGGATTTGGGATAACTCGGTATGTAGAAGGGTCTCTCTCTCTCAATTTATTGAACTTAGTTATGGATAAGAAGTTTATATGTCTTACTTTGCTGATTGAGGGGCAAATTTATAAGCCCCTAGCCCCACCTTGCACCACATTAGCGTCATTTGTTTTATGCTAATGTGAGCCAAGAAGGCAAAAATTCTTGCACCACATTTGCAAAGTGGTGCAATGCATATATTGTGCCGCTTTGTAACCCTTTGCACTATATTATGCCTGCGCCAGGCATAATGTATGCAAAGGGGGAATTCCCCCACTAGGGGGACCAAATAAATGGTGCAAGGAAATCTACAAGATTAAATATGCCCCTGAATGTGCGACTTTAAATGGATACACAGATTGAAAATTTTGCAATGCATTTTAACAAAAATGGACTTGGATGGGAACGTTTTTATGTGCTACAATGTGTTATATTGTGCATTGTATTGCAATGGTTTTAAATAATCAAGCAATAAAGAATCTACTTACTCACATTACACCTACCTCACCAGTGTTAGAGTATGGCAAGGGGAAATTGTGGCTTCTCTCTTTGTCTCAGATATTTCTCTCACAAGGGTGATTTCTTGCACACAGGGTGGAGCTCTACATTTATAGCAAAATTGTGGAAAGAAGCGCTTTCGATTCTGGGGACAGTTTTGGGCTGGTCACTTCCTACTGACCCTAAGACAGTACTGTCACATATTGTCATAGACCTCGATCATAATCGCCACTAAATGGCATTATTGTGGATTGGTTTATTGGTTTATTGGTGACTAAAAGAGACATTGCGCAGAAGTAGAAGAACCCAAATACCTCATTATTGGAAGTCAGGAAGGGGGGCCTTGATGACTGTGTGAGCCAATACAAGCCAGTCTTTGTGTCACATGGATGTTCACAGAAACATTTCAAGATTTGGAGTGAATGGGCCTGATATTGAAATATATTGTATTGGAACCCCTGAAGCATTTGACTTGGTCCTTGGATTCAGAAAATCAATAATGTTACAACCAAGTTGTAGTAGGGAGAGTTATAATGATTATGGGGACCAGCAAGGTCAAGAGTGATACAGTACATATGTGTGAAATGGAACATACGTCTCTTATTTTGTTCTTTATTATCTTGAAAAAAATCAAACTTGTTATATAAAATAGTTCATATTAAAAATGTAAGTAAATTCATTGTACATATTTATTTTAAATGTAGGACAAACATGAAAAATGCAACAATATGCTTAATTTAATTTTGAAACAAATCTTAAATTAATGGAAGGAAATATGTTAAACTAAATAAATTATTTTGCTGAAGCTTACGAACATAATTTTTTATTATGCATGAATAATTATTAAACACAAAGTGTAGAATGAATTACAATTATTGTAGTTATGTTTTGTTAAAACTTATAGTTACATTATTTCTAATTGTAAATAGGCTAATCCATTGTTTTAATATTTTTAATATTACGTTACATTTATTTTGATTTGTAACTAATTTCAATAATTTGATTTAATTTATCAGTATTTCCTATGAGCTTTTATTTTAATTTCCTACTTCCATTATTTTCTATGGATGGTGGCAAAAAATAGAAAACGTATTCAAAGTATAAATAATAAACTACTCAAAAGGGGAAGTTACCTTTGTGAAACAGTCCCCTTGTGTTTAGTTGAAAACTAGAGAAAGATAGTCTGTGCCTAGTCGCCATCTGAAGGACTGCCAAGCAATATGACCATGGCATTGAATGTTTGATGACACAAGTGCTGTATTTTTTTTGGGATAAACAGGAGGGGGACAGCGACCTAATCAATTTTTTATTGTGTATTATTGTAGGTTTTAGGATTTGCATTACTCTACAAGGGTTTGGTGTCCAAAATTTAGGTGCAGCAAACAATATGCAAGTTTAGTGAAATAAAGAAGCAGAAATGACCAGTACTATACAGTGATATACTTGGACAATGTGGGCAGTGAAGACAGATCAGGGCATAGCCTCACATTCAAAAGGGAGATACTACAATAAAGATTAATAAACAGGCAAGGGAAAACAATGAGGAAATTAATAAAATAAAAACAGGGAAGTAGCCATTAATTGAGCTGTTTGTAAAAACGTATATTTATGTTAACATATGACATAGTGGGATATTGATATATATGAGTTGTTCACTATTGAGGTTCTCTTGCTGGATGAACGATCACATATTGACAATGCCCACTGCTAATTGTAGTCTCTCTTCGCTCTTACTTTTGCCGGTGCCCTGTGGGAGCATATGTAGTCTGTTCTGCCTTTGTGCCGCTAGCTAACGTGGAAGTACTTCTGCGTCTGAGCCTAATGTTGTGACTTTGCCCGCTTATGGGGCGCTGGGATATTCTTCTATCAAGAGTATTGTTGTTTAAATAAGCTGATCCCTTTGTGTAGATTACAAATTGATGTGCAGGTTTATCAAATGTATTACAGCAGGACCAATCTGTTTGCATGGACCATAGAGTTTGCTTAAATAGTGTGTATATATATATATATATATATATATATATATACACACATGTTGAAAAATTAACCGATTGGGTAAATGATAAGATCATTGTGAAGGAGGAATTCTTATTTTTGAGATGTTCTGATCCTAAACTACCAGTATTATATTTGTTACCCAAATTACATAAGGACTCTAATAATCCACCTGGTAGACCAATTGTCTCATCAAGAGGCAGTGCGTTGGAAAATACATCCAAATATTTTGACTTTTTCCTTAGACGATTTGTGGAAGCACTACCATCATATGTTAAGGATACAAGGGATTTTCTAAAAAGGATTCATGAGGTACCCTGGAATGAGCAATACTTATTAATAATATTAGATGTTGAAAGCCTGTACACTTGTATCCCTCATGATTTAGGCATCTCTGCATGTAGACATTTTTTTTAGAGCGAGATCACTTTCCTATCTACAGCATACTGAAATGTTATTATATATGATGCAAATTTGTCTAACTAATAACTTCTTTATATTTAGTCATCAAGTGTATCGACAATTGCAAGGGACTGCAATGGGTACTTGTTTTGCTCCGAGCTATGCAGGTCTTTTTCTTGGCTGGTGGCAGGAGCAAGTTGTGTACAATATGCAGTTGTTTGATGAGTGTGTAGTATTATGGGTTCGGTATATTGATGACATCTTTTGCATTTGGAAAGGCGGTGAAGGTCAGGCTGTAGAATTAGTGAAACAGTGAAATACAAATCAGATGAATTTGAAATTGACTTCACACATACATCATTCAGAAATTGAATTTTTGGATTTGAAATTACAAGTTAAAAAACAGATTAACTAGTATTCTGTTTCGCAAGAAGACAGCAGGAAATAGTCTTCTACATGCTAACAATTGCCATCCTAAGAATCTGATCCGTGGTATTCCCTATGGTGAACTCTTAAGAGCAAGAAGGAATTGCAGTGAGGACTGTGATTTTGTGATAGAAATGCAGACAATGAAAAGTAGATTTCTTGAGAGAGGATACTCGAGAGAATTAATTGAAAGTACGTGTGAGAAAGTACTCTCATTAGATCGAGAAAAAATATTATTTATATTATTTATTTATTACTACGTATAGTACTCAAGCGTGGGAAATTAAACGCATTCTACTGAAAAAGTTGGAGTATCCTCAAAAGTGATGAATTTGTAGTGGACCTTATTGGACAATAACCTCATGTGACTTTTAGGAGATGTGCATCCCTAAAAGATCGTTTATGTAAAAGCCTAATACAATCACCCCAGGGAAATAAAGAATCCACTGTTCAGGGTTTTTTCATATGTAGTAAATGTAAAGCCTGTAAAGGCAGTAATAATTGTCGTAAGATCCAGTTTTCTAGGAATCTAAGCCCTTTTATTATTAAAAAACACCTTAATTGCAATACTGAATATTGTGTCTATGCTCTTAGCTGCCCATGTAACAAGTATTATATTGGCAGCACGATTCATAAAGTAAGAAAAAGAGTATTGGAACACATGAGAGCTATAACCAATGGAGATAAAACCTATCCGATGGCAAGACACTTTGCTGAGGTTCATGAGAAAAACAGGGATCTGTTGAAATTTTGTGTGCTTGATAATATTCCAGCTAGCATAAGAGGTGGCAACAGAGAACTGGAATTGAGACAATTAGAGTCGAAATTTATCATTAAATATTCTACTAATACCCCATACGGATTTAACCAGGATAAGGAACTTTTTGTTCACCTTAGTTCTGTCTAGATAGGGATGGCAGCATTCTTTTAGTGTGAATATAAGAAGGATTATAATTATAATTATTATATTGTCACTGTTATTTTTTTTCAAGAATTTATCATATGATTGTTTGTTTTGGGTACAAAGAAGAAAGCGGATTGTGCTGGAAATGTAAGGAGCTAATATATCTTGACAAGTATACTCTACATATGAGATGAGTATTATAACACCAATTTTACATGATTCGATATATATTTTATGTAGAGACTTGATATGTAAGTTATATCAGTATTCAAGCACCTTTTAAATAATTTTGAGATATATAGATCATGCAGTATACTGTATTAATTGTGTACAAATATGGCCGACGCGCTTGTAAAAAGTACCTTTAAACGAGTACTGATTTTCTTTTCCTTTTATTTATATATATATATATGTACATTCTCATTTTTTCTCCTTTTTTGATTCTTGTGTATCAGAAGTATATACAATATATTATGATTTCGTTTTTATTGCAGAAGAGGGAGCCAAAATGTATTTAGTAAGACTTAACATGACTGTTTGTAATTAGATAATGTATCATATGGACTCCATTTCAAAATGGCTGACACTGATGCAACTAATGGTGATAGTCCTTTGTTGATGTTGTTTGTTTTTGTTTTAGTTTAAATATATGTATGAAGGAGCATGTCTCTGGACCTGTGATCAACGAGCTAGTGCTCTGAAACGCGTCAGGATTTATTGTCATTAATAAATACGTTGTTGCTTGGAGTCACTGCCCATTGCTATTCGTCAAGGGATTTTGTCCCTGTGAGGCTTGAACAACGTGTGATGGATTTATAAGGGGTCGCCGCCCTGCTGTGACTCACCGTGAGTAAGTGGCTGGAGTGAAGGCGATCCCTCTGTGTAAAAAAATAAAAAAATAAAAATAAATATATATATATATATATATATATATATATATATTTGATAATAGTATACAAAAGGAGTAAAGACTTTATTCTTTCTTCAGCTACCTTTATTAGTACAATTCATAATAATAATACTGGTTTATTTCAATTATAAGCCAGTTATAACTAATAGAAATAGTGGTAAGCACTCATAGCAATAGACTGGATAGATGCATGCCATTTCCATGCCAGCAAATTTTTGGATGTGCCTGGAGTGCCTAGAGAACTATTGGAACAATGGATCAGAAGTTTTGAAATGCACTTGGTGGCTATTGATGGATTAGAATATAACGCAGAATGCAAAATTGCTCTGTTGTATAATAGTCTGGGAATGGAGGGCAGACATATTTTTGACAATGGAACACATGCAGTGAAACAAGAAAGTGAATAAAATTGGGACACAAATATAGAGGTGAAAAGGAGATTGCGCAACTATTTTTATGCAACAATAAGAATCATGATGGAAAAGCATAGTTTCTATTATAGATGCCAGGGACCTGGAGAATCAGAGGAATCTTATGCAGCCATGTTACGCATGCTTGCATCATCTTGTGCTTTCCAAAAACCTGACGAAATGATCTGATATCAATTAATTATGCACACTACATGTACCAAAGCACAGGAAAGCTTGTTATGTCAAAAATGCATACGTTGGATACTGTGATTAGAACTACCAAGAGTTATGAGCTTTCAGAAAAAGAATGTTACGCAAGCCTGAGGTTGGGTATAGTGAAATCAATGTAATACGTACATCTAAAGAAGACAAGGATCATTCACTATAAACAAAAAGTAGATTAGACACAAACATGAAAAAACGCAAAGAACACATGAGAACTGAGGGCCATATTTATACTTTTTGACGCAAAACTGCGCTAACGCAGTTTTGCGTCAAAAAAATTAGCCGCGCTGCCTGGTGTGCGTGAAAAAAAACGACGTACACCAGGCAGCGCCAGCGTAGGGGGATATGGAGCTTGGACGCCCAAAAATGGGGCAAGTCAGGCTGAGGCAAATTTTTCGCCTCAACCCGATTTGCGCCATTTGTTTCGACTCCCAACCCCCATAGAAATGACTCCTGTCTTAGCAAAGACAGGAGTCATGCCCCCCTGCCCAATGGCCATGCCCAGGGGACTTCTGTCCCCTGGGCATGGTCATTGGGCATAGTGGCGTGTAGGGGGGCACAAATCAGGCCCCCCTATACCACAATTTTTTTTTTTAAAACACTTACCTGAACTTACCTTAATGTCCCTGGGATGGGTCCCTCCATCCTTAGACATCCTCCTCGGGTGGGCAAGGGTGAAAGGCGGTGTCCCTGGGGGCTTGGGAGGGCACCTCTGGGCTGCTTCCGAGCCCACAGGTCCCTTAACGCCTGCCCTGACCAGGCGCTAAAAAACGGCGCAAAAGCGGCCGTACGTCATTTTTTTTGACCCGCCCACTCCCGGGCGTGAATTTTGCCCGGGAGTGTAAATACGGCGCACATGCCTCGGAGTCAATTTTTTAGACGGGAACGCCTACCTTGCATATCATTAACGCAAAGTAGGTGTCCACGCTAAAAAATTTCGCAATCTCCATGGACTTTGGCGCTAGACGCGTCTAACGCCAAAGTATAAATATGGAGTTAGTTTTGCGTCGGAATTGCGTAAAAAAAAACAATGCAATTCCGGCGCAAACAGAGTATAAATATGCCCCTGAATGTTATCGTTATGAATCTACTAACCACCTATCTTCAGACAGGAATTGCCCTGCTCTTCACAAGGAGTGCAAAAAGTGTGTTAGAAAGGATCATTTTGCCAAGGTGTGCCGGGCAGGGTCGCGTTTCAAGAAAGTGCTTGCAGTACAAGAACAAAGTAATTGAATTAATGACTTGGATATTTATCTTGCACACTAGATATTAATGGTGAATCTAATCAATGAGTTCGACCTTCAAGATCAACCACGATGTATGGTTCAAGTAGACGGTCACAAGTTAGAAATCTTGGTGGACACTCGGTCTCGCATAACAATCATATCGAGAAAGGAACATGACCGGATACCAAATAAGTAATCTTTGCAACCCAGTAGAATTGTGCCAGGAGCATACAGAAGACATAAAATTAAACTTGAAGAAGCATTTGAAGCCAGTATCAACTTCCAAGGCTGAGTATCAAGAACTAATATATATGTGGTGAATCAAGGAGTGAACATTTTGGGTTGGTACAAACAGAAATAACTACGCATGTTGAAAAATCCTTGTATGGCACCATATGTGTTTACATTAACTCATGTACAAGTTCATCCTGAAGAAGTATTACAGGAATTTAAATATGTCTTTAATGAGGAATTAGGATGTTTGAAAGGATTCCAGCATATGATTAAACTAACCGGCAACACCAGAACTGTAAAAGAAAAAGTTTGCAACTTACCACTATTGGTCAGGGAAGAATTGGAGAGCAGTCTAGAAAAGTGGCAGAAGAAGGGAATAATTGAGCCTGTGGATGCATCATCTTGGTTGTCTCTAATTGTTATTGCCAATTTGTTAAAATTATGTTGTGCATTAATTTAAGACAAGTGAATTGGCAAGAAGTGGTGGAAACACAACCCTTACCAAATAATAATGGATTGATGCAACACTTGGAGATACCAAGGTATTCTCTACATTAGACTTCACACAGCATCCAACCAGGTATTGTTGCATTCAGACTCACGTAATCTCAATTCTTTCATCACACCAATGGGATCATTTAGGTTCCACTGTATACCCTTTGGATTGTGTTTAGCATCTGCAGTGCTCCAAAAAATAATGAATACGTTATATGATGGAATGTCAGGAGTAAAGGCGTTTTCTCAAAGGATGACCAAAGTCACTTGGTGGTTCTAAGGGAGGTACATAGTTGTATACAAAAGAGTGGCCTAACCCATCGTAAGGACAAATCCAAGTTTTTCAGGAAAGAAGTAACTTACCTGGGTCACACCATATGTGCTGATGGTGTCAAACCAAAACCCTGCCTTGTTTCATCAAGTATCAACATTCTAAGACCTACTACTAAAGATGAGTTGAGATCATTCTTAGGATTATGTGTATTCTATGCAAAGTTTATCCAAACCTTTTCTGACAAAATTGAACCAATGCAGAGATGGGCTAAAACAAATATTGACTTTAAATGGAGTGATAATATGTGAAAGTTGTATGTACAAATTGAAAGGATAAATTCAAAAAGCTACTTCATTAAAATCGTTTGATGAATGTTTTCGCTCCTTAGTAACTGTTAATGCAAGTCAGATTGGACATGGAGCTGTTCTGAACCTTCAAAAATCACAAGGAAGTAAGGTGATTGCCTTCATATAACGCAAACTGAAGGAACCTGAGGCAAGATACTCTGTAATACAGAGACAGTTATTGGCTTGTGTGTTATTGGAAGTGACGTTGATACGACGCAACGCGAGCACAGCGGTGGAGAGGAGCGGATTGTCAGGCAGGTAGCCAGGCTCTCCAGGCTCTTCAGATCAGGGGGAAAAGAGGCACCCCGCTGCACTGTGTGGGAAATGCAAGTTCCTCGCTCTTGCTCCCGTTCCTGCTCCTGCATCCAGGAGGATAAGAGTGGATGCGTTGCAGCAAAGTCGCTGCAAGTCAAAAGGTACTGTGCCGCCGAGGGCAGTGTAAGCTACAAGGAGCCTGCTCTTTGCTCATGAGGTGAGAATCCGCGCCGCGCACGGCGCAACTACAGGGGGGCTGTCTGCCTCTCCTGCTTCCAGGAGGACAAAGTCACTGCAAGCTACGAGGATCCTGCTCTCGCCTCGTGCCGCGAGTAACCGCGGATGGCGAAAACTACGGGGGGGTTGGTCCCTGCTCCCACTCCTATTCCAGTTGGACAAAGTAGCCACAAGCCAAGAGACACCACGCAGCCAAGGGCAAGTTACGAGAAGCCTGCTCTTTGCTCCCAGAAAGTGAAAGTGCTGCTCCTGCTCTATGGAGCCCATAGAATAGCGGCAGTGCGGGAAAAGACGCTGGGAAGTTATTGTGACACAGCAAAACTGCCCCCCATCCTCCCGCTCCCGCTCCTGCCCATGCTCCTGCCCCAGGGAATGTATAGCACAGCGTATAACACAGCGGTAGTGCAGGAAGGGAGATGGAGGCAGAATACAGCAGAATACAGCAGTAGCGGAACCAGCAGAATACAGCAGCAATAGAGGTATTGTTTAAAAGACAGAAAAGACGCCACTGGAAGGTGGGTTACCCCCTACTTCCACTTCGGGAAACATAAAGTGGTTGCAGTGGGAGAGGCAGAGTAAAGACATCAAGAGTCACCACAAGAAAAGTTGTAGGAAAGTCACACGCCCCTTACGTGACCCTTTCTCACCCCTGATCCAGGATAACTTGGAAGCTTGGTGGAGCTTTGGCAACAAGAAAGTCCATGTGAGCAGAGAAAGAAGAAAGAAATCCCCCAAACACTCAAGGAAAGTGCCTGAACAATGAGGAAGCAGGCACAGAGGAATGAGGCTAGCAGGTGGTGAAGAACTGCAGGCCTGCCTGAGAGCTGTTTGAGTCGTGAACTGTAGGGGGGACTGTCACCTGACGTTAAGGTATTGTGATTTGTTGCTGACCTCACACTTATTATTTATTTTCCTCTGGCCCGACCTTGACTCGCCCTGACCTGCTCCGTTCTGCCCTATTTTGTTGAACCTCAGCCTGCTTGCAATTGTGATAAAAGGGGTACTCAAGGTTGGTGGACTGTGGGCTGTTCATGGATCAAGTACCTTTGTGACCGAATGTGTGCCCGTATTTCAGAGTGAATTAGAATGACATAGTAGGAAAATTGTAGCCAGGAACATACCAGATACATACTAGGTCCTGGTGGATCGTCAAACAACTTTCTTGACAGGAAAATTGGTTTCCTGGGAGAGTGGATCCAGGATAAAAGCAGATTACAGTAGAAAGGGAGTAAAAAGATCAGGAATAAATAAAAATTACTTCTCAACATATGAGAAGGAGTAGGTCATTCCTTAGTCAGGCCTGCAAAAAAAACAAATCAAACCCTCTAAGAAACAAGGGGGTGCAACACCTAAATGTAAAAAGTTTGAACTCTATCCTCCCATTTCTTCTAAAGAATTCTTGTGAGAAAATAACCGTCAAGGCAGGAAATACATCCAGCGTCAACAAGGTTCAGCCCAGGGTTCCGCCCAGGGTAATGAGTTGAATATCTTGACAGATGATGGCACTACTGCCAGGGAGGGATCAGCTGTTCTTACCGCCTCCCCCCTCCCGTGTAGATCCAACCAAGCTGAAATTATGGAATTTACCCTTCCCGATATTGATCCAGATGAGGTGTCCGGCCGCAGAATTGCCCATCCATTCATCCTAATAACGCCCGTAGTAGCACAATCTAATATTGATTCCCCTATGCTAAAGCTCTTCAGTAGTACTCCTTTGGAGCAATTTTTTGCAGATATAAGATCTTCAGAAACCCCGGACTTTGTGTGTCCACCAAAACAACACATAGGCCCTCATTACAACCCTGGCGTTCAAAGACCGCCAGGGCTGTTTTGGAGATTGTACTGCCAACAGCCTGGCGGTACAAACTTGCAGATTACGACCGCGGCAGAAGCACCGCCGTCACACCGCCGGGACCGGCGTAATCCCCTGGGCGGTAATCCCAGGGGATTACGAGTCCCCTTCCCGCCAGCCTTTCCATGGTGGTAGGATCCGCCATGGAAAGGCTGGCGGGAAGGGGAGTCGCGGGGCCCCTGGGGGCCCCTGCACTGCCCATGCACTTGGCATGGGCAGTGCAGGGGCCTCCAGGCACAGCCCCACACTGAAAAGCGCGACAGATGCAGCTGCACCCGTCGCACAGCCGCAACACCGCCGGCTCCCATGTTACAGCCCACATGCCCGCCGGCCCCGCCGGGATGTCAGAATGGGCACAGCGGTTACAACTTGGCAGGCGGCGGTTGCTGCCCGCCAATAATGTAATGAGGCCCATAGTCCTTTCTGAATCGTTTAAGTGCCTCGAAAGAATCTTATCGTCTATCTTGGAACTTCTAAAAAAATCCATAAAAAATACTGATCATACTCAAGATATTCTTGTTTTTATTCTAAAAGTCCTACTAGTAAATCAAAATGTGAATAACTCTCCTGACGAGTCATCCAAGATAATCAAAAGGAGGTATGTAAAGGTTTGGGTCTAAATATAAATGGTACTTGTTTGCAGTTTCCAATTGCTGAAGACTCGAAAAACATAGGTGATAAGTTCTCCCACTCCAAGAAACAAACCCAAGCAGGAAAAACACATTTGAATGAAGTAGTCACTACACTAGTAAATTTGGCCCCCGAAGAGAATGAGATATATTTCCTGAACAACCTCTTTTCTAGTATGAATTCACAGCACAATATGCCACCATTAGCCCATGATGTCCACAAAAAAGGAACCCGCTCTAAATCCTTGAGCGGCTCCATTCCCAATCTTTCTTCCTAAAGATCATTTATCTCTAAAGTTGATGGATCAAAATGAAATCGACATGGAAAAGGCTAGTAAAGCAATTAGAACAAGAGTGAAAAAGACAGGAAATTAACGAACCGCCGACTCTCTAAAAGAAAGCAAGGAAGGTTAAGTTTGAGGAAAGGGAACAGGTGGAATCTACGAACGAGTTGGAACAGGTCCCCTCACTCAAGAACTCTCAGAACAAGACTGAGGGGGCGACTCTTGTTCTACTGCCGCAAGATCATGGACACACAGATCTTCCGGTGACACCAAGTGCTGTATCTGATCCTGTCAACGTAGTCCCGCCTGATACTGCCTCAGTAAGAGCTATGGACATTTGCCCCAGGTTAATTACTCAGAAAGTGGGAGCAAAATTCAGAAGGGATAATGCCCTTGATGGGCATATGAAGTTACCGAACTGCTTGGAATTCTTGAGTATATTTGACTCAAATATATGCCTAAATCGTTCCTTTCTACTGTCATGCTTTTTGGAAATAGAAGAACTCAAATTAATCGAGTACTGATATTGTGAGGGTCTCTCTTGACCACAGTTTAGGGGGCGAAAAGGCAAAGGTATGGTTTTCCTCTAAAACTATTTTGAAATGAATTCTGGTTAACTGTGCCTAACTCAAATATAGGGGTATAGATGTTATCCCAGTTCGGGAGAAGTCAACGTACCTTGGCGGGCAGTATACTACTCATGGTTTAGACTCCACAAATACTATTGTGAACTGGGGGAGAGGGAATTCTTTCACCTCAGCAAATTGTGCAAGTTTCCCTATTCCAGGGTACAAGGGTAGTGAATATTTTGTAAGCTCCTAAATATCAGGGCTCCAGTCCCAATCAGGAAAACTGGAATTGGTTAGTGGGGGCCCTGAATAGATCTCAGCCGAAGGGTAAGCTGATACAGTCAAGTTACTAACACTGACCTCTCATTGGTCTCTTGGAATTCTGCAGGACTAGGGAAAGATTGAGGTACATTAAATGTATTGTGTTCAATGAAGATCAACCTGATTTGCATTCAAGAGACCTGGTGTTTAAATGACTTCTCATACCCGGGTTACGCGGTTCTAAGTAAAAAAGCACTCTCCTAAAAAAAAAAAGAGCTTGCTAAAGGGGTATAGCCATGCTTTTAAGTGACAGATATAACTGGGAATTCCATAGCCTCCCCGAGACTAGAAACCATTTTTCAAATAGTGCGAGTACATGTTAAGGGGGAGAAGGGTGGGAAATTTTCCTTGATTTTTGTAAATGCATATATCCCCCCTGAAAAGGAATTCGACAATATTCTGCAACAATTTCTCAAAAAGTCTGTGCTATAAGAAATTCTGCCAAATTAATTATAATGGGGGACTTAAATTGTAAAATTTTGAATTCCTCGCTCCACATCTTTTGTGACCCAGATAGGGAAAAAGCGCAGAATATTCCACCTATCCTATTCCCTCCTAGAATTAGAACAGACAAAAGAGGACTCATTTTTTTGAAAGGTTTGAGGCAGCAGCAGTAGCATTCTGAATGGGCGCTTCTGTTCGGATTCGCCCGCAGCGTTCACACATAAGTCCGTTAAGAATAACTCCATTATAGACTATATTTGTACCACGTACAACATCGCTCAAAGAGTCATGGATATGGAAATAATAGACACCCCATACAGTGATCACATGATTCTAAAACTTACCTTGAAATTGCAGATAGGGGCCATAGATCCATGGTCTGTAAAAGGCACAAACCCTAGAATTAACAGAAAAAATAGGAGAATGTTTTGATCGACAGCTAAAATAATATCGATTAAGCCATTGTTGGAAAACATTGTGGGTAATATGGAGGTTTGGGGGAAAGACGCTTTAACATATTTTCCCAACTTAATGAGTTACATTATTACGCGTAAGCAGCTTGAGAGTAGTATAACTGGAATCAAAAAAGCTCAGCTGCCTATCATGAATCTTAGGAGAAGAAGAACACGTCTGAAACTGGCGATCCAAAGAAAAGAAGAGGATTATAAGTGGATTGCATTGAGACAAGCAGCCGTAAAGAGAAACCCCATTAAATTCTGGGCTATCACCTCAGAGGGGTGCGGAAACTGTAAAACTCTATTTGCCCCCCCCCCGATAGCAGAGGAAGAATGACATTTGTATATCGAAGTCCCTTATGCTGAAAACAGGTGTGCTGTCCCTGAGAGAGAGGTGATAGTATTAAATTGAGGGGGAGAAATGGACAATGCGGGTGCTCCCATGGTGGCTGACTTAAAAGGGATTATAACTTCAATGCACTCATCAGGCGCAATGGATCCCAACGAGGTTCCGATGACTCTAATTAAAAGGGAGCCTTTGCTTTGGGCAAAACTTCTTCATCCAGTATTTGGCGCCAGCTATGCCCATGGTAATATCCCGGAATCATGGACGGGTAGTATAATACTTCCTCTACATAAAAAGGGAGTTAGAACAGTACCGTCAAATTACAGACAAATTGCCTTATTAGATGCAACAGGAAAGATATTTGCGAAAGCATCTTACTGCAATTAACCGATTGGGTTGAGGAAAATGGTATTATTCCATTGGAACAGGCAGGCTTCAGAAAGGCCCATAATACTTTAGATAATATTCTCATAATGCAAACTATAATTGACAAATATGTCCAGTCTAAGGGGGGAACATTGTGTGCCGCATTTGTTGACCATTCAACAGCATTTGACAGATTGGATAGGAAAATCCTGTGGAAGAAACTTCAAGAATTAGGGGTTCCGCCTTCTCTCATACGATTGGTGATTGCCCAGCACTCTTCAACATGGTGTAAAATCCTCATGAGTGGAGAGCAGGGAATGTCTTCACAATTTTCAACCACAAATGGCCTGAAACAGGGCTATTTATTGGCTCCATTGCTTTTTTCCCCTCATATTCATGACCTCCCTAAAAACCTTAGGAGTCATTTTGGCTACGCCCCCATAGTGGGTGGTCGGCCAATCGTATGCTTATTATATGGAGATGACATAGTTGTGTTTGATCTCACCCCAAAAGGCCTAAATCAACACCTGGCCACTCTAAATCTCTACTCAGAGAAGCACTACTTAAGAATCGATACATCAACGGCTCTGGTTGTATGCTTCTCCAGGAAAAAACCCAGAAGGAAAATGTATACCCCATGGGTTCTAGGTCAACATAAGTTGGAACAAATAGATTCATATCGGTTTTTGGGTAAGATCTTTTCTGCCTCAATAAATTAGCAAGACCATATTCGCCATAATACTAATAAGGCTATTTCACATGCCTAAGGGCTGGAGGCTCTCTATAATGTAAATGGTAAATGTCACTTCTTGCACTTATTGTCTGCCTATCAGGTTAAAATTCCAGCTACTCTCTTACACGCAATTGAATGTATAGACATAAACAAATGGGATTTCCTCAATAAGACAGAAGGCTGTATTCTAAGACGCATGGCCTTTTGGAATCACTCAGTCTTAGGGGTAGCGCTAAGACTTGAACTAGGCATTAAGAATATCTTCGTGCAAGGCCCTGTGGCTGTGGTAAGAAGGGCACATATCCTTATCCATAGCGAGACGCTGAGAAACCTGGCCTTGAATGAAATCTTTAACAATTTGAGAGAAAAATCTGTGTTTTTCAGAAATTACATCCATGCTATTCGGCTCTTAGAGCTGGACTCGGCCCTCACTCCTTCAATACCCTTCATAACTTTAAAAAAAATCTTGAAGGAAGTGACATGGTACAAAGGCTTTTTAATGGATCTCAATGCATGTCACCATAGTAGAGGTCTTGAGAAGTTAATCAATTCTGGAACTATGAAAGTGGTGCAACCTTACCTGTCCTGGAATCTACCACATGGTGTGAGGCGATTTTGTATCTTGACCAGACTTGATAGAATACCCCTGAGGAACCTTACTTCCAAGTCGGATGGTTCTCGTAAGTCCTGTGATTTGTGCCAAGGTGGGCTACAGAATATCAAACACGTTTTATTTGTCTGTCCTGCTTTAGCCGCACAATAGAAGATATGGCTGAAACCCCTCTTTTTCGAGCTAAATATTAGATCTTATAGAGAGGCCTTAGACTTATGTTATACCCCTCCTAATTAAAGATTTTGCTAGAGGATTTTTAAATTTTTCCCAACTTTTCTGCAGATATTTTGATCGTTTGTGTTTTTTTTAAAGTGTACTATTTTACTATGCATTTATATGGTTCTGTTTTCTTTTTCTTAGAAAACCATATAATTTTATTATGTATTTATTTGGCTCTTTATTATTATTCATGTGGATCTCTTCAGAGTTACAAATCATGAAAATACAAATTTAATTCAATTGAACTGGCTTGTGTGTTGGCTGTGGAAAAATTGGAAAGTTGTTGTTGGGGAAATGTTTTTTAAGTTGCACTGACCATAAGCTACTAGTAAGCATCTTGAGTAACTGTCGTATTAACCAAACTATCACCATGTATAACCAAGTTAGCCTGTAAATTACATGAGTATGGTTTTGATGTTGAATGCCCAATATCACAGCTGACTACTTATCTTACTTACCTTGTATTGACAATGAAGAAGATGAAATGGATGAAATTAATGATGACCTAGCTATTGCTTACTTGTCCGATGAAGTAGAAGAAATGTGTGTGGTCAATAAACAGCAGTGGCTGGAAGCCATTAGTGATGATGCTTAATCTTATTTCATATCTGAGTATGTTGTTGGAGGTTGGCCCAAAGAAAAGATGTAGGAGGATTCCTTGATACCTTATTGGAAGGTGAATGATGAATTGACACTCATAGGAACTGTCAGTATGAGAAGTGACACATTACAGTAGTACCACCTTCTAGTCTTAGGGCCAAACTTCTCACATTAGCTCATGAAGGTCACATTTTTTATATGACTGGTGCAAAGAAAAAGTTGAGGACTGAGTATTGATAAGACTTTATGCACAAGTTCCTATCCTTTGACCCCCTATACCTTTACGAGAAGGACCATGGCCCAAAATTCTGATTGATTTCATTGCTCCTATGTACAAATTACCAAATTAAATAACATTTGCTACTGTATGTATAGATTATTACAGCAAATGGATTGATTTAGAATTCATGGATACTCATACCACTGGCAATGTGATTACATTCCTTAAAACTGTTCTTGCTAGGGAAGGTATACCTCGCTGTACCGTGAGTGACAATGAGTCCCAATTCTTGTCAGTAGAAATAAAAGCATTTTTGCAACCTTCCTGAATAGACAATTGTAAATCATCCTTATATTATTCTCAAGGAAATTATCAAGTGGAGCGAGCGAACCACAATATTAAGGAGACAATTCAATTGGCCTTAAGAAACAAAAAACATGTGAGGGAGGTTTTACAGAAACGTATATGGGCTCACTATACCACTCCTCACAGTGTTACGGGTGTCACACCAATTGAGTTGTTGAGGGGAAGGGTGCCTGTATCAAAGGTGAGTACACAAAATATGGTTAGACCTAAAACTATTGGCATTGAAGATGCTCAGAGTGAGAAGAATAGGGTGAAGGAAGCGGTAGTTGACAAGCAACCCAGAATATTAGGATATGAAAAAAGTTGTAACTCAACCAAAAATAAATGTTGGTGATTATGTGAGAATCAAATGTCCTGGAACAGGTACAAACATATCTAAGTTTGGAGAACCACATAAAGTGGTCAAAGCATCAAATTCAGCCATTCTCGTTGAAAATTGAGGGTGGTTGAACATGTCACATGCTGCTCATGTGAATTCCAATGCTGTGGAAGATTCTAGGAACGTTATGGGTAGCAAAGAAACTGAAAGTGGTCAGGAAGTACAGTCATGTTTGGCAGACACACGTACATATTTCCACAAACATGTTAATGGAACTGCATCATCACTTGATAACCAAGATTCTGTTGTAATTAGTCATGAACAATTAACAGGTATTCAAGATGTATCTATTTGCAGGCCTAAACTTAATGTAGGAATGCCTTCCAAGTTCAAAGACTTTATGATGTTGTAAATTCTCTGAAGAAAGGGAGATGATGTAATACCTTATATTTATGTTAACATTTGACATAATGATATATTGATATATGTAAGTTTTGTTCACTGTTGGTGGTCTCTTGTTTATTTCCACCATTCGTTAAGCGTGTGGGCCTATCACTCACCGTGGAATGTTGGGGCTGATTGATAGTTGGCAGGAAGAGAACAGATGGCAATTCATTCAATGTTTGACATGAGTTGAGAATAAACCTGCCTTACATCCTCCCATGTTGTGTCATTTCTACACTGTTCATTTTTACAGTGACTCCTGAGGCTTATAGACAGTGTAAGGTGGAAGGTAGGGAGATTGTTCCATATTTTAGCTCCTGCCACTTTCAGAACGTTCTCACCATATTTGCCTTTCTTACATGTAGTAGGTATGCAGGTGAGAACTCTGCTTGTTTTCCTGCCTCTGCACAGTACCATTGGACACGAGAAAGGTAGCTAAGAGAGTAAGGCCCTCATTACAACATTGGCAGGTGGCAACCGCCGCCTGCCAAGTTGTAACCGCTGTGCGCCCGCCAATGCGGCCGCACTCCAGTGGTGGCCATTACGACATCCCCGCTGGGCCAGCGGGCAGAAATCGAGTTTCCGCCCGCCGGCACAGCAGGGATGTCGGTCGCAACACGGGAGCTTGTTGCGGCGGTGCGACGGGTGCAGTTGCACCTGTCGAAATTTTCTCTGACTGCTATGCAGACAGTGAAAAGCTTCATGGGCAGTGCAGGGGCTCCCAGGCGCGCCATGACTCCCCTTTCTGCCAGCCTTTTCATGGCGGTTCCTACCGCCATGAAAAGGATGGCAGGAGGGACACGTAATCCCCTGGGCAGCGCTGCAAGCAGCGCTGCCCTGGAGGATTACAACCGCCGGGACCAACGTGGCGGTAAACCAACGGTCCCGGCGGTGCGACCGCGACAGAAGCGTAATTCGCAAGATTGCACCGCCAGCCTGTTGGCGGTGTAATCGTCAAAACAGCCCTGGCGGTCTTTGACCACCAGGGTTGTAATGAGGGCCTAAATGTCTTTGCGTCTCATCAGTCCAGGTTATTCCAAAAGCTTTACTGACATTCTATGCTGTGCAATGGTTAGTGGGAAATCGGTGTCTCTGTGCCTGGTTCCACAAGTGAGTGACAAGGAAATAGCTACAGAGCCTTGTGCTAAACATCCAGTGCTTGCATTCCCTTACAGATAAACATTAGTCTCTATGTCCTCCACTGTTGTTCTTTTGCTTTCTCCAGAATCCATATGCTGTTCACTCACACTAGTTTCCCCTAGCAGGATGTCCTTTTGTCAATCCGCCGTCATTAACTTCTGAGTTGATGATTTCTCACTTCTGTTCTTCTCCTTCTATTCCTTAACCCTTTCGCTGTTAAGCCTCCCGTGCTAAGCCTTTTTTGGCTATTTTGTATAGCTTGCACTTAGGCCCCCATTGCGTTTTGTCCGCATAAGCTATCCATGCCAACCTTGCACCATTTGTTTCCATCATCCTGGAGATTCTAGTGGTAGTCAGGGTTTGGGGATTTCACTGAAGGGGACCGAGAAATTAGTTGAAATACCAATAAGTTTTATTTTGGGGGAACAATCAGAAAAAACTGCTGCACAAGAAAGTGTCAGTTTATTCGCCCTGCATCAATGAAGGATTTGCAGTGCTATAATAACCATCTTCCCAGCTTTCAGGCTGATAACAGTAAACCACATTTTTAACACAGTTTTGGCATTTTACTGGGACACAGCCAATTTTTCCTATTTTGTTGTGCTTTCATCCTCCTTCCAGTTAGTGGTAGACATGGGTATGAAACCAATGGTGGATCCCAGGTACATCTGAAAAGTAGACATATTTCTGAATTCAGCAAGGGGTCCTTTGTGTAGATCCATGCCATGAACAATGTAGCAACAGGATGAAAAACAGCTGCCTCAAACTAAACACCAAAAAATGGAAGTCCTGATCTTCAGGAAGAACACCTCCGTATGGGTCCACAGCTGGTGGCCAGCAGAACTCCAACAAACACACTCTCCATCAGACCACACACAAAACCTCAGCATCATCCTTGACAACCAACTATCCATGAACTGACAAGTAAACTCAGTTGCCTCCTCCTGCTTCTACATCCTTGCTATGTTTTCTACGGACACCAGAAAGTCAGTCAGTCACGCTAGCTGCCATGACTATGGCAACACACTCTATGCCGGAGTGTCCACCCAGCTACTTCAAAAACTCCATACTCTACAGAGCACCACAACCAGACTCATCCTCAACCTCTCTAAGCACTCAAGCATAACCCCACACCTCAGGAACCACCACCGGCTCCCCTTACAGAACAAATGCCAAGTCAAGATCCTCACACTCGCCTACAAGGCTCTTCACAACCTAGGGCTGTCCTACATCAACTATGGATGGAACTTCTACCTCCCAGCAAGACAACTACACTTCACTTTGTTAAACCTCGCACACACCACCCAGATTAATCGCAGTGGAGACTGCTACTTTTCCTACACAACAGCCAAATCCTAGAACAGCCTGTCCCTCCACCTCCGAACAGTGCCCTCCCTAGCAGACTTGAGGAGAATCCAGACGTGGCTTTTTGACAGGGACAAGACACCATCAGCAACCAGATACCCCAAGGGGTGATAGTCCTGCGCTTTACAAATGCTTTGATTGATTGATTGGTTCACCAAGAACCCTAGGTACCTAGAGCAGATAACTGAGCTGCACCTTGCAATGTTTTTTCATTGTGTACTGGGTATACAGCAATTAATTTGGTAAAATATAAACAGTGAGCAATAGGTATCAGGGAAACCAATGTATTTCCAAAATGGGCATGAGATATGGGGCCATATGTACCAACACATTTTCCCATAGACACAGAATGGGTAAAACCGTTTGCTACATCTGGCCCATGGAGTTTAGAAGCAGTGGTTATTTGCAAATCTCTGAATTTGTGGAGACCCATACTAGCATGTGACTTAGAGGGCATTTCTCAAAATGACTTCTTTCTTACACACTGTCTTACATTTGGAAGGAACAAATACAGAGAAAAACAATTGGTAATAACACTTGTTCTATTGTTCTGTGTTTCCTTAAGTTTCCCAATAAAAACGGTACCTCCCTTATGTGGGTATACCTAGTGTCCATAACAGGAAATGGCTCAAAATGCAATGTGGACAAATCAAATTTTTCCACTGAAAACTGACCCTTTTTTGCAATGTGCCTAGCTCTGGATTTTGGGCTCTAGCTCTGGTGGCACCTAGGGAAACCTAGCAAACCTGTACATTTTTTAAAACTAGATGCCTAGGGGAATCCAGGATGTAGTAGGGTGTGTGGCTCTCTCCAGATTCTGTTACCCTGAATCCCTTGCAAACCTCAAAATTTGTCTGAAAAACATATTTTCTGTGATGGAAAGTTCTGGAAACTGTGGGGAGTCACAAAGTTACTCCAACCCAGCATTCCCTCAAGTTTCCAGATAAAAACTGTACCTCACTTGTGTAGGTAGATCCAGAACCCCCGCCAGGAAACGGATAAAATACAACATGTATGCTGCAGATTTTTCCATCAAGAACTGATCCTCTTTTTCCAATGTGGGTAGCTCTAGATTTTGGACCCTAGCTGAACCGGAACCTAAGTAAACCTAGCCAACCCGTACATTTTTAAAACTAGACATGTAGAGGAATCCAGAACAGTGCGTGGATCCAATTAAGTTTTCTTACCCACAGTGCCCTGCAGACCTCAAACGTTTCCTGAAATCACCCATTTTCCTTACATTTCTGTGATGGAAACTTCCGGAACCTGCAGGAATCCACAAAATTCCTATCACCCAGTATTGCCCCACCTGTTCCAATAAAAACATAACCCCACCTGTGTGGCTGGGCCTAATGATGCTTCAGGAACAGATCAAACCAAGAACAATGGGAGTGCACGCGTGGAGGCTCTTATTGACCTCAGTTGGATCCCTTCCTGTCGGTGGCACTAGGCCTGGCCACACATGTGGGGCAAAGTTTTGATCCGCACAGATGAGGCACTGCTGGGTGGTAGGACTTTTGAGGATTCCTGCAGATTTTGAAAGCTTCCATCACATAAATGTAGGGAAAATGCACAACTTCAGGCAAAGTTGGAGTTTTGCAGGGCATTGTGGGTAAGAAGATGGTGTGGTGTGCATTTGAAGCACACCAACCTAGACTTCCCCAGGTGTCTACTTTTCAAAAGTGAGTGGGGCTGGTAAGCTTTTTCAGGTAGCAGTCTACCCAAGCACAAAAAGTGCATCTACTCACCATTGCAAGTAGGATGATATAGGGATTTAGCCAAGCTCTGCTGATCCATATGTGAAAGCAATACCCTAAAGAGTCCACTCTCCTTTTCCTTGCCATTGGGATGAGATGCTTTAGTCAACAGGGGGCATAAAGACTGTGCCAATTGGGGGGGGGCATCACCATGCCCATTCTGGGCATCCCCCACCCCTAATCGTCCCTGATGCCTAGTAGGCTTTCTGCCACCCCAGTGGCAGATCACGGATTATTGCCCCATCTGCTTCCCAAGCAGAAAGATTGTGCCCATTATTTGTTACGGTGGGTGCATTGCCATGCCCATACTGGGCATCCCCCCCACCACACTAATATAAATAAATCCCTGGTGCCTAATGGGCAGATTGGGGACTATTGCCCAGAAAGACTGTGCTCATTTTTGGGAAGAATGGGAACATTGACAGGACCATCATGGCCAGTCCCCATCCCTACACTAATAAAAAATATTCCCTGGTGTGCTAGTGGGATTTTTGTCCCCCTGGGGGTAGATCAGGGGCTATTGCCCCCATCTGCCCCCCAGTGGGGGCAGAAAGACTGTGCCCATATTTTGGGGGTGGGGGCATTGACAGGACCATCAAGGCCTGCCCCTACACTAAATAAATAAAAAAATCCCTAATGTTCTAGTGGGCTTTCTTCTACTCTAAGGGGCAGATCAGGGGCTATTGCCCCTATCCGCCCCCCTGGGGGAACAGAAAGATTGAACTCTGCTAAAATATTTATAGGGGGAGCAAAAGCCTTTGTCTTAGAGGCTGGGTCCCCTCCCTGGTGTCTAGTCAGTTTCCTTGGGTGATCCCCAAGCAAGAATCCAATAGGAAGGGGTACCATTGGAAAGGAGTGATACTTCTTCTATCTCCCTCGGTGCTCAGGGGGCTGAGCTAGCCCCCTGAGCACAGAGGTACCGATTGGCTCATTTCACTCTCGGTTTCTGTGAAACGACGTCAGCGCACCTCACAAGCTGATTGTCATTTCACTGAAATAAAAGAAACAGCCTCAGGAGAAGGTAAAGCGCTCCTTCATCTCCTGAGGCTGTTTCCTTCTAAAAGAAATCCCTTTCAAGGGCCATGTACGCAGACAGCCGGAAGCTGTCCAATGCACATGAGCACTGTAGTGTCAGATGGCTCCCAGCCGTACGACGCACAGAACCGATTAAGCTCATCTTTGTTTACCCTCTAACTGTAAAGGCACACTGATTCCTTCTCTTTTCATTCTTTTTCAACTACTCTTGTTTCTGTAACATTATGCTTTTCACTCATGTTATCTTCTCCCTTGATCTTCACTCTTTAACAGTACCTTCACAATTCTTACAAACTCATCCATTTACTCTTATCATTCGAATATGCCCTTCCATTATCTTCCTCTTTATTCTCTATTTTTCCATTCTTCATACTCCAGCTACTCTCTGGGTTTTAACTTGACTTTGCTTCTTTCATCTGGCTTGCTTTTCCATCTACCTTTTACCCCATCCTAGCTTTCACGGTGAAGACAAAAACAAGTATTGGCAAATCCAAATAACTAGCCTTTTTGAGCTATTTGCTTTTCTAAACCTTTTTTGCCAGTGCCCACACAGCTGGCTAGTGTGGCATTTTGTACTAGCATGCATGCAAGATGAAATATTCCAGCGTCATATGGAATGATGGAAGCACCATTTCATGCATTTTTTAATTGCCATTCCAAGATAGGTGACTCACTTGGAGAAGTAAAAAAAAGTTTTACTCATGCAAATGCACTTTTTGGAAAAGGAAGCTGCCTTGCAGCAAGTAGCAGTTGTAAAGCCACAAAACAGTTTACCAAAAAAATGGCATTGTGACAAAAGAGGTGGGGGAGCAACAAAGGCCGGGGGAGAGAAATCTGGTGAGGGCAGAGGTCAAAGCAGTGGGGATATGGAGGAACTTGATGTGGGATAGTGAAGAGAGGGAAATTTAGCAAAACAAGACCTGTTGGTTGAAACAATACATGTGCTGAGGATAAGGCAAAGAGGGACAACAGAGGGCAGGCAGGGGAAGAGATTTTGGGAGAAGCAGCATTTACTCAAGAGATCAAGAGCACACATGCACTGCCATGGTGTACTTAAAAAAAGAAAATAGTAGTTCTATGAATGCAAGCAGTTAAAGAATAGAAGACTTCCATCCAAACGAAACATGAAAAGAAAGAAAGCCATTTCATAAAACCAAGCAAAAGAAAGTGACAAGAAAGCCAGACAATGGTTGGGTAGAGAGAGGATAATGTGAGAGCAGGGTAGGGCTCAACAACACCTGGCTAATCACCACATCAGTTTTATATAGCAGGCTTATAATGATTTTTCAATGATGGACTGAAACATATAAAGGGGCATTTTTACAAGAAAGTGGCACATTGGTCCCAATGCACCACTTTTCTAGTGTCCCTCCGAGCCCTCCTAATGACACCATGGTTGTGCTGTATTTACAAAACGGCACACCATGGCGGTCATTACCACAACAGCATGAACATTGTTGAGCTACTGTGGTGCTTTACTGCACTAGTGCCAAACATTTAGGCACTAGTGCTGCAAAGCACAGGGAGGTCCTTAGGCCAATCCAGGAGTGTCACTTTAAGGCCTGCCTTGGGCAGGCGCTAAAAATGATGGAAAAAATGGTGCAGTGAAATCTTTTAAATTCTACTGGGCCATTTTTTCAGGCCTCACTGCACGGGGCGCCCCCCTTGGATACATTATGCCTGGAGCAGGCATAATGTGGCGCAAGGGGTTACAAAGTGGCACAATGCATGCATTACGCCACTTTGTAAATATGGCATTGTGGATTGGCCTCTGTAACGCCTCCTAAAAGTAAAAAAAAAAATACGCGAGGGAATCGCAGGTGGCAGAAGGGCCTTTTAAATATGCCCTAAAGTGTCTTTAGCTGTGTGTCTTGCTTATAGACCATCATTCCACCTCTTTCCAATGAATATCATTATAAAGATCAAGTTGTAATTGTAAGTACACAGAGGCTGGATGCACTCAAAAACCTTGGGCCTGATTTAGAGTTTGGCGGATTGGTTACTTCGGTAATGGGTTACTCCGTCACAAATGTGTCAGCTATCCCGTCCGATGTATTACGATGTCCATGGGATATAATGGACTCATAATATGGCTGATGGAATATTCGCTACATTTGTGACAGAGTAGCCCCATCAGCCAAACTCTAAATCAGGCCCTTTGTGTGGTTTAACTTAATGAATTTTCTTGCACAGCATACAATGGAGAGCTTACTGAGGCACAAGGTTATAAGCGTCTCTGGCCACACAATTTGGCTAGGTTAATAAGCTGGTAATACATCCAACAACTGTTAATTTAAAAATGAAAACAGCAACAAAATCATATAATTACCCCCAAGTAGTCATTAATGCGTGTCCACAATCCTCTGAAACATTAGTTGCAAACACTGCAAATTCACGGAACAATAGCTATAACAGCTAAATCTGCTATGTGATATTGTGTATGGTATGTTGAAATTCAAGTTCTGTAAAACTGTTAGCCCAGAAATATGCAATATCATTGTTTTCTCAAAAGGCCCTTCTAGTTGTAATAATAACATGTCTATATAGAGTGTCTGATACCTCGGTGATTATGATTTGCATTGCTTTGATATTTATTTCAACAGCACATCGCTCAGCTAACATAACTATTTCTTTACTCAGCAGTTATGCTTTGTCAGGTTAACATTTAAAGCATGTGCATTTTACACATGGGCTTTGTGGCATTTTACTTGCTAGTAATTAGGTTAAGAGCTTCTTTTTTGTATGGTGGCTATTGTCTCATGACAACAAAATGTTTCTGTAGTGTTCTCAGCAGATAACATCTTGATCGTCAAAGTAACTGCAACTGTTCACAGAAGTGGAATTCTGGAAAGATAATCTCCATCACAACACTAAACTAAATTGCTGTAGGGATCATTGCGACTGCTGAAGGATTGATTATTTCTTTGCGATAAAGACACCCTAAAGGTCACTTCACACTTCCTTAGCTGCAGAATTTTATCTCTGAAAAAACAAAAAAGAATCATCATCAAGGCCTTTTTCTGCTCTTCAGTGCTGATAGGTAAAATCAAGTTTAACAAACTGAATAAAAAGCTGGTGCTGCTTTACTGATCCTGGTCTCCACCAGGACACCAAAAATAAATATTGCTGTGGCACTATACCCAAGGCTCAGTACAAATTGTCGCCTCTGTGCCCCATGCGTCCACCAATTAGGACTCAGAAAGGTAGCTGCCTTGGATAAAATTCAAATGAAAGAAAAAGAGGTACAGTGAGATGAAACGAAGCGACACCCAGAAAGGTAGCGCCCAGTAAGTGGAGTCAATACCTTGGCCTTGCTTAGGCACCCAGAAAGGTAGCGCCCAGTAAGTGGAGTCAATACCTTGGCCTTGCTTAGGCACTTGCCTCAGACATTCTTTCTGAAGATGAAAATGAACACACTGCTGTGCGTAGGCCAGCCACGTAGTGCACTCTAGTGGATTGACTATTTTTATTGCCTCATAGAGCAGCTAGACTGCATTTTTGGTTAATTTGCAGGTTGGGACCCTTGAAAACGTGGGGGATGCCCAAACAACATCCATGGATGTTATTTTCACTGAACAATGTAATAACACGTTTGGACTCATTTACACAAATACATTCTACATAAAATGTATTATGTTTGTACTTGAAACATGTCATTTGGTATGCTTTTGGTATGCTTTTCGCCAGACGAATTATAAGTGTTCACTTGCCTGATTTCTTTTTTTTTTTTTAAACGATGCAACCGTGCTGAACTACTATGAACATAAGTTAGCAAAGATACTGCAGAGAAGTTGGCATAGAGAAGCGAGACTCAGAATTACTATTGAGCAAACTTGGGGCCATTTCTCTTTCACCACTCTTCTTTATACTTTTTGATGCAAAACTACGCTAATGCACAAAGTTTTAGCTACGATTAGCGCCATTTTTCAATGCCATCCGGGCGTCATATTTATTCTATGACACTGGGTGGCGCCAAAAATAGGTTAGAGTCAATTTTTTTGACATTAACCATTGCGCCTTGTCGTAAGGCAAAATTACGTTAACGCCGGAGAAATGACTCTAACATGTTTTACGACACGTACACATGTTGCAAAACAGAAATGCACCATTTTTAACCACATTAGTGTCAAATACAGATGCTAAAGGAGAAAACAGTGCAAAGGAGGGGCAAAATGGACCCAGAAAGCCAGGGAATACCCCAGGGGTACCCCAACCAACCAGGAGCAAGCCAGGAGGACACAGATAAGACCCAGGGAGGGAGAAGAAAAAGAGAAAGTGTTGTTTCAGTGCACAGGAGCATGACATACTGGTGAGAGAGGTGACGGAGCATCCACATCAACTCTTCGTCACCTCCAAATTGCCAATTGCAGGGAAGAGGCAATCTGGCAGCAGATAGTTGACAGGATTAACAGTATGGCAGAAGTCAGGAGAACCGTAACAGAGTGCAAGAAATGCTTGCATGATTGTAAACGAAGGACGAAGGAAACAATGACAAGGAACAGGAAGGCAGCACTGGAAACTGGAGGTGGGAGTCCAGCACCACAAGAGGACTTGGACGAGATGGAGGAGATGGTTGCAGCGGTCACCCGGGAGGAACTGGTCACTGGAATCGCAGGACAGGACAGCGCAGACTACCAGGAAACACCACAAATGCAGCATAGATTGCATGGGGGAAATTAATGTCATATTGTCAAGTTCTAGAAGGGGGAGGCACATAGGACTCACACAATGTATGTCAAAGGAGCGACACATTGCACATTTAGCAAGTTGCACGATGCTGAAGTACGCTACACATGTACCTACGCTTTGGTAGTGCTATGCACCATAACACATACACAATCTGGGCACATGTCAATCATCAGGCCTAAATAACAACATGTACAAATGCAGCACATAGGATGGATGGCATGTATAATGACTGTGCCTTTGGTTGTGTCATCACAACATCCCTTGCATACAGTCATATTAACCTTACCAACATGACCAAGACTTCTGAGACTAGGTAGTCAGTCAGTGCCATACCTGGAGTCACGTCATGGTGGTGTTCTTTGGAGTAACCCTTGCAACTGCTTTGCCTTCTTGCTCAAACACGTGCAGTGCATCTCACAGTACATAATTAATTGCAGCTGTCCCATACATGTGCCGATAGCACCACCACCCCGCACATTGACAACACATCCAGATAAGGCAGCCACCACTCCATCATGCAGTGAGGACGCCCTCTGGCTGCAGGCAACAATAATCTGAGCAGGCACTGGGGGAATAATAGGGTGGTCCTGTATCACTAGAAACATGCCATCACCCAGACCAACTAAACTGGTGTAGTGTGGAACATCTTGATGCTGAACAGAAATGTGCCACTACACAAAATATGTACCACAGATAGCAAACTGTAGGTCACAACAGTTACACAATTACTCTGACACAACCATGTGAGACACATAGGAATTGGGAAATAAACACACACATGCAACACATGGAATATGACTGTGTACATAATGGTGTATAATGCCACATTGACGGGTGGGGGTGGTGCATGGCAAAGTCTGGTGTTGGTAAGGTGCCAGTGCAGTGTACATTTTGCGGGTGGCATGATTAGTCACACGTTGGGATGCCGGGTGGAAATCTGACTGCCCATGGTAGCTCTGTGGGGCACTTTGGCACAAAATTGTTGATGGATCAAATTGAGCCAGTGCCAGTCTTGGGGTGCATTGGGTGTGGCAGGACATAATGCACTTAGCTCTGCAAATCAGGCAGTCAAAAGGGCAAAGGGACAGGGCATGAGCCCCCTGCACTGCTCATGCCAGGTGCATGGGCTGTGCAGAGGCCCTCAGGGGCACACAACATCACATCACCACCAACCTTTGTATGGGGGTTTCACTGCCATGCAAAGGCTGGTGGAAATGCGGGAACAGACCTGGAGTGTAGCGCTAAACGTAATACTGGTCTGGTGTCACAAGGCAGGTGCCATTACCAGTCTGTGAGATACTGAAACCTGCCAGTGATAGGCCATTGGCCCATGGGGCATTCCCCATTTACAACAGTTGCCACTACCACCTGCGCTATTGGGGTGGTCATATAGACAATGGCAGTCAGGTGGTCATAGGGCTGCTGCACTTGAAATGAGGGACCAGTATGACTACCTGCAGAATCTCCATCAAACTAGCTTGAGGTCCTGACCTAAGTTCAACTCCAGTTAACTGGCAATGTCCATCAACTCATTTACCATCAGGCACTGTCACATATATAATGATGTACACAGCTAACTTATTATACCCATGCTAGCCATCCCTGGGTCCACCCCTATGTCTGTGTCAAATTAGCTGCACGGCCACCATGGTGCATCTCATGGATCCAGGTGCAAGGATGGCTGAATTGAGGAGCAGATAATAGGTGTGTAGGAAGGCGCACTGACCTGCACAGACAGAATATTAAATTGAACTCAGCTAGGTCCATGTGTGCTCTGCAATGTAGCACACATACATGTACATCAACATGAGGATCTATCAATGGTAGCAAGAGCATAGTGTCCTGGCAATTCCAATCCTGGGGCGGCACAAGATTACAGTACTGCATGGGTGTAAGTGAAACATGTAAGACTGGGACAGCGGCATATTGACATGTGTGGTGCTGTGGCTTAAGCACTGTAATACCCATTGCAAGGCCTCACCATGTAAATGGATGGATAGGGAGGGTTGAGAATGCTAACATGTGTCAAGCAACAGAAAGGATATAGATCACACCTAGTAATGATGCAGCACATTGCCCCACCTGAGCTTCCCCTCATGTGACACTCAGGTGAGGCAAAGGGCTGATAGACTGCAACCATGAAGTATAGGAACAATGTTTGGGACCTGAGACAAACATGAGCCACCAATATCAAGTCAGTGACATGAAATATCAACTGCCACAACACAGAAAGATTAATTTTGAACAATCTCATTGCAGAGTATGATGGCTCACCTGCTGATCTGCCTGTCCTGGAGTACCCCGATGACCTGGATGACCAGCTGACAACCATCAGCCAAGAGACCCTCCGAGAAGTCCTCGTATCCCTCAAGACACCACCTCCAGTCGCAAGGAGGAGTAATGATGTAGCAGCCATTCCAGATGCCCCACCCATCACAATAGTACGACCCGCCAGCACCTACACAGCTGAAGACTTGAGGACCCAGGGACCAGCTTTGAGAGGGCAGGTGTAGGAGTCAAGCGGGAGCTGGCCAAGGAGGAGTGGGTGGGGATGCAGACTATGGCAGCCAGCCTAGAGGGTATGCGCAAATGCATCGTTACGGCCACTGAACAAACTGCAGACAAATGAGGCACACACTCCCCAATGCATGGAGTTCAGCAGCAGCTGAAGGACATAGCTGCTGCTATGAGGGTGAGGCCACAACAACTGCTCCCCCCCCCCCAAACTGGCAGCAGAGTGCTTGAGATGAAGATGAACTCCTTGCACCGGGGACTGGCCTCCCTCAGGGCAGATGTGGCTGCCTACCCTAGGGATGTTGCTGCTATTTAAAAAAATCATCAGTTCCTCCTTGCTGCAGTGATGCCATATGTTGTTCCACAGATGTCAGCTGCCGGGAATTGGAAGTCCACATATACAACCACTGAAGTGTGTGTGGCCCCCTCTACCTCTCCACCACCACCATCAAAGGTAGATGAGACACCACACACATCGGAGGATGAAGATGTGGAACATATCATCTTCAGCCATAAGAGTTCCCAGTAGCACAGCCCATGCCATAATGCCAGTGTTTTCCTTTGTCCTGTGCCAGAAATCCTGCCAGTGCAAGCACAGTTGGATATGTGCACTCTTGAAAGACACATTGTTGACCTGCCTGCTATGGACTGTCATCATCTCTCACCTACAAATTGGCAAATCATGTTCATCCGCACTTAACAACACCTCACGCAAGCATGTCCCATGACATGTCCTTCAACCCTGGGGACTTGTGTTGTGTCACAATTGTATGTTTTTCACTAATGGCGTCACAGACCTGGACATTGTAGATATTGCACTACAACACTTGTAAATAAACACCACCTACGCAACCAGCATGTCTTTCTGTATTCTGACACATCTACTACACTTAGTAATTGTGATGTGTGTAACATGTCTTTAGTCACAGAGTGTCAGAACAAGAGCGCAGGAATATGGGGGCACATGTCTATGCACAAGGTTTCTACATGATGAACGACAAGGCTGGTCTCATCCCCTACAAGCAGTTCACTGAGTATGTCAAAAATATAGTACACATGCATGCTTCACCCACTACATATGTCAGGAATGGCTCATCTGTAATTGCCCCTGGTCAGTTTAACAGGATAGATATTAAATGTAGGCTGTTGTCAGATGTGCCACAGTACCCAACATTCCTACACAGGGCCCTAACAATGACAGCTGAATTACCACACCTACCTGTCTAATGCAAAGTTAACATAGTCACCTTGAGTGGTGGGTACACTGGATGGCAGATGCATAGATAAGTAGATGTGTTGTAGCTGCCAGTGTGACAGCTCAGTTATAAATAGGTGATGAACATGTCAAGAGAGGGATTTGGAGGCAGGACGGAATCCCAAGGCCAACACACAATTTTCAATGTGCACTCATGGGAAGACCCTAAGACACAAGCATATTACACATGAAGCAAGGGAGTACCCAAAGAGTTTTAATAAAAATGAGACTAAACTAAAAAGAATCAAGAAAACATATCCTAACCTAACCTATTCTAACTATACTTAACCACCAAGTAACCCTAACTACCCTATGCTAAACTTACCTAACACATTTAACAACACACTCTAAACATTACCCCCCACCCCTCCTTATGTTACGAGACACATAAGGGACAACATATAGTAAACTGCATATATACTAATTGTATCTACACAAATATATTTAAAAAAAACCTTTTTTTATAAAACACATATATACCCTAACATTACCCAACCTCCCACACACCCACAAAGTAACATGTAAAAAGTAGAAAACACCACAAACCCACTTATCCTAACTAAACTACATATCTACTCTAACCTAACACTAACCCACTAAAACCCACTATAAAACATTAATACAAATGAGGAGGGAGGGGACAGAACTGGGTGTGAGAGTTCCCAAGCCCATCACAGCTTTGCCCTCTTGAGGTTTTCTTTTATGTACTTCAGTCTTTTGGTATTTGCTGCCACCACCTTCTCCAAACTGTCCAACCTTTAAAAAAAACTAGAATCACGTCCCTCTGCAGATCTTGGAGCATTTTCTGATCCATGGTGGTGTGGGCTGTGGTACTGATGTGGAAGGTGTTGCAGCTGGGGCTGTACTTGTAGTGGCAGCTGTATCCCCCTGCACAACTGTGGAGCTTGGTCTCCTCTGTGTGGCCACTGCCTGTGTATGTCCCCCTTAGCGAAATGCCTGCCATTCCCCGGTTGATCTCTTTGTGTGATACGTCATGCCATCCTCTGGAACCTAGATTCCACTGCCAGGATATGTCTATAGCGAACTGCCCTCTTCTGGAATGCTCGCAGTTCCTCATTGCTCATGTAGGCAGCTGTTAAATTAAGACAGGCAACCATCAGTGTCAGCATTGTGTGGAGTATGTACAGATTATTGGTGTACACTCTACATCTAATTACATATGCACTCCAACTCACATTCTAGAAAAGACAATGGTCCTGATAAATGCAACAACAACACTGCCTTAGCATCATTTCATTGACACCAAAGCGACGCACAACAAGATTAAGGACCAAACCAAAAGACGTGGGCATTGCTTCTGTGCTAAATGTAGTGTTGCAAAGGCAGCGTAAACTTCACATAGATCAGGCCCAAATTTCCTCATCATCTGTGTCAATTTTCAATCATACACCACCAGTAACTTGAATACGTTATTGGGAGGATGAGATGCAGTTGATAACCATAAGGGTTCACATGCAAGCCTGATTGTTATGACTGTCACCTACACTGTGAGCATCACATCTACCTACAAATGTGCTGTTCCCCTGCCCCTGTGCCTAATGGGAGATGGCCATGCAATCCATCATCTCAACTGTCCTGGCCATCCACCAAGGCATGTCCACTGATACATGGAGTCAGGGAGTGGACAATATGCTAGGAGGGCTGCCAACTAGGAAGCTGGTATCCATAGGTCTATCACATCCACATTCATGTGTACTGGTGTAGACACGCATCAATACCTGATTTGACAATACAATTCCGTATACAACCATATCCAGGCCAGCACAGTGTGGCCTTGACCTGCATGCATTCTTATTATATTCCACATAAGTGTTACGTACATGGAGTGCAAAATATGGAGCGCTATGCTGGGGAACAATTGCCTACCCAGTCCTCCATATTCATTACAATACAGGGATGCACCAGATTGGGTTCAAAATTGTGCATCCCTGTATTGTAAGAATGACGGAGTTCCCCAGTGCCAACATTCTCAGAGCATTGCACTTCTTAGTCACATATGGCCCTACATGTGGCTTGTGATCACCTTGTTTACACGATGCTGCCCACTGAGCACCACGAGCCTCACAAGATATGACCCTCTGCTCGTGCATGGTCAACCTTTGAATAGGACACAATGTCACCATCCAGCCTACTTTGTTATCTGATCATTTGACAGCTTATCACATCTAGCATTGTGTGCAACACACATGACTCACCCCAAACCCTGGCTTAATTCACAGAACACACATTATCTCACTTACTGTACACATCTGGGTCCTCAAATCTTGCCACTTTGCCGATGGTGTAGGGGGCAGGTCCACCTGTAACATATGAATGGAAAACCATGCTTAGTGTCATATCACTGTCACTACTCGTGTGCAACAAATTACAGTGTGTACTATTTTAGAGGAGTGAACTAGTTATCCTAGTGTGAAACAGAGCAACAGACACACCACTGCAAACACACAATGACACTCAGGTGAGTGGGAGCCACACATCTGTACACTTACACCGGGCCTGAGACTCATGTAGTGCTACATCCTGCAACAACCATATGTGAGAAATCTACAGAAGATGGAACTCTATGGTATAAAGGGGAGTTGTGTGACAAATACATGACACTACCCTGGTGCTTTGCAAGACAATTGACTCAGGTATTCAAGCTTGTCCCTGAAGGCACCCAGAGGCACTTTGTGATGGACATATGGCTCAATTATTAGTTAGCAATGGTCATGCATTGAGTAATCCATGACTGATGTGGCAAAGTTGTCTGATAGTATCAAATGCCCCATTTACATTGCCCCCTAAGGCAGGTAAGCCCCCGTTGGTAACATAATGGCAGGGATCATGTGTGTGAGATGATGACAAAGTAGCGCTGTATAAGCATTGCCCTTCTTTGTTCACAATCCAGGTAAATATGATAGGGTAGCGTGTCTTGGCGTATCATACATGACACTATGCTGGGGCACAGGTGTTGCCATGGCCCCTGAAATGTGTGACTTAACGATGGTTGTGCATGACTCACCAGGCATCTGACCTGCATTGGTATAATGTTAGGATATGTGAACTCCATGTCTAGACTGGAACAGTTACACTTCATTCTGATTGCATGCAACCTGCCTACAAGCATTGTATGCAGCACTCCAACACATCTGCTACTGTCATTCAAGAGCGGTGAACAGTAAATAGTATGCCAATGGGAGACTCAACAACAGGGCTACCAATCTCCACACCAATATGATCGAGCAGATCCTGCTCCCTGGCGCCAGATCTGCCCGGCGATGCTTCAGCTGGTGCTCATTCATGGTGCTCCCAAGTACCCCCTTCAGGTGGTGGGTCACCTCGCCCCACAGCAGCCACCTTGCCTCGGTCGGTTAACCTTGTATGACCCGGACCCCATCTCCAACATCAATGGCAGGTAGTGGGCTACCATCCACACAAAGCTACCTAACCCTTCCTCTCCCATCCTGGTCAACCTCTCCCTACCATCATTATTTTGACAGTACAGGTTGACCACAACTATGTTGAAAAAAAAAATTAAATGAATATAAAGGAAACCTAAGCCCAATAACTAATCCCAAATATCCCAATTTATAAACTATCCTGGACAGACACCCCACAGTACAGGTAAAATTATACACAAAAAACATACAAATGTACAAAACTGGGACAAAGTACAGACAATCATTTAAAAAACACAGCAGAAGGGACACCACAAGATATAATACGCAGGGAAATCATACCACCAACTCCAGAACACAACTACACAGTCAAAAAAGACAAAGGCCCTTATTACAACCTTGGCGGGCGGCAGAGGCCGCCCGCCAAGGTTGAACCGCAGAGCGGCCGCCTATGCGGCCGCAATCCCACCAGCTGCATTACAACATCCTAGCGGGGATGTCGGCCGTAACATTGCAGCCGGCTCCTGATGGAGCCGGCAGTGTTGCGGCCGTGCGACGGGTGCAGCTGCACCCGTCAGGATTTTCACTGTCTGCTGTGAAGACAGTGAAAAGCAGGGTGGGGCTGTGCCTGGGGGCCCCTGCACTGCCCATGCCAAGTGCATGGGCTGTGCAGGGGCCCCCAGGGGCCCTGCAACTCCCATTCCCGCCAGCCTTTCCATGGCAGTCTCTACCGCCATGGACAGGCTGGCGGGAAGTGGAGTCATAATCCCCAGGGCAGCGCTGGACAACGATGGTGGGAAACCACCGGTCCCAGTGGTGTGACCGCGGCGCTACCACCGCGGTCAAAATATGGCGATTTGTACCGCTAGCCTGTTGGCAGTACAATCGCCAAAACAACCCTGGCTGTAATGAGGGCCAAAGACTGTAAAGAGAAAGTGAAAGTACACCCACTGTACGATGCTTGTAAATAGGATTTCGTATTACATCACTTCCTGTCCCCATACATCACATTTTCTGTTCTGCGTGTATTTATATGATGCATGTGATATTTCTATGGGTGTTTTAGACGCATGACATACTTGCGTTGTTGATGCATCACCTTTATGCATCAAATTAACTGAAAATCAGCATGGGGAAGAGTGCAAAGGTGGAATTCACGCTACGGGCCCATGAGTCATATACTTTGCATTTGCGGATGTTTTAGATGCATTTGCGTACATTTTTTTGACTCAATTCCTGATTGTGTGTTTTTGTTCCATTATCTATGGATGCACCCTGTATTAACACACAAATAACATGGGCTGTGCTGCAGTGTGACATATTGTGTATGGCCACATGTGGTAGTCCATGCAACAATGTGATGAGGGTGTGATTGGTCTGTTACACCGAGGTGTGTGTTATAGAGGCAACAGCATGCAAATAGTTGCATGTCGTGCATATGTATGCATGCGTGACAACAGTGTATCCACATATGTATGGCAATCGGTACAATGCAATAGTTCTGGTTTGTGATTGTGAATTGTGTTTTCTTATGTGATGTGTAAAGTTGTCTTACAGAGCATAATATTTAAGACGACATACACAGCTCAGGCATTGTTGATGATGGCTGAACAATGCTACCTAGGAAATGTTAAACAACAACTGTATCCATATGTAGATTTGGAGTTTATGTGACTTGTGTGTGGTCTACACATATGTCTGACATGTGTACGTCTTTGGTACATACTGTGTATGACACACTGATTATGTTTTGACCACAAATGTTTGATTAAACTCATTACATTTAGCAATGGTTGTTGTTTTTGTGTGGTGGAACTGCAGTCCTAGCTGCATATATTCCAATCCATACTGATGTGCATTCCACAAACGTGTCCGTGCAAAGCGTGAGGTCATGTGTATCCTGTGTCAGAATTGTGCCCCATGGCAGTGGCAGGACTGATTATCATGGATGTACTGAGCAGGACCAACTTCTTCCATTGCTTGTCATATCTGGGCTAATCATGATGCCCCCCCTTGTCATACATGCTCAATGAAGCCATTGCAACTCTCTCACTAAGTTGTGACAGTGTTCTGTTCCAACATTACTATCTTTCTCATTTTTGACATCCATTGCCTCATGTGTGGGCCCCTTGCTTGCCCTCTATTTGGACATGTTGTAGTTGTGTGTGATGAGCTATTGATTAACAAGTTGGCAACATGGATGTAACTCATATGCTGTGGTTCACAGATTGTGTCCTTCAGTTGTCACATACCATTGATGAGGCTATTAGTGATGTGTATGATGGTGGCAATACAATCTTACGCATCATATGTGATGTTGCAACAGTACTTTTCAGATTGATATTTGTAACATGCTCCTTGAGGTTAGACTCGTAATCCTAAGGTATATCTTGTGGAGATTAAAGCGACCAAAGCAGGATTGTTTGAATAAGTTAGGTGTTTATTTACAAAATGTACAAGGTGAGTTAAGTGATTTTTAAGTGAAGAAGTTATCAACTATGTGTTGTCTAAGGTGTATCTAAGCGGTTGTGTTGTGCTGTTCCCCCTCATTTTCTTTACCACCATCCTCCTCCTCCTCCTCAGGCAGGTCATCAACCTGCTCATACAAGGGGACATTCATCCACACACATAAGTTGTGCAGGATGGCACATCACATTATGATCTTGCAGAAAATGTGTGGGACATATAGGAGGCTGCCTCCTGTGAGGTCCAGGCACCTGAATCTTTACTTCGGGATGCCAAATGTCCTCTCTACAACATTCTGGGGGTCATTACAACATTGGCGGTAAAAGCCGCTTACCGCCGTGCAGAAGACTGCCAAAACACCGCCGCGGCCGCGGAATCCGCCGAAATTCAGACACCCACACAAGTCCGCCACACCAAAGGTCAGTGATAAACTGGCGAAAACAATTCCTCCACCGTCACACCAACAGAAACACGCCCATGCTATCACGACCCACGAATCCACGCGGCAGTCTTTCAAACGCAGTATCAGTATTCCATTGGCGGTACACACCACCGCGCTCAAAATACACACACATCTCCAAAACACTGCCACATTGGACAATTACAAATACACACACCTGATACACATACAAACAACGCTCCCACACGCCCAATTCAATATAAAACACACACCCACAAACCACTACGACCACAATTCACGGACGAAGGCCAGAGAGACAGAGAGCACAGCAACTGAGATCCCCACCACACAGAGGCACACAACACCATCACCCATACAACATTACACGCACAAAACACCACACACCACTACACATCACCACACACATCAACACTTACATCACCCACACCACCCCATGTCACACCAAAGACACCCCAGGTTTTCCGAGGAGGAGCTCCTGGTCATGGTGGAGGAAATCCTACGGGTAGAGCCACAGCTATTTGGCTCATAGGTGCAGCACACCTCCATAGCCAGGAAGATGAAGCTATGGCACAGAATCGTGGACAGGGTCAACACTGTGGGACAGCATCCAAGAAATCGGGAGGACATCAGGAAGAGGTGGAATGACCTACGGGGTAAGGTGCGTTCAGTTGTCTACAGGAACAACATCGCGGTACAGCGGACTGGCGGCGGACCCCCACCTCCTCCCCCACAACTAACAACATGGGAGGAGCAAGTCTTGACTATCATGCATCCAGAGGGCCTCGGAGGAGTCGGTGGAGGAATGGACACTGGTAAGTCAAATCTTAACTATCATATCCCCCACCCTACCTGCATGCTATCACACACCCCCACCCTCACCCCCTGCCCCATCACTCAAACTCCTCACTAATGTACTAATAACACAAACCACTCATCCCAACACCAAGCCCTGCATGACACAACTAAGCATGGTCACCCCTCACCAAAGCATGCTCACTGCACATACCCATAACAACCCCCTAACCATCATCACACAAACCCACACACAGGAATGCTTGCACTGGGGTACACAAACACCCACCCATTGCACACCATTACACACACAGATGCAATAATCATGCTCTTATATCCCTGCAGGACCACTAAGGAACGTCACCACACCGGAGGGTTCAGACATCTCCACTCCACCCACAGAAGAGGCCCACAGTGACGACAGCAGCTCTGCCCTACTGGATCCTGATGACCAGCCCGGACCATCGTGGGCCTCGGGACAGTCGGTTCCCCTTGCACAGGCACAGCCCAACACTGACCTTCCACCCTCTGGTAACACCAGCACAGCACCCACCCAGCGGGCCCATACCTCCGTACCCAGGACACGTTAATCAGCGGTGTGTCCACCACGACAGGGAACCCAGGATAACCCACCACCCCAACAACAACAGGGACCTGGGGGCAGTGGTAGTGGGCACACGGTCCAGGGGACGGAGGCACAGGAACACAGGGAACTGTGAGGGCTGCTGTGCGACAGGGGGGCGGACAGGCCAAGGGAACCCACTCTCCACGAGGCCCTATCCTCCATCATGGGAGCATACCACCACTCCCAGGAGACGATGGCGATGGTCCTGGACAAGTTTCAGGAGACCCAGCGCCTGCAGGAGGAGCAGTATTTGGGGTTCAGGGAGGAGCTCAGAACCATCAGCTCCGCCCTGGGCACCATCGTAGGGGTGCTGAAGGACATACAAAAGACCATGAGGGACACCGTGGCACTCCAAGGGGCCCCTGACACTAGCCTGGACGATGAACTGCCCACCATCTCCGCCGGCGCTAGTGGACAGGACGCCCCGCCATAGGACCACCACACCAGCACCCCACCCCCTGCAGATGGACAGCCACCACGCAAGCGGTCCCTGAGATCCAGGAATAGGACAGAGCAAGATGGCAAGACCCCGCCAGGAAATGAGACCACCCTGATTGTCCTCCCACTGTCCCACTTTGTTACCCTGTCCATACTTAAATTGCCCCAGCTCCACTTCCTATGCCCATATGGGCAGTGCACCTGTGTGACCAATGGACTGGACTCTGCCATGGACATTCCTCCACCGTCCCCCATCACCATATTACAACCCCCCTCCATTTTTGAGCACTTCAATAAACACCCTTGAACCACAAAACAATCTGGAGTTAGTCTGTGATTTGGTAAATTTGTATTATCAATGACAGTGTAAAAATGTGTTCTCAATTGTAAAGCCAACATACCTATGTCACACATCACAAGTCCTTGAAGGATGCAAGCAGATGACACACATTGGTAACCACACCTGTGAAACCATAATGGAAAGGTACAACTCAGTGACCAAATACTGCTATTAAATGACAGACAGGATAGAGGTAGAAGTGTGAAAGTGAATGTAATGGCAAAAAAAAAATGTTCTCACCTGTGTGTCACTGGAAATATTGCTGTATGACTGACTCCCTGTTGTCTATGTCTTCTTCCTCAGCTTCCTCCTCATCACTGTCCACAGACTCCACAGGCTCCACAGCTGCCACAACACCGCCATCTGGACCATCCTCCTGCAGAAAAGGCACCTGGCGTCGCAAAGCAAGATTGTGAAGCATTGAGCAGGCGATGATGATCTGGAACACCTTCTTCGGTGAGTAGAATAGGGAACCACCTGTCATATGGAGGCACCTGAACCTGGCCTTCAGGAGGCCGAAGGTGCGTTCGATCACCCTCCTAGTCCGCCCATGGGCCTCATTGTAGCGTTCCTCTGCCCTGGTCCTGGGATTTCTCACTGGGGTCAGTAGCCATGACAGGTTGGGGTAACCAGAGTCCCCTAATAGCCACACACGGTGCCTCTGGAGTTGACCCATCATATAAGGGATGCTGCTATTCCGCAGGATGTAGGCGTCATGCACTGAGCCAGGGAACATAGCATTTCCCTGCGAGATGTACTGGTTTGCCAAACATACCATCTGTACATTCATGGAATGATAACTCTTCCGGTTCCTGTACACCTGTTCACTCCTGTGGGGGGGACCAGAGCTACATGGGTCCCATCAATAGCACCTATGATGTTGGGGATATGTCCAAGGGCATAGAAGTCACCTTTCACTGTAGCCAAATCCTCCACCTCAGGGAAAACGATGTAGCTCCTTACGTGTTTCAGCAGGGCAGCCAACACTCTGGACAACACGTTGGAAAACATAGGCTGGGACATCCCTGATGCCATGGCCACTGTTGTCTGAAAAGACCCACTTGCAAGGAAATGGAGCACTGACAGCACCTGCACGTCAGGGGGGATTCCAGTGTGATGGCGGATTGGTGACATCAGGTCAGGCTCCAACTGGGTACACAGTTCCTGGATAGTGGCACGGTCAAACCTGTAGGTGATGATTAAATGTCGCTCCTCCATTGTCAACAGGTCCACCAGCGGTCGGTACACCGGAGGATTCCGCCATCTTCTCAAATGTCCCAACTGACGGTGCCTAGGAAGGACAACAGCCACCACAGAGTCAACAAAATCCCAGGTATGTACCCACAGATACACAGAACACAACACCAAAAACAAAAGTCTTCCTGTATGTGTGTCGAGTGTAGGCCTAGGTATGTGTGACGCAGTAGTAAATGAAGCCATGTGGGCCCCAGAAATGGCGGCTGTCTGACCTCTAAACTGGGACAATGGGATGTGAGGTATCTGCGCTGGCGTTGTACACAGTCGCGGTAGGCGGTCGAAGACCGCCACGCAATGCTGCATTGGTTAACATTGGACCCTATGGGTCCCAGGAGCCAATGATGAAGTGCGCCAGCGGTGATGATACGCACTGCCGCTGACGTCACCGCCGCGGACTTCACTGCCATTTTCTATCTGTTCAATGACTCGATACCTGATCTTCGACAGGAGAGGACCTACACTGCAAGTGCTGCTGTGACCTCGATCTGGAAGAGACAATGGCTGCTGCGTCTGGGGAAAGGGTCCCTGCTTTCACTGCTCAGGAGTTGGAGAAGCTAGTCGACGGGGTCCTCCCCCAGTACACGCTACTCTACAGTCCTCCAGACCAACAGGTAAGTACACAGGGAGCACGTTCTATGGGCTATGCCTGGGTGGAGAGGGCTGGTTGTAAGAGGGAAGGGGGCAGAGTTCAGGGAACTTGAAGGACTGTGAATGCATGTGCCACATGGCAAGGGTAGGGATGGGGGCCACTCACATCGACGGTGCAGTTGGTAATGACTTCTCTTCTTCCCCTGTGCATGTCATGTAGGTCAGCGCCCACCAGAAGAAGGACATTTGGCGTGCCATCGCCAAGGACATCCGGACCCTGGGGGTCCACCAGAGACGGGGCACCCACTGCCGGAAAAGATGGGAGGACATTCGCCGCTGGAGCAAGAAGACGGCGGAGGCTCAGCTGGGGATGGCCTCCCAACGTGGGAGGGGTGCCCGTCGCACCATGACCCCCCTGATGTTCCGGATCCTGGCGGTGGCCTACCCGGAGTTGGATGGGCGCTTGAGGGCATCACAGCAGACACAAGGGGGTGAGTACACCCTCATTCTGGGGACTTTGCGTGCAGTTGAGGGGTCTGGGTGTGGGAGCAGGGATGTGCGTTTCCCTAGGCCAGGGCGACTTACGTAGGCTAGGCCCCTCCGTAATACAGGCCATGTGCCACTCCACACCACCTCAGTTGAGGGCCAAGTACAGGTATACATGCCCCTGTGGCATCCATGTGTGCAGATGTCCACCATAGCCATGTAGGCCATATCCCAGGAATTGCATCTGTAGAGGCCAAGAGCACGGCGTAGTGCAGGGGGCTGCTGTGTCTGTATTGTCCACCAACGGTAGCGGTAAGCCATGCACTCAACCTGTCTTTCTTCTGTCGTCTCCCCCCCCCTTTTTGTGCTCTCCCTGTTCTTTTGTGCATCAGCATCATCAGGCGTAGGTACAGTGGCACCGGAGCACGAGGGAGCTGCATCCCACATGGCCATGGAGGGCCACACCATGGACTCAGAATGCACCAGTGGGACGGAGGGCGACACGGACTCGTCCGCCGATGGGAGCTCCCTTGTGGTGGCGGCACCATCTGTGCCCCCAACTTCTACAGGTACAGCTGCCACCTCCCCTGCCTGCACCGCCCTCCCAGCAGCCCCTCAGCGTTCGCCCCGTGCCCGTTCACCCAGGAGGGTGGGCATCACCTTGTCCCACACACCTCAGCCCCTGCCCCTGTCACCCCTGCTGCCCTCAGGTCACTCACTGTTGGGAAGTCTACCATTGTGAATGCCATCCAGGGTGTAGAAAGGGAGTTGCAACACACTAATGCATTCCTGGAGGGCATTCATTCTGGTCAGGCTGCCCATCATCGAACCCTGCAATCTCTTGCCTCAGCACTGATGGCAGCCATTGTCCCTGTGTCTAGCCTCCCCCTCCAACTTCCTCCACCCAGACCCAATCCCCTGTACCCCAGCCTATCCCAAGCACACCATCAGACAAGCATGCATACACCTCAACACACACAAGTAGCTCAGGCAAACATAGGCACCACACAACCCACTGGCACTCACGCAAGCATCACCCACATACAGACACAGCAACATCCACTGCCTCCACTGTGTCCCCCTCCTCGTCGTCTCCCTCCTCCCTCCCAGTGTCGTCTACACTCTCACCTGCATGCACTACATCTACAGGCACTAGGACTCGCACCAGAACACCCAGCACCACACCCCGCTCACCTGCACTCACCACCCCCACTACCATTTACACATCCCCTGTGTCCTCTCCCAGTGTGTCTGTGACACCCCCTCCCAAAGTACACAAACGCGGGCACCCACACACCCAACATCCATCCACCTCACGACAGCCTTCAGTACCTGCACCTGCACCCAAAACACCTAAAGTGACACCTCCTACAACCACCTCCTATTCCTCCACTCCCAGACCCCCTCCAGCTACCCATCCCAGTGTTCGTCAGAAACTCTCCCTCAGCAACGTTGACCTCTTTGCCCCCACCCCCACCCCTCCAATTCATAAGTCCCATAGTAGCGCCTCAGCCAAAAAGACTCCAGTACCAGTAGTGCGTGTTACAGGTGTGTGGAGTGCACCGGCCACCAGGGCAGGCAGTGTGACACGGAGCCAAAGCACTGCCAGTCCACCCCCAGTTAAGCACCTCAAGTTGGAAAGTGGCCGACGGGTCAGGGTGAAGGCTCCTGGCGGCAAAAATGCTCACAAGGGTCCCAGGGGGATTGCAGAGTCAACTGTGACTCCTCCAAAGGTGGTGAAGTGCCAGAAGAAGTCTGCACAGTCTGGTAAGAGCAGCACGGCGGAGAAGGGCACCATCCTTTCCTGCGGCCGGGACGCCACCACCAGCACCGTCGTCACTGGTCAGGAGACCACCGCCGGAGTCAGTGCCCAGGAGGGCAGCAGTATCGTCACTGGTCAGGAGACCACCATCGGAGTCAGTGCCCAGGAGGGCAGGAGTATCGTCACTGGTCAGGAGACCACCGCCGGAGTCAGTGCCCAGGAGGGCAGCAGTATCGTCACTGGTCAGGAGACCACCGCCGGAGTCAGGGCAGCAGTATCATCACTGGTCAGGAGACCACCGCCGGAGTCAGTGCCCAGGAGGGCAGCAGTATCGTCACTGGTCAGGAGACCACCGCCGGAGTCAGTGCCCAGGAGGGCAGGAGTATCGTCACTGGTCAGGAGACCACCGCCGGAGTCAGTGCCCAGGAGGGCAGCAGTATCGTCACTGGTCAGGAGACCACTGTCAGAGTCAGTGCCCAGGAGGGCAGCAGTATCGTCACTGGTCAGGGGACCACCGCCGGAGTCAGTGCCCAGGAGGGCCCCGGCTGCCACAGCCCCGCTGGGCAACGAGGGACCGTCATGCCACACACCAATGCACAGGTCAGAGACCGCCATGGCAAAGCACTGCTGGACAAGGAAATCACTGCCATGGTGAAGACCGCTGAACAGGGCAAAGCACCGCTGAACAGGGCAGAGCACTGCTGAACAGGGCAAAGCACCGCTGAACAGGTCAGAGACCGCCATGGCAAAGCACCGTTGAACAAGGAAATCACCGCCATGGTGAAGACCGCTGAACAGGGCAAAGCACCGCTGAACAGGGCAGAGCACCGCTGAACAGGGCAAAGCACCGCTGAACAGGGCAGAGCACCGCTGAACAGGGCAAAGCACCGCTGAACAGGCCAGAGACCGCCATGGCAAAGCACAGCTGAACAAGGAAATCACCGCCATGGTGAAGACCGCTGAACAGGGCAAGACACCGCTGAAAAGGGCAAAGCACTGCTGAACAAGGAAAACACCGCCACATCAAGCATCGTTATCACATGTGCAGCTGGGACAGTGACGGAACAGGAACCGTCACGGTGAGCCTAATGTAGTCTGGGCACCATTCCCCCTCCAGAACCAGTGGAGACATGCATCCACTCTGTCTGTCCTTAACAGGATGAAGCACTCTGGGCACCAGTCCCCCTCCAGAACCAGTGGAGACTGTTATCCACTTGAGAGACTGTGGCTTTGCATTCCCCAGGATTGAACAGTGGGCAACCCACCCACTGTAGAGACTTGAGAGACTGTGGCTTTGCACTCCCCAGGATACATCAATGGGCATGGAGCCCCGTCGTGGATCTGGCGTGGTGCTGTAATCCGGCTGAGGTGCCCCCCCCCCTTCCCTTCCCCCTGAGGTGCCTGTTGTATTTCTATCTGATGCCCCTGCAGTGTTCTCTCCGTTTGTGGACAGGTATTTAGTGTGGGCCTCGCCCATGCATTTTTGGCCCAGTGGTGCACGGACATTGATATGTGCATACCTGCACTACTTCTCGTAATGTATATAATTTTGAATGCGTATATATGTCTGTATATATTTGGTAACTGTATTTTGATACATTACAATTTTTGAACTGATTTCCTTTTGTGTTTGCATTCTTCCGGGGGGGGTTGTGGGTTGTTACTGTGATGTTTGGAAATGCATTGGTGTGTGTGTTGTAATGTGCGAGGGTGAGGGTGGGGGCGGGGGTGTTGCGTGTGTGTCCCCCTGACTTTTGCCTCCCCCCTCCCCTATGTCGCAGGTGCAGTACTCACCGTTGTCTTCGCCGCCGCCGTTGCTGGTGTTCGTAGATGAGCAGGAAGACAAGGGCAGGGAGTATTTGTAATTCCGGCTCCATGGTGTCCTCCTTCCTCGTGGGATGTGTAGAGGTGAGCGTTTTCCCATTGCAAAAGCTGTTTCTGCCGTGTTTTTATCCACGGTGAATCCGTCCCGGAAAAGGTGGCGGATTGGCGGGTTGTGATACTGTGGGCGGTACATTGTCTCCCGCCTGTCTCTTGGCGGTGACCGCCGCGCTGCTTGTCTGTACCGCCGTGGCGGGCGGAGTGTTAAAGTGGCTGTCTATGTTGGCGGTTTCCGCCACGGTCATAATTCCCTTTTTTTTTTCGCCGGCCTGTTTGCGGTATTACCGCACCTTTAACACCGTCCGCCAGGGTTGTAATGACCCCCTCTGTGTCTTCCGATGTGCCTCATTATATGCACGCCTCTCTGCTGTGCTTGGGTTGGCAAATGGAGGACAATATGGAAATGGCCTACTTGTGGGTAAGTCAACAAACCTAGCAATATACGCACAACACACCAACCCTGTAGGACACACAAGACATACATCACTACATTAACACATGGCCAGGGTAACACGGATGTGCAGGTAATAACTCATATGTACCATGCTGTGGCACAGCGCAATCAGTGCACACCACAGAAACAAACATCCACCTATATGTCCTGACCCACAACTTGACAGACACAGCACGGGAAGGACAGGTGCAGATATGCACCCTTTGCTAACAGAAGAACTACACAGACCACTACAAATGCCCACAGGTTGCCTACAACGAACACTTCACACACAGTACACCAAACAAAGAATAGCACAGTCATGTCTGTGGCATAAACCACGCTCATGTTACATAAGTCTCATATAGGCACAGATCCCTCAAGTCATGCTGTGCAAGTCACTTCCAGAACAAACATCAACAAACATCAAATGCCAGACAACTGCTGCCAATACGAACTACATCTCATCAACACATACCTGACTTACCTGTAATGTGCATGGACACCTTTCTGATGCATTGGGTCACACACATAGGAATACAAAATCAATGTTGATCACATACCATGTGCCAGATATGTGAGAAGTGGCACCACACCTAATGTAGTGCCACCTCACATGCACCACTTACTGACCCACAACATCATCATGTCAGTACCATAAACAATCAATGGTCCACCATGGGGCAGATTCACTTACTGACCCACAACATCATCATGTCAGTACCATAAACAATCAATGGTCCACCAGGGGGAAGATTCACTATTAGACAGTGCAGATCATAGATGCATAGTGGGGCCCGGTAGGAGAATACAGGACATCACTGACCTCACATGCACTGTGCCCAGGGACACATTTTCTAAGTAGCTGAGCTCCATCCCATAGCCTGCATTGTGCATGTGTTGATTGTATGAATGCTGAATCATGTGTTGGAAGACAGGAGTGACACCGGTAGTAATGTTGATCACCCTGAAACAATGGGATACACACCCTTGGACAACTGATGGCTACCACAAACATTAGCTGCCACTCAGGATCACCAAGGAACCTATGTAAGAGCCCCCAGTGCCACGGTCATGGCATGCACTGTATGTACAACTTGGCAGATAACCACTTTTTTGTGCCTTGACGCCACATTGTAAATTGGCCACTCTCCCATGCAGTATGTAGTGTGGAAGGGGCGTGCAATGTGTGTTGCTGCAGATCAGTCACCAAAAGATACATAGCATGATGATGCTGACTCAGATGTAGGTGTCACCTAAAACCTGAGGCAGGGTCAACATCAAACACCACCCCACGGGTGCCATTTGCAGGTTGCAATAAGGAAGTAGACTGTGCTTTGAACTCATATGAATGTGCCACCAATGCATGCTCCATAATGCTGCACACATAGAAAGAGCCAATTGTCCATCAAAATAGCATATGTATAGGGCTGTGTCCCTTCCTGCACAGATACATCCACCACCACAGGGCAGCTAGCCATGTACCCTAGTGCAAGGATGGTAGTGTAGGTGCACGTCAGCATATTAGCTACTGGGGCAGGGAAAAACAAATGTTTGCCTAGTAACATGTCACACATGGGGCATTCTTGCATAGTCAAAATGTTGCAGGACAGTGCTGCCAATGTTGAAGATGTGTTGTGCAACATCACTTACTCATTTGAATGGGCCTAAGTGTTGCACATTATCTGTAATGACATGTCAAAATGGATGGGATGTCCAGGCTCTGTAGTGCTACCATGTTGCCACCACATCTGGCCCCATTGTGTTGTGAGGAAGTGTCAAGTCCCCTCTAGTGACGGCACACTGATACACAGGTGCACTACACAATGCATGGCACATACATACTGACCATCAGTTAGGAATCCAAATCAGATGTCCCAGGTCCTTGAGTCAAACTCAAGATTGTGATGTCAAACAACACAGTGCTGAGAAGACCCTGCACAAGGCCAGGAACCCGCACCATACCACAAACACATATGAGTCACAACCAACTCAAAATATCAACTTCCATGCTACATGACACACCTGTTGCAAGCCTTAACAACAACTTACTCCTTCAATCTTTTGCAATGGATCAGGGTTATGGCATACAGCCATGGATTATGACCCCATTTGCCAACCCAATTTCCATATTGTCCTTCCTTGAAGTGTTCATTGATCCTGCTGTGCCGGAATATGGAGGCATCATGGGCACGCCCAGGATACTTGGCCAAAATGTTTGTGAATAGTCCCCGGTGGTCCACTATGGCGAGAACAATAATGGAATGGATGTGCTTGCGATTCAGGTATAAGTGCTCTGTTGCTGCAGGTGGAACGAGCTGGACATGGGTGCAGTCAATTGCAACAAGCATATGCGGGAAGCCATGGATTTGGGCACCCCCTGTTTTGTCTCCTGCTGCTTTTAGCTGGTGTTGGGGAAGCTGATGTGGTGGGGTGTCAGGGAGATTAATGCATCTAACACCTTTGGCAGGAACACAGACAATGATGGCTTTGAGACACAAGCAAACAGGACACCTGTTGTTTGGAATGAGCCACTTGTCAGCATGTGCAGGACAGCTAGCAGCTTTGTCACAGGTGATATGTTGTGTTGGGTCTCCAGGCTGGCTGAGATTAGTGGCTCAATGTGGTGTGGCAGGTGTAGTATGGCTTGTTGGTTCAGTCTGTAGGTCCTTATGATGTCCTGGTCCCTGAGGCCAAGGAGGCTGTCCTAGGTCTGAAGACCCTCTCCTGCCCTCTGAGTTGCCTTTGAAGGCCGTGTAGTTGTTGCTGTCCTCTGCGTTGTCTTGCAAGCTGGATCAGTATAACCTCCATCTTCTCCTGTTTGTTGGTAATGTGCAGCACCACATGGAGCCACTAATCACAACCAGCCTGGAAACCCAACACAACATATCACTTATCTTTCCATATCAGGTTTTTCAAAATCAATGTATAGGGCATGCTGTGGCCACGATAGTAGATGACAGTTTGAACATTAGGACACTGATTACTTGCGTACACGCCATTCGGTAACGCTAACCGCTAAGAGATCTTTTGTGAGAAAACAAATAGATATTGGAAATTTTATTCCACAATATGGCAACAATTATTCCTAGTGTTTCTTAAAGCCTTGATGAAGTCAATGTGAGTGCTGTTCCCACGACAAAATGTGTTGGCTGGACATTCTGGATTTTCAAGAACGCACTGAATAAAACAAGAGGATTTGTTGCACTATAAGATATGGACAATGATCATATTCATCTGACATAAGTGCCTTGGATTGTTTATTGAACATTAGGAGGGCCTGACAGGTGGTGGCAGAGCTTCTGAGACTGCAGGGTGGGCCAGCGATTGTCACCGTATTTGCTGCTGTATCCTGGGGAAATGTCTGGGCCCCCACCACTGCACCTGAAGACCGGGGGCTCCAACGCTCAGGCTATCCCGACAACTGCTATGCAGCTGGGTTCTGACCACACCTATAGCCATGGCCTGTCATAACAGAAGGGGCAGCATGTGCCACATCTTGAACAGGAGTGACCAGAGAGCCCTCCCTGATGGCACGTGCCCCTTCCAACACCCAACTATTGATAAGGGGCATACTCCAGCCATCTGCCTGACTGCCGTGTTCTCCCCTTTGCCCACCTGGCTGGTCCTGACTCATTGGTAGTGAGGGCATCAGACAGCCTGAAAGCATCCTGACTCATTGGTAGTGAGGGCATCAGACAACCTGAAAGATGTGTCAACGTGCAGTCAGCAACCTCCTACACAGCCCCAGCATTAGACCATTGCACCCCTGGGTAACCACCCACAGATAGTAGACTCCAAGTGGTGCTGTGGTCTTCACCTCCTAGTCGCCCCCCTCCACACTTCCAGACATTTGAAGAGCGGGCCCACCATCCACCTTTGAGCCATGTGGACCAACCCTGTCTGATGTGCGCCCCTTCTGTGGGGACCCACTAACAGCTGCAACAACAGGACGCCTGATCCTCCCTCCACATTGCAGTAAGGCAGCTGATCCTGCCTCTGGGGTGCTCTCCCCACTCATCCCAGCAAACATTAGAGGTCACCCCTTCACCGTAGGCCATCCTTACAGAACTGCACTGCGACACAGCCACAAGTCCCTTGTGCTTCTATGGCCCTCTCATGTCATCTAAGTGTAGCTCTACTCCTCCCCTGGATCCTGGACATTGTGCAGCACTTCTCCCACATGACTCGCTGCAAGGACTCCCTCTGGCTATAAGGGGCATATGAACCACTCTGGTATACTTAACACTGCCGCATCGCCTGGGAGCCACACATCCCTTGCTGGTAATCCAGAATTGCCTGCCACAAGGAAGCCGACCTTCATGCTCTAACTTAACCGTCTGCAGTGGTGATGGACTATACAAGAATGGGCTACTCCATTGGGAGTTGTGACAGTATTTAGTGGCTTGCCCACCTCTGGAGAGGTCTACCCTTGGTCATCCATCTGCACCACCAGCTGCTTCCCATGCACTTGGCACACAGGGATGGTCAGCTGTCAACCTAGGGGCCAGTCCTCCTAACCCGGGGGCTTGAGATACGCCCTCTCCTGCAACTTTGCCCATGGATGCTCTCTGGGAAGCCTTCCACAAAGTCTTCCTGCCAACCACTCTTCTCGGAGGCCATCGCACAGCATTGACATATGGCTGCCTAACAGACCTCAGCTGCCATAGAGACCCCTCCAGCACTTGTATGCCCACACAAGAATCGACCATGGAACACATTCTGGAGGAAGTCACAGCCGCTGGCCACCGAAAAGAAGGCATGGACACTAAAATCTATGTTCTTGCGGCTCAGACCAAATCCATCCCCACCAATATTGCCGGGTTCCAGGACAGAGTGGAGGGAGTGGAGCGGAGACTTACAGTTGTGAAATACTGCCTCAACACTGTCCCGGACAGGGATCAAGAGCTTTTATACTTACGGGACAAGCTCACAGACTTGGAGGACTGGAGCCGCAAGGACAACATTCGCTTCTTTGGCTTCCCAGAGCATGTAGCAGGGGCAGATGTCAAGGACTTTCTCAAAGGCCTCCACCCTTCACTTGTTGGACTCACCTTTGACCCTCCATTGGAGATCCAATGGGCCCAATACCTGGGTCCGTAGGCCAAACTGCAGCAGAGTGATCGTGACCTATTATAGCATGCTTCCTCTGTCAGGAACAGCTGCAGCAACACTTGACTGCTGCCAAGACTTACAGCACCTATGACTATGAAGGTCACGCAATCTGCATAGTTGCTGATTTCTCATGGGAAACCAATGACAGGAGGAAAGCCTTACTGGCCCTTCGACCTTGGCTCCACAAGATGGACATCCAAGTCGGACTTGCCGGGATGCGGATCATGAAGGATGCAGATTGGCAGATCCAAGGACTTCTACGACCCGGATGCCCTATGTATCTTCCGGGATGGTCTTGCAGAATAAGACATGGACCTCGCTACACCAGACTCAGAGACTGCTTCCACCCCTCCACTAGACCATCTGCTGTCACAGTGCACAGCAACAGCTGGTGTTCCAACAACACCCACAAAAGAGGCAGAGATGTGGAGAGGCTAGCCAAATTGCAGGACAACAGAAACATGGCCTTCAAGGCAGTGGCAGACATTACAATTGACTATTGCCATGACTAATCATGGTCCCCAGATGGCTGAACTGTACTCTTCCCTGAGGTGACTATTGTCCCCTTGCATTGACAGTGGAGGGCCAGACCCTGGACCTTTAAGTCCCCGAAGGCTAAGTATACTGTTTAAAGTTTGCATTTGTGTACGTTTTCCATGCATCAGTTCACACACATGTACGTTTAATACATGCCTTTATATCTGTGCATCTCACCATGCTCTTTGCTGCAAAATGTTTTCATATCTATGAGTATGCATGCCTCCACATTGTTATACATTATAGTACTCTAATGGCGCTCTACACAGCTCTGTGATGTTCTATGATATTATATGCTGGTCCTCACTACCTGCAACGTTTAGTTTTTCTCCTGCCTTGCCCCCGCCTGGCGCCGCTACACGTCAGGCTCCCATGGGCCCCCCTTTGGCACCCGCCTTTTGACACAAAGGTCCTCCCCTCTTCTCCCTCCCCCACAGGACAACATGACTTGGCCTGCCTGGCTCTCAAATCACCCAGACGTGATACCCCTCCCCCACTCCAGCCTGCCATCATTGTGACTTCCCCTCAACAAATTCACTCCCTGCCCAATCCCTTGGGACTTCCGGTGTGCTGGTGTTTCAAGCCTGCTCCTGTGGTTCACAGTTTCCTGCACTTCCTGGGGTGCACCCTCAGCTTAGAGCTGGAATACGTCCTCTTCCTTGCCTCCCTTCTCTCCCACCTCCATTGAATCAACCACCCTTTTAATCGGTCACATCCCCCATTCTTTGCGCCTGTGGGGTTTCTATACTTGCCCACCCTCCCTCCTTTCTTTACCCCTGTGCTGACTCACTCTATTTCCTCCTCCCCACCTACCCCTCCCTCACCCTGTGCATTCTGTTACCTCTCTTTGGATGATAAGTTGCACCTGCATTGATGGCATCTTCCACCCTCGGACTTCCTTCTTGTTTGCATGCCGTCTCCTGGAACATCCATGGTCTGACACATTATATCATGTGCCAGAACATGCTCACCTATTTACGCACAAAGTGGGTGGACGTGGCCCTGCTACAGAAGACATACCTCTCCTATCTGGAGTCCAAAAAACTGGGTGGAGAAGGTGCTCCATAGCAGCTGCCCACTATCACTGGTGATGGATCACAGCCCCACCAGAAAATGTGTAGTGGTAATCCTTTGTAGGTCCCTAGCTCCCACCATCCTTAAGTGTTGATCGGACCTGTTTTTGCCACACTGAAGGTGGGAGAACAGACTTAGAAGACAAGCTGCGTGTGCTCTGCCTATATCCACACAGGTGTTAAGTGCCCCTTTTTGCTTCAGCTCACCCACCTTCTCAGGGAGATTGGGGCCTCCCACTTCTTACTGAGGTGGGGCTGAAACCTGGTGCCGTAGATGTAGCTAATAATGCAAATAGGGCCATCCTGGCAGACTTACTCGTTGATCATGGCCTGTTGGACCACTAGCACCTTGTGCACCTGGAGGTCCGGGAATATACCTTTGGTGCAGGCTGGACTACTTTCTGGTTTCCCATTGTGTAGTGGATCGTGTCTCAGACTCTCAGATACTAGAGGCAGCGATCTCTGACCACTTCCCCGTTCTGCTCTACTTGGACCTTGGCCTTGTCTTGCCAGGCCGGAAACCTTGGTGCCTGAATGTGTCCCGATATCACACAACTCAGGGCAAATCTCTGCTTGGATGGCACATCTCCATGTACCTGGAGGACAACAAGGGGTCGGTTGTGGGCAGCAGTGAATGCAACCATCCGGGGCCAACTCATGAGGGATGCGGCCCTGGTCAATGCTCAGAAAGTGGTGCACCAAAAGGACCTGGAGGGTGAGATTCTGACCCTTATGTGCCTTTGACCCTCCATACCCACTAGCCACCATCTAGAAAAAGCCTGAATGGACCTCAATGCTCTTTTCACATCCAAAGATGAATATGCTCTTCAGAGGATTGAAGGCCACCGCTATAAACAGGGTGAAGAGGCAGGACATCCTCTTGTAACCTAACTCTGCCAGCAGGAGGCAACGCATACCATCCCCGCCATATAGTTGTCAGACGTGTACGGTTCCTCCTCACCCGCAAGATATCTTTAATAAATTTGTGGGGTTCTATCAGACCCTCTATACCCCAGAACAGATGTTTGACCCAGAACACTTGGAGGCCTTCATTGCCTGTGTCCACCTCCCTATCCTCAGTGAGTCAGTAGAGAACTGCTTGGTGGGAGATCAGCAAAAATGAAATCATGCAGGCCATGTTTGACCTCCCCTACTATAAAGCTCCCAGGGAGGATGCCTTTCCCCAGAGTTTTACAAGTGGGCAAGCAGAGATGTTGTCCATTTCAATGCCTTCAGCAAGGTGGATCAGTCAGGGTTCCTAGGTGCAATGCCCAATGGAGGGGTGATAACGGTTCCCCCCAAACCAGGGAGTGACCCCTACCTTGCAGTACTTACAGTCCCATTTCCCTCCTCAATGGGGACCTCCACAAGGTGATCCCGTTCCCGATCCACCACACCCAAGTGGGATTTGTCCCTGGCCACTCCCCCAGGAACCACCTCCGCACCCTTGCCCATGCCTTATGTGCAGCCAAAGAGCAACAGACCAAAGCCCTCACCCTCTTGCTGTATTCTGAGAAGGCATTTGACCAGATTGACTGGTAGCACCTTTTCACAACCCTGCACCGGTTTGGCCTGGGACATTGCTTCATAGCTAAAGTCTGCTTACTTTATGATTCACCTACAGCATGGGTGGACTGCGGTGACTTCCTATCAGACCCATTCCCAATTCTCAGAGGGACCTAGCAGGGATTCCACCTGTCACCCCTGCCATTCCTCTTGGCTATGAAGCCCCTTGCTGCCTCCCTGCACCAGTCCACACTCATATCAGGGGTCCCTGTCCCAGGAGGTGACTCCATGGTGTACCTCTATGCGAACCATATACTTCTCACCCTCAAGGATCTCCCTCACTCTCTCCCGGCCTTGATATGCACTATAGAGGACTTTGCAGCATTATCGGGCTACCAAGTAAACTGGGACTAAAGCGAGGCATTGCCCATAGCACGTAAAACCACTATTCAGCAATATTCAGGTACCCCTTTCATTGCAAGCTTTCACACCTCAAGTACATGGGAATTGTTGTCAGTCAAGGCTTGGAATGTGTGGTGGCTGACAATCTTAACCCATGATCTCCGACACTAAACTAGACTTTGAAAAATTGTCACAACGTGAGGATGGAGACGCTGCCTAGATTCACTTACATCCTTGGCATGATCCCACTGCTGGCCCCGTTATCCATACTTTGGTCCATGGATAAATACATCAGCTCTCTTGTCTGGGGCTCTGCTCACCCCCGCCTCGCAAAGACCAAACTCCTGGTGCATCACTCGAGTAGGGGGCTGGGCTTCCCTTTGGTTGAACACTATGCCCTGGCCCTCTGTCTCTCCCAACTGGCCTATATGGTCCACAGGACACCTGACCCACAGCAATGGATTGTAACAGAATGCACGCTGCTGTCCTCCTGGCAGGAACTATTTCTGCTGTACAATGCAGGCCTGCCTTCCCCACACACTAATGATTCGGTTCTGCAGGCTATGATAAAATCCTGGAGGCGAGCCCATCACCTACTTGGAGTGGATCCCCTCCTTCACAAACACACACTCCTGTGGGGTAATGCCAGTCTGCGTATAGGAGGGAAGACATTTTTGGGGGAATGTGGTGCTCGGCAGGCATTGTCAGTCTGAGGCAAGTAATTTAAGAGAGCGACTTCAAAACCTATGCACAGCTATGTGAGGGGTTTGACCTCCCGCCACAGCAGTCGTGGAGATATCTTCAATTATGACATTGCCTCAATCGCCATCTGGGAGCGCACCCCTGGACCGTACAGTCTTCACTGGTAGTAGTCTACCTCAGGACATGGGGGCCGCTTCTGTGGAGTGATGCCTGGTTTCTATGGCTTTTTGACCCACCATCTTTTTCCCTCCCCTCTCCTCAGCAACCTCCGTACCAAGTGGCAGGAAGACTGCAGATGGACTATGAGGCAGAGGAATGGGCTTAAATATTGGAGGCACTTGGCCGTGGGGCAAAAGAGACACAATTGGAATTCTGCCAATTCAAGACACTGCATGCTTGGCCTGCACACTGGCAAAGTTGCATGCGGAGGGTCAGGTACCCCATGAAAACTGCTGGTGCTGCCCGGGACATTGATGCGACATATTACACGTCCTCTGAAACTGTCCCTGTATACGGTCCTTCTGGGATGGTGTGGGGTCCACACTCATAGAGACCCTGCAGATCAAGTCCCCTCTCTACTGTACCCTGATTTTCCTGCACAATCCTGGGGAATTCACAGACCTTTTCTTCCTCTAGTGCTGCCTTTTGCATATAGCCCTCACCAGAGCCCAAATCTGCATACTTTGTCACTGGTGCTACCCAATGCCCTCCACCCATGAAGGATGGCTATTGGCTATGTCCCTAGCCACTTTGCACAAGAGTGTCATTCAGAACCTTCAGGACCACACTGAAATATTCCTCCAAATGTGGACACCCTTTTCACGGGACCAACGGATACCACTCCTCTCTCCCCACCACCATTATATGCATCCTTCTTCTCCCTCTCTCTCCCATCCCTTTTCTCATCCCCATCCCCCTCTATTTCGTCTTTTTTCCTACCTGACTCATCCACCTTTGTCAACTTAGATGTGCCCCCTGCAAAGGCTGACTACCCTTGCATGGTTGCTGGCCAGTCACAACCAGCCTGCCATCACCAGTAAAGATTCTGGAACCCTGGGGTGAGACATCCTGCTCTCTGGGTCCCAGAACAAAGCCCTTCCTGGACAGAGATGATCTCACACCTCCCCCCAGGAATCTGCAATGCCCTGCTAGAGGGATTGCCACCCTTGAAACTCAACCCCCAAGCCTGATGCTAGCAGCAGATGCCCTTCCCAATTGCAAACCCCCACTTTTGGCTGGAGCAACAGCAGGAAAACACACAAAGGACAGGAGGAATGGTCAACCCCAGCATTGACCACCTCTAAGGTGCTGCATGTGAGGTGACCCCTCCATTTCATTTTCCTCCATCTTGCATGTAAGGAAAATAGCCAATCAGATGTAGGGAAGTGACCTCTGCCCACAGGAAGTAGTCACTTAGTGGGTGTAGCCACCCTAAGGTAGATGACCCATTGGTCACTACTAGGTAATCCCCTAAATGCCCACTAAATATAGAATTTAGGGGGCACCCCTAGACCAGAGAATCAGATTCCAAGGAAAAAAAGAAGACCAGCTACAAAGAAGACCCAAGTCTTGAGAACTGAAGTCCTGCTGCACAAGAAGAAGGAGACAAACCCTGCTTGCTGCACCCAGGACTTGACAATTGATGCTGAGGGGTTGCTTGGACATCAGACAGAATCTACAAACCCCAAGAGGTCCTCCACACTTCTGAGAATTGCCAGAAAATCGCCCTCTAGACTGAAGGCATCACTCTCCTGCAACAAAGACCACAAGACCAGTGAAGTACAGTTCACTGACTGGCTCTGATCAGGGACTGGAAGCTGCAGCCAGACAAAAGTCCAGCATGACAAGCCAGGAGAGCAAACCCTGCAAGTGTTCCAAGTTTGGTGGCACTGCACCCTCCAGTGGCCAAACCGTGCAATCACCCCCAGGTACTGCTCACCTAACATCAGACACCAAGAAGGACAGTCCACTCTGGACTGAAAAAGGACCAGGACGAAGTCCCAGTTGAGGGACTCAAGAAAACACCAGGACCTCCCACCAGAGTGCCCTACTGACCTGAAAGTGACCCTCCTGCGTCCAAGGGCACCTTTCCCCACAGCTCCTGGCTCCCCGATTCTCTCTGCACCCAGCTGCCCTGTGCCCTGCACCAAAGAACCAGCTGTTCCCTAAGGGTCACCCACCCCTTGTGACCTCGACACTCCAAGGGGACCCACCGGACTCACCTTGAAGTTCACCAGTGCAGTGCTTTTCCAAGTGGTCCCACTCAGTGGCCTTAAACAAGCTTCAATTACTTTCTGCAGCTGCTTCCACCAAAATAGGGTGCCGTCCGAACTTCTCCAGCTGGTCCGTAGAGCCCACTGATGACCTTGACATACCTGCAAAAGGAGACATTTTCAAAGTATTTCTCCATTGATTGCTATGGTGCTGGTCACCTAACATCAGACACCAAGAAGGACAGTCCACTCTGGACTGAAAAAGGACCAGGAGGAAGCCCCAGTTGAGGGACTCAAGAAAACACCAGGACCTCCCACCAGAGTGCCCTACTGACCTGAAAGTGACCCTCCTGCTTCCAAGGGCACCTTTCCCCACAGCTCCTGGCTCCCCGATTCTCTCTGCACCCAGCCGCCCTGTGCCCTGCACCAAAGAACCAGCTGTTCCCTAAGGGTCACCCACCCCTTGTGACCTCGACACTCCAAGGGGACCCACCGGACTCACCTTGAAGTTCACCAGTGCAGTGCTTTTCCAAGTGGTCCCACTCAGTGGCCTTAAACAAGCTTCAATTACTTTCTGCAGCTGCTTCCACCAAAATAGGGTGTCGTCCGAACTTCTCCAGCTGGTCCGTAGAGCCCACTGATGACCTCGACATACCTGCAAAAGGAGACATTTTCAAAGTATTTCTCCATTGATTGCTATGGTGCTGGTCACCTAAAATCAGACACCAAGAAGGACAGTCCACTCTGGACTGAAAAAGGACCAGGAGGAAGCCCCAGTTGGGGGACTCAAGAAAACACCAGGACCTACCACCAGAGTGCCCTACTGACCTGAAAGCGACCCTCCAGCTTCCAACGGCACCTTTCCCCACAGCTCCTGGCTCCTCCATTCTCTCTGCGCCCAGCCGCCCTGTGCCCTGCACCAAAGAACCAGCTGTTCCCTAAGGGTCACCCACCCCTTGTGACCTCGACACTCCAAGGGGACCCACCAGACTCACCTTGAAGTTCACCAGTGCAGTGCTTTTCCAACTGCTCCCACCAAAATAGGATTCCGCCCGAACTTCTCCAGCTGGTCCGTAGGGACCACCGATGACCTCAACATACCTGCAAAGGGAGACATTTTCAAAGTATTTCACCATTGATTGCTATGGTGCGTAATTACACACAGAACTGAGACATTTTCTAAACTTTGAAATTCATAACTTAAAAAGTACTTATACCATGTTGATGATATTGGTCTTAAAAAAATTATAAAACTCTAAAGTCTTTTTGTAAATTGGTCTTGAGTTATTCTTTTGGGTGTGTGTTTTGCTTTATTTATACAGTGAGTACAACAAATACTTTGCACTTTCTAAGACTAGCCTAACTGCTTGACCAAGCTACCATAAAATTAGGGCATTAGGTAGTCTAGTTTTTTCCTCTGTAAATCAAGGTTTGATTGCCCAGACCCTCTACACAATGTGCCTGGTTTTGCACACTACATAGAGGGCTAGCCTCCTACATTTGGTGTTTCAGCAATGGGATAAAGTCTTTGCATTTGCTGATACCACTTTGTCAGTTTGTGAGCACATGAATAACTCTCCAAATTGTCTTTAGCTTAATTGCATTTTTTCCCAGTTGACTGAAAGTTTTGAACATTTAAAAAAATAAATGATAGGGCTGTGGTTAGGTCCCTACAATACTAGCACAAATTGTAAAGTCCTTACTTTAGTTGGCTTATTCAAACATTATAAAACGGTCCCAACTTTAATAAAGTAAACATGTTTGATGGAGAGAATCAGAGCCAGGAGCTCTATTTGGCCCCTTACCAGGCATACAACTTTGACCACTTAAGGAAACTCTGTCCGATGTACCATATTAGTACTGGGAAAAGGCCCACCACCAATAAGCCTAGGCTTCTGGTGGCCCAGTATGAGAAAGATCACCCAACAGATGGAGTCAATGATGAAGTTTCTAGGGGGGAGAAGATAACCCTGTGGACAATGGGGATTCAGGTAACTCCTCTAGCCCCATCATTAGTGCACCCACAGAGGAAGACCTTCCCTTTGCCAAGCTCACCAAAAGACTGGCCCTGGGGCTCAGCTTTTGGAAATTGAAACCAAGAGAAAAGAGTTGGGCCTAGTCCCCATCTCCAGTGGCAGCATACAAAATCTGAGAGACAAACCTTTCAATCTCAGACTCCCAAAAAGGGTTGTTCCTCTCTTCACAGAAGGGGATGATATAGTAAAATGGTTTTCTGTCTTTGAAAGAGCCTGGAATGAGTCAGAAATTGAAAAACACTAGGAAACATTGTTATGGGAGTTAGTCTCTGGAAAGTGCAGCCCATAACAATTAATCAGCAGATGTTCTTTCATGAATAAGTTATACAGCTCATCATAACCTTGTACCTTGATACCAGCTAACCAACCACCCAGCATTTTCACTGAATAGTCCACAACCTCTACCCAAGTTTTGCTCTGGGTTTGTTGATACTCCCTGAAAAGTATGCAGTACTCTTCAGTTGTAAATCTAAAGTCCTTAATCAGGGTAGAGTTCATAGGATCATAGGATTTATAATCTGCCTCATTCAGTGTTGAGCTGTATAACTTATTCATGAAAGAACATCTGCTGATTAATTGTTACAATGAGAGGCTACATCAATGCCTGGTAGACCAAGGTACACTTTCCTCTAAAGATTTTTGGCGGAAGGCAGACCACTGGGCCAAAACAAGGGTAACCAAAACTAGCACTGGTGAAGGGGACCAAAAGTAAGAGGCCAAAAAGCCCCCCCGGAGAAGGATGGGAACCAAAATAAAAATAAACAGGAGGATCCTGAAATAGAGGAGTAGCCTCCCAAGACAAAATGCAAGAAGACTGGGGAATTAGCTTCAAATCACATCAGACGTCATAACCCCTCTTCCCAGGAAGAGGACATGCTATTCCCAGAGGGAACTGAAACTGCAGAGCTTGTGCCTTACCATCCAGAGCTCTTGGACACAGGGGGGCTCTCCAGGGAAGATATGTGCCAGGGGCAGAGAACCTGTCCTACTCTTGAAGGCCCTTGGCAGAAAGCTGCACAGGGTAGTGTCAGTGGTACCCACAGGGTTTATTTGGAGTATGGACTCCTATTTACTGAGGTCAGAGACCTCAAGCTTGGCATTCCAAAGATATGAAACATGATTCAGCTACTCCTTTCTAATCAGGAATACAGATTTTATGTATTTTTAGGAATTCCCAATGTTATCCTATGAGAGGAGTAGGCCTCACAGTAGTGAAAAATGACTTTGGGAGGTTTTCACTACCAGAGCATGTAAAACTTAAAAGTACATATACTGCCATTTAAATACATTGATCCCTGTCCCAGGGGTCACATATGGCCTACCTTGGTGGTGACTTATATGTAATAAAGGGGAGTTTAAGGCTTGCCAAGAGGTTTTAAATTCCAAGTTGAGGTGGCAGTAAAATCCACAGACAGGCCCTCTAATGGCAGACCTGAGACATGATTAAGGAGCTACTTAAGTGGGTGGCAAACTAACGCTGCAGGGACAACTAGTAGCATTAAATTTACAGGTCCTGGACACATGCAGTGCACTTTACTAGGGAATTATCAGTATATGTAGTATGTCGATTGGGTATCAGCCAGTATTACATTTTTTTTTCGAAGAGAGCACAAGCGCTTTAGCTCAGCAGTGCCAAAGTGCACAGAGTCATAAATGAGGTCAGAAAAAGCAGAGGAGAAAGGCAACAAATTTGGAGTGACCCTTCAGAGAGGGCCATTTTCCAACTGAAGTGAAGTTGATTATAAGTATGATGATGACTGTAAATCTTGTAGATTAAGGAGAAGAGATTTGATGGTCCATTTGAAAAGGTGTTGGTGAATGGAATTCATGTTAATATGTCTTTTGTCTCTGGTGCTAAAATAACCATATTTCCAATGATGTTCTTTGAAGAACATTTCAAAACTGAAGTAAAGTTATTCAAACCTGACATTAGGCCAAAACGGTAGGGTGGACAACTTATTTACTTATTAACTTTCTAGGCTGTTATTGGAATACAATAGAACCTCAAGAGAGATTAAGTCCAGAAAAGATTTATGTATCCATTAAAGGAGGTTAAAACATCTATTAGTTTCATCAAAGGGATCATTTTGTATGTGTTGAGCATGTTGAAGAACCTTTGGTAAAGTTGAGGGAAAGTGTGGATGTTTTTCAAAATTGTTTAAATGCCTCGCAGTATGAGGATACATTTCCAGAAAATTTCAAAAAAGGGTTAGTTTGTTTGAGGACCTATGCTCATAATATAAAATTAAAACCAGGATCACTGCCCAAAATAGGGAAGTTAAGGAATGACACTGTAATGATAAAAGAGGCCATGAAATTGAAAACCTTAGGAAGAATGGGGTAATTCAGAAAGTACAAGTTTTGGAATGCCTTGCACGAATGAATATGGTTGCATGCAAGGCCAATAGTAAGGCTAGACTATGTGTGGATATCAGTGAGCTTAACAAATGTGTGATGATTGATCATTATCCCCTGTCTTACATAACATGTTGTGCTCACTAGATGATGTCACACCTTTTTCTTCTCTGGATTTGTCAGACTAGACTGCATCCATAATCTCAAGAGTTAACCTCATTTGTCAAACCTTTTGACACTTATACATTTGTAAGGATACCCTTTGGTCTGAGGCTAAAGTGACAAAAGGAGGCGCTGGACCCTCTTAAATCTGTGCCATAGTTTCCTGAAGTAACTCTAACTATAACTGCTGAATTCCTATGGTTTTGTACGTTTGAAATGTGAATCTAACTATAGAACTACAGGTCCTTGTAACCTGTAGTTTTTTTAAAGTAAATATCTATGTTTTTTAATTCTATTTCCTAACTATAATGTCTTTGTAACCTTTGTTTTTTTCAGTGAATTTCGATTTTTTTTAATGTTAAGTCATTATAATTATTATACTTTAATCTACCCCCTGCCGCACATGACCTTTGGCCATGCACTGTGGAGGTTGGCCGCAGAGCTTGGCCTGAGCCAGGCCCTGAGGTCAACTCCCTAACACCACCCAAACACAGGCCTATAAACGGCCTTTGGCCATGCATGGCACATGTTGGGTGCAGGTTCTGGCCTGTGGCCAGGCCCTGCACCAATCCCCTATGACCACTCAACCCCACACCATGCATGGCCTTTAGCCATGCATGATGGGAGTAGCCTGCAGCGCCTCACCTGGGGTTGGGTGGTCATAGAGAGCTTGCTGCAACCAAAAGATTTTGCTGGGACTAAGGTGATCATTTTGAACCTGGCACTAAAGAGCGTACCACTGGCGGTCGCAGTAACTAGCATCAACAGGCTGGTGGTCCAGACCGCCACATAATGAAGTACATGAGAAACAGCCAGTGGCCCATCCACTCACTTTGCATACAGGGGTAGGACTCCATCCACCAGCTTCTCCAGCTCCTCTGTGATGAAGGCCGGGGCCCGTTCCCCTGTAGCACGGGCAATCTCAAGGACCAGAGTCACGACACAGCAGCACACACAGAGAAGTTTTTCCCTACTCGAGGTGCAGGAGTCAAGTGGCAAGGGCATGTCAAAATGGCAGTATATACCACAGCGGTGTGCACCATCACTTCCGGCGGTGATCATGATTGGCCCTGCTTTCTCATTGACTACAATGTTATCCAATGTTCAGGAACACAGCCTACCACCATGATGACTAACGCCAGCAGAATGAGGTCACTTCCTACATTACACTACCTGTAGGGCAGGGAGCCACCATTTTGCATCCACCACGCCTTTATTGTCGGGCCGGTGTCCTAGTCCATGACTTCATTCCATCTCTCCCTCGTCGAGTTCTGTTATGATTACTGGTCCTCCTCATGGAATCATGTTGGGAATTGTGCCTACACTGTGATGCAATAAAACATACACACCTCACCACACATTGCCCTGACCGGATTAACACATTCTTTGTGTCTGTGTGAGAGACAATTGTGTTGCATGTACAACATGAATAGTGGGACCTTGTTTTGGAATTGTATGTCCCAACTCAATGTGTCTTTCTTCCTCCCACATAGGTTCAGACCCATGTGGCGAGGGGGGCCCCCATCTGTTTCCACACCCATGGTAGATCTTGCCACCCTGGAGGAATGCCACATCTTCATCACTTACTGTCTGAATCGAGCCACAATCCTGGAACTCTGTGCACAAATGGAGCCTGTTCTGATCCCAGTGAATAGGAATCCCCATGCCATACCTACAACTGTGCAGGTACTACATGTGGTACATATTTTTGCCACATGCTTATTCCAAGTGACAGTGGGCATTGCAGCTGGTGTTTCTCAGCCAATGTTCAGCCACATTCTGTCCACATTTGTTTATGCATTTGTACAATACCTGCAAAGTTATGTCCAGTCCCCTCAAAGGGCTGATCTCACCACCATCACATCAGGATTCTATGCTTTTGCAAATATCCCCCATGTGATAGGTGCCATTGATAGTACCCAGATAGCCCTCATACCCCCAAGAGTAAATGAACAGGTGTTCAGAAATCGTAAAACTTTCACTCCATGAATATCCAATCTGTGTGTTCTGCTGATCAGTACATTTCTCATGTCAATGCAAGGTTCCCAGGATCACTCCATGATTCCTATGTCCTGAGAAACATCAGTGTGCCACACATGATGGGACAGCTAAAGGGGGGCAGGCTGCATGCAAGTAGTAAGTGTGTATATTAACCCTCTTTCACCCACTTTTCCAGGGGATTCTGGCTACCCAAACATGCAATTGCTCCTTTCACCTGTGAGAAATCTCAGGACAGATGCTAAAATCCATTATAATGAAGCACATGGTCGCACTAAGAGGGTGATAGAGCGGACCATAGTACTCCTGAAGGCAAGTTTTCATTGCCTGCATCTCTCTGGAGGATCCCTGTGCTATGGCCCTGACAAGGTGTGTCAGACAGTGGTGGTCTGCTGCATGCTACACAACTTGGCTGTGAGGAAAGCTATCCCACTTATGGAAGAGGAGGATGCTGTCCAACCACCCCTGCCACCTCAGAGGATGGATGAGAGTGATGAAGAAGAAGAGGGGAAAGACATCACCTCCAGTACCCAGCTAATCCTGCTATACTTCCAGTGACTCTGAGGTACATTTCCTATTCTGCAAATGGGTTTCCTACATTGTTTCAGGGTGACTTATGCTACTAAGTGCTGTGGCATCCCTTACCAGTGATGTCACAACTCTATGACTTAAGAAACAGATGTGTGTTACAACAATGGAATGTACAATGTGATATACTTCAAACATGACAATCTGTAAGACCCCCTCCTGAAATAAAAGCGGCATTATGATGGAAACTGGCTAAAACATACACAATAACATTTGCTTGCTGACATTAAATGAGGACAGATTGTTTGTGTGTACAAGTGTATATATTTGAAGATAAAACATACATGAGTGATGGGACGGTGGAAGGAAGTGGGCACATGGTGAACAATATACTCAGGTACATTTCCACAGCTGTTGGTATTACAGGGGCAAAGTTCATGGAGCCATTGGGAAATGGTGAAATGGCAGTGCCATGTCAACAAGATAGCACAATGGCACACAAGGAAGACAGTTCAGGGCAGAGTCAATTCCTGGGGGTGGGCTTGGTCTTGGCTGGTGTTTGACTGGGATGTCTGGGTCTGAGGCCACGTTTGCGAGGGGGTACCTGGGCTGCAGGGGAAGGGGTGCTGGTGTCCTGTGAGACCTCTGGCAATGCCACCACTCCAAAAGCTGCTGCAGCTGTTGATGGCAGAGCAGTGTCCTGGCTAGTGGAAGGGGCCTGCAGGTTGGTGGAAGACTCAGGCTGGATGTTTGTCCCCTGCAATGGAGGCCATGTTGGCACTGAGCTGTTTCCATTGCTCCATGGCCTCCTGGTGGTGTGCTACCTGCAGCCTCTGATTCTGCTCCAATATGGCCAGGATCTGGCCCATCCTATCCTGTGAATGGTGATATGCTCCCAGGAGCTCAGCAATGACCTCCTGGGCAGCAGCATCTATCCTTGGCCCACCCCCTGGGCCACTGATACCCTCTCACTGGCCCTAGCCCCCTGTGCCTGTGCCCCCTGCACAGGTCTGGCAGTCCCACTTGTACTGGGCCCTTCATCATCATCCCCAGTAGTGGGTGGAGACATGTGGGCAGCCAGTCCGTGGCTGGAGACACTGGTGTGGGGGCTTTGGGCCAGTGCTGATGGTGGTGGTTGAGTGGTAGGGGTGTCAGTGGTGTCCTGGGTGGGGCTTCTGGAAGGTGACTGTCCAGGACTGTGGGATGGGCCAGGGATTTCCTCTGTGTCCAGACATACCTCTGCACTCTCCTAAGTGGGGCCTTCATCTTCAGGTGGAAGACTGGCACTCCTTGATGTCTCCATCTGGGGGGCATGGGTGTTGGTACCTGTGTGTGAGAGAATGGCGATGTGGGTGTCTTTCTCTTTTTTGTCCCTTGCAGCAGTGCTCAGTAGTAATTGGTGGTTACATTCCCATGTAGTAGCATGCAGGGTCCCTTTGTTTTCTTTTTGATGCATTTAGTGAGGGTGTGGTGGTGCATTCTGTGTGTTGTAGTGCTCCTGACATTACATGCATCGGATGGTGACTGTGCACAGGGGGCTGGATAGTGATTTGTATGGGGGGTTATGGACATGCTGAAAACATGGATAGGAGTGTCTGGGTGTTGTGGGATGGGTAGGGGATGGGGATGGGGCATGGTGGTAGTGAGAGGGATGGGGTAATTCATGTATTACAGGTGTTGTGACTGTCAGGGTATTATCGTTGACTTACCCGAGTCCAGTACTCCAGGGAGTCCAGTGAGGCCCTCCGGGTGCAGGATAGCCAAGACCTTCTCCTCCCAGTCTGTGTATTCGGGCAGAGGAGGTGGGGGACCACCGCCAGTCTTCTGTACTGCAATGTTGTGTCATGATGCCATGGAGCATACCTTCCCCCGCAGGTCGTTCCATCGCTTCCTGATGTCATCCCTTGTGCGTGGATGGTTGACCTTGTTGATGATCCTCTGCTGTATCTGTGCCCCGAATAGCTGTGGCTTGACCACCATGGTCCTTAGCTCCCTGTCGCTGAAGTGAGGGTGCTTAGAGGGTACCATGGGGTGTTGTGGGTGATGTGTTTTAAATGAGTTGGTGATGGTGCTGTTATGTGTTTGGGAGTGTGGTTTGTGATGGTGGGTGTGCAGTGTTTGTGTTTGTTGGACCTGGCTTTTTGACAGGGACATCCCCAAACTTTTTGCCTCCTTCCTCCTATTTTTTCTGACCTGTTGTCGTTGGCTTTTGACCTCTGGGCACTTTACCACTGCTAACCAGTGCTAAAGTGCATAAGCTCTCTGTGTAAATTGTACTACTGATTGGTTTATCCATGATTGACTATTTAATTTACTTGTAAGTCCCTGGTAGAGTGCACTACATGTGCCTAGGGCAGGTAGATTAAATGCTACTAGTGGGCCTGCAGCACTGGTTGTGCCACCCACCTCAGAAGCCCCTTAACCCTGTCTCAGGCCTGCCATTGCAAGGCCTGTGTGTGCAGTTTCACTGCCACTTCGACTTGGCATTTAAAAGTACTTGCCAGGCCTAGAACTCCCCTTTTTCTACATATAAGTCATCCCTAATGTGTGCCCTAGGTAACCCCTAGAGCAGGGTGCTGTGTAGGTAAAAGGCAGGACATGTACCTGTGTAGTTATATGTCCTGGTAGTGTAAAACTCCTAAATTCGTTTTTACACTACTGTGAGGCCTGCTCCTTTCATAGGCTAACATTGGGGCTGCCCTCATACACTGTTGAAGTGGCAGCTGCTGATCTGAAAGGAGCAGGAAGGTCATATTTAGTATGGCCAGAATGGTAATACAAAATCCTGCTGACTGGTGAAGTCGGATTTAATATTACTATTCTAGAAATGCCACTTTTAGAAAGTGAGCATTTCTTTGCACTAAAATCTTTTTGTGCCCTTCAATCCACGTCTGGCTAGGTTTAGTTGACAGCTCCTTGTGCATTCACTCAGACACACCCCAAACACAGGGTACTCAGCCTCACTTGCATACATCTGCATTTTGAATGGGTCTTCCTGGGCTGGGAGGGTGGAGGGCCTGCCCTCACACAAAGGACTGCCACACCCCCTACTGGGACTCTGGCAGACAGGAGTGAACTGAAAGGGGGCTTGGTGCATTTCTTAGACACTCTTTGAAGTCACCCCCACCTCAAAGGCACAACTTAGTATAAAACAGGGCCTCTGCCCTACCTCATCAGACACTTGCTGGAGAAGAAACCTGAACCAGAAACTACATCCTGCCAAGAAGAACTGCCTGGCTGCTCAAAGGACTCACCTGTCTGCTTTTCTACAAAGGACTGCTGTCTTGCTGTTGGCCTGCTGCCTTGCTGAACTGCCTGGCTGCTCAAAGGACTCACCTGTCTGCTTTTCTACAAAGGACTGCTGCCTTGCTGTTGGCCTGCTGCCTTGCTGAACTCTTGTCTGGCTGTAAAAGTGCTCTCCAAGGGCTTGGATAGAGCTTGCCTCCTGTTCCCTGAAGTCTCAGGACCAAAAAGACTTCTGTCTTCCTCTTGGACGCTCCGTGCGCCGAACTTTTCGACGCACAGCTTGTTCCGCGGCAAGAAAAACGCCGCACACTGACGCTGATCGACGCGACGCCTTCGGGACGACCGAAACTTTGACGCACGGCCTCGCAAGGACAACGCCGCCCGACTTCCCGGGAGAAATCGACGCAACGCCTGCCGTGAGATCGAAACTTTGACGCACGGCCTCGCAAGGACAACGCCGCCCGACTTCCCAGGAGAAATCGACGCGACGCCTGCCGTGAGATCAAAACTTTGACACACGGCCTCGCAAGGACAACGCCGCCCGACTCCGCAGGAGAAATCGACGCGACGCCTGCCGTGAGATCGAAACTTCGACGCGCAGCCCCGCAGAACGACGCGCAGCCGGAAAACAAGCAGGAAAATCCACTCACAGACCCGGGACATCTGGTACTCCCCGCAAACCACAGTAAGAGACTGTCCGCGTGCCGGAAAAACGACGCACGACTCCCCGCGTGGAAAATAACGACGCAAGTCTGTGTGTGCTGAGGAGAAATCGACGCACACACCAGTTTTCCACGTACCTCTTCTCCTGTGGCCCTCTGAGGAGATTTCCCACCAGAAACCAGGTACTTTGTGTTTGAAAGAGACTCTGTTTACTTTCTAAAGACTTAAGACACTTTATATCACTTTTCAGTGATATCTTTACAAATTCGTATTGCAACTTTGATCGTTTTGACCTGAAGATACCCAGATAAATATTATATATTTTTCTAAACACTGTGTGGTGTATTTTTGTGGTGTTATGCTATGGTGTTGTATGATTTATTGCACCAATGCTTTACACATTGCCTTCTAAGTTAAGCCTCGCTGCTCGTGTCAAGCTACCGGAGGGTGAGCACAGGCTGATTTTGGATTGTGTGTGACTTACCCTGACTAGAGTGAGGGTTCTTGCTTGGACAGAGGGCAACCTGACTGCTAACCAAAAACCCAATTTCTAACAGTGTTTTAGTAGTGATTTTGTGTGTGTGATTTTGTGTGATGGTTTGTTCAGTGTATGTGTGCTGGGGTGTCAATATGTGTCATGGTCTTGGCGTAGAAGAGGATGGTGACGTGTGTATGTATGTGTTTTATAGTGGTGTGGATTTGTGTCAGGTGTGTGCTTTTCTAATCGGCCAATGTGTATATTTGTTATTGGCGGTTCCCATTGCTGACCGCGGCGGTCGGTACTGCCAATGGTCGTTCTACTTTCACTGACTGCCGCGCTGATTTGTGCATCATTATTTGGTGGGTGGGGGGTTTGACTGCGTGGCGGTGTGATGTGTCCTCCATTTACACCGTCGTTGGCCTTGGCGGTGGGTGGAGGTTGACAATTTTTGGGCGATTTCCATTTTTGGCATCATTATATGCCGGTATGCCACCCACCACCACTGGCGGTCTTTTGTTGGCCGTCAGTACGGCGGTCGGCAGTTTTTACTGCTAAGTTGATAATGAGGGCCTAAGACTTCAATGTTCCATCACAAGGAATTTTTAACATTCAAAACACTAGTAAATAAACAGACACAGCACCATGCAGTAGGAAGATTTGAACTCTCAACCTACTGAGTGTCATTCTAAGAGATTTACCAGGAGGCCAGAAGTGACTGTGCTGTACTGTATATCAAAATATAGCTAAAATATTCAAACCAAACATCTCTCTAGTTTGACTCTTTGAAGTCCATATATAGAGAGACCATTGCAAAATCAATCTCCCTCACTCTCTCTTCTATCCCATTATGGGATGGAAGAGAGAAAGAGAGAAATTGAGAGATCCCGAAAGAGAGAAATTTGGAGAAAAACTTTGACAGAGATAAATTGAGAGGGGGCAGTGGGAGAGAAAGTTTTCCTAGACTTTGATGAATTATATACTTAGAATGAGATATTTTAGGACGAATTGAAAAGAAAAACGTATTTGTCAATTTAAAAAAGTGAGATCACCTTATAGTATGTGCCTTAAACATTTAAAGTTGAAAATAAATTCAAACAGGGAAATGACCACAGACACAGCTCCACTAGAATACTCAATCTTCACTGTGTTTGTCTATGACCTTAACCACTACACCAGAGGTTACTCCAGGCTTTTTAGTGTCTAGAAACTACTTTGACATGAAACCAAAGATTTTGCTGGGAAAAAAACTTCAATGTTTTATTTCAAGGAATGTCAATCAGACACACTGCCATGAGATACCAGGCTTTGAATCTTCAACCTCCTGAACAACAGTCCAAGAGCTTTACCAGTAGGCCAGATGTCATTCTATTTTGGTGTGCCTGATAACGTAACTATAACATTTGTTTCAAACATCTTGCTTGTCTACCGGTTTGAGGTCATTCTGAGAAAAGGCTATTGTTATTGCAATCGTCTCTCTATAGAATAATTTCAAAGTGGCACACAAGCAAGATGCTTGCTGCCAGGAGAGGATGGCAGGGGGAGCCTGAATGTCCCCACTGTCCCAGAAGGCATCCAGTGTCCTGTGGGAGCCAGCATTGCTCCTGCAAGTAGGGAGCTGCTTTAAATAGTAGCTCCCTGCTTGCAGGAGGAATGTTTTCATCTCTTTCACTGCAAACATATTTGGGAAAGAGGATGAGGGAAAGAGATGAAAACTCTTTCAGTATGCATGAGCTCTTTGATAGCTCCTGCTTGCTGAAAGCGGAGTAGTGTTTGCTTTTGCTTGGTGGTTTTGGAAGCTATCAGCTTCCACCAAGCAAAAGTAAACAGTTACTCCCTGAGGGTGGGCACCTCAGAAGTGAGCAGGAGCTGGCCCTTGGGGGTGGTTGTCCCCAGGGCCATGCATGGCTCCATGAGGGGGGGACGCACGACCACCTCTAGCTTTCTATTTCATCCTGGGCGAGGTGGTGGTTACCAGGTCTGGGGGTCCAGAATGGGCCCCCTGCTTTAATTTCATTGAAGCCCGCAGGAGCATTTTGCCAGATGGAGGAGGTAGTCCCCAGGGAACGGAGGATGGCACAGCCCCTCCGCAAATAAGACAAACTTAGTCCCGAGTGATGGTTCCTTGGGCCCGGAGGGTCCCCGGGACCACTTATACTAAAATAATCTTATCTTGTCCTGGGGAGGTGATGGTCTTTGGAGTACAGGTGGGCGTCGCCGCCCCCCGAATATTTTGTATCCTAGCTCAAGGGAGGTGGTGGTCCCTTGGGCTATTATGAACTGTAGAAGGGGTGTTCCTGTGTGCCCCTCTCCCTTTATTAGCCCCTAATGCCCCCGGGACCTGACCCACCCAGGGGCAAAATAAATGAAGTGTGTGGAAAAAAAACACTTAAAAAAAGAAATCTCAGAATAATCCATGGATCCATCTGCTGACTTTTCCGAGATTTATAAAAAAAATGCTTTTTAGCCCTGTGGGGTTTAGGGGGGTGAGGTATCCCTACCCTGGCCCCTTTTCTTTTTTATGTGATTTTTGTAGGACTCAGCTGAAATCAAGTACCACAATGGCTGCCAATGCGTCCTTGTTGAATTGTTGCCAGCCAATCAGCACGGGGACAGTTGGATCCACGAATCGTCTGCATCCTTTAATATCAATATTTTTTAACCTTTAATGTCTCAAAAACTACTTAACGGATGTACACCAAATCACAAAAAGCACAATCTGCACACCAGGATCTAGCTTCCTGCCAAATCTGGTGTTATTCCATTCAGCAGTTCGGGCCGTAAGCGTGTCTAGAGACCCTATGGAAAAAGTTATGGGGAAAATGAGTTTGGGACCCCCCCTTTTTCTAAGCCCCCACCTGACGGATTATCCGTAAACTTTCAAGTCAACAGGTGAACCAATTGTTGTATTAGTTTTGAAATAGTCATGCAGATTTGTTGCGTGGTGCCAGTTATTGGCAAAACAAAAAATTATCTTCCTATGGAAACTAAGGGCCAGATGTAGCAAAGAGAATGCGCCTCGCAAATAGCGAAAATCGCCGTTTGCGAGGTGCAAATGCCTCTTTGCTAAGTAGAAATGCATTTTGCGAATCGGATCCGACTCGCAAAATGCATTTCAGATTCGCAAATAGGAAGATGTGTTCCCTTCCTATTTGCGACTCGCAATGCTATTTAATTCCATTTGCGACCGTAGAAGCGGTCGCAAATGGAATCACAGTTACCATCCACTTGAAGTGGATGGTAACCCAGTCGCAAACGGGAAGGGGTCCCCATGGGACCCCTTCCCCTTTGTGACTGGAATAGAAAATATTTTTTCAGAGCAGGCAGTGGTCCAATGGACCACTACCTGCCCTGAAAAATCCGAAACTAAAGGTTTCATTTTTTTTTTTCAAAGTGCAGCTCGTTTTCCTTTAAGGAAAACGGGATGCACTTAGAAAAAAAAAATTGCTTTATTAAAAAGCAGTCACAGGCATGGTGGTCTGCTGACTCCAGCAGGCCACCATCCCCGTGAGTGCCCATACTCGCAATGGGGTCGCAAACTGCGACCCACCTCATTAATATTAATGAGGTGGGTCTTTGCGACCCCATTGCGAGTTGCAGAAGGTGTCTGAGACACCTTTCTGCATTCCAAATTGCGAGTTGCAATTTGCGAGTGGCACGGACTCGCAAATTGCAAGTCGCAATTTGGCTTCTACCTACATCTGGCCCTAGGTCCTAACTATAGCTACCTACTGGTGAATGCCAGTAGGTTATACATATATGTAAGATAAAACAAAAATATTAACATAATGAAAAATAAATCTTTTTATCAATTATGTTAGTGTATGTATATCCTACTATATATTGATATATATATATATATATATATATATACATATTTATTTATATATTTATCAATACAAACACATAAATATACATGTATTTCTTTGTTTATATAAGTATATATTTATATTTGTGTATAGCATAAAATATTAGTCAAGTGCATTTGCTTTACATTTAATTACATTTATATATCAAAACATTTAAATCAATCAATCAATCAATATAAACTTTATTCGATTTTGTCTTAAAGTCAATAAAGTCCACACAATTAAAAATACAATCATAAAAGAGATTGTAACTGTATAAAAACACAAAAATACACAGCAAAGAGATTTTATGACATAATCATTGGAGAAAAATGCAAATGCTCACTCAAGTGATAAAACAAGCGGAGAAACAACGAAGGATAACTAATAAGATGACAGATCATCAATATAGGAATAATTCTCTACCCTACTGATGGGGTGTCCCAAAAAAATGTTTTGGAGCTTGTATTTATAGGTCCTTTAACCATAACATGAGACTTAGGCCCATATTTATGGAAGCTTAGCGTCACCTTAGCCCCATTTATTTTGAAGTTAGCGCCAATTTAGGATGCGCCAACCCACCTTCCGTCAATGAGATGCAAGATAGACATTCCCTTCCTAAAAATGACGCTAGCCCCCCAGCGCCATATTTATCTCCCGACGCAGAAATGACGTGCAACTGGGAGGTGGGCCTAAATAATGACGCTAAGCCCATTTAGCATCATTATTTAACCCCTGGTCAGACCTGCCGTTAAAGTGCAGGGAGGCCCATTTCCATGGGTAAACATCATGGAATGGGCACAAAGATACCCACTTCAACTCCCAGAAACACTGCCACCTACACCACAGGGACACCACAGGAGGAAGGAGCTCATCCCAGGTAGGTTGCAGGTAAGTGTTTGTGTGTGTGTGTGTGGTGTGCCATAGGGGGGCCTTTACATGGGGCCTTCTACCTGGCACTGGGCATGTAGGGCTTGCCCTTGGTACACTGATCCCCTCTGGTGGACATTGGGGTAGGGGCAATGACTCTTGTCTGAACTTAGACAGCGGTAATGTTTTGGCTGCTTGTGTGCCAAAAGATTACACTAGGCTGAGTAGCGGCAGATATTTTGCCGCTAACCAGCCTAACATCATTTCTGAACTACTAGTGCTATTTCCCCTAATGCCATCCCTCACCGGCTAGCATCTTTTTTTGAGACGCAAGCCATTCCTTAGCGCCATCATGCGTCGTTTTATAAATATGGCACAAGGATGGCATTAGGAAATGTTGTTAAAAAAATTACGCACAACTGCGTTAGCGCAGTTGTGTGGCATTTGCCATAAATACAGGCCTTAGAATAGTTGGTCAACGATCAAATCCATCCATGAAAATTACAAAAAGATCTAGAAGAGGTTGCAGGCCCTTGGTTGTGTGAGCTAATAGAACTGCATATAAAAGTGCAGGCAATGAGTGACCATTCACTCACAGGACTTCCCAAGTTCTGAAAGAGCTGGCTCCAAAACATTTAACATTTACTGCTTTATCCTCTACTTATATTAAAAAATCTATATTTATGTCAATTGTTTGAATGATATTACTATCAACACAGTATAGGAGCACTATATTGTGTTAAACAATATGTTTGACACAATATTTTTGTCTGCAATGATACTTACCACATAGTCATTGTGACAAGCTGGGATGTAAATCACCCTCACATATAATAAATCAGAAATTGCTGCTTATTTTTCTAGCATGGAGATTGGTGTTTGCAAACTCCTCTTGCTTTTCAGTCAGAGAAAGAAAAGTTAAGTGTCATATTTGACAGTCATTTTATGTAACTCACAACAAAATGTAATATCTGTAAATGAACTGAACACATTCAGCAGTTAGGAAAGCAAAAATGAAGCACTTTTTTATCATTTTGAAGTGTAATGGAAATAAAGATTTTAATAGGTTAACATCGATAAAGGCATTTGGTGATGCACAAATTAATATAATTTTCTAAAACTCGATATCATGTATGTGCAATATAGTTTTATCAGCCTACACATTTACAATGTAGCACACAGCAACCCTCTAGGCCTAAAGAAGCAGTCTTGGTGACCATAAGCTTTAGAGTAAATGACCAATGTGACTAAAATGCTGGACACAAGGCCCACTTCTGCTGATCCGACTTCTTCTCCACTGCATCCACTGCAATCTGGGTGGATGCCACTTCATGGGACTGCGGGAGTCCATCTTGGTGACATGGGGCCCACTGAGGGACCATCACTTTGCCTATTTGCAGACTGATGACCATCTGGATCTAGCCTCATGGATGAAGATAGGGTCTCACTTGGACCGTTGTACTTGGTACACTCCTCCATTCACTTCTCATCATAGGTGACCTCACTTGGGCCGTGTGTGCCCCTGTCGGCAGCCTAGCTCAAGTTGCCTCTTCCATTGGCACTTCAGGTGGGGACTCAAGTGTCACCCCCTTTGGCAGTGTTGGGCTGACCCAGCACAGGTGCATGTGATCAGCCAGCACTACTGCCCAAGTAAATCCTCTCCATCGGAGGTTTCTGAATTCCATGGTGGCCATTCGACAGTTCCCTTCCATCTGCATTAACCTATCCAGCAAACTTTACCAGCCCTGCCTGGGAGGGCTCTGGACCCATGATCACTAAGTCCACCCTGCAATAATGACCTGCATCTACTGGTGAATTGAAGGCTCTTCTGCAGGTACATTGGAGGCCTCTGAGGAAGGTGTTGCCTCTGGCTCCTTGCCATTGGAGTGAGAACAACATCTCATCTGATTTAGGTACATTTTCCTGGTGCATCTACTGGGACCTTCCTCCCTACATCATATCAATCTTCTGCTTGTGCTGGACTGGTGCCTTATATCTCAACTTGAGTGTTCCACCCCCTGGTCCATCTCCTTGTGAGGACTACACCTGATCACAACTAGCGGGCCCTGTACCTTTGAACTCTACTCAAATACCATGTGGGCCTTTCCAAGAACTGTCATAGACTCCTACATGTGGACTACATGTGGACTTCCTTTCTCATGCCTTTTGAGGGGGGATTGTTGGTGAGCTTGGGGTAGCCCGGATTTATGCTTTCATATGGGGCTGGATGTCCCCATTGACCGTTTTGACATGGTGGGCTGAGTCCACTCATGTTTTAGGCTATTTAGTGTCCCCCCCAGACAGGGATGTCCATAAATCATGTCCCTGTTGGACTGAAGTCCTGCCTCATTTGCTATAACCAGTTTCCTTGTTCCTCTTCTCTCGTTCAACACATCATGGGGAGATTCTGAGCAACTCACCATGATAATCCCTTCTCTAGTCAGTCCACACAGCTCTCTGGTGGGCTTCCAAAGTTCCAGTCACCAACATGCTAAAGCCTATCCTTCAGGCCATAAACATCTTGTACTTAGCACTGGAAGTCAAAATCAACTCAATTGCCATCACTGTGTGTGTGCTGACAAAGGCAAGCCTGCAAATTGAGTCAGCCTATTTGTGAGAGATCTGCATGACCTTCACCCAGCAACTCAAGATCATAGCCATCTGCTTTTGGGCTTGACAGATCATGTCTGATTCCTCAAGGGTAGAGTCACTTCCAAAGAAATAACCTGTATCTAGTTAGTCTCTCAGAGGAAGCTGAGGGTCAAAATGCAGCAGACTACCTGGATCATTTGATCAGATCCCTCATGCCAGCTCCAAAATTCTCACCCCTTTTTTCAACTGAAAGAGCATATTGTGTCTCATCCGGCCATCCTCCTCCAGGTGTGCCCCTGTGGCCTTTGGTGGCTAACGTTCACACTATAAGGACAGGGATAAGACCCTTCAGGCTTTCTGCCTGGTGGGGCATATTGACAATGAGAATCATCGGTTAGTCTGTGCTTATCCTTTTTGATGTGGGCTCTAATGCGCCATTTTTTTTTACTTTACAAAAAGTATTTTACTGAAATTTGTACAGTTAAATTGCGTATTTTGCACTAAACATACTCATTAGGTGAAATTAATAACAAATCAATACATACTTGGGGGCTGTAATAGAAGCACTTTTGCTCACTTAAGAACTTTTGCACAAATCACTTTGGCACTTTATCCTTTAATGAGGGAAGGGGCTTTCACGATAATAACTAACACTCCGACCGCCATCTTGAGCTGGTTAGCGGTCTAGATCTTGGGCCATTTGTGGATGCATGCATCTTGTCCAGGTAGGTCTGAATCAACAGGCTGGGCCTTACCCCCACCTATCACCTTTGTGCCTCCGCCCTACGTGGCACACATAGGTATTTTAAAGACACACATCTACCTTCCTGTGGCCCCCGTAGGCCCTAATCATGGGCCTGGGATACATGCTTTACTCTGCAATATATGCCCACTGTAGAAGAACTCCTGGCACATCCATGATATACTGAGTGATGACTTGGTCAATATACTTTTCCTCACTGAAACATGGATGTCTAATAGTTCAGTGGCGGATGTTGCAATCACCATCCCAGCTGGATATTCCATGTTACACTGCAACAAAGTGGGAAAAAGAGGGGGTAGCATTGCTATTATTTCCAAACACACTTTTGACACAAAAGTGCTTCAGGTGGCAGAATCAATGGGTTTTTGCTTTTCATTTTCCTTAAACAAAGCCCTGATCGGAGTTTCCATTTATTGTACCCCCTGGCCCTATGAGTGAAATTCTGTCTTCCCTAGATGGGTTCCTAGCAATTATTGCGCAAAAGAGATCACAGCACACAATATACAATAGTAAAACACAAAAGAGGATCAAAAAATTATTATAGTTGTAAGGTAGAAATGGATGCGAAAATCAAGCACAACGGTATTCAGATCTTGTCTCCAGAGATGAGTTCATTTATTCTGAACGAAGTGGTGTTCAATAAAACAGAGAGCATCTTTCCAAAACAAACAGCCGACGCTGCTTAGCTTCTGAGATCATACGAGATCAGACACATTTAGGGTGGTATGGCCGTATCAATATACATGCTAAAACATTCCAAATTTATGATTTTAGGAGGCCTCAACATACATGTGAACTCACCCGCTGACCACCATGGTCAACTACATTTAGATAACATGTCCTCTTGGGGCATGTAGCAAATTGTGAACCAGCCCATTCATGTACCAGGTCATATCTTGAACACCATTTTTTATAATTGCCAAGTTTTGGTGTTAGATATCAAATCGCTGATTTTGTCTGACCATTTTCTAATTTACTTTAAATGAAAGGTGGACCATTGCCATCATGGATGCAAGATGTACCCCTGTTTATCCCACAGAAACTGGGCCACAGTCTCGCCCTCAGAGTTTAGTCTGTCCCTCAGTGAACACACTTCACACTTGAGTGGGGACATTGACTCTGATGTTCTGTTGGTTAATGCCTGGCTTACATAGATGGCTGATATCATCGCATCCATCAAACCTAGTGAAACCACCTCCATGGACACACAACAATAAGCACCCTGGTTTAAGGAGGTGTTGAAAGAGCTTCACAAACAAAGTAAGAGGCTCGAAAGACATTGGAGGTGCCATTACCTCCCGAACAATAAATTAATCTACAACAATGCCTTAAATAAATACCACCAAAAAATTAAGAAAACTCAAACAGATTTTTTCACTGCTCAAATCGAAATCTCTCACAAAAAATCGGGAGAGCTATCATAAACTGTCAGAAAATCACCACACCCTGGCACCCTGCTTCAGCCATTTACACCCTCACTTCAATTGTGTACCCAACTTACAGATTTCTTGATACAAAAATAAAAATGATTGTCGATTCTTTACATTCTGTGGACCTCGACTTCTTGGGAAAGAGTGTATCCGTGGTGGCTGCAGAAGGTTTTGTCTACACATAGCTGCACCTCCATGCATGAGTTTGCCCCTATCTCTCTGGAGGACTCTATCCAGGTGCTCAGCACATGCAGATCTGGGTCCCAGGATGGCCCATGCCCCCCTCACATCCTCATTTCTAACAGCGCTGTAATCAACCCTACCCTAAATCGGCTAATAAACCTTTCCACCCCGAAGTCTATGTTTCCTCGCCGTTCGAATCAGGCCAAATGAATTCCTCTCCTCAAAAGGTTGTTAGCTGACAAATCCAACCTGTCTAACTTCAGATCAATCTATATGCTACAGGGCTTTGCAAAAATATTGGAGAAGCTCATTAACCAGCAACTCTGTTATTTTACAGCAGAATGCGTTGCTGCACCCCAACTAGTTGGGCTTTTGCACTGAGGCTACTTTGTTGGAGGTTGCTGACACCGTTAAGCTTGCAGTGGATCTTCTTACAAGATGGGTTATTTCACCCCGAGTGCCAACTCGAGGTGAGATACCCATGTTACTATTTAAGATGTGTCCAGGCCTGCAATGATTGGGTCTGCAAACTCCAGACTCAATAATTCCAGGCCTGGAGACACTAAGGCACATATTTACAAAAAGGTGGTGCAGCATGGTGCCAAAATTTGCAACACCGCGCTGCGCCACTTCTGTAATGCAGGGATACGCCACATTTACAAAAATACGGTGCACCTCTGTGTCCCGCCCACTGGCCCTTAATTTGTCTGCTAGCACCAACACAGGCATCCTTGCACCATAGTACAAGGGTGTCTGTGTTGAGGGGATAGATTGTTTATGTGCAGGAAGGTGTCCCATCCTGCACATAAACAATCTACAACGGTGATTTGGCACTTCTCAGTGTGCTGCAGAATGCAGCACACATAGAAGTACCAATTCAGCATTTTTGAGTGATTGTTTATGTGCAGCAAGGGACACCCTCCTGCACATAAACAATCATGCATGGCCTTTTGCTTTTTCTATGTGTGCTGCAGAACCCAGAATGTAGCACACATAGAAAAAGCAAAAATGAGGAGAATTACAATTTTTCTCCTTGTTGTGCCAGATTTCTCGTAAATTTAGGGCAGAATCAAAAGCAATAGGTGTTGCGGTGGAAGGCCCACAGCAACATCCGTTGTACTCCCCTCTGCCACAGAAAACTGCATCGGAGTGGCCCATATTTACAAGGAGGTGTTAAGCCAAAAAATGGGGCTTAACGCCTCCTTGTAAATATGGTTCAGTGAACAGCGCCACAGAGTGTCTCTAAAAGTGACTCTCTGGAGGTGCAAGGGTTTGTAAATCTGGCCCTAACCCTGTCACAAATGATGTAGGGCAGAGTCTATGGGTAACATCTTTTCCCCCTGCCTATGCTCACTGCAGTCCTCAGTGAGCAGACAATGCTCACCAGACAGAGCCAAGGGTACCCAGAACACCGGTTCCATCCCAATCCGTTCTTTTCAGCTGAAATGGGAAAAACTGCTGGGTAACACATCCCGTAACTATAGGTTTAAGCAATTGTTTGCACTTTTGGGGAAAAAATTGTAATGGACAAACTTTGGTGCAAAGATACTAATTGGTAAGTTAAACTGGAGCCCCTAATACCCCTGCATCAAAGTATGGCCTACTCATTATGGAGCCCCAGTGTTCAAAAGGTGTTCAAATGAGCAGTGCAATTGCTGAATAACAATAGGTTCGATAAATCGTGTGACACCTACCTAATAGCAACAAAAAGTGAACTTGGCAAGATTAAATTCAACACCAGTTAGGTTATTTGAAGAGGATACAACAAATGTTTTACTTCGGATCTCTTCTGACAAAATATTCCCTGGCATGCTGATGGAGGTGCACCCCTAAGTGTCCTAGCCATAATGATGTCTTGATCCCTCATGCTAGTTTTTATTGTCATGGGCGAGCACAGATGATTCATGTATGCCATGACATAGGCCTGTCTCATTGTTTGTGTTATTTTGTGACCAGGAAGTTGAACCCAAAGTGCTGCCCCTATTGTGGTGCTAGGCTACCACCTTTACTAAGAGTTAAGCAGCTCGAGCGTGGTGGTGGCCACATATCATTAATGATCAGTAGGAGTGAACAGGTCCTTTTTACCTGTGCTACTACCTTAAGGCCTACAGATTCGTTTGTGTAAAGTTCTGCTGCTGCTTGCTTAACTCACCCTTGGCCTTCAAAGGCTTGGTGTGCAGTGCTACGCAGCACATGTGTGTTGTACATGTGCTCGGTCTGAGTGTGCCTATGAATGGCACAATACAGGGATGGTGGATAGCTGAGTAATGTTTGTGTGTTATATGCATGTGCTGGGTGTCTGTGTGTCTGTGAAGTGTGTGCCTGTGTTTCATGCATGTGCTGTGTGTCTGTGTGCAAGGGAAGCGGGTACACTACATGGAAGATTCTGGAGTTAATTTAAAATGAGAAGGTAGAGGATTACCTACAGAGAGATTTAGGGATTGCTATATTCCTGTGGGAAACATTGGCAAAAGGGAGAGCCAGGCTCTTCAGTACACTTTAAAGTATGCTCTTTGATTAGGAAAGAGAGATCACTTGGAAGGAGCATGGGGCTGATAAGAGAATAAAAAATAGTAGGGCTGAACCCCTGGGTAATCTTTTGACACATATCACTGTTGCTGACATCAAGGAGTATACCTCTAGTTACTCCCATGGCCTGTTGGTGGGACTGTCAGATCTGAAGATGCTCCTGCTGTCACACACTTATTCCTAGAGGAAAGGTAGAGCTGAAGACATGTCCAAAGAAGCAGACCCCCAAAATAAACTACTCTGGGCCTGATTCAGACTGGGACTCCACAGTAGTTACTGAGCCCCACAATTGTAGTAGGGGTCTTGGTACTACAGTTTCCTATAGTGTAGGACCCGCCATGAGTGTGGGACCTGTGCTACAACTGTGGGGGTAAGTATTTTAAATAACTATTATCTTTTTGTAGATTCTGACTTTGTCCTGTTGGCTGTACAAATCATAAGGCCACATAGAGGTTCAAGTAAGTCGTTAGCTATATTTTGGAACACCTAAACATTTGAAAAATGTCTCATACCTTCCATAGCTGCATGGATTACGCAAGTGCCCGGCACTTTTGATCAGCAGTAACTGCCAGCTTTGACACCTACATCTGTCAGACAACAGTCTGAGACAATACATATAAATCTCCATGCACTGTTCATTTTTTGACACTGGCATTTATTGTCTCTTAGAAGGCCTCTGCTCGATAACAGTTTGAGACTCATGGGATGCTGGCACTGAATGACCTGATTTGTTTTCCTGATTCACTTCTTTCAACTAGAGTTACTAGTACATTTTTTAACCTTGCGTTGTTTATGCTCACAGAATAGCCCCCTTTTTCCTAATTCATACTTTCAGATTCAAATCTTTTCACCGAAGTGCAGACAGTACTTGACATCCCAGACTCTCAACTTCCTGAAGTAACACTCAGGTCTACAGAGGTGCTGGAATCAATTGTAAGTACACCATTCACTGAAGCACCAACAGTGCTCGATTTTCCAGCCTCCCAGCCTCCTGAAGTAAAACTTTGATCTACAGTGGTAATTCTAGAAATTGTAAGTGCACTGCAATTATCTCTTGGAAAATTAGAAATAGCTAATTTCATGTTCAAGTCAATGGATTACTTTCGTTTTCAGAGATTAAAATTGACTCAACCCTGGACACATTGGTGATTCAAAGTTTTATTAACTTTAGTGAAGCACTTTCTTTGATATTCCTACAGTAAGTGCAGTATTTTCCATCTGAATTTGTATATAATTTCACAAGTCACCAATAACATGCTCTTGAGTGTAAGATCACCAAAGGCAATGTACTCTGATATTCTTATTTGTTCTTGCTTTAAATCAAACTGGCTCCATTCATTTTTGACTTTTTCTCACCCTTGATACCGTCCCTAGGGAACACACTGATTTTATTGTCTTTTAACTCAGGTGGTGGTATCTGTCCTAGCATGATTACGAGCAGCACTTTTATTTTCACTGCTCATATCACTGCAGGTGTGTGCCTTAGTATATAAGCCTACATGTATGTCTTACTACAGTTTTGTTCCTTCTCAATTTTAGATTGGGGTAGGTCCCTGTACAAACATCTTACTACTGAAGATTAGGGGAGGGTGGTAAACTCGGATCCGCTTGCGGAGTTTTTAGAGTTTTTCCCAGTCCGCCCTCCACTTAGAGCGCGAAGGTGTGAAAAACTAGTTTTTTCCTTGTCGGGCTCGGTAACAGTGAAAATCTTACTCAAGACCACCTCCAGGCGAGATTTCTCAATGCAAGTGGTCGCAGATGGTTGAGGTGGCTGCCTCTCAAGTAGGAAATCAAATTGAGCGGCAGAAAAGAAGCAGCGCCATATTGTGCTGCACAGGGAGCCGTTAGCGCTGATTTATCAGCGCAGAACAAACAGCTGAAGCAAAACATTATCGCGAACGGTGCAACCTAGTGCACTCCGCTGCCTGTGGAACTCCGCGTAGGGTGGCAGAGTTTTTTGCGAACATTGCAGAGCTCCGTGTAGCACAACTCCAAAAACTGAGCCCAGGCCTACTGAAGATGGTCTTGTGGATTCTTACCATATAAGACCCAAACTTTGACCCACAGCCCATCTTTCCTTTGGGCAATTTATACTTCTAGTTCAAAAAATGAACACTTTTGGGTGGAAATGTGAAAGTGTGCATTGTGTACATTGTCATATGCTAAAAAACTTCGGGCCTCATTTACAAAAAAATACGCATCACTGCTGCAACCCGGTGATGCATCAAAAACCACCATGTTAGCACCGAATTTACAAAATATCTGGGTTGCAGAAAAAAATTACGCTAGCATGTGCACCACATCAGAAACTAAAATTACGCTCATGCTACAAAAGTGATGCTAGGCTGAATTGCGGCACGTAAATTGATGCAAGACATCATAGCATCACTTTTCATTGCTAAAAGCATAAAACACAGGCAGAAATGCTTCCTTTGAAAAACAAACACAACAGGAGACGCTCAGCAAGCATGGAGAACACAGAAACCCAGAGATCCCAGGAAAACCCCAGCAACCCCAATACCAGCCAGGATGTCTAGACAGAATCCCAGGACGAGGGGAAGAGGAAATGCAAATTTAGTGAAGAGGAGAATAAAATTTTGATCACTGAGGTGACTGAGCACCACCACCAGCTCTTTGTCTCCTCAAAATTGCCATTAGGGAGGAAAGAGGCCGTATGGCAGTCAATTGTGGACAAAGTCAACAGTGTAGCAGAAGTCAAGTTTACAGTGATCGACTATAAAAATCGCTGACATGATTGCAAGCGCAGAACAAAAGAGAGACCGGCCAGCAACCGCAAGGCAGCAATGCAGACTGGAGGTGGAAGTTTGGTGCCCCAGGAGCACATGGATGAGTTGGAGGAGATGGTGGCAGCCATCATCCCTGAGGAGTTGGTGGCAGGAGTCCCAAGATAGGACAGTGTGGCATATTACGATCAACAAGAACCACAGCAAAAGTCGCACCGGGGAGCGATGTGCCAATTAGGCAATGTCATAAGGTAGAGGCCGCTGTGTCTCAATGCTAAAATGCACTGACTGCAGGCCAAGGGGTAGTATGCTGAAACATTTATGGTTAAACACCAAAAGCATGTATTACACACTGACCACACTGATAATTTGCGTAGACCAGTCCAGAACCATCACCTCACTCTCTTTATTGTGTGAAGTGCTGCATAAGTCCACATTTACCTTACTTTGTATTCTGGCACTGGCAGTGCAATGTACAACAGTACTCACCAAAACTACAACTCCCAGAATACACAGCAAAAAACATGGACTGGAACAATACACCAAGCATGCATGCTGCTTCCTTGCACAACCTGACTATTGCAATGCAGGACACCTTGCTTCATGTAGCTACTCAATCTCATTTGGGCTCATGCACACTAATCTAGAATTGAAATCCTCAGAATGAAATAGCTGTGTCACACAAGAAACAACTCATCTGAGAGGGGGACCATATGTGGGAGATGGGAGTTATTCACACATAAGGACATGGCAAGAGACAAATCTATAGTGCCCTGCATTAACCTATATTGCTCCCAGCAGACATAGCAGGCAGGGTGAGTTCCCCCAGGTGTCAGCTGCCATGGAAGGGACCACAGGAACTACTTGCAAATAATCAATTGGAGGGGGGAATGTCAGAGATGCCCACCACAAGACATGTGTGTACAAACTAATGATGCTGTGTGGGCATGGTGGGCCACTGCTACTGCCCCGAATGGTAGGTCCTGACTGTGCACAGCAAAATTACATTCAGTTTGAATGGGGAGACTGAGCATACTGGGGAGGTGGCAATGGATATGTGTACTGCATTGTAGTTACACAAATACACATGCCTTACTGGTTCTGATTTTGTAACGCTTGTAGCAAACCTGGGAAGGGATGGCAGAGAACTTCCCATTGGGGGACTACAACCTACGTGTCATGTGCACGGGGGGAACATGTACCAGGTGCCAGGAGGGAGTCTAATGCAACATTGTCTCACTCTGCCACATGTAAAGGTTTGAGGATGTCAAACGAGAACTTGACAAGGGATACCAAGAGTCACTTAGCCAACACAAATGATAGGACCTATGGAAGAACCCAGGCCGCTGAAGTGGGTAAGGCCCCAACATCAGCTTTCTATAACAAAGCAAAATGTAGTACCACTGGATATGGCCATGCATAATCCACGTGTCATAGGCATGTTAGAAGCAATGTATGATCTGGGTAGGATCACTGTGTGGCAGAATTCAGCATACAAAGAAAGAGGAAAAAACAGGGGGGAGAAATGTTATTTCTCCCTGTGCACCACTTCAACACCACACCAGAGGTGGTGTAGGATTCTGACACGTTCCCAGACTTGTAATTCTGGGAATGTGTCAAACTCCTTCCAATTCCATGAGTGTTGCATGGGCCCACCCACAGCAACACCCATGGAAGGCATCTTTCACACAGTGTTATGCGTGAAAGGGGTCCAGATTTACAGGGCCAAGAAAAGTCACACCAGGTGCGCGGTCTTGTAAATATGACCCAGCACATTGCACCACTGGAGCATCAAAAACAATGACACTCCAGTTGCACAGTGTGCTAGTAAGGCCCCGTAAATGAAGCACTGAAAGTGCTACATCTGAAAACTTGAATGTCAACCTGATTACTCATTTCAACATCTAGCAGAGATCATCATTAACTTATCTCTATCTCAATGCAGACGATGAACCCATGCCTCCTGGCCAGCTGACCGTCTTTTCTGATGATGTGGATGACCAGCTGCACACCATATATCCTGATAACTCCCAGCAAATACCAGATGCAATACAGACACCTCTCTGGTCGCATAGAGACTTGGCAGCATTGTGGGGTCTCCAGATGATCCACCCAACATTCACTACCGGCCAGCCCACCCAGAGCCTTGGACTCCCAGGACCCACAACCTACATTCTAAGAGACTGTGGGAGGAGTCCAGTGGGAGCTGGTAGATCAGGTGTGGATGGGGACCATGGCAGACACCCTAGAGGCAGTCCATAAGTACCTCAGTCTGAGTAAGGACAACTCAGCCACTATAAGAGGCATCTACTCACTGTTTCATGGCCTCCAGCAATCCCCGGCTGACATCAATGGTGTCATGAGGCAGAGGCATGAGCAATACCCTGCCAAAGTGGCACCAGCAAGGCTGTCAACAAGCTGGGGGCAATTAAAAATGTCTTGACGTCCATGGAGGGGAAACAGGACTCATTTGTTGCCATCATGGCTGCCCACCACCTTAACATTGCTACTGCATTGAAAAACTAGCAGATACTCCTTGATGCCTTATGTGTTGCCACAGATAAGAGCTCCCGTAGACAGGGGTTTCACATCATCAGCCCCTGAAGTGTGTGTGCCTCCATCTACCACACCCCTGTCACAGGAGGCACCACATACATCAGAGGAAGAATATGTGGAAGGCACGTCTTTCACCAGAAAAACTGTCCAGTAACATTTATCCGTGGTACATACCCACTTTCTCCTTTGCTCTGTGCTTAAGATAATGCAAGTGTCCAAACAACTGACACTGTCCTCAATTCGACTCTCCCTCTGTTGGCCACAATGACAGTCCACAAATGTAAGAGACAATTGTGGACTGTCATTGTGGCAAATCTACCCTTATGGCAATGTAGTCCTCCTCCTCACTGGAGCACTCCGCTCCTACACATTGTAGGAGGCTGGACTGGCTTGTAGTGAGTACCAAGGGGTACTTACACCTTGCACCAGGCCCAGGTATCCCTTATTAGTGTAGAGGGGTGTCTAGCAGCTTAGGCTGATAGAAAAGGTAGCTTAGCAGAGCAGCTTAGGCTGAACTAGGAGACGAGTGAAGCTCCTACAGTACCACTAGTGTCACTTGCACAATATCATAAGAAAACACAATACACAGATATACTAAAAATAAAGGTACTTTATTTTTATGACAATATGCCAAAGTATCTCAGTGAGTACCCTCAGTATGAGGATAGCAAATATACACAAGATATATGTACACAATACCAAAATATGCAGTAATAGCAATAGAAAACAGTGCAAACAATGTATAGTCACAATAGAATGCAATGGGGGCACATAGGGATAGGGGCAACACAAACCATATACTCTAGAAGTGGAATGCGAACCACGAATGGACCCCAAACCTATGTGACCTTGTAGAGGGTCGCTGGGACTGTAAGAAAACAGTGAGGGTTAGAAAAATAGCCCACCCCAAGACCCTGAAAAGTGGGTGCCAAGTGCACCTAAGTTCCCCAAAGAGCACAGAAGTCGTGATAGGGGAATTCTGCAGGAAAGACCAACACCAGCAATGCAACAACGATGGATTTCCAGACGAGGGTACCTGTGGAAAAAGGGGACCAAGTCCAAAAGTCACGATCCAGTTGGGAGTGGGCAGATGCCCAAGAAATGCCAGCTGTGGATGCAAAGAAGCTGCCACCGGATGGTAGAAGCTGAGGATTCTGCATGAACGACAAGGGCTAGAAACTTCCCCTTTGGAGGATGGATGTCCCACGTCGTGAAGAGTCGTGCAGAAGTGTTTTCCCACAGAAAGATCACAAACAAGCCTTGCTAGCTGCAAGGATTGCGGTTAGGGTTTTTGGATGCTGCTGTGGTCCAGGAGGGACCAGGATGTCGCCAACTGCGTGAGGAGACAGAGGGGGCACCCAGCAAGAGAAGGAGCCCACTCAGAAGCAAGCAGCACCCACAGAAGTGCCGGAAAAGGCACTACAAAGTGGAGTGAATTGGTGCTCACCCGAAGTTGCACAAGAGAGTCCCACGCCACCGGAGGACAACTCAGGAGGTCGTGCAATGCAGGTTAGAGTGCCGGGGACCCAGGCTTGGCTGTGCACAAAGGAAATCCTCGGTGAGTGCATAGGAGCCGGAGTAGCTGCAAAAGATGCGGTTCTCAGCAATGCAGTCTGGCGTGGGGAGGCAAGGACTTACCTCCACCAAACTTGGACTGAAGAGTCACTGGACTGTGGGAGTCACTTGGACAGAGTTGCTGAGTTCAAGGGACCTCGCTCGTTGTGCTGAGAGGAGACCCAGAGGACCGGTGATGCAGTTCTTTGGTGCCTGCGGTTGCAGGGGGAAGATTCCGTCGACCCACGGGAGATTTCTTCGGAGCTTCTAGTGCAGAGAGGAGGCAGACTACCCCCACAGCATGCACCACCAGGAAAACAGTTGAGAAGGCGGCAGGATCAGCTTTACAAGGTCGCAGTAGTCGTCTTTGCTACTTTGTTGCAGTTTTGCAAGCTTCCAGCGCGGTCAGCAGTCGATTCCTTGGCAGAAGGTGAAGAGAGAGATGCAGAGGAACTCTGATGAGCTCTTGCATTCGTTATCTAAGGAATTCCCCAAAGCAGAGACCCTAAATAGCCAGAAAAGGAGGTTTGGCTACCTAGGAGAGAGGATAGGCTAGCAACACCTGAAGGAGCCTATCAGAAGGAGTCTCTGACGTCACCTGCTGGCCCTGGCCACTCAGAGCAGTCCAGTGTGCCAGCAGCACCTCTGTTTCCAAGATGGCAGAGGTCTGGAGCACACTGGAGGAGCTCTGGGCACCTCCCAGGGGAGGTGCAGGTCAGGGGAGTGGTCACTCCCCTTTCCTTTGTCCAGTTTCGTGCCAGAGCAGGGCTGAGGGATCCCTGAACCGGTGTAGACTGGCTTATGCAGAGATGGGCACCATCTGTGCCCATCAAAGCATTTCCAGAGGCTGGGGGAGGCTACTCCTCCCCAGCCCTGACACCTTTTTCCAAAGGGAGAGGGTGTAACACCCTCTCTCTGAGGAAGTCCTTTGTTCTGCCTTCCTGGGCCAAGCCTGGCTGGACCCCAGGAGGGCAGAAAACTGTCTGAGGGGTTGGCAGCAGTAGCAGTTGCAGTGAAACCCTGGGAAAGGCAGTTTGGCAGTACCCGGGTCTGTGCTAGAGACCCGGGGAATCATGGGATTGTCTCCCCAATACCAGGATGGCATTGGTGGGGCAATTCCATGATCTTAGACATGTTACATGGCCATATTCGGAGTTACCATTGTGAAGCTCCACATAGGTAGTGACCTATGTATAGTGCACACGTGTAATGGTGTCCCCGCACTCACAAAGTCCGGGGAATTGGCCCTGAACAATGTGGGGGCACCTTGGCTAGTGCCAGGGTGCCCACACACTAAGTAACTTAGCACCCAACCTTTACCAGGTAAAGGTTAGACATATAGGTGACTTATAAGTTACTTAAGTGCAGTGTAAAATGGCTGTGAAATAACGTGGACGTTATTTCACTCAGGCTGCAGTGGCAGGCCTGTGTAAGAATTGTCAGAGCTCCCTATGGGTGGCAAAAGAAATGCTGCAGCCCATAGGGATCTCCTGGAACCCCAATACCCTGGGTACCTCAGTACCATATACTAGGGAATTATAAGGGTGTTCCAGTATGCCAATGTAAATTGGTAAAATTGGTCACTAGCCTGTTAGTGACAATTTAGAAAGAAATGAGAGAGCATAACCACTGAGGTTCTGATTAGCAGAGCCTCAGTGAGACAGTTAGTCATAACACAGGTAACACATACAGGGCACACTTATGAGCACTGGGGCCCTGGCTGGCAGGGTCCCAGTGACACATACAACTAAAACAACATATATACAGTGAAATATGGGGGTAACATGCCAGGCAAGATGGTACTTTCCTACACAACCCCCTCCCCCAAATGAAGGACAATAAGACTAGCCATGACCTGATGAGTCTTCATTGTCTAAGTGGAAATATCTGGAGAGTCCATCTGCATTGGAGTGGGTACTCCCAGGTCTATGTTCCACTGTATAATCCATTCCCTGTAGGGATATGGACCACCTCAACAATTTAGGGTTTTCACCTTTCATTTGTTTTTGCCAAAGTAGAGGTTTGTGGTCGGTCTGAACAATGAAGTGAGTGCCAAACAGGTATGGTCTCAACTTCTTCAGTGCCCAGACCACAGCAAAGGCCTCCCTCTCTATGGCAGACCAACGCTTTTCTCTAGGGGTCAACCTCCTGCTGATAAAAGCAACAGGTTGATCCTGGCCCTCAGAATTACGTTGTGGTAAGACTGCCCCTACCCCTAATTCAGATGCATCAGTTTGGACAATTAATTTTTGGGAGTAACAGGGGCTTTTCAGGACAGGTGCAGAGCACATGGCCTGCTTCAGCTCCTCAAAAGCATTCTGACAGTTTGCTGTCCATAATACCTTTTTAGGCATTTTCTTAGAAGTGAGGTCATTAAGAGGGGCTGCAATGGAGCCATAGTTCTTTATGAACCTCCTGTAATACCCAGTGAGGCCTAAGAAGGCTCTCACCTGGGTCTGAGTTGTAGGGGGAACCCAATCTATAATAGTTTGGATTTTCCCCTGAAGTGGTGCAATCTGTTCTCCACCTACCAGGTGTCCCAGATAAACCACTTTTCCCTGCCCTATCTGGCACTTTGAAGCCTTGATAGTGAGACCTGCCTTTTGCAGGGCCTCCAAAACTTTCCATAGGTGGACCAGGTGATCATCCCAGCTGGAGCTAAAGACAGCTATATCATCTAGATATGCTGCACTAAAAGCTTCCAGCCCTTGCAGGACTGTATTCACCAACCTTTGAAAAGTGGCAGGAGCATTTTTCAATCCAAAAGGCATTACTGTGAATTGGTAATGTCCTCCAATGGTTGAAAATGCAGTTTTTGCTTTTGCATCTTCTGATAACTTGATCTGCCAATACCCTGCAGTCAAATCAAAAGTGCTTAGAGACTTGGCAGATGCCAGTGTATCTATTAGCTCATCTGCCCTGGGTATAGGGTGAGCATCAGTTTTGGTTACCTGGTTGAGACCTCTGTAGTCTACACAAAACCGCATTTCCTTCTTTCCATCCTTGGAATGAGGTTTTGGTACAAGTACCACAGGAGAGGCCCATGGACTTTCAGAGTGCTCAACCAATCCCAGTTCAAGCATTTTCTGTACTTCTTGCTTTATGCAGTCTCTGACATGGTCAGGCTGCCTATAGATCTTACTTTTGACAGGCAAGCTGTCTCCAGTATCTATAGTGTGCTCACACCAAAAAGTGGTGCCTTGCACAGTAGAGAAGAGTTCTGAAAACTGACCCAGGAGATTTATGCAGTGGTCTTTCTGCTCAGCAGTAAGACAATCTGCCAAAACTACACCTTCCACTAGAGCATCTTGTTCTGTGGAAGAGAAGAGATCAGGGAGAGGGTCACTCTCTTTTTCCTGTCCCTCATCTGTTGCCATGAGCAGGGTGAGATCAGCCCTGTCATAGTAGGGTTTCAGGCGATTGACATGGAGCACCCTAAGGGGACTCCTGGCAGTGCCTAAGTCAACTAAGTAGGTGACTTCTCCCTTCTTTTCAACAATTATATGGGGTCCACTCCATTTGTCTTGGAGTGCTCTTGGGGCCACAGGCTCTAAGACCCACACTTTCTGCCCTGGTTGGTACTGAACCAAAACAGCCTTCTGGTCATGCCATTGCTTTTGGAGCTCTTGGCTGGCCTGAAGGTTTTTACTGGCCTTTTTCATGTACTCAGCCATTCTAGATCTTAGGCCAAGTACATAGTCCACTATGTCTTGCTTTGGAGCTTTTAAAGGTTGTTCCCAACCCTCCTTAACAAGTGTTAGAGGACCTCTCACAGGGTGTCCAAATAGGAGTTCAAAGGGGCTGAAGCCCACTCCTTTTTGGGGTACCTCCCTGTAAGCAAAAAGAAGGCAAGGTAACAGGATATCCCATCTCCTGCGGAGTTTTTCAGGGAGTCCCATAATCATGCCTTTGAGAGTTTTGTTAAATCTCTCCACCAGTCCATTTGTTTGTGGATGATAGGGTGTGGTAAATTTGTATGTCACACCACATTCCTTCCACATGGCCTTTAGGTAAGCAGACATGAAATTGCTTCCCCTGTCTGATACCACCTCTTTTGGGAAGCCCACACTGGAAAAGATTCCCAGGAGGGCCTTTGCCACTGCAGGAGCTGTAGTGGTCCTTAGAGGAATTGCTTCAGGATATCTGGTGGCATGGTCCACTACCACCAAGATAAACCTATTGCCTGAAGCAGTAGGAGGGTGAAGGGGGGCAACTATGTAAACCCCTACCCTTTCAAAGGGAACCCCAACCACAGGCAGTGGGATAAGGGGTGCCTTTGGAGTGCCACCTTTCTTGCCACTGGCTTGACAGGTTTCACAGGACTTACAAAATTCCTTTGTGTCCTCTGACATTCTAGGCCAATGAAACAAGGGAACAAGCCTGTCCCAAGTTTTCATTTGCCCCAAATGTCCAGCTAAGGGAATGTCGTGGGCTAGAGTTAGGAGGAACTTTCTGTACTCCTGAGGAATCACCAATCTCCTGGCAGCTCCAGGTTTTGGATCCCTTGGTTCAGTGTACAAGAGTTTGTCCTCCCAGTAAACTCTGTGAGAGTCACTGACATCCCCATTTGCTTGTTGGACAGCTTGCTGCCTTAGACCCTCTAGTGTGGGACAGGTATGCTGTGCCACACTCAGCTCCTCCCTGGCAGGCCCCCCTTCACCAAAAAGCTCAGCAGTGTCTGCTTCCAGCTCCTCTGGTGTTGGTTCCGCACAGGGTGGAAATTCTTCTTTCTCAGAAGTAGAATCCACTGTAGAGGGAGGGGTAGTAGGTAGTGATTTACTTCTACTAACCCTAGCTTTAGGGAGCACTTGGTCCATTCTTTCAGGATCCAAGTCACCCTGTCCTTTTTGCTTTTTGGCCTGAACCCTGGTTAAAGCAAAAATATGCCCTGGAATGCCCAGCATTGCTGCATGAGCCTCCAACTCCACATCTGACCAAGCTGATGTCTCTAAATCATTTCCTAGTAGACAGTCTACAGGTAAATCTGAGGCAACCACAACTTTCTTTGGACCAGTAACCCCCCCAGTTGAGATTTACAACAGCCATGGGGTGGCTAAGTGTGTTGTTATGAGCATCGGTTACTTGGTACTGGTGACCAAGTAGGTGTTGTTCAGGGTGGACCAGTTTCTCTATTACCATGGTAACACTGGCACCTGTGTCCCTGTAGGCCTGGACCTCAACACCATTTATTAGGGGTAGTTGCTTGTACTTATCCATATTAAGGGGACAAGCAACCAAGGTGGCTAAATCAATAGCCCCCTCAGAGACTAACACAGCCTCTGTGGTCTCCCTAACAAGACCAACCCCAACTAAATTACCAAAAGTGAGCCCAGCTACTCCCTTGGATTGGCTATTAGTAGGTTTGCTCCCACCACCACTGCTATTATTAGGGGCACTAGGTGTAGCAGCAGGGGTTGTAGTGGTAGGAGGATTGGTGCTTTTCTTTGGACAACTGGGATCCATTGTCCAATGGCCTTTTATTTTACATAAATAGCACCATGGTTTCTTTGCTTTGTTTTGATTTGAAGAGGATTTGGGCCCACCACCCCCCCAGAGTGTTTTTGTGGGCCTGATGAAGACTCATTTTTAGATTTGTCCCCACCCTTGTCAGAAGACTTACCATTCTTCTTCTTGCCATCCTTGTCACCCCCTGTATGAACTTTTCTGTTCACCCTTGTTCTGACCCATTTGTCTGCCGTCTTTCCCAATTCTTGGGGAGAGGTCAGATCAGAGTCTACCAGGTACTGGTGTAACAAATCAGACACACAATTATTAAGTATATGCTCTCTCAGGATTAAGTTATACAGGCTTTCATAGTCAGAAACTTTACTGCCATGTAACCACCCCTCCAAGGCATTCACTGAATGGTCAACAAAGTCTACCCAGTCTTGTGAAGACTCCTTTTTGGTTTCTCTGAACTTCATCCTGTACTGTTCAGTGGTTAAGCCATAACCATCTAGGAGTGCATTCTTAAGAACTGTAAAATTATTGGCATCACTTTCCTTCACAGTAAGGAGCCTATGCCTACCCTTTCCACTGAAAGATAGCCATAGGATAGAAGCCCACTGCCTTTGAGGGACCTCCTGAACAACACAGGCCCTCTCAAGTGCAGCAAACCACTTGTTAATGTCATCCCCCTCCTTGTAAGGGGGAACTATCTTGTGCAGATTCCTAGAATCATGCTCTTTTGCAGGATGACTATTTGGAATACTGCTGCTGCCACCATGGGTTTCTAAACCCAATTTCTGTCTTTCTCTTTCTATCTCTAAGGACTGCCTATCTAAATCCAGCTGTTGCTTCTTGAGCTTCAGCCTGGATTGTTCCACTCTCAATCTATTGAGCTCCCTTTCTAACACTCTGTCATCAGGGTGGGTGGGTAGGGCATGTCTTGAAACAGAAGAATGGTGAGAATGAACAGAAGGAGACCTGGCCCTAACAGATGTCACACTAACATTCTGGCCTACAGAAGTGATACTTCTACTGTGATGAGAAACAACACTATTACTGTGATGTGAATTCACATCAGTACCAGCTATGCTAGGTGGCCTGTTAAGGGGCAGGTTGGAAAGATTCCCTCCCAAATCTTTTGCTAGGGGTGCCCCAGAATCAGAGTGGGAACCATCAGCTACTTTCTCACCAGAAGTACCAACAAAAGTCTTATCTTGTTCAACTAGCATGTTAACTAATAGTTCTCTAGAGGGATTCTTCCCTACCCCTAAACCTCTTTCTACACAGAGACTCCTTGCTGCCTTCCAGCTAAGGTGACCATAAGCAGTCTTGGACAGATCAACAATTTGGCCTGTGCCAGACATTATAGAAAGTGTTTAAAGGACAGAAAAAGAAGGAAAAGGTTTTCAGAACTTGTTAAAGGACAGAAAAAAAACTTTAAAAACTTTTAAAGAACTTTTTGAAAGTTTAGAGGTACTTTTCAGCACTTAATAAAAGAAGTGAGAGGAGAAAAGCAAAACTTTTTGGTTAGGTGTACATACACTGAACTTGTTTTGTATATTTTTCTCTTATGAAAGGTACAATGACAAAAGGGATAAGTAGTTGCAAAGTACTTATCCCACCGCTGCACAACCAATGTAGGAGGCTGGACTGGCTTGTAGTGAGTACCAAGGGGTACTTACACCTTGCACCAGGCCCAGGTATCCCTTATTACTGTAGAGGGGTGTCTAGCAGCTTAGGCTGATAGAAAAGGTAGCTTAGCAGAGCAGCTTAGGCTGAACTAGGAGACGAGTGAAGCTCCTACAGTACCACTAGTGTCACTTGCACAATATCATAAGAAAACACAATACACAGATATACTAAAAATAAAGATACTTTATATTTATGACAATATGCCAAAGTATCTCAGTGAGTACCCTCAGTATGAGGATAGCAAATATACACAAGATATATGTACACAATACCAAAATATGCAGTAATAGCAATAGAAAACAGTGCAAACAATGTATAGTCACAATAGAATGCAATGGGGGCACATAGGGATAGGGGCAACACAAACCATATACTCTAGAAGTGGAATGCGAACCACGAATGGACCCCAAACCTATGTGACCTTGTAGAGGGTCGCTGGGACTGTAAGAAAACAGTGAGGGTTAGAAAAATAGCCCACCCCAAGACCCTGAAAAGTGGGTGCCAAGTGCACCTAAGTTCCCCAAAGAGCACAGAAGTCGTGATAGGGGAATTCTGCAGGAAAGACCAACACCAGCAATGCAACAACAATGGATTTCCAGACGAGGGTACCTGTGGAACAAGGGGACCAAGTCCAAAAGTCACAATCAAGTCGGGAGTGGGCAGATGCCCAAGAAATGCCAGCTGTGGATGCAAAGAAGCTGCCACCGGATGGTAGAAGCTGAGGATTCTGCACGAACGACAAGGGCTAGAAACTTCCCCTTTGGAGGATGGATGTCCCACGTCGTGAAGAGTCGTACAGAAGTGTTTTCCCCGCAGAAAGACCGCAAACAAGCCTTGCTAGCTGCAAGGGTCGCGGTTAGGGTTTTTGGATGCTGCTGTGGCTCAGGAGGGACCAGGATGTCGCCAACTGCGTGAGGAGACAGAGGGGGCACCCAACAAGAGAAGGAGCCCACTCAGAAGCAAGCAGCACCCACAGAAATGCCAGAAAAGGCACTACAAAGTGGAGTGAATCGGTGCTCACCCAAAGTTGCACAAGAGAGTCCCACGCCACCGGAGGACAACTCAGGAGGTCGTGCAATGCAGGTTAGAGTGCTGGGGACCCAGGCTTGGCTGTGCACAAAGGAAATCCTCGGTGAGTGCACAGGTGAGTGCACAGGAGCCGGAGTAGCTGCAAAAGACGCGGTTCTCAGCAATGCAGTCTGGCGTGGGGAGGCAAGGACTTACCTCCACCAAACTTGGACTGAAGAGTCACTGGACTGTGGGAGTCACTTGGACAGAGTTGCTGAGTTCAAGGGACCTCGCTCGTCGTGCTGAGAGGAGAACCAGAGGACCGGTGATGCAGTTCTTTGGTGCCTGCGGTTGCAGGGGGAAGATTCCGTCGACCCACGGGAGATTTCTTCGGAGCTTCTAGTGCAGAGAGGAGGCAGACTACCCCCACAGCATGCACCACCAGGAAAACAGTCGAGAAGGCGGCAGAATCAGCTTTACAAGGTCGCAGTAGTCGTCTTTGCTACTTTGTTGCAGTTTTTGCAGGCTTCCAGCGCGGTCAGCAGTCGATTCCTTGGCAGAAGGTGAAGAGAGAGATGCAGAGGAACTCTGATGAGCTCTTGCATTCGTTATCTAAGGAATTCCCCAAAGCAGAGACCCTAAATAGCCAGAAAAGGAGGTTTGGCTATCTAGGAGAGAGGATAGGCTAGCAACACCTGAAGGAGCCTATCAGAAGGAGTCTCTGGCGTCACCTGCTGGCCCTGGCCACTCGGAGCAGTCCAGTGTGCCAGCAGCACCTCTGTTTCCAAGATGGCAGAGGTCTGGAGCACACTGGAGGAGCTCTGGGCACCTCCCAGGGGAGGTGCAGGTCAGGGGAGTGGTCACTCCCCTTTCCTTTGTCCAGTTTCGCACCAGAGCAGGGCTGAGGGATCCCTGAACCGGTGTAGACTGGCTTATGCAGAGATGGGCACCATCTGTGCCCATCAAAGCATTTCCAGAGGCTGGGGGAGGCTACTCCTCCCCAGCCCTGACACCTTTTTCCAAAGGGAGAGGGTGTAACACCCTCTCTATGAGGAAGTCCTTTGTTCTGCCTTCCTGGGCCAAGCCTGGCTGGACCCCAGGAGGGCAGAAACCTGTCTGAGGGGTTGGCAGCAGTAGCAGCTGCAGTGAAACCCCGGGAAACCCCGGGAAAGGCAGTTTGGCAGTACCCAGGTCTGTGCTAGAGACCCGGGGAATCCTGGGATTGTCTCCCCAATACCAGGATGGCATTGGTGGGGCAATTCCATGATCTTAGACATGTTACATGGCCATATTCGGAGTTACCATTGTGAAGCTCTACATAGGTAGTGACCTATGTATAGTGCATGCGTGTAATGGTGTCCCCGCACTCACAAAGTCCGGGGAATTGGCCCTGAACAATGTGGGGGCACCTTGGCTAGTGCCAGGGTGCCCACACACTAAGTAACTTAGCACCCAACCTTTACCAGGTAAAGGTTAGACATATAGGTGACTTATAAGTTACTTAAGTGCAGTGTAAAATGGCTGTGAAATAACGTGGACGTTATTTCACTCAGGCTGCAGTGGCAGGCCTGTGTAAGAATTGTCAGAGCTCCCTATGGGTGGCAAAAGAAATGCTGCAGCCCATAGGGATCTCCTGGAACCCCAATACCCTGGGTACCTCAGTACCATATACTAGGGAATTATAAGGGTGTTTAGGTATGCCAATGTAAATTGGTAAAATTGGTCACTAGCCTGTTAGTGACAATTTGGAAAGAAATGAGAGAGCATAACCACTGAGGTTCTGATTAGCAGAGCCTCAGTGAGACAGTTAGTCATAACACAGGTAACACATACAGGGCACACTTATGAGCACTGAGGCCCTGGCTGGCAGGGTCCCAGTGACACATACAACTAAAACAACATATATACAGTGAAATATGGGGGTAACATGCCAGGCAAGATTGTACTTTCCTACACACATGTCCAATGAGATGTTTGTCCCATGGACTCTGTCTGGATATCTAATGGCTTGATACATCTGTTGGAGTTGTTGTCTCATGAAATGTACATCAGTATATTATGTAATTTTGCACCTCTAAATAAAACTACTGACTACAACCTGTGTGTTGTATGTGTGTCTGAAGCAGGATCAATTTGAACATGTTGCTTTGTGTGAAGCAAATACACTGACTACTTGCCAAAGGGACATGTGTGGATTGGAGACAAAGCCATACAGACAAAGTGAAACATATTTGATGAATATATGTTTGTTGACTATCAAACAGTTTCTGAGGCTCCCAAGCATGTAGAGGAACAGGTATCAGGCATTCATTGTGAAAGCTGATGTAACTCACACCACAGTTGGCTGGTCTAATCATGGATATAAGCAACAACACAGCATTCCTGTGACAACCAAATGATGCAACTGTGAGTCTGTGAAGGGCAGGCATCAGGACCAAATCCTTGAATTACGTTGAGTGCAATAACAACAACATTCCACCAACGCATGTCCCATGATTTACGTACTCTGATCAACTGTATATGAATATATGTTTTGGGATGTGTATTCATTTACATCCAGATTGTCACATGCACTGCTCAACAATGTTTCTAGATAGCTTATGTGATTCCATTTCCAACTTGACAGGTACTTGCCATAGGGAATTCACCTAGTCACACATGTAGCCAAATACTGCTATCAAAGCAAAAGTCATGTACCTAACATTACCTGAGCAGGCATGTTAACACCTACACAGTAAACATGATGGAGACTAATATAGCAAGCAACAAAAATGTGTTACAACCACACATATGAGTCACTAAAACTACCTAAACTACAAAACCTAACAATTACCTTATGCTAATTAATACCTACAACTATTTGACCTTAATCCTACTTATCCTGCCACACTTAATGGCACATTATAAACAACAATCCCCCACCCCCTTAAAACACACCTGCAGATAAGGACAATAGTAACTATGGCTATACATAAACTAACTAAACATCTTGACCTAAACAGCAATATTTTTCTTGTCTTTTTTAAACTGTTTTGTATTTTTTTGTATTCTTTAATTTTTTATAAACACATACCTTAAACATCAACCTCCAAACCCAATAAACACTGAATAAAACCAAACACCTAAAAATGTACGCACCCCTGATAAAAACTACGAAGTACTAGAACCTATACTACACTAACTTACCTAATCTATGCTGTCTCAAAACCTCACCAATAAAGACAACTATATGCAATGGGAAAGGAAGAAAGAGTCAATTTGGCTCATCCTGCCCATCAAGGTCTCTACACAGCCTGCCTTATTTCCCAGAGCAGGATGAGCATGCTGACCATTTTGTGCTCCAGGCTGACGACACAAAACTCCAAGGGCCATATTTATACTTTTTGACGCAAAACTGTGCTAACGCAGTTTTGCGTAAAAAAAATTAGCGACGGCTAACGCCATTCTGAAGCGCCATGCGGGCGCCGTATTTATTCAATGACGTTAGCCGGCATTAGCCGCCGGCGCTGCCTGGTGTGCGTGAGAAAAAACGACGTACACCAGGCAGCGCCGGCGTAGGGGGATATGGAGCTTGGGCGCCAAAAAATGGGGCAAGTCAGGCTGAGGCAAATTTTTCGCCTCAACCCGATTTGCGCCATTTTTTTCGACTCCCAACCCCCATTGAAATGACTCCTGTCTTAGCAAAGACAGGAGTCCTGCCCCCTTGCCCAATGGCCATGCCCAGGGGACTTCTGTCCCCTGGGCATGGTCATTGGGCATAGTGGCATGTAGGGGGGCACAAATCAGGCCCCCCTATGCCACAAAAAAATAAATAAAAAAAAACTTACCTGAACTTACCTTAATGTCCCTGGGATGGGTCCCTCCAGCCTTGGGTGTCCTCCTGGGGTGAGCAAGGGTGGCAGGGGGTGTCCCTGGGGGCATGGGAGGGCACCTCTGGGCTCCTTCCGAGCCGACAGGTCCCTTAACGCCTGCCCTGACCAGGCACTAAAAAATGGCGCAAAAGCGGCTGGACGTCATTTTTTTTGACCCGCCCACTCCCGGGTGTGAATTTTGCCCGGGAGTGTAAATACGGCGCACATGCCTCAGAGTCAATTTTTTAGACGGGAACGCCTACCTTGCATATCATTAACACAAAGTAGGTGTCCACGCTAAAGAATGACGCAAACTCCATGGACTTTGGCGCTAGACGCGTCTAACGCCAAAGTATAAATATGGAGTTAGTTTTGCGTCGGAATTGCGTAAAAAAAAACGACGCAATTCCGGCGCAAACAGAGTATAAATATGCCCCACAGTCTGTAACTTCTTTGCAGGTGTCCTGCTCAAAGTCACGGGACAGTACTTGTGTTGGACCATGGGAGTCTGTTTGGGGTGTGTGACTGCTGGTGGAGGTGAATGGTCTTGCTCCTGCAGACTCACCCTTGCCTGCACCTCAAGCCTTGCTAGTGGTAGCAGGTCTCATTATAGATACACCTTGGGGAAAGGACCCCCAATACGTTTTGTCTCACAAAGGTCTTGCCCATCATCTTGAAGGCCTTGCACACTTGTCTAATGTTCCCATAACGTTACTCTCTCAGCTGCAGTTGTTTTTTCTGGACTTGGGTCATGTTCCCCGTGCCATCATAAAGAAAACATGTCATACAAGCATTAATTTGCTGAAATGAACATCACCTGTGCCATGCAAATGCTATTTTCAGATATCACATGTTGCACTTTACAATCCCAAATAAATCTTGAAGGTCAAAGTGATCATACATCTGCACAATATCTATCATCTCCCACTTTACTATGGTCAGGGTACGAAGGCTAAGCTAATGTTGCATAATAGCAATGCACCATCTTGAAACACTTGGCATGACCATGTTAGCATTAAGTATGTTTAGGAACCATGCTGTTTTGTGACCATGGTATGGCACACTCTTCATGTTGTTGTGATCATCAGTGCCCCTTCTGCATCCTGCAATGCCCTTGATTCCATTGGTATTAACTAAAGTAGTTGAGCAAGGACTGCAAGTTACATAAATTGTGTCACAGCATTGGGTGCCTGATGTGGCAAGGGCACATATCTGGACACATTGCTACATGTGTGTGTGCATGCATGCCCTACATCTCACCTGTGCAGGGATATTGGGATGGCAATGGCCAATGTTGTTCATAGTATGACCCTGTTTGCAGAATATTTTGGACACTATAATGGTCAACATTATCTGAAGATGGATTAGGAATTTGTATGTTGCATGACAATGCTATGCAGACATTCCTCTGGTCCAAAACACATTGCTAGATCTGGGAAGATGACAGGGGACAGCAATGTTGATCCTTTCATCATAGAGTATGGGGCATCACACCACATAAGTGGGTAATTAAACTGCAGGCCCAAATGTGGAATGTTGGCCTCTGTCCTGCTACACTTGGGGCCTTATTCACAATTCTCACAGATCCGGAATAACATATTTTTCTGTGATGTTCCTCTGGCACACATATCAAGAACATAATTTGCAAACTACATGATGCCACCATGCATGGATGTTTGGGATCCTGTAATTCTGGCACATGTCTTTACTGTCATCGTGTGACACCTACCTTATAGCAACAAAAAGTGCTAAATTTGCATTTCCTCTTCCCCTTGTCCTGGGATTCTGTCTGGACATCTCCTGCTATGATCACCTATGAATCAACCACCACATATGTTTACAGATCCTGGCACTGTGGTCATTGCTCTTTGGTCATAGCAGCAAACATGTGAGCCCTCAGAGGTAGCAATCAATTCCCGCTTCATGTTAGTTAGAGGCAAATGCAACTCCTGGACACAACCTCTACCTTACTGTCTATATAGCATATGGAGTTAATTTTTTAAAACATTCACTTTGAACATCGCATTGTACACAACACACAACATCACACACAATCTTTGCACTACCCATTAAACATACAGGATGACACTCACTGGTAGCATCGGGATCAATGAAGCTCTCAACCTCTCCAGTTGTGTAAGGCTTGGGTTCACCTGCAAGGCATAACATGAGACACAGCACTGTGATTGTTGAAAAAGAAACACTGTGGTCAAATATTAAGGATTACAAATGGCCATCAAACACTTTTGGTTGTCCCAACTTAAATAGCCCATTTGACATAGCTCAATGACATACATTTATAGAGCAGGATGACATGTACACACATATGATGAGACTATACATACATGTTTTGTGCACATTGTTGAAGCACTTCAAATGACTCACTACCCCGGGATTTCGCAAGGCTAGCTGAGTTAAGTGGCACCTTGACTCTAAATGAATCACTGAACACACTCAGCTAGGACTTGCAATATCCCTGCCTTACTCTTTTCACCAAATGTACATGACTATGATACATACATCACTAGTGGAAGAACCTTGTACCCTCATCTAACAGACATTGGTATCTGTCATTGCTGCATATTCATATACACCGAACATACATGTCTTTTCCATCGCAAATCATAATGTTTTAAAATAAGACATACACATGTGTGTGATATATTCAGATGTATGACAATCTGTTTGTCAGACCTATGTACAGAAACACATACATCATGCCTCATTTACATGAAAAATGAACAACTGGAGTGTCTCGAAATATGACAGCTCCTGCTAAAGCACGTCCCACAGGGTGGCAAAAGTTAGCAAATTTCCTGGCAGCCGGCCATGTATTGTAAATGTGCACACTTCCTCAGGGTACCACAGCACATCTGTTAACATGTGCACTGTGGTGCTAACTGAGAAAATGACCATCAGGTATGCTTGTGACACTGCTCAGTGTGGCCGCATAACAGCCCAGTATTCAGAAACCCCTCTGTCATGCTTTGTCTATGTAAAATCTGTCTTCTGGTGTGAGGACCTTTATGCCCTGACATATGTGAACCACTGACAATATGGGCCTCATTTACAAAACCAAGTGTCACCCTGCACCACCAGGTCTACATTTTCTTGAAGGTTCTGTGGCACAGTGTGCCAGGCCACATTCACAAGGCTGGAAATTTATCAGTTTCTTACACCCCCTCAGGGGTAGCATCACAGTGGTCCAATGGGTAGCAAATATATTATTTCTCCATATTTTCCTCTTCCTATGTTTGCTGCATCCTACGGCACACATAGCCAAAGGAAAATGCCATTTGTGATTGTGTATGTGCAGGAAGGTGTCCCTTTCTGCACATGAACAATCATCCCTGTCAACCATACACCCTTGCACAAGGGTGCCTGCATTGGTGCTTAGCAGCAAGTTGTTAGCCAGAGCAAGGGACACAGTCAGGAATGCGCCATATGTCATGGTTACGGCCCATTGCTGCACTTGTTGTGGATGCAGGGCAGTACAGCAACAAGACTTGCAGCCCTGACCTGAGTCCAAACTTAGTAAAGGAGGCCCTATGGCCATCAGACAGCTTAATGCAAGTGCATTCCTAAGAATTATTCACAAAGTATGTGTGCTTACCAAATGTTCCACCGACTTCAATCCTGAGGTAGTCGAGGAAGTCACATTCCCTGCTGAAGATGTCTGCCCAGCGATGCTTGAGCTGGTGGGTTGTTCACTCCACCTCAAACATCTGCTGCATGTGGAAGCGGACCTTCTCCCACTACAGCTTACATACCTCTGTCTTATGACCCTGGATTACATTTCCTCCCATGGCCACCATGTAAGGCAGGTAGACGGTCATGAGCCAAAGGAACCTTCCAAACTCCTGGGCACTCTAGTTTTTTGCCTTTCTCTTCCCTAACATGTGTCATCCCAAACACACAATGAACTTACACAAAACAAACAAAGCACCCCCAACTGCCCCTAAGAACTATAATACCCCAAAGACAAACAACCAATAAGGCACAGTGAAAAAACAACACAAAATACAAATACAATGTGCAATTGAAATGTGAGGGACACAACAGGGACAGCAGACCGCACAACAGACTCCAAAAACATAACTCCTTTCTCCACCGAAAGAACAACACAACCTCTCCCAAGAACAGTCACAAAGACTGTGAGTTGAAGAGAAAGTGAAAGTAACTTCACAGTTCCTGGTTTGCAGCATGGCTGATCCATTGCATCACTTCCTGGGTGTATGCAGCATATTTCAGCTGATGTATAGTGTTTTTTTGATGCTTCACACCGATAAGTGGATTCCACAGAAGGCATGCCAAAGCACGATGATGAAGTTCTAACGCTTCAGATTGGAAGCATAATTTTGGCTGACGTGATGGCTGATATGCATTGGGCTAATAAGTCTATTCTTTTGACTCAATAAGCAAAATATGTTGATATATGTATAGTAGTGTGATGTAGAATGCATGTAAAAAGTCATAGGGATTGCTGTGTTGCTTGTGAATAGTTGGGTTTACCTGCTTCCTGTCCTTCTATGTGTCCAATGTGTGTATTGGGAATGTACAGATGTGAAATTACATGCATTACTAGGCTTAGACTATGCATAGGGCACAACCGTTATGTTTGTGTAGTGGCACACGCTAGAATGGTTGCCCCATGTGCCAACTATTTATTAGCACCTGATTTCATTGCTTAGATTACTCCCAGGGATGCTGATAATGTGCCCTGGAATGGGCTCAGTACACACTCATCTAGGACTGTCCAGACATCTGTCAATCTGTGCTGTGTCCCAAGGTGTAGTCACCAAACTGTCAGGCAACATGGGGGGGTCTACAGTCTCCTGCGCAGCCAAGTGTTGGAATAGCCTGGACACACAGGAAAGGAATGTATGGATGGTGCCAGTTGACCATGTTCCTCCCTTTCAGGGGGCTCCCAGCCGGAGACACACTGCCAGTTCACTTTGCCCCTGGCCCCACATCTCACATATATTATACAGTCAAATTCAGAGTAGGGTTCTAATTGGCACCACCCACGCACCCCTGTAGATGCCGCAGCCACTGTGAGTCTCCCTACGCCACAGCTTCGTCATGAATGTCAGCACAAACATGTGCAGTACCTTCAAGCATTTGAAGGGACCCTGAGGGACCACAAAGTATGTGCAAAGGGCACCTGCACATCTTATGCTACACAGAACTTGGTCTGGATACTGTTGTAATTAAGATGCCATTTCCAAATGGGGTAGCATGTGAAGGTGCCCTGACTAGTTAATTTCCCATGATTTGTGGTGCAAATGATTTTCACTCATGCTGATGGTACAATGTTACCAAACCATGCGTGCCTTTGCATGACCTCTGACATACTTAGGACAGCAAGGCAGCATATCAATTGATGTGACCTTGGCCCATCTATTTCAATGCACCCTACATTATGTACCTCACATTGGCCATGTTGGACTCTGGCCATTGATGGTACATGGACCATAAAAGTTTCGAGTAAACTGTGCAAATTGACAGTAGATTGTGTGGATATGTGAGTCTCCTTTACAGCCCTATCTTGACATCCATATGTTTACATTGGTCATCCAGGTTATCAATGTGGGTTGTCCAACACTGATGCACCAAACAATGTCCCTGCAACACACCTATTACACTGTGTGACACTTGTGAGCCTATTGAGATGCATTCAGTTACTCCATAACTCTGAGTCTATGATGAGCTAAACAGCTGGACTCAGAAGGCCTCATGGATATTCTTGAGAGGTTTTTGCCACCAGGTGGTGCATGGGGGAGGTGACACCAATGTCATCGGCATGTGGTACCTAGGCTCATATCTGTATAGCTGGCCATCCTAGGAGTGGCCACTGGCAACCTGGAATTTGGCTTACAGGATAGGAAGTCTTATTTCTTATTTCCGGTATTATGATAAATTCAACAGTGGTAGAATGTTGGATGGGCTTATCTCATATAGTTCTATATCAGCCTATGGAGCTAAATGAGAAGGAAATTTGATGTGCAGTTTTCCCCTCACCAGGGTATATGAACATCTTTTGAAATATCTCTGCTTATAGCTACATGGCACCCTACCCCGAGGTACGTAGGGAAGAGCTTAGGGGTAACGTAAATGTAAAAATGAGGTAGAATAACACTTTACAAGCACAATTACTTCCAAAGTTGATTTGCCACACATTTACCTTTTTGAAGACAGTCTGCAGGGCTGCGTTAAAAAGGGAGAGCAGGCAACACGGCGGTTCACACTCCAGTGCAGGGAATTTACTGGGCCTAGAAACGTCCCTGCCCTATTATATACTAGGGACTTAGAGGTAGTTTGAATCCCCCCTGCCCTAATATCTACTAACAATTTACAGGAGTCTGTCATTGACAATTGTAATTGTATCACTTTACCACATATCTTTTATTCAGAAGACTGGCCCCAGGCCTGGTTAGCAGACCTAGGGTATAGTCAGACTCAGTTACCACTAGGGTCAGTCATAAAATCTGGGGTGAACATGCTCAAAGGATGACTTTCTCACACTGTGGCTTGGCAGGTAAGTTGCCTACACACTGGTTGTGCCAATATGTGTTATTTTACATAGGTACAATGATTCATTTTGTCATGATCTTCTGACAATGTGAAAGTCCTTCACGCATTTGCCACATGGATTGCCTAGCATGTGGTATATCAGCCATGTTGCTGATACTGATGGTATATTTTGAGCTTGCTCCTTATCTTCCTCATCCTCATCATCCAGTTCTTCATGATCCTCATTGTCATTGTCATTGGGCCATGGGATATTTGGCCATGCACAGATTTTCTGCAATACAAACATTGCACATCACACTTTACAGGGAACAATGCATTGTGTCTGGTACTTTGGGGATGATGACTGTGGTCACACTTTAATGACAACCTTTGTGGCATACTTATGGTTTCATGGATGTGGGTGAGTTGTTACTGGGACTGTGACATAAACTCCAAGACATATGTTAAATATAATCATTTATTTACATGTTGAATCACTATCACCCATTCACTGACAAGTACTTAACTAAAGAAATTCTGCACAATGTGTGTGTCTACATGTACCTGCATCTGTATTTTGTATTTCGCCATCATGTGATGGCGCCTCCTGCCTTGGGTGCTCTGGTAGTTCATCCCAGGGTGCAGTATGTCACAAACCAAAATTATTTTGCAGACCAGTGATTAGGGGAGGATAGAACAGCATACCCCCAGAAACATCCAGGCAGCGAAACCAGGCCTTGAGCAGGCCAAATAGCTACTCAGCTACTTTACATGTGCAAATGTGAGCCTGGTTGTAGGCCTTCTCTGGCTCTGTCTGTGGGTTGGGCCATCACCCACTGCTGGATCCCATATCCTTGGTCAGCTGAAATGTAAAAACAAGAGACAGTGTCAATGTTTTAGATGACTGTAGTTGCTAACGTCCTTCTCATGTGTGTTATGTGTAGTGGTATTATCGTGTGGTTCTCCCAGTTGTATGAATCATGCCAGTGTACTGATGTTTACAGGGGCCAATTCAATCACTCTATGTGATGTTAAATGCAGTGCATGAGCTGATATATCATACAATTCAACATCCAGAATGTCATATTTATGCAGCAGATTTTGGTGGTGCCTGTTTCCCATCACTCGAATAAACTCAATGTTATGTGTTTACACTACTTCTGTTAAGAGACAGAGGCCCATATTTATACTTTTTACGCGCCACATTTGCGTCATATTTTGACGCAAAAGCGGCGCAAACTTAAAAAACACAATTTTATTTTGTAAATTACACAGTTTTTTGCGTCAAAAAGTGGCGCAAATGCAGCGCTAAAAAAGTATAAATATGGGCCAGAATGTGGTTGGGATTCTTTTTTGTAGGTAGTGACATACTGGACATGGCTGACACAGACACATGCAGGGGTCCATGGTCATCACCAGATGTTGGTGTTGGCTTACTTTACATTGGCCCAGGTCTTTGATCGTCAGATACTGTTCAGGCAGTTGACATAATGCCATACACACAATATGCACTTCCACTTGCCAGCTGGGTGGCATGGTGCCACAACTACTATTTCCTGATTCTTGGTTGCATGTCACAGTGGGGGAACATTGTGTACATGTGTGATGGCATTCTGCCCAATTTTGTACTCAACACATCTTGAAGATTTGGGAGTGGTCCTCTGTAGTCTAGCTACACAACTTCCCGCACTGTACAATGTCTCTGGGAAGGGAAATTGGTGCACAATTCTTGGGGCATCCTGCACTTTCTCGTTCCTTCCAACTAGACTTGCACACAAGTTGCCTCGCAAGTACACAATTGCACTTGCATCAGGTGTTGTAACGGGCTTTCTTTGCTTCCAGGATTGTATTTGTGTGTTAAGGTGCAACTTCCAGCCAGGGCTGCTGCCTCAGAGGTATGGTGAGTGATGAATGTGTGTAGCATTACACATCCCACATGTGAGATGGGAGTGAATTTGCAGATTATTATATATTTGTACAGTTACATGTCACCTGCCCCTGAGCTGTGGTTTGTCACCTTGCACCTACTTCCTGGCTGGTGTGGGATCCATGACATGACTGATGGCCCATGTGTGCTACATGTACGCCCCCCCCAGTTGACATTATACACCTTCCTTGTACACAGTGATGTTGGCCAGGTGTCCTGCCTTCCATGCATGGTTGTGTGCCTTTACATCATGCAATGTCTGCAATATTGGCTTGAGATGTATTTGCATGTATGTCAGGGTGTTTTGCATTGCATATCTAACCTGAAGCATGGGGCATGCATGTGGAACGGCCCTCATCATGCAAACCCTCTCTGTGAGCTGTGTATTGTGTCCCCAATATCTATTTGCTGTTGTGTCAATTAGGTACTTGCTGTTTGCTTACCTACAAGTAAGCCATTTCCATATTGTCCATCCTGGAATGGTTGGTTGACAATGGACTGTCAGAATATGAATGCATCATACATACTACAGGGGTATTTTATTATCACATTAGTGATCACCCCACAATGATCAGCTATGGCCTGGGCATTGATAGAATGGGTATGTTTCCTGAGGCGGTATAGATGGGCAGTTGTAGCAGGAGAGACCAGTTGCACATGTGTGCAATTAATGGCACCCACCCCTTGTGGGAAGTCAGCAATGGCATAGAATCCTTGTTTGGTCTCCTGCTGCAGTTGCTGGTTGTTTGGAAAGAGGATGTGGCAAGGTGTGAGCCGGATGATGGCATCCACAACAGAGGGTAGGAATTATGAGAATGATGGCTGTGAGAATCTAGCTACTCGGGCTGCAGTTGTCTGTAAGGATGCCGAGCCCAGCATGTACAGCACAGCCTAGAGATCTATCTGTGGTGGGATGTTGGTGATCCTGTTGTTTGTTGCCTGTAGTTTTGGCCCAATCAGGTGTAGCAGCTGTACGATGGACTCCCTCCTCAGATGGTAATAAGTAATTACCTCTTTTTGTCTGAGTCCCATTAATAAGGTATGCTGGTGATATATACGCACCCTTCTCCTGCTCTGCCTCTGTGGTGCAGGTGGTGGTGATGGTGGAATTGGTGGTGATGGTGGTATTCTTGGTGCTCCAAGCTGAAGTAGGAGTATGTCCATGGTATCCTAGAGCTTGCTAGGAGATTTGGGTATGTTCTCCTTACATACCTGTGCCAATGCAACATTTTTAAACCTGGTCTGACCAGGTGTTATTTTTTTGATGCATTGTAGATTTTGCATGACTTTTGCAAATGGTGTGTCATTTTTTAAAAAGCTTGTAACTACGTCTGCGCCAGCCCCACATGATTTTTTAAGGGGGGGACACCTTCCTTGCATGTCACTGTTGGTATCTGACACAGCCAGATGCAATGCTATTAAAAAATGATGCACTGGGGAATGGTGACACTAGAGGCCTCTAGGGTTACTTTGTAAATATGGAGCTGTTCTTGCTCTGCAGCTGTATCATTAAAATAACGACACAGAGCCGTCTCAATGCCCTTAAATGAGGCCCTTTGTACTTCAGCTGACCTAATGTGTACATTGGTAATGTACTGTGAGCTGTCATTGATTCTAAACATCTGTATTTTTTTTCTTTAATTCAAATATAAATTTGAAAAAACATGTACACCTACTAATGTGACTGATTCTATTTTAAAAGTATTGTGTGTATTAAATACAAACAAATTTATTTGAGATGTCATTCTTAGACATCACAGAGTAGTTGAAAATTTCCTTCAATGTTATTGTTTTGAAATGAATCATTTGTTGGCCCATTTACAAACCTTATTATACATACCCAAGCCCACAAAGGAATATTAGGTTGGTGTTTAGTATACTCACAGTCCCACTAGTTGTATTTAATTTTCAGGCCCGAGGCACATTCCCTTTACTAGGAATTTATGGGTATATAAAATATGCCAGTTGTGGATTTACCAATCAAACCATGTTTAAGGAGAGAGCACATGCACTTTAGCACTGGTCAGCAGTGGTAAAGTGCTTAGAGTCCTAAGACCAACTAAAAGAAATCAGCAAAATCACTGATTCTGCCACCATTTATGTAGCCCTTTAAACATGTCTCAGGCCTGCCACTTCAGAGACCGTAAGTCCAGTTTCACTGCCATGGCAACTTAGCATTTAAAGTCTCTTGCCATGCCTTAAAGTCCCTTTTTATGCCATTTAAGATATTCCCAAGGTTTTCCCTAGGTAGCCATTAGGGCAGGGTGCAGTGTAAGTAAAAGGCATGACACATGCTTCTTAGTTTTACATGTCCCAGTAGTGAAAAACTCCCAAATCTATCTTTCACAATTGTGAGGCCTACCCCTCTCATAGGATAGCAGTGGAGATTGCCAAATTCCTTTATCAAGTGTAATTCACGATTGAGAAGGAATAGGACTGTCATGTTTGGTACCTATGGATCTGTAATAATAAATCCTATTTAATGGTAAAGTCAGATTTATGATTACAATTTTAGAAATGCCACTTTTATAAAGTAACAATTTTTCTGCTCTTAAGCCCTGTGTGTCTGCTGTCTGCCTCTAATACACGTCTTGGTTGGCTGACAGCTGGGCTTTGTGTATTCCCTCTAGACAGTCACACACAAAGGGAGCTGAGGTATGCTATTCACATCCCTGATGGCCCATCATCGGGGTGCTGGGCCTTACTGAGCTAAATAATATGAAGTGGCTGACACTTGCACCTGAATAGGACTGTGCCTGTCCCCACACAAAGAGCGCCAGGGAAGGAAAGGGAGGACTAGTGTGCACTTCAAGGCCCCTCTTTGAAGTCACCCCCACTTCAAAGGCACCACCGGGCTTAAGAACTGGACTTCTGTCGGTACCAAATCAGTACACTTCTGGACCTTAGGATACTCTGCCAGAAAAAAGGACTGCTGTGCTCCTGAAAGGACTGACACTATGCTGGAACTCTTCTGGACTTTGTTGAACTCCTGCTTTGCTGTGCCTGCCCCGCTGCCTGCTGCCCTCCAATCCTGGGAGTGAGAAGCACTGGACCAACATCTCTGCATCCCCAGAACTAAGTGACTCCGAGGGCTTGGTGGCTTGACTCCTGTTCTGAAGTCTCAGAGCCATCAAAGGTCCAGGGCTGTGCATCACTGACCGCGTGGCTCAAGATTGATGCATCAGCTCCAGCACATCTCCTTCACTGCCCAACTCGATGACGACTCATCTCCTTCATTGCAAGAGGTTCAGAACCACAGTTCAAGGACTCTGCATTGTAGGAGGCTGGTCGGGTTTGTAGTGGGTACTTTTGGTACTTACACCTTATACCAGGTCCAGTTATCCCTTATTAGTGAAATGTAGGCAGTGTCTAGAAGCCAGGCTCTCTAGGGGTAGCTGTGGCTGAGCAGCCAAAGCTTATCTAGGAGACATGCAAAGCTCATGCAATACCACTGTAGTCACACAGTACTCACACACATGAAAGAAAATACTCAGTCTTACAAAAATAAAGAGACTTTAATTTAGTGACACAAATGCCAATGGAGACTATACTCCCTTAGGAGGTAAGTACTACACAAATTATATACACTAGTATGCATAATCAGGTGTAAAAACAATTAGAAAACAGTTCAAATAGTGAAAATCACAATAGTTAGAATTGGGCCTAGGGTGAACACAAACCATATACTAAGAAATTGGAATGCGAATGTCAGTCTCCCACATAGGCAAGTGTAGTGTGTAGAGGGGCACTGGGAGTATTAGAAAACACCAAAGGTAAGTAATACAACCCACCCCAGAGTGTCTAGGAAAGCAGGGGTAAAACACAGTAACTTTTCCAGAACACACAGAAACATGAGAAAAAAGATTATGCAAGAACCAGAAGAGACTGCAAGACACCAACAGTGGATTCCTGGACCTGAAGACTTGTGGAAGAAGGGGGCCAAGTCCAAGAAGCACAGAAGAGTCCAGGAAGAACAGGAACCTCTGCTAACCCTGATGAAGGTGCAAAAGCAGAACCACAGGGGAAGAACAACAGTCATTACTGCACCTAAAGAGATGGATGCGGGTTCCTGGTTGGTGCAGATGATGGCCCACGCTGGATGGATGATTGCAGTCTGGTTTTTGTCACTGGATTCCGCCAACAAGCCTTGGCACACGCAATGCTCACAGTTAGCAGAAAAAGGTGCTGGCAGGGACCAGAAGGGACCTGGTGGACTCTACCCACAAGGGGAAGTTAGAGGGGGCTCTCAGAAACTGAGAGAACCCACAGAAGGACAGGCAGTGAGTACAGGAGTCCCACAGCATGGGGACAAAGGAGGTGCAAAAGGAGGCCCATGCTGCACTACAACAAAGGATCCCATGTCGCCAGAGAACCACTGAGGAAGATGTGCGTTTCAGGATAGAGTGCTGGGGGGCGGACCAGCATGGTGCACAAAGAACTTCAGGGAAGGATGCCAACAGGCCTTGGCAACTGCAAAACAGTGGTGCACAGGGGTACTGTCAAAGTTGGACTGCAGGACATCGGAACCACTTCAGTCTACCACCCCTGATGCAAGATCCACATAACTTGTTAGGAGAGGGGATCCACGCCATCAGTCATCGATGCAGAGAGGTGCCTGCTGAAGGTGACAAAGGGTACCCTGAGAAAAAATGGAGGGTCAGGACGGGGACACAATTGAACAGGAGAGAAGAAGAAAACCCCACCTCTTAAATAGGTTCCAGTAATGAACCTCTTACAACAATACTATAGCGCTGAGCATATCATAGTGTACATATATACATATTAATAGCAATATAAATCAATACATTTGATGTAAAAAAGTTATTATTCATCGATAATTATTATATCTTAATATCAATCTTCATGGACATGATATAACACAGAAACTATCTCTCAATCCTCATTCATACCCACATGCTCAACTCACACAGGAACTTTACCTAGATGTTCCTTTGGTGGAGTTTGACGAAAAGCTTGTATTGATTACATACATTACATTACATATATCGGAAGAGGATGCATCTAAGGATTAAATAATATAATACAATAGATGCCTGATGTATTTACCATATGAAGATTCCGATTGGAGACTCTATATGATAAACATTTGGATCTTTGGAATTATTTCAGTGTATCATGTTTGATTATGGAGGATGATCCCTCCACCTTCTGGACTATTTGTACAATAATGACTACTAGGCCAAGAGTGTGAACTGAGCATGTGGGTATGAATGAGGATTGAGAGATAGTTTCTGTGCTATGTCCATGAAGTTTGATATTAGGATATAATAATTATGGATAAATAATAACATTTTGACATCAAATGTATTCATTTATATTGCTTTCATTATGTGTGTATATATATATATATATATATATATATACACTTTGACTTGCTCAATGCTATCGTATTGTTGTAAGGATTCCATTACTGGAACGTATTTAAGAGGTGGGGGATTTCTTCTCTTCTCTTCGCCTGCTGAAGATGACTCCAAGGGATATTTCCTTTTTTCAGTTTCGCGCCAGAGCAGGGACTGGGGGTCCCTGAAGCGGTGTAGACTGGATTATGCAAGGAGGGCACCAAATGTGCCCTTCAAACCATTTCCAGTGGTTTGGTGAGGCTACACCTCCCAAGCCTGTAACAACTATTTCCAAAGGGAGAGGGTGTAACACACCTCTCCCAAAGGAAATCCATTGTTCTGCCTTCCTGGGCTTGAGCTGCTCAAGCAGCAGGAGGGCACAAACCTGTCTGAGAGGCAGCAGCAGCTGGGGCAGCCTAGAAAACCTTTGAAGGCTGGAATGGCAATACTGTGGGTCCTCTAAGGAGCCCCCAGCTTGCATGGAATCATAAAACCAATGCTTGCAAAAGCCTTGGGGTATAATTCCAACATGATTGATACCAAACATGTCTATGTTCAGAGTTACCATTATCAAGCTGGACATAGGTAGTGACCTATGTCCACTACAAACGTAAAATGGTGTCCCAGCACTCACGAAGTCTGGGAAAATGGTCCTGGAGGTTGTGGGGGCACCTCTTCTAGTGCACGGGTGCCCTCACACAGTTATTCTGAACCCTGCCCCCAGTCTGGAGGGGCTGTTTTAGGGGTGACTTATAAGTGACCTGGTGCAGTGTAAATGACAGTGAAAGAGTGCATGCACCTTTTCACACAGGCTGCAATGGCAGCCCTGTAGAAGCCTTTGCATGGGCCCCCTATGGGTGGCAAAAGATATGCTGCAGCCCCTAGGGATCCCCTGGAAGCCAAATGCCCTGGTAGGTACCAGATACTAGGGACTTTTAAGGGGGCACCAGTATGCCAACTTTGGGTGAACTACTGGGTTACCAGTAAGCAACAACAAAATTTAGAGGAGAGAGAGCATAATCACTGGGGTCCTGGTTAGCATGATCCCAGTAAACAAAGTCAAGCACACTGACATCAGGCAGAAAATGGGGTTAACCATGGGTACTTTCCTACATTCATCGACAACTGTGCTGCATGAAAATTGACGCATACCCCGGGACTGCGCAGATCGAAAGTGATGCATTGCCTCCAAATCATCTCCTTGACATTGACACAGCCCTCCAGCCACAAATTTATGTGTTGCACAAATACTTTACACATTGCCTCTTAAGTTAAGCCTAAGTGCTCAGTGCTGAGCTACCAGAGGGTGAGCACAGGCTAATTTAGCTTATGTATCTGACTTACCCTGATGAGGAATGTGGTCTCTACTTGGACAGGGTACATACCTCTGCCTTCTAGAGACCCAAATTCTAACAAAGGACTAAAGTCAAAAGGTAACATATTTAATTAGAATGAACCTGGTTAGAGTATCCGACCTGCACTCCATCACAGTCAGCATCAAAGTGCACCTAGATCTGTTCTATAGCAGTTATTGACTATAATAGGCACTTTGTACTTCTCAGCATTATTTTTACTTAAAACTTTAAAAATATATATCATAGGTTCCCCTTGTTGGCTTTTTGCTATCCTGGTGTAATTTTGTTTACTACATTTTAATCTATTTTTTAATTCATTTCGAGATTTTTATTGCTTTGCATTTCAGCTTTAGTATTGCAAAATACTTTACACAACATTGCCTCTAAGTAAAGCCTGCCTGCTCTGCGTTATAGCTACCAGGGAGCTAAAGTTTATTTAGTTACATTAGCATTTACCCTGTTAAAAATTGAGTCTCTGGTTGGCAGTCAGTTTGCACTCTCTCCAAGCAGGGAGCATCACTCTAGTCAGGGCGATGGAGATACATAGTTAGATAGCCCTTCCTCACCCCCTTGGTAGCTTGGCACAAGTAGCCAGGCTTATCTCAAAGTCAATGTGTACAGTATTTGCACCAACACGCTCAGTAATACAGTGAAAACACTACAAAATGGATATCACACCAATTAGAAAAATAGTCAATATTCATCTAAACCAAACAAGACCAAAATGACAAAAATCCAACATACATAAGTCAAGATATGAATTTTCAAAAGAATAGAGTCTCACTCTATAGAAAACAATGGAAATGTTATTTTTACACCTGGTTTGCATAAAAAATAAAGCCGCACGAGTCAGCAATGCGCCTATTCCTTACTGGCAAGTGAGGCAGTGTGTCTATTTACTCCGGTCGGGTAGGCGATGTGCCAGTTTTCTCTCCCGCAAGAGAGCGATGCAGAGATTTCCAGATGGGGCACCTTGGATCTGCGCAGGTTCACAATGACTTTGATGTTCAGTGGTGTTACATGAGAAAACCGTCCCCAAAGTGAAGGAAAACCATGCTGCGTGGGGTTTGTGTTGTTATCTGCAGCCGCAAGCAGGTGTTTGCGTCATTTCTCTAGCCGCGATGGAGGGGATGCGTCGATTTCCAAGCCACGATGCAGGTGGTGCGTCAATTTCAGCTGAGAAGCAGGTGGTGCATTGTTTTTACAGCTGTGTTGCAGGTGGTGCATCCAGATTTTCCCTGCACGGCTTCCTGTGTGTGGATTTCAGGCCTTGTTCTACCACCTTCACCTTTCAAGAGCCCAGAGACTGGATAAGGCACCACTTGGCAGGGCAGAAGTCTCAGCAGAGAGTCAAGGTGCTGGCAGAGGAAGTCTTTGATGGCCCTGAGACTTCAAAACAGGAGGCAAGCTCAGTCCAAGACCTTAGAGATTCTTCATAAGCAGGAATATACCACAAAGTCCAGTCTTTGTCCTCTTTCAGGCATAAGCAGCAACTGCAGGCCAACACAGCAAAGCACAGTCACAGGCAAAGGGGCAGTGTTCCTCCTCCAGCTCTTCTTCTTGGCAGAGGTTCCTCTTGGTTTCAGAAGACATCTGAAAATCTGGGGGTTTGGGTCAACTACTTATTCCCCTTTCTACCTCAGAAGTAGGCAAACTTAAAAGGAAAGTTTCTGTTGTTCACAAGATCATGCCTTGCCCAGGCCTGGCCCCAGACACACACCAGGGGGTTGGAGACTGCACTGTGAGAGGGCAGACAAAGCCCATTCAGGTGTAAGTGACCGCTCCTCCCTCCACTCTAGCTCAGATGGCTCATGAGGCTATGCAGGCTACACTCCAGCTCCTTTTGTGTCACTGTCTAGAATAGATTTACAAATATCCCAACTGTCAGTCTGACCCAGACAGGGGATACACAAGCAGAGTTCCAGAATGGTTTAAGCAAGAAAATGCCCACTTTCTAAAATTAGCATTTTCAAACTGACAATTCCAAAAACAACTTTACTAAAAGATGTATTTTTAAATTGTGAATTCAGAGACACAGAACTCTATATTTTTATCTGCTCTGAAAGGGAAACTGAACTTAATGATATTTAAAGGCATCCTAAAGTAATTGTACTATGTATCATAAAGTAACACAGTGAAAACACCACAAAAATACACCACACAGGTTTTAGAAAAATAGATCATATTTATCTGAATAAAATAAGGTAAAAACAAAAAATATCCAATATGCACAAGTTGAAACATCACTTTTAAGAGGTTTAAAAGAGTCACATCCTTAGAAATCAATAGTTGTTTCTTTATAACACACAGTACCTGGGATGAGTAAAAAATAACGATGCATGGGGGCAGCAGAGGAGAAGATGCATGAAAAAATAAGGTATTGCATTGGATTGTTTGTCGCGTTACATACGATGCGTCATTTCTCTCCACGCTGCAAGAAGTTGTGTTGTTTCTTCAGGTGCACAGTCTTAGTTCCTCACTGCGATGCAGGGATATTTTGATGCCCAGGGATGATGCGTTGAAAATCTTTGATGCGCTGGAGGAAGGAGCAGGTGCTGCACTGATCCGAGGCATCAAATTTTCCATTGCAAGGCAGGCCTGCTTTGAATTTCTCATTGGGAAGTCAGTGCTGAGTTGGTCCCGTCAGTGGTGCTGCGGTTTCCCAGCCAAGATGCAGGCTTTGCGTCGATATCTGCAGGAGTTGTGTCGATTTGCGACGCCCAAGGATTTTCTTGAAGAGGTGAAGTCTTTGTTGGTCCTGAGATTTCTGAAACAGGAGGCAAGCTCAATCCAAGCCCTTTCAGATCACTTTAGGAGGAAGGCAGAGTCCTTCCAGCAACGTTAAAAGCACCAGGCAGCAGGAAAACAAGCAGAAAAGCAGTACTTCAGCAAAGCAGTCGAGATGAGTCATTTGAGCAACTAGGCAATCTCTCTGACAGAGTTTAGGTGTAGATCCGGAAGTGTCTGATTTGGTGGGGTCAGAGACCCAGTTTACATACCCAAAAATGCCTTTGGAGTGAGGGAAACATCACAGGGTGGTTTTGAAGTGCACAAGTTCTTCTTTCAGCCCAGTCCTGTCTGCCAGGGACCCTCTGGGTAGTTATCAGTGATTTGTGTGAGGAAAGGCCACTGGCCTTTGAATTGTAAGTATGAGCCCCTTTACCCTTCCTGCCTAGGAAGAACCATTCAGTAGGCATATGAATTAAGATGTGACTGAATATCCTGTGTTTGTGGTTGTCTGGGTGGAATGCACAAGGGGAGCTGTCAACCAGTACAGATCAGACGCGGATTGGAGACAGTCTGTAGGGCACAAACAACATTAAGTGCAGAGAAATGCCTACTTTTAAAAAGTTTAATTTCTAAAGTAATAATATGCAATCCAACTGCACCAATAAGCAGGATTTTCTATTACCATTCTGGAAATACTAAACATGACAGATCCACTCCTTCCAGATTAGAATCTACCACTCCAAAGTATATGAGGGCAGTTCTAATGCTAGTCTATGAGAGGAGCAGGCCTCACAGTAGTGAAAAATGAAGGTATGAGTTTTTCACTGCCAGGACATGTTGAACACATAAGTACATGTCTTGCCTTTTACTGACATAGCACCTTGCCCCATGGGTTACCTAGGGCCTGCTTTAGGGGTGACTTATATGTAGAAAAATGATAGTTTAAAGTTTGGCAAGTAATTTTAAATGCCAAGTCGAAGTGGCAGTGAAACTTGCAATGGCAGACCGGAGACATGGTTAAAAGGTTAATTATTTGGGGGCACAATCAGTGCTGCATGCCCACTACTAGCATTTATTTTACTGGCCCTGGGCACAGGTAGTGCACTTTACTAGGGGCATTCAAGTAAATTAAGTATGCCAAATGGGTGGGAACCAACGTTACTATGTTTAGGGGAGAGAACAAATGCAGTTTAGCACTGGACAGCAGTGGTAAAGTGTGCAGAGTCCTAAAACCAGCAAACACAGTGTCAGTAAAATGGAGAGAGGTGGGCAAAATGTTGGGGGGTGACCACCCTAAGGCTGTCATGTCTAACACTTGTCTTCAAAGAAAAGATCTAGGACTACCAAGCTCACCATGTGAACAGACAGTAACCACCAGACATGTGTCTAAAAAAAGCTAAACTCGATGCCACAGGACACAGATGGCTTGATGCACATTCCCTATATGACTTCCATATACAGCAGAGGGAAACCAACTTCAATACCTGTGCTCTGTCCTAGAGAGTCTAAGTATCCTCTTCCAAAAGTGACAGAACTGGGAGTGAAAGCAATGCTTGAAGTGCTTGAGTAATAAAGTAGCTTCAGACACTGTCACTACATTACATGTTAGCAAGGAATTAATTCTCAGCAAAGACATCTTTAATCATCCATTCCCTGACCATGAAAGTAGGTAGATCCCTTGCAGGCCAGGCCATTTCCCAAGTGTCAGAGCAGGACTAACCACAGGCGGTTCAGGTAACTCCTGAATAAAGGACAGGTCAATCTCCATTTCAGGACAACTCCACGCAGACCACAGGTCTTGAATGAAGACTATTGGATAAAGTCTCAACATCACTAGTTGTATGCTATCATCACCCACACCTGCATGAAGAAAAACTTTCCATATCTATAGCGTCCTGAACTAAACAAAAGATGATTTATAGTACTTTGTAAAGCTTGTAAATATATAAACAATGGCCCAGTTTGAATTGAAAACGGTGCTAAATGTATTATTATTCGTGAAGCCACCAAGTGAAGTTAGTTTAAGGCTGACAATGTGTCATTTTCCCAGCAGTTTAGCACAATCATGGTCCAATGGCATTATTATAATAATTAACATGAATACAAGCGACGTATTAAAACTCTTTCTGGTTAACACTAGAAAAAGGAGATGCATTGAGGAGTGGGCATATGGGTGCATTTATCATGCTTACTTTCAATCATCATTTTTAAACCCTAGGGTGCCTCGGATGAGCTAGTCTCACCCTCAGCACTGGTTGCCCGGTGGCGAGGACGAGACCAGCTCGTCCGGCTATGGGTCCCCAGGGGGGAGCGCTAGTGCTCCCCCAGATGGCCGAGCACCCCCTCCCCTGGGCAGAGATGGAAGGGGAATCGCTTCACCTTCCACCCCCTGACCTCCCCGTGGCGTCTTTTGACGTCATTGCGCTTTTGCACGCTGACCTCATCGGAGGCCTTCCCCCCGGCACTGGAAGCTCAGCTTCTAGGGCCAATCGAAGGAGAAATGCAAAAGCATGTCTCCTCCGATCGCATGGAGGGGGCAGAGAGGCATGAAAGGAGAGGAAAGGCCTTTCCTCTCCTTTCATGTCTCTCTGAGCATTTCTGCTGCCCGATCGCAATGCGATCAGGCAGCAGAAATACCACTAGACACCAGGGATTTTTTTTTTCTTTTGGCATTTCAAATAAGGGGAGCGGCCCATTATTTCTCGGCCATTTCTGTCCCCGGGGGGCGGGGCAGAAATCCACTAGACACCAGGGATAATTTTATTTATTGTTTTTTTTCCTTTTTAATGTTTGGGGAGTGACCCCTTGGGCAAGGGTTGCTCCTGGGGGAGAGGCAAATTATTAGACACCCCGGGGGGGGGGGCAGAAACCACTAGACACCAGGGATGATTGATTTTTTAAGTTAAATTTGAGGTTTGCTGAGGATTCTGGGTAAGAAAACATTGGGGGATCCACACAAGTCACACCTCCCTTGACTCCTTCGGGTGTCTAGTTTTCAGAAATGTCTGGGTTTGGTAGGTTTCCCTAGATGGCTGCTGAGCCCAGGACCAAAAAAGTAGGTGCCCACTTCCCACAAAAACAAGTAGTTTTCTATTTGATAATTTTGATGTGTCCAGATAGTGTTTTGGGGCATTTCCTGTTGCGAGCACAAGGCTTACCCACACAAGTGAAGTACCATTTTTATCAGGAGACTTGGGGGAATGCTGGGTGGAAGGACCTTTGTGGCTCCTCTCAGATTCCAGAACCTTCTGTCACCGAAATGTGAGGAAAAAGTGTTTCTTTAGCCAAATTTTGAGGTCTGCAAAGGATTAGGGTAACAGAACCCGGTGAAAGCCCCACAAGTCACCCCTTCTTGGATTCTCCTAGGTCTCTAGTTTTCAGAAATACACAAGTTTGGTAGGTTTCCCTAGGTGCCGGCCAAGCTAGAGGCCAAAATCCACAGATAGGCACTTTACAAAAAAACACCTCTGTTTTCTTTGAGAAAATGAGATGTGTCCACTTTGTGTTTTGGGGCATTTTCTGTCGCGGGCACTAGGCCTACCTACACAAGTGCGGTACCATTTTTATCAGGAGACTTGGGGGAACGCTGGGTAAAAGGAAATTTGTGGCTCCCCTCAGATTCCAGAACTTTCTGTCACGGAAATGTGAGGAAAAAGTGTTTTTTGGCCAAATTTTGAGGTTTGTAAAGGATTCTGGGTAACAGAACCTGGTGAGAGCCCCACAAGTCAATCCGTCTTGGATTCCCCTAGGTCTCTAGTTTTAAAAAATACACAGGTTTGGTAGGTTTCCCTAGGTGCCAGCTGAGCTAGAGGCCAAAATCCACAGGCAGGCACTTTGCTAAAACACCTCTGTTTTCTTTGAGAAAATGTGATGTGTCCACTTTGTGTTTTGGGGCATTTACTGTCGTGGGCACTATGCCTACCCACACAAGTGAGGTACCATTATGATCGGGAGACTTGGGGGAACACTGGGTGGATGGACATTTGTGGCTCCTCCTAGATTCCAGAACTTTCTGTCACCGAAATGTGAGGAAAAAGTGTTTTTTAGCCAGATTTTGAGGTTTGCAAAGTATTCATAGTAACAGAACCTAACGAGGGCCCCACAAGTCACCCCATCTTGGATATCCCTAGGTATCTAGTTTAAAAAAATGCACAGGTTTGGTAGGTTTCCCTAGGTGCCGGCCCGAGCTAGAGGCCAAAATCCACAGGTAGGCACTTTGCAAAAAACACCTCTGTTTTCTTTGAGAAAATGGGATGTGTCCACTTTGTGTTTTGGGGCATTTCCTGTCGCGTGCACTAGGCCTATCCACACAAGTGAGGTATCATTTTTATCGGGAGGCTTGGGGGAACGCTGGGTGGAAGGAAATTTGTGGTTCCTCTCAGATTCCAGAACTTTCTATCACCGAAATGTGAGGAAAAAGTGTATTTTGGTCAAATGTTGAGGTTTCCAAAGGATTCTGGGTAACAGAACCTGGTGAGAGCCCCACTAGTCACCCCATCTTGGATTCACCTACGTCTCTAGTCTTAAAAAATGCAGAGGTTTGGTAGGTTTCCCTAGGTGCCGGCTGAGCTAGAGGCCAAAATCCAGAGGTAGGCACTTTGCAAAAACACCTCTGTTTTCTTTGGGAAAATGTGATGTGTCCACGCTGTGTTTTGGGGCATTGCCTGTCGCGGGCGCTAGGCCTTCCCACACAAGTGAGGTACCATTTTTATCGGGAGACTTGGGGGAACATAAAATAGCAAAACAAGTGTTATTGCACCCTGTCTTTCTCTACGTTTTTTCTTTCCAAATATAAGACAGTGTGTAAAAAAGATGTCTATTTGAGAAATGCTCTGTAATTCACATGCTAATATGGGCACCCCAGAATTCAGAGATGTGCAAATAACCACTGCTTCTCAACACCTTATCTTGTGCCAATTTTGGAAATACAAAGGTGTCCTTGATACCTATTTTTCACTCTTTATATTTCAGCAAATGAATTTCTGTATACCCAGTATAGAATGAAAACCCACTGAAGGTGCAGCTCATTTATTGGCTCTGGGTACCTAGGGTTCTTGATGAACCTACAAGCCCTATATATCCCCATAACCAGAAGAGTCCAGCAGACATGATGGTATATTGCTTTCAAAATCTGACGTTGCAGGGAAAAGTTACAGTTACAGTTACAGTAAAGCTGTTTTTTCACCTCAATTTCAATATTGTTTTATTTCAGTTGTTATTTTCTGTAGGAAACCCTTGTGGATCTACACAAATAACCCATTGCTGAATTCAAAATGTTGTCTACTTTTCAGAAATGTTTAGGTTTCTGGGATCCAGCATTGGTTTCACACCCATTTCTGTCACTGACTGGAAGGAGGTGGAGAAGTGTGGCACAATGGTGAGAGAGGCAGACCCTGATTGAGAGATCTAGCCCAGGACCAGGGCTCAATTCCCACTTCGGCGGTTCTTGGGCTCAATTTCCCTGGACAGGAGATTCCTCGCCTCGGTGCCTAATCTAATTCATGGGTCTCACTCTGCAACCCTGGGCAATAGCTTGTCTAATCTCCACAACAGCCCCAACAGCGCTGGGATGCCTGGCTTCACCTTGGGGGTTGTCCAGGAGTGGGCACCTCACAGGGAAAAGCCAGAAGGGGTTCCACAGCGGTATGCGTTCAGCACCTTGATACCTCAGGGTCAGAGTGCGCTTTACAAGTACGAATTTACATTTTACATTTACAAGGAGGCTGAAAGCACAAAAAATAATAAAAATTGGGTATGTCCCAGTAAAATGCCAAAATTGTGTTGAAAACTTGGGTTTTCTGATTCAAGTCTGCCTGTTCCTGAAAGCTGGGAAGCTGGTGATTTTAGCACTGCAAACCCTTTGTTGATGCCAATTTCAGGGAAAAAACCACAAGCCTTCTTCTGCAGCCCTTTTTAAAAAGAATAACTACATTTTCACTGTATTTTGGCTAATTTCTATGTCTCCTTCAGAGGAACCCACAAAGCCTGGCTACCTCTAGAATTCCTAGAATGTTGGAAAAAAGTATGCAAATTTGGTGTGGGTAGCTTATGTGGACAAAAATTATGAGGGCCTAAGCGTGCCCTGCCCCAAATAGTCAAAAAAAGGCCTGGCACCTGAGGGAAAAAAAGGCCTGGCAGCGAAGTGGTTAATTGTTTCAAAGCTTAAACTCATTATTTCTCATGCACATCTGTCAAATGATCCCATGGATGGTGTGTGACATTTTATGAATCCCGTGCTTTCTTGTGCTAGATATTGTGGTTTCTCTTATTCCATTATACATTTTGTGCCATAAATTCCAACATACTCAGTGGCGATGTTCAAAAAGCCATGAATGGCTGAGAGTGGCTTGAACGTTTATTATGGTGAACCTATAGAGAGGTAGTCATTGGGCTGATTCAGCTATGAAACATTGTGCAGGCTATTATTTCAAGTATAAACATAGGATGGAAATCAACAATATTACCAAAAGTGTGGGCCTTTACTCTTGTAAAAATTGTCAAGACAAAAACATAAAAAATCTTCTGCCCTACCCAAAATATACAGCAAGGACCCAACCTGCACCACATTGCATTACAAACTCTATTACAAACTTCATTGTGTGAAACAGCAGTTGACGCCTACCTACTGAGACACCCTGTGGAGCGCAATAGGACATAATAACAACATTTTCCCAGCATAACACCCCAATGCCAGCTCCTTTTAAAAATCTCCCCAAAACCCCATAACCAAGAGCTTCAAGGTTGACACCATCGACTGACTGGGTTCATGACAAAGAAAAGCATTCTTTCTGGAACTCTCTACCAACAGACTCCCAACTTGAGGGATATAATAAACTCTACCTTGATAACGCTGGTGTTGAAGCAGGCACAGTGACAGGCACAACAACATCAGGGGCGTCCTATGATCCCAGATTTCCTGGATCTCAACCACTCACTAATAATCCCAGGGAATCAAAGCAAAAGCTGGGCAGCTTTTTTTCCTACAATACAATAAGTTGTTTCAGCACTTACTTGTCACTCCTTGAAACTAGAGCACCAATTTGGCCTCTTGTACATACTAACTCTATTTGTGTCCGGCATCGACTCAAAACAGGAGGAGCTGAATACAAGGCTGCAGGATGATGCAGGATCTACACACTTATGTGGTTGCTCCCCCCTAATTGATAAACTGAGCAAACTCCATCGTCTATGACAGAGGTAACAATGGCACTGAAAACAAGGGCTAACCAGCTCCCCCAGTCCGTCCAAAAAGAAGCTGACATTGCAACCCTCACCGCTACTCATAAAACACCAATAGTAACAGAAGAGGGATGCTCCAGGACCGACGTCCCCATGGTTACCTCAAAAGAGGAAGTAGCCAGCACATCCACTTTCATATCTATAGGAAAAGAGGACATCACAAAAAATACTAACAACCCTCTGCTCCCTGGGGGCTTCAGGCCCCCTAGAAGGTTGTCAGACCCCTTACCAAAAGAAAAGGAAGCAGGAAAATCGAAACAACCAATTAAAACCAACACAACGGTTCAAGGGGACCACAAAAGGTGAAACTCTTTTCCATATTCACTCCCAAAACAAACCATCAACCCTGCCCCAAGGAGAACTCACAAGCAATTATACCTGGAAACTTGAAGGCATCCTCAAAACACCTAAACCTCCACATAGGAACCCCAGATACCTCAGGATCAAATCGTACCCACAAAACTAGGAAAGAAGGTAAAGCAATAAAACTGCCTAAAACTTCCCCGCAAGGAAGAGTGAAGAGGCTAATTTGCCTCATCCGGCTCTCCGCAACAAGGAGTTCCAAGTGGCACTACAAATGGGCATTTTAGAGTGGCCACCCCCTACCTCAACAACAGATATTTCTGGAGATGAGCAACACAAAACCTCACCTTCCTGTCAGGTAATACTGCAGTCAGTCCTATCCCAAACCCTTGAACACCTGCTACTCAAAAGCTCCAAGCCCAAAGATCCAAAAAGCTGGCAGCTGCTCTGAAGGAACCATTGCACTTGGGTCCCAAATAACTACAAGGCTAAAAAACCAGACCACACAACTTGTTTTCTGCCCAGAATACAAATCGAAGGGGCCCAAGACATTTTGAACGGTGGTAATATTCTAACATTGCTCTAAGCACTTCCGGTCTCGAAGAATATACATAACATCTCAGGACATCAAATTGGCACATTTTCTATTGAGTCGTGGTAAGCAAGAACCCACACTGATAACATGGGCCTCACCTACAGTTGCCACTCTTTTCCTCCTAAAAAAGGCCCACCTCAGAATACAGAGATGTTAGACTTGTCATACTTGGTGTGGTCTCCCCTAACCCTTTGCCATTGCTTCCCAGGTTGTTGATGTGTGCTGGACTCTTTTTTTGCTATTTCTGATACTCCAGGCACTTTACCACTGCTAACCAGTGCCAAAGTGCAAGTGCTCCTGTGTAAAATGTATGTGTAATTGGCTATCCATGATTACATATTTGATAAGTCCCTATTACAGTGCAATAGAGGTGCCCAGGGCCTGTAAATCAAATGCTACTAGTGGGCCTGCTGCACTGGTTGTGCCACCCACCTGAGTAGCCCTCTAAACCTGTCTCAGGCCTGCCACAGCTGTGTCTGTATGTACAGCCTTTCACTGCCAATTCGACCAGGCAAGTGTACCCACTTGCCAGGCCCAAGCCTTCCCTTTTTATACATGTAATGCACCCCTAAGATAGGCCCTAGGTAGCCCTATGGACAGGGTGCAGTGTGTGTTAAAGGTGGGACATGTACTGATTTGTTTTACGTCCTGACAATGAAATACTGCCAAATTCGGTTTTCACTGTTGCAAGGCCTACCTCTCTCATAGGTTAACTTGAGAAGGATCTCCAAGGGCTTGACCTGAGCTTGCCTCCTGTTTTGAAGTCTCAGGGCCATCAAATACTTCTTCTGCCAGCATCTGGACTCTCAGCTGAGACTCCTGCCAAGTGGTACCCTACCCAGTCCCTGGGTCTTTGAAAGGTGAAGTTGGCAGAACAAGAGTGAAAATCCACTTGCAGGACGCTGTGCTGGGAGATTTTTGATGCATCATCTGTAACGTGGCTGATAAATGATGCGCCACCTGCTTCGCAGCTGAAATGGGCACCTCACCTGCATCGCGCCTGAGAGATCGACGCAAACCCCATGAAGAGTGGTTTTCTAACACTGTGCAACCAGATTTTCCAAGAATCGTCCCTGGCAGTCAAAGTCACCATGAACCTACGCAGATCTGAAGTGCCCCGTCCGGAAATCAACACATCAGTTGCTTGCGAAGGAGAAAAACAACGCACGGCCTCCCTTGCAAGGAAGGAATTGATGCATCACTAACTTTTCTGACACACGTTCAGCCGTGTGGCTTTATTTTTTACACAAACCGAGTACATTGTGTAAAATCATTGTTTCCATTGTTTTCTATGGAGTAAGACTCTTATTCTTGTGAAAATATATATTTTAACTCATGTATGTTGGATATTTGGTTGTTTTGGTCTTGTTTGATTTAGATAAATATTGCTTATTTTTCTAAACTGGTGTGGTGTCCATTTTGTAGTGTTTTCACTGTATTATTGTGTGTGTTGGTACAAATACTTTACACATTGCTTCTGAGTTAAGCCCACCTGCTCATGCCAAGCTACCAAGGGGTGAGTGGGGGTAAACCAGGTGTGTTTCTCCTTTGCCCTGACTAGAGTGAGGGTCCTTGCTTGGACAGGGGGTAACCTGACTACCAACCAAATACCCCATTTCTAACAAGAAATAACATCTACCCGCCCTTTGTCAAAGAGTGCAGCTGAGAAGTTCAGAAATAGGCAAGATTGTCCCCTTCCGAGACGCACGGACGTAATAATTCCACACTCTATCTTAAAAGGTTCAGGAGGGGATTCTTCACATCTCACCTCAAGCATATCTACATTGCCACTGAAGATCACTATAACTAAAGAGGAGAGGTATAAAAATACTTTGTCACCATACTACAAGGGCCCAGAGCATTGGAGTGTGATGGATTTTGTACCAGCAGGAACATGGCTAGAGACATTGGACCAAGAATGGCCAGCTTCTGGCTTTGTCGCCTCCTCTTGGTTGCCATTACAATTTTTTACCATCCAAAGAAGAGTGAAATTCAAACCATGGGGGGAGGGCTCAATGCTGACAATCTGCTTTTGGAACATTAGCAGCCTGAAATCAATACTAGATGATAATGAGGTTATAACCTACCTCCAAATATTTGCCATATTGACCCTTCAGGAGACATGAGCAGTTGACACAATGCCACTGATAAGATTCATCAAACTTTTCACCCCAGCAAACAAGAGTAACCCCAAAGGTAGACCAAAGAGAGGCATTTCAGCTTGCAACTTGTACAATTTAGCCCTCAAAATCACCAAATTAGAATCTGCAGGCTGCTGGCTGCAATGGGTATTTCTCAAAGATGGTCCCTAGAGGCCTCCTTTTAAATATTTAATCATGAATCTCTTCTTAAATCCATTGAGAATGAAAAAAAATGATTTTGTCTGCACGCTACAGGCAGTTATCAGGGTGACCCCAGCAGATTATATGGATATTGTATATATATATTTGCATCAAGTAAGATATATTGTATATATCTTACTTGATGGTCACAGGTGACTTTAACATGAACACTCTGCCAGACCCACGCCTAATGAGCTATTAACCATAGGTGATTCTCACTGGGGAATATCCCTCCAAGTAAAACCAAAATACTTACAGATAATCTGGGCAAATCACTCAAGTATCGCTGAGCATTCCACAGCCTAAAAGCCCTTAACGACCGACTGAAGGATGACCAGCCACCTCGTCCCACAGACTGCTGTGTAACTTCAAAATCAATCCTAGATTGCACACTTGTGAGTGAGCCACTGTTTCCCCCCTCACCAACTCATTTAAAGTAGACCAGAGCACCGAACGTAATCATTTTACACAGTGTATCAAAATCAAACTCAACATTCCAGCTCATAAGGCAGCCCAGATCGTAGGAAGCACACCTCACACAATTAATCTGAAGAGTTTATTTTGTAAGGACTCTGCAGAAAACCAAATTAAGTCAGTGGTCAAAGCACCTTTAGCTTCTTCGACAGTCAACTCCCAAAACAATATATCAACAAATTGGACAACCTAATAACAACCATACACACCTACCAAAAACCAGCAACCTGCAATGCCCACCAACTAACTACTAGTCTGGTAAGGCCCGCAGTCTCCCCTCTGCACTAAGATCCCTAAAAAGGTTGTTAAACAGGGAACTAAGGGCAGTAGTACATATTTTCTTTTTGAAGTGGCACAGGGCCTGATTGGCAGAGTTATTTTCTGTTTGTATAAGACTACTTGACCCCCAAAACCTATGTTTGGCACCAAAATGAAGTATATAGGTCTCATAGTTCCTGAAATATTACATCATCACTGAACACATCCGCCAGTTTTAAAAATGTTGTCCAGAAAAATTCATCCTGGGTCAGCAATGTCTGCCCAAGCCAAATTGCTCCTCTAATGATCAAAAAACAAAAATCAAAAATGAAATTCTCTGGACAACAATTTTTCCACAGAGGTATATCAGGGTTCCCAGATTAGAATGCCCTAATTGACAACAGAGGATCCTTCTTGCAACATAAAAAATAGATCCAGAACAGGGTAGGACAACCCCCGTATGTCTTCAGAAAATTGACAAAGCTCATGTCTGGACTTGCCTCAGTCCCCCTCTTATAGGTAATCGGGGCAGAACGGATCCAGATGATTTCCTATGGCTCCAAAGCCCTATACGGTAGGAATGCATACATCCTTGACACCCTGGTTCTAAGAATATATAGGAAGACCTTTATACTACCACCTCAGACATCTCCGTCCTAAATACGGTTGGAGTTTGGACTCACTGGCCAAAACAAAATGCACCAGGGGTCAACTTCAAACTTTTTTTGGTACTTTTCACCTTAAATCCAGACACACTGAGGGCCATATTTATACTCTGTTTGTGTGCAAATGTGCGTCAAAAAGTTTGACGCACATTCAGTGCAAACCTAACACCATATTTATACTATGACGCCCGACAAGGTGAACGTCAAAATCCGTCCGTGTGCGTCATTTTCTGGATGCGGTAAACCGCCTTGCATTAATGACATGCAAGGTAGGCGTTCCCGTCCCAAAAATGACTTTAAGGCCTGTGCACCTTATTTACACTCCTGCATCATTTTGACGCACAGGAGGGGAAGGGCCTTAAAAAAGGTCACACAGCCTGATGTGCGCCGTTTTTTAATGCCTGGGTGAGGGCATGCATTAAGGGACCTGTGGTCTCGCTTCCATGTTCTCTGACCATGGAAGCAGTCCAGAGGTGCCCTTCCCGGCGGCCAGGGACATCCCCTCCCACCCTCGCCCACCCCTGGAGGACACCCATGGATGGGGGAAATAACAGAAGTACAGAAGTCCCCTGGGCATGGCCATTGGGCAAGGGGGCATGACTCCTGTCTTTGCTAAGACAGGAGTCATTTCAATGGGGGTTGTGCGTCAAAAAATGGCGCAAGTCTGGTTTGAGCCATTATTTTTTACTCTAACCTGACTTGCACAATTCTTTGGAGCACAACCACCAGTGTTCCCTACGCCTCCGCTGCCCGGTTAGAGTCATTTATTTTGACGGTAACCAGACCACAGCGCTGGCTACCATCATTCCTTAAATATGACGCCCGGCTGGAGTGTTGGAATGGCGGTAGCCGGCGTTAAACTGTTTGGCGCAAACCTGCGCTGGCACAGGTTTACGTCGGAATCCACTCCTAGAAGCACTCTAGCGACCAGGGTATATCTTGATCAGGCAATTGTTAACCTTCAACTAGGTGATCTATGAAATGATACAACTAATTTTTCTGCCTTTAAAACCATAGTAAACAGTGCCTTGCGCTGTCTCTCTTTCATCACTGATAAGAACACTCTGGTAAGTCGATCACACACCTACCTGGTTATAAGCAGCTATAAGGCATCTTATCCTCAGCCCTACCTAGCAGACAGCCTTTCTTCAACAATTAAAGGCAGCTCATAAAGTATCAACTTGGGGAGTTATCAACTCTAGACCTGTCCCAAGCTGGCAGAACCCAGACAGTAGGAGGAAATGCTTTACTAATAGAGTGTTCTACCATATAACTTCACTTGCACTTTTTTCCCAACAAATTTTAATGCTTACAAGTTTGTGGAAGGTAGTAATGGAAAAAGTCTGCACCTACTAGCTGTGTCCAATTTAGCATGTGAATATGTCTAATCAAGGTGGTGCTCGATGGTCAATTGCCCTACTACCCAAAGGCAAGAAATGAATGTTTTTGAAAAATACACAATGTGCATAAAAACAGCTAAGACCACAGCACTCAAAGCACAGATATGTACAAACACAACAACAAAGCGGTATTGGTGGCACCCTATTTTGACATTTCCACTGGCCCAATGGAAAAGTCACATCAACATTGAAGCCGGCTCACAATAGAGCCGGCGGCAATGTTAATGTGCAGCGGGTGCAGCATCACCTGACGGGCATTTCACTGCCCAAAATTCAGGCAGTGAAATCTGTGATGAGGCTGTGCCTGGGGGCCCCTGCACTGCCCACGCCCAGTGCATGGACAATGCAGGGGCCTCCAGGGGCACCCCGAGTCCCCTTTACCACCAGCCTTTCCATGGCGGTGTTTATCACCATGGACAGGCTGGCAGTTGGGGATTATGACCGCCTGGCGGAAGCCTGGTGGTATAGTGGAGGGGTTGGTGGTATGGCCTTGGCTAATGCGCCACGGTCATAATACACTGGCAGAACACTGCCAGCCTGTTGGCGGTGTTACCGCCAGTGTTCCGCCGGCTGCCAGGGTCATAATGACCCCCTATATGATGGAAATTGACACACAACTAGGAGATACACATGCATGCTTACGCCTTCCTGAGAATCCGCTGGCCACATTGACAAGTCAAATAGAAACCAGACTCTCCCATTGGAAAAATCTATGTCTCATTTCAGATTATGAATTCAAGTACATCGCTGCACCACGAGCACCATGCATATACATATTACCCAAAGTCCATTAACCAGGGATTTTTCCTCCAGATGGACCCATTGTCTCAGGCATCAGCTCACCCAGAGAACACATTTCAGAATACATTGACTCCTTCCCACAACCTTTGGTACGCAACTTACCTTCTTTATCCAGGACACAAGAGACTTAGGGCCATATTTATACTTTTCGACGCACAACTGCGCCAACGCAGTTGTGCGTCGAAAAAGTTAACGCCGGCTAACGCCACTCTGAAGCCCCATGCGGGCGCCGTATTTATTCAATGACGTTAGCCGGCATCAGCCGGCGGCGCTGCCTGGTGTGCGTCAAAAAAAATGACGTACACCAGGCAGCGCCGGCGTAGGGGAATATGGAGCTTGGGTGCCAAAAAATGGGGCAAGTCAGGCTGAGGCAAAATTATCGCCTCAACCCGATTTGCGCCATTTTTTTCGACTCCCAACCCCCATTGAAATGACTCCTGTCTTAGCAAAGACAGGAGTCATGCCCCCTTGCCCAATGGCCATGCCCAGGGGACTTCTGTCCCCTGGGCATGGTCATTGGGCATAGTGGCATGTAGGGGGGCACAAATCAGGCCCCCCTATGCCACAAAACAAAAACAAAAAATACTTACCTGAACTTACCTTATGTTCCCTGGGATGGGTCCCTCCATCCTTGGGCGTCCTCCTGGGGTGGGCAAGGGTGACAGGGGGGGTCCCTGGGGGCATGGGAGGGCACCTCTGGGCTCCTTCCGAGCCCACAGGTCCCTTAACGCCTGCCCTGACCAGGCGCTAAAAAACGGCACAAAAGCGGCTGGACGTCATTTTTTTGGACCCGCCCACTCCCGGGCGTGATTTTTGCCCGGGAGTGTAAATACGGCGCACATGCCTCGGAGTCTATTTTTTAGACGGGAACGCCTACCTTGCATATCATTAACGCAAAGTAGGTGTCCACGCTAAAAAGTGACGCAAACTCCATGGACTTTCGCGCTAGACGCGTCTAACGCCAGAGTATAAATATGGAGTTAGTTTTGCGTCGAATTTGCGTTAAAAAAAACGACGCAAATCCGACGCAAACGGAGTATAAATATGCCCCTTATTATGCCAACTAGAGGATATTGACTGGACTGTTGACTGCTGTTTTGTGAGCCTGGACGTGAACTCACTCTATATGTCCATCCCACTAGAACAAGGTTTAGAGACATTGTGCATCACACTTTCTAGTAGGGATGCAACATTATATGAATATACCAACATGTTACTAGACCTCACAGATTAGACCTAGAAAACAATGTGTTTCTACATGATGGAAACTGGTACAAACAAGCCCAGGGTGTTGCAATGGGAGCAAAATATTCACCATCTTATGCAAATCTTTACATGAAACAATTTGAGAAACAACACTTATGGGTGGATTTTCCCGCCACCATCTCACAACATATTCTTTTTTGGGTGAGATACATTGACGATACACTTGTCATCTGGACTGGCACTAGTATCCTCATTGACCACCTGAACACAAATAACTACAATTTGATTTTTACAAACAAAGTGGGTGATGATCGAATTGAATTTCTAGATGTCATACTATACGCAGCTAACAACAAGATTCTTTCGAGAATATATAGGAAGCCAACTGTGTGTAACTCCATACTACATGTGCATAGTGCACATGCAAGTGCTCAGATCAAGGCTATCCCATGTGGAGAAATGATGAGAACTACACGTAATTGTAGTGAATATGTGTTTTTTTCACAAGAAATTGACTTATTGCCACAAAGTTTCCAGAACGGAGGGTACTCAGACCAAACAATTTCTGTGGCCAAGAAACATATAACATCAAAGTCACGCAGTGCCTTACTAATCTGGGGGAAACAAAAAATCCAAAAATACTAAAAGGAAGAACATCTACCTCATCACCAGATATAGTCCTGCTAGCACATTAGTCTATCAAATACTCAGGAAGCACTGGCATCTGTTACTCTTAGATACTGGTCTTTGCACAATTTTAAGCAAACCACCGTCAATTACACACAGTAGAGGAGGTACGTTGAGGAATATATTATGCCCTAGTTACGTTGCACCTCTCACACAAACTTATTACCAGGTGTGGTTACCCACTAAACCAAAAGGCTTTTATAAATGGGGAGGCTGCATTACATGTCAATTTGCAGTTAACAGAACCCTGACTTTTACATACAATATCTGTGGAACCTATCACATCAGACAATTCATTAACTGTGTCTGTGGACTAATATATGTGGGAAGTACCATTCATCCAATGAATGAACGTATCCAGGAACATATAAGATCTATCAGGAACTATAATTCTAATTACCCTCTAGCTCTACATATTAACTTACATCATGATGAATCAGACATTCTAAGTATCAGATTCCATGGCATTATCCAAGTTATCTGCCACCCTAGCCTAGGTGTCACGACTAAAGAACTGAGAAAGTTTGAAGCTAACTGGATACTCAAACTACGGGCTGTGGAAAAAGACTTGAATATTGATAGGGAACTACATGTGTTTCTGACTTAGATATATTTCTTTGTCTAACAAAAGTTTGATACAGGCTTTACTTTATTTAAATCAATACCTGTATGTTTCTTCTTGTGTGGGATGTAATTATTGCTTCACGATATATGACCCATTGAGATTCCAATTCTAACCGTCCTATATCAGCACATTTCAATTTGCTAAAATGCTGAATCAGACATTCTAAATATCGGATTCCATGATACTACCTAAGTCCTCTGCCACCCTAGATTAGGTGAGAGAACTAAGGAACTGAAATAATGTGGAGCTAAATGGCTATCATTTATTGTAACTAACCCCTGTTTATTACTGCTTTTGTGGTATGTAAACATTGCTGTGATACGTGACCCATTGACAGTGTACATTAATCCACTGTTATCTTGTGCTTTTACATTTACTCTCTTTATGCTCAATCCTTTCCAGTGTACATGCTTTTAATATCCTTCTAACATTATGTTTTCTTAGAATGATCTATTGAATACTTGTTTCATGTTTAGTCCCTCTACCCCTGGTATCTTACACATTCATAGATTGTACCTTAGAAATTTGCTTAGCCTCCTCAACCTGCTTCTTGGACCTGCCTATTTGTGGTGTTTAGCGCCATTTACTTGTGGCTGTCACTTTCATTGTGTTTACAATACATTTGGTTACTTGATAATAGTCCCATTTCTATTTCTGCTTTCCTAGAATGACCTACTGAATCGGACTAAAATATTACTTTAACATCCTATCGCTTTGGATACGAGGAGCCTTGCTCTTATCATGTATGGCTGCCCCGTCGTTTGGCGTCTCCACATATTACTCATACTAGACAAAGAATCCTCGATCTATCTGACTACTAAGAGCTGTATTTGATGAATGTTTTCACAACGATATGCTATTTCACTCGCCATTACAAGACAAGGCACTCGTATTCAATCTTCATACTCCTTATACTTCTCTCTTTCTGTTGTATCCTCTAAATACCTTTCATGATTAGTTACATATCATATAGCTATCTGGATACTATGATCAGACCTAATAAGACTTATTGCATTCCATTGTATATTGATAGAGGTGCTCCATTCTCACTACATATGGCAGCTCTCATTGCAGTGTCTGCAATAGAAACATTCTTTTCTAATGGTCCTATGTCTATTTCCACGTGAGGGACACTCTATCTACACGTCATTGTTCTATGTAACGTTAGTCGTAACTAGTCCTTTCTCTGTTTTGACTATGGGTGCTTTATATGCACCTCGCTGTCTTTGCGTTACGAACATTGCTACTTAAATTTCATGCACCGACGGGTGCGTGTAGCACAGCTCCGCAGGTAAGAGACTGCTCGACTTTAATAAGCGTTGCGTTTTGGTAGTATTTATCCATACGGCTTGCCAGATTTTTGGTTTGTATTACTGGCCCACATTGAACGCTTACCGCTTTCTGCGCTAGCGTTCTTTTAAACCGATTTCCATAGTACATGCTTACCTCCTGGTTTGAATGTGCTATTTAAAATGACGGCCTAATTTGCACCTTACGGCCTTCCCCCTCAGTTTCCCAACTTACATTAATTACGCCAGCCCTATAATACATATTTACTTCTAAACACTGACATTGTACATTTATTAAACTTATAGGCCCTCATTCTGACCTTGGCGGGCGGCGGAGGCCGCCCGCCAAAGTCCCGCCGTCAGGTTACCGTTCCGCGGTCGAAAGACCGCGGCGGTAATTCTGACTTTCCCGCTGGGCTGGCGGGCGGTCTCCTTCAGACCGCCAGCCAGCCCAGCGGGAAAGAGGCTTCCACGATGAAGCCGGCTTGGAATCGAGCCGGCGGAGTGGAAGCTGTGCGACGGGTGCAGTTGCACCCGTCGCGTATTTCACTGTCTGCGCAGCAGACAGTGAAATACATGTAGGGGCCCTCTTACGGGGGCCCCTGCAATGCCCATGCCAGTGGCATGGGCACTGCAGGGGCCCCCAGGGGCCCCGCGACCCCCCCTACCGCCATCCGGATCTCGGCGGTCCGACCGCCGGGATCTGGATGGCGGTAGGGGGGGTCAGAATCCCCGCGGCGGTGCAGCAAGCTGCGCCGCCGCGGAGGATTCAATGGGGCCGCGGTACACTGGCGGGACCCCGCCAGTGGTGCCGGTCCGACCGCGGCTTTACCGCCGCGGTCGGAATCCCCATTGGAGCACCGCCGGCTTGTCGGCGGTGCTCCCGCGGTCCTCCGCCCTGGCGGTCAAAGACCGCCAGGGTCAGAATGAGGGCCATAGTTCTTAATTCCGAACATCAACAATGCTCAGTTATTGAACCTATGGTCCCTCTTTTTCCAGAAACAGCTCTTTCAAGTTTTATAAAATCTAGATCACATAGGATCTAATTAAAGCCAATACATAATCAGCTATACTTATATCTCTTTCCATCTCCTAGCCATACACCTTTTTGTTCTTGTTGCTTTGCATTTTTTCCAGTACTGATCATGTCCCCTTTTTCTGAATATAGGACTTACCATGGTCCCATAACTTCTTTATCTTTGATGACTCTTTCTATTACACACGGATGATACATACCAAAGTTTACAACCGTTTTGAAATATCCATACATCAAACTTCCTCGCTCTCTAAACTTAGACACAGGTATTCATACTGGCAGTTGCCTACTTTACGAAATTTACGACAAGTAGTATCTACTAAGATTTTCATCTTTGTTGTTTTTTTTTCTCTGTTCCGGTTACAGTTCTTTCACACCATATATCTAGCCGGACAAGGTTACGTTTTGCCTGCTATCTAGGTAGGTTCCAAATTCGGTTGCTCTTCTGTTTTTAAATGCATTTATTTCAACACAATATAGGATCAACCTGTACCTCTATTCAATTCACATTTATGCTGCTCTATCGCACGCCTTGGGAGTGTTTGGATATATAATTTGAAACTATTCTTGGGGTATTTAATCCTTTTATTTTTTCTACTGATCTACACATATGCCTCACTTCACACTTCTTTTCTGTACATCATTCCACTACTGCATGTCTATTCACCTCTGTCATGTCTGAGTCCTTTTATTTTTATTTTTATATCTATGTACCAATACTGTAATGTACTTTATGCTATATTTTTTACAGCCTTGAAAAAGTCACTGTGTGACGAAACCAGTGTTGGCTGTGTATGAATACATATATATTCCAAAGGCAATCGCTATATATTGCCTATGACGGATCCGACTATACGGAGCATTTGCTGACCCAAATGAATTCTTTACTGGAACACAAAGAGGATTACTTTACTATTCACAAACGGACTTCTTGCATCAGACTTCGTTGTTGTGTTTGTAAATATCTTTGCTTTGAGGGCTGTGGTCTTAGCTGATTTTTAAATTTTAAAGCTTAATGCCTTGGTTTTATGAATCTTCTTGGTAAATCATGTAGTTCCACATAAGTCACACTGATATCAATTATTGTATTGCTTTAAATGCTTTTTGTACACAATGGCTTTTAATAAAATTAATAAGTGTGTATGTACCTAAAAAGCAAACAAACAAACAATGCTTTACTGATGCACACAATTAAGAGACATCCCAAACCAATGGTGTAGCAAGGGTGCCGTGACACCTAATGCAAAAATGGAGAATGGCCCCCTTTTTCTGGTTTGGTGGTGAAAAATTATAACTGGGATGCAAAGGGTCTAACTTACCAGTTGGACTACTGAGAGGAATGCCCCTAGTTCTAACATACACTTGCCTACTCGTGTTTAGATATATGTTGTTTGATTTTAGTGGAAACACACTCCTTACTCTTACCCAACATCTGAAGCTATTTTTTGACTAGGGCTGAGGTAGTTGTTAGGAGCATCTATATAGAGACCTCAACCTTTGCACTGTAAGTTTGTATTATTTGCACTTGATTTCAAGTGGCTCTTCATGACTCCATTGTTGGAAAACACATAAATATGACACCAGGGTCCGAAGGTGTATGGGACAGTGTACAATGGCAGTCAGATTTTCTATTTCGAAATAGGCTTCAGTGATTTTGGGTTTATTACTTTTAAATCACTGTATTTCATGGTATTTCTCACATTGACAGTGCATGCACAATGCCCGGGTGGGACACCCTCAATCCTTTTTTCACCACAGTGTAAATCCCTGGGGTCTAGTCAGCTTTCTAACATCTACCTGGGGAGAGCAGGTTGTCTGCCAACTCATCCAATCTGCCTCCTATGGGGCAGAAAGACTGTGGGGCATATTTAAGACCCTCTTGTGCTTCCTTGCACCACATTAGCCTCATTTTTTTATGCTAGTGTGGCCCAACGAGGCCAAAATCGCTGTACCAGATTTACAAAGTGGTGCAATCCAAACATTTGGCCACTTTGTAACACCTTGTTACACATTATGCCTTCACCAGGCATAATGCATGCAAGGGGGGTGTTTGCCCATTGGGAGGCCAAATAAGAGGTGCGAAGAAATGTAAAAGATTTCTTTGCATAATTTTTTTCTGCATTTTTAATGTCTGCTGAAAGCAGGAGTTTAAAGGGGGCTTGCCATTATTTTTAAAGAGCCCCTATGTACTGTTCAGGGTTAGCACCAACATTTTGAAGCTAACCCTGAACAGTGCATCAATATATTGCCCCCTACTCTGTGCCATGCTGCACCGTATTTTATATACAGTCCACACCTGGTGGCTGTAGGGGGGGTGCAAAGGGCTGCAAGAAAAGCATCACTACATGTATTGTAGCACCACGTTTCTTAATTCTGGCCCTGTATTTCCCCTTTTTGGGGTGAGAGTTGGGTCCTAACCCATAGTGGGCTGGATCACCCCTTTTTTATTTTTGTTTCAGTTCTCTGGTGGCTAGTGAACTTTCTGACCTTTCTGGGGGACAGACTGGGTGCAAACCCAAAATCTGTCTCTCAGTTGGATGGAAAGACTGTGGGCCTGATTCTAACTTTGGAGGACGGTGTTAAACCGTCCCAAAAGTGGCGGATATACCACCTACCGTATTACGAGTTCCATAGGATATAATGGACTCGTAATACGGTAGGTGGTATATCTGCCACTTTTGGGACGGTTTAACACCGTCCTCCAAAGTTAGAATCAGGCCCTGTATTTCCCCAGTGCCAAGGATGGTCATCCCCATCACTTTGTAAGTTTTATAAAGAAATCCCCAATGGTAGACTGGGGGCAAACTCTCCAATCTGTCTCCCGGCGTGGGGCAGAAACACTTTTATTCCAAGTTCTAGGGTATCGGTGTGGCCCTATGTTAGGATGGGCCATCTTCACCCCATTCCTTGTTTTCATTTAAATTCCCTGGTGGCTAGTGGGCTTCCTGCTGCTTCAGTGGCAGATTGGGGGAAAACACCCAATCTGCCTCTCAAGGGTGGGGGGCATAAAGAATGTATTGCACCCTGTGGTATGGGCATGGCCCTATGTCAGGGCTGCCTCATTTCTTTGTTATGTCCTTTCACTGAACTTGCAGCTAGTAGGTTTTCTGTCACACCCACAGGCAGATTAGGTAAACACCCCCATTTCCCTTTCCCCAGAGATGCAAAAAGCCTGATTATGCCTTGAGGGGAGCAAAGGGCCATACCTCTGAGGGATGATTCTGTCACACTACTAATCCCTGGTATCTAGTGGAAGCAACTGGCAGACACATCCCACTGTGATCATCTAGTACTTTGAAGTCAGGCAATGTATCGCTGAGAAACTTAGGGGCTTATTTCTAAGCCCCGTGGTGCAAGGCCGCACAGCAAGTGTCTTGCTGTGCCGCCCTGCACCACCAGAAAAGGGCAGAAATGAGGCCTATCTACAAGGGATGGTACATTTCTCTCCTCTCCCCCTGTGCTGGTGCAGAAATTTGCTGCCTAGCGCCAAAGCAGGCATCCTTGTAGTGCAAGGGTGCCTGCATTCCAGGGAATGATGCAGCTCACATAGAAGTAGCAAATCGTCATTATTTAATGATTGTTTATGTGCAGGAAGGGGCACCTTCCTGCACATGAATTATTATTAATGGTGTTTGGCTTTTTCTATGTGTTACTCTGAATACAGCACACATAGGAAAAGCAAAAATGAGGAGAAATAAAAGTATTTGTCCTCATTGCACCACTCTAACGCCACCTCTGGGGTGGCGTTACCTTTTGGCTCTGCCTCAGATTCACGATTTCTCATAAATCTGAGGCAGTGTCAAAAGCAATGGGTGTTGCGTGGAAACTCCCACGGCAACACACATTGTACGCCCCTGTGCCACAGAAAACTGCGTCGAGGGCCCATATTTACAAGGTGGCGTTAAACCCCGCAAAGTAGCTTAGCGCCACTTTGTAAATATGGAAATGAGCACAGCGCCACTGGAGCTTTGCTGAAAGTGACCCTCTGGTGGTGCTAGAGGCTTGTAAATAAGACCCTAAGGGGTGGATTCATGAAAAGAGACGCTGCACCTAGTGCAGTGCCACTTTTCTTGTGCCCCTAAGCCCCCTACTAACTCCACCATGTGTGTGCAATATTTAAAATAGGGCGCACCATGGTGGTAGTCAGGAGTACTGGCCTGATAATTTTTTATGCCAGTCCGGCGCTTTTCAGGATCAGCCTAAAAAATGTTGATGCTAATTGTGCAAAGCACCCAAAGGCTCATTCAAAACTATGGGAGCCTCCTTTTAACGCCCGCTGTTAGCAGGTGTTAAAAATGGCAATAAAATGACGAAAAGAAATCTCTTAGATTTCTCTGTGCCATTTTTTCACCCACCCTAGTGCTGGAACACCCACCTTGCATACATTATGCCTCGTGCAGGCATAATGTGGTGCAAGGGGTAACAAAGTGGCGCAATGCAAGCATTGCACCACTTTGTAAATATGGCACAGTGTTTTTGGCCTTCCAACGCCACACTAGCATAAAAAAATGACGCTAATGTGGTGTTGGAATGGCGCTAGGCCCTCATAAATCTGGGTCTATGTTTCTAAGCTTTCCAGTGATACGTCTCCTTCGGCAAAGATCCCTGTGAGCTCAGAGTATGGGGCTGTATCTGGTTCCTGCTGTGCTCGTTGAGAAACCAGGCAGCCATTTTGCGACAGTGACAGAATTACATCAGTTGCACAACCATCCCAAACACTTAGGCTGGTGACCCAAGAGAGTGTGATGGAGCACAGGGCAGCACACAACAGCTGCTGCAACAGTTCCAGACACTGTGATGTGATCTCCCCATCAATAGTGCCCAACCATAAGCGCTTTTGACGAGGACGTAATGTCAATTGCTTTGGAGGGGTTAAATGCTTCTGCATTGTTGATGCCAATCCAGTGTGAGTGAATCAAGGCTTCACCCATGGTTTCAAGATTGGCACTAAAGAGAATGTCTTGGAGAGAGAAACAGCCTCACTGGACAGTGTGCAGTGTTAAGCACTTTGTGAAAGTACATGGCTGAGAAGGATGAAGAATTACAAGTAGTTCTTACCAGCAGAGAGCCTGAAACTGGAGCATGGGAGTCTTTCAATGTAGTAAAGACAGCCCCAACATCCATGAACTTCCAGAGCAATGAGGATCGGTGATCTGTATTGAGACACAGCATATCATGACAGGTGACCACTCAGGCGCAGATCACGGAGAAGAAAAATAAGCTTTTATTTGTGTCAATCACTGCAATGCTTTTTAACACAAAACTCCAGAGGAGTTTCAGAACAATGAGGACTGGAAAACTAGTTGCTCAATTTTATGTATTCTACACTGCACAAGCCCTATTGGGAAAAGGCCTGTTATGCAAATTATCACTATATTGCACATGAACAAGGAATTAATATTCAGTGATGGCACTTTGGACCATACAACGGCATAAAAAGTGTCTTGCATGAGGAAGCAGATATTTAGTAGGCCTGGCTTTAGGTGGTGGAATGTCATTTCCCAACTCTCAAAGCAGAATCAAACCACAAGTGATTCAGGAATCACCTGAAAATGAGCAATCAAGATTGTTGCAGTCGAACTTCCTGCAGACCAAAAGTGTTGATTGAAGACTTTCACCTAGTTAAATGCCAACTTCTCCACACCCGCATAAAGTAGACTTTTTGTCAGTGTCTATAGTTTTCTGAAGTAAAGAAAAGGATATATACAATACCTTATATAACCTAATAAATAATAATAAGTAATCAATTTGTATTGAAAGTACACTTGCATTTTTGGGCGAAAGCTCCAGGCGCAGATAGTTTCAGACAATTTGACATTGCATTTTTACTATTTGTATTTTCAGTAAGACTAGACTAGTAGAACACTTTAAAGTAGTTTGCAACATGCTGATCTTTCCTACCATTTTCATTGTTTTTTATCTGCCAGAAGTCCCACTGAAATGAGATAAACTTAACATCAAAGCGGTCAGAAACTACGAATTTCCATTCCTAAACAGAACACAAGGGACTGATTTTTCAGGGTTCCAGTGAATACAGTTTTTTTGCGTTTTAATGCCTTTTTTTCTTCTAGATAAATGGTTACCTATGATAGACCTCACTTGCCATCAGACTCGCTCCTGCCCTTTGCTGACAGCCTCCTAAACTGGAGTATTATACTAACCAATTAATAGCGCCAGTTTTCTTGCAGTGCAAATGACCTATTAAAAGGGGATGAATGCACTACATACAGATATGCAAGACATTGAGACGTCCTTTGTCTCCGTCATACATTTTTTCAGTAGTATGCAATGCAAATATTCGATGCCTCACAGAGATGAAAACACAAATGAGAGGGCAATCAGACGTTTCTTTTCAACAAGGAGGTATTTATACAGGGGCTTATTTAAGCGATGCTTGTGCCGCAGGAGCTTACTTTTTGTGATGCTCTTGCAGCACAAACCTCTCAACCATATCTATGAGGACACACAAAGCCACTTTGTGTGGCTTTGAATGGCCACATAGATAGGAAGTAAGCCAAAACAACACAAGTTACTTTGCCTTACTGTGCACCAGGGAGGTGCTCCATGGGCATTGAGGTGGGTTTTCCCATGCAACACCCACTGATTTTGACTCTGCCCCAGATTTACTAAATCACTTAAACCTAGAAAGAGGAAAACATCTCTCTAGATAGTTTTTGTGCTGGAAGGTACCGCTTGGTGCTAGGTTGCCAATATGGCATTAGCCAAGGGAAAAGGACAAGAATCCACTGTATTTGACTTTAGCATAGGCCAGTGCAGCAAGATGACTTGTGGTGATGCCCTACACCAAAACCCTGTAAATAAGAGCCTCAGTATACAAACAATATTTAAAAGAAAAAAACATTGATGGTGTGTGAGCGACTAATTGATACAAACCTGAAAGCTGTTAAAGTATTTCAACCCAATTTCTAAAACAAAAGCTCCATATCCCCCACCTCTGTTCCCTCTCTTCAACACTGAAAAGGTGCCTAAAGAATTTTGTTTGGCTGCATTATTTGTTTTTAACTGTTTCATAGTTCAAACTCACCATTCCTTAAGCTTAACTTTTAATTGCTGCCAAGTAAGGTGGGTGACATTTGGCCAGTCGTGAGTTTTCAGTAAACACCACAGTTAGCTGGATATTATAGTTTTTTTTTCCATTATAAGTTTGGGCCTGAGGGTTCCAACCTATTCAGTGATGTTAGCTGAAAGCCATTGGCTCTAAGCAGGTTATTATGATGAATCCAGTGAGGGGCAGTTAATCGGCTGACTCAGCTACAAAATCATTATGCACGGTGTGTTGTTTAAGAATAAACTTAGAATGGATACCTATAATAGCACCATAAATCTGGTAGTTCACTGTCGTAAGAATTGACAGGGCAAAAATATAAAAATCTTCGACTATTCACAAAGGTAAGTTACACCTGTGAGTAAGTTCATGTGTAACTTTACTCCTACCCTTTAGAGTGACTTGTGAGTGTAAAGTTACTCAAAGGTGCAGACTCACATTTCTCTAGTCCTCCGTTTAGTGACTGGACACAGACTAGTCATAATTTATGATGAATAGTTAGTACACGTATCTTACAACTGTATTTTATTTGTGACAAGATGTTCACACTCATGATGGCACCTCTGCAAGCAAGGCGGACAACTCCATATGGTAGTAAATAGGAGACAGCTGCACTCTAAGTTGAACATCCACACCTGGGGCAAAGACATCCACATTATGTTGAAGGGAGACCGCCACAGGGAAGTAAGTTGGAAAATTATATACACCTGAAAAAAATCAGACTTACCTGATGCACATTCCCTTATAACACTATTGAACCTGGCCCTTTCGGCAGGATCATCCCCAACTATCTACCTTCTTCCTCCTATTTTTTCTGATTTGGTATTACTGGCCTTACAACTCTGTGCACTTTACCACTGCTAACCTGGTCTAAAACGTTTTTGTTCTCTGTTTAAAACATGGTAACAGTGGTCCATTCCCAATTGGCATATACAATTTACTTATAAGTGTCTATTAAAGTGCACTACATGTGCCCAGGGCCTGTCAATTAAATACAACTCGTGGGCCTGCAGCACTGATTGCGACACCCACTAAAGTAGCCTCCTAGCCATGTCTCAGGCCCTCCATTGAGGAGCCTGTGTGTGCAGTTTTACACTGCCATGTCGACCTGGCAAAATAACCATTTGTCACACCCAAAGCTTCCCTTTTTACACATATGTCACCCCTAAAATAATCCCTGGACACCCCAGAGGGCACGATGCAATGTATGTAAAAGGCAAGACCTGTTCTTTTAGGTTTTATATGTCCTAGTAGTGAAACGTGGTAATGAAGAACATCCAAAGTAATTTTTCACTACAGCAAGTCCTATCTCTCTCAAATGATAACATTGGAAATACATTATTACATCTTATAAGTGTAATTCACAATCTGGAAGAGATACACTTTTTGAATTTGGTGTTTCTGGAATCACAATTTAAAATCACAAGTTATGGTGAAGTCAGATTTTAAATTGCAAGTCTGAAAATGCCACTTTTATAAAGTTGGCATTTTCTGACTTTAGCCATTTGATGCCTGCTGCATGTCACTGATAACTTGTCTGGGATGGGTAACAGCTGGGTTTTGTGTCTTCCCCCTAGACAGCCAAACACAATAGGAACTTGGGTATGACTTGATGGCCCATCCTGGGAGGATGGAAGGGAGGAGATGGGCACCGCCTCACGCTCATCTGAATAGACTGTGTCCATTCCCACACTAAGGGTTGCATAAGTCTGGAGCCAGGGCAGGAAGAGCAGGTCTTCTGTGCACTCCAAAGGCCTGTCTTTTATGTCTATTCCACTTCAAAGGCCCAACTGTGTGTAAGTACTGCACTTCTGACACCACCAGCTGAGTACACTTCTGGACTTGTGACTGACTACTCTACCAGGAAGAAGAACTGCTGTGCTGCTGAAAGATTGCCACTCAGCTGGACTGCTGCTTTGTTGGACTTCTGCCTTGCTGAACTGCTCTGCTGCCTGCTGTTCCCCTGCCTGTGTGAGGACTGAACCTGCATCATTTTAACCCAGAGAGACATCAAGGGCTAGCTGGATGGCCTTCTGATCTGAAGTCTCAGGGACATAAAATACCTGCAACCATCCTGCTCCTGCACCTGGACCCTACAATCTGTGAGTCTGCTCTGCCAAGTGGTTCCATCCCAGTCCTGGCCCCTTTGAAGTGAGCCTTAGGTGTGTGCTCCAGCTGAACTGGCTCATCCTCTGTTGTTAGAGCTGAATCAATGCATCATCACTGTTGCTTGGAACAGAACTAGTGCATTGCCTTCGGAACTGCCACTATGACAGTGTCCCCAGCACAAGGTCCTCACATTTCCATCAATGGCAGTCTCAATGATGATGCTGTATCTCCACATCACAGCCTCTGTTCTCATCATAGCTGACGAATCACCTAAAATGCCCAGTGCATCCTCGACACAGGTCTTCTCATTGCAAGCCCTATCACCTAGATCCCCAAAATCAAAGCAGGAAAGAACTTCCATCCAAACTCTGCCACATCCTGGAACCGATGCATTGCCACTGTTGTGTCAAGAAGTCAACACATCACCTCTACTGCGTGGTTTGGAACTGACGCAGTGCTTCACAACCATGGTTACATTTGTTCAATTGGCCTAATTGGGTCCTTTTAGCTTGCCGCGCTCTATTGTGGTTGGCCTGAACTTTTGACTTTGTCGCAGTGTGGCCTGACAAGATATCCCCGATTGGCACTTATTACTTATTACTTTATAGTTTAATCTTTAAAAATCCATTACTCAAGTTCTATTTATTGGATTGTTGTCACTATTTTCTTGTTTTATTTATTAAATTCTGATCTATTTTTCTAACCTGGTGCTGAATCTTTTTAAGTGTTGCACAAATACTTTCATATTATCTCTAAGATAAGCCACACTGCTCTGTGACAAGCTGCCAGAGGGTGAGAAAAGGTTATTTTATAGTTTGACCAACACCCTGCGGTTGTAACGGCAGATGGCAGCCCTATAAGAAGGGGACCTGCATCATGGGAAATACCAAAAAAAAGTGGCAAGATGTATTCAGATATATGATGTGTCATTTTATCTAAAAAAAAACACATAATCTCACCACTGCTTCTGAAGCTATTTCTGTCTAGCCCTAACATGATTGTTAGGAGCACCTAAATAGACACGCTAATCGTTGCGTTGTCAATCTGCTTTTTTTGCAGTTGATCTAAAGTGAGGCTTCGTGATTTCCTTTAGGAAAAACACATAAATACGAAGTCAGCCTTCGATGGAGGGTGGGACATGAAACAATGGCTGTCAGATATTTAGGCCTGTATTTATAATTTTTTTGTACTGCATTTGCACCGCTTTTTGATTCAAAAGCGGTGCAAACTTACAAAATACAATTGTATTTTCTAAGGCCCATATTTATACTTTTTGACGCAAAGCAGCAGGCTAACGCCATTCCAACGCCCCAGGCGGGTGCCTTATTTACGGATTGACATTAGCCGACGCTGCGGCCTGGTTAGAGTAAAAAAAAAATTACTCTAACAGGGCAACGCAGGCGTAGGGAAGAATGGAGGTTGTACGTCAAAAAATGGTGCGAGTCAGGTTAGAGTAAAAAATCATGGCTCTAACCGGACTTTGCCATTTGTTGACGCACAACCCCCATTGAAATGACTCCTGTCTCAGGAAAGATAGGAGTCATGCCCCCCTGCCCAAAGGCCATGCCCAGGAGACTTCTGTAACCTGGGCATGGTCATTGGGCACAGTGGCATTTCGGGGGGCCCAAGTTAGGCCCTTCAATGCCACTGAAAAAAAATAAAAAAATACTTACCTCTTCTTACCTGTACTTACCTTGGATGGGTCCCCCCATCCATGGGTGTCCTCCAGAGGTGGGTGAGGGTGGCAGGGGGTGTCCCTGGTGGCAGGGAAGGGCACCTGTGGACTGCTTCCATGGTCAGAGACCATGGAAATGAGCCCACAGGTCCCTTAATACCTGCCCTCACCCAGGCGTTAAAAAACAGCGCAAATCAGACTGGGTGCCATTTCTTAAAGCCCGCCCCCTCTTGTGTGTCAAAATGACACAGGAGTATAAATAAGGCACACCTGCCTTAAAGTCATTTTTTAGACGGGAACGCCTACCTTGCATGTCAATATTGCAAGGCAGTTTCACGCATCCAGAAAATGACGCACACTGCTGAATTTTGAAGTTCGCGGGGTCGGGTGTCAATGTATAAATATGGTGTTAGGTTTGCACTGAATTTGCGTCAAAAAATTTGACGCAAATTCAGCGCAAACAGAGTATAAATATGCCCTTAAATTTGGGCTGATTTTGCCTCAGAAATTAGCACAAATGCAGTGCTCAAAAAAAGTGTAAATATGGGCCTCAGTTTCGAACTAGGCTTCGGAGATTTTATATTTATTTTTAACAAATGGCTGGGGTTTTCCTGGTATTACTTGCTTTCGTCACTGCATGCCTTCCCGCCACACAAGATTATACCAGATGTGACATGTAATGGAATCTTAAGTCATGCATAAAATTGTTTTTGACATTTCTTTGATTTGATCACAATGGCTCCCACCTGACACCATGAACAGTTCTTTACATACATCCCCGTTGTGCGTTTCACCAACAAAAACTCCAGTTAACAGCTTTAAGCGTCTGATTTGTGTTTTCAATCTCCTACTATAGACAATGCAGTTTGATGAATACCTTCCTTTGGAAGTGCACAAATGTTGCCTTTTAATGCTGACATCATTACTAGTAATCCTACATTCTTAAAAGATTAAAGAGGCTTACTTTAAACAGACATATTCTTTTTTTATCCGGGACTTGCATTTTGCTGGCTCAGTACAAGTGCAGCTGTAGGCTCTTGCAGCTATAGATGTGGTAAGACATAAGATGATCAGATCAAAAGTGGATTGTGACAGAGGTCACAGACTTCAGCCCCCAAAGACTTGCATCAAGAAACAGGATGCCATGCCAAAATACAACATGAGATTAAAAAAAAAAAAAAAAAGAAAGAAAACAGAAAGAAAGCAACACGCCTCAAAAATCGCTCAGCTATTTCACCACTGTAGTTACTTGACGTTTTTCATCTACAATCTTAAATGCATTGAGATTGGAAATGTGAGCTTTAGCTACTGTGTCCTGGTTTAGATAGAAAATTCTTTAAAGAAATAAAACCCAATCAGTTTCTCGTTGCGATTTAAACTTCATAGCAAGGCCAAGCAGTAAATATTACAAACATTAATCCTTGGTAACTAATTGAAAAAAAAAATGGACGATTTAATCTAAATGTCCGACAGCATTCACTTTTGTTTCTGTAGGAGCTAGGACAAACCAGAATAACAGCCATCCTTAAAACCAGAAGTCAAAGTTTTACCTCGTCCTCAACAGTTAAAAGGATGCCTAATTGGACACCTACACTTCGAAAGTTCTGTTCGCTACTCTGCCACATTGAAGTGGAAGTTCCAATGGCCAGTGGGTGGCATTGTTTGGCATACTTCGCCACCTCACCTTCTGCCTCAAGATATTATGATCCGTTTCAGAGATATAAGGGCGTGACATGACCACTAATCTTGCGGTTGTGCTGCCTTTTAAACATGGACATCATCAACTCACCGAAATGTCAGAAGTAGCAGACGTGACATCTCATATCCATCCTTTGACCCAATAATATCATACACAGAGACAGCATATGGTCTTTGAAATGGAGTTCTCCAGGGAAGTGATGTCAAATTATGTCGATCCTGATAACATTCCAATAATTGACACTGCGAAATGTAAGACTCTATTAAGAGCACAATTATGCAGTATTACTAACAGGGATACATGCTTTTTTTATATTCACCATCCATATTTTAAATAGTTTTTTGACATGATGCGAACATTACATATTTCTCTTTTTTATTGCATAAAAAATAACGTACCTGTTTGAAGAGGAGAATAAAATGCCACAACTACTCAAAAAAACTGGAACCCAAATTATTTTTAACACAAACACTCATGCTTTAAGGGTTTCCCTAGTGTATGCCCCAATGATAGAAATGTACTGGTACATTGCAGCGAGTCTCACGAAAAAGGAAATGTAAAAACCAATATTGGTATTGACAAAGAACAGAGGTGAAGTTTTTGTTCAAACATATGCTTTTCCGTGCTTTCACAATAATGAAACATGTCACTTAAAAATGTGTATTTTTTATTTCGATCTTCAGTTTATTCACAAGAGTGTGTACTGCACTACTGGATTTGTTTGCTTTACCGAAGTAAAGTATAATGTCCCAGGTCTCGGTGGGAGCTTTAGAAAGTGTTTATCCTCTGCTTCTGACATTGACACCACTGAGTCCAGGGGACACCAAAGAAGTGCCTGGGGTTGCCGAACGGGCGAGGGGTTGCAGATGTAAACATGCCTAGTTTCATGCTCACACACTAGAGAATTTGGTGTTTTGACTCCACTCTGCAAAATACTGAAAAACAGGGGAAACACTATTATCACTATGGACCTGGGATGTCAATTAAAGAAGAGAGAACAATGGTTCTTTATAACAAAAAAATGCCATGGAAATTAAAGTCATTCATTTTAAGATTAAATCATCGAATATATTTACAGGTTTCCATCCAACAATATATCACAGTGTATAGATGAAAAAATGTCTGTGCTGGCTGCTCAGAAGAGTGACACCCTTGTGATATAGAGAAATAGTTGTGTATCACAAAGCTGTCTTAATATAGGACGCGAGAACAAGTAATGATACAAATTTAATTTGGATCGCGTAATCATTCAAAAGCGTTTCAATTCCTATTGATGACTGGGCTATCATCAAGACTCCTAATATATATGAGCCCAAGAGGACGCTATACGTTATTGGGAGGGGAAAAACAGGACAGAAGTAATACAGAAAGAAGGAAACATGAATAAAATAATATATTCAAATGCACATTATACACATAGAACCACCATAATATGCATCCACTTACTGGATAGCGTGTAACAAAAGTAGCAAATACTTGCAGAGGACACTAAACGTGTTGTGGGAGATCTATGGAGAAAAAAGGGGGACAAGTAAGGGCCATGTTAAATTACTGTCAGGGAAGGGGAATCACAGGAGCACAGACAAATACATATCTGAATCTATACAGTGTTTTGGCTCAGTTGAAGGACTGGTCTAAGGACAGGATTAATAAGGGCAAAATGCTGTGGGTAGAACAATCTCAGTTAGGTACCAAGTAAAATCATGGGGCGGGGGGGGCTGGTGTGAACTCTCTTGAGGGAGGTTACCAGCCACTGAGCGGGAAGGTGAAACAAAATAAAGCAGCAGCCAACCTGCAATGCTGGGTGGCATGCAGTCATGGTGGACCGCACCCTAAGAGGAGAAACCAACAATATGTGTAGGAGGTATCTCGTCCATTACCCCACAATCTAGTAGTTAAGTAGTGGCAGCCATGATTAACACCTTAGCTGCTAGACACCCTCACCACCACCACCACCAGGGCTGAGCCATTTTTATCTATTTGAGGTAGTTAACACTTAAGGCTGCATAACTGCTTTCCATATAAGTTGTGTTGGACCTGGCTCTTTTTTTCGAGTCACCCCAATTGTTTTGCCTCCTCCCTCCTATGTTTTCTGACTAGTTTTGTTGGCTTTAAGACTCTGGGCCCTTTACCACTGTTAACCAGTGCTAAAGTGCATTTGCTCTCTGTGTAAATTATATTGGTGATTGGCTTTTTCATGATTGGCATATTTGGTTTACTAGTAAGTGTACTAGAGGTGCCCAGGGCATGTAAATCAAAGGCTACTAGGGGGTGAAGTGGCTAACCGCCTAAGATGGCGGTCACATAGACGAGGGGCTCCTGACTGGGCCCCAGTAAAATTGAAATCTGACGCATATTGGGGACGGGGGCACGGCTGGAACCCAAACGCTAATCCGGGGGAGGTGTTGAGAGTCAGATGGTGCAATCCAGGGCCCCCAACGAGGTCTGAATACGATCTAAGAAGAAGAAAGCTGAATGGGCCTGTATAAAAAGCACAAAGACGGGCGGTGACGAGACCAGCTACGGCCGAGGGGTGCTGAGCGGAGGTGACTAGAGGTGCGATCGAGGGCCAGACCGGACGGATACGCCCTGTGTGCCGACCCGGCTGCCCGGGGTCCTTCCCTGCTCGTGGTCGCGCTGGAAGCCGGGCGGCGGAGTGCAGGAGGACCCGCGACACCAACAGATGCGGAGAGCGGAATAGGCCTGGGGACGAGGCACAAGGATTGACATAGCTGAGAAGCGGTGAGTGGGGGTGGATGAGGATGCGGCCGAGGGCGAAAAATCAGCCGAATAACAGACATATTTGCCGATCGGGCTGCTGGCATCCCACCCCCCCGCCCTTGAAAGCCCCGGCAACCGTGCACACCATGCCGAAAGGCCTGCGTCACTAGCAGCCACAGAAACCAGGGAAAACACTCTAATGCTGAGGAGGCACTTTGGACTGGGCTGGAACCTGGACCTTGTTACGGTTTCATTTGAGGGCATGGTGATAGCGTTCCGCTAAACGGAGGACCAACCACAGAGGATCTGCCCCGCCGGAGAGTACAGACTACCGCTGGGACAGTCGTGGTGGCACGAGGGGGAGGGTGGAAAACTAGATTGCACAGTGACATGTGTTACTGCAGTGCACACGAAAGGAATAACTCACGAAACCCCTTCCAGGACCTTCCCCCTCTCCCCCTGCTATATACCGCTAAGCGGAAATAGGATTCTGACAACCTGATAAAGTGCTGTAAGAACAATAAGACCCGAGGGCCCGCAAGGACTGAACGTATGATAATCTGACCTGAGGTGTAAGACAAAAAGAACATTACAGAGAAGTCCGATAATGGGCCGCACAAAGGGCAAACCAATGGAAAACGGTGTAACCCTGACTCCCCAAAACCAGATCCCGATGCCCCAGGCGAAAGAAAATGTAGATAAGCTGAACACTATACTAAAAAAAATCAGAGACTCTCGACAAGCCATGGAGAACAGATTGGATATGATCACAACGGACATGAATATAATGAAAGATGATCAAGCAAAACTCTCAGACAGGTTAAAGCAAACGGAATCAACAGTGGCAGACATCCTCCCGACACATAATGACAATAAAAATGCCATTGTGAAGCTCCAACAGCAGATGGAAACCTTAAGGAAAGGATCGAAGACGCAGAGGGGCGCTCACGGCGCAATAATATATGCATAATTGAGCTCCCCGAAGGCAAAGAATTAGCGACCCCACACGATACTTTGAGTCATGGCTACAATCCATAGCCAACGACAGACCAGGAGCCCCAGCAAGACCTGTAATAGCACGAATACTGAACTATAGAGATAGAGATTTCGCCTTACAGGTTGCAAGGGAGTTAGATCCCATTGTGATAGACAATGCCAAGATCTCACTATATCCAGCCTATACCCTGGCAGTCCAGAAGCGCAGAGCATCCTTCCAAATAATAAAACAAAGACTACGCAAAATGGAGATAAAATATGCAATGCTATTCCCAGCAAAACTCTGCATCACACATAATCAGAAAACGCACTTCTTTGACTCACCCGACCTGGTGTGTACCTGGCTTGACGAAAACTTCCCATACTCACGAGCGGAGAAACAGAACAGCAGCCCCCACGCAGGACAACTTCCTCAACATCGCAGAGACAAACGAAATAAAGCCCAAACATTACGGAAAAGAACAGGCCCAGCACTGCGTCATGACCTGGAGGGACAAAACAATGCATTACAAACTGCGGGCTCCCTATGAGAGATGAACTCCTCTCCCTGCAGAACTGCTTCTTCAGTAGATAGCACAGCGGCATTGGACTCAGAGGGGAGCATGGCTCTATTTTCCGACATTACTCCACAACTAGCTAGAGACTTTTAACAGATGTAACCCCATAATTACATTGGCAAAATACCCATTATGTTCTCTGGTCACACCCCCGGCCCCCTATAATTGTGGTGGGCTCGGTTGGTAGAGCTCCTTGACATACGTTGATTTTTCTCTCACATTACCACTAACAAACCCGCTGGCAGCGGGACATATTCTTGAACCACGCCCCATTGCGCAGGCCACTTCCAGCACGAATTGTCTGCTTCGTTGTAGCACCTAGGTTATGTATTACGTAATTGTTTGGCAAAGCAAGTTTAGTCTTTGCCTGGTATTTCTACTAGAGTATAAGTATGTTTATTTTCTATTAAGACAGACATCTACATTTATGCCAGGTACACAATTCTGCAGAAACTATAGACTAGCATGGGGCCACAAACGACCGTGGATGCTCATAATCAGACTCAACTATGCATACACAACGTGAATATAATATTATCACTTGGAATGTGAGGGGGATGGGAGCTATCCAAAAAAGACACAGAATCGTAGCACAATTAAATCGCCGCAAAGCACATATTGTTTATTTACAGGAAACTCATCTTACTGCACATGAAGCGGTAAAACTTCGTAAAAAATGGCGAGGCCAGATCTTCCATACTTCATACTCGGCATTTGCACGAGGAACAGCCGTGTGGATAAGAGCTGGTGTGCCCTTAGAAGTGGTTGATACTAGGATTGATGAAGAGGGCAGATTTGTTTTGATCAAGGGTAACTTGGATGGGAAACAAGTGGTACTGGGCAGCATATACGTACCAAATACTGGTCAAGACGCCTTCCTAGAATGCCTATCAAGAGTGTTAACACTATGGGCACATATTCCCTGGGTAATTGGGGGGGACTTTAATGCGGTGTTAGATGTTACCATGGACTGGAACACCCCTCCAATGTCAAGAACAAATGCACGAAGACAAGCAGATGCACTAAGGAGATGGTTACAGGGATGGTCCCTAGCAGATGTATGGCAGGCAAGAAACAGTAACATGAAGGAATATTCCTTCTATCCCCGTCCCCACAAAGTGCACATGAGATTAGATCAGATTGTCTGCACTGATGCATTACAGATGCAAATGACCAAAACCACTTACCTTGCGAAGACACTATCAGATCATAACCCTTTAAAAGTGACAATGAAATGGGGACGAACATCCACACCTATCCCAACATGGCGTTTGCACCCCATAATGTTGGAAGACATTGCCCTACGAGAGGGACCAGCACAGACAATCAAGACCTTTTTCCATGATAATATAGATACAGCTTCCTCCCCACTAATAGAATGGGAAGCATTCAAGGTGGTTATACAAGGGGTTATAAAAGGGGCAGTGTCGGGAGTACGAAAAACACTGGTGAGGGAACTGACACAGGCAGAGGAAAAGCTGGGCATCCTTGAAAAAGAGACAGTCATAAACCCTACCAACACTACAGCACTACAGTTTCTTAGATCTGAATACACCTGCCTCGTAGAAAAACTCCAAAAATGTGATCATACTAAATATAAATAAATATGCACAGAGAAGGTGATAGGGCAGGACCACTCCTAGCACAACTAATACGCAAATAACTAGCCCCCACTCCCATATTACATATCAGGACAATACAACATGGTGTTATAACTACCAAATTGGACATTAATACAGCTTTGAAAGCTTATTACATGGCTTGATACTCCGCCCCGCCCCCAATGGCAGAGGGAAAAATTGACTCCTTCCTGACTAAGATGAAACTTCCAACACTTGATGCGGAGGCCGGGCGGATATTAGGAGCTCAAATTACGGAAGGGGAAATCAGGGAAACTATTAAAAATATGGCACACAATAAAACGCCAGGAACAGATGGCCTACCAGCGGAATTTTATTCACTATTCAACACACAGCTCACCCCATACTTAAAGCGATTATATCAAGCATCCTTAGAGATGGGACGACTACCAGACACTACTGGGCAGGCACTAGTGACGTCCCTTCTGAAGCCGGGTAAGGACGCAACGGATATCTCATCGTATAGACCGCTATCCTTATTAAACATGGAATATAAAATCCTAGCAAAAATTCTAGTACAAAGGCTCCTACCATACATAGCTAATCTTATACACACGCACCAATGTGTTTTTTTACCATCTAGGAACACCTCTTTAAATGTGCGTAGATTATACCAGGTGATGGATGCGGCAAGGGGGAAGCTCCCACACGCGGGATGTCTCTCTTTAGATCTCCGCCAGGCCTTCGACTCACTTAGTTAGGAATATATGATAAAGGTCCTAAAGAAGTTTCAGGTCCCGCTGGACTATATTAAATGGGTCAGCCTACTATATGCGACACCAACAGCCAGAGCACGTACAGGACAAAATATATCAGACATTTACTCCGTATATAGAGGCTCCAGGCAAGGCTGCCCTTTATCCCCCTTACTATTTGTCCTAGCCATAGAACCTCTGGCACAACTATTGAGACAAGAGGGCGGAACATGGGGCATTGAAATAGATCATGCACAACACATAGTTTCACTATATGCCGACGATATTATATTATATATATCAAGGATCTTAACTAAAACCCTAACAAAGCGGCATATATCTTTGAAGAATTCATGCCCCTGTCTGGACTGGCCATAAATTATAACAAATCCATAGCTTTCTCATTCTATGAGCTACATAGAGACAGCATGCTACCATTTGGAGATCACCAACTACAAGTTGCAACAGACACTTTCCGATATCTTGGGATTCAAGTATATCGCACACCAGAAGACCACCTGGAAGGTAATCTGAAAAGAGCCCTCTCCTCACTTAAAACACAGATCCAGGTCTGAATTACGTTACCAATTTCAATTGTGGGCAGATTGGCACTAGCCAAAATGGTGGCGCTACCCCGCCTACTATACTACTTCACTAACCTACCAGTGAAAGTTCCGGAGTCATATTTTAAACTACTCAACTCTATGTTGCTGGAACTTATATGGGGGAAGGGACGACGCAGAATAAGCCTGGCCAAGTTACAGATGCCGGTAGAACAGGGAGGGATGAACGCACCAGACTTTAAGGCTTACTGCATAGTGGGGCAGCTCCAATGGTTGCCGTGCTGGCTTAGCGGCCGAAAATTACAAGAAACAAACTATAATCAACAGATGCTAGACAAGGGTAATCTGCACTCCTTGTTATGCCCCGGAACCCTGGTTCAAGGACGCACCCCTCTCTTGTTGAAAATAGCACTCCAATATTGGCAGCTGGCACTTCGATACACCTCTGGCATGATTCCCTATTCTCCCAATATCCCACTGTTGGGATTACCAGTAACCATAAGTAATTTAACCCCTGCACAACTACAAAAATGGGCACAGGAAGGCATAGAATTCATAGGTTCTTTGTTTAAAGACCAACGTTTACTAACACGCACCGACTACATCCATGAACACAATTTATCAACCTCACTTTTCCTCCTACATGCTAGTATTACGCACTACGTCACTAAATACTGGGCCACGAATAATACAGAACCGCCTACACACGCACTGGTACACTCCATATATACTATAGGCCAAGGGACGCATATGGTCAAATGGCTATATAAGGGACTGAAAACTCACCTATCTAAACCCCTGACGGAATTAAAAATCAAATGGGAAACAGACGTAGGAAGAGAGATATCAGAAGAGGAATGGACTACCATACTAAACTACCCAAGTCAAATATCTCGTAATACAAGATTTAAATTCATCCAATATGCTACACTTCACAGAGCATATCTTACCCCACACAGATTACATATCTTATACCCAGAACTGCCCTCAACATGTCCTAGATGCAGGGAAGAGGAGGCTGGACTCACGCACATGCTTTGGCGGTGCCCTGCCATCTCTCAATACTGGGAAAACATAACCAACTCCCTAAATACATTAGCAGGAAAGACTGTCTACTGCAAAATGGAGACATGAATACTGGGAATGCTCCCGCGTCCCCAAAAAAAGAAAGTTCTCCCTAGATGGATAAACCTAGCACTCCTATTGGCTAAACACCTACTGACTAGGCAATGGAAGGCCACGACAGCACCCACGGTGAGCCAATGGAGGGCGGAGGTAATAGAATGGGGTAAAGCAGAAGGAATTGCCCTTAGAAGAGAAGAAAATGCCGGATGTAGGAAATACCCAATAGCCCAGGAATGGGATGAATTAGTAGAAAAGTTCATATCATTGAATAAAGGTGTCCATAACGAGGACATATCTCAATGATCTAAGAAAAGCAACGCAGAACATCTATAAGATAATAATCACCAAGTACATAATAAAATCGTCGAATCACTCCCAATCCTCCGAACATTTTTAACATATCAATAGTGTATGATGATTGATAACAGTCAAGAATGCAGCGATAGAACACCCATCCTCAACACCAAGATGTCTGATTAATGGTCAATAGTTTGTAGATAAAAATAACGTTCGATGTAAGGAACACAAGTTGACATACTAATTTGAAAGCACCACCACGATAATGCACGATGTCCACTATATATGACATACAGAGCGAGACAGTTTAAGGACAAAATGGTTGGTATGTAAAGACACAAATGATGTAACAACATATACATCGGTGGAAAATGCACATGTAAAACCATATATGCCTTATGTGTTCCCCCCTGTTTCTTATGTTTAAGAAAACCATAAAATATATTATTAAAAAATAGGAAATCAAAGGCTACTAGTGGGCCTGCAGCACTGATTATGACACCCACACGAGTAGCCCTGTAAACATTTCTCAGACCTGCCACTGCAGTGTTTCTGTGTGCAGTTTTAAACTGCCAATTCTACCTGGCAAGTGTACCTACTTGCCAGACCCAAACCTTCCCTTTTTGTACATGTAAGGCACTCCTAAGGTAGGCCCTAGGTAGCCTTATGGGCAGGGTGCAGGATATTTAAAAGATAGGACATGTACTGATGTATCTTACATGTCCTGATAGTGAAATACTGCCAAATTTGTTTTTTACTATTGCAAGGCCTATCTCTCCCATAAGATAACATGGGACTGCCTTTGAATGTATTTTAAGTTTAGTTTCCCACTGAGAGCAGGTAGGGATTTGGAGTTTGGGGTCTCTGAACTCACAATTTAAAAATACATCTTTTGGTAAAGTTTTTTTTTTAGATTGTCAGTTTGAAAATGGCCCTCTTGGAAAGTGGGTTTTTTCTTGCTTAACCATTCTATGTCGCTGTCTGCCTGTGGAATCCACGTCTGGGTCAGACTGACAGTTGGGCCGTTTGTGAATTCCATCTAGACAGTAACACAGAGGGAGCTGGGAAGTGTCCTGCATATCCTGATGAGTCTCCTGGGCTAGAGTGGGGAGTGAGGAGCTGACACCTGCCCCTGAATGGGCTGTGTCTGTCCTCACACAATGCAGTCTCCAATCCATTGGTATGTATCTGAAGCCAGGCCTGGGCAAGGCAGGATCTTGTCAACAACAGAGACTTTCCATTGACGTTTGCCTACCTCCAAGGCAAAAATGGGTATAAGTAGTGAACCCAGCACACCAGACTTTAAGATTACTTCTGGATCAAGAGGAACCTCTGCCAAGGAGAAGAGCTGAAGAGCTAGAGGAGGAGTTCTGCCCTTTTGCCTGTGAGTGTGTTTTGCTGGGTTGGCCGGTAGTTGCTGCTTCTACCCTCGGGAGGACAAAGACTGGACTTTGTAGTGTTTTCCTGCTTGTGAAGTGTCCCCAAGGGCTTGGACTCAGCTTGGTCTCTGTTTTGAAGTCTCAGGTCCATCAAAGACTTCCCCTGCCAGCACCTGGACCCTCTTGCTGAGACTCCTACCCTGCCAAATAGCACCCTTTCCAATCCCTGGGCCCTTGAAAGGAGAAGCTGGTGGAATCAAGGCTGAGATCACGCACCGAAGCTGAGCGGTAGAAAAATCGACACAGCACCTGCCTCACGGCTGAAAAAATTGACGCACCATCTGCATCGTGGCTGACAAAGCGACGCAACACCCACTGGCAGTTGCCAAAATGGACACATCACCCACGCAGCATGGCTCCTCACCACAGAGTACCAGGATTTCGCACGCATCGTCGCTGGGCATCAAAACCACAGTGAACCTGTACGCATTTGAGGCTGCCCCTCTGGAAATTGATGCTTTGCTCTTCTGTGGGAGAGAGAAATGACACATCGCCTATCTGACCAGAGAAGAATTGACACCTGGCCTCACTTGCGAGTCAGGAATCAACAAATTGCTTACTTTTCAAATGGACGCTCATCCGCACAAAGTTATTTTCGATACATACCAGGTACTTTTTGTGAAAACAACACATCTATTGTTTTCTATGGATTAGGACTCTTTTTAATTTAAAAATGCATAACTTTGCTTGTGCATGTTGGATTTTTGTCATTTTGGTCTTGTTTGATTTAGATAAATATTGGCTATTTTTCTAAACTGGTGTTGTGTCTCTTTTGTAGCATTTTCACTGCATTACTGTGTGTGTTGGTACAAGTAATTTACACATTGCCTCTGAGATAAGCCTCACTGCTTGTGCCAAGCTATCAAAGCACTCAGCAGGGGTTGTCCGAGGAGTGTGAATCTCTTACCCTGACAAGAGTTCATGCTTGAACAGAGTGCAAACTGACTGCCAACCAGAGACCCCATTTCTAACAGTAACAAAATCTAATTGATAATAAAAAATGTTTTACTATTCTATGCTCCAGCGTCTGCTGATAAAAATGGTACCTCACCTGTTTAGGTAGGTCTATTGCTTGCGAAAAGAAATGGGACAAGACACAAAATAGACAGATAACATTTTTGCACTGAAAGCTGACCCTTTTTCTGCAAAGTAGGTAGCTGTGGATTTTAGGCTTAGGTCAGCTGGCACCTAGTGAGGAAACCAAGAAAATGTGCAATTTTTTTAAACCAATTACCTTGGAGAAACCAGTTTGGGATGACTTTGTGGCTCTCGCCATGTTTCTTACTCCAAATCCCTTGCAAACTTCAAACTTTGACTATAAAAAATAAAGGGGGTGATTCTGACCTCGGCGGTAAAATGCCCTTACCGCCGGTCAGAAGACCGCCATAACACCGCCGCGGCCGCGGTCAACCGCCACGGTCATTCTGACCCACAAAGGCCAAACCTCCAAAAATCCGTCCTCCACTGCAGCCCGCCACATCGGCGGGCAGCGATAAACTGGAGATGACCAAACCTCCACCGTCACGCCAACAGAAATACGCCCATGCCATTACGACCCACGAATCCACACGGCGGTCATTCAAACGCGGTATTCCATTGGCGCTACACACCGCCGCGGTCAGAATACACACACAGCACCAAAACACAGCCACATTGGACAATTTGAAAAACACACACCTGATACACATACACACACCACTCCCACACAATCAACCAACTATAAAACACACACCCACATCACCCACAAACCCCTGCGACCCCAATTAATGAGAGAAGGAGAGAGAGACACAGCAGACAATCCAAAGCAAGACACACTGAGGCACACTACACCATCACACACACCACATAGTAGCACAAAGCACCACTCACCAACACACTCCTCATCACATACACCACCCCACACCTCACCCACACCACCCCATGGCACCCCAAAGGCATCCACGATTTTCGGACCAAGAACTCCGGGTCATGGTGGAGGAAATACTAAGAGTGGAACCCCAGCTCTTCGGCTCGCAGGTGCAGCACACCAGTATAGCCAGGAAGGCGGAGCTATGGCAGCGGATCGTGGACAGGGTCAACGCGGTGGGACAGCATCCCAGGAATAGGGAGGACATCCGCAAAAGATGGAACGACCTACGGGGGAAGGTCCGATCGATGGTCTCCAGGCACAACATCGCGGTCCAGAAGACTGGCGGCGGACCCCCACCCACCCCTCCCGAATTTACATCGTGGGAGCAAGAGGTCTTGACCATCCTGCATCCTCAGGGCCTCGCAGGAGTAGCCGGAGGAATGGACTCTGGTAAGTCCCATCTCAACTACTATATCCCCCACACCCCACCAGCATGCCAACCCACACCCCCACCCTCACCCCCAACCCCCCAGCACACATCCTTCCTGACAATGTCTCACCAGCACAACCCACCCATCCCAACACCAACTCCTGCATGCCAACACAAACCATGGGCACCCATCACCTAAGCATGACCACTGCACTAACCCCTCCCCCCACTAAATACCCTCACAACACCTCCCTCCAGGGAATGCCTGCACTGGGGGACAAGGGCACCCACAACACGCATGCTATTGCACACACAGAAACAATAACCAAACTCTCTTACCCCATGCAGGACCCGAACGACAACACACCAGCCAGGAGGGTCCAGAAGTGTCCATCCCACCACCGGAACAGGCCCACACTGAGGATAGCAGCTCTGTCGACAGTGAACCTGATGACCAGCCCGGACCATCGGGGACCTCTGGGCAGTCGGTTCCCCTCACCCAGACACAGGCCACACCAGACCCGACCCCCTCTGCCGACACCAGCACAGCTCCCACCCAGCGGGCCCATGCCTCTGTCTCTAGGACAGCTCAATCAGCGGTGTGTCTGCCACTACAGGGCACCCAGGCTAACCCGACACCCCAACAACAACAGGGACCTGGGGGCAGTGGGAGCGGGCACACCGGCCAGGGGACAGAGGCCGGGGGAAACCGGGCAGCTCGGAGGGCTGCTGTGCGACAGGGGGGGGAGGAGAGGCCCAGGGAACCCACTCTCCAAGAGGCCCTCACCACCATCATGGGGGCATACCACCACTCCCAAGAAACAATGGCGACGGTACTGGCCAGGTTCACTGAGATCCAGGCACAGCAGGAAGAACGCTACATGGGGTTCAGGGAGGAGCTGAGAATCATCGGGACCGCAATGGGGACCATCGTCCTGGCCCTCCACAGGATAGAGGACGCGTTGCGGGACCATGGTGCACCACACAGGGCCCCTGTCACTAGGCCGGACCAGGAACAGCCTACCACCTCCGCCGGCGCTAGTGGACAGGAGGTCCCAACACCTCGACAGCCCCCCAGAACCCCACCTCCTGCTGAAGAACAACCACCCCGTAAGAGGAGCCTGAGACCAAAGAAAAAGACAGAGTAGGATGTCAAGACCCCCGCCAGCAGGACATACCCCCTCAAGTCTTCCCACTGTCCCACATTGCCACCCTGTCCAACCATGAACTGCCTATGCTCCATCCTTCCACAGGCAAAAGAACAATGCACCTGTGAGACTGAGAACTGGACTCTGCCATGGATATTCCTCCACCCCCACCCATCACCCTTAGAATCACATGTACCGGTATCTAGCACTGTAAATAAATCACATTTTGCACACAAACCTGTTTTGAGTCATGCTGTATTATTAACAAAGGGATAACATATTACTGTTCAATTTCTGTCCTGTCAATTAGTCATGACAACATACCAATGTCAATACGCTGTATTTCATGGGCGAACCAAGCAGAAGTCAGGTACTGAGTCAGACAGCACTGAGAAGGGAAGGGAAAGGCATAAATTAATAAAAAACATCTGTGGGGAACTACAGAAAGTATAGATGCAGGAGGCTAGAAGCAATTGTGAAATGGCGTGGGTGATTCTTACCTGGGTGTTACTGGAAATACTGTTGTATCACTCTGTCCCTATTGTCTGTGTCGTCCTCAGAGTCTTCCTCCTCTTCACTCTCCACAGGCTCCACAGCTTCTACAACACCACCATCTGGACCATCCTCCTGCAGGAAAGGCACCTGGCGTCGCAAAGCCAGGTTGTGAAGCATACAGCACGCCACAATGATATGGCACACCTTCTTTGGTGAGTACATTAGGGATCCACCAGTCATATGCAGGCACCTAAACCTGGCCTTCAGGAGGCCAAAGGTTCGCTCAATCACCCTCCTTGTACGCCCATGGGCCTCATTGTAGCGTTCCTCTGCCCTTGTCCGGGGATTCCTTACTGGGGTCAGTAGCCACGGCAGGTTGGGGTAACCAGAGTCACCTATTAGCCACACACGTTGTCTCTGTAGCTGCTCCATCACATAGGGGATGCTGCTATTTCGCATCACATACGCATCATGCACTGACCCTGGGAACTTGGCATTTACATGGGAGATGTACTGGTCAGCCAACCAGACCACCTGGACATTCATCGAATGATAATTCTTTCTGTTTCGGTACACCTGCTCATCGTCTTTTGGGGGTACCAAAGCCACATGGGTCCCATCAATGGCCCCAATGATGTTGGGGATATGTCCAAGGGCATAGAAATCACCCTTCACTGTGGGCAAGTCACCCTCCGCATGAGTTTCATCAGGGCAGACAACACTCTGCTCAAAATCTTAGAAAACATAGGCTGAGACATTCCAGATGACATGGCCACTGTGGTCTGGAATGACCCACTGGCCAAAAAATGGAGGACTGACAAAACCTGCACCAGAGGGGGAATCCCTGTGGGTTGGCGGATGGGGGACATCAGGGCTGGCTCCAGCTGGGCACACAGTTCATGGATAGTGGCACGGTCAAGTCGGTATCGATTATATGTACGCACCGCCGCGGACGTGACCGCCATTTTCTATCTGCTTAATCACTCGAGACCTGATCATCCACAGGAGAGGACCTATACTGCAAGTGCTGCTGTGACCTCGGTCTGGAAGATACAATGGCTGCTACGACTGGGGAAAGGGCCCCTGCCTTCACGTCTGAAGAATTGGACAAGCTCGTGGATGGGGTCCTCCCCCAGTATGCGCTACTCTACGGTCCTCCAGACCAACAAGTGAGTACCCCGGGTGCTAATGGAATGGGCTATGCCTGTGTGGATTGGGGTGGATGTAAGTTGGTGGGGTGGGGGGCGAATGAGGAGTGCAACGCCCGACAGATGAGAGCATGTGCCATATGGCAAAGTGGGTGGGGGGGGCCAATTACATCTAACATGCAGGCCATTGATGATTTCCTCCTTTCCACCCTGTACATGTCTAATAGGTCAGCGCCCATCAGAAGATCGATATTTGGCGTGCCATCGCCAAGGAAGTCCGGACCTTGGGGGTCCACAACAGACGGGGCACCCACTGCCGCAAGAGGTGGGAGGACATCCGCCGCGGAACAAGGAAGACCGCAGAAACACTGCTGGAGATGGCCTCCCAACCTAGGAGGGGTGCCAGTCGCACCATGACCCCCCTGATGTCCCGGATCCTGGCGGTGGCCTACCCTGATTTGGATGGGCGCTTTAAGACATCACAGCAGACACAAGGGGGTGAGTATCAGCACATTCTCCTATCTTTCTGCGCAGTGGAGGCGTCTGGGTGAGGGAGGAGGGCTGTGGGTGACATTAGGCCAGGGCGCTTTCTGTAGTGTAGTCCTCTCCCTTAGGCATGGCCCTGTGCCCCCGGCCCCCACCTCTGTAGGGTGACAAGTACAGCCATTGAAGGTCCAGCATCTCCCATGTGCGCGTTTGACGTCTCTTGGCCTGTTGTCTTAGTCAGTAGTACTGAGTAGTGTACCCCGAATGCGCGGCTTAGTGCATTAGGCACCTGTGTCTGTCCTCTCCGCCAACGGTGTTGACATTGCATGCACTCAACCTGGTCTTCTTTTTTCTCCCCCCACCCTTTCTCTTCATCTTCTTGTGCATGTGTGCATTAGCATCATCAGGCGGAGGAGATATGGCATCGGAGCACGAGGGAGCTGCAGGACACAAGGCCCCGGTGGGTCCAGGAACAGACACCGAGGGCACCAGTGATCCGGAGGGCGAGGGGAGCACCACGACGGGGACCGCTGGTGAGAGCAGCGAAAGCGACACGTCCTCGGATGGGAGCTCCCTAGGGGTGGCGGCAACATCCGTGCCCCCCGCCTCTACAGGTACAGCCGCCACCCAGCGCACCAGCCCCGCCCTCCCAGCAGCCCCTCAGTCTTCGCTCCGTGCCGCTTCGCCCAGGAAGGCGCGCGTCTCCTTCGCCCCAGGCACCTCAGCCCCTGCCCCTGTTGCCCCTGCTGCCCTCAGTGCGGAGCTCATTGACCTGGTAAGGACGCTCATTGTTGGGCAGACGACCCTTCTGAATGCCATCCAGGGTGTGCAAAGGGAGGTGCAACAGAGCAATGCGTACCTGGAGGGCATTCATTCGGGTCAGGCTGCCCATCAACGAGCGTTCACTGCTCTGGCCTCAGCACTGACGGCAGCCATTGACCCTGTTTCCAGCCTCCCTCTTCTGACTGCCTCCAGCCTGTCTCTGTCTCCTGTTCCTCAGCCTATCCCATCCACACCATCAGACCAGCCTGCACACACCTCAACACCCAAGAGCAGCTCATCCAAACACAAGCACCACAGATCCCGCAAACACTCACCCGAGCAACACCCATATGCAGACATGCCAACAGCCACTGCCACCCCTGTGTCCCCCTCCTCCTCGTCTCCCTCCTCCCTCCCTGTGACGTCTACACTCACACCTGCATGCACCCCAACATCAGCCAGTGCTTCCATCACCACCTCACCCTCCAGTACAGTCCACACTCGTGCAGTCACCACCCCCACTGCCATGTACATGTCCCCTGTGTCCTCTCCCACTGTGTCTGTCACCCCCTCTTCCAAGACACACAAACGCAGGCAGCCACCCACCCAACAGCCATCCACCTCACGACAGCTTACAGCACCAGCACCTTCACCCAATGACAGCACACCTGACTCTCCTACAACCACCTCCTCTACCTCCACTTCCATCTCCACTTCTCCTACCCTTTACCTTGGCCCTAAAAAACTTTTCCTGGCTAACCTTAACCTCTTTCCCCCCGATGACCTCCCCCATCCATCTTCAAAGAGTCCCAAGAGCACCGCAGCCACCACCAGCCCAGCTTCGGGTGTCACTGTTGTGCCTGGGTTCTGGAGCCCACCCTTTGCCAGCAGTGACACATCGATCAGCAGCAAGGACACGTCCAGCCCCCCCCCCCCGGCAAGAGGACCCGCAAAACCAAGGACCGCCGTGCGAGGACCGACAGGGCTGCCCCCAAGGAGCAATGTGCGGCCACTTCACCACCCACACCATCTGGGGGAGGCAAGGGCCCGAGAGCCCCATCAAAGGAGCGGACGGGCAGCAGGAGCGCGGAGAAGGTGGACCCCACATGCCACATCCCAGCTGGGAAGGAGGACACTAAGGAGGCCAGGAGTCCGTCCCCGAAGGGTCCAGAAACGTCACGGTCCGAGGGCGACTGAACAGGGAGTCCAGGCCAGGTCTGGCTCCCTTGACCTGCTGGATGAGCACCGCTGAACAGGGCTCCGCCGTGGAGATAGGCACCGCTGAACAGGGCCCGCGGTGCAGAAGAGTACCGCTGAACAGGGCCCCGCCGTGGAGATAGGCACCGCTGAACAGGGCCCGCGGTGCAGAAGAGCACCGCTGAACAGGGCCCCGCCGTGGAGATAGGCACCGCTGAACAGGGCCCGCGGTGCAGAAGAGCACCGCTGAACAGGGCCCCGCCGTGGAGATAGGCACCGCTGAACAGGGCCCGCGGTGCAGAAGAGCACCGCTGAACAGGGCCCCGCCGCGGAGATAGGCACCGCTGAACAGGGCCCGCGGTGCAGAAGAGCACCGCTGAACAGGGCCCCGCCGTGGAGATAGGCACCGCTGAACAGAGCCCCGCCGTCTCAAGCACCGCTCCGCTGGGCCCTTCCTGTCAAGCACCGCTCCGCTGGGCCCTTCCTCTCAAGCACCGCTCCGCTGGGCCCTTCCTCTCAAGCACTGCTCCGCTGGGCCCTGCCGTCTCAAGCACCGCTCCGCTGGGCCCTTCCTGTCAAGCACCGCTCCGCTGGGCCCTTCCTCTCAAGCACCGCTCCGCTGGGCTCCGCCGTCTCAAGCACCGCTCCGCTGGGCCCTTCCTGTCAAGCACCGCTCCGCTGGGCCCTTCCTCTCAAGCACCGCTCCGCTGGGCCCCGCCGTCTCAAGCACCGCTCCGCTGGGCCCTTCCTGTCAAGCACCGCTTCGCTGGGCCCTTCCTGTCAAGCACCGCTCCGCTGGGCCCTTCCTCTCAAGCACCGCTCCGCTGGGCCCCGCCGTCTCAAGCACCGCTCCGCTGGGCCCTTCCTGTCAAGCACCGCTCCGCTGGGCCCTTCCTGTCAAGCACCGCTCCGCTGGGCCCTTCCTCTCAAGCACCGCTCCGCTGGGCCCTTCCTCTCAAGCACCGCTCCGCTGGGCCCTTCCTCTCAAGCACCGCTCCGCTGGGCCCCGCCGTCTCAAGCACCGCTCCGCTGGGCCCTTCCTGTCAAGCATCGCTCCGCTGGGCCCTTCCTCTCAAGCACTGCTCCGCTGGGCCCTTCCTCTCAAGCACCGCTCCGCTGGGCCCTTCCTCTCAAGCACCGCTCCGCTGGGCCCCGCCGTCTCAAGCACCGCTCCGCTGGGCCCTTCCTGTCAAGCACCGCTCCGCTGGGCCCTTCCTCTCAAGCACCGCTCCGCTGGGCCCTTCCTCTCAAGCACCGCTCCGCTGGGCCCCGCCGTCTCAAGCACCGCTCCGCTGGGCCCTTCCTGTCAAGCACCGCTCCGCTGGGCCCTTCCTCTCAAGCACCGCTCCGCTGGGCCCCGCCGTCTCAAGCACCGCTCCGCTGGGCCCTTCCTCTCAAGCACCGCTCCGCTGGGCCCTTCCTCTCAAGCACCGCTCCGCTGGGCCCTTCCTCTCAAGCACCGCTCCGCTGGGCCCTTCGTCTCAAGCACCGCTCCGCTGGGCCCCGCCGTCTCAAGCACCGCTCCGCTGGGCCCTTCCTGTCAAGCACCGCTCCGCTGGGCCCTTCCTCTCAAGCACCGCTCCGCTGGGCCCCGCCGTCTCAAGCACCGCTCCGCTGGGCCCTTCCTCTCAAGCACCGCTCCGCTGGGCCCCGCCGTCTCAAGCACCGCTGAACAGGGCACCGCCGTCTCAAGCACCGTTGATGGTTCACTGTGCCCACCATGCCTCCTCCTTGACCAGTGGAGACTGTCATCCACCTGATGGACTGTGGCTTTGCACTCCCCAGGATGGTCCAGTGGGCAGCCCACCCACTGTAGAGACATTGAGAGACTGTGGCTTTGCACTCCCCAGGATGGTCCAGTGGGCAATCCACCCACTGCAGAGACTTGAGAGACTGTGGCATTGCACTCCCAAGGATGGCCCAGTGGGCAGCCCACCCACTGTAGAGACATTGAGAGACTGTGGCTTTGCACTCCCCAGGATGGTCCAGTGGGCAGCCCACCCACTGTAGAGACATTGAGAGACTGTGGCTTTGCACTCCCCAGGATGGTCCAGTGGGCAATCCACCCACTGCAGAGACTTGAGAGACTGTGGCTTTGCACTCCCCAGGATGGCCCAGTGGGCAGCCCACCCACTGTAGAGACATTGAGAGACTGTGGCTTTGCACTCCCCAGGATGGTCCAGTGGGCAGCCCACCCACTGTAGGGACATTGAGAGACTGTGGCTTTGCACTCCCCAGGATGGTCCCGTGGGCATGGTGGCTCCTCGTGGATCTGGCGTCATGGACTCATGTGGCTGTGGTGCCCCCCCCTTCCCTTCCCCCTGAGGTGCCTGTAGTTTTTACATCTGATGCCCCTGCAGTGTTCTCTCCAAAGGACTCAGGTCTCCTGTGTGGGCTTTGCCCTTGTTTCTCAAGACTTTGGCCCACGGACATGCTGAATTCGTAGGATGTGCAGGACTTGGTACTTCAGTTATACACTGATGTGTATGTCATTTGTTTTGTTGTGGATATCTTTCATGGTTGTACGCTAATTTTCTGGAGCTTTTTGGTACATAAATATTTATTCCAAATATGATTATGTCCTAGCATTTTTCAGGGGTGTTTGGGTGGTGTCACTGTGACTTGGTGCTCTGCATTGGTGAGTACATGATTGGGGGGGGGGGTCGCATATGTGTGTGCCCGTAACCTTTCGTCCTCCCCCTCCCGTGTGTCGTAGGTGCAGTACTCACCGTTGTCGTCTGCGCCGGACTTCGTACTCGTGGTAGATGAGAAGGTAGACGAGAGCAGGTAGGATGTTTAATTCGGGTTCCATGCTGTCCTCCGTACTCGTGGAGTGTGTTTTGGTGAGCGTTTTCCCGTTCGTAGTCTGTTTCCGCCGTGTTTTTATCGGCGGTGCTCCCGCCCCGGAAAAGGTGGCGGATTGGTGAGTTATGATAGTGTGGGCGGTACATTGTCTGCCGCCTGCCTGTTGACGGTGACCGCCGCGCTGTTTGTCCGTACCGCCGCGGCGGTCGGAGTGTTAAGTTGGCGGGCTGTGTTGGCGGTTCCCGCCAGGGTCAAAATTCCATTTTTTGGACCGCCACCCTGTTGGCGGGTTGGCCGCTGCTTTAACACCGACCGCCAGGGTTAGAATCACCCCCAAAATGTCTTCACGTCTGTGAAGTCCTTAAATGTTCGGTGAGCCACAAACTTCCTTCCACCTAGCAGTTCTCCAAGTCTCCCAACAAAATGGTACCTCAATTGTGTGGGTAGGCCTAGTTCCTGCGACAGGAAGCATCCCAACACTCAACATGGTTACATGACATTTTTCAACTCAAAACGGGTAACTGAATTTTTGAGCTTGTCTCAGCTGGCACCAAGGATACCTAGAAATCTTGCACATTTTAGAACACCAAACACATGGCGAAATCAAGGGTGGGGTGACTTGTGTGGCTTTCACCAGGTTTGTTGCCTACAATCTCTTGAAAGCCTCAAACTTTGATTAAAAACACATTTTCCTCACATTTATGTCATAGAAAGTTCTGGAATCTGTGGGGAGCCCCAAACGTCCTTCCACCTTGCACTCCCTTAAATCTCTAAATCAAAATGGTACTTCAGGTGTGTGGGGAGGCTACTATCTGTGACAAGGAACGTACCAAAATGCAACATGGAGACACCACATTTGTCCACTGAAAACTGACCCTTTTTTGCAATGTGCCTAGCTGTGGATTTTGAGACCTAGCTCCAGCTGGCACCTAGGGAAACCTAGCAAACCAGTACATGTTTAAAACCTAGACACATGGGTTAATCCACGTGGGGTGATGTGTGGCTTTCACCAGGTTGTTTTACCCAAAATCCCTTGCAACCCTCAAACTATGACATAAAAACACTTTCCTCATATTTTTGTGATGAAACGTTCCGGAATTTGCAGGGTGTCAGAAACTTTCTTGTGCACAGCATTCTCCTAAGTCTTCTGATATAAATAGTACCTCATTTGTGTGGGTAGACCTAGCGCTGCAAGAGGAAACTGCCGAAAACACAACATGGATACATCAAATTATTCCGCTAAAAACGGATCCTTTTTTTGCAAAGTAGGTAGCTGTGGATTTTGGGTCCAGGTTCAGCCGGCACATATTGAAACATATAAAACTTGTACTTTTTTAAAAACTAGATAGCTGGTGGAATCCATGGTGGAGTGACTTGAATGGCTTTCACCAGGTTTTGTTTTACCCAGAATCCATTGCAAACCTCAAATTTTAACTAAAACACATAGGCCCACATTATGACATTGGTGGTAAATCCCACTTACCGCCACGCTGACTGCTGCAAACATAGCGCAGCGGCGGATATCTGTTCACCATATTAAGACACACACACACAAATCCATCACTATTCAGCCACAGACACAAGCCCGCCACACTAAAGGTCAGTGATAAACTGGAAGTATCCAAACCCACACCGTTACGCCAACAGAACAACGCCAATTACATTATGACCCACGAATCACCATGGCGGACATTCAACAGCAGTAAACCATTGGCGGTGCATACCGCCACCCTCAAAATAGGCACATACATACAAAACAACACTACATTGGACAATTTAAACAAATCACACCTGACACCCAAACACACACTACACCCACACCACTATAAAACACACAACCAGATTACCCACAGCCCTTTACCTTTTCAAACCATTGCCACCAGAGAGACATTAAGACCACAGACTCAACCAGAGCCACACACTATACACACCTATACACCACTCACACAACCCACATCACACACTCCAGCACTTTACCCAACACACCCTCACCTACACACCTCACACAACACCCATGGCATCACAAAGACACGCCCGCTTCACAGAGGAGGATCTAAGGTTCATGGTGGAGGAATTCATCAGTGTAGAGCCACCTCTATTTGGAGCACAGGTGCTGCAGATAGCGATAGCTAGGAAGATGGAGCTATGGCGGAAAATCGTGGACAGGGTCAATGGTGTGGGACAGCACCCAAGAATTAGGGATGACACCAGGAAGAGCTGGAATTTCCTATGGGGGAAGGTATGTTCTATTGCAGCAAGACACCAACTCGCTGTAAAGAGGACTGGCGGTGGGCCCCTACCTCCTCCTCCACAACTAACAGCATGGTAGGAGCAAGTCTTGGCAATCAATCATCCTGAGGGCCTGGCCGGAGTAGGAGGAGGAATGGACTCTGGTAAGTCAATGCTCTACTTCTATCACCCCTCTACCTGCATATCATCACATATCCCTACCCTCACCCTCATTCCCATCACTCCACCACCCCCCACACACCCCACCATCACATCTCACTCGTCCCAATGCCAAGCCATGCATTCCATACCTATGCATGGAGTATCACACACAGACCTGCATGGACATGTATCACTAAAGCAGGCACACTAGAGAGAATCAGCTAGCCCACCACATACCAACTTACACAAGTGAAAGCTGCGATGGCAAATACAATTTTTGAGGGCAAGCCACCGATGCACAATATGTCAGACACAGAAACAATAACACATCATTTAGATCCCCACAGGTACCCCAACCAATGTCACCGGAGAGGAGGTGTCAGCAATATCCAGTCCCCAACTGAAGACGCCCACAGTGAAGACAGCAACTCTGGTCACCTGGATCTGGATGACCAACCTGGACCATCAGGGACTTCTGGACAGTTGGTTACCCAAGCCCAGTCACAGACAACCACAGAGCCTCCCCCATCAGGAAGCACCACCACAGCACCCACCCAGCGTACCCATACCTCTGTCCCCAGGACACGTCAATCAGCGGTGTGTCCACCTCTACAGGGACCCCAGGGCACACGTCAAACCCATGACAATCAGGGACCTGGGGTCAGTGGCAGTGGGTACATGGTTCAGGAGACAGAGGCACAGGCCAACAGGGACACTGGGAGGACTGCTGTGTGCCAGGGAGAGGACAGGCCCAGGGAACCAACTCTCCAAGAGGCGCTCTCTGAGATCCTGGGAGCCTACCAACATTCCCAGGACAGGATGGGCCAGATCCTGGACAATGTACAGGAGAACAGGCGGCTGCAGGAGGGACAGTACTAGGGGCTCAGGGAGGACTTACAGGCCGTTAATGCCACCCTGGTCTCCATAGCTGGACTGTGACAGACATGGCCAATATTATGAGGAGGCAGTATCACACCAGCGGACCCCTGCCACTAGCAAGACATCTGAACTGCCTTCCACCTCTTCTGCTGCTGCTAGTGGACAGGAGGCCCTGTCATAGGACTCACATTCTACCAGCACCCTTACCCCCTACAGAAGGAGAACCACCCCGTAAACGTTCCCTGTGATCCAGGTAGAAGTCAGAGACAATTGCCAAGACCCCCGCCAAGAAATGAGACCCTCCTGATTGTCACCCCTGTGTCTCACTCAGTCACCCTGTCCACCTTGAACTGCAATTGCTCCCCTTCCTATGTCCCCATGGACAATGCACCTGTGCTACAGACTGGAATATACCCTGGAATTTCCTCCATCATCACCCCATCCCATTGCACTTGCCCCTCAATATATTAGCACTTCAATAAACACCCTTGGAAAAAAATAGAAGTATGGAGTATGTCACATATTTTAAGTATGTATACGTTTAACCATGTACAAACATTGCAATTCAACTGTACAGTAAATTAGCACATATGAAAGACCTGTAGCTGGCTGCAGTGATCAAATCAGAAGCTATTGTGAGGCACCAACGTCTGGAAAATGAATTGCCACAGGGTACAGTAAGTGGGCATAGAAGTGGGAAATAACCATTCCAGTGCCAAAGTATTTCCAAATTATGACAATGAAATGTGAAGTAACACTGTCTTACCTGTGTGTCATTGGAAATATTGTCTGATCACTGCTGTTCTGTTGTCCTCATCCTTATCCTCTGCCTCCTCATTCTGACTGTCCACAGGGTCCACTGCTGCCACGCGGGCATCTCCAGCCTCCTCCTCCGGCCGAAAAGGCACATGGCATCTCAGGGCAAGGTTTCAACATGCAGCATGCCACTATTATCTGGCAGACCTTCTTGGGTGAGTAGCACAGGTTAGATGGAGGCACCAGAACCTGGCCTTCAGGAGGCCAAAGGTTCTTTCTATAAACCTTTTTCTTTGCCCATGTGCCTCATTATAACGTTCTTCTGCCCTTGTCCTAGCATTCTCCACTGGGGTCAGTAGCCATGATAGGTTGGGGTAGCCAGAGTCACCTGCAAATATTGAGGGACAACATTTAGCCACACACTATTCCATATGGCCCACACCAGACCCATACACCAATATATACTAGGTGGGGACTAGGGCTCACCTATTAGCCACACCCTTTGCCTCTTTAGTTGGGCCATCACATTTTGGAAGCTGCTGTTGACATGGGAGTTGTACTGGTCCGCCAAGCACACCCTCTGTACATTCATTGAGTGGAAACTCTTAAGATTTCTGTACACCTGTTCATTTTGACGGGGGACAAATGTAATATGTGTTACATTAATCACCCGAATTATGTTGGGGATATGTCCCATTGCGTAGAAGTCAGCCTTCACTGTGGCTAAATCTTCCACCTGGGGAAATACAGTATAGCTGCACATGTGTTTAATCAGGGCAGACAAAACTCTTGTCAGCACTATTGAGAACATTGGCTGTAACATTCCTACTGCCAAGCCCACTGTCACTTGGAAAGAACCAGTTGCCAGGAAATGGAGCACTGATAGAACTTGCACAAGAGGTGGGATCCCAGTGGGGTGACGGATAGCAGATATCAGGTCAGGCTCCAATTGGGCACACAGCTCTATTATTGTGGCCCTGTCAAGTCTATGGGTGAGTATTAAGTGCCTGTCTTCCATTTTTGCCAAGTCCACCAGGGGTCTGTACATGGGGTATGTCTCCATCTCCTATTCATCTGTAGTGGTAGCAATCTAAGGGACAAAAGAATGAGGAGACAGTCACAAACAGAACAGTGGGAGAACAACAGTAGGATGCATGCTGTCAAATTGTAAAGAGTCAATGAGAATTGCCCTGTATGTCCAAAATTAGACAGTGACACAGTAATTAAGCAGGGCCTGCCCCCCCTCTCCTGAAATGGCTTCTACCTGTCCTGTGTGGAGGGACAGGTGGAAGTGAGGTAATTCTACTGACATTGTGCACCGTTGCGGGAGGTGGTCGGGAACCACCGTGCAACTCCTCGTTGTTTAACATGGGGCCCTATGGGTTACAGTGGCCAATGATAATGTATGCTGGTGGTGACAGTATGCACTACCTCAGACATGACTGCCATTTTCTATCTGATTCCTCACTTGCTACCTAACCTTCAACAGGAGGGGACCTTCACTGCATGTGCTGCTGTGACCTGTGTCTGGAACCTACCATGGCCCGTGTGTCTGGGGAAAGGACCCCTGACTTCACTTCGGCGGAGTTGTGGAGAGACTGGTGGATGGGGTCCTACCCCAGTACGGACTGCTGTATGGGCCTCCAGACCAACAGGTGAGTACACTGTGGGCACGATGCATGTGGCATGAATGCATGGAGTGGTGTATGAAGGCCTCGTGTAAGGGGGTAGGTGGAGGTCCCCAGGACAGCGTACAGGTTTTATACTGGGCTATGTGTGTGTAAATGGTGATGTGAAGGGGTATGGTGGGCCATAAGTTCACCAGGCAGGACTGTCTGACAAATTCTATTTTCTTGTGTGTATTGCCTCTGCAGGTCAGCGCCCATCAAAAGAAGGGTATATGGCATGCCATCACCAAGGAGGTGCGGACCATGGGGGCATATGGCTGGCAGAGCACCCAATGTCGGAAACAGTGGGAGGACCTGAGAAGCTGGGCATGGAAGACGGCAGAGGCCCAGCTGGGGATGGCCTCCCAATGAGGAAGGGGTGCCCGTCGAACCCTGACTCCCCTGATGGCCCGTACACTGGCCATGGCCTATCCAGAGCTGGATGGGCGCTTGAGGGCATCACAGCAGCCACAAGGGGGTGAGTACAGTGCCCCTCATTACAACTTATGCATGGTAGCGTGGTATCCGGGTGGGGGTGGTGTGTCAGTGGGTGCCCCTAGGCCAGGCCTGACATTGCAGCATAGGTACCCTGTTGGCAAGGGTACAGAATGGATAATCCTGCTACCTAGCTCGTAGGCATCCACTACTAGTCAAGGCTGCATGGGTCCCATGTGTGCTGGATTTGCCGTGTGTTCCCCTCCCCATGCCTTGGTGGCTAGCAATATCACTGGTAGTGCAATGCATAGTGTGCAGGCCTGTACCCTGTGTGAGAGGGTGCTGTGTACACCAACGTGGTGTTGGTGTAGCCACTGACCAAGTGTATCCTTTGTCTCTTCCCCCCCTTTTTGTTTTGTCACTCTGTCCTTATATGCATTAGCATCATCTGGAGGAGGAGCAGAGGTACCGGTGATGGAGGGAGCTGCATCCCACAGGACCCAGGAGGCAGAGTCCACCGACGGTGAGGGCACCAGTGGGATGGAAGGTGAGGGGAGGACCACGGCGGAGACTGGAGGGGACAGTTCTGACACAGATTCCTCCTCTGATGGAAGCTCCTTGGTGGTGGCGGACACTTCTGTGACCACCCCATCTACAGGTACAGCCGCTACCCCCGTACCAGCACTGCCTTCCAAGCAGCCCCTCAGCGAGTTTTCTGTGCCCGTTTACCCAGGAGGGTGGGCATCTCCTTCGCCTCAGGCCCTGACCCAGTTAGCCCTGCTGCCCTGAGTGAGGAGGCTATTGATCTCCTGAGATCCATAGCTGTAGGGCAGTCAAACTTTGTGAATTCCATCCAAGGGCTGGCAGCCCAGATGCAACGGACTAATACATTTCTGGAGGGCATTCACACTGGCTTTGCGGCCCAATAGAGATCAGTCCAGACTCTGGCCTCCTCTCTTTTGGAAGCCATTGTCCTTGTTTCCACCCTCCAAATTCCTCTTCCCAATCCCATTCCCCTCAACCCCAACCTATCCCAAGCACAGAGACAGACAAGCATGCACACAAGACAACACACGAGTGGCACAGGCAAACACAAGCACCATACATCATCCCACAAGCACTCACACAAACACAATCCAGATGCAGACATACCAACATCCACTATTTCCACTGTCTCTCCCTCGTCCTCCTCCTGCACCTCCCTCTCAGTTCTGTCTACACTCACACCTGCATGCACTAAATCCTCATCCACTACCAGCATCACACACACCTCACTGGCAGACACCTCTACAAAAGCCATGCACATGTCCCCTATGTCCTCTCCCACTGTGTCTGTGCCCCCTTGCTAAAGTACACAAACGCAAGCACTCAGACACCCAACAGCCATCCACCTCACAACAGCATCCAGCCCATGCACCTGCTCCCAAAATCAGCAGACAGACACCTCCTACAACCACTCCCTTTTCCTCCACTCCCAAACATTCTCCCTCTTCCCTCTCCAATGTTCCTAAAAAGCTTTTCCTATCCACCATTGACCTTTTCCCTACCCCTCCTCCGCCATCCTGCATGTCTGGCCAAGGTGGCAAAAACCCAGCCAAGCACCTCATCTACCCAGTCCACGGACCCAGTAGTCACCACACCCACTCGTGGTGGGAAAGAATCCAGGGCACATGTCCTGAGGGTGAAGGAGCCTGCACCAGGCAGCCTCAAGGGAATGGAGCCTGCCCCAGCTGCTACAAGTAAGATCAAGGAGCCTGCCCCAGCTGTTGCAAGGAAGACCAATGAGCCTGCCCCAGCTGCTGCTAAGAAGACCAAGGAGCTAGCACTAGCAAGCAGGAACAGCAAGAGGCCTGGGGCAGGAACTCTGACGGAGCCCCCACCACCAACCATGGTTGTGCATCCATCCCAGGCTGCAGGAGATGGGCAGGAGCCTCTCCCCACCAGCAGCACCGCCACCTCCAGTCGGTAGCCATCCTTGGCTGCACGGGATGGGCAGGAGCCCACCAGCGGCTACAGCAGCACTACCACCACTGAGCAGCTGTCACCGCCGGCAGACGGTATGTAGTCCTGCCTCCATGGACTGCTGTGCGGCCTGCCCCCTGCAAATCTAGTGGGTATGACACCCACCTGAGAGACTGTGACCTTGCACTCCCCAGGATAAAGAGCACAGGGCACGATGCCTCCTCCAGAACCAGTGGGTAAGACACCCACCAACCCCAGCCTCCCCAGGATCAAGAGCACAGGACATGATGCCCCTCAAGAACCAGTGGGTAAGACACCCACCAACCCCAGCCTCCCCAGGATCAAAAGCAAAGGGCACGATGCCCCCTCCAGAACCAGTGGGTAAGACACCCACTTGAGAGACTGTGGCATTGCACTCCCCAGGACCAAGCACAGGGCATGTTACCCCCTCCAGAGCAAGTAGGCAAGCCACCCACTTGAGAGACTGTGGCCTTGCACTCCCCAGGAAAAAGCACAGGGTATGTTGCCCCCTCCAGAACCAGTGGTCTTGTTTCATCTCCTGGCTGAGGTAGCCCCCGTTCCCCTTCCCCCTGAAGTGCCTGCCTATTTACCAACTGATGCCCCTTCAGTGTTCTCTCCGTGTTGATGCAGGTGACAAGTGGGGCCTTGGACTTTGGCCTTTGGTCATGTGGCCCACGCAACCTGTGGACTGGGCAGTGTCCCTTAAACTGTACAATTGTATATATCTATAACATTGGCTAAGTTATTTTTATACTATGTGGATATTATTACACTCACTTTAGTAAATTCATTTTGTCCTTGCATTATTCAGTCGATTTATGGGGAATAACTTGTTTTCTTGTGCATCTGGTTGTGTGTATGGTGTGCGTATGTTGGGTGTGTGTGATGCGTGTGTGTGTCACTCTTGTTTTCCTCCGTTGTGTGCCAGGCATCTGTACTCACCATCGTCGTCTTCACCATTGTTGGTGTTCGTGGTAGAGCAGCACCTAGAAGAGCATGGGGAAGAACTACAGCTCGGGCTCCATGGTAGCATGGTTGTTCTCTGTGTCTCCAGCGGTGAGTCCTTTCACTTCTGTGCAGTGCTTCTGCCATGCTTTTGATGTCGTTGTTACCGCCCCAGAAAAGATGACGGATTGGCATGTCTTAATACAGTGGGTGGAACATTCCACCTGGCTGTAGGGAGCTACCGCTGTGGTGCTTGTTGTTTCCATCCTGGCGGTCGGTGTAGTAAAGTGGCTGTCTCTCTGAGATCTTTCCACAATGGTCATAATTTGGCAGTAACTACTGCCAGCCTGTTGGCGGTATTACCGCCACTTTTACACCAACCGCCAGGGTTGTAATGAGGGAAATATTTTCTTCACATCTTTATAATGTGAAGTTCTAGAATCTGTGAGAAGCCACAAACTTCCTTCTACTCATTATTCACCCAAGCCTCCTGATAAAAATGGTACTGCAATGTGGAAAGGCCTAGTGCACTACATGACCACATTAAGGCCCATATTTATACTTTTTGATGCAAAACTGCGCTAACGCAGTTTTGCGTCAAAAGAATTAGCGCCGGCTAACGCCATTCTGAAGCGCCATGCGGGCGCCGTATTTATTGAATGACGTTAGCCGGCGTTAGCCGCCGGCGCCGTCTGGTGTGCGTTAAAAAAAACGACGTACACCAGGCAGCGCCGGCGTAGGGGAAAATGGAGCTTGGGCGTCAAGAAATGGGGCAAGTCAGGTTGAGGCAATTTTTTCGCCTCAACCCGATTTGCGCCATTTTTTTTCACTCCCAACCCCCATAGAAATGACTCCTGTCTTAGCAAAGACAGGAGTCATGCCCCCTTGCCCAATGGCCATGCCCAGGGGACTGCTGTCCCCTGGGCATGGTCATTGGGCATAGTGGCATGTAGGGGGGCACAAATCAGGCCCCCCTATGCCACAACAACAAAAAAAAAAACACTTACCTGAACTTACCTTAATGTCCCTGGGATGGGTCCCTCCAGCCTTGGGTGTCCTCCTGGGGTGGGCAAGGGTGACAGGGGGTGTCCCTGGGGGCATGGGAGAGCACCTCTGGGCTCCTTAAGAGCCCACAGGTCCCTTAACGCCTGCCTTTTGCAGGCGCTAAAAAACGGCGCAAAAGCGGCTGTACGTCATTTTTTTTTACCCGCCCACTCCTGGGCGTGAATTTTGCCCGGGAGTATAAATCGGACGCACATGCCTCGGAGTCGATTTTTTAGATGTGAACGCCTACCTTGCATCTCATTAACGCAAAGTAGGTGTCCACGCAAAAAAATGACGCACACTCCATGGTCTTTGGCGCTAGACGCGTCTAACGCCAAAGTATAAATATGGAGTTAGTTTTGCGTCGAAATTGCGTAAAAAAAAACGACGCAATTCCGGCGCAAACGGAGTATAAATATGCCCCTAAATGTTTCCACTCAAAACTGGCTCTTTTTTTTGCAATGTGCCCAGCTGTGGATTTTGAGCCCTAGCTCAGCCGGCACCTAGGGAAACCTACCAAACCAGGTGGGATGACTTGCATGGCTCTCATCAGGTTGTTTTATCCAGAATCCCTTGCAAACCTCAAACTTTGACTAAAATCACATTTTCTTCACATTTGTGTGATGGAAATTATGGCTTCTGTAAGCAATCACAAACTTCCTTCCACCCAGCGTTCCCCTAAGTCTTCTGCTAAGAATGGTACCTCACTTGTGTGGGTAGGCCTAGTGCCCATGACAGGAAATTTCCCAAAACACAACATGGATACATCCAATGTTTCCACTCAAAAATGGCCTGTTTCTTGCAAAGTGGGTATCTGTGGTTGTTGGGCCTTAGCTCAGCTGAAACCTAGCAAACCTGTGCATTTTGTAAACTAGACACCTAAGGGAATCCATGATGGGGTGACTTGTGTGACTCTCACCAGGTTGTTGCACCAAGAATCCCATGCAAACCTCAAACATTGCATGAAGAAAACAATTTGTTCCTCACATTTCTGTAATGGAAAGTTCTGGAATCTGCAGGGAGCCATACATTTCCTAACAACTAGCATTCTTCTTAATCTTCTGATGAAACTGGTGCTTTATTTGTGTGGGTAGACCTAGTGCCTGCAAGAGGAAATGGCTCAAAACACAACATGGACACATCAAATTGTTCAGTGGGTAGCTGTGGATTTTGGGTCCTAGGAAAACCTAGTAATATTACACATTTTTGAAAATTAGAGAGCTGGAGGAATCAATGGTGGGGTGACTTCCATGGCTTTCATCAGATTTTCTTTCACAGAATCCCTTCCAAACCTCAAACTTTGACTAAACCACACATTTTCCTCACATCTCTGTTATGGAAACTTCTAGAATATGTGGGGAGCCACAAACTTCCTTCCACTCAGCATTCCCCCAAACCCCCTGATAAAAATCGTACCTCAATGCGGGTAGGCCTAGCGCCTGTGAAAGGAAACGGGCCAAACAACTACATGGATACTGTAGGAAGTTGGCTCTGTATGTACTATTTCAAAGTAAGAAATAGCATGCACAGACTCCAAGGGTTCCCCTTACAGGTAAGATAGTGGCAAAAAAGAGATAATTCTGATGCTCTATTTTGTGGGAGTGTGATCGAGCAGTAGGCTTATCAGAGGGTAGTGTTAAGCATTTGTTGTACGCACACAGGCAATAAATGAGGAACACACACTCAAAGACAATTCCAGGTTTTTATATAGAAAAATATATTTTCATAGATTATTTTAAGAACCACAGGTTCAAGATTTACAAACAATACTTTAAATGAAAGGTATTTTACTCAGGTATCTTAGGAACTTTGAATTATTACAATAGCATGTACAGTTTTGGCAAAAATGGCAATAAGCTATTTTGAAAGTGGACACAGTGCAAAAATCAACAGTTCCTGGGGGAGGTAAGTAAATGTTAAGTTCACAGGTAAGTAAAACACTTACAGGGTTCAAAGTTGGGTCCAAGGTAGCCCACCGTTGGGTGGTTCAAGGCAAACCCAAAGCTACTACACCAGCAGCTCAGGGCCGGTCAGGTGCAGAGGTCAAAGTGTTGCCCAAAACACATAGGGGGTCATTCCGACCCTGGCGGTCATGGACGTCAGGGCCAGGGTTGGAGGATGCACCGCTAACAGGCTGGCGGTGCATCAAGGGCAATTCTGACCGCGGCGGTAAAGTCGCGGTCAGAAAAGGGAAACCGGCGGTTTCCTGCCGGTTTTCCCCTGCCCCTGTGAATCCTCCACCCTCCTTTTGTTTGGTTTGGCTCTGTTTCGAAATGCCTTGTGTTTAGCATTTTCTCTCCACTGGGGCGCAGATTGGGGGTGAATATCACAACTCACTACCCAGAGGGCAGACATTTTGTTGGCCTGAACAGTGTTGGAGAGCATCGGACCCACAGCCAGAGGGCCTCTCCCCCAAATAAATATTGCATCAATATAGTCCTGTGTGTCTAGTGGTCTTTCTGTCCCCTCGGGGAGGCAAATTGGGGTAATTGCCCCAATCTGGCCCTGAAGGGGGCAGAAAGACTCTCTGGCATCTTGTTGGAAAGGAGGTATGGCCATCCCTATGATGCAGCAACACTCATCCCAACTCTCTTTTTGGAAGAAAAAAAACATCCTTTGTTGTCTAAATCACCCAACCCAATTTGCAATTCGGGGGGGGGGGGGCTGAAACACTGTCACCAATTCTTTTGGGGGGAGGCATGGCTATAGGAGACTGATCCTTTATGTAGTGTGCAAAACTGGGCACACATTGGTTTCCAGAGGCAAAAGCTAGATCACTTAATGCTCTAATTTTTTAGGTACGTTGGTCAAGATTATTAAAATTGGTTAAGTACTTTTTGAAGATTTAATAAATGCAGTCTTTCTGTATGTAATTCCACACCGTAGGAATCAATAGGCAGTCACTTTTAAAAAATGAATATAAAATCGCACAGTTGTGTTACCGGGTTCTGCCTTTGCACGTTGGTCGAGGTCATCAGTGGGCAGACTGTGCCAGCTGGACAAGCTCAGGCGTCTCCCAGTTCTTGCGGGAGCAGCGTTGAAAAGTCTTTTGGAGCAGGTGCAGGGCCACTGAGGGGGACCACTTAGAAAAGGGTGGTTCTTGCAGATTAAAAGATAGTGCCTTTGGTTCCCATTGTGGTGTCGAGGTCGCAAGGAGTTCACAGTTGGTTCTTCATTGCAGGGTCCTGAGCATCCGGGTGTAGAGCAAGCTGGTGATCCAAGAGCTGTGCGCCATGGAGTCCTTTGGAGCTGTAGGTAGATCTCTTTGAGGTCTGTTTACAGGACAATGGGGGCACTCTGGCAAGAGGTCCAGGGTGTTCCTGAAGTCCCTCAACTGGGGCATCTTTCTGATCCTTATTCAGCTGGAGGAGCTGGTTTTCTTAATGTCTGACGTCAACTGACCAGTACTGAGGGTATTAACACGGTCTGGCCAGCAGATGGTGCAGTGCCACCAAACTTGGCACACTTGCAAAATTTATCCTGGTAATTGTCGGTGTGTTACTGTATTGGCTGCAACTTTTGGTTCATGAGATATCAGCCAGTCAGTGAAGTGACCCATACTGGGTTGCTGGTACTTTGTTGGTTACAGAGTGGTACCTCCACTCAAAAAGGAGATCTTGGGCGATTTGTGAATCCTGGAGGGCCTCTGGGTTTCTTGAAGTCAGTCCAGTGTCCAGTTCCTCTACAGCAGTGATTGTCAGGTCCTGGGTGCAGCAGGCAGGGCTTCCGCCTTTTTCTTGTGCAGCAGGTCCACAGTTCTCCTGCCTTGGTACTTCTTTGGGCTGGTCGTCTTTGACCATTCAAATCTAATTTCTCAGTCCAAGGATGCCCACTAAATACTGAATTTAATAGGCGTTTTAGTGGGTGGTCTACAACAGGACACTTACCTTTTTATATAGCTATTTTAGCCATGTTTTAGACACAATATTTCAACCAGGCCTGCCGTTGTGCACTTTAGCCAAGTTACATTTTATTAAGCATCACTTTATTTTTCTAGCATTAGCCACATTTGTGGTGTTGTTTTATTTTCTTTATCTATTTGTTCCTTCACCTAGGAAAGCATCACGTTCTTAGCATTCACTTTGTGCTTTACTTTAGGCTGCAGTAAGATATGGTTGCCAGCAAAAGTGGTACGCTCTGTCTCCAACATTCACAGAAACAAACATATCCTTACATAGGGACCTTTTCTTAGAATATCAATTCTTTTATTGGAAAAACACTTCTTTGCCCCAAACACATTAGAGGGAGATTCAAGCCAGATGACAACAACTGCATGCTGATTACTGAACATCTTTTCTACAGCTGCTGGCTTAGACTACTGAATCCCTGGACTATATGGGGACAGTGTATTTTTGGACAACAGGCTTCCCTGCTTAGGTATGAGGGATGCTGCCTTCCCAGGGGGGGAACCAGAAGGGTGGATTAGTGCTTATTACACTGTGCTCTAACATGGCTTAGGTAGGAAAAATAAATAGCACTCCTAGTGACAGTACGGTCCAACTGTTTTTGTGTTTCACACTCCTTGTCACCTTTTTGCTTTTAATGTGTTTTATCAACTTAGTTATTGCAATACATGCCATTTTATCTAAGATGCAGTTACTTCAATAAATTATTGAACCACACCCTATATAGTGACAACTTCCTGTGGCAAGGGTCACTGCCCTAAACCTAATTGGCTACTTTCCGTACATTTATTATGGAGGAAAATGAAATAGAGGGCCCACTTCGCAGGCAACAACTTAAGGGTGGTGCATGCCAGATGATGCCACTACTCCTACCCTTTGTTAGGTTTCCCACCTTTGCTCCAGCCAGAAGTGGGGGTTTGCAAAAGGGATGCCAGCTGCTGCTAGCAGCAGGCTTGGGGGTCGAGATTCAAGGGCAGTAACCCCTTTGAAGCTCACCACCAGGACAGTGCATATTCCTGAGGAAGGGGGCGTTATCTCCTCCACACAGGAAGGGCATTGTATTAGAAACCAGAGAGCAAGGGCTCTCCCCCCAAGGGTTGTATATTGGCAGCTGGATAGGCAGCTGGATTGGAAAAGTCAGCAACCATGCCAGAATATTTAGCTTTTGTGGGGGATACCCCTAAGGTGGCCCCTGGGTACATTTAGGGATAAATCCAAGACTGGTACAAGTTTGGATTTATCATTCTGAGTTGTTGGATACCAAACAACCCAGAGTTCAGAGTGGCCATCATGTAGCTGGGAAACTCGTGTTGACCAGTGTCCAGCACATGGATTAAAATGGCTGCTCTGTTCACTCACTGTGCCAGGTTTGACAAGGACACAGTGGGGGCATATTGTTAATGCAGCAATGCCCCCACATATAATATGGGGCACTCTGCCTTAGGGCTGTAAGGCCTGCCAGATGGGTGTCTTACCCATAGTAAATGCAGTGCATGGTGGACAGGGCACACAGGTAGTGTGCGTTGTCAAGTTTGTATTTTAGGTTTGCACCAGAACACTCAGCCTGCAATGGCAGTGCTGGATGCATCTAAATGCTTGGCCCTAGATGGTGGCACAATCAGTGCTGCTGCTTTCAGGAGCCTACCCATAGTACCCCATGCCGTGGGCACATCGGTGCCCACTTACTAGGGACTTGTAGTGGTAGCTAAGGGTGTATCCGATTGTGCCAATTCATCACAACAGACTTTGGGAAAGAGCTCTGGCCCAGGGAACCTGGTAGCAGGGGCAATGGGCATTACAATTTCTAGGACACATCGACATCAGGAAAAAAGTGGAGGGATAACCATGTTAAAAAGAGGCCCTCATTCACAATGGCCATTTCCATAGTGATCAGCTCCACTCCTATATTTATTTATATTTTAGACCCGAGTGCCTAGTGAGCTTTCTGCCCCCTGGGCAGGCAGATCAGTGGTAATTCCCCCTCTCCGTCTCTGGGGGGTCGGGCAGAAAGACTGCCTTGCTTCTTGTTGGGGTGGAGACTTGGTCATGCCCATGCTGGGCAGCTCCCACCCCTACATTTTGTCCTGGTCTCTAGTAGGGTTTCAGACTCTCCGGGGGAATATGGGGTGATTCCCCATCTATCCTCAGGTGGGCAGAAAGACTGTGGGCCTGATTTATACTTTGTTAGCGCCACATTTGCGTCATTTTTTGACGCAAAAGTGGTGCAAACGTACAAAATTCTATTAGATTTTATAACTGTGCGCCACTTTTGTGTCATAAAATGACACAAGTGCGGTGCTAAAAAAGTATAAATCATGCCCTGTGTGTCTCCCTGTTGTGTGTGTTTGGCCAGACCCATTGTGGGAAGCCACCACTCCTATATTAAAAAAAAAAAAAAAATCCCTGGTAGCTGGTTGACTTTCTGCCCCACCCCAGCGGGCAGATTGGGGCATTCACCCCACCTGCCCGCCAGCAGGGGGCAGAAAGACTGTCACCATATTTCTTGGGGATAAGAAGCATGACCGTGTCCATAGTGGGCAACCCCTATATTTATTTTGAAAAAACCCTGATGTCTAGTGGGCTTTCCGCTCTCAGGGGTCAGAATGGGGATAACTATCCCTATCCAACCCCCTGGAAACCCTTGCCTAAGTGGCCACTCCCCTATCCCTCATGGCTAGTGGGTGAATCCCTGCTTGAAGAACGCTCTCTTTTGGTGATCCCCAAGCAGGAATCTACTGGGCAGAGGTATCATTGTAAAGGGGCGATTCTCCCCTTTCCCAACAATACCTCTCCCAACCGAACCAGTGCTCACATGAGTGGGATATGCCCCCGAGCAGTGATTCAGTGACAATAAAATGAGCCATCTGCTTGTTTTACTTTAACTTTCCTACAATGATGTCAGCACACTCTACGTGCTGATCGTCATTACAGTAAATTAAGAAAAACACTCTGGCTGATTGGGAAGCTTTGCTGAGCGACTCAAGCTAAAGATAAAATAAAGCAATCCCTATAATGCCCCCAGTGTTGGTCAATAGCCAGAAGATGCACTGCAAAGGTAGGGCCAACACCCACACTTAATAAGTTAGGGATAAAAAACCAAAAGGGGCTATGCTCTGACACCAAGGACCCAGAGCAGTGGTCATCTTAAAGTTACAGAGGCAAGGGTGGGAAAACAAAGCTGCTGTTATATTTCTGGTACACTGGGGGATCCAGGCTAAACTGAACAAAAGGTGATAATTACAATAAGCAGTAGAAGCTGAAAAAATTGGGATATAACAGAGAATCCATTGATTGACGAAGAGTTGCTAAACGAGAAGACACAACAGAATAATAAATGGTAATCAAACAAAAGAAGATTATGCTCAGATACAGTGGACTCAGAATGGCAGCCATTTTAGAGTTATAGGGGCAAGGTAGGGAAAGCAAAGTTGAGGCAATAATTAAGGGTCTCACCACCCTGTGTCACACTAGGAGGACACTCTGTGTGACTCTAATAATGGCTCCACTATTAGCTCTCTGTTTACTCTGTTGGAAGATGCGAGTGTTAGAATGAATTATTCCATTCTCTATTTCCCCAAGAGTTAATGGGAATCATGAATTAAGCTCCAAAGCATGGGGAATAACATGTTGGACCCCAAACTACTGGGCCCTTGTGAGCAGGATTTGTATTATTTGTGTGAGAATAGTGGTGCAATGTCACACCAAATAAAACCAGCCCAGGTCTTGACACCCTCATTAATCCTAGATTTGCGAACAGTTGATCACTTGGCACTTAGAGGACTACTCTTGCGAACTCAAGGTAAGTGCCTACATCTGCAGCCAGAAGGAGCAGTAGGAGCAGATTGTTATTGCTCCAGATTTCTGTCCTCTCCCATGGGTTACTGTTACCAGGGGTGGGATTTCTCTCCAATGTATGATAACAGGAAAAACTATGCAGGAGCTGGTGTTTTCACACAGTGCATCATAGTGAAAAACTCGCAAGCGGTGTCGCAGCAGCCCCACTAGGATAAAAGTCAAGAGTAAAACTTTACAATACATTTCTTTGTACAATTATTCTTCATTCTTCACACAGTATTGGCATATTGACTCTGGAAATTTCAGTACACATGTAATCATTTATTTATGAAAATAGATGCAATTGTGTCATTCTAATATACAGACATATATATTTTTAAGACAGTGTTTTCTCTCACTGCTTTCAATGAGCACATGTACCTGGGGGACAATGATTAATAATGTACCAGGTAACTGTATTGAAACTAACATTGAATTTATGATTTCACTGTTGCAAAGTCAAGATAGCATAAAAGTCTATCAGATTTAAGTTTTATTTATTAATTGCATAGTTACTTAAAACACTTGCATTAAAAAACAGCAACTTAAAACACAAAATATCAATTCTGTATGGCTACAAGCAACTCCCTCAAATTAATTAGCCTTGTCAAAAGTCCCATACATAGGCAAGCAGACCCCATACATAAAACAAGCAGAAGAAAAAGTTAGATAAAATGCCACAGATAAACAAAACCTTAAAAGCTCAACTGTACAGGTATACTCCACAGCAACAATTTAAGACTGGACAGCCAGCCTTAAGCAACCTATTATATTGGAGCCTGTCCCTGAGAATGCAGGGATGAAAATGACCCTGAGTTAAAGTACAAAGTGCAAAGACAAGAGGGATACACCCAGGGGGCCAACAGGGCGTGAATAGGGTTTAGACAGGACTATAGGGATTTCCCTCCCACAGTGACCATAGCCAAGTAAAAGTTCCTCTCAGTCGCAGCAAAATCATATACATGATTAGTTTCCCTCTGGACCCAGCAATGCTGCCCTCATGAAAGATGGCATACACCTCTTACTTAGGTCATAGCCGACACCTGAATGGTGAGATAATTCAGTGTATTACAAGGCAACTTTATTCCCACCTTGAACAAAAATGTAACTAAATGGCAGTTCAGTTGATAGTCCCCTGGATCAAAGTAGGCCAGCACCGCCTGCCTCCATGTGTGTATGCCTCTTTGATTAAGGGGGGATATAAACAGCTGTCTCCTTTCACCCAGCAGCACGTCTCAAGAGCAGACAAGATGAAGCAAGTCTCCGTCTCCGAAGCCGGTTAATCGGCAAGTAGGAGGCAGGCCCTCCTGACACCAAGGGGGAGATGAAATTTTGAGGGCTACAACCCCAGCTGGTACATAAAACCTGCTCCTTAATAAAGGCTGGGCACCCAGTGTTAAAATATCTTTTGTGGCGCAAGAGTCTTGTAGTTATTTAGTGTTATCCATATGTTGGCTCTACACATAAGTAAAGGCTTGCCTTTGGCAAGCAAGCAGATCATTAGTGATGTCAAATGTAGCTTTTAAAAGATCTGATGACTGGTAGGTGCAGCGCAAAGGTGTAAAAACCCAATAATTGCTTGTGATTTCTGGAGATACGTCCTTGCCGGCAACACATCCCGATCCTGCAGCTCCTTCCATAGGAGGTAATTCAGTTTGTTTGCCTTTCCTTTCCTGATTTTGTTCCAGCATAGTAGGTAGGCTCCCTGCCTGGCCAGAGTCTGTTTTAACACGCCAAACTCCAGCCGAATCTGTGCCAGGGAAGTAAAACACAGGAGTGAAAATATAATTCTATGCAAGCGCACCATTATATTGTCCAAGACTTGAGCATCACTGTCCCTAAGTAGTAATGGTTAGTATGTTTTGCTTGTACTCCTCAAGAAGTTGTGCCAGTGAAGTCTCTACCAATTTCCTTTTGAGGACTTTTAGTTTTGCAGCCAGGGTCAAACGTTTTCTCTTAATAGCTTCTTTCTGAGCAGAGATGGAGCCATTTTTATCAATAATAACCTCCAAATTTGTATTCCCTTCCGTACTTTAAATCCGGGAACCTCCCCAGAGCCATGTAGGACTTGTTTTTTGTTCTTGTCATACGTCATGGTCTTTGTTTTCCCAAGGTTGATAGTGTTGGTCATAGATTAAGATCTTGTGGCATTCAGAAGCCACTGCAGCCCCACCTGTGTGTGGCTGATCAAGATCACGTCATCCCTATGGAAGTCTATCAATTAAATTACGGTATTTATTACTATTTTGGTCTACCTTTTGCATTTTTTGAACAAGATCTAAACAATCATTGTAACGTCATGGGTCATGATTTTTTTTCAAGTCACACGTGGCGCAAATAATTGTCATTTGTTTCAGCAGAATAACAAATGTAGTCACTTACTTGCTGTTAGACCTGGCAGCCTTCAGGTGGTCTTCTCCCCAACTTTTTGCCTGCCTCCCTCCATTTTCTGACCTTGCTTTGGCTGGCATCAGGACACTGTGCACTTTACCACTGCTAACCAATGCTTGTGCTCTCTCCCCTAAAACATGGTAACAGTGGGTCATACCAGATTGACATATTTAATTTACTTATAACTCCCCAGTAAAGTGCAGTACAAGGGCCCAGGGCCTGTAAATTAACTGCTACCAGAGGGTCTGCAGCACTGATGGTGACACCCACTTAAGTAGCCCCTTAACCATGCCTCAGGCTTGCCATTGCACAGAGTGTCTGTGCAGTTTACACTGCTGCTTCGACCTGGCAAGATTAACCTCTTCCCTCTTTCCGCATATGTCACCTCTAAGGTAGATTCTATATGGCCCACAGAGCAGGTGCAATGTATTTAAAAGGCATGACATGTACTTTTAAGTTTAACATGCCTTGGTAGTGAAACACTCCCAAATTTGTTTTTCACTACTGCAAGGCCTCTCCCTCACATAGGATAACATTGTGATTACCTTATCACATCGTACATCGTACAACTGTAATTCACAATCTGGAAGAAATAATCATTTCAGGTTTGTTGTCTCCGGACTCACAAACTAAAATCAAAATGTAAGGAGGTAAAGTTGAAGTTTAATTGTAGTTCTGAAAATGCCACTTTTAGAAAGTTGGCATTTTCTGATTTGAGCTAATTGGTGCTTACTGCCTGTCTCCAATACACATCTTGAGTTGGGTTACTGCTGTGCCTGCGTATTCCCCCTAGACAGCCACACACAAAGGGACCTTAGGTGTGACCTAATGGCCATACAGAGCATAATAGGCCATCCTAGGCAGGATGGGAGGGAGGGGCTGACTCTGACACCTGAATGGGTAGTGTCCTGCCCCACAGAGAAGGCTGCATACCTCCCAGTAGTTAGCCTGAAGCCAGGGCAGGAAGGGAGGTCCTCTGTGTACTTCAAAGACCTTTCTTTGAAGTCTCCCACACCTCAAAGGCAATACTGAATATCAGTATTGGACCTCTGACACCACCAAATCAGTACACTTCTGGACCTGTGGATATTCTGCCAGGAAGAAGAACTGCTGTGCTGCTACGAGAACTGCCACTTTGCTGATCACTACTCTCGTAGACTCCTGCTTTGCTAAGCTGACCTGCTGCCTGCTACCCTCTCACCTAGGAGTGAGAAGGACTGGACTTACATCTCTACAACCCAGAATCCAGAATGATTCCAAAGGCCAGGTGATTGGTCTCCCGTTTTCTGAAGTCTCATATACACCAAAGACTTCAATTCATCCTGCTGCAGCACCAGGATTTTGCTTGCTGCAAGTTGTGCTTTGACAAAGGGTGACAACTCAATCCTGGACCTTTGGAATTAGGTTTAAAGTGCTGCCTGTTAGATCTGGCATCCTTGGCATGGTCTCCCATGTCTTTTTGCCTCTGCTTCCTATGTTGTGACTGCGTAGGTGATTTTGTTTTTGCTGTTTTTTTGGTACTCTGGGCACCAGTGCTAAAGTGCAAGTGGTCTCCGCTATAAACTGTATGCATAATTGACTTTTCCAGGATTGGCATATTTGATTTACTGGGAAGTCCCTAGTAAAGTGCACTAGAGGTGCAGAGGGCTTGTAAATCAAATGCCGCTAGTGAGCCTGCAGCTCTGGTTGTGCCACCCACATGAGTAACCCTGTGAAAATGACTCAGACCTGCCACTGCAGTGTCTGTGTGCGCAGTTTTAAACTGCCATTTCAACCTGGTAAGTGTACTCACTTGCCAGGCCCAAACCTTCCATTTTTGTACATGTACGGTACCCCTAAGGTAGGCCCTAGCCAGCCCTGTGGGCAGGGTGCAGTGTATGTTAAAGGTAGGAATGTACTGATGTGTTTTACATGTCCTGACCGTGAAATACTGCCAAATGTGTTTTTTCACTGATGCAAGGCCTATCTCTCTCATAGGTTAACATGGGGACTGCCTTTTGATATCTTTTAAGTAAAGTTTTCCCACTGGGAGTAGATAGCGGTATGGAGCTTGCGGTCTCTTTTAGTAAAGTTGTTTTTTAAATTGTTAGTTTGAAAATGCCACTTTTAGAAAGTGTCAGTTTTCTTGCTTAACCATTCTGTGCCTTTACCTGCTTGTGTATTCCACGTCTGGGTCAGATGGACAGTTAGGATGGTGTGAATTTTCTCTAGACAGTGACACAAAGGACCACATTTAAAAGAAAATGATGCCAAAATTGGCAGTGCCACGCTCGGTCATTTTTACAACGCAGGGATGTGCTGTATTTAATTGAATACAGCACCCCCTGTGTTGTCCCCTGCACTGGCGCTAAATTGAGCTGCCTAGCGCCAACGCAGGCATCCTTGCATCATCATGCAAGGATGTGTGCGTTGAGGGGTTTGATTGTTTATGTGCTGGAAGGTGTCCCTTCCTGCACATTACCAATCACTAATGGTGATTTGGCACTTCTGTGTGTGCTGCAGAATGCAGCCCAAAAAGAAGTGCCAAAGTTTCATTTTAAAATGATTGTTTATGTGCAGAGAGGGAAACCTTCCTACACATAAACAATCCGGTCTGGCATTTTGCTCTTTCTATGCATGCTGCAGAATGCAGCATGCATAGAAAAAGCAAAAAAACAGGAGGAATAAAAGTACTCTTCCTCGTTGACCTTGCTAAAGCCATCCCTGGGTTGGTGTTAGATTTTGAAGCTGCCTCAGGTTTACAAAATCTCGTAACTCTGAGGCAGCGTCAAAATGCAATGGGTGTTGCTGTGGCACACCCACAGCAATACCCATTGCAAGCTCCTTCCACACAAAGGGCTGCATGTGAAGGTGCTATATTTACAAGGTGGCTAAAGTGGCTTAACACTACGTTGTAAATACATCGCAAGGCATGGCACCAGCAGAGCATCACTAAAAGTGACACTCTGGTGGCACTAGGGGCCCTTAAATATGCCCCAAAGAGATCTGGGGTATAGCCTGCATATCCTGATGAGTCTCATGAGCTAGATTCGCGAGGGAGGAGCTAACACTTGCAACTGAAAGGGCTGTGCCTGTCCTCACACAATGCAGTCTCCAACCCCCTGGTGTGTGTCAGGGGCCAGGCCTGGGTAAGACAGGATCTTGTCAACAACAGAGACTTTCCTTTAAAGTTTGCCCACTTCAAAGGCAGAAAGGAGTAGTGGACCAAATGCCCCAGATTTTTAGATGAGTTCTGGACTCAAGAGGAACCTTTGCCAAGGAGAAGAGCTGAAAAGCTGGAGGAGTAGTACTGCCCCTTTGCCTGTGACTGTGCTTTGCTGGGGTGGCCTGCAGTTGCTGCTTCTATCCTGAAAGAGTACAAAGACTGAACTTTGTGGTATATTCCTGCTTGTGAAGTGTTTCCAAGGGCATGGACTGACCTTGCCTCCTGTTTTGAAGTCTCTGGGCCATCAAAGACTTCCTCTGCCTGCACTTGGACTCTCTTGCTGAGACTCCTACCCTGCCAAGTGGTTCCCTATCCAGTCCATGGGCCCTTGAAAGGTGAAGCTGGTGGAACCAAGCCAGAAATCCAGACACAGGCGCCGTGTGGGGAAACATTTGATGCACTACCTGCAACGTGGATGTACAAATGATGCACCACCTGCATTGCGGCTGAGAAATCGAAGCACCACCTGCAACGTGGCTTGGAAATCATCGTAAGCCCCATACAGTGTAATTCTTCATCACTATGCGTCAGGATTTTACAGGCATCATCTCTGGGCGTCAAAATTGAAGTGAACCTCCCCGGACCCAAGGTGCCTGTCTGAAAATCATCGCATTGCTCTCTTGCGAGAGAAAGAAATTATGCATCGCCTACCTGACCAGAGAGGAAACGACGCACAGCCTCCTTAGCGAGTAAGGAATCAACACATTGCTGACTTTTCCGACACACTCTCGCGAGTGTGGATTTATTTTGGACGCAAATCAGGTTCTTTGTATAGCATCTATTGTTTGTATAGCATCTATTGTTTTCAATGGAGTAAGACTCTTTTTAATTTTAAAATTAATAACTTTACTTGTGTATATTGGATTTTTGTTGTTTTGGTCTTGTTTGATTTAGATAAGCATTGGCTTTTTTTCTAAACTGGTGTGGTGTCCATTTTGTAGTGTTTTCACTGTATTACTGTTTTGGTACAAATACAATGCCTCCGAGGTAAGCCTGACTGCTTGTGCCAAGCAAACAAGGTAGTGAGCAGGGGTTATCTTAGGTGTGTATCTGCCTTATCCTGAATAGAGTGAGGATCCCTGTTTGGAGTGTTTTGGAGTGCAATCTGACTGCCAACCAGAGACTCAATTTCCAACATTGGTGACCAGCAGTGAGGATAGAACTTGTATTTGTACTTGACATACAGTCACTAAGGCCCTCATTACAACCCTGGCGGTTGGAGTTAAAGTGACAGTAATACCACCAACAGGCTGGTGGTAACTACCTCCAAAATATAACCATGGAGGAAAGATCTCCGATAAACAGCCAATGTAGCACACCGACCGACAGGGCGGAAACAACAGCCACCTCCACGGTAGCTGCCTCCAGCCAGGTCGAAGTCAATGTTCCGCCCACCATATTAAGACACTGCAATCTGCCAACTTTTCCGGGGCGGTACCAACGACATCAAAAGCCTGGCGGAAACACTATACGGAAGTGAAAGGACTCACCATTGGAGACACAGGGAACAACCATGCAACCATGGAGCCTGAACTGCATGTCTACCCCATGATCTCTTGCGTGCTGCTCCACCACGAACACCAATGTCAGCGAAGACGGCAACGTGAGTACAGCTGCATAGCACACAAGGGAGGGGGGAGGAAAACTACAGTAACAAGCACACACACAACACCCCCCAAACACCATACACACAAGCAGCTTCATTACTAAAACATTTTTACCCCTTAACTCGGATGAATAATGCAAGGACCAAATGATTGCGAAAAAGTGAATGGAATGAGAGCAACACATCAAGAAAAATACGTTAGGCAGGATAATAGATATATAAATATATACAGAAAAAGGGACACAGCCCAGTCCACAATGTTTGTAGGCCACATGTCCACCGGGCAAGGTCCAAGGCCACACATGTCACCTGCATCAACACAGGGCATAAGCTGGTAAATAGGCAGGCACATCAGGGCGACGGGGGGCATCTCAGCTGGAAGACTGAACAAGACCACTGGTTTTGGAGGGGGCAACATGCTCTGTGCTTGGTCCTGGGGAGTGCAAGGCCGCAGTCTCATGAGTGGGTGACTTGCCCACTTGCTCTGGAGGGGGCAACATGCCCTGTGCTTGGTCCCGGGGAGTGCAAGGCCACAGTCTTTTGAGTGGGTGACTTGCCCACTTGCTCTGGATGGGGCAACATACCTTGTGCTTGGTCCTGGGGAGTGCAAGGCCACAGTTTCTCAGGTGGGTGACTTGCCCACTCGCTCTGGAGGGGACAACATGCCCTGTGCTTGGTCCTGGGGAGTGCAAGGCCACAGTCTCTCGAGTGGGTGACTTGCCCATTTGCTCTGGAGGGGGCAACATGCCCTGTGCTTAGTGCTGGGGAGTGGAAGGCCACAGTCTCTCAGGTGGGTGACTTGCCCACTTGCTCTGGAGGGGGCAACATGCCCTGTGCTTGGTCCCGGGGAGTGCAAGGCCACAGTCTTTTGAGTGGGTGACTTGCCCACTTGCTCTGGATGGGGCAACATACCCTGTGCTTGGTCCTGGGGAGTGCAAGGCCACAGTTTCTCAGGTGGGTGACTTGCCCACTCGCTCTGAAGGGGACAACATGCCCTGTGCTTGGTCCTGGGGAGTGCAAGGCCACAGTCTCTCGAGTGGGTGACTTGCCCACTTGCTCTGGAGGGGGCAACATGCCCTGTGCTTAGTCCTGGGGAGTGCAAGGCCACAGTCTCTCAGGTGGGTGACTTGCCCACTTGCTCTGGAGGGGGCAACATGCCCTGTCTTGGTCCTGGGGAGTGCATGGCAACAGTCTCTCTAGTGGGTGACTTGCCCACTGGTCCTGGAGGGGGCACCGTGCCCTGTGCTCTTGATCCTGGGGAGTCTTGGGTATGTGGTTGTCTTACCCACTGGTTTTGGAGGGGGGCTCGTGCCCTATACTCTTGAACCTGGGGAGTTTTGGGTATGTCTTGGTGGGTGTCTTACCCACTGGTTCTGGAGGGGTCCTCGTGCCCTGTGCTCTTGATCATGGGGAGTCTTGGGAATGTGGGTGTCTTACCCACTGGTTCTGGAGGGGGCCGCATGCTCTGTGCTCATGATCCCGGGGAGTCTTGGGTATGTGGGTTTCTTACCCACTGGTTCTGGAGGGGGGCTTGTGCCCTATACTCTTGATCCTGGGGAGTCTCAGGTGTGTGGGTATCTTATCCACTAGTTCTGGAGGAGGCATCGTGCCCTGTTCGCTTGATCCTGCGGAGTCTTGGGTATGTGGGTGTCTTACCCACTGGTTCTGAGGGGGTCCCGTGTCCTGTGTTCATGATCCTGGGGAGTCTTGGGCATGTGGGTGTACTGGAGGGGGCATCATGCCCTGTGCTCTTAATCCAGTGTCATGCAAGGTCACAGGCTTTCAGGTGGGTGTCATACCCAATGAATTTGCAGGGGGCAGGCCTCACAGCAGCCCATTGAGGCAAGATTACATACCGTTCGCCGGGCGTGATGGCTGCTCAGTGGACGTGGTGGTGCTGCTGGTGGAGGGAGGCTCCTGCCCATCCCCTGCAACCTCGGATGGCTGCTCAGTGGAGGTGGTGGTGCTGCTGGGGGGGAGGATCCTGCCCATCCCCCTGCAACCTCGGATGTCAGCTCACTGGAAGTGGTGGTTCTGCTGGGGGGAGGCTTCTGCCCATCCCCTGCAACCTCTGATGGCTGTTCACCTGAGGGAGTGGTGCTATTGCCGAGGGGAGGCTCCTGCCCATCCCCTGCAACCTTGGATGGCTGCTCACTGGAGGTGGTTGTGCTGCTGGTGGAGGGAGGCTCCTGCCCATCCCCTGCAACCTCGGACAGCTACATAACCATGGTTTGGTGGTGGGGGCTTCATCACAGTTCCTGCCCAAGGCTCCTTGCTCTTCCTTGCAGTTGGGGAAGACTCCTTTCCCTCCTTAGCAGCTGCTGCAGGCTCTTTCGTCTTCCTGGCAGCTAGGGCAGGCTCCTATCTCCTATTAGCAGCTGCTGCAGGCTCCTTTGTCTTCCTGGCAGCTGGGGCATGCTGCTTTCCCTTCTTAGCAGCTGCTGCAGGTACCTTGCTCTTCCTGGCTGCTGGGGCAGGCTCCTTCACCTTCAGGACATGTGGCCTGGATCCTTTTCCACCACGAGTGGGTGTGGTGACAACTGGGCCAGTGGACTGGGTGGCTAAGGTGCTTGGCTGGGTTCCTCCCACCCTGCCCATACATGCAGGATGGAGGGAGGGGTATGGAAGAGGTCAATGGTGGATAGGAAATATTTTTTAGGCACATTGGGGCGGGAAGAGGGAGAAGTAATGGGAGTGGAGGAAGAGGAAGTGGTTGTTGGAGGTGTCTGTCTGCTGATTTTGGGTGCAGGTGCATGGGCTGGATGCTGTTGTGAGGTGGATGGCTGTTGAGTGTCTGAGTGCTTGTGTTTGTGTACCTTAGGAGGGGGCAGACACAGTGGGAGAGGACACACGGGACGTGTGCATGGCTGTTGCAGAGGTGTCTGCCATTGAGGTGTGTGTTCTGCTTGGTGTGGTGATGATGCTGGTAGTGAATGATGATGTAGTGCATGCAGGTGTGAGTGTAGACGGAAATGGGAGGGAGGTGGAGGAGGAGGGGGAGACAGTGGAAATAGTGGATGTTGGTGTGCTTGCATCTGGATGGTGTTTGTGTGAGTACCTGTGGGATTGGGATGGGTTGAGGTTCAGGAGAATGGGACTGGGAAGAGGAAGTTGTAGGAGGGAGGGTGGAAACAGGGACAATCGCTACCATCAGAGAGGAGGCCAGAGCCTGGATAGAACTCTTAGGCTTCCAAGCCAATGTGAATGCCCTCCAGGAATGCACTAGTCTGTTGCATTTGGGCTGCCAGCCCCTGGATGTCATTCACAATAGTTGACTGCCCTACAGAGATGGATCTCAGGAGGTCAATTGCCTCCTCCCTCAGGGCAGCAGGGCTCAGTGCGGCAGGGCCTGAGGTGCCTGGGGCAAAGGAGATGCCCACCCTCCTGGGTGAGCGGGCACGGAAACACGATAAGGGGCTGCTGGGAGGGCGGTGCTGTATGGGGGGTAGCAGCTGTAACTGGGGTGGTCACAGAGGTGTCTGCCAAAACCAGGGAGCTTCCATCGGAGGAGGTATCTGTGTTAGAACTGTCCCCTCCAGTCTCCGCCGTGGTGCTCCTCTTGCCCTCCTTCCCACTGGTGCCCGCAGTGTCGGAGAACTCTGCCTCCTGGGTTCTGTGGGATGCAGCTCCCTCCATCGAGGGTGCCTCTGCTCCGCCACCAGATCATACTAATGCACATAAGGACAGTGTAACAAAACAAAAAGGGGGGAAGAGACAAAGAATACACTTGGTCAATGGCTGCACGAACACCAACGTTGGCGTACAACAGCCCTGCGCAATACCATAGCACTACCAGAGAAATAGTTAGCAGCCAAGACATGGGGGGGGGGGGCACACACTGCCAAATGCAGCACACCTGGGACCCACGTAGCCCTGCCCAGTAGTGGATGCCTACAATCTAGGTTGCAAGATTTTCCCTTCTGAACCCTGGCTACCAGGGGACCTATGCTGCAATGTCAGTCCTCGTTTAGGGTCACCCACTGACACACTTCCCCCACGCAGATACCACCCTACCTGGGTAAGTTGTAATGATGGGCACTGTACTCACCCCCTTGTGGCTACTGTGATGCCCTCAAGTGCCCATCCAGCTCTGAATAGGCCACCGCAAATATGCGGGCCATCAGGGTGATCAGGGTCCGACAGGCACCCCTTCCTCGTTGTGAAGCCAACCCCAGCTGGGCCCCCGCCGTCTTCCATGCCCAGGGTCTCAGGTCCCCCCACCGTTTCCGACAGTGGGTGATCCGCATGCCGTAGACCCCCTGGGTCCACACTGTTGTAATTTAGTTGCGATTAGAGTAAGCATTAGCAGAAGACATCTTGTATTTAGCAACTATTGTGAAGATTTCACGGAATCCATTTTGTATTCATGGCAGCCGTTATCTCTGCCACATGCTGCCATGTGCTCTTTCCTACATTCCTGTTAACTACTCTTTAAAATCTGTCTAGTGACTAGTTATATTTAGCATCTCCCACTTTGCACATGCCCAGTAAGGTCTGCAGCTGTTAGTAATTAGTAACCAACAGTAATGTGTCTACTAGTCCTTGAAAACTGTTAGCCCCTCCTACCTGTTGACTGTGCATTTCCATATGACTTATATGTATATAAGTCTTGCTTCTATAATTGTACCACCTTCTTTTAGCCCCTGCGTGGGTATAAAAGGACCATGCTCTCTTAGTTCAGTGTGCTACTTCAAACATTACCGAGGGGTGCTGTTTGATCTGTAGTACCACCTCATGAGGTTTAATAAACTTTGTCTTTTATTTCAGTTTCTGTGCCAACTTCTTCCTATATTGTCTGAGAACTTTGTGCAGAGAAGGGCGAACCCCTTTCACTAGTAGGCCTTGCTGAGGCTTACTTCGACACACATGTCCTTGGCGATGGCACACCTTAAACCCTTCTTTTGATGGATGCTGACCTGCAGAGGCAATTCACACAGGAAAATGGAATTAGTCAAACAGTCCTGCATGTTGCACTTATGACCCAACATACGCCTCCACATCACCATTTACACACACATGGCCCTGCACACAACCTATACGCCACTAGAGGACATCCACCCACCCCCTTTACATGAGGCTTTCACACACACCACTCTATCCATTCATGCCACATGCATTGTGCCTGTTGGTCTAGAGGCCCATTCAACAGTCAGTACTGGGGTAGGACCCCATCCACCAGTCTCACCAGACAAGACTAACCCATGGTTCTCACCCCTTCTGTTAAAACTCAAAAAGAACTGTGAAAATCTTGAAAGAATTTGGAGAAAGAACTATAGTCTTAACTCTAAAGAAGCCTATAGGCAAGCCATCAGATGTTACCATCAGAATATTAAAGCAGCCCAGACGACGTACTATAGTACGAAAATAGAAGAAGCCTCTAACTCCTACAAAGCAATTTCTCAGATTTTTAAGGAACTGGCTTTGGTTCCACAAACTGACTCCCCTATAGAGGCATCTTTTAAACAGAGTAATCTTTTAGCCACTCATTTCCACGACAAAGTCATCAAAATATATTCCTCATTTCCGTCCGCCTCTCCTCAAGAAACCCTGAACCATCAGTCAACTGATCTTTCTGTCCAGAGTACTGTATTAAATGTCTTTCAACCCCTTACAGATGCTCTAGTAGCTAATTCACTTCTTAATATTAAATCTGGTTCCCCTCTCGATCCAGCCCCTCCTTCCATTCTGCTGTTGGCTTCAGACATTATCGTTGCCCCATTGACAAAAAATTTAAACCGCTCCTTGTCTCTAGGCACTTTGCCTCTGTCTTTTAAACATGCGGTTATCAAACCCCTTCTCATTGCCTTTCTAGACATCTTCCCATCTTAGCAAAAGTCTTGGAAAAACATGTTGGGCATCAACTGACAAGCTATTTAGAGAACCAGAAACTCTTGGATCCCTCTCAGATGGGCTTCAGTGCCCAGCATAGCATTGAGTCTGCTCTTTTAGCAGTCACTGAATCTCCCAGGCAACTTTTGGACCAAGGATGCCATGTCGCTATTATATTACTTGACCTTAGTGCAGCATTTGATACTGTTGACCATAACCTCCTCTGTCACAGAGCTCTAACATGAGGATAGGAGGTATTGCTCTTTCGTGGCTTTCCTTTTTCCTCACAGGAAGATCTTTTCAAGTGTTAGACCCCTCTTTTTTTACTGATATTTATCCTCTGACCTTTGGAGTCCCTCAGGGCTCCTCTCTAAGCCAGACCCTTTTTAATATTTATTTATCCTCCTTAGCTAAGGTGGTTTCCCCTCATAATCTTTCCATGGTCACTTATGCTGATGATACTCAGTTAGTAGTATCCCTTTCTAGCACTGGGCATTCCTCCTCTGCCAGCCTTTCTTGCTGTTTGGCAGACATTGCCAATTGGATGAACTTATCTAAATTAAAATTTAATGACAGAAAGTCTGAGGTAATGATTGTGGGTAATGGCTCTCCTGCTTCTCCTCTAGAGGTTTTCATTAGCCTCCCTCCTCCTAAGACACATATCAAGAGCCTTGGTTTTTGGCTTGAGCCCCATCTAACTATGGAGATGCAGTCTAAAAAGGGCTCGTCTACGTGCTTTGGCCTTCTGAGATCTCTTAGGAAGATTTTGAATCTTCTACCACCCATGACTAAAAGAATCCTCCTTCAGGTGCTGATTCTTTCCCGCCTTGACTACGGCATTTCTTTGTTCCTTAGTTCTCCAGACTACGTGATAAGGAAACTCCAAGTTGTGCAGAATGCCGCAGCCAGACTGCTCACTAATCTACCTAGACATTTGTCTGCGAAGTCAGCACTTGTAGCACTCATTGGCTGCCTATAAAACAATGTATTCAATTTAAATCCTTATGCACGGTCCATAAAGCCCTACATGATAGGGGTCCCTTTTTTCTTAGACATTGTCTCTCCATTTATGCCCCCGCTAGACTCCTGCGTTCATCTACCTCTCGGCAAGTCCATATAGCACGATTTAAGAGATCTTGGGGAGGTAACTCCTTCACGGTGAAAGATGCTCGGCTATGGAATTCCCTTCCTTTAGAGCTACGACACGAATCTTCCGAGCTCTTATTTAGGAAAAAGTTAAAAACAATTATTTTTGCTGTCAATTCTTTGCCTTAATTGTCCTTGTTCTCATTTGACCTTCTTGGGTGCTTTCACGTTTCTCAGCGCTGGGATGACCTAGGGTAGCTACGCGCTCTACAAATTCATAAACTCAAACTCTCCAACTCCTCCAAGTGGAGGCTGGGGCCCCTTCCCAGTCACACAGGCCATGGTAATTTGGCGGCCGTCAGCGTGGCGATAAGTGGGATTTCCCACCATTGACATAATGAGGGCCAATGTGTTAAGTATTTGTGCAACACTTCGAACAATAAAACAGTGAAAACATCAAACAAGAAAAATCCAATCAATAACAGTTGAGATATGAATTTTGGAAGAATAAAAGTAAAATAGAGCTTAGAAGCACTAGGTGCTTAAATTGGATATCTGGCAGTTGTCTAACTGAGCAAAGTCAAACGTTCATGCTGACCATGATGGAGCATGGGCCAGATGAAGTACTCACTTGGGCCCTCTAAAAAAAAGTGCCTTGATCCAGGATACATCACCGTTGACGAAGATGAGAGGTGCAGTCGAAGCAAAGCATCGGGTTGAGCTATGCATTGGATGAGATGCCCTGATTTTCCCCAGGCAACTGGGGTGATGTGGTGGCTCTAAGTGTGACACATTGGTTCTGAATGTGGTGCGCAGCTGCTGCTCCTGAAGGAAGCTATGTGTCAATTTTGATGGAAGGCGCTGGTTTCAAGGGCAATGTGTTAGGTCCACTCCACACAATGATAAGGATACGCTGGTTCAAGCTTGCACAAAGGAGAAGATGCACTGGTTCTGATGAGGATGAGTGGGTTCTGGTTGAGGCAGTGTTAGAAGTGGGGTCTATGGTTGGCAGTCAATTTGTAGGAACCCTCAATCTACTCATGGTAAGGGAGATACACACCTAGGATAACGCCCGCTGACCCTCTTGGTAGCTTGTGACAAGCAGTCAGGCTTATCTCGGAGATAATGTGTAAAGTATTTGTACCACAACACACAGTAATACAGTGAAAACTCGACAAAATGGACACCACACCAGTTTAGAAACATAGCCAATATTTATCTAAATCATACAAGACTAAAAAGACAAAAATACAACATACACAAGTAAAGTTATGAATTTTTAAATTAAAAGAATTTTACTATGTTACAAAAGTACCTGATTTGCATAAAAAAATAAAGCCGCATGGTCGACTGTGGGTCAGAAAAGTCAGTGATGCATCGATTCCTTACTCCGTGAATGGTTTCTTCTCTGGTCTGGTAGGTCATGCATTGGTTTTCTCTCCAGGAAGAGAGCGATACATCGATTTCTGGATGGGCACCTCAGGTCAGGGCAGGTTCACGTCAATTTTGACACCCAGCGATGATGAATGTGAAATCCAGATGCACGGTGATGGGGAACAGTGCTGCATGGGGCTTGCATCAATTTCAGAAGCAGCTCGCTGGTTTTGCGTTGTTTATCCATCCATGATTCAGGTGATGCATCAATTTCCTAACCACAATGCAGGTGGTGCATCGCTTTCATAGCAACGATGCAGGTGGTGTGTCATTTTTACAGTTATGTTGCAGGTGGTGCACTGCTCCTGTGCATAGATTCCACCAGTTTCACCTTCCAAGGTCCCAGGAACTGAATAGGGCACCACTTGGGAGGTAGGAGTCTCAGCAGGGAGTCCAGATGCTGGCAGAGGAAGTCTTTGATGGGCCAGAGACTTCAAAACAGGAGGCAAGCTCAGTCCAAGCCCTTGGAGACACGTCACACTCAGGAATATACCACAAAGTCCAGTCTTTGTCCTCTTTGAGGCAGAAGCAGCAACTGCAGGCCAACCCAGCAAGCACAGTTATAGGCAAAGGGGCAGTACTCCTCCTCTAGCTCTTCTCCTTGGCAGAGGTTACTCTTGAGTCCAGAAGTAATCTAAAAATCTGGGGTTTTGGGTCCAATACTTACACTCCTTTCTGCATTTGAAGAAGTCAAACTTTAAAAGAAAGCCTCTGTTGTTACCTAGATAACCTGGCCTGGCCCTAGATACATACCAGGTGGTTGGAGACTGCATTGTTTGAGGACAGGCACAGCCCTTCCAGGTGTAAGTATCAGTTCTTCCCTCCCCACTCTAGCCCAGGAGACTCATCAGGATATGCAGGCTATACCCCAGCTCCCTTTGTGTCACTGTCTAGAGGGAATTCACAACAGCCCAACTGTCCATCTGACCTAGACGTGGAATACACAAGCAGGTAGAGGCACAGAATTATTGAGTAAGAAAATTCCCACTTTCTAAAAGTGGCATTTTTAAACTGACAATCTAAAAAACAACTTTACCAAAAGATGTATTTTCAAATTGGGAGTTCAGAGACCCCAAACTCCAAATCTCTATCTGCTCTCATAGCAAGCTGAACTTAAACAACTTAGAACACTTTTTTTTCAAGTTTGGCAAGACCTGCAATACACATCTTGGTGCCTGTGCACTTAGGGTCAGTAAGAGTGGGTGACAATCTTTTCAAACATCTTGTCCTGCCCCAAATATCCAGCTAAAGGCACATCATGAGCCAAACCCAGTAGGCAGGCCCTGAGGCACTGGGGTACCACCAGCACATGTGCTGCCCCAGTTTCAGAAACCTTAGGCTCACTATACAAGAGGCCACCCTCCCAATAGATCCAGTGTGGTTTGGACTCCTGGCCAGATGCCTGGTCTGCAGTATGCTGCTGCAGACCCTCCAGAGTAGAGCATGTCTTCTGTGCCTCATAGGGACACCTTTTCTGCTGCCAATGGGTCAGCTCAGGCACCTCCCCCAGTTCAGCCACTTCTTCTCCTGTAGGCTCCGGGGCATCCCTCTCAGGTTCAGTGGGAATTGTGGGAACTTCTGGGGGGGGGGTCCCATCCCCCTTGCCCTGTCTCTTTCTGGCAGGCACCTGGGCCACTCTTACAGGCTCCAGGGCCTCCTGATCACCCAGGCAGAACCAACATCTCCAAGTGTGACCTTACTCCTTACTCAAAGGAGAATGCTCCAGGTCATTGCATAGCAGACAATCAAGAGGAAAGGCTGGACTCACAGTTACTCTCAAGGAACCTGAGACCCCATCCCCACTCAAAGGGAACCAGTGCTACTTTGCACAGGCACCCGGAGTTGTGTACTGTAACTACTTGGTGAAGTGCAAGGGGAACTACATGCTCTTCAGACAGCAGGTGTCTTCTCACAGGAGTCACACTGGCTCCTGTGCCTTTCAGAGACTTCACCCTCTGTCCATTGGTGGTCACCCACTGCCTATACTTCTTAGTGTTCTCAGGTACAAGGGTCCTCTGGACCATCTCATGGTCCCAGATTGACGCAATGGTAATCTCAGCTGGGTCCCACCCTTCTCCTGGAACCAACTCCTCCCCCAGTACTCCACTTGCCCAACTCTGTGACTGAGCACCAGTGGATGTCTGTGTCCACTTGGGACATTTGGGCTCCTTCCTCATGTGACCCACCTGATCATATGCATACCACTTGCAGGGACCCCTCTCTGTAGGTTTCCCTGTAGAGACCCATGGTGTTTTCTTATTGGGGGGCTGGGAATCCTTACCCTGGGAACTAGGTTGGGGCCAATTAGAGAACTACCCCTGTTTAACCTTACTGTCCACTTCTTCTGATGGGGACCCTGCCCACCCTTGCTGAGTCTCCCCCATACTTCTTTTGGACCCTTTGGCCCACCAATCCGCTTCCTGAGCAAGCTTCCTGGGATCAGTCAGCTTGCTGTCAATTAGGTGCTGGTGCAGCTCTAGAAAGCAAAGACTATACAAGTGCTCCCAAGCAATCAAATTGTACAGCCCCTCATAAGTTGTCATCGTACTGCCCTTCACCCAACCATCCAGTAACCTGCAAAAAGAGTCTGCATACTCCAACCAAGTTTGGATTCCTTTTTCTTATATGATCTAAACTTTCTTTGCACTGGTCAGGAGTAAGACTATGATGGTCATTTTGACATTGGTGGCGGCAAAAACCGCCTACCGCCGTGGTGACGGCCTCCACAATACCACCACAGCGGCTGCCATCCGTCCCCCATATTATGAGCACTGCCGAACTTCCGCCACAAGGATGATGGAAATCCGGCAGTGTTCCTGGTGGCAGATGGTGGTAAGGTGGCGCTGCTACCACCAGCAGCACCACACCACTAGAACGCCACCAGCAGTATTATGACAAGTAATACAGCCTGGCGGTGTTCTGCTGGTGGGGCGCTGCTGACTGAAGCAGCACCCCTTCCCATTCCCTGCAGGAAGACCTTCTCGCTCAAGGTAAGTCGGGCTTCGAACAGATGAGGGGGGTGGGAGGGTGGGGGGTGTTGTGTGTGTGTGTCTGAGTGTGTGCATGAATGTGTGAGTGAGTGTGTTAATGCATCTGTGTGTGTTGTGTTGTTTACTTGGTTGTATGCATGTGAATGAATGCGTGTAAGAATGGTGACGTGAGTGTGTGTCTGCATGTCAGTGTGATTCTGTGTAAGAATGTGTGCGAACATATCTGGAAGTATGCATGTATGAATGCATGTATGCAAGTGTGAGTGATTGGGTGTATGCGTGGTACGTGTCTGCGTGTGTGCGTGTGTATGGGTGTGTGTGTGATGATTGGAGTGGTGGGGGTGTGTGTTTGGATCAGGAGTGGGGTGCATTTGAATGGCATGGAGGGGGTTAGTGTGTGTATGAGGGTTGGGAGGGCTTTGGATGGAGGGGTGGGGAGTGTTAGGTGTGTGTTATGGGGGTGGGGGAGCCACCTATCAGTGACAGGTAAGGAATCCCCTGTCACCAGTATGGCCTACCACTGTGTTTTTTGTGGCATTGCTAGCACCACAAAAACCATGGTGGTAGGCAGGCTCATAATGCCGCCGGCGGTACTGTGTCAGCTGCCAGGCTGGAGATTGATATCTCCGGCCCAGCGGCTGATACCACCATGGCGGTATGAGTGGAGAAGTGGTGGGTTGGCTGCAGCCAGCAAACCATTCTCAGAATGTGGTATGTAACACCACCGGGTTCATAATGACCCCCTCTATCTGGTGAGTAGGGCTTCCTTCATGATAGAGTAAGTGAGTCCCTGAGGGTCCCCTAAGGATGTTATAGTGTTCCTTTCTATACCTCAAAGAGCTTCCACAGACTAGCCCCCAATGTGCTTCAGGGACTATGTTAATGTGGAGAGCTGACTCATGCCCCTTAAACTACAAATAGATGTCATTCTCCCTTTTGTAATCCTTTACTAAGTCATTTACAATGTGCACCATCCTTTCAGGCTGCACTGAGGCACTGCTGCCACTATCTCTGCTGGACAGGCTCCTTTGGTTCAGCTCCCTCAAACGTAACTCATGAGCCAAAAGCATATTTTTCTCTTCTATAGCCAACCTTCTCTCTTCCATCTCCATGTTCAGTTTCACAAACTCCAGCTGGTGCACCCTCTCTGCTTTTCTATCCTTCAACTCCTCAGGAGTCAGACCTCAGGTGGAAACACTGCTGCCTGCCCTGGAGACCCTCCCCCCAGGCAGAACAGGGTTAGCCAATACATCATCATGAATACTCTGCACCTCCTTGCCCCTATCCTCCTCATCTGTGTGCCCCCAGCCTCCTTGGCTGCCATTCAAGCCCTTAGCGCCTTTTGCAGCTCCTCCTTCATAGTGGACATCTTGATTGGACAGACAATATCCTTACAAAATTGCTTAAGTTGAACCACTGTGTACTCTTCCAGTTTCTCCAACAGAAACACAGCTTTTGTAGTCACAGCTGGTGCAGCTCTAGATTAAGGCATGCTTGTGAGGTTAAAATGCAAAAATTACAAAAAGGCAGACTTCCCAAGAAAAACTTAAAAAAGAAAGCAGAAAAAAGTACTGTAATGTAATGTAGATTTATATTGCGCAGCTTATAACCCATGAGGGTCTCAAGGCACTGTCCATGGGCACGGGGAGATTAAGTGATTTGCTCACAGTCTCAGAACAATGTGCACACCGAGAATTGAACCCGGATCTCTAGATTCTGAGGTCGTCGCTCTGACTGCTGCATTACTTCCTCTCCCAAGCAAAAATCCAAGAAGAGAAAAAATACAAAAGCAAGTAGTATGGTAAAGTAATGGTCTGCACTGGACACAGTGGTGTACACTTAGGCCCTAATTATGAAGTTGGCAGTAAATCCCACTTACTGCCACGCTGACTGCCGCCAACTCACCGCGACCGCGGCAGATATCCGTTCACCATATTATGACACACATACAGCAATCTGTCAGTATTCAGCCACATACACAAATGAGCCACACCAAAGGTCAGTGTTAAACTGTCGGTATCAAAACCCACTCCGTTACGCAAACAGAACTATGCTCACCACATTATGACCCACGAATCACCACTGTGGATATTCAATGGTGGTAAAGCATTGGCGGAACATACCGCTGCATTTAAAATGGACACACACACACAAAACAACACTACATTGGACGCCATGGTGCCTCTTGTTTCCTCCCTGGCGGTCAGTGTGGTACATTGGCTGTCTATCAGAGATATCACCGCCATGGTAATAATTTGGCAGTAGTTACCACTATCATGTTGGTGATATTACTGCAATTTTATCACCCACCGCCAGGGTCATAATGAGGGCCATTGTCTCTTAAGTTGAGCCTGACTGCTCTTTGCCTAGCTACCAGAGAGTGAGCAAAGGCAATCCTAGAGTGTGTGTTAGAAAATGGGGTCTTTGGTTAGCAGTCAGGTTACCCCCTGTCCAAGCAAGGATCCTCACTCTAGTCAGGGTAAGTCACATACAATCCAAATTATCCTGTGTCCACCCTCTGGTAGCTTGGCACTGAGCAGTCAGGCTTAACTTAGAAGGCAATGAGTAAAGTATTTGTTCAATAAATCATACAATAACACAAAATAGCACACACAAATACACATATATAATATTCATCTGATAAGATGCAGGTCAAAATGATTAAAATCCAATAAGTATATATTGAGATATCACTGAAAGTCGGGCTGCGTCATTCCAGCTCAGCTGTGCATTGATCCAGTGGGCTGTGCGTCAAATCTCTGGTCGCTACGCTGGGGCTGCCTCCATCTTCTCGTTGCAGGCTGTGCGTCGTTTCTGGAACGCTATGCATCAAATTTCGCTGCGCAAGGAGTCCTTCTTGTAGAGATGAAGGGGGTGATTCTGACCGCGGCGGACGGCGGTCGCCGCCCACCAAGCGGTTCCCGCCGAAAGACCGCGGCGGTCATTCTGGCTTTCCTACTGGGCTGGCGGGCGACCGCCGAAAGTCCGCCCACCAGCCCAGCGGGAAACACCCTTCCCACGAGGAAGCCGGCTCAGAATGGAGCCGGCGGAGTGGGAAGGTGCGACGGGTGCAGTTGCACCCGTCGCGAATTTCAGTGTCTGCAAAGCAGACACTGAAATTCTTTGTGGGGCCCTCTTACGGGGGCCCCTGCAGTGCCCATGCCATTGGCATGGGCACTGCAGGGGCCCCCAGGGGCCCCACGACACCCCATACCGCCATCCTGTTCCTGGCGGGTGAACCGCCAGGAACAGAATGGCGGTATGGGCTGTCAGAATCCCCATGGCGGCGCAGCAAGCTGCGCCGCCATGGCGGATTCCCATGGGCAGCGGAAAGTCGGCGGTACACCGCCGGCTTTCCGCTTCTGGCCGCGGCTGTACCGCCGCAGTCAGAATGCCCGGCGGAGCACCGCCAGCCTGTTGGCGGTGCTACCGCCGACCTCCGCCATGGCGGTAATTACTGCCAGGGTCAGAATGACCCCCGAAGTCTTTTTTGGTCCTGAGATTCAGGGAACAGGAGGCAAGCTCTATCTAAGCCCTTGGAGAGCACTTCTTCACTATAGCCAGAGAGCAGCAAGGCAGCAGGACAACAGCAAGGCAGCAGTCCTTCACAGAAACATACAGGTGAATCCTTTGGGCAGCCAGGCAGTTCTTCTTGGCAGGATGCAGGTTCTGGTTCAAGTTTCTTCTCCAGGAAGTGTCTTTAAGATAGAGGGGGTTATTCTAACTTTGGAGGAGTGTTAATCCGTCCCAAAAGTGACGGTAAAGTGACGGATATACCACCAGCCGTATTACGAGTTCCATAGGATATAATGGACTCGTAATACGGCTGGTGGTAAATCCGTCACTTTTCCGTCACTTTTGGGATGGATTAACACCTCCTCCAAAGTTAGAATAACCCCCAGAGGGTCTACCTCAGAAGTGTCCGAGTTGGTGAGGGTAGAGGCTCTGTTTATATACCCAAATGTGCCTTTGAAGTGGGGGAGACTTCAAAGAGTGGCTTAGAAGTGCACCAGGTCCCCTTTCAGTTCAATCCTGTATGCCAGGGTCCCAGTAGGGGGTGTGGCACTCCTTTGTGTGAAGGCAGCCCTCCACCCTCACAGTCCAGGAAGACCTATTTAAAATGCAGATGTATGCAAGTGAGGCTGAGTATCCTGTGTTTGGGGCGTGTCTGAGTGAATGCACAAGGAGCTGTCATCTAAACCCAGCCAGACATGGATCGTAAGGCACAGAAATATTTAAGTGCAGAGAAATTCTCACTTTCTAAAAGTGGCATTTCTAAAATAGTAATATTAAATCCAACTTCATTAGTCAGCAGGATTTTGTATCACCATTCTGGCCATACTAAATATGACCTTCCTACTCCTTTCAGATCAGCAGCTACAACTCAAACAACTGTTGACAGTTCAGATGGCGTGCATTCATGTGGTATGGTAAATGTAAGGGCCACATTGGTGGAGCTTGCTGCTAGGGCCCACTTGACATCATGGTAATGTTTACTAATCACAGCTTTTGTTCAAGTGTGATAGGGAACATGTGGTGACCCTTTTACTTTTTGTACTTTCTGCATCAGCCCGGGCAAGTGAAGGAGACAGAGCAAAGCCAAGTGGGAAAGCATTTGGCCACAGTACCTCCGGTCAAGACACCACTGACACAGAGGGACCAAGTGGCACAGAGAGTGAGGGCAGTGGAATGGAGGAGACCTGTTCTACATCCACATCATTAGATTCTACCTCTAGTGGCCACTTCCTAGTGGTGGCGGACTCATTGGGATGTACTCCTCTACCATCTTTGTCCACCACCCCCAGTTCTATTGCCACGTTCCCTGTTGCTCCCCTCCCAGATGGCTGTGCCTGCTCACCTAAGAAGGTGGGTGTCTCCTTTGCACGGGCATGTCCCCTCCAGCCCCTGTTACCCCTGCTGCCCTGAGTGAGGAGGCTATTGACCTCCTGATGGACATCTATGTCGGTCAGAGTGCCATTGTGAATGCAATCCAGGGGTTGGCCAGCCAACTTCAGCAAACCAATGTGTTCCTGGAAGGCTTTAGCAATGCCATGTCTGGCCTACAGAGAGGTTTTTAGGCTCTGGCCTCCTCACTGATGGCAGCCAGTCACCCCCTAAATTCTGTCTCCCCTCCACCTCCCTCTTCCCAGTCCAATACCCCATTCCCCTACCTATCCCAAGCACAAAGACACATTTGCATGCACCCACCTCAACAGAAACATGCATTAAGCATAAACACAAATGCCACAAGACACCCTGACACACAGACAATCCACATACACCCACACACACATCTACCATCACTTCAGCAGACACCCCACCACCCCCTCTGACCCACACCTCACATCAAGCATACCCACAGGCACCAGCACAACAGGCAATACATCCAACAAACCCACCATACCCGCAGACACCACCCCAGCAGACACACAGACATCCACCACATCTATCATACTTGAACACACCTCCCCAACAGACACACAGACATCCATCACATTCATCACACCTGCAGACACCACCCCAACAGTCACACAGAAATCTACCACTCCATCACCCAGCACCTCTACCACACAGCTCCCAAGACATGCAAATTATCCACACTCACACACGCAACAGACACCACCTGTAATGGGAACCCCGTTACAGGGCTACTCCCGACAGCGACTGTTGCCGGTGTACCCACTGCCGGTTTCACGGGAAGTGCCCAGGGGGCACTTCGATGGAAGGAGATCCAATGAAACTGGAGTATTTCCAAGGTCATGAGGTTGAGAAAGGAGAAGAAAATGCAAAGAGGAACAAGGTTGAGGAGGAGAGAGAAGACGTGAAGAGGAAAGAGGCCAAGGAGGCAGAAGAGGCTGAGAGTAAAGAAGACAGAAAAGAGGAAGAAGACGTGGAGAGGAGTGACAACGGAGAGGAGCGACAACGGAGAGGAGCAGAGAGAAAAAGCAAGGACAGAGGGAGACACGGCACCAGAGGCAGAGACGGACAGGGAGCAATGCAGAGAGAAGCCCACCTCGAGAAGGCCACACCGCGTTCATGGAAGAATGTGGCTCCACAAGATACAGTCCCATTTAAGTAAAAGAGCACCTATTGGACTTAGGGGACACGAGGAGAGGGTAGGAAAACCTGAGGGGGGGGGATAACCTTCTAGATACGGTAGGACAGATGGTGAAGAAAGAACCCCATAAACCACAGATGCATGCAACTCATGTGTGACTCACTTGAAGTTATCCCTACTTCATGTCCTTCACTCACACCTTCCCAGGTGAACTCTATACTATACCTTAATATAAAATCAGTTACCTGCTACCCGGTTTCTATCTCTTCCTCCCGAGGCACATCGGTCAGGAGCTTGACCCGGGGCTGCCCATTCCAATCCAAGGAAATCCGGAGTACCAAAGAAACTAACTAGAAAAAAAAGAAAAGAATAAATAAAGAAATTTATTAGATTAAAATATTTATATCTCTAGAACATTCTCAAAGCAAAATAAAACAAGCACAAATAAAGACTGTGGTACCCACAATATTTTGTGATATCGGCCTCCTACACCACCCACACAAAAGCAAACCTCACATATGCACACACCCAAGACATCTACACCCACACACCAGAAGACCACTCCCTCAACCTCCAAATCCCCAACCTTTTCTGATGACCATCCCCATGTTCTGAAGGAGAGTTTCCTTTTTTTTAACTTGCCCTTTCCCCTGTTCCCTCCTCCCCATCCCAAACCCAAGAGGCCCTGACCCACATCCTAACCCAACCCTTCCACATCCAAGTCCTCCCCTGTCACACCTGCCACCTTGCAAGCACCCATACCCCTCCTCCTAAGACGAAGCCCACCCCTCCTAAGAAATAGTGCATCCTTCCCAAGCCCACTCATTCCAAATCTGACCCCCACGCCAAGGATGATACTTGATCTGCCTGCCTGCCCACTTGATGCTCCTTCATGTGGGGGTTCCCTAGCAGTAATAGCAGTTAAGTGTGGGCACAGTACTGTTTAATTACTTTATGATGGACTGGCTAATGGCCTCTGCTCATTATAGTTTGTTTCAAATAAACCCAAATTCTTGTTTTTTGTATACACATTTGTCCTGCAATTCATTTTCTACCTTTATGTTGTTCCAGAGCAATTTGTGTTGTCTGCCTACAGTTGTGTATTTTTCAGTCTGATTGCTGATCCGTTTGCTATTGTTAGCAAAATCTGGCTTTCTGGACAGTGCTGGTGTCACCCAAAACAAAGGTAAATGCTGACCGTATGCATATGTGTGTGTTAATACAATTGGGGTGTCATTGCATTGTGCTCTCTTTGGTATGGTAAGTATTTCACATTGTGTGGTCCAATGTCAGCATGTATGATGTTAGACTTGCCCCACTGATATGGATTGTAGATTTGTCTCATGTGTGGCAGCTTGAATTATCTTTGTGCAGACATGGAGGGTGTTCAAATGGGCTATCCTTGTTTGCATTTGAATGTGCATGTATCCATTTTGCTGGGTGTACTTTGCAGCTACCTCATCTAGATGTATGTCCCTTGCAGCTGCTATTGTATTTGCTTTCTTGACTTGCACTTCCACAATCTGCCGATCGGTTGTCACTTGTCTCTAGTACTGTTTGTCCTTGAGATACGTGTAGGACCAGTTCCAGTGCAAATGTTGTTTTAGGAGTATGTGTGAAGTGTGGTGTGTGGTGTGTCCCAGTGCAGCATCCTTCCCTGATTGTTCCTGATGTCCCCATCCCTATTGTGTAGGTGTTGTTTACATGCTGACAATGTGGGTAATGTGTTGGTCCATACCAGGGATGTTTGATTGGAGTGATGTTTGTGTTCCATGACACATCCATACTTATGTGTATTGAATCTGATGACAATCATGGCATGTGTGCAATGTGAGGGTGCCAGGTGTAATTGTAGATGTGATGTTGCTGTGTTGTTGGTGTTATGTGCCACAATGTTGTGTATACTTCACTGTCCCTGTGCCTAAGATGTGCAGATGAATGTGTTTGTGTAGTGTTTTTGCAGTGTGAGTGACCTGCCAAAAAAAGGGGCGCTTACTGACTGTAAATGTGTCCTTCTTTGTGGATGATTCCGACTGTATACACAATGACAAGTCTACTTGATATCTGTAGCCTGACCCCCATATCATGTGGAAGACAGCACAACGATCTGTTGTTTACCTTAGTGACACAGGCTGGTGTGTGTTCTTACAGTCAGTTATGTCCACAGCGGCGTTGATATTTTACACCTTCAATGAGCAGCAGCAAGACTTGTGTGATAGGCTCAATGGCATCATAGGGCATGTAACACTGCCTGCAGGTGAGTTGTTCCATTTATACTCTCCATTTCTGCCCAGTGAAACGTGGTGGTTGGACCACCATGGTCACATTGGCAGTGTGCAACCTCATAAGGTGTCCGATAGAAACACTGTTGCTGCTAGACTGTCTCTGCTGCCTTGTTACTGCAGTGGTCTGTGCTGCCTGTTGGTGCTGGCGGGACCTCAGAGGTGTTTGCTCCATAGGCCCGCATGCCTCGTAATACAGTGATCCGACCTTTTGCCTGGACTGCCAAACTTGTAATGAAGCCCTTAGTGTTCAATATTTGCCCTAAAATGGTTTAAATTGGAGTGGGAATGGTAATTCTAACCCCTTTAGTGTTAAGCACTTTCTCCAAAATGGTTCAGACTAGAGTGTGAATAGAAAATGTTTCTCTTTAAGTGTCCAACAACTTCCCTAAAATAGTTTACTTTCAAGTGGGAATAGTAACTCTTACCCCTTTAATCTGCGGTACCTTCACCAAAATCTTTCGATTGGTGTTGAAATAGTAAACAGTACCATTTTAGTGAGAAACACCTTCTTCAAAACGGTTTGTAGTCTTTTGTATAATGTGTAGCTTTTTACAATATTAAATACATATCTAGGTTTATAAATATTTTCATTTATATATAGTTTGCTTTATTTTTGCTGCATGCCTTTTTTGTAAAGAAAACATATTTTCACGTTACTGTGATACAATATTTCATATACTTTTTACTTTAGTAGCACATGTACTGTTTTCACACCGTTTTACCATATGTATATTTTTAATCATATCTACAAAAACGATACATAATGATTTCATACATATATATTTATACATAGTAATTTGTATTTTTGTTTTTAAAAAATACTTTTTAGTAAATATAACTTAGTGTTATTTAATATACAGCCCTTTCAGCTGCCTATCCCCAACACAGGCACTCTTGCACCATGGGGCCTGCATTGCATGCATGATTATTTTTGTGCAGGAAGGGGTGCCTTCAACAATCCTGAGACTCTTTCCGCTTTCTATGTGTGCTACAGAATGCAGTACACATAGATAGAGGAAAATACGAGGAGACATAAACATATTTCTCTCCTGGGAAGGCGTACCTTTTTGGCGCATTCTCTAGTTTACAAGTTCTTGTAAATCTGGGAATGCATCAAATTCAGTGGATGTTGCGTGGGAACACCCATGCGACACCCATTGAAAGGCTTCCCTGGTGCAGAGTAATGTAACACAGTGATTTGCATTGCATTACATTACTCAAGATTTATGAAGCCACGCAGGGCCACCCAAGGTGGCGTTGCGTGGCTTCATAAACCTCACTTATGGTTTGCGTTGCTCTTGCACCACCAAATAGCAGTGAATCCAGAACTTCAGCTTAACAAATATTAGTATTTTTTGTATTTTCAAGTGGGGAATGTTATATTTTAAAATGTATATGTATTTTCCTCTTACTACAACTAAAAGGTTTTATTTTACATGGGTGTGTCTTATTTCTTAAGCTGCTTTGTATATTTTTTATATTACATATTTTTCACTCTCTTACCGATGTTTTTTTAATGGTAAAGTAAATTATTGTCAGTTTTATGTTCTATTCTAATAATATATATTTTGTAATAGGTTTATTTGTAAAAACAAATCTAATATTTATTTGACACATTGTTGTAATGGTGTTAAGATTTGTTCTATTTTAGTTGTTGGTATATTGGTAGGTGATGTTTACTTGTCATTTAGTTATCATTTCTGTGTAATAACTTCCTTTGGTATTTACAAAGAGTCTAACTGTGAATTACAGCATTTCATACCTTTCTCTTTGTTGTTATTGTATATCTATTATTTTAGGTTTAACTTGATTTACTGTTTGTTCTATCCTTAGCTGTTGGTAGACTTGTTGTTTTTGGAGGGTTTCGACAAATTCATAAAGAGATAGTTGGGTTCTTCCAAGTGTAGCATGGAAAGCACTGCATCGTCCTTGCACGGCATTGCTGGTTTTGGCTTGTTGAGCCATAGAGCTGTGTGTTCAAATTATCCCGTTAGTAAACTAAGGGGCATATTTATGAGCCCCTAGCGCCACCGGAGCATCACTTTTCATGACACTCTGGTGGCGCTATGCCCTGCGCCGTATTTACAAGGTGGTGTTAAGCCGCTTTTTATGGCTTAATGCCACCTTGTAAATACGACCCCTTCACATACAGCCCTTTGCGTGGAAGGAGCGTGAAATGGGTGTTGCTGTGGGAGTGCCACAGCAACACCCATTGGATTTTGACGCTGCCTCAAATTTACGAGTTTTCTCGTAAAAAGGAGCAATGAGGAGGAACACTTTTATTCCTCCTCGTTTGTTTGCTTTTTCTATGTGTGCTGCATTTTGCAGCATGAATATAAAGAGCAAAAGACCATGAATGATTGTTTATGTGCAGGAAAGTGTCCCTTCCTGCAAATAAACAATAATTTGAAAATGAAGCTTTGGCACTTCTGTGTGTGCTGCATTTTGCAGCACACACAGAATTGCCAAATCACCATTAGGCCTGACTTTGGGAACCGGTCCTTATATGGGGTTTCTTAGGGGTATGGCTGTGTTCGGGGGGGGTCAGGTGTCAGAGGGTAGGACTTTGATGTGGAAGGGGTGAGTTGGGGTGTAGCTGCAGTCCTTTTAGCTTTGGGAGGGATGGTATTTACAGGGACAAGGGGACGGGCAAACACTAAACTTTCTTTAGGCAAATGGGTAGGATGGTCAGGAGGTATTTGGGGCTGGGAAGTTAAGGAAGTGGGAGTATCAGGTGTGTGTGTGTTGTTGGTACTGCTGCCATGTGTTTGATGTATGATGTTTGTGTTTTGTAGGTGTCTGTTGTGAGGGTAAGTGTAGACATTTGCGTTTCCTAGTATGTGATGTAGATGTGCTTGGTATGCTGGGAGCCGGGGAAATGTCTGTTGGTGTAGGAGTAGTGTCAGGGGTTATGGTGGGACTGGTGGATATATCTGTTGATGTGGTGTCTGGGGGTATGGTGAGAGTGGTGGATATGTCTGTTGGTGTGGGTGTGGTGTCTGGGGTATGATGGGAATGGTGGATGTGTCTGTTGCTATGGGTGTGGTGTATGGGGGAATGGTGGGGGTGATGGATTGTACTGAGGGTGTGGCCGTGGTATCCAGGAGTATGGTAGGGTGGTTATAAGTGAGGTGAGTGTCTGGTGAGTGGTTGCATGCTTGTGTGTCTAGTGGTGTCTCTGTTTACGTATGCTGCTTGGGACAATGATGTAGAGTCAGTGTCCTCTGTGGCACCCTGTCACCGTCCGGGGGTACTGGTGAGAACTCCATTCTAAAATTAAATGTTATTGAGGATCAAGGAAACTCCATTACTTGAAGAAGTGATTTAGGCCCTCATTCCGACCGGCAGGGTCGCGAATGACGGAAGCAGCGCCAACAGGCTGGCGGTGCTTCATTCATCATTCCGACCGCGGCGGTACAGCCGCGGTCGCCCAGCCGGGTCCGGCGGTTTCCCGCCGGATTTCCCCCGGCTGGGAGAATCCTCCAGGGCAGCGCTGCAAGCAGCGCTGCCTTGGGGATTCTGACCCCCTTCCCTCCAGCCTGTTTCTGGCGGTTTTCACCGCCAGGAAGAGGCTGGCGGGAACGGGTGTCCTGGGGCCCCTGGGTGCCCCTGCACTGCCCATGCCACTGGCATGGGCAGTGCAGGGGTCCCCTAACAGGGCCCCAGCCTGCTTTTCACTGTCTGCCTAGCAGACAATGAAAAGCGCAACGGGTGCAACTGCACCCGTCGCACACCTGCAACACCGCCGGCTCCATTCGGAGCCGGCTTCAATGTTGCAGGCCCCCTTCCCGCTGGGCCAGCGGGCGCTAACATTGTTAGCGCCCGCTGGCCCAGCGGGAAGGTCGGAATGCCGCCAGCGGTCTTTTGACCACGGAGCGGTCAAATGGCGCCGCCAAGGGGGTCAGAATGACCCCCTTAATCTGTTGCTCAATGGGAAGGCACATCACTATACCTTTTTTCATGCGAACACAAATTCTAATGTATTACTGAGTGCACACACTTACATATGATTCACACATTCCTTCATGTCACTCCCTGATTCATGTCAACAGTCAGTTAATGATCCTCAACCAATAAATATGTGCAAATAATTAAGTGTAATAATTCCACATCAATGGCATGGAAATGCACATTGTGAATAAGTACTGTAGGTCTATCTGTCATGTCCTTCGTTGCTTCAGCAATTGTACAGGACAAATGACATTGAAAAATGGAATAGGGTATGTGTGACCAAACAACCAATGTTGATATGCTCCTGTCTGTGGTAACACATGAACTGTATACCAGTGCACATATAACTATTTACCAATTCATTCTTGCATGCACACATATGTGATGAAATCAGACATCATCCCATGAAGACAGCTTGATCATGTGGAAGATAGTAGTGTAAAAGATGCTACAAAAGTGAAAGGTACATGTGCCAACATGTAGACACAAATACTGTTGATAACAGTGATGTTAGCCAAATCATGTAATTGTACATCCTCCACGTACCAAGGGAAATTATTGCTCATTGACTACACCCAAAGTACAATATAAGCCATGTCACATGAATGAGGGCCACCATCACATGAGACACAATAGTGAGATACCAGCACCTTGACATACTAAGGGCAAGTGGCCTGATGGGTACACATGTCACTCACAACATCAAACAACGTGACCTGATTTCTCAGCCATGTGTCGCTCAAGGGAGCATATTGGTAGTGGACTGGACTCTGTTTTGTGCCTGGTCATTTGACAATAGGCAAGTCACATCAGCATGCACCTACTACCAGACCTACACAAACAATAACTCTTTTTGTGTGTGCACATGGGCCACCTCCAATATTCAGGAGTAGTTGGCTGCTTCTAACACATAAAGATGGAAATGTAAAAAGTACGAATCTGCCTAGTAGCTGCTGTGCTTCCCTCAACCTCCCATCAAGCTCCAAATAGATCTTTGGCGGGGTCAGGGTCTGGCATGTACCACATCCAAGTTGGGAGGACAGTGCAGTTGGACTTCTGTGATCTTCCTGGTCCAGCATCTCAAGTCCTCCCACCTTTTCTGACGATGAATGTTGCATCGGCGATAGACTCCAGGGTCTGCACCCTCCAGGCAATTTTTCTCAAATCGCTTGCTTCTGATGGGTGTTGACCTGTATGGATACAATAGACGAATGAAAAGATCATATTTGCATAGTTTAGGATATCTTTTAAGTCCACACACATTTTGCAGACACCTAGCATAAGTATTTTTGATTGAACACACTACGTGTGGAAATGGCACATGCTGATAAGTACAGGGTTATAATTACACACATTTTTAGTCATCTGCTGACTATCTGCAATGCTGAACCAACATGAATATCACATTTTCAGCACTTCAATGCATAACAAGACATCTTGTTGCCATCCTCTGTATGAACACACAGTTGTGCTGCATGCTGAAGCTAGCTCTCAGACAACAGTTTGTGAAGGCTTAATCCTCTGCTGAGTGATACGTGGGAGTGTAAACATTACTAACATCCTCCTCAACTGCTTCTAACAGCATACATACACAGTTCATGCTGTAATTCAAATACATTTAGCTTCTCATTTCCCATCATATGATCATCATATACATCATTGATACCCTAACATGTTTATTTGCATAGACACGAGAATGCAACAGAAGGAGTATCTAGGGCTTATCACACAGCACAATGCTCATTTGAAATATGCAAACTACAGGGTTCCTCAATCCATGACATGTACTTCTCTGAATGGACCACAAAATGTAACTGCAGTCATCCAAAAACTATTTGGAACTCGGAAGCACATTGTAGCCTGTGGGAAAGGAAAGGATGGCGTTAAACATAATCAAACATGTATGTGAACCAGAGATTACCATATAGGATAAGGACCTCATCAACAAGTGTCTTCAGCTACTTTAGAGAGAAGGCAGGAGCCCTTTCACCTGCTTTGCCGGGCATGATTGCTTCCTGAGGCCGCACACAGCAGCTAAGTGGTGGAGATGTTCATGGCAGCCGTTTCAGGATTCAAGTGAGTTATTCTTCAAATCACAGCATATATGTATGCCACTTACTTGGTCATCAGCGTCTCCAACCTTTTCTGTATTAAGAGCTACTTTCTTCAATGGAAATCACTGTGAGCTACTATTCGTTTTGTAACAGTGACCACATCAGAAAGGATTACCTTAGTGACTGCCCTAAGAAAGAGTACCAGGAGTGATCACCTCCATGCTTCGGGGGGTTACCAGCAACGGTGTAAAAAGAAGGCTTTGTCAATTTGGAAAGCCTTTACATGGCTAATACATAACAGCCATAGCTGTAATGTTAGAGTATTAAGGTAAAACTATTTGTATTAAGTCTCCCTATAGCCACATGATTTACCACTCAAATATCAGCTTTAGATATATTTTGGAACCTATCCCTTTTTTTTAGAAATATCAGCTTCTGAGTTCTGAAAATACACACACTTTCTCCTCAAATACACTCTTTTGAATTTTGGCTTCCATTTATTCAATCAAGTAAAAGCTTCAATTTAGAAGGTAGGCCTGAACATAGGAGGGCTACGTCCAAGAAGCTGGAGAGCTACCAGTAGCTCTCGAGCTACTGGTTGGAGAAGCCTGCTATGGACACTGTGACTGATGCATCTATTTATTTGATTGTATACAGAGGTACCCTGGCAGAGGGAGTAGACGACAACTTCCAGTGTACCGTCCATTTCCAGACCTTCAGACCATGGAAGCAAGGGTTGTAATAAATCAGTTTGTCCGAAAGACAAACTATACAAGATCTATGTTATCAGTTGTAGCGAGTTCTCATATCTCAAAACATTAATCCAACACATATACCACCCATTGTGAGACTCATAGCAGTATTACACTTTCTGGCCATAAGGTCCTTTCAGTATACAGTGGCTATAGCTTGTGGTATGTCACAATCTATGCTACCTGCAATGATGAAACACATTGACAGCATCATCAGGCTCCCCAGACATGTGCATTTAGCTAATGTGAAGGTTGGCTTCTGTGGATTTGGTAGCCTCCCACATGTGGTGGGAGCCATTAATGGCACCCATATTGCATTAGTGCCACAGCATTCAAGTGAACAAGTCTATTGAAACTGGCAGCCCTTATAGTCTATCAAATTGTATGTTATCTGCTTGCCAGATATACACATTTCAAGCATCTATGCCCAGTTCCTAGGTTCAGCCCATAATTCCTTTGTTTTATGGAACAGCACCATACCCCAGCTGATGTCACAACTGGAACCGGAGTGGGCCTGGCTTGTTGGTAGATAACATCTGTCCTAACTTTGTGTCAGGTTCTATAATCACAAACTGTGTGACTCATTATGTCTCATTAAAAAACAGGAGACTCACCATATCCCAACCGTTCTTGGTTGATAATACTGCTGAGGAGTCCAACTACGTAAAGTGAAGTTCGCTTCAGTGAGGCCCATGGTAGAACACGGTGGGCAGAGAAACTGGCTTTTGGGTTCCTGAAGGCCAAATTTTGCTATCTGGACAAGTCTGGAGGAGCCCTCCTCTACTCACCTGGAAAAGGGTGTCAAATCACCCTGGACTGCTGCATGCTCCATAATATCACCCTGTGAAGGAACATACCTTACATTGCAGAGGGGAGAAAGTCTGAGGTGCCACTGGGTGAGGATCCTGAAATGTCAAATGATGATGAGAGTAATGAAGAGGGAGGAGGTCACTTGCGACAAGACCTCATCGACAGCTTGTGACTGTACAATGAACTCTTGTTGTAGTGATGTGAGGAGTAGATTTTTTTAAAAGTATTAGGAGTCTGATGCTCTGGAAGAATCTGGCAAAGGGTGTTTGGTGATGAATCTTTTGACCGATTCACATTTAGTAAATGTTGCTTTATTTATGTCAGATTTGTGTCAAGGACTGCGTTCTCCAGACGTTTGCTATATGAACGGTGTCATTTATATGTTTTTTTAACTATATTCTCTTTTTTTCTGTTTGTTTAGGTACCATCACCACAGCATCTTCATTTGGACATTTCCGAGTTGTGACACTGGCAAGTATTTTATGCTGTTGGGACAAACAAAGTGGACATAGATTGTTCCTGGGAATGTATGTCACAGACTTTGGGAGTACAAGACCTGTTCCAAGACAGCTTTCACAGTGTTAGGATGGAAGGTAAGTAGGCTCAATTGGACAAGTTCCTTTTCAGATGGTGGCTATGATGCATTATATGTGTCATCATGTTGTCAGTACAAATTTAGTTGTATGCCACATCCATGTTAGTTTAACTTCACATTGGCTAAAAACCTTTCTGTTCAAACTGCATGTAACTGTTGATGTGCATCATTATTGTAGTCCAAAGCACCTGTGGCACATCACTGACATTTGTTTGTATCATACCACCAGTTGCAGAAGAACTGGATTATAATGACTCTGTGATCAGGACCTGTTATACTGCCATCTGTCTGGATGTTGCATGGGGTGATGTTGGATTCGTTTTGTGAGGTAAGTGATGTGGTTCCGGCTGATGACATCAACCAAATTAATTTTTGCTTATTCTACAGGACAATGTCTCATATATACCCTCCTTCCATGTTCTGGAGGTCTGTACCTGTAATTTGTTCACTTACACAGTACAATTCAATCGTGTTTGATTTTCTATGTATCTGACATCTTGACAGCCTATGATTTGAACAATGTAATAAAAATCTTCTTAGACAAGACACTTGCATGTATGAGTTGGTATGGCATGGTTGCAATCATGAGCTAAATATTGTGCGCATTGAACACAACCATGCTCACACAAGTAGCTTTCTTTTTTCATTGTATAGTTCACATGGTTTTACATATCTACACTGCTAAGTGTGAACTTCACTACAGCAGACACTGAGTTTGTGATTTGTGAATTTATGAAAGTGTTAAAGGTGAAGACATACTTGGTGTAAAAACAAACAAAAATAAAACGTGAAGGAATCAGTCATGGTGAATGAAACCATAGATATAGATGCCAAATCATCTGAATTCCAAAGTCCAAATTACTCCTCCCATCAGGATTGGAGAAGTATCCAGAATCAGTCCATGGAGTGAATGTGTGACAAGCAAAGGAGGACATTAAGGTTGATGTTTCTTGCTGACAGTGGTAGGTACCTTGCCATCTGCACCTTATGAATATTTGCATAGGCGTCCCTGCTTATGAGGGCAGGGGGGTTTCAGCTGCTGCAGATACAGGTATGTCTGACAGTGTTTCTTCTTCTGACAGGGCCTCCCTTCCTGGGTCTGCCACAAGTATAAATGTCCTCAATGAACTTGCACCACAGTAAGGGGTAAATGGTGGTAGAAAAGCCCTGCTCAGGGATGTACATCAGCACCCCTGTTAGGGTGCCCATGTTGGAAATATGGGCCTTTCGCTGTTGGTACATGTCCCTCTCCAGCTGCTTGGTTTCCTGGTGTTTGGTTACTACCTGGCCCATCATTCCTTGGGACTCCTGATAGACCCCCAAGACTTGGCTGATTGTCCCCTGGTCATGAGTGGCCCCAGTGACCTCACTCTCCCAACCCAGAGTATCCCTCCCACTGACCCTACCCCCACAAACCTGTGCCTTTGGCCCAGGGTGTTGCCTGTTCCAACTGAGTCCTCGTCCCCCTGTGTCAGGGGTGGTGATTTACACTTCAGGTTCCAGGACTGGGGACACAAGAATGTACTGACTGTGCTAGGTACACAGGTTGGAGGGTATGTTGCTAGCTGAGTTGTTGTAGCAGCTGAGCTGGGAGGTGTTGATGAGGGCACAGTGAAACTCACTGATACCATCTGACCCGGCTGACCAGATGTGCCAGATACGTCATCCACTTCTACATGTCCACGAGGGTTGTCATTCCTGAGGGCTTCATCAAAGGGGTGTGTTGGGAGTCTGTTCGGTGAGCAATGTCTGCCCAAGTGCAGTGCCAGTTCAACCTGTTAAGAAATAGAGTACATTGTTATTGGTGGAAGTGTGGAATCTATATCCAAATGTATAGTGCCACCAGAGGTAGAGACCAAGGAAAATGTTAATATGTATGGTTTCCTAATGTGATATATTTCCATGGTATTGAAGTTGCTGATAAGACATTGTGAAGGTTGCAAAAACTATTAGAATTGAGCAGCTCATTAGATGTGCTGAAAACCTGAATTTTGGATTAAGGAATAAACAAGACATTTAACAAACAGTTAAGGCAACACAGTGGAGAAGTAACTTGTATTTGACCATTCCAAGGCCTAGTTGTATAGGAGAAAGGCAAACACACAGCTTGGTTGTATATGTAGTAGTAGACATCATGTGAGCAGGGCAGAGTCATTGGGCTACCTGCCACTTTCAATCAGCTGAAGCAGTTAATGTCTTACTACTATTTGATGTATACTAATGGTAGGGGTAAGATGTCACTCATGGCATCAATCGTGTCATTTGGGGGTACCAGGACAATATCAAGCTAGGTAGGCATACAAGTCTCAGAGTACATCATGATATCTAGATTGCTCAGTCCATGATAATTGAACATCAGTTTTGACATGGCTAACACGTGTCTTTGTGCACGTGTTTTGAGTTACAGAAAGAAGGCCTTATGGTAGTTGTAATCATGTCACTTTCAAACTCCCAATACTAGACAAGTCATGATACTTTCTCTACTTCCCAACACTTGACAAATGTTTAGTCTGACATACCTGTTGCAACACTGTTGATAGGTTGGACCATACATTTACATGTTGACCCATATAATGGGACCTGTATTGATCTTTTGGTATTAAAACACTAAACAAACCCCATTCCAATGTATAGGATGTGATGAAGATTGATGTTATGTATGACAATACACATTGACAATCTACTGTCTTTGATACTAAGGGTATTGCAGGTTATGAAAGTAGATGAACAATACAATGACAGAATCTGAAATGTGAACACACAGGACATTGATGTTTTTGTGACAGTTTTTGTGGTGTGACTTACCAGCTATTTCTGTCAAGCCCTCAGGATACAGGATGGACAAGACCTTCTACTCCCAGAGAAAGAGTTGTAGTGGAGTGCTGATATGACCACCACCAGACTTTCGGGTACACCAGGTGTTGCCTGGAGGCCAGGGGGTGCACCTGCCCCCCTTAGGCCGCTCTACCTCTTCCTAATATTCTCTTTTGTGCCCATGGTGGTGCCTACAGCATTCACACTTTCACCCATCCTTTGCCACATGTCAATTTTCCTACTGAGAGGAGTATGATGGATTTCGGCTCCAAACAATTGTGGATCTACTCTTAAGATTTCATCCACTATGACTCTCAACCCAACCTTTGAAAACCATGGATTTTCGGGCCATGACATGTGAAATTAAAGTGGGTGACATTGACTAACCTAAAAAGAGAAGTGATATGGGGGGAAAAAAATAGAAGAAGCGTGTGAAAGGTGTAGAAGGGGACAAGAATAAATGGCTGCCTTATGTAACAAAAATTACAAAAAGTAGTGTGGTCTGTGTCTTGCTGTGCTGCAATAGAGAGGCAAAGGATCATGGTCTGGGATGGGGTGTGATTTATAGTTTGATTTGCAAGTGTGTTCACTTGGACAATGGATGTCAGCTGTGTTGTTTTTGAATCCACCCTATGGGCACTTTTCTGGCGGATTGCTGTCAGCCTATAACAACTATTGATCGATGTCAGCTTACCGCCGCAAGTGGTCCACCATGTCAACTGTGTTTTTATAATATGCTTGGTGGTTGGCCGTGGCCATGACGACAACAGAGTACGCACTGCTAACATTGCAGCACACTGCTGGCGGGCAGCAAAATGTTTACGTGGTCAGTGGTTAACCCAGCATGCATCACAATACGGAGACTGTCAGCGCAGCGGTCTTCTTGGGACTGCCACCATGTCCGTCTTGCAGTCTGACCGCCAAACTCATAATCAGGCCCTTATCTTTTTCCTGATGTCTCCAATTGATGTGTTTGAAGTGGTAATAGCAGCCTTGCATGGCTGTGTGTGAAGTTATGGATTGATTACTGTTTGTATGATTGCCTGTTCAAAGTCTGTTATAAAATTTGTGTGGATAGTAGTTTTTACTTTTAAGTAGTTTAAAAGTTCATAGTAAGTTGCACCTTGATTGTTAGGTAGGAGTGCGTACATGAAGGGTATGTTAGTGTTATAACGTTCACTGTGAATAGTGTATAATAGTGTGCATGGTGAAGTGCACATTTTAAAGGTCCGACTATCCTCCATGTTTACCATTGACTTAGAGCCTCATTATGAGGCTGGTGGTTTTGAGATCACCAGCCTTGCTTCTGGCAGTCTGACCGACACATTACGACCCTGGTTTTTGAACCGCTGGGGGATCACCGTTCCCATCAGGAACATGGTTCCCGACGGGCTGTCAGAGGTCAAACCATGCTGATCAAGAGTCCCCTTTCCGCCAGCCTTTTCATGCTGGTTTAACGGCCATGAACTGGCTAGCATTAAGGAAGGGCTGGGGAAGAGCGCAGACAGTGCGCATTCTGAGGGTCCTGTTGTGCTATTGTATTGGTCTCAGCTCCCTTAAGGGAGCCGAAACCAATACCATAGCACTGTTTCAGTCAGACTGACTGGCAGGGACATTATAATATGATGTTCCCACCGGTCAGTCCAAAGGGATCATCATAATATGACTGTGGGTGAGGCCGCCCGGTTGACGGCGGTCTCATCCCCGCGAGTATGGTTTGTCCCAAACTTGTAATAAGGCCCTTAGTTTTGGGAAATTATTAACGTTGCAAATATAATTATTCTTCTATCATTATTGTGGTTGTCATGGAGCAGGAAGGGTTCTTTTTTATGTGTAGTGGTTATGTGTTCTGGAATCTGTACAACTGAGGATCTTCAAGGTGCCGCAGGGGTTTGACTTGTGGCTTTTTTAGTATGTAATATTAGTAATTTTTATGGAATGGTGATAGATGTCCTGTAATGTGCACAGGTACTTTAGGGTGTATGTCTTTCAAACGTTTAGTAGTCAGCTCTTGGGATCTAATACTTGCCTCTAAAATTTTGTAATATGCACATTACTTCAATAACTGTACATTTGGGGGATACTTGTGTTCACGGATGTTAATTACAATGTGTTTTTTATTATAGCCCACCCACAGATAGCATTTGCATAATATTTAGTACATTTATAATTCACATTCTCGTGCCTTTGCTTTCCTGGCTGCATGAGTATTCCATGTGTGAAAGCAATTGTTTCCCTTTCTGTGATGTAACATGTGTGGTTCCTTCTGTTATTCTGTCCGCAAGTAGCATAAACGTTGTATTAATTATTGCGTTAATAAAGTTTATTGTGTTTCCTGACATAATTTGATCAAGCTTTCACACGTTTTACTTTTTATACTTAAATATGTGTTGATGGTCTCAGTTGCACTTAATTTTATTCTGTCTCTGTTTGATATCTTCATGATTTCTGTCTGTGAAAAATGTTTGGTTTAGATACATGTTAAAAAGTTATATTTCGTTGTTTTTTGGCGTGGTGGCATTTTAGTTTTACGTTTAAAATATAGGGTGTGTTTAATATTTATACCAGTGTTGATGTTACTTTGTTCGGTTTAAATTGTAGAGATTATTTTTTGGTGTTAAGTGCTTTGTTTTTGATGAAGTGCTCCCTTAGTATCTATGGATTAATGAGTATAACAAAAGAGAGAGTTTAGTAAAGTGTTTAAGCTTGCATCTTAACATTTTTGTTAGTATACAGTACAGTTCATTTTATTTTTAAACTCACTTGTAAATGTTTCTTGTCAATTTCCTAAAGTCTTCCTTCAGGCTTTTCTTCACATAGTCTGGTAGGTAGTAAGTTTTTCCTGTGCAATTTAGTGAGTGGGTGTGCTCTTTTCACAATGTGGACTTCATTATCTTTATAATTTTATTGGTTAGTTTGCTTTACAGCAAATTGCCTTATTTTTTTGTGTAGATAATAAAATGTATTATCTTCATTGGTTTGCACTAAATAGTATTCTTTTTACTTTACACCTTTACATTATGCCTATTTGTTCCATTGTTGTGCTGTTAACATAGTTTAAATATTAAAAAAAGGTTTTTATTTTAAATGTGTGCCGTTATATTTATTTCAGTTGTTTAATGTATGCTTTTATAAAGGTGTTTTTTTTATTCTAACTGAATAGTGAATGTATATGGTTATACATGTAACTATTGTCATGTTAGTTGTTTCAACGTATTATTATGTTTGTGCATAATTTGCTGATGTATTGCTATTTAATATGTACATATCTATGCATTATGTATATATAACTATATACATATATCTATATGTATGTATATTAATACATATATATATTTAAAAAATCATTTAATGACACAAAGCAATAGTATTGTAGTCCATACTGTGTGTTTCAATATTTTTTATATTGTGTGTATACTTAATTTGGAGAAAATATTTTGCTTTTCCATAGTTGTGTGTTTGATTCTTTTTTTATCTGATATTTTTGTTGGTGTTATTTTGTAATATATGTTTGTGCTATTTTTGGTAAGTATAGGATGGGGATATTTTTGTAGTCAATAATATTTTGTCAATATTTTGTTGAATCAATATTGTTTTCTAAAATATTCTGTCACGGAATATCTGTGCTTGAGTCTTCTGACATTAAACATTCCCTAAAACTGCTTGATCATTTGTTAATGATCGTGGGTTTGAAATGTCATTGCCTTGCAGATGGCACCTAGGTATCGTTACCATTACATCAATTAGCAGGATTGTAAGTGACTCCTCACTTAACATTCCTTCTAATAACATTCCCTGTTCATCAGCGTAAGCCAATATAGCCAAACAGCTGTCCCTTGAGACTCATTTGTCAGTACTTGCATTTGCTTCAGAGGTATGTGATCTAAATGAATTATTTATAAAGTACTAAGGGCCATATGTATACTTTTTGACGCAAAACTGCGCTAACGCAGTTTTGCGGCAACAAAATTAGCGCCGGCTAATGCCATTCTGAAGCGCCATGCGGGCGCCGTATTAATTGAATGACGTTAGCCGGCGTTAGCCGCCGGCGCTGTCTGGTGTGCGTTAAAAAAAACGACGTACACCAGGCAGCGCCGGCGTAGGGGGAAAATGGCGTATGGGCGTCCACAAATGGTGCAAGTCAGGCTGAGGCAAAAAAATCGCCTCAACCCGATTTGCGCCATTTATTTACGACGCCCAACCCCCATTGAAATTACTCCTGTCTTAGCAAAGACAGGAGTCATGCCCCCTTGCCCAATGGCCATGCCCAGGGGACTTCTGTTCCCTGGGCATGGTCATTGGGCATAGTGGCATGTAGGGGGGCACAAATCAGGCCCCCCTATGCCACAAATTTTTTATTTTTTTTTAAACTTACCTGCACTTACCTTAATGTCCCTGGGGTGGGTCCCTCCATCCTTGGGTGTCCTCCTGGGGTGGGCAAGGGTGGCAGGGGGTGTCCCTGGGGGCAGGGGAGGGCACCTCTGGGCTCATTCTGAGCCCACAGGTCCCTTAACGCCTGCCCTGACCCAGGCGCTAAAATCCGGCTCTAATGTGGGTTTTTTAGTCCCGCCCACTCCCGGGCGTCATTTTTGCCCGGGAGTATAAATATGACGCATATGCATCAGAGTCATTTTTTAAGACGGGAACGCCTACCTTGCATATCATTAACGCAAGGAAGGTGTTCACGCAAAAAAATTACGCTAACTCCATGAACTTTGGCGCTAGACGCGTCTAACGCCAAAGTATATATATGGAGTTAGTTTTGCGTTGAATTTGCGTCGAAAAAAACGACGCAAATTCGGCGCAAACGGAGTATAAATATGCCTCTAAATACTATCAAGAAAAATGCAGGATTTTATTTTGTTGCATAAAGTTGCATTTGTTTTATAGGAACAGTATAAAAAATAGTGCAGATGACTCAGTGCTCAAACATTGAATAGAAACACATATAATAACATAAAGCAAGCCACCTAACAATTCCCAGGGTTGCACAAACATTGTGAATAACAAACATGGGTAGAGGTTATATCTGTAGGTATACAGTATCTCTTAGAGATAGCTGGGCAACCTAGGGAGGTGGTATATTATGTGTTTTGAATTCATTATTTTAAATCCGTCTTCAGTGGAGTGTTGTGCTTGCATGCCCTAGCCAATCCTAGCACTACTCTAATGCTGCTTAGTATTATACGCAGCATAAGAGCGGTGCTTGGGTTGGCTAGGGAGCTCGCGCTATTGCTACAGAAGAGTTAAGCATGAGTTGGAGTAGCTGACATTAATTAAGGCATACTGTCCATCACCTTGCTGAATGATGGATCGTGGATGCTATGCAGATCCAAAACATCCAGGTGAACCTCTTCACAGAAAAATAATGTTTTGAGGTAAGATTTGCATTTTACAGGGCAGCCACCTTTTGTGTGGCACAGTGAGGTCTAGTTAGGGGAGGGACCTGTGGCTGTAACCCAACCTTAGCTATATGTTTTTTAGCAACTGAGCTTGGTATCAAGGGGCCATTTCCATTTCTCGCATTAAAGCCCAAAGCATCTTTGCTCTGCCACCGGTGTCCTTGACAGCCTGAACAAATATAGTGGTGAGGATAATTGAAAATGTATTCTTCAGAGCTATATATAAAAGCTTGCATGAAAGGCCCACTGAATGTACAGGTTGTAAACAAGGGCACAAGTGATTATGTTCTTGCCCGTCATGTTTTAAGAATATTTTAAAAACACCTCCATGGGCTGCTGCAGTGCCAAGAAATAATCCTAGATATTACTTAAACTGAATAGTGGATTCTGCGCAAAAGGTCAATGGATCGAAGCGACATAGGATTGAGGGGATGTCATCAATGAGGAATGTAAACATCATCAATAATCAATATAATCAAAGAATTTGAACCTCAAACAATAACCACACCAGTTTATTAAGAAGAATTATAAAATGTATTTCCCTAAATTAACAACGCTAATGTCATTAAATGAATTCTCAAACGCAAAGGGTAAGCATATAGAATTAATAATGGTTGATTAGAATGTCTAGTATATCTGAGTTTAATCAAAACAATCAAGCAAATAATCTCCAAAATAATAACACTGATTGGCAACACCAAAATCGATAATAATGGCAATGTATGCATTAGTATGACATTCAAAGAGTGTCAATATAGATTTTGAGTGTTCAATATTAATACCCTCACTAACCATGAATTAGCATCACCATGTTGAGTTTCATGTAAAAGAATTTAGAAACACAAATTTAGAAAAATTTCTCTAACTCAGGTTATTATTAAAAAAACACCATTAATATGCAGCAGTCGAATTATAAGTTGCAGCTGGTACCTGCAAAGCAAAAGAGACACATGTAACAAACAATTGCATATTTTACACCTTTGATAACAACAAGCAGTCTACTTCAGCAAGGGGATATCATCAGGTAAGTCTTCAGAAGATTCGGGCCTAGCAACAGCTGAACTCACACTGCTAATATGACTCGAATCTCCAGTTCTCCGATTCTAAAAATCGAAATCTCTCAAAATCTAACTAAAAAAAATCCTAACCAGGTTGTTATACTAATCTTCAAAAAACTCATGTTTGGTCAGTTCATGGGGTGGTTACGTTTCAGCCATTAATAATTCTAATAGATAACCTAAAATACAACAAAGTCACATTAACCAGGACATATTCTCAACAGTAACTTTTCCTCTTCTGTCTCATCTGTAGCTCCATTGTTCCATCTAGTCTAAACTTCTCTTCTCAGGAAGAAACTTTCTAACTTGCTACATTCTTTTCCATCCTCGAGGAAGAAACCACATATTAGTAATATTTTCAAACAATAGAACATTCAACTTATTCAAGAATTCAGTTAAACATGGCCTTGTAAAATATAATGCACATCTATTAAACCATCAAGTACACTTTTATATAAGCATTGAATTATGGAAAATGACCACAACATTTAGTTAGAATTTTGCTCAGTTAGGAACAGAAATTAACTATGGCAACCATTTTCAAAAGTCACTCTTTTTACACGTTAATTCATTATGTTATCAGTATACCAAAATCATTAATAAACATGTTAGAAAATTCACACTCTCACAATCCCTCCTCTGATGACTATTTATGTCATCACATCAACCCATAATACATGTATTTATTATCATCAATACTTCAAAATTGGTCTCATTTATTTTCGCATTATTTCTCTTTCTCCTTTTATTTTCCCCATAAAATGTAGTCATTTGTATATCAAATCTTTTCCAATTCTTCTCCAGCTTTCTCTTTTTCAAACATTTCATCATGTTATATGTTCCCCAGATTCCAATTAAACAAAATACAATCATTCACACCTATTAGAAATGGGGTTTCTGGTTGGCTAGGGTATGCACCTCAGCCAGGCAGAACCTACCCACTCTATTCAGGGCAAGGGAGTTACACGTACAAGATAACCCCTGCTCACCCCCTTGGTAGCTTGGCACGAGCAGTCAGGCCTATCCCAAAGGCAATGTGTAAAGCGTTTGCACAACACACACAACACATGTGACGCAAAACATACACCACAAAGTAAACACAACACTGAGCTGTGTAAAAATAATCTGTATTGCACAAAACATAATTAGACCAACATTACACGTAAGTAATACCCTGCTACCTTAGCAGTTGTCAGAATGTTACACAAGTTACTAATACTCTGCATGAATACGCAGTTGTCACATTAGAATACGTAAGTATTCTGCAACATAAGCAGTAGTCAGGAATTACAGTAAAAGTCCTATGCACTTGCAAGGGAACTACCTATAGAAGGAATATCAGAGAACATATTCCAAATCACATAAAATACACATCAGCTAGACATGCCCATAAAAGGAACATTAGCACATATATGCAAGGTCATGAAAATACACATCCCTAATGCCTGTAGCAAGAACACTGGTAAAACATGTAGGCCAAGAGAGTACCTGTTTCTGATGAAGAGGCACTCCCTGTGCCTAGAAGATGAACAAGAGGGCCCCCGGCGCTCCTATGCGCAAAACGGGGGCCTCTGATTTCCTTTTGAGGAGAAGAGGGCGGCACGCACCTCCTCTATTCCATTAACAGGCCCCTCTTGGGACCGAGATTACTGGGGGCCTGCCTAGGCCTCCACCGGCCCTCACGAGGGGGGCCCCAAGTCAGGGAAATCCTCTGAGGAAGGAGGGGGGCGCCACGCACCCCCTCTGGCTTGACAGCGGGCCCCACCAGGGACCCGCAAACTCCTGGGGTCTCCCCGGGCCTCCGCCGGCCCTCACACAGGGGGAGACCTCCGAGAAAGGCCATTGGCCCACGAGGGGGCCACAAAGGAAGTCAGCGGTCTGGGCGAGCCTCTGGTGAGGCTACCGCCTGGCCGCCAAACAAAGGAGAGTCCTCCGGGACTCCCACTTGCAAGGGAGAGGCGTCCTCCTCTCTCTCCGTCTCACGATGCCATCTTGGCCCAAGGCAGGGCCTGCTGGTGCCCCAGGGGTGCTCCACGGAGCGGTCCTCGCCACGGGAGCACCAATAGGAGCACGCTTGCTCCAGAGGAAAACAAGAAGGTTTTCTTCGTGCTCTGGGGGCACCAGTAAGCGTGTAACACTCGCGCTTTAACCAAACAGCTTTCCTTGTGCTGCGGCGGTGATCCGGGCAAACTAGAACAGCGCGCTTAGGGAAGCGAGAGGGCTATGTCCCAAGCCCGGGTTGCAGCGGTAAATCGGGGAGCAAAACTAAAGTGCTTTTCAAAGCGCTACGGCCAAATCTGCAGCCTGAGCTGCAGTGATGATTTTTCCTCAGCAATTAAGAGAGCACCTTGCCAAAGAGCTTTGGGCAAAGTTGCAGAGATCATTTGCGGGGGTCAGGGGCCACAGCACCCTGCCCCTGGGAGCAAAAGACAAGAAATAGCACAGCTACAGGCCAGCACTATGGGGTGCAGATGGTGACAGCTCCTCATAGTGACCAGGCAGGTCACAGGTCAGCACAACAGCAGCAGTCTAAGATGGTTTCCTGGTGAGTCCATTCATCAGCGTTCTGTGTCCAGTTTCAAGTTCCAAGAATGTTCAAATTGTGGGGAAAATTCCCCTGTACTTATAGTGGGTTTACAGTGTGTTTTACAATGGTAGGGAGAGGAGGTTCCAGCCAGTTACAACTAGTTCTGGGTGTGCCCCTCTCTCCTTCAGCACAGCCTCCAAACATCAGTGGGGGGTTAACGAACCTATTGTGTGAGGCCAGGGCACAGCCTTTACAAATGCAGGTGTGCCCCGCCGCTCCCTTCTCTCAGCCCAGGAAGGCTTTACAATATGTAAATGCACCTCTATGTCACCTCCATCCTCCTTCCTTCTACATACATGCCACCCTGCCCAAAGGGTTAGCTAGGGCGTACCTTAGGGGCGACTTACATGTAGTAAAAGGGGAGTTCTGGGACTGGCAAGTAAATTTATATGCCAGGTCCCTGCTACAGGAAATTGCGCACACCGGCCCTGCGCTAGCAGGCCTTAGATAGCTTTGACAGGCTACTTCAGTGGGTGGCGCAAGCAGCGCTGCAGGCCCACTAGTAGCATTTAATTTACAGGCCCTGGGTATAGGGATACCACTTTACAAGGGATTTACAGGTAAATTAAATATGCCAATTAGGTATAATCCAATCATACCAATTTTGTAAGAGAGAGCACATGCACTTTAGCACTGGTTAGCAGTGAAAAAAGTGCTCAGAGTCAATACGTCAGCCAACAAAGGTCAGAAAAATAAGGAGGCAAAAAGCAAAAAGTCTGGGGAATGACCCTGTAAAAGGGCCACGTCCAACATGACCCTCTACCAGCCCAAAGCCAGGGGAGAACAATCAATACCTTGATGGGTTTCCCTGCTTAGGGCGAGAGAACCAGGAACCTGGCCCACAACTGCAGGGTCATGATCCAGTTCTAAGTCAATCTGAACTCAGTTTAATTCCTCTGTCTATGCTCCCAAGACAATCTAAGCTAACCCATGGAGGCGTCCTAGTTGTCTGTGGCCAGAGCCAGGTCCCAGGCCAGCCCGGGGCACCTGGTCTCTTAAACCTCTCAGAGAGGGGGGCGGGAGCCCCAGGTGCATAGCATCCTGTTTCCACTCTCCTTCCCATCAGTTCAGGAGTTACCCTCTTCCACTGGTCTTCCAGCCTAAGGACTGGTCCCATAGCCTGAATAGGGTCCAGGGTCTCCTTCTGCCCCTCCTTCTAGGGTTCCGCCTCCTCCTCCGAGGAGTTGTACCCCCAGAATCCAGAACTGCCAGGACGCTGGTTACAGTCGTTCTGGTCAGCTCACCCACCAGTTCAGAGGAGCCCCCCTGTAGCTTGTCTCCCAACCCAGGGTCCTTCCCCTCTGGCTGAGCCAGGGTCAGGAAAGAGCCTTTCCTCCTCCTGCCCCTCCTTCCCGAGTTCCGCACCCTCCCATCAGGAGTGAAACCCCAAGAAGTAATGGCAGAGAGACTGGGGACAGCCTTCTCCACCTCCAGGTCAAGGGAGCTACCCTGGACCTGGTTCTCTAACCTAGGGACGGTACCCTTGAGCTGGTCATGAGTTAGGGGAGCGTCCTCCCTCAAACTTTCCCTTATAGGAACTGAATCCCTGGGGACTGCATCCTTCAACCTAGGGACATTATCCTTTTGCTGGACAGGGGTCAGGGGAGTGCCCTTCCTCAAACTCTCCCTTACAGGAACTGAATCCCTAGGGCATGCATTTTCCAACCTACGGACGTTACCCTTTTGCTGGATAGGAGTCAGGGGAGTGCCTTCCCACGAATCCTCCCTTGTAGGAACTGAATCCCTGGGGAATGCATCAGTAGGGATGCTGGTTACAGCAGTCTCTACTCCCAGATTTAGGGGATTGCCCATGATCTGGTCTTTCAACCTAGGGACGATACCCTTGGGCTGGACAGGGGTCAGGGGAGTACCCTCCCTCAAACCCTCAAAAGGAAGCATCCGCACCCCCCTACATGGGGTGGTGCTGCTGCTGACCTCCAGAGTTGGCGCAACAGTGTTCCCAGGTGTCCCCCCTTCTCCTTCAGACTCTAGGGGATCCCTTTTAGAGGATCGGCCTTTTGTAACGACTACCCTCCCGCCTTGGGGCCCCTCTCGGGTACCTTCCAAACCTGTGGAGGAGGACAGGTCTCTGTGGATCCTGCATCCTCCCCGCTCAGAATGTTGTCGGGGTTGGTTAAATCCTCGCCCTGGTGCACCGATAAGGAGCTCTCTAAGGCATACGTAAGAGGATAGGTCCTTAACAATCCTACTTCCTCCCCGCTGAAAACTTTGCCTGAATTACCCAGAACCTCCCCCTCCCCTTCCAGGGGTGAACCTAAGATGGCCCATGATGTCTGACCAGTTCCCCTGGCACTAAGCCAGCGGCCAGCCTTCTTTGCAAGTTCCCTGGGGTCAGAGAACTCACAGTGTGACAGGTGTTGGCGTAGCTCTGAAAAACAGCAACAGATCATGTGCTCTCTTAGAATGAGACTAAACAGACCTTCATAAGTGGTTGCTCTGCTACCCTTCACCCACCCTGTTACTGCTTTGCAACAAGTCCCCATGAAATCCTCCTAAGAATGGTGAGACCGCTTCTTGCTGCCTCTGAACCTCAACCTGTAGTCTTCAGGGGTGAGACCATACTTTTCTATCAGGGCCTTTCTGATGTGGGGATACCCCTGCCTGTCACTCCCTTCTGGGGCCAGTAGGACATCCCTTTCACCTCAGGAATATAGTTCTCTAGGACAGTTCCCCAATCTTTCTCAGGAATCCTGCGCGCAACTAGAGCTTCCTCATACTCCCCAAGCCACTGACGTATGTCATCCCCCTCCTTGAGCTCAGGTACCAAATCTGTGGGTAGGTAAGAATTGTGCCTAACACTACAAATGCTGCCACCACTGGACTTCACCTGCAGTACTGGTGAGTCCAGATTTGTAAGATTGCTCTCTAGAGCGAGCCTTTCTCTGGCAAAGGCCCTTTCAGCCTCTGCCATCCTCTCCTGGACTAAGGCTTTTTCAACCTCAGCCTGTCTCTCTTCTATAGCCAGCCTGGCTAGCTGTATCCTCAGGTCCCTCTCTTCCCTCCTATCTCTCACCTCCTCAGGTGACAGGGAATGGGAGGTGGCTCTGCTGCTTGGCAAGGACCCAGTAAGGGACTCCCTATCTATGGGGTCCTCTCTCTCTACTGGCGTCCCTGGCCAGTCATATTCTCCGTCAGTGCCTAACTCCTCGGGGTCACTATCCCCCTGGGGTGTGGACTGGGGACCCTCCTCCTCAGAGTCCTCACTACATTTGTGGGTCTCTCTAGGGTCTCCCTCAGAACCATCCCTCTCTTGGGCCCCTTTTTGTGCTATGTTTTCTGCCTCTTCAAAATTGAACAGAGCTCTTCTGAGGATCCATATATGGGCTTCAGCCTCTATAAAAGGTATACCACTCTCCCTGCAGAATCCCCTTAACTCTTCTATAGTGTAAAACAACATATAGGGGGTCATTACAACATTGGCGGTAAAAGCCGCTTACCGCTGTGCAGAAGACCACCAACACACCACGGCGGCCGCAGAATTCCGCCACTGTCATTTGACCAACAGGAATACGCCCACACTATCACGACCTACGAATCCACGCGGCGGTCTTTCAATCGCGGTATTCCATTGGTGGTACACACACCACGCTCAAGATACACACACATTTACAAAAAACACTGCCACATTGGACAATTCCAAATACACACAGCTGATACACATATACACACCACTCTCAAACATCCAATACAATATAAAACACACACCCACATCACCCACAAACCCTTACTACCACAATTGTGACTGAAGGCCAGAGAGAGACACAGCCATCTACAAACTAGCTTCCACAGGCACTCAACACCATCACTCACACAACATCCAAGCACCTCACACAACACACCTCTAAATATCAACCCCACATCGCAACACACACCACCCCACACATCACCCACACAACCCCATGGCACCGCAAAGACACCCCAGGTTCTCTGAGGAGGAGCTCAGGGTCATGGTGGAGGAAATCATCCGGGTAGAACCACAGCTATTCGGATCACAGGTGCAGCACACCACCATAGCTAGGAAGATGGAGTTATGGCGAAGAATCGTGGACAGGGTCAACGCAGTGGGACAGCACTCAAGAACTAGGGATGACATCAGGAAGAGGTGGAACGACCTACGGGGGAAGGTGCGTTCCATGGTCTCAAGACTCCACCTTGCGGTTCAGAGGACTGGCAGTGGACCCCCACCTCCTCCCCCACAACTAACAACATGGGAGGAGCAGGTCTTGGCTATACTGCATCCTGAGGGCCTTGGAATGGACTCTGGTAAGTCAAACCTTTAACTACTTCATCCTCCACCCACCTGCATGCAATCACATACCCCCACCCTCGCCCTTACCCCCATCACTCCAACTCCTCACGTATGTCCCAATATCACAAACCACACATCCCAAGCCCTGCATGTAACACCAAAGCATGGACACCCATCACCAAAGCGTGGCTACTGCACATACCCATACACCCCCCTAAATCATTATCACACAAGGTCCTACACAGGAATGCAAGCACTGGGGTACAGGGTCACCCAGCAATTGCACACCATGGCACACACAGACGCAATAATCATGCCTTTACACCCCTACAGGACCCCTACCCAATGTCACCGGACAGGAGGGTCCAGATATGTCCACTCCACCCACAGAAGAGGCCCACAGTGATGACAGCAGCTCTGTCCAACTGACCAGCCCGGCCCATCTGGGACCTCGGGACAGTCGGTTCCCCTCACACTGGCACAGGCCACTACAGAGCTTCCCCCCTCTGGAAACACCGGCACAGCACCCACCCAACGGGCCCATACCTCTATCCACAGGACACGTCAATCAGCAGTGTGTCCACCACTACAGGGAACCCAGGCTAACCCACCACCCCAACAACTCTAGGGAGCGGAGGGCAGTGGTAGTGGGCACACAGTTCAGGGGACAGAGGCACAGGAACACAGGGGAACTGGGAGGGCTGCTGTGCGACAGGGGGAGGACAGGCCAAGGGAACCCACTCTCCACGAGGCCCTCTCCAACATCATGGGAGCCTACCACCATTCCCAGGAGACGATGGCAACGGTACTGGCCAAGTTTCAGGAGACCCAGCGCATGCAGGAGGAACAGTATTTGGGCTTCAGGGAGGAACTCAAATCCATCAATTCCACCCTGGGAACCATTGTATGGGTGCTGAAGGAACTCGTCAACACCAGGAGGGACACTGTGGCACAACAAGGGGCCCTTGACATTAGCCTGGACGATGAACTGCCCACCACCTCCGCCGGCGCTAGTGGACAGGGGGCACCGCCACAGGACCACCAGACCAGCACCCCACCCTCTGCAGACGGAGAACCACCCCGCAAGCGGTCCCAGAGATCTAGGACAAAGACAGAGAACAATGCCAAGACCCCCGCCTAGAAATGAGACCACACTGATTGTCATCCTTCTGTCCCACTTTGTCACCCTGTCCATCCTTAAACTGCCCCCGCTCCACTTCCTATGCCCCTTTGGACAATGCACCTGTGAGACTAATAGACTGGACTCTGCCATGGACATTCCTCCACCATCACCCCTGACCATTTTACAACCCCCTCCACTATTGAGCACTTAAATAAACACCCTTAAATCACAAAACAATCAGGAGTCTGTCTGTGCTTTCGAAAATGTGTATTAGCAATAACAGTGGCAAAATGCTTTATCAAATGTAATGTCAACATACCTATGTCACACAGCTATGGTCCATGCAGAAACAAAGCAGATGTCACACAGTGGGAACCACATCTGTGAAATCATAAGGGAAAGTGACAGCTCAGTGACCATACACTGGGTGAAAATGATAGACAGATGAGAGGTAGTAGAATTAAATCAGATGTAGCAGCCAGTGTTGTCTTCTTACCTGTGTCTCACTGGAAGTATTGCAGGAACACCGTGTTCCTGTTGTCTATGTGCTCTTCTTCTGCTTCCTCGTCTTCACTGTCCACAGGCTCCGCAGCTGCCATAACACCTCCATCTGGACCATCCTCCTGCAGAAAAGACACCTGTCGTCGCAAAGCCAAGTTGTGAAGCATACAGCAGGCCATGATGATCTGGCACACCTTCTTTGGTGAGTAGAATAGGGAACCACCTGTCATATGGAGGCACCGGAACCTGGCCTTCAGGAGGCCAAAGGTTCGCTCTATAATTCTCCTAGTTCACCCATGGGCCTCATTGTAGCGTTCCTCTGCTCTTGTCCTGAGATTCCTCACTGGGGTCAGTAGCCATGACAGGTTTGGGTAACCAGAGTCACCTGCAAATGGCAAGGGACAACTGTTAGACGCACACTAGCTCATAGAGACATCCCGAGACCCAGACACCTAGTCACACTGTATTGGGTCCATGTCCTCACCTAATAGCCACACACAGGGCCTCTGGAGTTGCCCCATCACATAAGGGTTGCTGCTATTCCGTAGAATATAAGCGTCATGCACTGAGCCAGGAAATTTGGCATTCACATGGGAGATATACTGGTCTGCCAAACACACCATCTTCACATTCATCGAATGGTAACTCTTCTGGTTTCTGTACACCTGTTCACTCCTGTGTGGGGGGACAAAGGCCACATGTGTCCCATCAATGACTTCTATGATGTTGGGAATATTTCCCAGGGCATAGAAATCACCTTTCATTGTAGGCAAATCCTCCACCTGAGGGAAAATGATGTAGCTCCGCATGTGTTTCAGCAGGGCAGACAACACGTTGGAAAACATAGGCTGGGACATCCCTGATGCTATGGCCACTGTAGTTTGAAAAGACCCACTTGCTAGGAAATTGAGTACTGACAGCTCCTGCACTTAAGGGGGGATTCCTGTGGGATGGCGGACAGCTGACATCAGGTCTGGCTCCAAATGGGCACACAGTTCCAGGATTGTGGTACGATCAAGTCTATAGGTGATGATCACATGTCGCTCCTCCATTGTCGACAGGTCCACCAGCGGTCTGTACACTGGAGGATGCTGCCATCTCCTCACATGCCCCAGCGGACAGTGCCTATGGAGGAGAACAGCGAGCAGAGAGTCAACCAACTCTGAGGTACGTAAACACAGCTTAATTGGAAAATATTAGCAAATCAACATATGCCTGTATTAGTGTTTAAGCAAGGCCTAGATATGTGTGACGCAGTCCAAAATCATGCCATGTGGCCCCCTGAAATGGCGGCTGCCTGACCTGTAAAGTGGGACAAGGGGATATGAGGTAACTGCGCTGGCGTTGCACACCGTCGCGGTAGGATGTCGAAGACCGCGCTGCAATCCTGCATTGGTTAACATTGGACCCTATGGGTCCCAGGAGCCAATGACGATGTACGCAGGCGATGATGGTACGCACCGCCGTGGACGTGACCGCCATTTTCTCTCTGTTCAATCACTTGATACCTGATCTTCGACAGGAGAGGACCTACACTGCAAGTGCTGCTGTGACCTCAGTCTGAAAGAGACAATGGCTCGTGTGTCTGGGGAAAGGGCCCCTGCCTTCAACACGGAGGAGTTGGACAAACTAATGGATGGGGTCCTCCCCCAGTACACGCTACTCTACGGTCCTCCAGACAAACAGGTAAGTACCCTGTGAGCATGCTCTATGGGCAATGCCTGTGTGGAGTGGTGTGGATGAAAGATAGGGGGGTTGAGAATGAGGCATGCATGAAATGACCGTGAGTGCATGTGCGTCATGGCAAGGGTAGGGATGCGGGCCAATGACTGTGATGGTGCGGACAGTAATATCTTCTCCTTCCTTTTCCCCTGTACTATTCCTGGAGGTCAGCGCCCACCAGAAGAAGGACATTTGGCGTGTCATCGCCAAGGAAGTCCGGACCCTGGGGATCTACCACAGACGGAGCACCCACTGCCGGAAGAGATGGGAGGACATTCGCCGCTGGAGAAAGAAGACGGCGGAGGCCCAGCTGGGGATGGCCTCCCAACGTGGGAGGGGTGCCCATCGCACCATGATCCCCCTGATGTTCAGGATCCTGGCGGTGGCGTACCTGGAGTTGGATGGGTGCTTGAGGGCATCACAGCAACCACAAGGAGGTGAGAACACTCTCATTCTGCTGATTCAGCGTGCATTGTAGGTGTCTAGGTGAGGGAGGTGGGCTGTGGGTTCCCCTCGGCCAGAGCGAGTTTAGTAGGCAAGGTCCCTTCTTAAGGCAGGCCCTGTGGCACCCCACCTGTGTACAGTGCCAACTACACCTAGTCAGGCTCCTGTGACATCCATGTGTGCAGCAATCGGGCATAGCCTTGTAACCCATGTCCCTGGGATTGATTAGGGAACTCCAAGTGCACGGCGTAGTGCAGGGGGCTTCTGTGTCTGTAGTGTCCACCAACTGTAGCAGTATTGCATACACTCAACATGTCTTTCTTCTTCCCCCCCCCCTTTTTGTGGTCTCCCTGTTCTTGTGTGCATTAGCATCATCAGGCGGAGCAGGAGGGAGCTGTATCCCACATGGCCCTGGAGGGCAACACAACGGAGTCTGAATTCACCAGTGGGACGGAGGGCGAGGGGAGCTCCACGGAGGGGACAGGAGCTGAGACCAGCGATACGGACTCCTCCTCTGATGGGAGCTCCCTTGCGGTGGCAGGCCCATCTGTGCCCCCGCATCTACAGGTACAGCCGTCACCCCCCCACCAGCACCGCCCTCCCAGCAGCCCCTCAGCGTGTGTCCCGTGCCCGCTCACCCAGGAGAGTGGGCATCTCCTTTGCCCCAGGCACCTCAGCCCCTGCCCCTGTCACTCCTGCTGCCCTCAGTGAGGAGGCCACTGACCTCCTCAGGTCCCTCACTGTTGGGCAGTCTACCATTTTGAATGCCATCCAGGGTCACATCCACTCACACAGTCCTTGGCAGGATGAAGCACTCTGGGCACAAAGCCCCCTCCAGAAACCAGTGGAAAATGTTATCCACTTGAGAGACTGTGGCTTTGCACTCCCCAGGATGCAGCAGTGGGCAAACCACCCACTGTAGAGACTTGAGAGACTGTGGCTTTGCACTCCCCAGGATTGAACAGTGGGCAAACCACCCACTGGAGAGACTTGAGAGACTGTGGCTTTGCACTACCCAGGATTGAACAGTGAGCAAACCACCCACTGGAGAGACTTGAGAGACTGTGGCTTTGCACTCCCCAGGATTGAACAGTGGGCATGGAGCCCCCTTGTGGATCTGGCGTCATGCACTCATCCGGCTGAGGTGCCCCCCTTCCCTTCCCCCTGAGGTGCCTGTTTTATTTTTATCTGATGCCCTAGCAGTGTTCTCTCTGTCTTGTTCGGGTATTGAGTGTGGGCCTCGCCCATGCCTTTTGTGCCCAGTGGTTCATGGACTATGATAGTGGAGTACCTTGGACTTGTATTCTTGGTGTATATATTTGTTTATAGTGTGAATATCTTTGTATATGTATATATTTTTGATTACTGTCTTTGGATATATTACAATCATACGACTCATTTCCTTTTGTCCTTGTATTCTTCCAGGGGGGGTTGGGGGGTGTAACTGTAATGTATCATGATGTATTAGTGCGTGTGTTGTCATGGGTGAGGGTGGGGGTGGGAGTGTTGCATGTTGCGTGTGTGTGTGTCACTGTTTCCCCCCCCCTTCCCCTGTGTCGTAGGTGCAGTACTCACCGTGGTCTTCGCCGCCGGCATTCGTGCTCCTGGTAGAGGAGCAGGAAGATAAAGGCTGGAAGAATCTGAAGTTCTGGTTCCATGGTGTCCTGGTTCCTCGTGGGATATGTAGGGGTGAGCATTTCCCCTTCCAAGTCCTGTTTCTGCCATGTGAATCTGCCCAGGAAAAGGTGGCGGATTGGCCTGTTGAAATTCTGTGGGCGGTACATTGTCCTATGCCTGTCTGTTGGCGGGTACCGCTGCGGTGTTTGTTTGTACCGCCTTGGCGGTCGGAGTGTTAAAGTGGCTGTCTATGTTGGCGGTTTCCGCCACGGTCGTCATTCCATTTTTTTTTTCCGCTGTCCTGTTGGCGGTTTTACCGCCACTTTAACACCGACCGCCATGGTTGTAATGACCACCATAATCCATGTCAAAGGTGGACTCCATTTTGTTAAGAGCACAACACAGGAGTAAAAATAAAAATGACTAGCTTGAGAGAACAGGAGAATAATTTAAAAAAAAAAGAGAATTAAAACACGTAATGGTCGAAGTGCAATTTGCAGTGCAAAAATGAGTCACAAGGTACTGTGCAAGGTACTGTGCAAGCACAAGTCCTATCCTCACCGCTGACAACCAATATTAGAAATGGGGTTTCTGGTTGGCTAGGGTATGCACCTCAGCCAGGCAGAACCTGCCCACTCTAGTCAAGGCAAGGGAGTTACACGTACAAGATAACCCCTGCTCACCCCCTTGGTAGCTTGGCACGAGCAGTCAGGCATGTCCCAGAGGCAATGTGTAAAGCGTTTGCACAACACACACAACACACGTGACGCAAAACGTACACCACAAAGTAAACACAACACTGAGCTATGTAAAAATAATCTGTATTGCACAAAACATAATTAGACCAACATTACACGTAAGTAATACCCTGCTACCTTAGCAGTTGTCAGAATGTTACACAAGTTACTAATACTCTGCAAGAATACGCAGTTGTCACATTAGAACACGTAAGTACTCAGGATTCTGCAACATAAGCAGTAGTCAGGAATTACAGTAAAAGTCCTATGCACTTGCAAGGGAACTACCTATAGAAGGAATATCAGAGAGCGTATTACAAATCACATAAAATACATATCAGCTAGACATGCCCATAAAAGGAACATTAGCACATATATGCAAGGTCATGAAAATACACATCCCTAATGCCCGTAGCAAGGACACTGGTAAAACATGTAGCCCAAGAGAGTACCTGTTTCTGATGAAGAGGCACTCCCTGTGCCTAGAAGATGAACAAGGGGGGCCCCCCGGTGCTCCTATGCGCAAAACAGGGGCCTCTGATTTCCTTTTGAGGAGAAGAGGGCGGCACGCACCTCCTCTATTCCGTTAACGGGCCCCTCTGGGGACCGAGATTACTGGGGGCCTGCCTAGGCCTCCACAGGCCCTCACGAGGGGGGCCCTAAGTCAGGGAAATCCCCTCTGGCTTGAATGTGGGCTTCTCCAGGGACCCACAAACTTCTGGGGTCTCCCCAGGCCTCCGCCGGCCCTCACACGAGGGAAGACCTCAGAGAAAGGCCACTGGCCCATGAGGGGGCCACAAAGGAAGTCGGTGGTCCGGCGAGCCTCCGGTGAGGCTACCGCCTGGCTGCCAAACAAAGGAGAGTCCTCCGGGACTCCCACAGGTGAGGGAGAGGCGTTCTCCTCTCCCTCTTTCGCACGATGCCGTCCTGGCTCAAGGCAGGGCCTGCTGGTGCCCCGGGGGTGCTCCACGGAGCGGTCCTCATCCCGGGGCACCAAAAGGAGCATGCTTGCTCCAGACGAAAACAAGAAGGTTTTCTTCGTGCCCTGGGGGCACCAGTAAGCGTGTAACACTTGCACTTTAACCAAACAGCTTTCCCGGTGCTGCGGCGGTGATCCGGGCAAATGAGAACAGCACGCTTAGGGAAGCGCAAGGGCTATGTCCCATGCCCGGGTTGCAACGGTGAGTCTGTGAGCAAAAATAAAGCACTTTTCAAAGCGCTAAGGCCAAATCTGCAGCCTGTGCTGCAGTGATGATTTTTCCTCAGCAATTAAGAGAGCACCTTGTCAAAGCGCTTTGGGCAAAGTTGCAGAGATCGTTTGCGGGGGTCAGGGGCCACGGCACCCTGCCCCTGGGAGCAAACAAGACAAGAAAAAGCACAGGGCTAGTGGGCCCAGCTACAGGCCAGCACAAGGGGTGCAGATGGTGGCAGTTCCTTCTAGTGACCAGGCAGGTCACAGGTCAGCACAACAGCAGCAGTCCAAGGTGGTTTCCTGGTGAGTCCATTCATCAGCGTTCTGTGTCCAGTTTCAAGTTCCAAGAATGTTCAAATTGTGGGGAAAATTCCCCTGTACTTATACTGGGTTTACAGTATGTTTTACAATGGTAGGGAGAGAATGTTCCTGCCAGTTACAACTGGTTCTGGGTGTGCCTCTCTCTCTCCTTTCAGCACAGGCTCCAAACATCAATGGGGGGTTAACAACCCTATTGTGTGAGGCCAGGGCACAGCCTTTATAAATGCAGGTGTGCCCCGCCTCTCCCTTCTCTCAGCCCAGGAAGGCTTTACAATATGTAGATGCACCTCTGTGTCACCTCCACCCTCCCTGTGTTCAGGCTGTCTGAGAAGTATGCACAAAGCCCCAACTGTCAGTCTGCCCAGACGTGGATTGGAGGCAAGCTTCAAAACACCAAAGTCATAAGCACAGATAAATGCGCACTTTCTAGAAGTGGCATTTCTGTGATAGTAATAAAAAATACACCTACACCAGTAAGCAGCATTTCTCACCACTATCATAACCATACCAAACATGCCTACGCTACCCCTTATAAATCAGACAATACCCCTTACACATAAGGCAGGGCATTTCTAATGCAATCCTATGAGGAGGCAGCACTCACAGCAGTGATACACCAAGTTAGGCTGTTTGTCACTACTAGGACAGGCCACGCAATATGGCAGATGTCCTTCCTTCTACATACATGGCACCCTGCCCAAAGGGCTAGCTAGGGTGTACCTTAGGTGCGACTTACATGTAGTAAAAGGGGAGTTCTGGGCCTGGCAAGTAAATTTAGATGCCAGGTCCCCGTGGCAGGAAACTGGGCACACAGGCCATGCGCTACCAGGCCTTAGATAGGTTTGACAGGCTACTTCAGTGGGTGGAGCAAGCAGTGCTGCAGGCCCACTAGTATCATTTAATTTACAGGCCCTGGGTATAGGGATATCACTTTACAAGGGACATATAAATAAATTAAATATGCCAATTAGGTATAATCCAATCATACCAATTTTGTTATGGAGAGTACATGCACTTTAGCACTGGTTAGCAGTGAAAAACTGCTCATAGTCAAAACGTCAGCCAACAAAGGTCAGAAAAATAAGGAGGCAAAAAGCAAAATGTCTGGGGAATGACCTTGTAAAAGGGCCAGGTCCACCAACACCCATTTTGCTATTGCCAAAATAACTCTTCTTCCCACATTACTAAACCAATTTCCCACAGCTGCAATTCCCTTGCCAGCTTTTTCCCAAACTGTAGTTTCTGTTAGTTCTTTTAAATCTTCTTTGTTAATTCTTGCATTTTTAATTAATTCTTTAATTTTTCCTGAATTATCAGCAATTTATGAGAAACAATGATTCAAACCAAGTAATTTGCAAACTCTGCCCTCTTTTGCTAAAAGAATGTCTAATGCAAGGTGGTTCTAAAGGTGCCAAAGCTCTTGTAGAAGCCAAGTCAGTATATGGAAGAATTATAGCTCCAGAATAACTTGTCAACATGTTATCTACTATCGTAGACAGCTTCTCTATTTTGATAGAATTCAAGACTACTCCCACTGAAGGAATTATAGCCCTAAAAATGTCTCCCACAATGCTAGAAATTGATTCTTATTGTGTCTCGTTTTCAATTTCATTGTTTCAGAGATTTTACTCAAGTCTTCCAACTGATAGATATTCTGAACGACTATTCATGTATAACATATTCCACACCATCCTCTAGGAAGACTGTAATATGCATTTCTTCCACAAATATGATCAATACCAGGTACTGGTGGATCCTGTCCATTCATCATAAAATCCCACTTACTCCCAAACATAAAAGCATGTTGACATTCACTCTTTCCCACAAAAATCATTCGTACTCTAAGGTCTATATATACAAACTCTTCCCACGTGTTCAGCATCTAATGTTAGTTTTCCTTGTTTAGTAATAACAGTATTAGCATAATCAACCCCAGGTTTTCTATGTATTATTCCCTTATCTATCTTTGTCTTTATTTCTCTTCTTCTATTTTCTGTGTTATCTAAAAATGTCTTCTCTACAGGAGTTAGTAAACATGTTAAGTTGTTCCTGTGCACGAATGCTGTTCCAAAAGGTAAAGTAGGCTCAAAGAAATATCTCATGATATCTATGTTATTATCTTTGGCTATTCTGATTCAAATAAGCTATGACAGGTACAAATGAAAATACCATATCATAATTTGAATAGAAATACTGAATATATTCTTGATTATAGAAGTGTGTTAGTAAAAGACTTTAACTTATAGCATATGTTACAGGTAAGCTATGTTTCTGTTTACACTGAAGTCAGAATCTATGTACATACATAACAATCTTTCACATCCATCACTTCAACATACTCATGAAAAAAGTGATAGAAAACATTAGAAGAAAGCTCTTTCTCTTCATGTAAATATTTAACATCTATTCTAAATGTATCTTTTGTTAGTGATGTACCAGTTATATCCAAAGAATGATAAATCTTTGCAGTATGGTTGGCTCCATCCGTATCGTAAATAGTCACCCCTATAAACAACAATAAACACATTAACACACTCGCTATTGCTAATCCAATACATAAAACTTTACAACAACTATTTCTACTGTTTTGGTATGAAAGTTTTTCATAGTCTCCATAGTCTACAAAAATAAAAAATAAAACATTTTCAAAAACCTTTTAAAAATTAAGTAAGCAATCAAAAATCCCTCTTTTTTTCTCCAAAAATTCATTCACTCCGGACAGTCTCTCTTTGTCAGTTTTCAGTATAACAGCTTGTCAAATCCTGTTATTCATTTGTCAATTCCAGTCATCAATGTCTTTCTTAAGCACGATTTTCAAATAACTTTCATTTTCTTTTCCCAAAGTCTTTTCTTGCAATCTTCACATGCCTGAATAACAATTTTTGGTATCTCTGTCAAAACAATAGCTCAAAAATTGTTCTTGACAATTAGTTGTAGTTAAATACGCCAATTGTGGTCCAGCATATCTCTTGCTTGCAACTCTCTTTTTTTTCGGTCTTTTGCTGCTTTTACCTTCTTCTCCACTAGTATTTTCTTCTACATTCAACTCTTTAATTCTTCTACTCTTTGAACTTTTCTCTGGCCAATTGTCTCCTTTTAATGTCTTTTTCGTCAACAACTTTCTCAAAATTGAGTTTTCACTTGCCTTACAACCTTTTTCTTCTGACGTTCCCGCCACTTGTTCAGGAAGAGTATAATCCACTTGGGCGGGACTACCCTCAATTCCTTTCCCAATGGGGTCCGTTCTTTGTTCGGTTTGGTATGTCAAACCACCTGCTTCTGAGGATACCCTCCTCTGAGCAGACTTTCTCTCAACCAATTATTTCTGATCACTCTCATTTGAGGACATCCTCCTCTGATCAGATTCAGTCAGAATTTTTATTTCTTCACAAACCAACTCTTCTGCAGATTGTTCAGCTTCTTCTGCATTTTGTTCTTTTTCATCTGTTCTAGGAGTAGGCACATCTCTCTCATTCTCAATGTTCGGTTCACCTCCTTTTTCTTTGCTCCCAATGTCGTCAACTGTCGGTAATCTCAACAGTTCTTCTTCTCTTTCAGTTGGATCATTCACTTTTCTCGTGTGACTAGCATGCACCCAGTTCGGCAAACCTGCACACTTCACAGCTGTCGTTGTTGTAAGTACGATTTGGTAAGGACATTTCCACCGTGGTACCAGGCAAGACTTTCTCACATGCTTCCGTATGAGCACCCAGTCACCAGCTCTCAAGCGGTGGCCTTCACCTTGCGTCTGTTGCACTGTTGTTGCTTCCACCTGATGAGAAAAAGACCGAATCACATCAGCTAGGCTTTTGTAATAATCTAGCACCATGTCATCTGTAATATTCATAAGTGCATTTACAGGTACTGCTGGAAATCCCATTGCTCTCCCCATTAGGATCTCGTGTGGAGACAACCCAGTTTTCTTATCAGGAGTGCTTCTGATTGACATTAGCACTAGTGGTAAAGCATCTGGCCACTTTAAATTTGTTGATGCACATACTTTTGCACATACTTTTGCCAATCTTGACTTTAAAGTTCCATCAATCTGCTCTACAAGTTCTGAGGCTTCTGGGCGATAACTGCAATGTAGTTTCTGATGAATGTTTAATGCTGAGAAAAGCAATTGTATCACTTTGTTTTTGAAGTGGCTTCCCCTATCTGTTTTTATAGAGACAGGAAACCAAAATGTAGAATTAGTTCTCTCACAAGTAGCTTAGCTACTGTGAGGCTATCATTTCTCCTTGTTGGATATGCCTCAATCCAGTGACTAAAAATACATACAATCACCAACACATATTTCAAACCAGGACACGCAGGCATCTCAATAAAATCCATTTGCATCCTGCTGAATGGACCTCCTGCCATACCTATATGTCCCATGTTGACAATTGTTCCTTTGCCAACATTCATTTGCTGGAAGACCACATACCTATGGCAAACCAGTTCAGCAACCTGTCTACATTTTGGATTACACCAGAACTGTTTAAAACACCTGATCATTGCATCTCTCGCTATGTGGGCCTGACCATGATAGTATCTGGCCATCTGTGTCAACAGACTGTTTGGTAAAACCACTTTTCTCTCTATTGTCATCCAAATTTCATCTTCTCTTTGAAAGCAATGATGTTTTAACCAGTTCCTATGCTCTACTTCTGGAACATTGTTCTGTATGGCCTTTAACTCTTCTAGTGTCTCATAATTTGCATCATAAAATTTGTATACACTTCATCATTTTCAGATATCAATTCCCGATTTCTTTTGAATTAAATTCCATTCAGAGCACAAACTTTTGCAACCTGGTCTGCATAAGCATTTCCCAATGTTACATAATTCTGTCCTCTCTGGTGTGCGCTGCATTTAATCACGGCAATTTTCTCAGGTTTCTGTACAGCTTGTAGTAAATCATGTGTCCTCTCACCATTTCTCACAGGTGAACCTGATGACATTAGAAACTCTTTCTGTGCCCAATTTTTCCCAAAATCATGTACAATACCAAATCCATACTGACTATCAGTGTAGATCATTACTTTCATCTGGTCTGATAATAGGCATGCTCTAGTAAGAGCCACCAATTCTGCAAGTTGAGCAGAAATTACTCCTTTAAGCCATGAGGCTTCTAGTATGCCAGTAACCGTACACACCATGTAACCTGCTCTCAATGCACCTCTGTTGTCTTTTAGACAAGAACCATCAACAAAGAGAATTTGATCATTGTCTTCCAAACAATTGTCTTTAATGTCATCTCGTGGTTTTGTGCATAATTCTGTTACTTCCAAACATTCATGTTCAATGCCATCAATTCTGTTTGGATCTTCTCCCTCATCTGGTAAAAATGTTGCTGGGTTAGGCACTGTGCACCTTTTGATCGTTACATTTGGTGCTCCAAGAATCACTGTCTCATATCGTGTCAACCTTGCATTTGTCAGATATTGTGTTTTTGATTGGGTCAATAGAATTTCTTTTAAATGAGGTACCATCACTGTAACAGGATAACTCATCGCAATGTTTTCACTTTGAGTTATACTCTGCTCAACTGCTGCAACTGCTCACAAGCATCCTGGTAAGGCTGCTGCAACATTATCCAAAGTAGCTGAAAAATATGCTACTGGCCGATTGACACCATCATTTGTTAGTGTCAAATCATACAAGGAACATCCATCACACTCATGACAAACCAACAAGAAAGGTTTTGTATAATCAGGCATACCTAAAGCTAGAGCTTGACACAAACTCTCTCTGAAATCAGTAAATGCTCTCATGCATTCCTCATCTGTCATTATGGGATCTGAAACATCCATATGTGTCAGTCTTTGTAGTGGCTTAGAGAGAGCTGAAAAATTTGGAATCCACTGGCGACAATATCCTACCATTCCCAGAAACATCCTCAACTCTTTCTGAGAACTAGGTATTTTCATTTTCATCATTGCTGCTACTCTTGCTCTCAAAATTTTCCTTGATCCTTTCTCAATCAAATGACCCAAATATTTCACCTCTTGCTGACAATACTGCAACATAGTAGGAGATACCTTATGCCCATTGTCTCCCAAAAAGTTCAACAATGCAATTGTATCCTCTTTACAACCTTCCTTTATCTTTGATGCAATCAACAAATCATCAATGTACTGCACCAATGTCGATTGGTAAGGCATTACCAATGACTCCAAGTTCTTTTTCAAAATCTGATTGAAAATTTATGGTGATTCTGAAAAAGCTTTGAGGAAATCTACACCAGCAATAGACTCTGGTCAGGAACTTGAAACAAAAGAGATATCTACTGTCCTCATGTAGAGGCACAGAAAAGAAAGCTTGGCATAAATCAATTAATGTGAACCATTCTGTATCACATGGAACCTGAAACATTATCACTGCTGGATTTGGCACAACTGGACAACATTTCACCACAATACCATTTATTTTTCTCAAATCATGGACAAGACGAATTTTTCCATTCAGCTTTTTCAAACTCATTATTGGTGAATTACACAGGCTACTCATCACTTCTTTTAAAACTCCCTGCTTCAAAAAGTGTTCCATCAAAGGTCTTATTCCTTCAATCGCCTCATTTGTCATTGGATATTGTGCAGTTTGTGGAAGCACTACATTCTCTTTCACTGTTACCTTGAATACTTCAACTCCTTTAATCAGACAAATGTCCTTTCCTGATAAGTCCCAAACCTTTCACTTAACTCTTTCTTGTAAATCAAACGGCAGATCTTTCATTTCAAAGATTGGAAAGAAATGAATTAAAACTACCAAATTGTTACCCTCATTTGTCTGCTCATTTTCATCTGTCTGGTCATCGAAATTTATCAAAGGAAATTCTTGAGGCACCATCCTTCTTTTGACAACAACTGATTAATCTTCTCCATCACTGTTTGTCTCAATCTCAATCCCCTTCATTGAACAGAAAAACTGAACAATTTATTTTGCACAGCAAGTCCCTTCCCCATAATGACACTAGACTTGAATCACAAACCACAAAACTATGGATATCTCTAAAATGTCCAACTTTCACAAGAACTGGTTCTGTAAGAGTATTAATCAAATGTTTATTTGCAACTCCTACTATCTGCACTGTCCTCTCTGAATCGGTATGTCTGGAAATTTTACACTTCTCACTGTTAAGTGTGTTGCTCCTGTATTGACCAGAAATTAACCTCATGCCCATGTACTTCACCCTTCACATAAGGACACCTCTGATCCACTTCTAATGATGCAGCCATCATGTACTCCTCCTCATCTGAACTATCCAACGGCCATTCAGCTTTTATTTCTCCTCACTGTGTAAAGGAAACTGTTCAGCTGTTTTTACACTTTTGTTCTTTCTCTGATTTGTGACCACTTGTGAACGCATTACTTTTTGTTGATCCATAGGGCTCTGTATCATTTGAACCTGTCTTGGCATGTGCATTTGCTGTACAGGTACCATCTGCATCTGTGGCTGCATTTGTTGCATTTGTGGCATTTGTACCTAATGTACCTTTTGTATTGGCTGTAGAGGCTGAAAACCTTGCATATTATTCTCATTGTTCTGAAAATTTTGATTTTGACACCCCATCCTAGGCCCCGTCATGCTCTGATATTGATTGACACCATTTGTTTGTTGCACGACTCCACCTTGATTTAACATCAGGCACTGTCTCTTCCAATGTCCAATTAGTCTGCAAATATGACAAGGAAACACTTTTCATCTTTGTTGCTCATCGTGCATCACCACTTAACTCAAATCCACATTTCTATTGGCTACTGGAAGCATCATTTAACCTCGACCTCTGCCTCAACCTTGACTCGGAAACAAACCATTTCCCTGTGGCATCTGCTGAAAATGTCCCTGTAATATTGTCTGTGCAGCCTTAATCTGCATCACCATCACTTTTTCTTTCAATTTTTTCAGCTTCAATTCAATGTCATCATTACAGTATTTAGCATACTGCAACACCTGGTCAATCAGTTTTGCTTGCCAGCAAATTAAATGATTCTTAATCATCTGATTTATTTCTGGTTTCAACCCTTCAACAAACCTAAACACCGAATGATTCATGCTCTCTTTCTCAATTGTTTCCACATCACTGAATTGTTTCAGCGCTTTCAACGTCCTTTTATAATATGCATGAACCGATTCCTTCCCTTCCTGTGATGTTCTATCTATACGCTGCCAATCAACATTTTTCAGTGAAACTCTTGTTTTCAAAAACTCAATAACCTTATAGTAATATTTCACTACTTCGGGAGATGGTGCACCTGTTTTCAGATCTCTCGGCGGTTCACTCGTTGGCCAATCAGCACTCCTTTTGCATTCAATCCACAATCTGCTTTAACAACAATATCAAAAAGTGTATTCAGGTCTTCCCACAGAGACTTTGCAACTTTCACAAACCTATTTGTCTGCTAGCACCACTCCATTGGCTTCTTCTCAACCTCAGGTAATCTTTTGTAAAACTTAAAATATCACTCCTAGTCCAAGGTACATGTACAAAATTCCCTCCAGGTGTTTCCCTCATCTGTAGCATTTTCAATGAATCTCCTGTCTGTGCCTCGTCATCTTTCTTTGGTCTTTCTCTTTTCTTGACCCATCCACCTTCCCATTTATCTAATGCTCTCCAAACCTGCACTCTCTCATGTAACTCTCTAAGATGTGTTTTCATCCCTGCAGATCTCATGTGTGTAAAATCTTCTTCCTCCATGTTTAATATGTAACTTCTTTTCAAAGTGTTCATTTTTGACAAATCAATATCATAATCATCTGCTATTTTTTGTAACTGCTGATGAACTTTATTTGCTCCTCTGGTAATTATTTTACACAAATATCTCAATTGAGCTTCAGTATAGGACTAAAGTCTGTTTACCCCCATGGTTCCTTCCAAGAGTTAATTTCCTTCCACTGTCAATCTCACTCTGTTTATTGTCTCTTCGTCTCTGTCTTTTCTTTCTAATGTTTTTGAATTGCTTGGATCTTGCAACCACTTTGTTATTTCTTGTGCAGACAAGCCTTTTAAAGAAACTCCATTTGATTGTGCACCTAATTCCTGCTTTAGTCCTGAACTTGCGCATTGCTGTGGAACCATTACTCTCTATCCCTGAGTATTGTAAGATATAGTCGCTGAATTCTCAACAGGAGACAAATCTATTAAAGAGTTAGACTCATTCAAAGTTTGTCCTTGTCTGGGAATTGATTTTTCCAAAACCCCATTCTGAACTTTAATCAGAGAATTCACTCCACTATTGTTTACTCGTGTATATATGATGGAGTTTCCGGACCCATCGTAATAGGTACAGTAATTGCATCCAGATTAGCTAAAGATCCAACCCTCTGCATTTGTCCTGCACCCAAGTTCTGCATTTGTGGAATCTGTATTTGAACTGGCTCTCTTATGTTCAATCCTTGCTGACCAGGAGACAACACTAAATTAGTAGTATAAACTGAGCCTCTGGCTGTATCTCAGGAATGTTTATTTCCAACTGCTGTCACTAAATCATTGAAACTACTCTGCATCTGAACTCTTTCATTGTTTAGGATATCACTTGATATTTCTGATGTGGATGGTGCAGTAGGAGTTGTATTACTAATTCTACTAATTCTACTCCCATTTGATCCACTATCACTTCTCTGGTTCGCATTTGGTGGAGGATAAGTCTCTAAACTCTTAGAAACTATCTCATCTTCACCCATCTCATTGTCATCATTAAACATGACTCGTTTCAAGTCTTTCAATTTTTGTTCTTTATTCTCTGTTGAACCCTATTTCTTTTTCTTTCCATCTTTTGTTTCATTCTCATCCTCCTTTGTTCTTGCAGGAAATAATCTAATTCCCTGTAGTGTTTCTATTCTCTACCTTTTCTGCTCTTCATCCCATCTAGCCTCCACTAGCGTCTTTTCCACTCTCCTCATTTTCTTTTCAAATTTCAATGCGTGTTGCTGTCTAGCTACCAGCTACCAGCTCCCAAATCTGTAAAGCTTCGTATTGTGCTGGCCATGGTGGAGGTTTTAAATTGTACATCTTTAACGTCAAATTTTCCCAAATTCTCAAATTAAATGTTACATTCTCCAAACAACCTTCTTTTCTTGTAATCTTCACCCAATGTTTTAACCAAAGACACGCTCCTGCACCCCTCTCCTCAAACAAAATATGTGCCAGAATATTTTCTGGTGGACAAACTTCTCCTTTGAGTGCCGAAATATACTCATCACCTCTCAGTGCACTGCTCAAAACCTTGAAAAACTTAATTTTCAACTGAATTTTATTTAACCTAATGTCACAAAAATAATTCTCAAACACAAAAAGTAAGCATATAGAATTAATAATGGTTGATTAGAACGTCTAATATATCTGAGTTTAATCAAAACAATCAAGCAAATAATCTCCAAAATTGGTAATAATGGCAATGTATGTGTTAGTACAACATTCAAACAGTGTCAATATAGATTTTGAGCATTCAATATTAATACTTTCACTAATCACAAATTAGCGTCAACATGTTGGGCTTTATGTAAAAGAAGTTAGAAACACAAATTTAGAAAAATCTCTGTAACTCAGGTTATAATAAAAAAAACACCATTAATATGCAGCAATAGAATTTTAAGTTGCAGCTGGTACCTGCAAAGCAAAAGAGACACGTGTAACAAACAATTGCATATTTTACCCCAACGATAACAACAAGCAGTCTACTTCAGCAAGGGGACATAATCAGGTAAGTCTTCAGAAGAATCGGGCCTAACAACAGCTGAAACAACACTGCTAATATGACTCGAATCTCCAGTGCTCCGATTCTAAAAATCAAAATCTCTCAAAATCTAACTAAAGAAAATCATACTCAGGTTGTTATACTAATCTTCAAAAAGCTCATGGGGTGTTTACGTTTCAGTCAATAATAAGTCTAATTGATAACCTAAAATACAACAATGTCACATTAACCAGGACATATTCTCAACAGTAACTTTTTCTCTTCTGTCTCGTCTGTTGCTCCATTGTTCCATTTTGTCTAAACTTCTCTTCTCAGGAAGAAACTTTCTCACTTGCTACATTTACTTCCATCATCGAGGAAGAAACCACATATTAGTAACATTCTCAAACAATAGAACAGTCAACGTATTTAAGAATTCAGTTAAACATGGCCTTGTAAAACATAATGCAGCAACCCACTAGGGGTAGCTGTGGGCACATCTACTAAACCATCAAGTACACTTTTATATAAGCATTGAATTATGGAAAATAACTACAACATTTAGTTAGAATTTTGCTCAGTTAGGAACAGAAATGAACCGTGGCGACCATTTTTTTTAAAAGTCACCCATTTTACACATTAATTCAGTATACCAAAATCATTAATAACCATGTTAGAAAATTCACACTCTCAGATGGCCCATTTTTCTGTAATACCATACTTGGCTGATCACTAGCTACACGAACACCTTGTCTGCAGCTATTCAGCATAATTATTCCTGCCATACCAGAGTGCTCAACTCCTCAGATGTTGTTATAGTGAGGGCGGAGACTTTTGTAAAGAGTAAACAGAGCACTGTTTAGCTGTGGCTAATCATTAAATCGGCAGCCTGTGAAAGTGTCGGATAAAAACTCCTAGAAGTCTGAAAATCACTTCTTTGTTCACAATTGTTGTACAGCAACGAGATCAGGAGGGCACATGATGTATGTTAGCTGTCTACATAAAGCTCTTCAGCAGGACGTACAGTGCAATAAGCCCAACCCATGATTTGTGCCTTCACGGATTAGAGGCCCTGTGCAGGTCATACATTGTGTGAAGTGGTGGCTGATCACATCCTGGTTTAAATGAATAGCAATGACAGCTTTTAAAGGTGCTTTGTCTCGGCCTCTGGGAACTAAGCAGTCTATTCAGACTATATGCAAAAAAATGTGCCTCCACACTTGTACGATCTCTGAACACCAAGATGAAGGCAGTTTTTGCATTGTGGGCATAAGTAACTCATTTTTTAAAAGACATCCAGCTGGTCATACTGTAGTTCTGTGAGGCTGTCAGCATACCATTTCCATCTTGTGTCCGCATTTATGGTGCTTTTGTCTTGAACTTAATTTGAATCTTTACACCGGTTTCTTTCATTTGGCTCAGGGGTCACTCAGCATTTTCCACTCTGGCCCCTCCCTTTTGGTGCAAATTTACACTATGATAGAACCGTCCACTTTTCAGACAGGACTCATCCACCACTTAAGCCTTCATCACTTTAATCTACTTTGTGTTAAACTGTAGATACAATATGATGTGCAGCTTGAAGTTGAGCTGTGTGTTGTTTGATGTATTTAATTTGATGAGTCAATAATATATTAATTGCTTATTTGTGTCTTTATTGCTTATTGCAGTCCTATTTACTAATCATCATTGAGGGTTTATTTACTTTACTTTGTTGTCATGAGCTTGTGGATTTACAGCTTTGTTGTCACAAAGTAAATATGGTAGGCTTCTTTAAAAATATATTTTTTAAATACAGACCTTTCACCATAAGTATCTATCCTTTCAGAGGCTCAAAGACATCTCTAGTTGCAGCCCACCAGGCTTAGGATCAGAGCATATTTGGTAATGTAAGACAGATGCCCTGACGCCAGTACTGTCTTTTCCTTTTGTACGTGGGATGACCGTTGGGGTATTTACATCTGGGATAGTTTTGAAATTTAGATTTCTTAAACATTGACATTCATGTGTTAGCTGCAGAACATAATTTTTGTGGTCAGGATACTGCCTCCAGTCCTGGGCCTTGTGTTTAAAATACATTGTTTTCATGGTGCACTCAGGATTTCTTGTATTTTTAATGATGACCCTCACTTCCCCCAACCTTCCACTTTGTCAGTCGGGCTCATTCACATTGCTCGTCCACTACTTAAAACTCATCCACAATTTTAACATCCCAACACTTTGAAATGTCACCAGCCACCACTGTTTAAATTGCATATTGACACACCTGTATCCACTGCAGTAATGCATTTCTTTCTCATGCTAATTTTGCCTAAGGGAGTTGTGATCATTTCCGATGATTTGGATCTTGATTCACGAGGGAAGAAAATATTAATTAGCACGCTCAGCTAAAATTTTTTAACTTCTTGCTACATTTGAAGACTATCACCCGATGCTCATGAAATTAGAGTCCTGCACTTGCATATTCCCTTTTGTTTTATGAGCACGTGTGTCTTTTTGAACCTTGTAATCAACATGCTATATACTTGTGTCTGTTTTTTGTTAAGAAGCCGTGACTCACAGATGATGATTTTTCTTTTTGTGAAAAGCCTTCTCAGACTTTACCTGGAATGTGCACGGATATTCTTTAACAAAAGCACCTCAACCCAACTTTAATATTATAATGATCATTCATGTATCAGAAATGACAGAGGCTCCTTGTGTGCTGTGCATGATGCATGCATACTGTATGACGTGATTGAGAATCGTTCTTTGCTTAACATTCTGTTGAAATTCCTGAATTAATATCCCACGAGCTTGCATTTTTCCCACTAGTAATGCTGTCACTATATTCACTGATTTCAATTATGTTTTCAGAGTTTTTTTAAAAGACAGCGTTTGTACAATGAGAATGGCAATATGCTTATGTTTGTCTAACCCATACCTTGGGTGGTGCGCTTGGCAGAAGCTTGCTATGTTTTAGTCTGTTTGTAATATTTTGTTGTTATTTAAAATACGACAAACAGAAATGGTATTCATAAAAAAAAAATATTAATGCTCTTCAATAGCCATCCATTTATGCTAAATGCTATTGTTAAATGCGCTTCTTATATGTTCTATTAAGAGGAATGCCCAAAAGAAATGTTCTTGCCGATTAAGATGCTTAAAGAGCTGCTAATTTGTTTCACAATTATGAAAAAACTTTGTATGTTTCCAAAAGTACTAAATGCTCTCTGATATCTTAGAAGGATGCTTTTTTAACAACTGTACAATTTTTACAAAAGAGGGGACTGTAAAAGGGACTTGTGTGAAGTATGCTGGGACAGAACATGGAGAGTGGTTGCCCCTAATTTGCTGCTCCCTGCCCTTGCCCAACAATATCATGTCATAACGCACTTGAGCAGAGACAGCATGATCAATGTGATGACTGCTCATTGGTTTTCCCCTTCAATAGGCCAGCAGTATTTCCATTCATGTGCCACTTGCCAAATTCCCAACATTGAGAAGGGTATCAAAAACAAGGCGGGTGCTCACCAACCACCATGAGACCTCTTTGTCCGCATTGTAAATTTCATTCAAATGCTTCACTGTTATTCGTAAGTTCATCGTCTGTTTTGGTACGTAGGTTTTCATGGTGAAATGAAGGATATCCATTTGCCCTGCTAATGCAAATACTATGAAAACAATGTTGCTGAATGATTTTACATCAAGGTTTGGTATGCCCCTTAGGACAGGGAGTGACAAGGGACTGCACAAGGCTTTAGGAATAAACCATACTCCCATTGTGCGTATCACTCCAAGTCTTCTGGGAAGAGTGAACAATTTAATCACACTGTGAAAAACAGAATAGCTAAGATTTGTAGTGAAATGAAGCTTAAGTGACATGATGCTTTACTCTTCGCCCTCTAGTCAGTTCATAACACTTCTAGCCACAGGAATAAACTTAGGTCCAGATTTGGAAACACTTTGCATTGGGTTTGCATTATTTTTATAACACATGACACATAGGGCCTCATTACGAGTTTGGCTGTCCGAGGACCACCATGTTGGTAGTGGCACTCAGACCGCCAATGAGCTGGCGGAGCAGAATGACAAATTATGATTTTGGCAGTGATCCATACAGAATCCAACCAAAGCACTGATGGCACCGCCAGTGCTGTTATACCACCGTGGACGATTGAAGGCACCAGCAGCCCGGCTGAGACCAAGTTTCCGGGGACTATTTACAAGGCTGCACACACTGAACTCAAAGCTGGGTGTGCTGCATGTGGGCATGTCAGTGGTTGTGGTGTCTGTGGGTGTGGTGACTGGGCTGGATGTCTGAGGGTCTGCTGGAGTGGTGTCTATGGGTAGGATAGGTATGGTGGATGGATCACTGATTGTTGATGTGGTGTCTGCAGTTGTGTCAGGTGTTGTGTCTGTGATGCTAAGGGTGGTGGAGGTGTCAGGGCAAGTCGTGACTGTTGTTGTGTGTGCAGGTGTATGTTGCTTGTGTGTATGCTGGTGGTGTGTCTTGTGGTGCTTTGGTTTTTCAGCGCTACCCTTGGATGTTGTTGTAGAAGCATGCCTGTCTGTTTGTGTGCTTTGGCTGGATTAGGGAAGGGGGAAATTGGGATTGGGAAGAGGAAGATTGATGGGGGATGGTAGATAAAGGGTGACTGGCTGCCGTCAGTGTGGAAGCCAGAGTCTTAAATGATCTTTGTAGGCCAGCCAGTGCACAATGAATGCCCTCCAGGAAAGCATTACTCTGTTGTATCTGAGTTGCCAGTCCCTGGATGGAATTCACAATGGTCAATAGACCCACAGAGATGGACCTCAGGAGGCCCAGAGCCTCATAACTGAGGGCAGCGGGGCTAACAGAGGCTGAGGAAGAGGTGCCTACGTCAAAGGAGACACTTACCCTCTTGGATGAGTGGGCCCGGCCAACTGGGTGGGGAGCTACAGAGAGGGCTGTGATGGAAAGGGGGGTGGACAACAGAGATGGTGCTGGGGTTGCCAGAGATGGGCCCACCACTGCCAGGAAATGTCCACTGGAGGAGGATTCCAAAAGCTAAGCTACCTATCTCACATCTACAATAGCAATATATCAGTGGAGCTCTCACACTAATCATTCCATGACAAGGTGCCTTTGCCACATGTTGATGGGTCTGTATCCACTGCAACATGGCCTATCAACAGATAAGCTATAGTAAATAGAGGTAACATATAATTCCACATATCACATACACAAACTCAACATATGCTAACAATTGGGCCTGATGTAAGGTACCAGGCAAGGAAACATATTGTATAATAAACACAAGACGGCCTGCTGTACACCACCATACCCACTTCATGTCACTTAGGCGGTCATTACAACATTGGTGGTAAAAGCTGCTTACCGCCGTGCAGAAGACCGCCAACACACCACCGTGTCCACTACATATCATCACATTTATCACCACACACTCCACCCCACACATCACCTACACCACCCCATGGCATGGCAAAGACACCCCAGGTTCTCGGAGGAGGAGCTCAGGGTCATGGTGGAGGAAATCGTCTGGGTAGAGCCACAGCTATTCGGAGCACAGGTGCAGCACACCTCCATTGCAAGGAAGATGGAGCTATGGCGAAGAATAGTGGACAGGGTCAACGCAGTGGGATAGCACCCAAGAAATCGGGACGACATCAGGAAGAGGTTGAATGACCTACGGGGGAAGGTGCGTTCCGTGGTCTCAAGACACCACCTGGCGGTTCAGAGGACTGGCGGCGGACCCCCACCTCCTCCCCCACAACTAACAACAAGGGAGGAGCAGGTCTTGCCGATTCTGCATCCTGAGGGCTTCGCAGGAGTAGCTGGAGGAATGGACTCTGGTAAGACAAATCTTAACTATTACAACCCCCACCCTACCTGCATTCTATCACCTAGCCCCACCCTCACCCCCAGCACTCCAACTCCTCACATATGTCCCAACATCACAAACTACTCATCCCAACACCAAGCCCTGCATGCAACAACAAAGCATGGACACCCATCACTAAAACATGCCCACTGCACATACCCATACAACCCCCTAAACCATCCTCACACAAGGTCCCACACAGGAATTCAAGCACTGGGGCACACGGTCACCCACCCATTGCACACCATGACACACACAGATGTAATAACCATCCTTTTATACCCCTGCAGGACCCCTACCCAACGTCACCGGACAGGAGGGTCCACACATGTCCACACCACCAACAGAAGAGGCCCACAGTGATGACAGCAGCTCTGTCCAACTGAATCTAGATGACCAGCCCGGCCCATCGGGGACCTCGGAACAGTCTGTTCCCCTCACCCAGTCACAGGCCACCACAGACCTTCCCCCCTCTGGAAACACCCGCACAGCACCCACCCAGCAGGCCCATACCTCCGTCCCCAGGACACGTCAATCACAAGTGTGTCCACCACTACAGGGAACCCAGGATAACCCACCACCCCAACAACAACAGGGACCTGGGGGCAGTGGTAGTGGGCACACTGTCCAGGGGACGGAGGCCCAGGAACACAGGGGAACTGGGAGGGCTGCTGTGCGACAGGGGGCGGACAGGCCAAGGGAACCCACTCTCCACGAGGCCCTCTCCTCCATCATGGGAGCATACCACCACTCCCAGGAGACGATGGCAACGGTACTAGCCAAGTTTCAGGACACCCAGCGGCTGCAGGAGGAACAGTATATGGGTTCCAGGGAGGAACTCAGAACCATCAGCTCCACCCTGGGCACCATCGTAGGGGTGCTGAAGGAAGTACTCAACACCAGGAGGGACACTGTGGCACTACAAGGGCCCCTGACACTAGCATGGACTATGAACTGCTCACCACCTCCGATGGCGCTAGTGGACAGGACGTCCTGCCACAGGACCACCACACCAGCACCCCACCCCCTGCAGAGGGAGAACCACCCCGCAAACGGTCCCTGAGATCCAGGACAAAGACAGAGCACGATGCCAAGACCCCCACCAAGAAATGAGACCACCCTGATTGTCATCCTACTGTCCCACTTTCTCACCCTGTCCATACTTTAACTGCCCCAGCTCCACTTCCTATGCCCATTTGGGCAATGCACCTGTGAGACTAATAGACTGGACTCTGCCATGGACATTCCTCCGCCATCACCCCTCACCATTTCACTACCCCCTCCAATTTTGAGCACTTAAATAAACACACTTAAAGCACAAAACAATCTGGAGTCTGTCTGTGATTTCGAAATAGTGTATTAGCAATTACAGTGACACAATGCTCTTTCAATTGCAATGTCAACATACCTATGTCACACAGCTCTAGTCCATGAGGAATCTAAGCAGATGTCACACAGTGGGACCCACATCTGTGAAATCGTAAGGGAAAGTGACAACTTAGTGACCATACACTGGGTGAAAACGACACACAGTAGAGAGGTAGTAGTGTTAAAGTACATGTAGTAGGCAGGTCTGTACTCTTACCTGTGTCTCACTGGAAATATTGCTGGATCACTGAGTCCCTGTTGTTCATGCCTTCTTCCTCTGCTTCCTCGTCTTCACTGTCCACAGGCTCCACAGCTGCAACAACACCGCCATCTGGACCATCCTCCTGCAGAAAAGGCACCTGTCGTCACAAAGCCAAGTTATGAAGCATTCAGCAGACCACGATGATCTGGCACACCTTCTTTGGTGAGTAGAATAGGGATCCACCTGTCATATGGAGGCACCTGAACCTGGCCTTCAGGAGGCCGAAGGTCCGCTCGATCACCCTCCTAGTTCGCCCATGGGCCTCATTGTAGCGTTCCTCTGCCCTTGTCCTGGGATTCCTCACTGGGGTCCTTAGCCATGACAGGTTGGGGTAACCAGAGTCACCTGCAAATGGTGAGGGACAACTGTTAGACACGCACTAACCTGGAGGGATATCCCCAGACCCAGACAACCATTCCCACTGACTTGCCTCCAGGGGCTCATCTAATAGCCACACACAGTGCCTCTGGAGTTGACCCATCACATAAGGGATGCTGCTATTCCGCAGGATGTAGGCGTCATGCACTGAGCCAGGGAACTTGGCATTCACATGGGAGATGTACTAGTCTGCCAAACATACCATCTGTACATTCATAGAATGATAACTCTTCCGGTTTCTGTACACCTGTTCACTCCTGTGTGGGGGGACCAAAGCCTCATGGGTCCCATCAATGGCACCTATGATGTTGGGGATGTGTCCCAGGGCATAGAAATCCCCTTTCACTGTAGGCAAATCCTCCACCTGAGGGAAAACGATGTAGCTCTGCATGTGTTTCAGAAGGGCAGACAACACTCTGGACAATACGTTGGAAAACATAGGCTGGGACATCCTTGATGCTATGGCCACTGTTGTTTGAAAAGACCCACTTGCAAGGAAATGGAGCACTGACAGCACCTGCACTTGAGGGGGATTCCTGTGGGATGGCGGATTGCTGACATCAGGTCTGGCTCTAACTGGGTACACAGTTCCTGGATTGTGGCACAGTCAAGCATGTATGTGATAATCAAATGTCGCTCCTCCATTGTCGACAGGTCCACCAAAGGTCGGTACACCGGAGGATGCCGCCATCTCCTCACATGTCCCAGCGGACGGTGCCTATGAAGGACAACAGCGAGCACAGAGTCAAACAACTCAGATGTACGTACCCACAGTTTACCCAGAACATCAATCATACACAAAAGGTGGCCTGTATGTGTGTTGAGTCTAGGCCTAGGTATGTGTGATGCAGTTGGAAATGAAGCCATATGGGCCCCTGAAATGGCGGCTGCCTGACCTGTAAAGTGGGACAATGGGATGTGAGGTAACTGCGCTGGTGTTGTACACCGTCGCGGTAGGCGGTTGAAAACCGTGGCGCAATGCTGAATTGGTTAACATTGGACCCTATGGGTCACAGGAGCCAATGACGATGTACGCCGGCGGTGACGGTACGCACCGCTGCAGACGTGACCGCCATTTTCTATCTGTTCAATCACTCAATACCTGATCTTCGACAGGAGAGGACCTACACTGCAAGTGCTGCTGTGACCTCGGTCTGGAAGAGACAATGGCTTGAGTGTCTGGGGAAAGAGTCCCTGCCTTCACATCGGAGGAGTTGGAGAATCTCGTGGATGGGGTCCTTCCCCAGTACACACTACTCTACGGTCCTCCAGACAAGCAGGTAAGTACACAGGGAGCATGTTGTATTGGCTATGCCTGTGTGGAGAGGAATGGATGTAAGAAGGAAGGGGAGAGAGTGCTGCATGCATGAAAGACGGTGAATGCATGTGCCACATGGCAAGGGTAGGGATGGGGGACAATCACTTTGACGGTGCAGTTGGTAATAACTTTGATTTTTCCCCTGTACATTTCATGTAGGTCAGCGCCCACCTGAAAAAAGATATTTGGCGTGCCATCGCCAAGGACGTCCGGACCCTGGGGGTCTACCACAGACGGAGCACCCACTGCCAGAAAAGATGGGAGGACATTTGCTGCTGGAGCAAGAAGACAGCGGAGGCTCAGCTGGGGATGGCCTCCCAACGTGGGAGGGGTGCCCGTCGCATCATGACCCCCCTGATGTTCAGGATACTGGCGGTGGCCTACCTGGAGTTGGATGGGCGTTTGAGGGCATCACAGCAGCCACAAGGGGGTGAGTACACTCTCATTCTGCTGACTTTGCGCACAGTGGAGGGGTCTGGGTGGGGGAGGTGGGCTGTGGGGTTCCCTAGGCCAGGGCGAGTTCCGTAGGCAAGGGCCCTACGTAAGGCAGGCCATGTGGCACCCCAGCCCACCTCTGTAGAGTGCCAAGTACACCTAGTCATGCCCCTGTGTCATCTATGTGTGCAGATGTCGTCCATAGCCTTGTAGGCCATTTCCCAGGAATTGAACAGTGAAGCCCAATAACGCGTTGTAGTGCAGGGGGCTTCTGTGTCTGTTGTGTCCGCCAACGGTAGCGGTAATGCATGCACTCAACATGTCTTTCTTCTGTCTTCCCCCCCCCTTTTTGTGGTCTCCCTGTTCTTGTGTGCATTAGCATCATCAGGTGGAGGAGCAGTGGCACCGGAGCACGAGGGAGCTGCATCCCACATGGCTCTGGAGGGCGACACTACGGAGTCTGAATTCACCAGTGGGACGGAGGGGAGGGGAGCTCCACGGCGGGGACAGGAGCTGACACCAGCGTCACGGACTCGTCCTCTGATGGGAGCTTCCTTGTGGTGGCGGCAACATCTGTGCCCCCCCATCTACAGGTACAGCCGCCACCCCCCTACCAGCACCGCCCTCCCAGCAGCCCCTCAGCCTTTGCCCCATGCCTGCTCACCCAGGAGGGTGGGCATCACCTTCACCTCAGGCACCTCAGGCCCTGCCTCAGTCACCCCTGTTGCCCTCAGTGAGGAGGCCATTGACCTCCTCAGGTCCCTCACTGTTGGGCAGTCTACCATTTTGAATGCCATCCAGGGTGTAGAGAGGCAGTTGCAACAAACCAATGCATTCCTGGAGGGCATTCATTATGGTCAGGTGGCCCTTCAGCGAGCTTTTCAGACTCTGGCCTCAGCACTGACGGCAGCCATTGTCCCTGTCTCTAGCCTCCCCCCTCCAACTTCCTCCACCCTGACCCAATCCCCTTTACCTCAGCCTATCCCAAGCACACCTACAGACCAACATGCACACACCACAACACCCAAGGGAAGCTCAGGCAAACATAAGCATCACACATCCCACAGGCACTCACGCAAGCATCACACACATGCAGACACACCAACATCCACTGCCTCCATTGTGTCCCCCTCCTCCTCGTCTCCCTCCTCCCTCCCAGTCTCGTCTACACTCACACCTGCATGCACTACCTCTACAGCCACTACGTCCCTCTCCAGCACACCCACCACCACACCCCGCTCACGTGCAGTCACCACTCCCACTACCATTCACAAGTCCCGTGTCCTCTCCCAGTGTGTCTGTGATGCCCCCTCCCAAGATACACAAAAGCAGGCACAACCCACCCAACAGTCATTCACCTCACAACAGCCTCCAGCGCATGCACCTTCACCCAAAGTCACCAAACGTACACCTCCTACAACCACCACCTCTTCCTCCACTCCCAAACCCCCTCCAGCTACCCATCCCAGTGTGTCCCAAAAACTTTTCTTGTCCAACCTTGACCTCTTTCCCACACCTCGCCCACCCCATCCGTCTCATAGGTCCTGAATTAGCACCTCAGCCACAACATCTCGGGGACCATTGGTGCCTGTAGTCACCGGAATCTGGAGTGCACTGGCCACCAGGGCAGCCAGTATGGCACGGAGCCACAGCGCAGACAGTCCCCCACCTGTCAAGCATCAGAAGTTGGCCAGTGCCCGGTGGGAGAGGGGGAAGACTCCAGCCACCAAAGCTGCTCCCAGGGGTCCCGTTGGGAGTGTGGAGTCAGCTGTGACACCTTCCAAGGTGGGGAAGGGTCACAAGAAACCCAGCATGTCTGGGAAGAGCAGCACAGCGGAGACCGCCATCATCCCAATGCCCAGGAGGCCACCGCCAGCATCAGCCCAGCTGCCCAGGAGGCCACCGCCAGCATCAGCCCAGCTGCCCAGGAGGCCATCGCCAGCATCAGCCCACCTGCCCAGGAGGCCAGCACCAGCCCACCAGCCCAGGAGGCCACCGCCAGCATCAGCCCAGCTGCCCAGGAGGCCACCACCAGCACCAGCCCACCTGCCCAGGAGGGCACCACCAGGAGGTCACCGCCAGCATCATCCCAGCTGCCCAGGAGGCCAACGCCAGCACCAGCCCACCTGGCCAGGAGACAACCGCCAGCACCAGCCCCGCTGGGCCATGAAGGACCACCAGCAAAAGCCCCGCTGGGCCATGAAGGACCGCCAGCAGCTGAGACCCTGCAATGGAGAACACCGTCTCAAGCACCGCTGAACAGGGCACCGCCATCTCAAGCACCACTGAACAGGGCACCGCCGTCTCAAGCACTGCTGCACAGGGCACCAGCGTCTCAAGCACCGCTGAACAGGGCACCGCCGTCTCAAGCACCTCTGCACAGGGCACCGCCATCTCAAGCACCGCTGAACAGGGCACCGCCGTCTCAAGCACCACTGAACAGGGCATCGCCGTCTCAAGCATCGCTGCACAGGGCACCACCATCTCAAGCACCGCTGAACAGGGAACCGCCATCTCAAGCACCGCTGAACAGGGCACCGCCGTCTCAAGCACCACTAGCCCATGAGCAGCAGGGGCACTGACGCAACTGAGTCCGTCACGGGGTGAATGATGCACCCTGGGCACCATGCCCCCTCCAGAACCAGTGGAAACTGTCATCGACTACCTCTGTCCTTAGCAGGATGAAGCACTCTGGGCACCATGCCCCCTCCAGAAACAGTGGAGAGATCCATCCACTACCTCTGTCCTTAGCAGGATGAAGCACTCTGGGCACCATGCCCCCTCCAGAACCAGTGGAGACTGTCATCCACTACCTCTGTCCTTAGCAGGATGAAGCGCTCTGGGCACCATGCCCCCTCCAGAACCAGTGGAGAGATCCATCCACTACCTCTGTCCTTAGCAGGATGAAGCACTCTGGGCACCATGCCCCCTCCAGAGCCAGTGGAGACTGTCATCCACTTGTGAGACTGTGGCTTTGCACTCCCCAGGATTGAACAGTGGGCAACCCACCCACTGTAGAGACTTGTGAGACTGTGGCTTTGCACTCCCCAGGATTGAACAGTGGGCATGTTGCCCCCTCGTGGATTTGGCGTCGTGCACTCAAGCGGCTGAGGTGCCCCCCCTTTCCCTCCCCCTGAGGTGCCTGTTTAGTTGCTCTCTGATGCCCCTGCAGTGTTCTCTCCGTCATGGTTGGGGATCTTGTGTGGGCCTCACCCATACCGTGTGGTACCAGTGTTCCATGGACTTTCTTAGAGCACTACCTGGACTACTATGCTTGGTATATATTATGTACATTGTGTATATATATATTTCTGCCTACTTGCTTTTAATATATTCCAATGGTTACACTAATTTTCTATTGTCTTTTCAATCTTCCGGGAGGTTTGGGGGGTGTAACTGTGATGTATTGATATGCATTAGTGTGTGTGTTGTAGTGTGTGAGGGCGGGGGTGTTGCGTGTGTGTGTCCCTGTTTTTTGCCTCCCCCCTCCCCTGTATCATAGGTGCAGTACTCACTGTGGTCTTCGCCGCCGGCGTTCGTGCTCCTGGTAGAGGAGCAGGAAGACTGTTACAGGTAGAATTTGGAGTTCCGGGTCCATGGTGTCCTCGTTCCTCGTGGGGTGTGTAGAGGTGAGCGTTTCTCGTTCGTGATTCCTGTTTCCGCCCGTGTTTTTATCCGCAGTGAATCCGCCCCGGAAAAGGTGGCGGATTGGCCTGTCATAAAAGTGTGGGCGGTACATTGTCTCCCACCTGTCTGTTGGTGGTGACCGCTGCGCTGTTTGTTTGTACCGCCGTGGCGGTCGGAGTGTTAAAGTGGCTGTCTTTGTTGGCGGTTTCCACCACGGTCGTAATTGCAATTTTTTTACCGCCGCTTTAACACCGACCGCCAGGGTTGTAATGACCACCTTAGTCCACAACTTTCACAATGGATATATGCAAGCATGCAACTACTCGAATCGGCGTAACCAAATGTTAGAACAGGAAAGAGTCAGAAAGGATGTCACCTACAGATGTACCAATAGTGATGATGGAAAGGATTGTACATACTTTGTGGACCAAGGCATCTAAGTCATTGTCCTCCTGAAAACAAAGTATAGCACTATGCAAGGGCATAAGAAGGTCAGAACATTTACTCACACACAACCACAGGTAGTATATCGACTATTTTAGTCAATGGACACCCCCAAGGGGGTTCAGCTTGTAACAGGTCTGAATATGTTTTGCAAGTATGGCATGCCTCACATGCTGCTGTCACTCACCAGAAACCTTTTGAAAAGTAGAAATTACTTCAAATTGTCAGACTCTATGTTGCACATAGACATAGATCAAGGGACATTGGAATGGACAGAGTGCAAAGACCTGGATAGCTTTCCATGATGCTATTGGGAGTAATGACCTGTAGGTGGGAAGGAACAACCAGCAGGGTATGAAAAGCTGTATAGTGGTACACATATGACACAGGCAAAGGTTCATCATCATATGCTTCAGTACAGAGGGGACAACATAGGAGAGTAATATGTCCCTATACAAATTAGAATATGTACACTTGTGTACCAATGTTGTGGACTATACATCAATTTGCCCCTTGGAGATCTTTGACCCTTTGCACTTACCACCTTGTCACAGCTTAGAATCTTTCACATCATACTCTAACCTGGTAAAGGGATGAAAATGTGTTAAGTCTGTACTTACCCTCTTGTGGCTGTGTGCTGCCCTCAAACAGCCATCCATTTCCGGGTAGGCCACCACCAATATGCGGGCCATTGGGGGGGTCCAACATCCAACGGGTACCCCGTCCTCCTTGGGAGGATGTCCCCAGCTGAGCCTCTGCGGTCTTCTGGGCCCAGCGTCTCAGGTCCTCCCACCGCTTCCTACAGTGGTTGCTCCACCGGCTGTGAACCCCCAGGTTCCACACTTTCTTGGCAATGGCATGCTAAATCCCATTTTTCTGATGGTCGTTGACCCGCATAAATGACACAGGCAAGAAGAGAATGTCATGTCCACCCACAAAATACCAATACAAGCAGGGTGAAAATACAAGGTAGTGCAAGTAGTCATAGTAAGACTGCCTTCAACATCCACTTCAATGAGGAATGCCCATCTGCAGTAAGGCCATGTGTGATGTTGAGACTGGCATACAACATGCATATCCAGCACCAGGTGTCAGCTTCTAACATATGACCAGACCAAAAGCATATCTCTAAACATGGTATATCTGTCCAAATATTTTTCACACCACTTTCAATGGTTATGTATTGCAGTCTATAGGTGGGTCAGAGTACATACATCACACACTCTCTACTATGTCTCAGGACTCAAAATCTATCTATGTACATATGCATATGCCCATCTACCCACACATATTACCCAACCCTTCATTCTACCACATTTCCTGGACATCATCATACACTTTACCCTTCAAACATTACAATTACCTGTTCCTCTGGTGCACCATAGAGCTGTCCATACAGTGGTATGACCTCCTTCACCAGCTTATCAAGCTCCTCCGGGGAGAAAGCAGGGGCCCTAGCACCTATACGACGTGGCATGTTTACTCCCAGAGGCAGTACACAGCAGCTCAGGTCATGGAGGTCTTGTTGGCAGCAGTGTCAGGAGTAAAGTGAGAGATGAAGTCTGAGATTGCGGTCATGTTTGCCATCTAAATTAATGGCACCGCTGGTGGACAATGCCATTGGCGCAACACCCCCAAGGCAGCAATTTGTTCCAATGGCAATGACCACTGCGGTGGTATACGCCTACTGCCATGACGGCTTCTGCCGGTGGAGTAAGGTCATTTCCTCATGTCCAGTAGTATAGGTCAGGTAGCTGACATTTTAAGGCTCAAATATGAACCATAAAGTAATTTAAAAGTTGCATCACAGGTATGATACATATCGACGTTTCAACACTTTCATGTGGCATTTTAGAGCATTTTATGTGACATAGCTATGATCATACTTTTGATGTACAGAATGAGTGATACACATACATTTTAGTTTTTACCCACATAGTTACACTGGCATGAGAAGAGTGAGAGAACATCCAGTGTATCATCCACTAGCAGACCTGCAGACCATAGAGGAGTGACATGTGATTCAGATGTGCTGCCTGGATAGGCAGACAATGATGGATCTCTGTTGTCAGTTAAAGCCAGATCTGATACCTGTCATCCATAAATTCTATAGCATACCACCCATTGTCATGTCATTGCTGCACTTCTTGTCCCCAGGATCCTTTCAAAATACAGTTATCCTAACTGCAGGGATGTCTCAGCCTATGTTCAATCTGGTTTTGAAGGTTGCACTGTCTCATTGCTGAAACACCTGTACAGCTACATCCGATTTCCACAGCGTGAAGATTTGGCCCATGGGAAGGCTGATTTTAATGATTTGGGACACATTCCACATGTGGTGGGAGCCACGGATGATACCCATCTAGCCTTCGTTCCCTAAGATGCCAATGAACAGGTGTTTAGGAAAAGAAAAAACATCCACACCATTAAGGTCCAAAGGGTCTGCTTGGCTGACCTCTACATTTCACGAGTTTGAACAAGGTACCCGGAATCAGTCTATGATGCCTTCATCATGCGGAACAGCAATATCCCACTGCTGATAGCACTACAATACACAGAGATGGCCTGGCTTGTTGGTAAGTAATGTATGTCATGTGTGTCTGTAACTTTTAACTGCTCCCAAATGAGTTTAGAAATGTCTTTCTAAAATGTACTTTGCAGGGGGCTCAGGTTACCCAAACTATCCCTGGTTGTTGACACCATTGAGGTACCCAACCATGCCAGGGGAAGTCCACGTCAAAGAGGCCCACAGAAGGACAAGGCATGCCGTGGAGCGGACTTTTGGGCTCCTGAAGGCAACATTCTGTAGTATCGATAATTCTGGTGGAGCCCTCCTCTACTCACCTGCCAAAGTGCATCAGATCGTTGTTGCCTGCTGCATACTCTGCAACCTCACCCTGAGACGTCAAATCCCATTTATACCAGATGAGGGGAGCCAGCAGTTCCAGCAAGTTATAATGCAGATTTGCCAAGTGAGGACGAGGATGATGTAGCTGGAGACATCTGGGCAGATCTCATCAATCAGTACTTCACCTGACTTTCGGTATTTTGGCCCATATTTATACTTTTTTAGCGCCACATATGCGTCATTTTTTGACGCAAAAGCAGTGCAAACTTGCAAAATACAATTGTATTTTGTATGTTTGCTCAGTTTTTGCGTCAAAAAGCGGTGTAAATACGGTGCTTAAAAAGTATAAATATGGGCCTTTATGTCTTATAATATAAGTAACTCATTGGGCTATTGGTGGGGTTAGGGATGCTTGATAAGGGTCTTAGTATGACCATCAGACAGGTAATAACTAGCTTCAAAGCCCATAACTCAGATATGCATACCGAATATTAGTAGCAGTAGTGTGCAGCTTTCTGATGACCATAGTCTAAGTTTATCACAGTGCACAGTCAGAGTTAGCATTGTATTTAGGACATGGATGTATTATATTTTAGATTCAATGCTGCTTATACTTTATGTTTGACATTTATATTTTGCAGATTACTTCACAAGATCATCCTTATTCAGCAAAATCAGACAGTGTCACAGGCAGGTGGGATTTGCAGACTGACAAGTGAGGTGAACATTGAACCAGGTACTGTCAGGCATGAGATTTGCGGTGTGTGACTTCTATTTCCAGACTGTCATGACAGTGGGATGGTACAGTCTTGTTCCAGACTATAGACCTGTTTTGCATGGGAGGTTGGTTCAATGATGCCATGCGTGTGTTCATTTGTCTCTCACACATGTCATCCTGTGCTATCCATACCCTCAACCATCAGAATGGTTTCTATTGGTAATACCTAACTTGCATGTAGCTGTCACTGTGTTTCCTCATTGCAGGCCACTGTGCATGAGTATCAAGACTGACATAGGTGAGTAGTATGTCTAATGATACCTGACCATGGTAAGTGGAAGGTTCAATGACTTGGGACATTTGTACTGACCTCTGTCTGTGTTATTGAGTATGGTTATTTGGGAGCTTTGGTATGGGTATGTGATAAAGGCTTTAGCTGATGATACATTGAACCAATCTGTTTGCCTATTCGGATAGTGAAAGACTAACATGTCGCTAATTTTAGTAGTCTGTGGGGTGGTAGTAATTGCCACCTATGCTGAAACACTGAAGCGAGCAGCTGTACTTCACTGTGTGATCATTGGCTTTCTCACAACCTATAAGTGGGAAAGTTGAATGAAAGTGATTAGACTTTTGTCTGTTAGTATTATTCAATGCAAAGTCTACCCTGAAAGAACAGTACATGTGAGATGGAACATTTCTAATGTCTAACATTTATAAGAAAGTTTTGTGTGCAAGAGGTATTATAGGCAACAGTTAAATAACGTTGATAAATGACTCTCACACATGATCTGTGGTTAAGTAGCATTTATGAAGGATTGCACAGCAAAATTAGTGAATTTGATTAAATATAACTCAAAGGAAACAGTGAAGGGTTCAGTCATAGTGGATGAAATCATCAGGATAGCTGCTGAAACATTTGGAGACACAAGTCCTAAATGGAAATAGGTTTAAGAAAAGTCAAAGGGGAACCAATCAGTAGCGGTTCACTTGCTGGCAGTGGTTTTGGTCTTGGCATCTGCTCCTCCTGGATATTTGGGGGACATCCATGTTTGCATGGGGGTTCATTAGCTACAGAGCCAGGTGTGTCTGAGGCATGTCCTTTCCCTGGCAGGGCCTCCATTCCACTAGCAGCCACAGATGTGGAAAGGGCTCATGTCTCATTCCTAGTGGAAGGGGCCAGCTGTTGGGTATAAAACCTACTCAGGGTGGTATTCATGTCTCTCAGCACCCCTGCAATGGAATCCAAGTGGGCATTTTGGGTCTGTCACTGTTGAATAGCTTCCTGGTGGTTGTCCCTCTACAGCTGCTTGATGTCCTACATAAATGCAAGTACATGGCCCATCATGCTTTGGGTTTGATAGTAAGCTACCAAAACTTGGGATATGGTGTTCTGGCCAGTTGTATCCCTAGTAGCCACCATTCTCTGGCTCATACCAATCCTCCCACACACCCTACCCCCACATGCCTGTGCACCTGGCAAGGTTTGGCCACTCCCACCAGTGCCAGGTCCATCATTGTCTGGGTTGACAAGAGGAGACTCAGGTACCTGTACTGGGGGGCACAAGATGGTAGACACTGGCCTTGGAACACTGGGTTGTGGGCGAATGGTTGCCAATGATGTTGAAGCAACAGGGCTGGGAGGAGTTGATGTGGGCATGATGAGGCTCAAAGTTGTTGACGGACCAGGTGTTCCAGACAGGCCAGCTTTGTCCTCAATGGCCACAGGTTCAGGAGTGTTAGCCTCACTAAGGACTTAATTCAGGGGGAAGTGTCGGTCTCTGGTGTCCTTTCCATGGTGAAAATGGCTAGGTTTCCTGTAGGAGAAGTGGAACACACAGTTACTGAAGGTAATAGAACAAGTGATATCAAACTTCGACTGGTAGACATGCTATCTGACATACACACAAAGCCTTCACTTGATCCCCTGATATGACAATGAGACCTGTTTCCTATTCTGGGTTGGACCTATATAGGGACAAAAAGATTTTCAATTGCATGCACCTTGCTACAAGATGTTGGAGTATCTTGGTGGTGAGATGACTGTTCACTGACTCATATACTGTATTGTCAGTTTGCTGACCTTACATTTTCAAGTGTTATCCAAATTAGTTGTATAGCATCATTGAATCAACCCACAGCTGCACAGTGTACTACGCAAACAGAGCTGGCCAACAGTATAGGATTAACCATTATACCTGGGCCTCTGTATGAGTGTACTGCAAGTACATCCAGCTTCCAATACTGGTGTCCTCCCCAACTGAGTACATGACATTGTTTGTATGGTGATTTAAAGGTCAGTTTAGTAGGAAATACAGCTGTATCTGTGTGTTGCTTGTAATACTACTGGCAGATACCATAGCATTGATGTCATTGCCATAGGCAGAACAATAGTGAAGAAGTCAGGTGGAATGACTTAATAGTTAGTTCAACATGCAAGGCTATTTAACTTGCAGTACAGTGCTTCTGATTTCTTACATGTGGAATAGTGCCTGCTGGGAGCTGTAGTGCACTCAGTCCCTGTACTACCCATGCCATACACAGACAGTGTGCCCCCAGCTGAGTTTAGTTGAAATGTGGTATGCCAAAGAGGGGTATTTGGACATTTGGATACAGGGGTGGTGAGTCGGTTGGCTGTTAAGGTGGACTAAGCTGATCAGTGAGCATGCAGGACACTGCAGTTTGGTGACAGATGTTCTTTTGTGACTTACCGGACTCCACTCCTCCAGTTATTCCTGTCAAGCCCTCAGGGTGCATGATGCCCAAGACCTTCCCCTCCCATGATGTGAAAGTAGGGGAAAGAGGTGGGGGCCCAATGCCAGTCAAGGACTGCCAGCTGGTACCTGGTGGACATGGACCAGTCCTTCCCCCTGAGGTCATTCCACCTCTTCCTGATGTCCACCCTTGTGCACAGATAGGTGCCTACAGCATTTACCATGTCGACAATTCTTTGCCACATCTACATTTTCCTTGCAATAGATGTTTGCTGGACTTGGGCTCCAAATAGGCGTGGCTCTAATCTGATTATTTCATCCACCATGACCTTTAATTCATCATCTGTGAAAAGGGGATGTTTGTGTGGGGACATGGTAGTGGTGGATGAGATTGTGAGGAAAAATAACAGAAATATGAAATTTGGTGATGAGGTGTAGGTGCGGTGATGTGAGTGGTTGAATAGTGGTGTGTTGTGTGTCGGGTAGTAATGAATGTGTGGGGTGTGTTGTGCAGGTGTGGGATGAGTGATCTGACACCCATGCTTACCACAACTCAGACACTCTTGCACTATGGTGCAAGCGTGTCTGTGTTGGGACATGGCAGCCAAAAGTGAACCATTGCAGAGAGAGAGAGATAGAAAGTGTCTGAGGACCTGATTATGAGTTTGGCGGATGGGATGACCCATCTGCGAACATCTGATGGGGAGGCTGCTGCCTTTCTGGCTACCTTCCTGCCTGGCCCATTACAACTTTCCTGTTGATTTGAGGGGTGAAAGTGGTGGCAGCATTGTCACCAACTCATAATCAAGCCGGCAGCAATGCTTCCACCCGCAGGGGACACCAGCATCCTCACAATGCTCACTGTCTGTACTGTTTATGTAAATCGGGCATTAATTCTAATGAAATATTAATAGGGGTAACTGATTGTCCTCCCTTTTGCCCCTCTGTTATCACCAGCTTAGATTGACTTGGAACTGAATGAAGATTTGATTCTGCAGTTTCGCAAACAAATTATTTGCTGCCTCAACAGCTTTCATTATCAGGTGCAAGTAACACTGCACTTGTGCTGGACCTAAGCTTGTCCTGACCGTCAGCCTTATGAATAGGCCCATTTCAATGTGCATCAGTGGAAGATGGCACTACAATCCCACTATTGAGTTCTTTTTCAAGTCCTGCTCATATCAAAAGCCCCCTTGTAAAGTGGCAAGGACTACATGCCTAGATTCATAAATCGCCCTGCAAGCAGACCACTAAACTGAAAGACTCTAGCCCTCCCAATCTTTGCTTCTGTTCCTTGCAGCCAAGAAGCCTCTGTGCCATCTGTACAACTGACTTCTACCTCAGCTGATGACCTTACTTCTCCACTGACTCCTGGAGATGCTGTTCTGCTGCTCAGCTACATAGCCCTCATTGTCATGCAGCCCCTACAGCTGTCCATACCTATGGCCTGTGTCCCCAGTAGAGGAAAGTCTCCCAATTAACTGATCCTTCAGTGAATTTTTCCTTCCCCTTTTGCTGGGATCCTATGTGGTTGGCTTGCAATGTCTGGAGGGGTGAAATGAGTGCAAAATCAACTATACAGAGCATTCGGCCATTATCATGCATAAACACTCCATCTACACTAACACGTTCCTACAAGTTTTGGATGAATTACAAGCAGAATATAAGTATTTCTTATTACTGGATATGTACTCATTATCCTACTGATTCTATTGGGGCTGTTAACAATTAACATGGTGTGATCATCTCTTGCAATAAAAGAGATTTCCGCAAACTGTTACCACATGAGCATCCTATGCTTGAATGCGACAATGTCAGTCTCCACCACACCAAGAAGCAACCAACAGATTGTGCCAGCTGCTTTTCACATTGCTTACGGTGCCCAGTGACTTGTTTGTGATGTTGGGAGCAGCAGCATCTTAACGGTTAGAGTGAATGTCATCTCACCTATAACTAATCCTTTTTCTCCTCATTCTAAACTCCCTTCCAGAATACTCTTTAGACACAGTGTCACACCCAAAGGGCCTGGCACTTTTATTATGTGAAAATGTAGTGCATAAGCCTAGCTGGCAACAGTCTATGAGGGATCCTATTACCCAGCTTATAATGCACCAGCTATCAGAAAAAAAAAAACTTGTTTGCCTGCCTATGAGACTGCCCATGACTCTTTCCCAAGTCGGCCAGGTTTTAGCTGTATGATTCCTAACTATGACAGGTCTTCAAAAGCTTTTGATCTTGGTTGAAAAGTGTCCATAGTGAATGGGACATGAAGATTCTTGTGTTTGTATTGATTGTTTTTATTGTAGTCCTTCTGATTTGTATTAGTGTGAAATTCTGTATTGTATCTAACTCTATCTTGCTAGGTGCAAGACTGCTGTCCTACCCATTGAAAACGTTTAATGATGACCATAAGGGGTATACATATGACTATGGTTCTTTGGGAGTTTATGAAAATGGCACACACCAGGAAGTGGATGAATTGATGAATGTAGAAATATCTTCAATTACATCCGTAAAATTGAGCATGGTGGATTAGTTGTAAATGAAAAATACATATTAGTGCAGCCATAAACACCACAGGCCTGCTCTTGCTCATGCTAACTGTGCCTAAGTTGATGTGCCTGTCTATTATGATTTAGAGCCTCACTTTTTACATTTTGGCTCCTGAGACGAGAAAACACTAAGTAGCTTGCTCACCCTAAATAGTTTATGCTCTTGTTACATTCGAAAATTGTCTTCCGTTTCTCATGATCTCAGACCCCTGCCTGCATCTGCATGCTTCCTTTGTTTTACAGGGTCATGTGAGCAGCAGTGAAAGTCTGGATTTGAAACTTTCTACATTTGTGTCTTGTGGTCGCTTAGGAAACACGCTAGCTTTCATGGTTCTCTCTGTCGACTGAATCTGTGATTTGGAGATATAATTTTTTTCTTTTTATGATTAAACCCTCTCAGACTTTGATTGGGGTGTGAGCCGATTTTCTTTAACACAACAAAATGTACTGTATTAATGATCCAAAGTGATCAATCTTTTTATGGTGTGTTCAACTTCAAGAACAACATGATTGTCAAGAATTATTTTATTGCCACTGTAGTAGCAAAACCAATGTGAATCTCTAAATGAATTGATGTTGGATCAGCAGAAAATATTCAGCATATTACTGGTAAAGCTTATCATCAAGCTTAACATCGACCTCAGTATTTTGAAATTCTAGATTACATTTATCTTCAACTTAGTAAAATGTTTTGACTACGAAATAATTTAAACATACGGAAAAGGTGATCAGTTGTATTTAACAGGAACTTCTTTTGAAATTATTGCTCAATACAAATAAATTAACCATGCCTCCCTAAATGCCCAATTAACCACATTATTAGAAATGTACAAACATAAAAATCCACCAATCAATGCTTTTGACAAGGAGGGTTTTCTTTGAACAAGTGGAGAAGATAATACTGATTAGTTTAAGTAACCCAGTATCTTCATGTGTAGCTGAGAAAAACTTCAGTAGTCTGCCGTCTGAAAAACAAGCTAAGTTCAATTATGCCTCAGAAAAGTCTAAATTTTGGTGCCATATGCAGTATACGTAAAGAAAAGATGGATTAAAAAATATACAAGTGATAGCAAAAGATTTGTCCAGCTGTTTAGAATGGTATAAAAAAAATAATTTGGCTTTTCACATCAACGTTCCTGACTTTTTTAAAGATGATAGCATTAAGGCCAGTACAGGGCCCAAAGGAGGAGCTGTTTACACTTGGAACCATATTTATGGGCTTGATGTCGCACGCACAGAAGCAAGCAACCTTGCTACACCACCATACATCAATTGGAAAGTGCAGGAATCCACCATATTTATCCAATCCAACACATTACTGTACTTTCCTCCTGCGCTGGAGTCTTTTTTTGCAGCCTATCACCAATGCAGGCACCCTTGCACCAGTGTGCAAGGGTGCCTGCATTGCATGCAGGATTTCTTTTGTGCAGAAAGGGACACCTTTATGCACAAAAGCAATCCTCTGGGGCATTTTCCTCTTTCTATGTGGCTGTAGAAAGCAGCACACATAAAAAGAGGAAAAGCAACGACAAATAAACATAATTCTCTTTGTTACACCTCTCCTGGGGCGGCTTATCTTTTTGGCGCATTCCCAGCTTTTCTGATCCTGGAAATTCTGGAACACGACAAAAACTATGGGTGTTGCGTCAGAATACCCACGCAACACCCAGGGAACAACCTCATTGGCGCAGAGTAATGTAACGCAGCCATTTGTGCTGCATTACATTACTCAAGATTTATGAAGCCACACAGGGTGGTCTTGCGTGGCTCCATAAATCTCACTTAAGGTTTGCTTCACTCTTGCACCAGGTTGCAAAAGCGTGTCAAAAAAGGCCATAAATGTGGCCATAGATGTGGAATTTAATGGAAATTAATTCAAGGTAAACTTCATTATGAGAACTGAGTCTCCAAATGAGCACTTTCTTCATGTCAATGTTTAACACCAGACTGTTTCATAACTATTATTGTTTGTATACGCACTTTATTATTTCCAAACTATTTCCACATTCCTAGGCCCAGATTTAAGAGGGCCCTGCGCCTCTTTGTGGGGCCAAGAGTCTTCCCTACAGCCAAATGTTGCGTTTCAAGACAAAAATCTCAGAAGGCATATCATGAACAAGACGAGGGAAATTATTAGCACAGTTAACACATGAATCACAATAAGAAACTACTATAGAGCGCAAGACAAAACACATCACTTAAGTAAAAGGAAGTTGTATTTAGAGATGTTATGCCTTTTGCAAGTAAATATTATTCACTTTCAGGGAAGATTTAAAGAACTAGCTGTGAAAAGTTGTACAATTCACAAATAATAATCCTTAGAATAGAGCTAATCTCTTAAATAGTAGAAAAAAGGTCTGCAACTACCTTTTAAGAGGGGAGAACATAAAGAAGATATGTAAACAATAATATTTGAAAAAAACGAGGAAGGGATGTCTTGTGTGTTGAATTGTTAGAAGTGTTCTTACAGTTAAGTCAACATCATATTTTAATTTTAATAGCATTCTCAAACCTGTTACTGTAAGTATGTCCCTATATGATACTCATGTGCCAGTTATTATTTGAGGCAGAAATCCATTGCAGAAAAGCACAAGTAAGTGTGAATGAACAGACATCTATTGTGAGGAGTCATCTATCTACTTCAATAGTATTCAAATGCTAAAATCAGATTAAGGCAGCTAAGATAGAATGATGTGCTATTAGTCTAAAAAGGATGAATACACGCATTAGCTTCCTGTATTTACTGCAATGCAAATGATTTTTGCCAAAGCAGGAAATAGTGATAGAGTAGTATGTGAAATGATTGAAGCACTTCAGATCGACAATAGAACATAATTGTAGGAATTTGGGTTATATGTAGTGTGGCCTACATAAGTAATAGGTCAACAATTGTCCTTACTAAGAACCAAACACCCCATTGTAGAGCTTGATTTTCACATGGTAGCAGAGTGGAGCAGTCCAAGGCCTACTCAGTGGAAATAGTGTGGGCTAGTAATCACCATTCTTTGGCACGCTATAATAACACTCATTAGATAATTGACCAGTCAGTTACTTTTCTTTAGAAAAATGTGAAGTTTGTTGATTACAACCACACATCTAAATAGTACACAATAATTAGTTCTTAGAAACATGAAGAAAATCCAAGGTAGGTGCATATTTTGAAGTCCCCCCAACTTATGGTGATGACTCAGGAAATGTTGGTAAGGTAAAGGTAGCATCCTGCTGAGCTTATTGGTGGGCGTCCCATCATCCTGGGCCACCACAAAGTGAGATATAGGCAGAAATGTAGGCAAAACAATCTGGCCACAAGGAAGTATGGGGCGATTTGTGCAGTGCTGTCACTATCACAGCCAAAAGTAATGGAAAATGGGTATGGCCTATAAAACAGCGAGGCTAGGCCAATCAAAATACACAAAAGAAACAAGAGCCAACACTGTGATTAAATTGGAAAAGGTTATTATTTACAAAGAGAAGGCAAAACCAATTACCTCTCCCTAGCATCAATGCATAACATTTTTCCAGAACAATTGTAATTGAATAACATTTATTGCACACAGAAGAACAAATACAAAAGTATTTGTAGTGCACAATATCCTGCCTCTTTCTTGCTCTACCCTAGACACACTCTGGGGAGTTGGAGATTGCCTCAAGCCCTCAGGTGCAGGTGACAGCTCCTCCCTCACACACTAGCCCAGGAAGACTGATCAGGATATGCAGGACATACCTCATCTCCCTTTGCATTATTGTCTAGAGTGAATTCACAAACATCCCATCTGTCAGTCTGACCCAGACATTTATTCAGCAGCCAAGCAAAGGCACAGAATCGTTAAGCAAGAAAATGCCTACAGTCGAAAAATGGCGTTTTCAAACAGACAACCTAAAAAGCAACTTTACCAAAATATGCATTTTTAAATTGTGAATTTAGTGACCACAAACTCCACATCTCTATCTGCTCCCAATGGGAAACTGTGCTTAAAAGATACTTAATGGCAATCCCTATGTTAACCTATAGGAGAGGTAGGCCTTGCAATAGTGAAAAACAAATCTGGCAGTGTTTCACTATCAGGACATGTATAACACACAAATACATGTTCTACCTTTTAAACACACTGCACCCTGCCCATAGGGCTACCTAGGGCCTACATGAGGGGTGACTTACTTGTAGTAAAAGGGAAGGTTTGGGCCTGGCAAGTGGGTTCACTTGCCAGTTCAAATTGGCAGTGCAAAATTGCACACATAGACACTGCAGTGGCAGGTCTGAGACATGTTTACAGGGCTACCCATACAGGTGACACTCGTAGCATTTGAGTTATAGGCCATGTGCATCTCTAGTGGATTTTACAAGGAACTTACTAGTAAATCAAATAGGCCAATCAGGGATAACCAATCATAATCACAATTTACACAGGGAGCACATGCACTTTAGCACTGGTCAGCAGTATTAAAGTCCCCAGAGTACCAAAAACCAGCAAAAGCGAAATCCAGCACATAGTCAAAAATACAGGCAGCAGAGGCAAAAAGGCAGGCGATACCATGCCAAGGATGCCAGGTCTAACAGTCTCTGTGCTGTGCAATGAAATAAATCAAAGTGTATTCAGTATAAACAAGGAATAATTGTGTATGACAGGGTCTTAAATACAGAAATGAAGATTCAGAACATTTTGGGGCATACTTAACAATAAGTCAAAACACAGTGCAGCAAGTGCTGAAGCACTCATTGTGTCACCCGCATGGGTAGCCCTGTTTTATAGGTAAAGGGCTGGAATGTGCCATAATTAACATTGTACAGTGCATTCCTGTCTTTTCCCTGCCTTGAAGACAGGATTGCTTTTGTGCAGGAAGGGGCACCTTCCTGCACATAAACAATTCTCAGAGGCATTTAATAGCGTCACAACTCTTTGATAGATATGCCACTTTTTGACTTCCTTTTTCACCTACCATCTTTGTTTACTTTGTGCACACATTAATATCACTTGCCTTCGGAAGGTACCTATAATTTAACTCATTTTTGTGAGCAATATTTTCAAAAAGAGAGTAGCTTTTTTAGAATCTTCAAAGATTATCTAAAATTCAACTCAGAACTGCATATTTCCCCTGACTCCAGGAGTCTTAAATATTGCCCCTCAATATGCCCACAGAGCAATTGTTAACCAATGGCTTTATTGTTTAGGTTAGATCTTGTATGTCTTATACAATTTCTGCCTCTGAGATTTCTTCCTCGAGGAGTGCCTGGTCTATTGGATCTAATGTGAGGAGATTTATACCTGCCAAGCATTCCCTCGCTTCTAGTTCAGTGGTGTTTATGGTCGGGGATTAGAGTTGAGCATAGTAGGTGGTCAAGGTCTCTGCCACCTCATGGGTTTATAAATGAGCGTTCCAGAAGGAGATTGTATCATCGGTACCCATCAAAGTGCCTGGTCTCTCTTCTTCAGCTAGGCTAGGAGCTTCCCAGCCTTGTCCCCTATCTCGTAGAAATGGAATCGCGTTGACCGCTAGCTCGCTATGGCAGCCTCTGTGGCTATGTCCCTATATTCTTTCTGTGTTAACTTTAGGGGTTGGATGTGAAACTTTGGACTCTGTCAGAGGAGCTGTCTTTCAAGGTTTTCTAGATCTTTTTTTATGGCCTTGAGTTTGGCTCACAACTATTTTTTATGACCCATAATCAAGGACAAACAGTGCCCCCTGATCACTGCTCTGTAGGCTTCTCATAGAGTTGTGTGTGATTCCACTGAGTCAATGTTCTCAGCAAAATAGTTGTTGGTTGCTTTTATGGTGCCCTCTCTAATTGGGGGAAGTCTAAGGCACCAGAGGTTGACCCCGATTGTCTATTCAGAAGGGTGTGTGCATGTCTCCAGGGTAGTCCAGAGTGGCAAGTGGTCTGAGATACCCCAGGCTAGGTGTTGTACTTCCGAATAGGGTTGTGGCGGGGTACAGTGGATAGTGAGAGGGAGGGACCTATGAACCAGGATCCCCACTCCCCTTGAGCAAGTGGTGTACCCTGAGTGTGTTACCATTTTGCAGCCCCATGCATTACCAAGGAAGTGGGTTTCCTGGAGTAGAATGACATAGGCGACGTGGCGCTTAATGTATTGCAGCACTAATCTGCATCTGATTTTGTCATCCAGTCCATTAACATTTCAGGACAGGAAAGCTATCTTAAGTGTGTGTGCCAGGCCCATTTTATTTGTAAAGTGACTTGGTCCCGGTCCCCTCCAGGTGACCCATCCATGAGGGTTGTCTAGGAGGGATCGTGGCTAAAGACCCAGTGCCCAGAGAATAGTTCCCGCTGTCTCCAAACCTGAAAAACATAAAAACATTTAAGCAAAAACTGTTCCCCAACAACCATACCCCCTCTCAGCTACCCTGCATAGGGGGTATTGAACATCCTGCCCCGTCCAACATTGGAGAGTGCCTTTCACCCCAAACTGGTGTGTAAGCAAACCAGGGGTAAAAGAGCGGGTAAGGTGGTCCCACTGCAATCGGCTCGACCAATAGAACACATTTTTGCAACCAGGAAGAGTCAAGTGCAGCATATAAGGAAGAACAATTGTGGCGTATACGACTCTAGGGTTGTGAGTCAGGACGATGTAGTTGCTGAGTGGAGGATGTCTTGGTTCAATCATTGTCTGAAATTCTGCTATCTTGAGATTCTGTAGGCCAGGGACTTCCCACATTTGGATGATTTGGTGAGTCAAAGTCTTGCGATGGAGATGGCAGATGTTTGCTGGACAAAGATGCCGTTGGTTTTCCTCCCTCGATGGTGAGGGAGAGCAGAGGGTTTTGAGGGCCTGACTGTTCCCCATCCATTAAGCCAGTCCCATGCCTCCTCAGGCAAAGCAAAGAACCAGTTTTTTGCCTCCGCTGCCACTCGTAGCTATGACGGGAACAGCATTGTGTACTTTAGGTCCTGGTCTCATAGGGCCTGTTTCACCTCCAGGAAGACTTGACAACACTGTTGGATTCGCAGGGTGAAATTGAGGAAAAACTTGATGAAGGCATTTTCCAGGCAGGCAGGGCGAGCAGTATGTGCTACTTGCAGGATGACATTGCAGTCTCTGAAATTGAAGATAGCACTACTATAGTTTGTTGGGGTGCATCTCATTTTGGCATGGAGCCTGGGACCCTATGTGCACATTTGAATGAAAAGTATTTTGAGAGGCCACATGATTGCAGTTTGTTTAGGATAAGGTCATCCACAAACAGATCAACAGCTGGGCCCTCAGTCCTTGTCTTTGAGCTTTGCCCCAAGAGCCTCTGTCACAGCACAAAGCTCCTTCACTTGTTTATGGAACAGGGTAGTTTCTGAGTCTATGGATGCAACAGTACCTTCCACTGCCACTAGTCTTATGCCCATATTGTGGAAGTCTGCTCCGAGGAGGGAGACCTGCACGGTGACCAAATCAATTTTGGGTCCTGGGGAGCTTCTGATCCCCTGAATAGCTGCAAGAGCCTCCTTTAAGATGGGGGATTCAGGTTCTAAAGAGTCACGTTCTTCACCGCACAGAGGATCCTCCGGCCTTGTCCTGTCAGGGATTTCCCAAAGGAGTGCAAATGTGTCCAATTGATGGGCAGCCCGTGTGCCCCTGCCATCTGTCATGCTTGCCTTCAGAGGGGATTCTGGTTAGGGCCTTTGGGGCAAAGGGGACAACCAATTGAGGCCACCCCCACTGAGTGTAGGGGACCCCAGTACTGTGGTTACCCTGTTGCCAGTCGGGTCTGATCTTGGTGGAACCCTCCCAGTCAGTCAAGGTGGGTAGCTCTGGTGTGGATGCCAATGGTAATTGTGGGGCCTCAGGTAATTGCCCGATGTGAATGTTCCTGCCTGGGGCCTCTGATGCTGGATCAGGAGCTGTCACAGGTTTAGGCAACGAGGGTGGCTCCTACCAGGGTCGGCGATTTGCTCATCAGCAGGGGACCCCCGGGAGTGGAAGGGGAGTCCCAGCCCCTTGTTAGGTGCTCAGGCAGCTGGGGCCCCCTCCATAGTGTTTCTGTAAGTGGTTTCCACATTGGGTAGTGGAAAGGGCCTCCTAATTATAACCAGCAGCGTGACTATGGGCAGTTAGCAGTGGAGAATGGCAGGCATTTAACAGCACAAGGGGACTCAGCCTAGACTCAGGTGGCTAGTACTGCCCTGTGGGCGCGCTCCACTCATAGCACTGGGTGGATGGTGCAAGCTCAAAGATTTATTTCATGGGGCCATTTTCAGCTTACCAGGTGACTTTAGGTCACTGCTACAGCTCCGGGCCTCTTATAATAGTCTGCACATGGAAGATAAGGTTCTCCGTTCTTTCCAATCAATGCCAGGGTAAATTCCCAGAGGTTTCATGTCACCACCTGAGAAGTGGGAGCAGATCCATCACATTACTGAGCTCTGAGTACCTCTGCAATGGCATGCAGAGGCACTGTTGAGTGCAGATGATGTGGAGGCCAGGTACATCAGAGGGTAGCTTGTGCCTCAGGCAAGGCTTCGGCCGCCCATTTTGATGTAGGCCATTGCTGGTGTAGCTGGCTGCCCTCATAGGAGGCGATGGTCGCTTGCTTGGTGTCCCGAGTCACTACACCTTCAGTGTATGGCAGAGGGCCTCTGGTGCCAGATCAGGAGCCAGAAAAAATGGGACCGGCTGATGGGGCAGAGGAGCCTCGTTAGATTGCAGCCATTTTCCTCGGCTGCCAACCACACCCACAGTTATGGTTGTCCTATTGGGAGCAGGCTGACCCCTTCCCTTGCTTACATGAGAGCCTATGGGCTACATACAACACTCACTGTCTAGGCCATTATAGACTGTCAATCTAACATTTGAGATTCCAAAATTTCTAAATACCTCAAATAGAACCTGTTTTAGGTCTGAGATGCCATACTGCTCACAACATTCAAAATGAACATATTGTTTTCTAATCATACTTCTGAGGTCAAGTCAAGTCAAGAATTCCTTTATTCGGTCTACATAAGACCATAAAAGTGCAAAGAAAATTAAAAGCATACAGTAAATGAATTACCATGGCATTAAAAATCAACAATAAAAAGTTAAAAGACATAAAAGGAGAAGTTAATAGGTAATGCATTCACAGACAAACCTTCACTCATCAACCCAGCGCCTTGGCTATGCAAACATCCATATTAGACATATTTCTTTCAAACAATTAATAATGTTTCTTCTGTCAAAACAATAAAAATGTGTTAATAACCAGAGCAGTCACATAATAAAGTGCATTGTGTGAATTACAGATAAAATGCACTCGCATGGAATCCCCCCACCCGCACAACCAGCAATTTCCTTAACCCAAATAAGAAGCTAGGAAACAAGCAACGGTATGAGTTGTATAAACATCTGGAAGTAACTGTAAAAGCATGAGGGCTGGCCTCACCTGTACAAAATGCAAGGGTTTCAGTAGAGGGAGTAAAAGCATTCTACGAGGGTTCTCATAAAAACTTCAGAAAAAAGTGCAAAAAATCTTGTGGAGAGAAATTATCACAAGTACATGGACACAGCTTTTTACTCCATATGACCAGCTTTGGGTATGCCAACACCATATGATACTGATTAAATCTAAATCTAGTTAGGAGAAAGCGATAGTGAAGATTGAAAGTGTGAAGCAAATAGAGTTCAATGGTGGGAGCAGTCACAAGCAAGGCATGACCACGGACCAGAGTTTTCTTTAGCTCTGTTGCCTCCCTCTCAGTTTTCCTCTACAGTATAGAATTTCCCGTGTCCATGCAATATCTGCCTTTGTTTTTTTTTTTTTGCAGAATTCTTTTTATTCGAGTGTTCTTGCCTTTTTTTTTAAACCATTAACACATTATAGCCCTCATTATGACATTGGCTGTAAATCCCACTTACCGCCATGCCGACTGCCGCCAACATACGTCCATGACAGATATCCGCTAACCATATTATGGCACACAAATACCAATCCGTCACTATACAGCTACACACACAAGTCCGCCAGTCCAAAGGTCAGTGATAAACTGTTGGTAGCAAAACCCACACTGTTACGCCAACAGAACTATGCCCACAACATTATGACCCATGAATCACCACAGCAGACATTCAATGGCAGTTAACCATTGGCGGTACATACTGCCGCGTTCAAAATACACACACACACACTAACAAAACACCGTCACATTGGACAATTCAAACGACACACACCTGACACCCACACCACTATAAAACACACATCCACATCACCCACAACCCTTTATAAATACAAACCATTGGCACGAGACAGACACCATGACCACAGACAAGACCAGAGCCACACACCACCTATACACCACCCACGCACCCCACATCACACACCCCAACACATTACCCTACACACCCTGACCCACACCAGTCACACCACATTCATGGCACCACAATCACACCCCAGGTTCTCTGAGGAGGAGCTAAGGGTCATGGTGGAGGAAATCATCCGGGTAGAGCCACAGCTATTTGGATCACAGGTGCAGCAGATATCCATTGCTAGGAAGATGGAGATAAGGTGGAGAATCGTGGACAGGGTCAACGCAGTGGCACAGCACCCAGAACAAGGGATGACATAAGGAAGAGGTGGAACAACCTACGGGGGAAGGTGCATTCCATAGCAGCAAGACAGCAACTCACTGTACAGAGGACTGCCGTGGACCCCTTTTTCTCCCCCACAACTAACAACATGGGAGGAGCAAGTCTTGGCAATCATGCATGCATGCAATCATGCATCCTGAGGGCCTCGCAGGAGTTGCAGGAGGACTGGACTCTGGTACGTCAATTCTCTATTAATATCACCCCCCCCCCTACCTGCATGCCATCAGTTACCCCCACCCTCACCCTCACTCCCATCTCTCCCATCTCTCCACCACCTCCCATGCACCCCACCATCACAACTGTGAGAAAACAGGGCTGATTGCAGAGGCCCCCTAACTTTTTGCCCCCCATTTTCCACTTTTGGCTAGTGTTTTCCTGACTCTGATGGTGCCCTGGGTACTGCTAACCAGTCCCAGGACCTGTGCTCTGTGTAAAATCAATATGCAAATTAGGCTAATTATAATTGGCTAAGTCAACCTACCTATAAGTCTCTAGTATATGGTAGGGCATGTAGGTTTAGGGACCACAGCATAGGTGCACTGCTGAGGTGTCCAGTGTCATTTTAAAGGCAGTCCTGCCTTGCTGGCTGTTTTTAAATTAAAGTTGTATGCAAATTCGACTTTGGAATTGAAAGTAGTTCCAAAGTCTTAAACTACCTTATTTTTACATATAAGTCACCCCTAAGGTGTGCCCTATGTGCCCCTAGGGCTGGGTGCCATGTAACTATAAGCAGGGACCTTATAAAAATAGTTTTATAAGCCCTGGTGAGGTAAAAACTGCCAAATTCATTTTTCCCTCATTGTAGTGAATGGCCTTCATGGGCTAGAATGGGGAGACTTTATTTAAATTGTAAAAGTCCCCTTACGTGACAGATACGAAGAGTTTGGTATCAAATTAATTGTTATAATAAATCCTACAACTTCCAGTTGTTGGATTTAATATAACTTGTTCAGGTAAAGAGTTTTAAACTTTACCTGAAAAATTGCCAATTTCAGCTCTGCATTGTTTTTGCTGCTGTGCTCTGACTGGCCAGCCTCTGGCAGCCAGGCCAGGCTGCCTTGATGAGGTATGAAGTGGCCTGGCTTCACACAAAGAGATGTGCCTGTGGGAGGGAATCTCCCCTCAGCAGATGGCGAGGAAGGAAGGGGGAGGGCTGCCAAACTGGTCTTCAAAGGCAGAGAAGGACATTTGGAGCAACCTAGCAACACCCCCACATCCTGCTACCCCAGACAACTAGATGCCCCCTTGATTAGATTAGGAAAGGGCAGGAGAGGGGTGTTTTTATGATTTTTAGCCACACCAGTGGGTGGTCTCAGCCAGATGTAACCTCCAAAAATCAGATTCAGCCATGATGGATTTGTGAAGAATATTGCCTCCTGGGATTGATTTTTGCCACACTTCCCAGGAAGTGGTCATCACAGGGGGAAGGACCCTGCACCTGATTGGAGAATAAGGACCCTCCAGTTTTTCACCCAGGAGAAAGGATAAAACTGGCAGACCTGCACCCACACCTCAGTTCCCTACCACATCCCTACCGGGAAGAACTACAGAAGAAGAAGGACTGCGCTGCTGGACCCCTGGCCTGCACCTGGAACCTGCACTCAGAAGGACTGCCCCAGTTGCACACTTGGGCTTCACCACAAGAAAGACTGTGCCTGGCTTCAAGTGGTTCAAGGAGAGACTCCCTGTTTGCTACAGGTGAAAAATTGCTAACCAGAGTCCCCTGCACCAACTCCTGAAGAAATTAACCAGCTGACCACTGTCCAGTGGCAAAAAAGGAGTTTGTTCCAGGTGCATTCTGGGAGTTGTAGTCCACACCCCTAAGGATCATCTCAGAGCTTCTGGACCCTCGGGTGAGCTGTGGACCCCAAAAGAACCTTAAAAGAACATCTGGGAGAAGACCCTGAAGTTTGGAGAACTTTAAAAAAAAAAGCTCCATATAGGGACCGACCCGCTGCGGCAACTCTAGCCGGCTTGCCTCAACTGCGACCCGACCTGATTTGCAGGTTCGTCCCGGTAAAGAAAATCTCCAAAAAAGAGACTAAGTCCAAAGGTAAAAAGTTGACGGGGACCTCCCAGCCAGCGTGTCTGAGGAGGGCTCCAGGGACGTCGGATCAAGATCCAGGTTTACCCCGGTTGAAGGATTTTCACCTCAAAAAAATGACTACGTCCGAAGGTAAAAATCTCCACCGAGGATTCCCGCGACGCGTATCCGGAGAAGGGCTCCAGGAGGTTGGATTGGACGGGGCAGGTTGAAGTGTGACGGTAAACTTTTGACCGAGGCCTCCTGCGGCCTGTAGCCGAGCCAGGCTCCATTGCAGTCGGCCTGAAACTTTGACTTTGCCCCCGTCGAGGTGCAACCAGATGACCCGATTGGCACTTTTTGTTTCTAGTCGCTAAAAAAACAATAATTCTTTAAAAATTCATATCTCCGGATCCCCTTATCCGATTTTTTTGTTTTTCTGTCATTTTAAAGATAAAAATATAATCTATTTTTATAAATTGGTTTTGGATTTTTAAACTGTTTCCTGTGTTTTATTGAATTACTGTTTTGTGATATTTGAATGCTTTACACTCTGTCTCCTAATTTAAGCCTTGTCGCTCGTTGCCAATCTACCAAGGGTTGAGCTGGGTTTAATTTACTGAGTCCTAACTGGACCTAAGTAGAGGTTAGTGGCCTATTGCTAAGTGTAGGAACCTACTTGCCCTTACCAATAACCCATTTTCCAACAACAACCCACTCATCCCAATGCCAAGCCCTGCATGCAACACCAATGCATGGACACCCCTCACAGACCTGCATGGACACCTATCACCACAGCATGCACACTAGGGAGAATCACCTAGCCCACCAAATAACAATTCACCCAAGGCAAAGCTGCCAGGGCAATAACAACCATAGAAGGCAACACACCCAAGCACAACACACGCAGAAACAATAACACTGCATTTACATCCCCACAGGTAACCCAGCCAATGTCACCGGCGCAGAGGTGCCAGCAATATCTACTCCCCCCTCAGAAGAGGCCCACAGTGATGACAGCAGCTCTGCTCACCTGGATCTGGATGACCAACCTGGTTCATCAGGGACCTCTGGACAGTCGGTTACCCAGGCCTATTCTCAAACCACCGTAGAGCCTCCCCCTCAGGAAACACCAGCACAGCACCCATCCAGCGGGCCCATACCTCTGTCCCCAGGACACGTCAATCAGCAGTGTGTCCACCACTACAGGGCCCCCAGGGCACCCCACAAACCCAGGACAATCAGGGACCTGGGGTCTGTGGCAGTCAACACACGGTTCAGGGGACAGAGGCACAGGACAACTGGGAAGCTGGGAGGACTTCTGTGCGACAGGGGGAGGACAGGCCCAGGGAACCAACCCTCCAGGAGGCACTCACCGTGATACTGGGAGCATACCAACATTCCCAGGATAGGCTGGGCCAGATCATGAACAAGATGCAGGAGAACATGAGGCTGCAGGACGGACAGTACCTGGGGGTCAGGGAGAACTTGAAGGCCATTAACACCACCCTGGTCTCTATTGCAGGGGTGCTGGCAGACATGGCCAACAACATAAGGGCGGCAGTGGCATACCACCGGGCCCCTGACACTAGCCACACTATTGAAAGGCCCTCCACCTCCACTGCCACTAGAGGACAGAAGGCCCAGCCACAGGACCAACAAGCCACCAGCACCCCTCCTCCTGCAGAAGGAGAACCACCCCACAAGCATTCCCTGCGATCCAGGCAGAAGCCAGAGACTATTGCCAAGACCCCTGCCAGGAAATGAGACTCTCCTGATTGGCACCCTTGTGTCCCAGTCTGTCAACCTGTCCACCTTGAACTGCCATTTCTCCCCTTCCTATGTCCCCTTGGACACTGCACCTGTGACACAAATAGACTGGACTCCAACCTGGACTTACCTCCATCATAACCCCAGCCCATTGCACTACCCCCTCTTCTTCAGAGCACTGCAATAAACACACTTTGATAAAATACAAGTATGGTGTATGCCAAATGTTTTAAAAATGTATTCATTTAACCAGGTTCAAACATTGCAATTCTACTGTACAGTAATGTTTACATAGGAAAGACCTTGAGTTGGCTGCACTGAACACACCAGGCGCAATAGTGGGGCACCAACATCTGCAAAAAGAGATGCCAAAGGGTACAGTGCATGAGCATAGAAGTAGGAATTCACAGCCTGCCAGTGACAATGTCACACATCAAACTGTCAGTTATATGTGAAACAACACTGTCTTACCTGTGTCTCATTGGAAGTATTGACGAATAACTGCACTTCTGTTGTCCTCATCCTCATCCTCTGCCTCCTCATCGTCACTGTCCACAGGGTCCACTGCTGCCACATGGCCATCTCCAGCCTCCTCCTCCTTCTGCAGAAAAGACATGGCATCACAAGGTAAGGTTGTGCAACATACAGTATGATACGATGATCTGGCAGACCTTCTTGTGTGAGTAGCACAGGGATCCACCTGTTAGGTGGAGGCACCAAAACCTGGCCTTCAGGAGGCAGAAGGTCCTTTCTATAATCCTTCTTCTTCACCCATGTGCCTTATTGTAACATTCCTCTGCCCTTGTCCTGGCAATCTTCACAGGGGTCAGTAGCCATGAGAGGTTGGGGTAATCAGAGTCACCTGCAAATATCGAGGGACAACTGTTAGCCACACACTCACCCTTAGGGCCCATAACATGCCGACACACCAACACCCACTGGGTGGAAACCAGGGCTCATCTATTAGCTACACCTTGCGCCTCTGGAGTTGGGCCATCACATTTGGGATGCTGCTATTCCTCAGGATAAAGGCATCATGCACAGACCCAGGATACTTTGCATTGACGTGGGACATGTACTGGTCTGCCAGGCACACCATCTGGACATTCAAGGAGTAAAAACTCTTTCTGAACACCTGTTCATTTTGCCGGGGGGAACAAATGCAATATGTGTTCCATCAGTTGCCCCAATGATGTTGGGGATATGTCCCATTGCATAGAAGTCAGCTTTAACTGTGGCCAAATCCTCCACCTGGGGGAAAACGATGTAGCTGCACATGTGTTGAATCAGGGAAGACAACACTCTTGTCAGCACTATTGAGAACAATGGCTGTGACATTCCTGCTGCCAAGCCCACTGTCACTTGGAAAGAACCAGTTGCCAGGAAATGGAGCACGGATAGGACTTGGACAAGAGGGGTGATCCTGGTGGGGTGACGGATAGTAGATATTAGGTCAGGCTCCAATTGGGCACACAGCTCAGTGATTGTTGACCTGTCAAATTTATAGGTGAGAATAATGTGCCTGTCCTTCAATGTTGCCAAGTCCACCTGGGCTCTGTACATGGGGGGATGTCTCCATCTCCTATCCATCCACAGCGGTTGCAATCTATGGGGCAAAAGAGGGAGCAACTGGTCAATATCTGTACTTTCTAACCACTACAGTTGAATGGATAAGCTGATTGTAACATTATTTTGGTGGGATATGTCCAAAATGTGAATTTGTGTACTGTGACGCAGTTAGGATCCAAGGCCTGCAACCCCCCCTGAAATGGCGTCCGCCTGCCCTGTATGGAGGGACAGGTGGAAATGAGGTAATTCCACTGACGTGCGCTGTTGCGGGAGGCGGTCGAGAACCGCCGTGCAACTCCTCATTGGTTAACATTGGGCCCTATGGGGTACAGTGGCAAATGGTGATGCACGCTGGCGGTGACGGTACACACCACCGCGGACATGACCGCCATTTTCTATCTGTTCACTCACTTACTACCTGACCTTCAACAGGAGAAGACCTACACTCCATGTGCTGCTGTGACCTGTGTCTGGAACTGAACATTGCTTGTGTTACTGGATAAAGGGTCCCTGCCTTCACCTCGGTGGAGTTGGAGCGACTGGTGGATGGGGTCCTACCCCAGTACTGACTGCTGTATGGGCCTCCAGACCAACAGGTAAGTACACGTGAGTACGATGCATGGGGCGTGAATGCATGGAGTGCTGTGTGAAGGCCTCATGTAGGGGGGGATTGGTAAATGGGCCCTGGGCCGCGTCCAGCATGTATGCTGCGCCATGTCTAAGCTAATGGGGATGGGAAGGGGCATGGTGGGCCATAAGTGTAACAGGCAGGACGGTCAGACTAATACCTTTCTCTGTGTCTTTTTCCCTGCAGGTCAGCGCCCATCAAAAGAAGGGTATATGTCATGCCATTGCCAAAAACTTGCCGACCCTGGGGGTCTACGGCAGATGGTGCATCCACTGTTGGAAACGGTGGGAGGCCCTGAGACGCTGGGCATGGAAGATGGCAGAGGCCCAGCTGGTGATGGCCTCCCAATGAGGAAAGGGTGCCTTTCGAACCCTGACCCCCCTGATGGCCTACATACTGGCAGTGGCCTATCCTGAGGTAGATGGGTACTTGGGGGCATCACAGCAGCAATAAGGGGGTGATTACAGTACCCTACATTACAACTTACGCCTGGTGGGGTGGTATCCGGGTGGGGTGTGTGGGCCCTGTGGGTGCCCCTAGGCCAGGCCTGGCATTGCAGAGTAGGTCCCATGTTGGGCAGGGTTCTGAGGTGAAGGTCCTCCAACCAAGCTATTAGGCATCCACTACTGGGCAGAGGTCTGTGGGTCTCAGGTATGCTGCAATTCGTGTTAGGTGTCCCTATCCATGGGCGGGTGACTAGCATTGTGACCGGTAGTGCATTGCCTAATGCTTAGGCCTGTTCCCTGTGTGTGAGTGTGTTGTGTACGCCAATGGTGGTGTTGGTGCCGCCACTGACCAAGTGTGTCCTTTGTCTCTTCCCCAACCTTTTTGTTTTGTCACCCTGTCCTTATGTGCATTAGCATCATCTGGCGCAGGAGCAGAGGCACCGGAGACGGAGGGAGCTGCATCCCACAGAACCAAAGAGGCCAAATCCATCGACAATGAGGGCACCAGTGGGACGAAGGGCGAGGGGAGCTCCACGGCAGAGACAGGAGGGGACAGTTCGACATGGATAGCTCCTGGGATAGAAGCTCCCTGGTGGTGGCAGACACCTCTGTGCCCACCCTAGCTACAGGTACGGCTTGTGAGAAGGTAGCCTCGTTCTAGCATTGTTACCCCCTCTTTTGGCCTGGTTGTGAGTATATGGCAGGGTGTTTTTACTATCTCACTGGGATCCTGCTGGTCAGGACCCCAGTGCTCATTGTGAAAACCCTATTTGTCAGTGTGTTTTATATTTCTCACTGGGATCCTGCTAGCCAGGACCCCAGTGCTCATAGTTTGTGGCTTGAATGTGTGTATCTGTGTAGTGACTAACTGTGTCACTGAGGCTCTGCTAACCAGAACCTCAGTGCTTATGCTCTCTCTGCCTTTAAAATTGTCACTATAGGCTAGTGACCATTTTCACCAATTCTAATCGGCACACTGGAACACCCTTATAATTCCCTAGTATATGGTACCTAGGTACCCAGGGTATTGGGGTTCCAAGAGATCCCTATGGGCTGCAGCCTTTCATTTGCCACCCATGGGGAGATCAGACAAATCTTACACAGGACTGCCACTGCAGCCTGAGTGAAATAACGCACAGGTTATTTCACGGCCATTTTACAATGCACTTAAGTAACTTATAAGTCACCTATATGTCTAACCTTCACTTAGTGAAGGTTAGGTGCAAGTTGCTAAGTGTGAGGGCACCCTGGCACTAGCCAAGGCGCTTCCACATAGTTCAGGCTAATTTCCCCAGACTTTGTGAGTGCGGGGACACATTATACCTATATGTAGCTTCACAATGGTAACTCCGAATATGGCCATGTAATACGTCTAAGATCATGGAATTTTTCCCCCATGCCAAATCTGGTATTGGGGTGCCAATCCCATGCATCCCAGGGGCTCCACCAGGGACCCCGGGTACTGCCAAACCAGCTCTCTGGGGTTTTCTCTGCAGCTACCGCTGCTGCCAACCCACAGACAGAGTTCTGCCCTCCTGGGGTCTGGCCAGCCCAGTCTCAGGAAGGCAGAACCAAGAATTTCCTCTGAGAGAGGGTGTTACACCCTTTCCCTTTGGAAATAGGTGTTAAGGGCTAGGGAGGGGTAGCCTCCCCCCAGCCTCTGGAAATGCTTTGAAGGGCACAGATGGTGCCCTCCTTGCATAAGCCAGTCTACACCCGTTCAGGGAACCCCCAGTCTCTGCTCTGGTGCGAAACTGGACAAAAGAAAGGGGAGTGACCACTCCCCTGTCCATCACCACCACAGGGGTGGTGCCCAGAGCTCCTCCAGTGTGTCCAAGACCTCTGTCATCTTGAATACAGAGGTGTAAGGGCGCAATGGAGGCCTCTGAGTAGCCAGTGCCAGCAGGTGACGTCAGAGACCCCTCCTGATAGGTGCTTACCTGACTAGGTGGCCAATCCTCCTCTGAAGGCTATTTAGGGTCTCGCCTGTGGGCTTTTCCTCAGATAATGACTTGCAAGAATTCACCAAAGTTCCTCTGCACCTCTTTCTTCGACTTCTGCCAAGAATTGACCACTGACTGCTCCAGGACGCCTGCAAAACTGCAACAAAGTAGCAAGAAGACTACCAGCGATGTTGTAGCACCTAATCCTGCAGGCTTTCTCAACTGTTTCCTGGTGGTGCATGCTTTGGGGGCTCCCTGCCTTCATCCTGCACTGGAAGCCATGAAGAAATCTCCTGTGGGTCAACAGAATCTTCCCCCGCTCCAGCAGCCACCAAACTTCAGCATCACCAGTACTCTGGGACCCCTCTCATCCTGATGAGCTGGCCCCTGGAACACAGCTGGTGGGCCAAGTGATCCAGACTGTCCAGTGGTCCAACTGTCCAACTTTGGAGGAGGTAAGTCCTTGCCTCCCCTCTCCAGACTGTATCCTGTGCACCGTGTGAACTGCAGCTGCTAGGGCTTCTGTGCACTTTTGCAAGGAATCCTTTGTGCACACCCTAGCCCAGGTCCCCAGCACTCTGTCCTGCAAGTTCAACTCACTGAGTTGACCTCCGGCTTCGTGGGACAATCTTTTGTAGTGTTGCGACAACCGCCATGCAAAATTTTCAAGAACCCATGTTCAAGTACTTCTGCGGGTGCTGCCTTCTTCTGAATGGGCTCTCTGTGTTGCTGAGGGCCCCCTCTGTCTCCTCTCCCAAGTGCCAACATTCTGGTCCTTCGTGGGCCTGGGCAACACCCTTTGTCTTCAACTGCAACCTTTGCAGCTAGCAAGGCTTGTATGTGGTCTTTCTCCAACGAAACAACTCTGCATCCTCCAGCATTCCCTGGGACATCTTCTGCACAAAGGAGAAGTTCCTAGCACCATTAGTTGTTGCAGAATCTTCAGCTTCTTTTATCTGGAAGCAGCCATTTTGCACCTTCATCTGGGGTTTAGTGGGATCCTGCCCCCTGGACACTTTCGCAACTCTTGGACTTGGTTCTCTTCCTTTGCGGGTCCTCAGGTCCAGGAATCCATCTTCAGTGCTTTGCAGCCTGTTGTGGTTTTGCAGAATCATCTATCACAAGTTTAGTGTGTTTCTGGGGAAGTAGTATCACTTTACTCCTACTTTTCAGGGACTTGGGGTGGGTATCTTGGACACCTTTAGGGCCATATTTATACTTTTTGACGCAAAACTGCGCTAACGCAGTTTTGCGTCAAAAAAATTAGCCGCCGGCGCTGCCTGGTGTGCGTTAAAAAAAACGACGTACACCAGGCAGCGCCGGCGTAAGGGGATATGGAGCTTGGGCGCCAAAAAATGGGGCAAGTCAGGCTGAGGCAAATTTTTCGCCTCAACCCAATTTGCGCCATTTTTTTCGACTCCCAACCCCCATAGAAATGACTCCTGTCTTAGCAAAGACAGGAGTCATGCCCCCTTGCCCAATGGCCATGCCCAGGCGACTTATGTCCCCTGGGCATGGTCATTGGGCATAGTGGCATGTAGGGGGGCACAAATCAGGCCCCCCTATGCCAAAAAAAAAAAAAAAAAAAAACACTTACCTGAACTTACCTTAATGTCCCTGGGATGGGTCCCTCCATCATTAGGCGTCCTCCTGGGGTGGGCAAGGGTGACAGGGGGGTCCCTGGGGGCATGGGAGGGCACCTCTGGGCTCCTTCCGAGCCCACAGGTCCCTTAACGCCTGCCCTGACCAGGCGCTAAAAAACGGCGCAAAAGCGGCCGTACGTCATTTTTTTTGACCCGCCCACTCCCGGGCGTGAATTTTGCCCGGGAGTGTAAATACGGCGCACATGCCTCGGAGTAAATTTTTTAGACGGGAACGCCTACCTTGCATATCATTAACGCAAAGTAAGTGTCCACGCTAAAAAATGACGCAAACTCCATGGACTTTGGCGTTAGACGCGTCTAACGCCAAAGTATAAATATGGAGTTAGTTTTGCATCGGAATTGCGTAAAAAAAAACGACGCAATTCCGGCGCAAACAGAGTATAAATATGCCCCTTAGTGTTTTCTTACACTCCCAGCGACCCTCTACTCACTACACTAGCCTAGGGGTCCATTTGTGGTTCGCATTCCACTTTCAGAGCAAATGGTGTGTGCTGCACCCAGGCCTATTGCATCCTATTGTGTTCTACAGTGTTTGCACTACTTTCTGACTGTTTTACTTACCTGATTTTGGTTTGTGTGTATATTTTGTGTATTTTACTTACCTCCTAAGGGAGTATATCCTCTGGGATATTTTTGGCGCATTGTCACTAAAATAAAGTACCTTTATTTTTAGTAACCCTGAGTATTGTGTTTCTTATACTATAGTACCTATATGATATAAGTGGCATGGTAGGAGCTTTCCATGTCTCCTAGTTCAGCCTAAGCTGCCCTGCTATAGCTACCTCTATCAGCCTAAGCTGCCAGAACACTACTACTCTACTAATAAGGGATAACTGGACCTGGCACAAGGTGTAAGTACCATCAGGTACCCACTATTACCCAGGCCAGCCTCCTACACGGCAATGGAGGGTGATGGAGGGAGCTACATCCCACAGGACCCAGGAGGCCGAATCCACCAACAGTAAGGGCACCAGTGGGATGGAGAGCGAGGGGAGCACCACGGCGGAGACAGGAGGGGACAGTTCAGACTGGGAGAGCTCCTCCGATGGAAGCTCCCTGGTGGTGGCAGACACCTCTGTGCCCACCCTAGCTACAGGTACAGCCGCCACCCCCGTACCAGCACCACCCTCCCAGCAGCCCCTCAGTGAGTTTCCCGTGCCTGCTCACTGAGGAGGGTGGGAACTCCTTTGCCCCAGGCAACTCAGCCCCTGCCCCAGTTAGCCTTGCTACCTTGAGTGAGGAGGCTATTGACCTCCTGAGATCCATCTCTGTTGGGCAGTAAACATTGTGAATGCCATCCAGGGGCTGGCAGCCTAAATGCAACAGTCCAATGCATTTCTGCAGGGCATTCACACTGGCTTGGTGGCCCAACAGAGATCAATCCAGGTTCTGGCCTCCACTCAGATGGCAGCCATTGCCCCTATTTCCCCCCTCCCACTTCCTCTTACCAATCGCATTCCCCTCAACCCCACCCTATCCCAAGCACACAGGCAGACGAGCAGACACCCAGGACAACACACAGGAGTGGACACAGCAAACACAAGCACCACACTTCATCCCATAGGCACTCACACAAACACCATCCACAAGCAGACATAACAACACCCCCTCCTCCTCGTCATCCACCTCCCTCTCAGTGGCATCTCCACTCACACCTGCATGCAGTACATCCTCATCCACTACCACAATCACCAGCACACCTATCAGTACACACCCTGCACTGGCAGTCACCACCCCCACATCCATGCACACGTCCCCTGTGCCCTCTCCCATTGTGTCTGTGCCCTCTCCTCCCAAAGTACACAAACGCAAGCACTCACACACCCAACAGCCATCCACCTTACAACAGCATCCAGCCCATGCACCTGCACCCAAACACAGCAGACTGACACCTCCTACCACCACTCCCTCTTCCTTCACTCCCAAACCATCTCCCTCTTCCCGCCCCAATGTCCCTAAGAAGCTTTTCCTTGCCACCATTGACCTCTTCCCTACCTCTCTCCTTTGTCCCTCATGTCAGGCCAGGGTGGTCAAAACCGAGGCAAGCACCTCAGCCACCCAATCCATGGGCACAGTAGTGTCCCTAGCAACTCCAGGAGGGAAAGGATCCCGGCCACCAGCCAGCCAGATGGAAAAGGTGCCTGCCCCAAGTGCTTCAAGGAAGGGCAAGGAGCCAGCCCCAGCTGCAGGAAGGATGGGTGAGGAGCCAGCCCCAGTTGCAGGAAGGAAAGACAAGGAGCCATCCCCAGCTGCAGGAAGGAAGGGCAAGGAGCCAGCCCCAGCGGCAGGAAGGAAGGGCAAAGATCAGTGCTTAATTTGTAAATAAACATGCGGCTGCTGAAATTAAATGTGAGAACACAGAACACTGAGGCAGCGTAATCCTGAAGACATTTCAGGCTTCTTCAATCCATTTACAGCCACTCCCTGCCCACTTCAGCTCACTCTCTCAGCTTTCTACTTTCTCCCTTTGTGACGCTTTTTTGTTTTTCCCTTCCTCTATCTTTCCCAAATGTGTCTTATTGCTTGCAGCAAATGCTTGAGGCAGAAGAATAAGCCCTGGCCCTCAAAAATAAGTGCCGGTGGTCAGCACCGAAAACAACAAGCACAAATTAAGCACTGGCAAGGAGCATCAGCAGGCAGTAGAGACAAGGGGCCTGGTGCTGGGACTCAGTCGAGCCACCACCACCAACGAAGGTGGTGCAGCCATCCGAGGCTGCAGGGGATGGGCTGGAGCCTCCCCCCACCACTACCAGCTCCACCAGCAGCTCCACCAGCAGCACCGCCACCTGCCCCAGTGTGCAGCCTTCTGAGGCTGCAGGGGATGAGCTGGAGCCTCCCCCCACCACTACCAGCTCCACCAGCAGCACTGCCAGCAGCACCGCCACCAGCAGCAGCAGCCCCAATGGGCAGCTGTCGGATGCTGCAGGGGAGGAGCTGGAGCCTCCCCCCACTACTACCAGCTCCACCAGCAGCACTGCCACCAGTTCCGCCACCAGCAGCAGCAGCCCCAGTGGGCAGCTGTCCGAGGCTGCAGGGGATGTGCTGGAGCCTCCCCCCACCACTACCAGCTCCAGCACCACCAGCAGCAACGCAACCAGCAGCAGAAGCCCCAGTGGGCAGCCATCCGAGGCTCCAGGGGATGGGCTGGAGCCTCCCCCACCACTACCAGCGGCAGCAGCAGCACCACCAATGCCACCAATGAACAGCTGCCACCGCCGTCGGACAGTGTGTAGTTCTGCGCCAATGGGCTCTTGTGCGGCCAGGCTCCTGCAAATCCTGTGGGTATGACACCCAGCTGAGAGACTGTGACCTTACACTCCCCAAGATCTGCATCACAGGACACAATGCTCCCTCCAGAACCAGTGGGTAACACACCCACCAAACCCAGCCTCCCCAAATCAAGAGCACAGGGCACAATGCCACCTCCAGAACCAGTGGAGGAGCCATCCACTAACCCCATCTCCCCAGGATGAAGATCTCAGGGCACGATGCTCCCTCCAGAACCAGTGGAGAAGACATCCACTCACCCCATCCTCCACAGGATAAAGCTCACTGGGCACGATGTGCCCTCCAGAGCATCTGGGCAAGTCACCCACTTGAGAGACTGTGGCCTTGCACTCCCTAGCACCAAACACAGGCCATGTTGCCCCCTTCAGAGCATGTGGGCAAGTCACACACTTGAGAGACTGTGGCCTTGCACTCCCCAAGACCAAGCACAGGACATGTTGCCCCCTCCAAAGCATGTGGGCAAATCACCCACTTGAGAGAATGTGGCCTTGCACTCCCCAGGAACAAGCACAGGGCATGTTGCCCCCTCCAGAGCATGTGGGCAAATCACTCACATGAGAGACTGTGGACCTGCACTCCCCAGGACCAAGCACAGGGCACGTTGCCCCCTCCAGAGCATGTGGGCAAGTCACCCACTTGAGAGACTGTGGCCTTGCACTCCCCATGACAGAGTGATGGGCATGTTGCCCCCTCCAGGACCAGTGGCGTTGTACCATCTTCCGGCTGAGGTGCGCGTTCCCTGTTCCCCTGAGGTGCCTGGCTATTTTCGACCTGATGCTGCTGCAGTGTTCTCTCCGTGTTGTTGCAGGAGTGAGGTGGGGCCTTGGACTTTGTGATGTGGTGCTGTGGCCCACGAACTTTGATGACTGGGCAGTGTCCCATGATTTGTAAAATGTATATACTTTTTTATTTGGATGCACGTATAACTGCTATATTTATCTTATTACACTCTTTTTACTCTATTGTAGTTGTCCTTGCATTATTCCTGAGAGGTACGGGTCAATATGTTACTGCAGCTGTATGTGTGTATGGTGTTGGGGTTGTTGCTTGCTGCGTGTGTGTGTCACTCTCTTTTCCTCCCCCTTCCCCTGTGTGTAGTCACCGTGGTCATCTTCGCCCTCGTTGGTGTTCGTAGTGACGCAGCACATAGAAGAGAATGGGGAAGACATGCAACTTGGGCTCCATGGCGGAGTGGTTGTTCCCTGAGTCTCCATAGGTGAGTCATTTCCCTCTGTGCAGTGTTTCCACCAGGCTTTTGATGTCATTGGTACTGCCCCGGAAAAGGTGGTGGTTTCCTGTCTCATAATACAGTGGGTGGAACATTGTCTTCTGCCTGGCTGTAGTGGGTTTCTGCTGTGGTGCCTGTTGATTCCGCCCTGGCAGTTGGTGTTTTAAAGTGGCTGTCTGTCTGAGCTGTTTCCACTGTGGTCATAATTTTGCAGTTATTACCACCGGTCTGTTGGCGCTATTACCACCACTTTATCACGGACCGGCAGGGTTGTAATCAGGGTCTATATTCTTCACACATTTACAGGATCAATCAGGTATGGCAATTCTAGTTAAGACATTCCATGAAATGCGTTCAGATATACTTCATATATCTTGTTTCAGAATTACCACGTTATACGTTTTACATGTGTACCATGTGGTTCTTTGTTAGCTAAAGTGTCTCTCAGGCAATATCTGGCTTTGTTATAGAAAGAGGCAACTCAAACAAAGCAGGCCTTCCGAATTTCATAAAAGTGTCCCTAATTCACTTCAACTGACAAATCGATGTCCACCCATCAAGTTCTAAACAATCCTTAATTAGCTCTCTACCTAAATGATTTTCAGTATGCAACTACCTAATCATAGGACAAACCACAATGAGGTCCGACAAAAACAATAACCCTGAATCCTCATGAACTATGTAAGCTGATATAGAGGCAGGAACTACTAGTAGAAGCCTGTAGAAACCATTTTCAGCCACTTGAAGTTCCTTAAAATTTGTGTAGCCCCGTACATCAGTGCCAAAGGTTGCCACTGAAGCAGACTTTGCCTGGTAGAGCTTTAACAGGGCCCCAAGTGGCCTACTGCCTTCTCTTGCGGAAAAGGAAAACAGGGCACCAGTGGATTTTGACAAGGTTAACTTCTTTGTATTAACCAGAGGGCCCCATGCAGTTCAATCATCAAAACTTCACCCAAGTAGGTGTAAGACTGAACCCAGGATAGCCTATTACTCTAAATATGGAATGTTCTTCCCTAGTCTTTCTGGGGACTTTGGTTCCGCTGTATAAGTTATTGGATTCTTTGGCTCAGGATCCTTCAGCCATTGGCTTGGCGTATTGTCAATCATATCTTGTTTCAAGCCTAAGGAGTATTTTATTCTTAATCTCCAAACAAGCAAACGCAGCAGACTCATAGAAAGCGCACCAATCAATTGTGATTCAGGAGGCAGACAAAGGAGGAAATGTGGTCATAATGAACAAAGATGACTACATTGGGGAAATAGAAAGACGATTGGCCGATTCTACTTGTTATAAGAACATCATAGATAATCCAATGCATAGGTTGGCTGAATTTATCAACATGAAACTTGTAGGTTGGCATGAATCTGGTCTCATTACTGATGATGAATACAAATATATTTTTGTTAAAAGTCCCCGGTATCCCTGTATTTATATTCTTCCAAAAATACATAAAGGAGGAGATTTTACGCCGGGTAGGCCTATAATATCAGGTATTGCCTCTCCCACCGAAAGGTTGTCAGAGTACGTTGATTCTTTTTTACAAAAGTTTGTATGTAATCTACCTTCCTTTATAAAAGACAGTAAAGACATCCTTAATAAATCTGGGGACTTTCCATGGTCAGATGACCTCATGTTTGTCACAATGGATGTCAACAATCTGTACACTTGTATCCAGAAGCAGTTTGGAATTCAAGCCATTATGTCTTTTTTTAATACAAGGACAGCTGATCACTATGAACATAATCAGATGATCATTGAGATGATCAATATTATCCTATCAAAAAATTACTTTTTACACAATGGCAGGTGGTTCCAACAAATTCAAGGCACTGCAATGGGTTCAAACTTTACTCCATCTAATGTATGCCTCCTCATGAGCTGGTATGAAAGACAACATGCATGGAGCAAATATGCCTCCCCCTGGACAGATTTTATTGTGTTCTGGGAAAGGTATATAGATGACATCATTTTATTATGGAATGGGACGGTAGAGCAGCTGACCTCATATCATGCCTTTCTTAATGATAATCCATACAATGGCAAACTAAGCATGCAGTACAGTAAAGAAACAACAGACTTTTTGTATATCCAATTTTTTGTGGCAAATAATGTAATACAAAGTGCCTTATTCAGAAAATCAACGGCTTGTAACAGCATCTTACATACAACAAGTGCCCATCCTAAATCAGTTATCCACAATATCCCCCTTGGCGAGATGGTACGTGTAAGACACAACTCTAGTACTGTTGAAACCTTTTTAACACAAATTGAAAACACTAAACAGAGATTTACTAAAAGGGGATATGATAATAGAATTTTGTCGAATGCAGAAAAACAGATTATGAAAATGCCCAGGAAAGACACTTTGTATGTGAAGCCCCAGAGTGATAAGAAGACACAGCTTGATCGGGTGGCATTTGTGACCCAATATTCCGTTTTGAGTCAAGATATCTATAAGATTTTAAAACGGCACTGGTATCTACTGATGGACACACCAGGATTAAAAGGGTGTATATCCAAATCTCCTAAGGTTACTTACCATAGAGGCATGACATTAAGGGATCAACTATTTCTAAGTTATATTACTATGACTGAAAATGAAACATGGCTTCCCACCAAACTAAAAGGGTTTTATGTCTGTCATGAGTGTAATATTTGCATGTCGGGCTTAGACAAATCAAAAGACTTTTGTTAAAACACCACTAGGAAGTACATAATCAAACATTTCATTAATTGCAAGACGAAATATGTGATCTATATTTTGGGCTGCACTTGTAATAAAATCTATGTGGGGAGTACTGTAAGGCCCCAAAATTAATTATTGACTTGCTTATCACATTGATTGTACGATTGGGTTTTTATGCTGACATATGTTGATTTTTATGATTACATCAGGCTTGATGAATTGTGACTTCACAACTATATGCAGTAAGTGAGTCCAATCAGGATTAAACTACTTTAGATTAAATTTGGTAATTTACATCAGTTTGGCTGACCTGTGATTTTGAATTTATATGATGAGTGAGATTGCAATTTTTTACCAAATTATTTAAGATTGGATTTGAGATTTTCCATTGGTGCTGATTGATTTGATTTTGCGGTATTAACATCTTTTGAGTACTCCCAAAATTGTTAAGTATGGGGTTGTTTTTTCCTTCATACTAGATGTGTTATGGCAAATTTCAAGGGTATGAAGACATAGACAAATAAGAAGCCAGTCAGAAACGAATTAGGTATGTCTAGCTTGGTACTTATGGGATTCACACAAAAGGTTTATGTATAGTTCACTTTTTATATACATGAACTTACTCACTGGCTGATTATATCAGGTATCTTTAGGAGATTATATTTTATTCGTTCACCTTTTTCAATGATTCTTTGTAAAACCTCTTGTCAGTTTCTCTTGCTGTTTTGCTCATATTTATTTTGTTTGTCTAATCGTATTTAGTTATTTTGTATTTATGTTTTTGATCATGTGTAGACAATTTCCAATTCCCAAATGTGTAAAATGGTGGTTACGTGTGTATTTTTGTTTGTACTCTTAGGGTGAATTATGTGTCATGTTACAGACCTGAAGAAGTCCTGTGTGGAAGGACGAAATGTGTTGACTTTTGGCTGTTGTTACCACAGACTTTATGTGTTATTGAGAAAAAGTGGAAGAAAGTAAAGTGAAGATTCATCATATCTTTATTATATAAAAAAGATTGGACTTTTCAATATATATTTCGACAATTTGGATAAGTGGTGCACCGCCATTATGTTTTTAGTATTTTATTATTCTCTTCTACATTTAGGCAGTTTGGGGGAATCATTTCATTGTCATATAATTTTTCGTCTCATCTGTGCATTGTATGGATAAAGCAACCTTTCTTAAATCGATGTGTAATGCTGAAGCCATTTTGGTATTGCTTATGTTCCGCACCGCAGTTCGAGGGTCCAATATATTGGCTTTGTCAAGCCTTGTTTAAATTAACATATACATAGTTTGTCTGTGTTGTATAGGTGTTACTGTTGGTTTAATTCAGCTGTCATAGCATGAGCTCTGCTCGTGCTGTGACGTCTGCTGCATGCTTACCTCATTAGGTTCTCTGCAGCAGCACGTTCTGTTTATTTTAAATAGCGTGTGTTGTCTCCGATGAGAGTCTCGTGAGTTTCAGTTTGTTTCCTGGTTTTTGAAGCTGATGGCTCGTGTGCAGGCAACATGTTGTATTTTGAATGGCACAACCGGTTTTGAAAATGTAAGTGTGACATCGGTTGGCCAGTTTTCTCCTTGTTACCTGTGCTCATGTCATGCTGGTTGTGAGCTCCTATTTTGAGGCAAATTAAAGAACTTCTTCACAGGAATCCTGCTTGGCCAGCCTCAATTTATTTCTATTTTAAGGCGCTTGCAACATTTGGCGACGAGTTTTCTTAATTTTTTCAGTTTGCCTTAAGTTTATTGGAGCTCACAACTGCATCGTTCCTTGTTCTAAGTATTAATGAACGGAATCGTTTTTTGAGGACACATCGTTGTTTGCTGAGTTGCAGTTGGTTTTGTTCCTGCTGTTGACTTTCAGAACAGCCTGTCGTGTGAAATCCGGGAGTTCACTGCAACAAACTGAAGTCTGTTTACCTTTCAACATTTCTTGAATGGTTCCTGGTGTTTCCTACTGGATTGCTCTGTTTGCTGTTTTCTCGTGGCTGTGAAGTGACACCTGAATGTAACATTCTTCTTATCAGCCCTTGAACCTTTCTGTGTTGTCCATGCAGTGTTAATTCTTTCACTGACAAGCATCATTGAAGCACAACTCATTTCTGGTCTGTTGGAACTTCAGGAAAGGACTCTTTATTCCAGTGTTAATTACAGCTTCAAGATTCAACACAGTGATGAGCACAGCATCCTGTTGGTAACTGTTTATGTGCTTGCACCACAGTGACAGGCACACCTTTAGCAACTTCAAGTTTTAAAAGACTTCTATATCAGTAGTGTTATATTCAGTGCCATGAAATTTGGTTTGTCTTTAATTTAGTCATTTTAGTTTTACAATGTTTGCAATTTAAAATTATCACAGAGTGGCTATTTGTTGGGTCTTAAAGGGAACGAAAAATAGAATTTCTAGCTAGAATGTCTTATGAATCTGCTTCTAACTTGGCTACTATTGCTCCATTCCTACCATGTCCTGGTAAACCTCATGTTAAATGGCCTATTTGGTTACGTTCATTTGAGAACTATCTAGTTGCTGTAGGTGCTGATGGTTTTCCACCTAAGCGTAAAGCTGCCATTTTATTTAGTCACCTGGGGCAAGAAGGCCAACAAGTGTTTGATAATTTACCCAAAGTTATTCCATCTGAAGAAGCGGGTGGTGATTGGAATGAATTTGCAGAAGCTATTGCACGTCTCCAACATAATATTTGCAAAGAACCAAGTGTCTTGTTAGAAAGGTTTAATTTTTTTTTTTTAAAACAGGCAGCAGATGAGTCTGTGGAGGATTTTATTTCAGTGTTGAGATCTTTAGCTGTCACATGCAATTTTGGGTCTGCATTAGATACGTATTTGCGTGATCAATTTGTTTACAGTTGCTATTCCAAGAAGATTCAAGAGAGATTATTAAGTTGCAGGGATCCTTCATTAAGTGAGGTGCTGATGTTAGCTAAAAGTATTGAACGCTCTATTGTTTCAACTCAGGTAATAACTCAAGAATATACCAATTCATCTTCAGTGCTGGTAAATTCAGTTAATGAAGGAGAGCATGTGGATTATGTTGGTCTCAAGGGAAGGAATGTTAAGCCTTTTGTTAAAAAAACGAATCAATATTGTTTTAGATGTGGTTCTAAATCACATTTGAGCAATTTTGCGCAATGTCCTGCTATAGGTAAACGCTGCACTAACTGCAAAAAGGTAGGACATTTTTACAGTGTTTGTAAAAGCAGTAAAAATGTAAAAGTACATAGCATTGAAGTAACAGAAGACGAGGATTTATTGAGTTTATCTAATATGGTACTGAACTTAGATACTGGCACTTGTAAAAGTGAAGTAATCAAAGACCCTGTTTGCCAAGTACTTTTAGGCAATATGATTTCTATCAATATGACATGTGATTCGGGGGCACCCATCACAATAATTTCAGACACTTTGTTTAACTCTCATTGGAAAGGTAAAGTGATATTAAGTAAACCAGATGTACACCCTAAAGCTTATGGGGATCAAGATATTGATCTGTTGGGGTATTTTGAAGAACAAATCACTTGTTTGGGAAACAGTATTTGTACTAAAGTGTATGTGGCTATTGAAGGAAGGAATATTGTAGGTTGGCGGGATTTAGCCAAGTTAGGCCTCATGCTTGTGCCTGGAGCAGATTTGCCTGTGAGGATATGTAACATTCCTGTATCCATGGTCCAAGTTTAGGAGAAAAGTTCAGTAAAAGAGATTTGTGACGCTTACCCTGAGCTCTTTAGTCACTCTATTGGTTGTTTTAAAAATTACACACACACTATTAGGTTAAAGAAGAATGCAATTCCAGTAATTCATAAAGTTCGCCCTGTACCCTTTACCATCAGAGCAGAATTAAAAAGGTTATTGGACCAAATGGTAAATGAGGGTGTCATTAAACAGGCAGAGTCTTCTGAGTGGGTCAGTCCCATTGTGATCGTTCGGAAAAAGGATGGGGACATAAGGCTCTGTGCTGACCTTCGCACATTAAATAAAAACATTGTTGTTGAATGTCACCCATTGCCCAAGGTGCAAGACTTGTTAGCTAACATTGGTCATGCACGTTTTTTCTCACTATTAGATCTTAAATCAGCGTATCATCAAATTCCGCTCGATCAGGTGTCACAAAATCTCACCACTTTTATAACACCATTTGGTGCTTTCAAGTTTACAAGGCTACCTTTTGGCCTGGCTTCAGCTGCCAGTGTCTTCCAAAGGTTGATGGACACAGTATTGGAGGGTATAGAAGGAGTTCAAGCTTTTCAAGATGACGTACTCATCTTTGCAGAAACTTTGAATGAGCACAATAGAATTTTAACCAGGGTTTTTGATAAATTTAGGGAATTTGGAGTTACTCTTCGGTCTGATAAATGCAAATTAAATGTGCAAAATTATGACTATTTGGGTCACATGGTTACACCAAATGGTATTTCTCCCAAATATTCATTAATTAAAGCTATTCAGGATGCAAAGCCTCCCAGGGATAAGGATACCTTGAGATCTTTCCTAGGCTTAAGTGAGTATTATTCACGCTTTGTGAAGGGATATGCATATATTGTGCAGCCATTAAGGAACTTGTTAAAAAAAGGCGCCAAATATATTTGGTCTGATGAGGTTGAGGAAGCATTTCAGAATGGCAAGAGATTGATAATATCAGCTCCAGCATTATCATCTTTTGTTTCTGGAAAGAAATGTATAATTACTGTGGATGCCAGTCAAGTTGGTCTGGGAGCTGTACTATCGCAACGGATTGAAGGCAAAGAAAACACTATTGCTTTTGCTTCACGTGCACTGAATTTGGCAGAGTCACATTATAGTACAATTGAACATGAAGCACTAGCATGTTCATGGGCAGTGGAAAGATTTAAAAACTACATCTGGGGCACACAATTTGACATGTTTACGGATCACAAGCCGTTAATTCATCTCTTGAATGGAAATGGAACGGGGAAAGCGTTGTCACGTTTAGTGAGATTGATTTCAAGGTTGCATGAATTTGATTTTGTTTTGAAATATATCCCTGGAGGTAAGAACGTTAGAGCAGATTGTTTGTCAAGGTTACCAGTTTCGGATGAAATTGTACTAAATTCGGAAGAAGAATGCGTGGTGGCATCTATAGAGGACATTTTACATAATACTGGGTCACTTTCGCATGAAAAATGGATAGAGGCTTCTAACAATGATCCTATTTTTTCTAAGGTCACAACTTATATGAAGGACGGATGGCCTTGTGAGAGAAATGTGGAGACGTCATTACGTCCCTATATTCAAGTGTCTGAAGAACTATCATTGGTGTCTGGTGTATTAATGCGTGCTGACGTGTGTGTCCCTCCAAGTTCTTTAAGGGAACTACTAATTGAAGAAGCACATAAAGGGCATTTGGGCATAAGTAGCACCTGTAAAGCTCTCAAACAATTTTATTGGTGGTCAGCAATGGAATCCCAAGTGGCCACTTATATTGGTGCCTGTGCTACGTGTCTGGTCTCAGATAAACATTGGAAGTTGCAGGAGACACCTCTACACAACACTCCTTATCCTGATATGGCATGGGAAAAAGTGGCAATAGACATTGCAGGCCCTTTTGAGTTGCTTCCATCTAGTCAAAGGTATATGATGGTTTTAATTGATTATTTTTCTAAATGGGTGTATATTGATTTTGCTACAAATCCAAATACGGACACTGTAATCACATTTTTGCAGAAGATATTCAATATTGAAGGTGCACCAAATGAAATAGTAACAGATAATGGTACACATTTCACTTCACACATAATGTATGAGTTTTTATCTCAGCATCACATAAAGCATAATAAAGTGGCTCTTTATTCCCCTTCATCAAACGGTTTAGTGGAGCGTATGAACAAATTCTTAAAGGAAGGTGTTCAAACCGCTTTAGCGATGGGTCAGGATGTTAAAATGTTTTTAAAAGAAAAAATGTGGTCATATTTAACCACTCCTCACAGTACTACTGGCGTTTGTCCTTTTGTGTTATTACGCAAAAGGTTGCCCAGATTTAATATGTTACCTGATTGGATTAGAAATTTGAACAAAGCCAAATTTGAGGATTTATCTAAAGTGGAAAGTTCAGTGATTAAAAAACAAAATCGAACAAAAGAACTGTTTGACAAGAAATTCAGAGTTAAATTTGTGGATGTTCAGGTTGGAGATTGGGTTTTAGTGAGAGTACCGTCTAGGGTTAAAAAGGGAAGTTCTAAATTTTCCTTACCTGCCCAGGTTGAGAAAATTTCTAAAGGTTCTGTGTTTTTGTGGAACAAAGGTTAGTGGAGCAAGAGAGACATTGTTAAAATTTCTAAAGAGCAAGCAAAGAAAATATTGTTTGTCAGATCAAGAACAACAAATCAAGAATATAATTTTGTGGGTGATCAACAACTTATGAATTTCTCTCAAGTTGATTTGAGTAGGCCAACCTTGGAAACACAATTGACGGAAGGTTCAGAAGTTTTGGGTCCGTGTGATGAGGAGAGTGCCCCTTCTGGGCAATCATTACATCAACCTTCTTCAACAGTGAAAAGTAGAAATTCTCGCAATGCGTCTATGCCTGTCAAATTTCAGGACTATTATGTCTCTTAGCTTTAATGCTTTAAGTTATAAGTTCTGCACTGGCTTCTTAGTAATTGGGTAAATGTAATGACAATAAGTATATGTATATATTTTTATATTTATGTAGTCATTGATTTCTTTTATTTTAATATGTTTTTCTTTTGTATTAAAAGGGGGGGGGTGTTGTATAGGTGTTACTGTTGGTTTAATTCAGCTGTCACAGCATGAGCTCTGCTCGTGCTGTGACGTCTGCTGCATACTTACATCATTAGGTTCTCTGCAGCAGCACGTTCTGTTTATTTTCAATAGCGTGTGTTGTCTCTGATGAGAGTCTCATGAGTTTCAGTTTGTTTCCTGGTTGTTGAAGCTGATGGCTCGTGTGCAGGCAACATGTTGTATTTTGAATGGCACAACCGGTTTTGAAAATGTAAGTGTGACATCGGTTGGCCAGTTTTCTCCTTGTTACCTGTGCTCATGTCATGCTGGTTGTGAGCTCCTATTTTGAGGCAAATTAAAGAACTTCTTCACAGGAATCCTGCTTGGCCAGCCTCAATTTATTGTTATTTTAAGGCGCTTGCAACAGTCTGCTGTAAAAATAGATAGCAGTGACAGCAAAATGTATAGCTTTATATGCTAGCTCTGAGACCTAGGTCTCAGTCACCTGTTTCAATGAAATGAGATTACATATTCCTTTTTTCTGTGTCTGGAAGGCATCCATAAATTTGAATCATATGGGCGGGAGATGGTAGTCCATTTTCCTTTGTATTTTCTGAACACAGTTGCTCTTTTGTTATTTTAAAGAGCAGTAAATCTTTGAACTATAATTTTTCCTGCAAAGCTAAGAGCATAGAATGACCTTCAGTGTGGCAAAAAAGAAATAGTATGTTTATACAACCCACCTCCCCAAGAGCTTCGCTGGCGAGGTGATACAAAACATGTATAGTCTTTCTGTCAGCAACATTTGAACTACATTCAGGAATCTTGTTTTCATCAAAAAAGGACGTGAGATTTTGCTCTTGTGCCGCCAGTCAGCCAGAACAGGCATGCAGTTTTACCACCTCCCCCCATAGTGTTTACAAGCAGCATGCAAATTGTGTCTGCTATTCAACAAATCTACTGATTTATTGGCATATCTGGTCAATTAGGTGTTGTGAGTCACACCACGGTTTCAACAATATTTACGGTCAACGTCAAAGGAAATCAAAAATGCAAATATATGCCAAATAGTATTTTCACCATTTTTTATGTTTACCGCTCTAGAGCGCCCTTCTTTCCTTGCCAGCACTGACACGGAATAAACATATTTAAGCTTCTGCCATATGATTTTCTTTTGTTGGGTGCATAAATAAATCTTTTATAAGGCCCAACACATTCCAGGATTTTAAATGCTCCCTACATGTTTTGTTTTTAAATGGGGGACACACGATTAACTTTTCAGCATGACTTCTCAAATATCATAAATAAAAGCATTTGGCTTTACAGGCACCTCTGAAGGAAAAAGGTGTTAAATGTAAACTTTAGGGTCTTGCAAAGTAACTAGAAACATTATTGTTCTGCAGTAACAAATTATGTATATTTTTGGAACAACTGAGGGCCATATTTATACTTTTTGACGCAAAACTGCGCTAACGCAGTTTTGCTTCAAAAAAATTAGCGCTGGCTAACGCCATTCTGAAGCGCCATCCGGGCGCCGTATTTATTCAATGACGTTAGCCGGCGTTAGCCGGCGGCGCTGCCTGGTGTGCGTGAAAAAAAATGACGTACACCAGTCAGCGCCGGCGTAGGGGAATATGGAGCTTGGGCGCCAAAAAATGGGGCAAGTCAGGCTGAGGCAAATTTTTGACTCCCAACTCCCATTGAAATGACTCCTGTCTTAGCAAAGACAGGAGTCATGCCCCCTTGCCCAATGGCCATGCCCAGGGGACTTCTGTCCCCTGGGCATGGTCATTGGGCATAGTGGCATGTAGGGGGGCACAAAGCAGGCCCCCCTATGCCACTCAAAAATAAAAAAGATAAAAACTTACCTGAACTTACCTTAAGGTCCCTGGGATGGGTCCCTCCAGCCTTGGGTGTCCTCCTGGGGTGGGCAAGGGTGACAGGGGGTGTCCCTGGGGGGATGGGCGGGCACCTCTGGGCTCCTTCCGAGCCCACAGGTCCCTTAACGCCTGCCCTGACCAGGCGCTAAAAAACGGCGCAAAAGCGTCTGGACGTCATTTTTTTTGACCCGCCCACTCCCGGGCGTGAATTTTGCCCGGGAGTGTAAATACGGTGCACATGCCTCGGAGTCAATTTTTTAGACGGGAACGCCTACCTTGCATATCATTAACGCAAAGTAGGTGTCCACGCTAAAAAATGACGCAAACTCCATGGACTTTGGCGCTAGACGCGTCTAACGCCAAAGTATAAATATGGAGTTAGTTTTCCGTCGGAATTGCGTCAAAAAAAACGACCCAATTCCGGCGCAAACAGAGTATAAATATGCCCCTGAGTATTTCCAGCATATCAAAGACTAAAGATTGTCTACAAACAAATTATGTACTCAAATTGTTTAGACAAATATCACCTTATTAAAGTTGGAATAGAAAATCTGCATCCAAAGGGAAATTATTTTTGTAATTGATATAAAGGGCCCTGCCCTGATTCCATTTTAAAATATATTTACCCAGCACACACATGACACTTGTCTTTTGGGTCACTAGTTGGGTCAGAGCTCAACCTAGGAAAGGCCAAAGGTTAGACAAAGGGGGAATCCACCACCCACAATCTGGACTGGGCATACAAGTGACACCACATAAAAGTTAGGAGAACAAGGCTTTGGACCTGGACTGCAACAGTGGCAACACCATGTACAGCTGGAAGGGCAAGTGCCCTGATGCCCTAATGGACTGAGAACTCTGTCTGCAGCAGACCCCAGGACTAGTGCATCTATCCAAGGGCCAATTCTGTTGGTCCCCTTACACCACCTGAGGACCAGTTGGGCAAAATCTGATGTTCTGTGCCACAGCAGAAGTAGAGGGATACCAGAAGTCAGGCAAAGGAGAAATCTGGCACAGGAAGCCCATAAAATCAGCTCCCCACTGAGGGTGCCCTTTTTGAGGCTAGAAGACCTGCAAAGATTGCTCCTGGTGGCTAGAGATTGCCATCAGGAGTAAAGTGAGCCCAAGAACATTGAAACTGCCTCAACGTGGCCGTTTAATAGCCTTTCAAAGTTTGTGACCTTTGATGCTTTTGTGAGCCATGGAGCACGTGGGGCTCCGCCGCTGCTTCCAAAGTTTACCCCTGGGATTGCTTAATTAATGCAAGCTTCATTCATTATAAAATTCGAGTGAGGGTGCATGCGTTAGGGCCCCCTATCTCACTAACTGGACTTTCAGTCAGCCCTGTTTATTCATTGTACTGTTATAGTGCATTTCACCTTTTTCCTAATCTCACTACAGCATACTGCAAGGTACACTTAGGTCACTATGTCCGCCATTGGCTCCCTTCTCTGTGAGTGACAGCATTCTGCCAACGTGAAATGTTGCCATCCATCAAGAAAACAGTGCTCTTCTTCAGTGATTTGGACTCGGCAAATGTACATGTATAGGTGGCCATCCTCCAATGGTTTTTGTAAAACTTTATTAATAAAGCTTAGATTTAAAAAAAAATCCAGAACAAAAAAGCATGATGTCTGAGTTGGTGCACAGTGCACCAGCTCTTAGGGAGAGGAAAATCGTGCCATATCTTAGTAGATATGGAGCTGTTTTTCTCTCACCCTTTAATATGACGCTGCACCACAACTTAGATTCTGCACTGCATTGCTCCAAATCTTTGTAAATCTGTTCCTTTGCCTTTACCTCGACCTTAGACCTTGGTATTGTCTGAAGACTGGAAGAGGTGAAATAAATGTGTGCTGGGCACACAGCATTCATCGCCTTAAGGCTGAGGGTCCCTGCCTTTTTTAACTGCTGCCTTGGTCATACTGCCATCAACACACAGCACATTCAGACACATAATGCTGACAAAAGTGCACACACACCCGTATAGAGGAAGGAGCCCACCCGAGGCAGCAGAATAAAGTGCATCCGCAAGAAATCCAAAGTCAAACGAGTTGATATAAATGATTTTTTTTTTTCATTTATATCATTCATAAATTGCCACATAGATCAAGGACAGTGAATGCTGTACAGACAGTTGGAGAAATAAAAAATAAAAAAATAAAGAAAAGACATTTAAAATGCAAATGCTGTTGTGTAATGTCAAAAAAGATCATAGATAACTGCTAGGACGTATTTACTCAACTCCTTCAATCCACCTATGATTGTCCAATTGATTTGTGTTATTTTAACGAATGCATCCCATCTTCACCTTATTGTAAAACCCTAGGAAAATCAGCTCATCTCTCTTGGCGTCAGTTCACACCTATTTGAAATGGACTATCACTAGAGTGAGGCACTAAAAGTACAGGTAGATCTATGTATGTCTGTGTGCTGCGATACTCAATGAGCTGAGGTGAGGGATGAAATACGTGCACAGAGCAGTGTGCAGTTTTAGGATGGAAAAGCTGCATTTGATAGGCATCACAAGCAGGGAGCAGTCCCAAGAGTGGCACAGGTGGTACCAGCCTTATAAAACATATGTTGGCCCTGGGCATATTACTACTATATTACAGATTAAGCACTGGTGCAACAAAATATACTTAACTGTCCCGTCCACCTCTTCTACCGCTTGGAGGCATCACCTTTCCTTCGAACCACCTTTTTGTCTTCAGTGTATTTTTATACGGTGTGAAGAAATGATACTTAAAAACACTGAACCTTATGCAGAAGAGGACACTATTTGAAGGACCCAGACTGTTTTATCATAAAACAATGGAGATATGAAAATACATTTCTTTTTGTTTTATAGAAACCGCTTTCGGGTTAAACTTCATTCCATGCAACCAGGGGCACGTAGTATTAATTTCAGAAATTAAAACAAGTAAAGCTGATTTTACCTTGCATGACTTTTGAAACTAGCTATGCTGCCTTTCGTTCCTGCACTTTATTTCACTCTTTCTTTCATCACAGTTGAAATAAAAGGAACATTGTGCGCACGGCAAATGTCTGCTTATGTGGCCTTGAGGGAACGGTGCACCACAGCAAAAGATACAAAAACATGAAAAAAAGAGACATGTTGGGTGAGACCGCGTGCTGCGGAAGGCCTATGGCGCTCATCACATATTCACTACTCCTCAATGGGAGTGCCCGTATTGCCCTGCGGGACCCATTTTGCATATCTTTCTTGGCTCATGGTAGCCCAAAACTGTCAGGGATACAACAGACAGGGAGGCTGCAGGGAGTGCAGAGGCCTTGCAGACTAACTTTAAAAACATGAATCCTATGTCTTCAAGGTGTCAAGGTGCCAAAATGCAGGACCTGGGAAGACTTTTTATATTTTTTTCAAACATTCCCAAAGCTGAAACTTTTCTTCTACTGCCTGGGAGTGCAGTGATATCTAGTGGTTGGTTGTATGGTTAATTTTATGAGGTCTTAATGTGTACAGTAAAGACTCAGATGCATGTTAAGCTAATTTAAAATGTTTTATTTAAGGTGTATTGCTGGCTGTGGTTTTTGATAAACATTGCAATTTTTATTAGCAATTATGATTTCATTCAAACATTGCTCCTAGTTTAAATGTTGTAATTGTGATTTTAACAAATGGCTATTGAAATTTTAATATGAGGACCCCTTAGCAAAGTCAATAGGCTTGCATTATTCTATTGTTGTGATCACTCCTTGAAAATGCCAGGAGGCTTGCCTTAAACATTTATTTTCTAGAAGATATATGTGGAGGGGTTACTGTGATTTTGTGAGTCATGGCCCATTAGGTGTCAAATTTGATTCCAGAATGTCAGCAAAGGTTGTTTTTTATCTGTCTGATGTATATGTTTGTAAATTATTGAATAGTATTTAATAGTATGTGCGCAATAAATGTACTTTTTATTTTTCGAAGAAATTGCACTGACCCGACAATCATTTATGAAGTTTTAAGTTTCCAGTGAAAAACAATTACTATCCCAGCCAACCTCCCCTGTGTAGGCATTGGACTGTTCTGCTTTGCTACCCTGAGAAAGTGAAGTGCTACAATAGAGTGCTTAGTTCTTATCCCCATATATATAATTGCTTTGTGCCAAATTTGCATCACTTTTTTAATGCAAATTTGTCTCAAACCTAACTCCAAATTTATACTTTGGTACTAGACCCGTCTAGCGCCAAAGTTTTGGAGTTCACGTCATGTTTTGCTAGCGGAAAACGACTCTGCGTCAATGAGATGCAAGGTAGTCATTCCATAAATATGATGCCCGGCCGGTGTCTTGGAATGGGGGTAGCCGGCGGTATACTACTCCACGCAAAACTGTGTTAACGCAGTTTAGCGTGTAGAAGTATAAATATTCCCCTTAGTCTCTTTTCGGATGTACTTTATCTATAACTAGATTTAGACCACCTAATTGAATCAATATAGCACATTACAACAATCTATTTTTCAGAGAATTTTTATATTAATGCAAGGTCTGCGACCTTATGAACCAATTAAGAAAAAGAAACTCTACCAGTTTTGCAAAGTTGAAGAGTTTAAAAAAAGAAGTGACAATTTAGTGACCTTCACTTAGGTGCTTTACCAGGCAGCTTTAGTGCACTTAAGTACCTATGAATGGCCAGGAGTGGCTGTCATTTACAATTGTTCCACTTACCCTGCCAGATCCATAACTCGCCCTGCACTGTCTATAAGATTGCAAGCACATGTCTTGCCTGGCAAACCGCCACCAACTTCCCTCACACAGCAGCGCTCAAAAGAAGCCTACAGACTCCAAACCCACTATCAGTGTCTCACTCACAAGACATACATCAGCAGCAAATCCTACCTTGAAACTGCCACAAGTAGGCTTGAATTTACCTGAACAAAGCCATGTGAAATTTGCAAGCATCGTCTGAATTCACACAGCTTCATATTTTACAGGTGAAGTTAAAAGTTTGCACACCCCTGATTAGCAATTTTATTGATGACGTTAATACATTTACTAGTGTAACCTAATATTGATTTTTTAGGATTTGGTCATTTCTAAAGAGTGGAAATGCCCAGGAAAAGTGTACCCTACGGCTATTTGGGTTTGGATGATATTTTCCTTTTATGAGAATTGAATTCTTTCAGGTGTCTTCATTCCAAATGGAGAGTTCCTATTTAAAAAATATTTTCTTTGCCCCCAATATGTCGTCACCTGGTTAAATTTCAAGCAAAACAATAACTACAATTCTAGTTTCTTTCTCCTGTCATTGCCTGTGTAAGTGATGTCACTCTCATGCACTGTCTTTGATTTTAAAAAGACGGAAGCGGAAGTTGATTTTATCGTGATTACATGTTTTTTGTGTGCCCTTAGTTAGTATACTTGAACTAGGTTAAGATTTTATACTGATCTTTTCATACATTGTGCAATCTTTCATTTCTGATGGATACAACTACCTGTGGATTCCTCACCTTATGAATTCACTCTTGCACCAGCATCCGATGGAAAATCTTCTTCCCAGCTCTCCACGTCGACGAGGACATCACCATTGCACGGCTCCATGCAACTCTCTCTGACGTCACCATGCCAATAAAAGGTCCTCAACGGCGTGCTGACGTCAGTTCCCTTTTTTCCGTGCCTTCGAAGGTAACGGTTTTCTCCTAGCTCTCGCTTCTGTTGGAGGCTTTCTTTTGTCTTCACCAGGGGAATTTACAGAGGAGGCAGCTTCTTTTCACACAGTGATCAGGAAGACAGCAAACTTTTTTGAATTTCCATTGCCTGCTGCGGAAGTTAAGACAAACCTTTTAACGGAGGTCCTGAATCCTTCTTCGGCTTCTGCAGACCCTTTGCTTCCATTCAACGAGGCTCTTACAGAGCCCATATTAGAACTTTGGAGGAAGCCTGTATCGTCGCCTGCTGTGAATAGAGCTGTGGCAAGGAGATACAGAGTGGCGCCTGGTGATCGAGGGTTTTTATCATGACATCCTACCCGGAGAGTTTGGTGGTTCAGGCCTCTTGCTCTACACGGTCCGCTCCAGGCTCCTTCCCTGTGATTCCATCAGACAGGGAATCCAAGCGGATGGAGCAATCCGCAAAGAAGACTTTCTCGTCTTGCAGCATGGCTCTCAAGGCTGCAAATGCTACCTGTGTGCTGGGTAGATATGTCCATGCCCTCATGGACTCAGCGAAGGCCATGGTTTCTGATCTGCTGCAGGATGTACAGAGACCATTTGGGGAACTCCTGTCTGATGCGCAGGCTGCGTGGAACAAATAATCCAGTCTTGCCTGGACTCTACGGACTCGGTGGCCAGGGCAATGGGTACATCTATTGCTACCAGGAGGCACGCTTGGTTAAGGTCCTCTGGGTTTTCTTCAGATGTACAGACCACTTTGTTAGATTTGCCTTTTGATGGGGAAAAACTGTTTGGAGATAAAGCAGACTCTGCCCTAGAGTGCTTTAAAGATAGTCGGGCCACTGCAAAGTCTTTGGGATTGCAAGCTTCCTCTGCTACCCCTTTTAAGTCCTTTCGGAGGTTCAGGGGGTTTGGGCATGGAGCAGTTTATCAAGGGAGAACCCAGTCCTCGGTCCAGCAGCCTACCAGCCTATCATATCGGTCCTTTAGAGGGCGTGGAGGGTTAGGACAAGAGAGGCCACCCAACAACACCCTACATCATCCTCTTCCTCTGGAGGACAACAGCAAGGGAAGCAGCCCTAGTTTTCTCCCCTTTATCAACCATACTTCTCCTGTAGGGGGAAGATTACATCTTTTTCTCCACGAGTAGGAGTTAGTTACATCAGACTCATGGGTTCCAAATATTGTGAGAAAAGGATATGCTCTCCCTTTTCAGGACTTTCCTCCTCCCATTCCTCCCCTCGTTTTGTTCAGAAGACCATCTCCTGTTGTTACAGCAGGAGGTTCAAACCCTATTGTCAAAAGGTGCGGTGTAGTTGGTTCCAGAGCAGGAAAGGGGTCAGGGTTGTTATTCAAGATACTTCCTGATCCCCAAGAAGGACGGTCATTTGAGACCAATCCTAGACCTGAGGATTTTGAATTGGTTCCTCAAACAGGAGAAATTCAAGATGCTGACTCTAGCGCAAGTACTTCTGGCGTTGAACAAAGAGGATTGGATGGTGTCTGTCGACTTGCAGGATGTGTACTTTCATATCCCTATACTCAAGTCACACAGGAAGTATCTCCGGTTTGTGCTAGGGTGGCAACAATACAAGTTTGCAGTCCTTCCGTTTGGTCTTACTTCAGCACTTCGAGTTTTCACAAAGGTGATAGCAGTGGTGGCAGCAAGTCTCAGAAGTAAGGGGATATCGGTTTTCCCTTACCTGGATGATTGGTTGATCAAAGCCAAGTCTACAGAGCTTGTGTTGTGTCACTTGCAGATAACAACTCAGTTGTTGTTCAGGCTGGGTTTTTTGATAAATGTATCCAAACCTCACCTGGAGCCCTCTCAATACCTCCTGTTCATCGGGACAGTACTGGATACAACATTGAATCGGGCCGATCCTCTGTCTCAGCGGATCCAGGATATTCAGGCGTTGATTCCAATGTTTCAAAATGGAGCAGTTGTTCCAGCCCTCAAGGTCTTACGCCTGCTCGGTCTGTTTGCTTCTTGCATTCTGTTGGTCACTCATGCACGTTGGCACATGAAGGCTCTCCAATGGTGCCTTCGCAGTCAGTGGTTTCAACACAAAGGGGATCTTGAGGAGTCGATAACGATCTCCAGAGACGCTGCAGCGGATTTACAATGGTAAGCTCTGGACGGTAACCTTTCTCAAGGAAGGCCGTTTTCACTGCCCCCTCCGGTGGCCACGGTCATGACGGATGCTTCCACTCTAGGGTGGGGAGATCATCTGGGGGACCTGGAGATCAAGGGTTGTTTGTTTCCAGTGAAATAGACTTTACATATCAATATATAGGAATTGCGGGCGATATGTCTGGCTCTCAAGGCCTTCCTCCCGTCCCTTCGCGGTCCGTCAGTTCAGGTCCTGACGGACAACACTACTGCGATGTGGTATATAAACAAGCAGGGAGGAGTAGGGTTGTATCTTCTCTGCAGAGAAGCTCTGCGTCTCTGGTCCTGGCTTCAGGACCATCAGATTTGCTTGATAGCAAATCATCAGGCCGGGGTGCTCAACGTGCGTACGGACTCTCTCAGTCAGCATCTTTCGGCCGATCACAAGTGGCTTCTCCATCTGGATCTGGTCCTTTACGTCTTTCATATGTGGGGTTCTCCGGTGATAGATCTGTTTGCCACTCATGAGGACGCGCACTGCCCGTCATTCTGCAGCCTCCAGAATCCGGTGCAGGGAGCTTTGGGGGACGCGTTTCAGATCTCTTGGGGCAACCAGTTGCTTTACGCGTTTCCCCCATACCCTTGATTCCTTGAGTTCTGAGGAAGATTCGCCAAGATCAGGCTCAGGTTATTTTAATAGCCCTGGATTGGCCAAGAAGGGTGTGGTACACGGACCTTTTCCAACTCTCACTGTGCCCTTCTCTCCGTCTCCCTCTCAGGGCAGACCTCCTCTCGCAGTCGCAGGGGCAGGTTCTATACCCCCACCTTTATGCCTGGAGATTGAACGGGGCAACCTGAGTTCCTTTTCTCTCCCACCAGATGTAGTGGATGTTATTTTATCGGCCAGGCGACACTCCACTAAGTCAGTTTATGCCGGCAGGTGGGCAAAATTTGTGGCTTGGTGTGGAGAAAAGCAAATTGATACTTTGAAGGCTCACCTTTCTGATATTTTATGATTTGCTTTGGACTTAGCAAAGAAGGGTTGTAAAGAGGCTATGGTTAAAGATGATTTAGCTGCTTTGTCAGCCTTTCTTTGCCTCCCGGATCAGCCCTCATTGTTTAAATCACCTATTGTGGTTAGGTTTCTTAAGGGTTTACTTAATGAGTTTCTTCCCACTCCTTTTCATGTGCCTCAGTGGGACCTAAATCTTGTTATAACCTTTTTAATGGGGTCACCATTTGAGCCCATGCACTCTTGCCCGTTAAGGTTTTTAGTGCTTAAAACTGTTTTTCTTGTTGCCATAACCTCGGCTAGGTGGGTTAGTGAGCTTCAAGCTCTTTCTGTTAAACCACCCTTTACCTTGTTTTTCCCAGATAAAGTGGTGTTGAAAACCAGGGCGGCCTTCCTGCCAAAAGTTGTCACTCCTTTTCATATAGGGCAGGTACCCACCACAGAGTGCGGTACTGCTTTGGGACTCTATTTATAAGGTGAGGAATCCACAGGTAGTTGTATCCATCAGAAGAACAAGTTACTTACCTTTGGCAACGCTTTTTCTGGTGGATACAATAGCTACCTGTGGATTCCTCACAGTCCCACCCGCCTCCCCGTTGCCTGTCTGATTGCACTAGGATATGTGGTTGTATAGATGTATGTATATATGGATATTTTTACTGTATATATATGTGATGGTTTTGATTATGTTGCATCATGAAGGTTTTGGGTAGATATGTATTTATTGGAGTTATTTTGGTGTCAGTTATCACCTGTTCGCCTCAAAGGCACGTAAAAAATGGGTGAAACTGACGTCAGCACGCCAGCGAGTACCTCTTATTGGGACGGTGACGTCAGACGGAGTCGCGTGGAGCCATGCAATTGTGACATTCTCGTCGATGTGGAGAGCTGGGAAGAAGATTTTCCGTCGGATGCTGGCGCAAGAGTGAATTCATAAGGTGAGGAATCCACAGGTAGGTATTGGATCCACCAGAAAAAGCGTTACCGAAGGAAAATAACTTGTTCTTTTAGTACACAGATGTCTCTATTGCCGTGTGGTAATAGCTCATGAGAGTGATTAATATCAGAATGTGTTCTTTTTTAGCTATATTTCCTCATTCTTTACTTGTCCATTTGCTTTGTTAGCAGAACGTCATTGTTTTCTAACTTGTCCTGCTAGTTGTCCACTCATTCAAATGACTTAGTTTATCTTTTAAATGTGAAAATATTAGTTCTTCCAAAGAGTACCACTGGATACCGAGAAGAAGGTGAAGAATTCAATGGGGCTGTGATGACTTTATCCTATGGGTACTTCTGGAAGAAAGAACACTTGTACATCAGAGACTCTGGATAGAAGCAGGCTGCATACACGTATGTTCAAGCATGAGAGATGTCTGGTGACAAAGTTACAAAGAGATACTCTATCACCTCCAGAAGCTAGCAGAGTACCACCCCACCACAAATGCAACACCATCTACATCTTAACCTGTACTGGTGCCAGTGCCATCTGCTCATGTATAAGCTCCTTGATCATCATCAGCAGCATGGCCAGCAGAAGAGCCAAAATCACCTGTACCGATTGAAAAACAAGGGTGGTATCTGGATGTCTCTTAGGTTAATTGTACTGCTAATCAAGAAATAAGTCCAAGTAAAGGTGTATGTAATAGATAATGGTAAGTCCCAGGAAAGACACATGCCAGTCACAGGACAATTTTATAAATATTACAGGGATACATGAGATGATCTAATGGAAGCAGCCACCATTTAGCACTGATACAACGGAAGAACCAGTAATGCAGAAAATCTGCTCCAACAGTAACTCTCCAAAGTACCGTCTTTGAGAGTTATGCATAAGCACTTAGAAGTCCATAAGATATATTTGTATCTCAACTTCTGCCCGATACTTTCCGAGGGGAGTTGTCAATGAGCGCTGGGCTCTGTTTACCGTCAGAGTCCACGGAGGGAGAATATCAGACCACGAGCTCTAGAAAACACAAGCACCAGGGGCCATATTTATACTCCGTTTGCGCCGAAATTGCGTCGTTTTTTTTGACGCAATTTCGACGCAAAACTAACGCCAACTAACGCCATATTTATACTATGGCGTTAGAGGCGAATAGCGCCAAAGTTCCCGGAATGTGCGTCATTTTTTAGCGTGAACCCCTTCCTTGCGTTAATGATATGCAAGGGAGGCGTTCCCGTCTAAAAAATGACTCCCAGGCCTTTACGTGGTATTTATACTCCCGGGCAAAAGAGACGCCCGGGAGTTGGCGTGGCTAAAAACGGCGCATTTGCGCCACTTTTTAACGCCTGCTCAGGGCAGGCGTTAAGGGGCCTGTGGGCTCAAAATGAGCCCACAGGTGCCCTCCCATGCCCCCAGGGACCCCCCTGCCACCCTTGCCCACCCCAGGAGGACCCCCAAGGATGGAGGGACCCACCCCAGGGACATTCAGGTAAGTTCAGGTAAGTATAATTTTTTATTTTTTATATTTTTTTTTGGTGGCATAGGGGGGCCTTATTTGTGCCCCCCTACATGCCACTATGCCCAATGACCATGCCCAGGGGACAGAAGTCCCCTGGGCATGGCCATTGGGCAAGGGGGCATGACTCCTATCTTTACAATGATAGGAGTCATGTTGATGGGGGATGGGCGTCGTTAAAAAATGGCGCAAGTCGGGTTAAGACGATTTTTTCGACGTAACCTGACTTGCCCCATTTTAAGACGCCCATGCGCCATTTTCCCCCTACGCCGGCGCTGTCTGGTCTACGTGGTTTTTTCCCACGCAAACCAGGCAGCGCCGGTCTGATTGCGCCGTCTAACGCCATTCCATAAATACGGCGCCCGCTTGGCGCTTCAGAATGGCGTTAGACGGCGCAAAACTTTTTGACGCTAAACTGCGTTAGCGCAGTTTAGCGTCAAAAAGTATAAATATGGGCCCAGGTAGCTGAAAACTGCGGTTCAGTAAGAGTAGCAAGCTTGATTAGAAATGGCAGCAGAAGAAACACAGAAGCTAAGGAACATATTTACATGCCCCTCTAACAACGAGGAACATATGAGGAAACAAAAGTTCAGATCTTGACAGTTTAAATTGCTAAATTATACATTGGAACATTGGTACAGTTTGTCAAATGATGTGTTGTCTTAGGCTTCCTCTATAGCTATTGCTCATTTGTTTTTCCTCTTCCCAATCTTGTATTCTAGTGTTGCTTGTGATCTCATTGCTCTTCCTCATAATAGTTCCAATTATGGCTCCTTTAAATAGGTACACACCGTCCTACTTAAGAGCAAAAGTACGCCCATGCGGTCATAATGACCTGAAAAGCACACAACCCCCAGAATAAAGCCCAGACGCAATCCACAGACCTGTTATTTGTGCAAAAAGGCACATTACTCTGTCAGGGGATAACATTCCAGTAACTCCATAGGTATAAATGCCAAAGGGTTTCAAGTTGTCACTAGTTATTGACAAAGGGAACTTGACTGGAGCCACAAGTTGTAAAGCATAGGTTGGCAGGTCATGTCTTTCTGACACCCTTACTGAACGTATTAAAGGATGTTTTTTTGTTGTTTCTATTTATTTTGCTGCTTTTAGGCATTATTCATTGAGAGATTGTTATTCTATTAGAATTCTACAGTGCCATGTTATTTGATACTCCATTGTTAGAATTGTTGTGCTGTAATAACTATCATTCATCGCATCCTAAAGAGGAATCCTCGTGCTTGATAACAACCAACAATCCGGACAATTGTGACAGTGAACAGGGCCAGCCGCAGCCCCTCCTTTAGGGCAGTGGGGCCACGCCCCCAACCTTTTGCCCCTGACGAAGAGTGCCTGTCAGGCTGAGCTGAACTTTACTGGTCTGAAGAGGTCACAGGTCCTATGGTCGTGACATCCTCGGCTAAGCAAAGGTGCCTCGAGGCCCTTTCCCTTAGTGACATGGGGATGCGTCACTGATTGACTTCGACCTGGGTGCTTCAGGTTTAAGCCCTGAAGCGCCCAGGGTGAGTGTCAATCACTGACACCTCATCACAGAGTGAGGAGGGGTCGTCAGTCTCACTGACCCCATCCCACTCTGTGACAAAGTTGGGATTGTTGCCTTTCCTCATTGGCCGACCTCAGCCAATGAGGGTAGGAAACAGTCTCAACTCTCCTTAGACCTCCGAATTGCAGCTAAGTGTGTGTGAATGGATGTGAGTGCGTGTGTGAATGAATGAGTGTGAGTGTGCTTCCCACCCGTTCCCCTCCCTCCTAAAATTAACGGAGGACCACCACAGCTGCAGCAGTCCAATAGCCACCGCAAGTCTAGCTGTCTTGACTACCAGGGGACCGATGTCTCCGCCAGGATCTCTGATCCCAACAGGATGATGGTGGTCTTGGTTGTGATCAGCCAGGGTGGATCTGAAGTCCGCGCTGCCCTGCTGATTACAAGCTTGTTCTCCACCAGCTTTTTCATGGTGGTCTGACTGCCATGAAAAGGCCAGCGGAGAACACATGCGGGGAGCCAAAGGGGGCCCCTCCACTGCCCATGCCAGTGGCATAGGCAGTGCAGGGGACCGTGGCAATCTTCTCATCAGGAGTTTGGTGGCCTGATGTTTTCGACTGCCCAACTCGTAATGACCCCCCTGAGTGTCTAATTTGAGCCAGTAGTTGCTGGTGGAGCTACCAACACTCATTTTTCAGAACAGGCGCATATCTCTTCCACATCAGACATTTACTGATCTCAAGAAAGGAAAAAAAAAACTAAAAAGTGGAAAGACGAACGAAGAGAAAGACGGAAAAAGCATCACAAAGGAAGAAAGCAGGGTCCTGCAAGAGTGAAAGAAAGGAACAGGGATTGTATGGTAGTTGATTAAAGATGCATGAGGTGGAATCACGACTCCGAAGCCCTGTTGTTCCAACCCCTGTAATTTAGTTGCACTAGCTGCAGGCTTTTAAGCAGAGCTTTGGACTCCAGCATCATTCTTTTATAAATTAAGCACTGACATTAAATAAAGCATCACATTTCTATCAACTATTGAAACCTGAAACCTTATCTTGCAATGACAAAATAATGACTGGGGTATGATCTTTAAGTACATCTTCTGCATCAACCTGGAACAACCATTATTAAAAACTGTATGATAATGATATTTGGCAACAACTTTCTACATTACAACTGGTCTCCTAAGGGAAAATCAATAAGGTTTGTGTGGGTCTTCTGTATTTAAGTGCTGCTGGACATTTTGTGTCATGTCACTTTCCTTTATGGAGGCACTGTTAAAAATGATTGCTATATGAGGGGGCATGGCCTGGCATCCGCGCAAGGTAGCAGCTCTTCCTTGAGATTCTTTGAACCCTCCATAATGTGCAGAGCCATAATGACCTGATAGCCCAACTGCTTGTTTTGGGATGACTCCGGGACCCCTCCCCCCAAAAACTACACTAAAGAAACAAAGGCATTCCTCGGAGACAAGCTTTCACACCACAACTCGCTGTCTGACTAACCGTGCAGCATAGAAGACAAGATGGCAGCAATGTGTTGAATTGGAACGAACTGATGCTTTTGATGGGACCTGCCAGGGAAGTTGGAAGCTCTGTTCATCACCAAGGTAGTGGTGGAAGGCCAGGGACAGCATTGGTAATGCATGCTGCCCCATAGACAGGGTGGCCTAGCACAAACTCTTTAAACCCAGAGGCCAATCTCGAGGACTATACCAATGCCGACCAGCTTCTTGAGAAGCGAAGCTTTACCCATCGGAGCAGAACTCGGTGCAGGCTCCTCACTCATGGCGAGTGCTAGGCCCATGACCAATGTGATTCTCTTTCTGTGCCACCTTGTTTCTCTTCACCCGCCATCCCCCATCCTATCTACTGGCATTGATCACCCCACCTCATGGTATGTAGAAGCACATTGATACAATTTCATGACAGATTGTTGCCTGTGGCACTGGGGGCAATTGCTGGCCTAGCATGAAGTGCTTCCCACAGTGACACAGCTATTGGAATCTGCATACCCACCCCATGACCAGTGTTGTTCACATTTAGTCACTGTGACCTCATCCTATGACCTTGGTGTTTCTTGCTAGTAACCTGCTATATTGCTGAGCTTCTGACTCCATAACTGCTGGTAATCTACTAGTAAAAACCTGTAGCAATGTCTGTGAGTACAAATGCAATCTTTGTCCAACTTGTTGAAAGGGTTAAACCTGCAACTGTATACTATCAAAATGGCTGACTCAAAGGACCATAAAGAAAAAGAGGGGAAGAAAGAGAAAGGCAGAAACAAGAGATAAGAGGTCAAAACAAAAACGCCTATTTCCCGACTCCCCAATAAAAGAAAAGCAGGACAGTTCCACTACACTCAAAGCTATCTTGAAAAAATGGAATGATGTACACCACGTTGCTGAGAGTACCAAAATGTATACTGACTTCTTACAGATCAAAGTCTCGGGTATCAGGCAGGACCATGAAGACCTCAGCCTCAGGATGTTAACTGCAGGGCAGGGTTGAGCAACCTGAGTATTTTGGGCCTACATTAGCGGTCATAGACTGAGCCCCCCCCTTGTTGATTGCATTGCTTGAAAGCTGGCTTCCATTAGTCCTGGAATCTTGTTCAATAGACGCTTTGAATTAGAGCAATCACATTGAATAACCACCCATAAACCTAAGACTTCTACACCTCTGTGTGTGCTCATTTTCAATCCACTTAGACATCAACATACTGAATTCATCCTGACACTCATGAGAAAAATTAAGGGCCTTATGTATCAAAGCTTTTTGCATTCTCAAACAGTGTGAATGCCCGTTAGTGAATGCAAAAAGCCATTTCAGAATGTATCAAAGGCATTCTGAAAGCAATTTTAAGGAATCGCTAAAATAGCGATTCCTTAAAATTGCGACCCTGTTTAGAGAGTCGCAAATTGCGACTCTCTAAATAAGAAATCGCAAATAAGGATTCCTTAATTGCGATTTCTAAAGCACATGTAAGAAGCAATTACTTAATGCAAATTGGGCATTAAGGAATCACTATTTACCACGTTGAACTTGGTGGTAACCATGTGCAAATTTAAAAAATGCATTTAAAATGCATTTTTAAAATGAACATGTAAAGCAAACATGCCCTTTTGGCATGTGTGCACCTTACATGTCCTAAAACACTTTTTGGGGTGCAGCAGAGGGGCCCTTAGGCCCCCAGCACCCTGGGGTTTTGCATTTCCAAAATTGCGATTTCCACTTAAGAAATCGCAATTTTGGAAATGCAGAAAATTCGCAAATATTGGCCTACAGGCCCATAGGTGCGAATGGGGCTGGTATCGCAATTTGCGATTCGGTAATAGCATTTGCGATTTTAAGAAATCGCTATTACCGAATCGCAAATGTGATACATTGCATTTTGCGAATCAGAAATAGCGATTTCTTAAAAATGGCTATTTCTGATTCGCAAAAGGCATTCTTGATACATCTGGCCCTAAGTCCTTCAAACAGAAAGGCTCCAGGATATTTGTTTGCCAAGACTTTGCTATGGATACTGTCATCAGGAGGAAAGGTTTCTTGGCACTTAAAAAAACTCTGGCAACAGGACAATCCAGCACCTCTTTGTCGGTCCATCGAAGTTTACACCGTCAAGAGTCAGACCAATATAGTTTCAGAACTATCAGCACTAGAAACTTTCCTGAATAACCCTTTTAAATCCCTCATGATTGACAGCTGCAATGTACATGCTTGACCCTGATAACAAAGTGTTTCTTCACTACTTCCCTTTGCCTGGAGATTGGATTTCCAGCACTATGTCGACTGCTCTTCCCTAATGTTAACTCTATTGCTTTAGAATGTTCTAATGTCTTGATTTATAGTACCACTCATCACGCACATCCACTCTACAGGTCCTGTGTGAACAAGGCATACATTGGGATTAGTTACTAAAACCACTCTATATACTGAGTGTGGTTATCATGTCTCTTGTTTCAGAACCAGACTGCAAAAGTGAGACTTTTTGAGAAGCACAGTCTATTACCAATATCTTGAGTTGCTGTACGCTAGCTCATTTATAACTCCATGTTTGTCATTCTGGAATTAGAAATGTTGTGGCTGGCCAGCCATTCCTCATTGTCCATAAGGATGACTGTATGATACCCCTTGCTGCTAATATTAAAGAACTACATTTTTAATACCATGTCCTAAATCCTAAATTCCATACCTAAATCTGAGTTGTTATCAGAAAACTTGATGTTGGCCTATCCAATGCCTTAAGCCACAGCCTTATAGTACAGGCATTCTCTTGTGTTGAGGATGGTCCAGAATCATGGCTGTTTTTTTAGCATTGTCCGCCGCCCAGTGAAATAAAACCCTTAAGAAGTAAAGAAGACCATGAGGAATGGTGAACGGAATTAGTTCTAATCTGCAAAAAATTGGTGACATGTTCTTGGTTGCATCATCAGTTTGTGTAACTGACACTGCAATATACTAGTTATCATATTCAATTGCTGCATTTGATCTCAATATAAGTTAGTTAATGTTACCTTAGGTACTGAAATGTTGTGGCCTCTCAGCGTGTTTAAATGGTATTGCTGGGTTGGTGGCATGTTTGGTTGAGTACACTGTACTATACTTCTGCGTCCTCGCTTGGCTGGACCAGGTGCCCCGGACCAGCAAGTACCACCCTGAACCACTTAGTAGCCTACCATTGCCTATGCTAATTGTCTAATGCTCCACAGTTCGGTGGAGTACGCTGTAATAATTTATGTGCCTTATCCTGTGGTTCAGGCGGACCCAAGAGAGGATTCACTGACCATTGCCTATTACACAGTATAATTGATAGAAATTGGGTCTCTTGTTGGCAGAGGTGTACACACTGTCCAAGTAGCAATTAGGGACTGCAATCCCAGTCTTGATAAGTCAGATACACAACCTATATCAACCTGTGCTCACCTTCTGGCAGCTTGGCACAGAGCAGTCATGCTTAACTTAGTTTAGTAGGCAATTTGTAAAGTATTTGTTCAACACTTATATTTCAATAATACAGTGATAAAATCCAAAAAGGCATCAGTTTAGGAAAATAGAGAATATTTATCTGAGTAAAACAAGATCAAAACAACAAACATCCAATAATTAGAACTCAACATATGTTTAATTAAAGAATAAACTGCAATGTAGTGCTTTAAAGTCAACAGCGCTAAAAGGTTCAAAGCTAGACCAGAGTGAATTAAAAAATGAGGTGAACTGAGATGGAGGGTAGGCCGGCCACAGGACCCATGCAGGGTGTGCAGAAAATGTACGTTGATTGGAGCAAGCATTGGCAACTCAATTCTTCGGTTCAAATTCATACGGTCAGTTAGATGCATCGTAGTCAATCCTCTCAGGGTCCCACATTGGCGTTAAACTGCTTTCCTTGTAGGTGATGCATCATTCTTGAGCCATGCAGCTATGTCATCAGATCACCACCATATCGTTGTTGAACCTTGCAGTCCGGTCCTGGGTCTTCGTTGAATCGGCATTGCATCAGCATCAAAGGGCAAGGTGTCAGTTCAGAGCAGCGCAAGGGCTTCAATGCTGCAGCCTCTGTACTACAAATAACTGCAGAGTCCCCTTTTAAGGCCCAGGACTGGATTGGCACCTCTTGGCAGGCAGGGCACACAGCTGGCAGAGTACTGCAGCTGCAGCAGAGTTGGGAAGAAGTCTTTGATGGCCCTGAGACTTCAGAACAGGAGGAAAGCCAGCAAGCCCGTGGAGTAATTTGGTTCTTGTGAGGATGTAAGTAGTTAAATCTAGTCCTTCTCAATTCCAGGCAAGAGGCAGCAGGCCAACACAGCAAAGCAGTTCAGCAGAGTGGCAGTCCCTCCCGGCATCACAGCATTCCTTCTACTTGGCAGAATGTCCTCAGATCCAGAGGTGTACTGCTTTGGTGGCGTTTGGGGTCCAGTACTTATACCCAGTTGAGCTTTTGAAGTGGGGGAGATTTCAAAGAGAGCCCTCTGAAGTGAACAAGGACCCTGTCATTCCTTCCCTGACTCCAGCCACTCTACAGGGGGGTTATGCAGCTCTTTGTTTGTGCACCAGCACAGCCTCACTGAGGTGTACGTGTTAGCTCCTCCCTTCCATCTAGATCAGGAATGCCCATCAGCCAGGTGATGGGCCATCAGTATGAAAATGTCCTACCCTGATCCCTTTGTGTTTGACTGACTAGAGTGAATGCACAAAGCCCAGCTGTCACTCACCCCAGATGTGTATTCAGAGACAGGCAGAGGCACTGAATCATTAAAGTAAGAAAGTGACAACTTTTTTAAAGTGGCATTTTCAGACTTGCAATTTAAAATTCCACTACACCATAAGTTGTGATTTTAAGAGACTCCAAACTCCAAATTTCTGTTTTCCGGATTGGAAGTTACACTTAAAGGCTGCTTCAAGGTAACACAAACAAACAGGGGAGGGCTAATACATTGAGAGTTTTAAAGAATAACTGGTCCTGTGTGTGGTTCTCCCATCAAACTTCAAAAGAACAAAAAGGTACACAGTTCCAGACAAAAAATTGTATTTATAAATACAGTGAGTAGACAATGGAACCTGTGAGTCTGCTCTGATTAGAATAAGAGCCCTCACTCACCAATTGGTGACATGCTTCATCATCGGGCTTTTGCTCCTCGTCAGGCCGGCACTGCAATGCCTGACGGGCCCCTCACTGGGGCTCTTTGCCGGAGATCTTTTTGATATAGAAATGCCGGTCGTTGATTGCTGGAATGTGGGATTGGTATAGAAAGATGTAAGTGTGTGAGGTTAAAAATGGCTAGAGGTCTACAAAACTCATATTTAATCACGATCAGACCCCTGTCATAATTAAAAATAGTGGTGTGGGGGAAGGATTAGTAGTAATGTCTAATCCACCCTCAAAAGGAAAAAAATAAGTTTAGTCTGCAGTCCCTAAATTCAGAGAGTGTTAAGAATGTCAGTACAGAGGATCCCTATACTGCTACTAGAAAGGTCAACATGTTTCTCGCATTTAAAGTCATTAAATATCAGTGCGATTTGTCAGGACCAAAACGTACCTAATCCACATGTTATATTTAGTTTGTAATCAAGGCATCTCACAGGAACCCTCCCTGTATTAAAGGATGGGACCCATCAGGATAGCAACAAGTATCTTTTTCTCCCCACACAGTAGTTTTTCCAGAATTGATTATACCTTGATTGACAATGCACTTTTACAAGACACCTTAGCCTCCTCCATTGAGCCCAGTACCATCTCTGATCATGCCACTGTCTCCATTTCACTAAATATTTTACCCTCTCATCTATGAATTGTGATTGTGGCGCTTGAATACTGAAGTTTTAGAGAATGAGCCACACGCACAGGAGCTACGCAAACAGTTAGCCCAGTTTCCACAGGAAAACACTCCCTTTGTCTCCTCTCCATCATTCTTTGGGACATATTGAAATGCTTTACATGAGGCCAAATGGTAAGCCGTATCTTGAGGAAAAATAAGGAAATCAATTCAGCTTTAGAAAAAATGATGGCTGATATCAAATCCCAGTAAATAATATTCAGCATATAAAAATACAACACTTATGAATACAGCAAAATAATCAGCAAGAACACCCACCTTTGGGTTCAAGCGGCGAAAGGTAAAAACCTATTTTACATAAATAAAACAGGAACATTCTTAGCCATCTACCTAAAATTTAAAAGAAACTCATCCCTAATTTCTAATATTAAAGACCCACAAGGTTTACGTAAACACCAAAACGAATGATATTCTAAATAACTTCCAGAATTTTTACACCCACTTATACTCCCCCTCATTTTCCACTCCAAAAAATATCTGTCTCAACTTTCTCCAGACCCTGACAATAAAATTCATTTCTAACGATGACTGTCAGATACCAAACACACCATCAGAAATTAGCACGATCAGAAAACGATTAAACACATTCCATCTATGAAGGCCCCTGGCCTAGATCGCCTCCCAGTAACTTTGTATAAAAAAAATTGAGTCCACAAATTGTGATCCCTCGGAAACCTTAATAAAGCACTTGTCTCCTCAAAAGCAGTCTCATGCACCGCTACAGAGGCCATAATTGTGGTAATCCCCAAAGGGTGGAAGGACCCTTCTGATCCCAATAATTTCAGACCAATCTCATTAATAAACACAGAGGCCAAAATCTGGGCTAAAATCTTGGCATTTTTTCTCGTCCCCATGGTTACACAAATAGTCCTTCTCACTCAGATCGGGTTCATCAAAGACAGGCTAGCAAGTGAAAATATTTAATTGTTTGCTACTTTATTAAAAAAACATCCCTACCACAAGCTCCCGCCATTGCAGCTACAAATTTTGATGCAGAGCAAACCCTCAATCAAGTATTGTGGCCATTTCGGGTGGCAGCCTAAAAAAGATAAAACCTGGGGGATTCTTACATTAAAATGTTCACGTCTTCGTATTTCCTCCCTTTTGCGAGAATTAAAGTTAATTGGTAGCTATCTGCCTCTGCACCCTTACAACAAGGTACTCGTCAGGGTTACTACCTCTTACCACTATTTCTCCTACTGGCCATTGACCGTTTGATTGCAGCAACACTTTTCTTGTGCCCTTAGCGCCCCCCTAACCCCACCATGTGTGCACCGTATTTAAGATACAGTGGCCCGTATTTATACTTTTTGACGCTAAACTGCGCTAACGCAGTTTAGCGTCAAAAAGTTTAGCGCCGGCTAACGCCATTCTGAAGCGCCATGCGGGTGCCGTATTTATTGAATGGCGTTAGCCGGCGCTAGCAGACCGCCGCTGCCTGGTGTGCGTGGAAAAAAACCACGTACACCAGGCAGCGCCGGCGTTGGGGGAAATGGCGTTAGGGCGTCTTAAAAATGGTGCAAGTCAGGTTGACGCTAAAAAATCGCCTCCACCCGATTTGCGCCATTTTTAACAACGCCCAGACGCCATTTACATGACTCCTGTCTTAGTAAAGACAGGAGTCATGCCCCCTTGCCCAATGGCCATGCCCAGGGGACTTATGTCCCCTGGGCATGGTCATTGGGCATTGAGGCATGTAGGGGGGCACAAATCAGGCCCCCCTATGCCAAAAAAAAATATTAACAAAATTAAAATTTATACTAACCTGAACTTACCTGAATGTCCCTGGGATGGGTCCCTCCATCCTTGGGTGTCCTCCTGGGGTGGGCAAGGGTGGCAGGGGGGGTCCCTGGGGGCATGGGAGGGCAGCTGTGGGCTCATTTTGAGCCCACAGGTCCCTTAACGCCTGCCCTGACCCAGGCGTTAAAAAGAGGCGCAAATGCGGGTTTTTTTGCCTCGCCCACTCCCGGGCGTGATTTTTGCCCGGGAGTATAAATACGACGCATTTGTGTTGCAGTCATTTTTTTAGACGGGAACGCCTACCTTTCATCTCATTAACGCAAGGAAGGCGTTCACGCAAAAAAATGACGCTCATTCCTCATACTTTGGCGCTAGACGCGTCTAACGCCAAAGTATAAATATGGCGTTAGTTTTGCGCCGAATTTGCATCGAAAAAAACTACGCAAATTCGGCGCAAACGGAGTATAAATATGCCCCAGTGCACCATGGCGGTAGTTAGGGAACTAGCGTAAAAAATATTGCTAGTTTAGCACTTTGCGGATTAGCATAAAAAATGTTGACGCTAACCCTGCAAAGCACATTTGGGCCCACTATAAATAAGGGTGTGCCTCCTTTTAATGCCTGCTCTGTGCAGACGTTAACAATGCCACAAAAAATGCTGCAAATAAATCTTTGCAAATTCCTTGCCCTATTTTTTGGGCCCTCCTAGCGGGGAACGTGGCACAAGGGGTTAAAAAGTGGTGCAATGCATGCATTGCACCACTTTGTAAATCTGCCGCAATGATTTTTTAACCCTCACACCACATTAGCTTCAAAAAAATATTTCTAAATTGGCACTAGAGCTTTTTAAATCTGGGCCAAGATATCTGCACATTGCCTCAGTGAGTACACTTATAAATAATGTATGTGTGTGTGTGAGTGAGAAAGAGACACTATATTTGAAAGAACCCCTGTATAAATATCATGCATTGGAGACTCCTTTGACTTACACAGAAGACCCTTAGGGCTCAGCAGCATTCCGGTACGTTCTGACCCATTTTAGAGCTATGTTAGCACTTTAGAGGCATATTTATGACCCATTTGCATCTTTGTTGCATCTATTTATGTGACACAGCAGCAACACATTCCTTGCAACTGTATCCATGAGGCCATGTAAAGTCACTTTGATTGGTTTTGACTGGCCTCATAGATATCAAGTAAGGCAAGGCAGTGCAAAAACCTGTGTTGCCTCTGAGCAAAGGAGGCATTCCCTGGGCCTTGTGGTTGGTGTTCCCAGGCAACACCCATGGATTTTGACACTTTCTCAGATTTACCAACCCTGGTAAACATGAGGATAGGTTGAAATCCTACGCCTTCCCAAGTAAGGCACAATGAGGAGAAATATCTTGTTTTTTTAAGTCATACTTAAATATAGCATGCTCCCCCCCTTTCCAAGTGATGCAGTGCAGTTCAGCAAGGTGACTTGCTGCACTGTACTGCACCACTTTTTCAAACGCCTGGCCCTTAGTGTCATTTTACATTAACTAGTTTCTCAGTTGTATCACAAATATTGGCTCCTTTTGCTTATATAATAATGATTTTATCTTTGTATAGCAGTTCTGCAATATCTAAGCTCTGTAAATCCAGGACAATATAATAAACCCAATTTTGTGACAATATGGGGCATACTTATGAGCCCCTTGTACTGCTGTTGTGTCACTTTTTGTGATGCAATGGCAGTGCCATTGCAAACCTTTATGTCATATTTATGGGGCCACATAAGACCACTTTGTGTGACTTTGAATGGCATCATAGATATTGAGTAAGGCAAGGCAGCGCAAAAGGGAAGCATTCAGTTGGTGTTGCATGGGTGTTCCCACACAACACCCAGGGATTTTGCTGCATCCCCGGATTTACAAGAGCTTGTAAACCTGGGGATGCGCCAAAATATTATGCCTCCCCAGGTAGGTACAAAGAGGAGAAATATCTTTATTTCTCCTAATTTTTTCCTCTTTTTGTGTGTCTTGCATTCTGCAGCACTCATAGAAAGAGGAATAAGCGCCCTAGGACTGTTTTTGTGGAAGAAGGGGCCCCTTCCTGCACAAAAACAATCCTGCCTACAGTGCAGACATCTTTGTACCATGGTACAGTGCTTTGGCACTAGGCAGTCAAAAAGGTACCAGAACAGTGGGGAAATACAGGAATGTGCTGTATTACTTAGATACTGTGCATTCCTGCCCTTTCCCTTTGACTCGGGGCTGTGGGTCAAAAGCCCATAAATATGGTTCTTAGGGCCATATTTATGACCTGATTTGCGTCGCTCTTGCATCACACAATGTGGTGCAAGAGCAATGAAAACCTTAAGTGAGATTTATGAAACCACGCAAGGCCACCTTGTGTAGTCCTGTGTGGCTTCTTAAATCTCGAGTAATGTAACACAGTGCAAATTGCTGTGTTACATTACTCTGCGCTAGGGAGGCATTTCCATGGGTGTTGTGTGAGTGTTCCCATGCACCATCCATGGATTTTGATGCATTCCCAGATTTAAAAGAAGTTGTAAACCTGGGAATGGACCAAAACTTTGCACCTCCCTAAGGGAGTGGAACATGGAGAAATATTTTCATTTATTGCCCATTGTGTGTCAGCTCAGTGTGAAATGGCAGGAATGCACAGCATTCGATAAATACAGCACATTCCTGCCGTGCAGCGCAGTAAGGTGATTTGCTGTGCTACCCTGCCCCAAAAGCCCATAAATATGGGCACCCAAATTTATAGGCCTAGTAATGCAGAGTTGCCAGTGTCAGGATATAAATCATGACTTGCAGGTTGCTTCAGATTTTGTCTAAAATTGCGTATCTTGCTGAGCCTTCTTTCCAGTGCATATGTGTAATGGATCCGAAACTAGTGCCATTGTTTGCTTTTGGAAACTTTTTTCGTTTTACTTTAAATTGAATATTCTGAGTGGAATTTATTCTATTCATAAGTAAAACATGTCAAAAAGCTCCAAATGCAAATTCCAACAGGAGGGAATCAACGTTTTCGAAATGCTGCAATCGCCTGATAATTCACAACTTTTACTAACATCTGCGTCGTTCTCCATTATATCGTTTATATTGTGTCTAAAAGCCATAATCACGTCTTACAAATGTTCCTTTCTTTTGACCCACAAAATAGTCGTCCACCCCAATGCATTTCAATAAAACTTTCAGGTTACTGTTGCTTTTTACTAGCAGTGTTACCTTGGAAACTAATGGAAAGTGGTGCAGGCCTAATCACCAAAGATGATGCTCAAAATGTATTCTTTGTGTAATTTTCCACCTAAAAAAGCACCATAAGAAACACATCCTACAAAAAATGTAGTGTGAATTACGTATATCCAGGATCAATTGTCTGATAAAAAAAGTATAGTCAAGAATGATGAAAATGACAGGTTGCTATTGATGAAAGCATAGTGATGAGGCTTATATATAATAGGAAGTGCTCTTCAGTCTTGTATAATATGATGTATATATATTTTGTATAGTTTTTATTTTTTGAGGCCGTACTATGATGAGGTTTTTCTGGTGAAGCACAGAACCGAGCGAATGTGTATGTGTCACAGGGCATGAAGTGAATACATTTAACACCTTAGCTATATGAAGGGCAGACTAATGAGGGGGCACTAAAAAGAAGTACATGCCCCCTATTCTTAGGAAGTCCAATAAAGAAAAAAGTAAAGGTGATGAACTAGTCCTTCTCTTGACAAGCATCATGAGTTTGAACTCATCATCCAGGCGATCAAAGGCAAAACCTTGAGTAGCTTTCTTTCTGAAAGACTTACAACTAACTTCTTCCAAATGTACCCTAACATCTAAGTGTTCTCGTTAATGAGTGAGGAGCTGCTCACGCCCCATGTCACAATGATCGTGAGACCAAAGTTTGAGCATAACCCTCCAATTTAGAGAGGCTTGGTTAAACAGAACAGAAATTAATTGGCAGAATTTGTAACTTTATTTCAACTGCTGGTATCTATTCTGGATCATATTTCAGTTATTCGTGGTTTATCTCATTAGCTCCATTACGGACATTATCCAACCATAGGCAAATCAGCCTCAAAGAATGGTTCAGTCCAAATTACTTTTTAAAACAAGTGTTCAGACCTGCAGAGAAGGTCTCGATGTTCAAGCCGCACAGTGTAATATTGTATACATGAATGTACAGAAAAGTATAGGTGGTGCAGAACATATTCAAAGAAAATGGGTTGGGCCTACATCCCTGTATAGGTATATGCATTTATGGGCATGCATTGGCCAGGCCAGAAGGTCTCGCCTCTTGGACTGATTGACTTTGCTAATGGAATCATACAAAATAATGCATGGGGAAATACATGAGGGAGAGCAAAACACAGAGTAAATGTGTGAGTTTGAGGGTCTGCAAGGTAAAGCAGAGGAGAGAGATAGCAACACAGAGTGGGGGAGGTTTGAAGGGTGAAAACACAAGAGGGAGAGAGCAACATGACGCTCAGGATGCTCCAACTGCAAATCAATGAATCTTCTTTGGTTTGTATTGACTCCAACATTAATCCAGACATGTAGAAGGGAAAGAGAACAAAGGCTACAACCTCAGAAACTCTGGACCAAACAGTCTTGCACAGCCTCAGGCTACTTCACACGGTGTCCTGTTATATGGCCACCGGCTGTTGCAAGTATACTATTTTCTGCCAGATACTAAAGAAAATCCCCAGGGATGACCATTGAGAAAGAGTTGTTCCTCTGCCGTGGCACTACAGTATGCACCTACTGCTCTGTCCTGATCTGTATATGTGATTCAGTTGAGGTCTATGGCCAGCACATGGAAAGCAGCATCCAAACATAATAAAGTTCACCCTATCTTACATAACCTGGCACCGTTAAGGCACAATGGATGAATTTTTATCAATGGTAAGTCCTGTAGTTGATTGGATTGGTCATTTAAAGGGCTATGATTCTTGGAACTGCTCCTGTAAACAGATTTATTAACTCCTTGCAAGACGTGCAGATAGATTTTGGATTACCTGAGTCTCAACTTTGAAGAAAAGGCCAACTGAAGCATTGTCTTCAGTGTGGACTGAGCCCTGACTCAATAGGCCTACCAACCTCCCTATAACTGTGATAAACAGCTGGGGCATTCCCAAAGGGTGGTGTCAGGTTTTGGGAATCTCATTACAGAACTCTTCTTTAGCCCTACAGGAAGTGCCACCAGATTTAACTGGCAAACATTATTGGAGAAGACATATTCCCTGGCACTTTGGTGGTCACTCATAGGATTCCAAGGTAGGGTGATCAGAGGATATAGATTTGAATTCCACCTTGCATGACTGATATTAGATCTCCCCCAAAAATATGCAATACCAAACTGTGTGTCTACTCTAAATGTTGGAGTTGTGTTCATGACTATTGCGATTTGCTACAGATCCTCTGAGTCTCCAGTGCTCTGAGACCTTAGGAGTCAGCCACATGGAGCAGATAGCAGCATGTAAGTGAAGCACACATCCCCTTTTGCCACATCTTTATTTTTCATGACACGACTGATTCTGTAGGTTTCACCACAGAGTCAGAGATGGATAGCTAAGCCAAGCTAGGCATGAAGGGAAGGAAGTTAGCTGATTGAGCTGCAATGAATCGCCCATTGTGAACACATTGTTTACCATAATAATGACAAACAGGAGGTTGACATCAATATTTGGGGCACATTTATCTCTCATCAACGGAATTGCTCAAACCCACTAATCAACTACTGAGACAAACCCTGTGAGTCCTCCCTATTCTTGAGGCACATTTAAAGGTGGAGCATCATAGCACCATTAAACCACCTAATTATCAACTGCATGGCAACTGAATTGTCTGCCTAGTAGGAATAGGCCAACTTATTGGAGTTCTTTTGACGAGGCCATAGTAAGCACCACCATTAGCGTGATATTCATTCTTTGCTGGTGATGACTGCTGCTTCTGCCTCTTTAGAAATATCGTAGACCACTACCCTGTGGCCCATTCTTAATGTCTTGCAGACTATAGGAATGATGACTACATTATGGCTGATCCTTGAAAAACCTAGAGTGTTTTGCACTTTTTTGGGGACTCTGCAGAATATCGAACCCCCTACAGCCAAACCGTGCCTCCCCTCTTAACTGGTTTTCCATGCCTATAGCGTGCAGATGTGGATTAGTGTTGCAAATTAGTCCAGTTGCCTCTTCCACCTTGTTACTCAATGTCTATCAAATGTCCCTTTAAGTATGACAGTGTAAACCTCTGTCTAGGCCTTGATACCGTTTGTTCTAAACTATGTCTGTACATTCTTATTTACTACTAATAAACAATTACTTAAAAATAAAAATAAAATTATACTGCTCTCAGTTTTTTGAAGGTGAGCAGCTTGAACACATAGAAAACCCATACGTTTTCCATCACACTCATAGGAGACCCAGAAAAAAAAGCTTGGGGCAAGCCTTGACAAGGATATGGTAATGCGTAAGAGAGAGTCGAGGAAGTAATGTTTTTGGAAAAAATACCTAATATTTGACAAACATTGCATTCAACCAGCTAATAGAGGTGATGGAGTTCTGGCACCCAGTAGTGGAAACATTAAGATATCTAAATGTTAATAATATATTGTTGCAGTATACATCTGTAAAGTCCAGGGTTGATTCTTGTGACAAAAAGGGTAGCTTACACTACCATTTCACTTGCAGTTGCTTTCAAAATTTCCAAAATGCACCACTCCCAGTTTGTCACAAGTAGATGATATGACCAAATATGCCAGATTGCATTCTAGGGACCACACCGCAGACAGTGTCAGCTGGACTCGAACTGTGGCAGTTGAGGTAATTGCCACTGGTGTCCTGAAGCCCATTTTCCTATGTCTCTTTAGCAGGGCAAGTGGGGGCCATGTACAATACTTTTTGGACTTGATTCCCAGGGTAGCAAGAGCAAGAGGCCAAATGCTTCTCAGAGAGGTAGTGGGAGGAGCCAGAATTCAGAACCCTACTGTTAAACAACAGACACAATCATGCATTTTGCAACTGAGGGCCTGATTCACAAAGTTACATTTACAATTTTGGATATGTTGACTAATGTTTTCTACTCACAAAGGGATTCATGAGTAGTATATTTGCGAGTGTAGAGTCTTTGCACATAAAACATAGGTCTTTTTTATGTGGAAAGACTTTGCACTCATAAAGATACCATTTGTAAATTCCTTTGTGTCTAGCAAACAATCATAAACTTACCCAATAGTATAAGCTTATCTTTGTTAACCAGGCCTCCAGTGTTTAACCCAGAAAAAAAGAGCACTTTAACAACACAGAAAATACTACATAGGGCTGAGCTATGGGGTTGTGATTCCAACTATGATTCCTAAGTAAGCATTTAAACCCTCTATGGCAGTGGTTCTCAACCTTTTGACTTCCGTGGACCAGCACTTTTTCATTACTGGAACTCAGGGACTCTCAATGAAACAAATTTGGAATCCTAAGAACCCCCACGGAGTCATTAGTGCAAGTCAGGGACCCCGGCTTAAACAATGCCAATGATTTTGAACCGCAAAACTATACACAAGAAATATGGGGCCTCATTACAAGTGTGGTGGTCTGAGGACTGCCACATTCACATTGACATTTACAACTTTGATAGGTGGACCCACCTAAAGACAGCTGTCTCTGCCTGGGTCATATATCCCGGATGGGTGATGGCTGTCGGGTATTCAACCAGTCATAGCGGCACTGAACCAAACGGTGCCTGGCTAATTACAACCCTACTTAAACAGGGGGGCCCACACTGCCCATGCCCAAAACATCCGTAATCACCAAAAATAAAATATGTCCAACAGATCTGTTCCAACAGAAAAAAACACCAGTTTCAGAAAGAAGCTTGCTGAAGAAAATGTTTCCAAAAAGACAAAGGTTTGCTAAACAAAATACAAGTAAGTTTAAAAAAAAAAAAAATTATTTCTCTTTAACTGTATATTAATTAAAAGCACACTTATTAAAACTATTTTTCTATATTTGTGTTTTTTCAATAAATAAAGACATAATGATAGAAGGTGCAAAATGTATTGTATCATAATAATTATTATATATTATAATGCATGTTATGGGAGGGCAACTACCAAACAAACTATAGTAATCAGTGTTAAAGAGCATAACCATCCTCCCAATGTAACTGAAATTGAAGTGAGAGAAGTATTAGAAAATATAAAAGAAGCAAGCACTAATGATCAAAAACCCACAACACAAATACTTAGAGACATAGGGCCACAAACAACAAAAGCGAATTTAGCTGTTTGCGATTTGCAAAAAGCACATCGTGATGCACAAACCCAGTTTTGCGATTCAGTAACCTAGTTACCAAATCGCAAAACAGGTTTGTGACTCGCAATTAGAAAGGGGTGTTCCCTTCCTAATTGCGACTCGCAGTGCAATATAGGATTGTTTTGTGACCGCGAACGCGGTCGCAAACCAATCGCAGTTTGCACCTATTACAAATGGGTGCTAACCCATTGGCAAAAGGGAAGGGGTCCCCATGAGACCCCTTCCCCGTTGTGAATGTCACTGTAAATATTTTTTCTGAGCAGGCAGTGGTCCTGCAGGCAGAATCTACGTGGAAGTGCTAAACCACATTAAAATACAGAAAAACAACTACTATTCCCAAAAAATCATGATTGATTTTGAGCATGGCATGACACAATCTATACTTAAAATATACCACCACACTGCTATACAGGGATGTTACTATCATTTTAATCAAAGTATATGGCGTAACCTACAGAAATCTGCATTAAGGGCCTGATTATGAGTCCGTGGACCTCTATGGTGGTGGCGGCAGTCCGACCGCCTTTGGGTTGGCGGTCGGACCACCATATTACAATACATGGGGTTCCGTAGACCAAAGACCACCAAGATCATGCTGGCACCACCAGGCGGTGCAGACTGACGCAGCCACGAGACAGGCTGATGAGGCAATCGGAGCCACTGTTTGCGCTTGACAGATTATAATGTTGCCTTTCGTCAATATGACTGTTGCAGTTCAACCACCACTTCCAAGCTGGGGGAAATAGAGGTATAAAAGACAATAACTCACCTGTAGGCAGCACCACACATCCTGTGTTGCCATAACCCAATCCTTCACATTCTGCCACTGCTGCTTCTGATCGATGGAGTCCAAAACAAACAATGCCATTGATGCAACCAATAGTAAGACAAAACACCTATCCCTATCCCAAACACCAGAACAAATGGACGCGCCGCCATTGTCCTGGAATTGGGCTGTGCTCCATGAACTTAGTGTGATTTTGTGTGTCCCAGTTCAGGGTTAAACACAACGTATGACCCAATTACAGCAACATAACACCCCCTTTGGGCAGGTCACTGACATTCCACTACCACATTCCACAAAACAAGAAATAAGTGCACATCCTAGTTTCAGTGAAGTGCACATTACATTGTATTCCATAACAGCAAAATCACATCAGTATCACATTCTACTATTTGAACTGACACCCTTGAATTGCACACATGTCATGGATTGTCAACACTGAAGACACATATGTATGATATGTGAATTAATCTAAACACCCCTTTCATGCAAAATCCCTGTAATGGACTCACACATATCATCCACATTGCAAGAGAATGGACGATAAATGGGATGCACAATACTGTGAATTAACCAAGGCTCACAATGTTAACAATACCTTTAGAATATGGATTGCAACATCAGGGGGACCCAGGAAGGATGCAGTCCTGGACACACAACACTTTGCATTTGCTCATAAAAAACTATTTGCAAAGGAACTGGGCCTTCATGTATCACATGGACAACCAATTGTAGAACCAAGTGCCATGCCTATGTGTCAATTGTGTAAGTGCAAGTCAAGAAAGCAACCACAACAGCAACAACATGAGTCACACATATAGATGAAGTAGCTTGAAGCTACACACTTGGAAATGGACACATGGCTAGTCAAATGTATAGGAAGGTAACACAATTGTACACCTACCATGTGTGGACAAACAAAACTCTAGAGTGCACACATGATACGAAAAACATCTTGGGCATATTAACTCCAGAGTAATGAGAATTAAAGGCCATTGGCCAGTTCATTAGAAAGTCTCTGCACAGTACTGTGCACCAACTTGATTCTGATCACTACCAAAGAACCTCCACAGGAAGGGGAATCAGGTGGGCATGCAGGCATCTCAGGAATTACCCTTGGGTGGGGAGGGGTCAGATTTGTGATGGATAGGTTTGAGTTTGGGAGGGGGGCTTCACTTACTGAGGGGTGGGCTCCACTTTAGGAGGGGTGGACTTAACTTTGGGAGGGGTATACTTAAGTTTTGGAGGGGTAGGCTTCTTCTTCGTGGTGGAAGGGGTATGGCTGGTTTCTGTGGGGGCGGGTGCGACACAGGAGGTCTTGGCTGTGGAAGGGATGGGTCAGGATGTGAGTGAGGTCATTTTGGGTTTGGGAGAGGGGTGGGGATCACAGGGGTAAGGGCAAGGTCAAAAAGGAAACTTTCTTTGGAAAAATCAGATAGGGACTTCAGAAGGGGCTTGGGGTTGGGAGGTTGAGAAAGTGTTTGTGTCGGCTGTGGGTATTGATGCTGCTGCTGGTGTGTGCATGCCTGAGGCATACTTGAGTTTGACTGGTGTCTGTTGCATGTGTGAATATGGGTGTTTGTGTTTCTTGGGGGCTGTCAGATGGGGGTGCTGGGTAATGTGGGAGTGGTGGCTGTGCTAGTGGGTGTTGGGGTGGTGTCTGGGGGTATGGTATGTTTTGTGGCTCTGTCTGTGGATGTTGCAGTGGTGTCTGGGGGTATGGTATGTGTCATGGCTGTGTCTGTGGGTGTTGGGGTGGTGGATGGAGGTATGGTCTGTGCGGTGTGTGGGTCTTTGGGTGTAGGCGTGGTGTTTGGGGTATGGTATCTTTGGTGTGTGGGTCAGTGGGTGTTGGTGTGGTGTTTGAGTATAGTGGGTGGGCTGGCTGTGTCTGTGGGTGTTGAGGTGGTATCTGTGGGTATGTTTGGTGTGGTGTGTGGGTTGGTGGGGGGGGGTGGTATCTTTGGGAATGGTGAGTGTCGTGGTACGTGTGAGTGACTGTAGAGTGATTGCATGCCGGTGTGTCTTGTGGTGTTTGAGTATACGTGTGCTGCTTGTGTGTGTTGAGGTGTGTGTGAAAATGTGTCTGTGTGCTTGAAACAGGTAGTGGATTAGGGAAATTGAATGGCAAAGAGGTAGGTGATGGGGGAGGGTTGTGGGGGGTTGAAGCTACCGTCAGTGAGGAAGCTAGAGCCTGATAAGATCTCTGTAGGACAGACATGACACTATGAATGCCTTCCAGGTACGCAACCATCTGCTTGAGCTGGCTGCCCTGCAACTGGATGGCATTCAGAATGCCTCCTCAGGAGGTCAATAGCCTCCTCACTCAGGGCAGCATGGGTAACTGGGGCAGGGGGTGAGGTACCTGGGGTGAAGGAGCCATCCATCCTCTTGGGTGAGCGGGCACGGCAACTAGGTGGGAAGCAACAGGGAGGGTGGGGATGGAACTGAGGGTGGTGGACACGTATGGAAAAGGAGCAAATCCTGATGGGCCTACCACCACTAGGGAGTGGCCACTGGAGGAAGAATCTGAAGATGATGATGTGGATCCTGTATCCGTCATGGCACTCCCCTCACCCTTCAGGTCACTGGGTTCCTCCGTGTCGGATGTCTCATGACTGAAGATACCGTGGTCAGCTGCTTCCCCACTTGGTTCCGCCCTGTCTCCTCTGCTTACCTGTGCTTATGCTGTAATTACAAAGACAGATAGGGACACTATATGTGCATGAACACACTTGAACTCATGTAATTTCACAAATAGGTACCCTGGGAGAGGGTGGAGGGGACCACCTCCAGTGTACCGTCCATTTCCAGACCCTCAAACCTTGGAAGAATGTCACATTATCAAACAGGACCATCTGAATAGGCAAACAATTGTGGATTTATGTTGTCAGTTGAAGCAGATCGGATGCCTGAAAACACAAATCCAATATGCATACCACCCATTGTTCAATTCATGGCAGCTTTACACTTCCTGGTCACAGGGTCCTTCCAATATGTAGTGTTCATATCTGGTGGTATGTCTCAACCCATGTTCAGTGGTCTGTTAAGAGACGTCCTATCAACAAAGATGAAACACATTGACAGCTCTATCATCCTTGGTTATTGACGCTGCTGAGGAATCCAACAACACTAGGGAAAGTCTGCTTCAATGAGGCCCATGGAAAAACAAAGCTGGCAGCAGAGTGAGCTTTTGGGGTCCTGTGGGTCAGATTTTGCTGCCTGTAGAAGACTAGGGGAGCACTCCTCTACTCACCCGGGAAAGTGTGTCATATCAGTGTTGCATGCTGCATGCTCAATAACTTCGCCTTGCAGAGGAATATCACTTACATTCCAGAGGAGGGGAAGCCTGCACTGCCACCAAGTAAAAACCTGAAATGCCAAATAAAGATGATAGTGATGAAGAGGAAGGAGCTGACTTGGGATAAGATCTCATCAACAGCTTCTTCTCATGAGTGTAAGTATGTCATGAGATGTCATGACTTTGACTGTACAATGAACTGTAATTGTAATAATTGTGTAGAGTTAATTATAAAAAATTGTTAGGGAGCTGATGCTCAAGCAAAACCAGCCAAAGGGTGTTTGATGAGGTAGCTTTTGACACATCCACATCTCGATGCTGCTGCTTTGTTTGTGTCTGATTTATTATAATGTAGTTTGTTCTCCAGATGCTTGTTATGTGACTTGTGCCATACGTATGGTTTCATAACTATACTCCTTGTTTTGTTCTTACCTACATCATGACATCTTCATGTGGCCATTTCAGAATTGTGCCTCTGGCAGGTATATGATGGTGTGCGGACATACAAAATGGACATGGATTGTTCCTGGGAATGAAGGTCGCACATTTTAGGTGTACAAGACCTGTGCTAAGGCAGCCTGCACAGTGATAGGATGGGAGTTTGGAAGAATCCATTGGAATTGTTTCTTGTCAAGCAATGGCCCTGATGCATCATGTGTGTCATCATGTTGTCAGAAAATGTGTAGTCCTAGGCCAAAATCATGCTAGATTCCCCTCACATTGGCTAAACACTCTTTTTGTATGAACTATATGAGGCTGTTGATGGGTTTCATCATTGTAGGTCAAGGTTCCTGTGACACATCACTGACATTTGTTTGTGTCAAAGCACCAGATGGCAAAGCAATGGATTGTAATGAAAATATGATCAGAAACTGTTGTGCTATCATCTGTCTGAGTCTTGCATTATATGATGTTTGATTACTTTTGTGTGGGAGGCGATATGGCTCAAGCTGATAACATCAACCGCTTCAATGTTTGCCTATTCTAGAGGATAATGTCTGACAAATCCATTCCCTCCATTGTCTGAAGGTCTTTATCTGTAAATTAGATCATTTACACAGTATGATTCAATCATGTGTGATGTGCTAAGTTTCAGACTGTCGCAGTAGGCTTTCATTATTCTAATGAGACTACTGGATTTTGAGCAGCAAGATCGCCCACGGTGTGGGAGACCGAGTCTGACCCACAGTGGGTGACACCTGTCGCTCTAAATCCAGGTTTTGCTACAGGTAATTACTAGTGCCTCGTCTCTCCCAAAAGGTAGAGATGATTGGGCAGCCGAGCGCATGACATATCATACTTCTCAGGGAAGTCGTGGTCACTCAGGTTGCATCCGGTTCTCGCATTCACAATTCGGTCTCATATATAAATGACAATAAAAAGCAGTACGAGTTTTAAAGACTGGTTTAATAAAACAACTGCATTTTAGATAGCAAAGCGTGAGCTGCAATAACCAGGATGACACAACATGACAATATTAAAATGGTGACCAGGAGAGTGAAGCATAAAAATAACGCTATCATATTGTCACTAGAATCGATGGACTATTTTCTATCTGAATCATAATTTGAGCATTGTATGTTAAGCTCTAATCCGGCATTTCAGGTTCCCCCGGGAGGACATTAACCCTCATACCTGAGCAAATGCCTGTAGTCTGCGTTAGCATCTGCAGTGAAACATTCAGCAATCAGCATACAGTCGGGGTTCCCTGGCTGGAATCTCCCTCTTAACGTGTAATGGGAATAGGAAGTGTTTTTATAATACCACAGCTAGGCCCATATTTATACTTTTTGACGCTAAACTGCGCTAACGCAGTTTAGCGTCAAAAAGTTTTGCGCCGTCTAACGCCATTCTGAAGCGCCATGCGGGCGCCGTATTTATGGAATGGCGTTAGACGGCGCAATCAGACCGGCGCTGCCTGGTTTGCGTGGGAAAAAACCACGTAGACCAGACAGCGCCGGCGTAGGGGGAAAATGGCGCATGGGCGTCTTAAAATGGGGCAAGTCAGGTTACGTCGAAAAAATCGTCTTAACCCGACTTGCGCCATTTTTTAACGACGCCCATCCCCCATCAACATGACTCCTATCATTGTAAAGATAGGAGTCATGCCCCCTTGCCCAATGGCCATGCCCAGGGGACTTCTGTCCCCTGGGCATGGTCATTGGGCATAGTGGCATGTAGGGGGGCACAAATAAGGCCCCCCTATGCCACCAAAATAAAATATAAAAAATAAAAAATAAAACTTACCTGAACTTACCTGAATGTCCCTGGGGTGGGTCCCTCCATCCTTGGGGGTCCTCCTGGGGTGGGCAAGGGTGGCAGGGGGGGTCCCTGGGGGCATGGGAGGGCACCTGTGGGCTCATTTTGAGCCCACAGGCCCCTTAACGCCTGCCCTGAGCAGGCGTTAAAAAGTGGCGCAAATGCGCCGTTTTTAGCCACGCCAACTCCCGGGCGTCTCTTTTGCCCGGGAGTATAAATACCACGTAAAGGCCTGGGAGTCATTTTTTAGACGGGAACGCCTCCCTTGCATATCATTAACGCAAGGAAGGGGTTCACGCTAAAAAATGCCGCACATTCCGGGAACTTTGGCGCTATTCGCCTCTAACGCCATAGTATAAATATGGCGTTAGTTGGCGTTAGTTTTGCGTCGAAATTGCGTCAAAAAAAACGACGCAATTTCGGCGCAAACGGAGTATAAATATGGCCCCTAATGTTCTAAGAAAATGTCCCTACTTAAGGATGTGTATCTTCTACGAATTTTGGAGACTAAACTTCTACCACGTTCACCCGCAATGTACCAAACTGTAGCCTTGACTGAAGCACAAAGTGATCAAGAATGTCTTGTTTGAGAACACAGTGCTGGGCTAAGCAAAACAGTTAGATAGAAGAAATTAAAACAAGACCGTAAAACTGGTTATTGTAAAAATAACAATGCGAAGACGAATAAAATATATCTAGGTCAAAGTGCACAGCGGCCTAGTGTATTAAACTAACGTGCTTGGAGCTATAATTAAAATGGCTACACAACAAGACAAATTGACAGCCTCTGCGCTAAACAATGTAATTAAATGTATTTTTCTGACATGAAACTTGTATGTAGGTGTTTGTGTGCAATGGTTGTAATCCTGAGCTGGACACTGTGTACATGCAACATCTCCCTGCTTGCACAAGTACCTTGAATCTTCATCATATGGTTCACAAGGCCTGACATAGCTGCATGGTTAAATGTAAATTTTAAGACAGCAGACAATGAGTTGGTGATGGGTGAGTTTATGGCAATGCTACTGCATAAAAGAGTTGTGACATAAATAAACAAAAATGTGAAGTGAAGGTGTGAATGGAATCATTGGAGTAGATGCTAAGCCATTGTAAGTCCAAAGTCCAGAGTACTCCTCCATGAGAAATGTAATGTGGTTCGGGATCAGCCCACAGAGTGTATGTGTGGCACACCAAGGAGGACATCAAGGAAGAGGTTCATTGCTGGCAGTGGTGAGTATCTTGCCATCCACACCTCCTGGATTCTTGTATGGATGTCCTCGCTTGCAAGGGGGGTACAGCTGCTACAGAGGCAGGGATATCTGTGGGTGGTTGTGCCTCTGGCAGGGTCTCCCTTCCAGTGGCTGCCACAGATCTACTTGGGCCTGATGTAGTTGCCCCATAGGAAAGGGAAGATTGGGTTGGAAACGACCTGCTCAGGGTTATATGGATGTCCTTCAGCATTTGTGTTAGGGAGGACATGTTGGAATTGTGGGCCTCCATTTGTTCATACATGTTCCGACGCATGTCCCTCTGCAGCTGCTTTATTTCCCAGAGTTCAGTCAATATCTGGCCCATCACGCCTTGGGACTCCTGCTAGACCCCCAAGATTTAGCTGGTGGTACCTGGTCGTGAGTGGCTCCAGTGGCCTCACTCTGCCTGCCCACAGGATTTCTCCCAAGAACCCTACCCAACGAGCCTGTGACCTTGGCACAGGGTGCCCTTTCCAACTGGGCCCCAGAACCCCTGCGTCAGGAGTGTTAGGTTGGACCTCAGGATCCAGGACTGGAGGCACAAGATGGCAGAAACTGTGCTACGTAAAGAGGTTGTGGGATGCATTGTTGCCTGTGATGTTGATGCAACAGGCTAGGAGATGTAGTTGTGGGGACAGTGAGACTCACTATTGCTGTCTGACCAAGGTGCCCAGATGTGTGTGGACCATCCTCCATGTTGAGGAGTGTTGTGATTACTAAGGGCTTCATCTGGTGTTGGAGTAGTTGTCTGGTTCAGGTCTACCCAGGGGCTATGCCAGCTTGACTGTTGGGTAAGAGAGTACATTCCTATTGGTTGAAGTGTGCCATCTACCTCCAAAGATGTTGTGTCACAGTAAGCAAAACATTGGACATTCTTAAGTTGTAAGTTAGCCTATTGTGCCATGTTACTTGACAAATGGTATACTCTCAGGTGAGAAAACCTAATTTGAGAGTTTACTAACTGATGTATTTGAGAAAGTGAACACTGGGCTGGTGGTTGGAGTTAGAGAAACAGGGCCTCCTGGGAGTTGCAGTCCGGTCACTCACTCTACATCCCAACACTTGCAAAATATAGGGTATTAAACCTGTTGCTAGACTGCATTTAGGTTGGAGCCTATATTTACATGTTGAGACATACCACGAGTCCTTGGATGAATTTTTGTAATTGAAACACCTTTCCAATGTATGACATGTGATGGGCCTTAGTAACTGTGATGTTAGGTCCAACAATACACATTGACAGTCTTACATCTCAGATACTCTGGGTATTGAACATTGTTAGAGTCAATGAATGACACACTGGCAAAAGGTGAGCTGTAAGAATGCATGACATTGCAGTTTCATGACAGTGTTTGTGTCGTAACGTCCACTCTCCCAGGTATTCCTGTCAAGCCATCAGGATACAGGATGGCCAAGACCTTCTCCACACAGGGAAAGAGTTGTAATGTGGCACTGGGAGGGCCACCACCAGTCTTGTTGGCCTCTATCTGTTGCTTGGAGACCAGAGAAAGCACCTTGCCCCTCAGGTTGTTCCACCTTTTCCTAAAGTCCTCCTTTGTGCGCAGGGTGATGCCTACAGTATTCACTCTGTCAATGATCCTTTGCCACAGTTCAGTTTTTCTACTGAGGGCAGTGTGCTTGACTTATGCTCCAAACAATTGTGGCTCTACTCTCATGACTTCATCCACCATGACTCTCAACTCATCCTCGGAAAAACGTTGAGTTTTGGTGCATGACATGACTTTAAATAAAGTGGGTGACAGTGACAAAGTAAACAGGACAAGTGATATTTTCGACAAAAAGTGACAAAAATGGTTGAAATGTGTGTAAGGTTAAAAATGGGATGGGCAAAACGGGGTGCCTTATGTGACTAAAAGTACAAAAAGTAGTGTGGTGTCTGTCTTGCTGCAGTGGAGATGCAAAGGATCTGGTCTGTGAAAGGATGTGTTTTATAGTGTGAATTGCAGGTGAATCCACTGGGCCCATAATTGCCAGCTGTGTTGTTTTTGCATTCATCCAATGTGCACTTGTCTGTTACTTTGCTGAAAGCGGACCGCAACAGTTGACCGCCATGTCGACTGTGCGTTTGTAGTAGCCTCGGTGGTTGGCCGCTGCTTTGAAGGCACCAGAGTAAAGACTGTCACGTTATCAAACAGCCACACCACTGGTGGTCTGTACTTTGGCTTTGCAGGTGGAGGTTCTACCTCTGTACATCACAATATAGTGGTCTGAGGGTCTGTCGGCACAGCGGCCTTTTTGGGACCGCCAAACTTGTAATCTGACCCTAAGAGCCTCATTATGAGGTTGGAGGTCCAAGGACTGGCAGCCTAATGGGGACGGTTGGATGGCAGTCTGAACGCCACATTACAACCCTAGCGAGCGGACCCACCAGTGCACCAACGTCTCCGTTGGGAACGTGGCGGTCTGAGTTGTACTCAGCCAGGGTGGTGCTGAGTTTAGCTCTGCCTGGCTGATAACAACTCAGCTTTCCACCAGCCTTCTCATGAGAAGGCTGGCAGAAAGCCAATGCCGTGGCCACAGGGTCTGCATTTTGGATTGGCTGGCCGAGGTTCTGCCTGTGTACATTGCAATATGGTGGTCTGGAGTCTGCTGGCACAGTGGCCTTTTTAGGACCGCCATCTCGGTGGTCTGGCGGTCTGACAGCCAAACTCGTAATAAGACCCTAGGGGGCTCTCTACGTGGTTGGCGGTCCAAGGACCGGCAGCCTAAGGGTGACGGTTGGACGGCCACAACTTTGGTGGTCTGACTGCCACATTACAACCCTGGTGGGAAGATCCATCAGGGGACCACTGTCTCTGTCTTGAAAGTGGGTCCCAATGGTCCAATGGCAGTCTGAGTTGTACTCGGCCAGGGCGGTGATGAGTTCAGCGCTGCCTGGCTGATTACAACTTAGCTTTCCACCAGCATTCTCATGGCGGGGTCCCTGTCATGAGAAGGCTGGTGGAAAGCCAGTGCTGCGGGCCACAGGGTGGCTCCTGCACTGCTCATGCTAATAACATGGGGCGTCCCCTGCCCAGCACCATCGGAATGCGCACAGAGTGCATTCCGATGGTGCTGGTGTGCTACAGTATTGGCCTTGGCTCCCTTACTGGAGCCGAGACCAATATCGTAGCACTGTTCTCACTGGGCCATGTCGCTGGTGTCCCACCGAGCTTATTAGAATGTTCCCCACGGATTGACGAGGGGGGGACCTTGTAGTATGCAGTTCCTGCAGTTCAGGCCATAAGGAACATTGTAGTACGCTATAGGGGGACACCACCACCATGGTGGTGGCATCCTTCCCACAAGTTTGGCAGCTGGCTTGTCTGATCACCAAACTCATAATGAGGGCCTAAGTGTGGAATAAACCACCAACAATCAACTTGCTTTTGAAGCAAAACTAATTGCACTAGCCTATGTCCCTGTGACAGAAGTAGCCAACCAGTGCAACATCCTGATAGAAATTCCCTGTTACCAAAATAATAAAAACAAACTAACTCCTTTAATGGACTACATTGAGGACACATGGATAGGCAGACTACATAGGTCAGGAAACAGATGCAAGGCAAAATTCCATACACCATGGTCGAATGTCTACGACAGCACCTTGGCACAGGAGACAAAAACAAACAACTCAGTGGAAGGATGATGTAATGCCTTCCAATCCACACTAGTCAGAACTCAACCTACACTATACACATTTCTACAAGCCATACAAAAAGGGCAAAGCTACCAAGAATTTAGAATAGAACAATCTGTTACAGAAATCTGTCCTAAACTAGCCAAACAAACAAGAAAAATGCATGAAATTCAAAGTAAGGGCCTCATTACGAGTGTGGCGGTCCGAGGACTGCTGCACTCATGTTGACAGTCGGACAACCACTCTCTGGGCAGTCCAACCATCCAATTACAACACTGGTAGGGCAGACCTGCAAGGAGACCACCGTCTCTGCTAGGAACATGATTGTGGATGGCATGACGACGATCAGAGTTGTATTCAACCAGTGCAGTTCTGAACTCAGCGCTGCCTGGCTGACTGCAACTCCTGTCAATGTCCGCTTTTCCATCCCAGTTTCACTGACATGGAAATGCTGACAGTGAGGGTTTGCTGGGGCCCCCCATGCCCAGCACCATGGGAATGAGGACTGTCTGCTTTGCAGACAGGACGCTATCCCAGGGTGCTGGTCAGCCCCCTCTGTGCTATGAGATCGCATCTGACCAGTGGGAACACTCCATTGCAATGTTCTCGCCAGTCAAACCAGTGGAAACATTGTAACAGGGCAGGGGGCATCCTCTCCGCTTCTTCGGTGGTCCTGTGGTGAGTCCACCAAAGTCGAAATGAGGCCCAACATAAACATAATACACCATAATAATGTTAATATTTTTTGAAGAAACTAGTAAAATAATATATCAGTGAAACAATAATTCTAAATTTTCAATTACTCACTGAGATAATAAAGTTATTAACACTATTATTTAAAAAAATGTTGAAAATTATTTAATACATAAAGCAAACTAATTACACATAATTTTAAAAATGTATCACATAGTTCAACAAAGAACATAATACATATATCTGCATAACATTGTTATCAGTACTTAACATTTCCCACTCACAGTGAATTAATAAAATTAACTTACAATTTTGTTGCTGCAGATCCTCATACTTCCAAAAAGTATTTTACCAAAATGTTGTAAAAACCATAGTAAAAAGCCACAAAGATAAATGCAAAAATGTAGTTTAAAAAATCCAATCCGCAGCGGGTAAGGTTCCATACAAAAATAAATTGTTGTAAAAAAAAGAACCGCTTCAAGGAAACCTGAAAAACAAGGAAATCTAATTTAATAAAATCTGTTTATACAAAACAAATTCAGATTTACTTAAAAAAAACAATAACACAGGATGTCCGACTGCCCTTAGAAATATCCAAGAAAATGAAACCTGCAAAAACGAGATAAAATATCCTCCCACGTAAAACACTACATTCCCAAATATATACTTACATAATATTACTGTACACAAAACTAGTCAGGAACACATACACTACGCATAACTAACACTAAATTACACTTTATTTCTACAACATATAATAAAAGTACACAACACCAAATAGCATTCAAAACAGCAATAAATCACAAAACAACCTCACTAATAGCTCCACACATATCACATACACATCTGTCCAACCTCCCAGCTGCCTTAGAAATGCCTTAAAAGTAGGAAACAATTTACTTACGTTTAACGATGAAGAGCAGCACCCAAACAAAACTGCTCTCTTCCACGAATGACCCGAACAATAACGCTAATAAACTACTAAATGTGCTTAGCAGTTAAAAAAAAGGCCGCCCTATATAAGTAAACAAAAGACTATGGGGGTCATTACAACATTGGCGGTAAAAGCCGCTTATCGCCGTGCAGAAGACCGCCAAAACACCGCCGTGGCCGCGGAATTCCGCCACAGCCATTATGACCCACAGCTCGGAATCCACCAAAATTTAGACACCCACACAAGTCCGCCACACCAAAGGTCAGTGATAAACTGGTGATAACAAAACCTCCACCGTCAAACCAACAGGAATACGCCCACACTATCACGACCCACGAATCCACGTGGTGATCTTTCAACCACGGTATTCCATTGGTGGTACACACCGCCGTGCTCAAAATACACACACTCTTAAAAAACACATCCACATTGGCCAATTCCAAATACACAAACCTGATACACATAAACACACCACTCCCACACACCCAATACAATATAAAACACACACCCACATCACCCACAAACCCCTACGACCAAAATCCCGAAAGAAGGCCAGAGAGAGAGACTACAATCTACAAACAAGCATCCACAGGCACATAACACCATCACCCACATAATATCCACGCACCCCACACAACACACCACTAAATATCACCCCACACATCACAACAAACATCACCCACACCACCCTATGGCACGGCACAGACACCCCAGGTTCTCTGAGGAGGAGCTCAGGGTCATGGTGGAGGAAATCATCCGGGTAGAGCCACAGCTATTCGGATCACAGGTGCAGCACACCTCCATAGCTAGGAAGATGGAGCTATGGCGCAGAATAGTGGACAGGGTCAACGCAGTGGGACAGCACCCAAGAAATAAGGATGACATCAGGAAGAGGTGGAACAACCTACGGGGGAAGGTGCATTCAGCAGACCCCCACCTCCTCCCCCACAACTAACAACATGGGAGGAGCAGGTCTTGGCGATTCTGCATCCTGAGGGCCTCAAAGGAGTAGCTGGAGGTATGGACTCTGGTAAGTCAAACCTTAACTACTATATCCCCCATCCTACCTGCATGCCATCGCATACCCCCACCCTCACCCTCTCCCCCATCACTCCTACTCCTCACAAATGTCCCAATATCACAAACCACACATCCCAACACCAAGCCCTGCATGCAACACCAAAACATGGACACCCATCACCAATGCATGGCCACTGCACATACCCATACACCCCCCTAAACCATCATCACACAAGGTCCCACACAGGAATGCAAGCACTGGGGTACACGGTCACTCACCCATTGCACACAATGGCACATACAGATGCAATAATCATGCTTTTACACCCCTGCAGGACCCCTACCCAACATCACTGCATATGAGGGTCCACACATGTCCACACCACCAACAGAAGAGGCCCACAGTGATGACAGCAGCTCTGTCCAACTGGATCTAGATGACCAGCCCGGCCCATCTGGGACCTCGGGACAGTCGGTTCCCCTCACACTGGCACAGGCCACCACAGAGCTTGCCGCCTCTGGAAACACCAGCTCAGCACCCACCCAGCGGGCCCATACCTCTGTCCCCAGGACACGTCAATCAGCAGTGTGTCCACCACTACAGGGAACCCAGGCTAACCCACCACCCCAACAACACCAGAGACCTGGGGGCAGTGGCAGTGGGCACACTGTTCAGGGGTCAGAGGCCCAGAGAAACAGGGGAACTGGGAGGGCTGCTGTGCGACAGGGGGCGGACAGGCCCAGGGAACCCACTCTCCACGAGGCCCTCTCCAACATCATGGGAGCGTACCATCATTCCCAGGAGACAATGGCAATGGTACTGGCCAAGTTTCAGGAGTCCCAGCGGCTGCAGGAGGAACAGTATTTGGGCTTCAGGGAGGAAATCAGATCCATCAATTCCACCCTGGGCACCATCGTAGGGGTGCTGAAGGAAGTCCTCAACACCAGGAGGGACACTGTGGCACAACAAGGGGCCTCTGACACTAGCCTGGACGATGAACTGCCCACCACCTCCGCCGGCACTAGTGGACAGGAGGCACCGCCACAGGACCACCACACCAGCACCCCACCCACTGCAGATGGAGAACCACCCCGCAAATGGTCCCTGAGATCCAGGACAAAGACAGAGAACGATGCCAAGACCTCTGCCAAGAAATGGGACCGTCCTGAATTTCATCCTTTTGTCCCACCTTCTCACCCTGTCCATCCTCAAACTGCCCCAGCTCCACTTCCTATGCCCCTTTGGACAATGCACCTGTGAGACTAATAGACTGGACTCTGCCATGGACATTTCTCCACCATCACCCCTCACCATTTTACAACCCCCTCCACTATTGAGCACTTAAATAAACACCATTGAAGCACAAAACAATCTGGAGTCAGTCTGTGATTTCGAAATAGTGTATTAGCAATTATAGTGACAAAATGCTCTTTCAAATGTAATGTCAACATACCTATGTCACACAGCTCTACTCCATGAGGAAACAAAGCAGATGTCACACAGTGGGACCCACATCTGTGAAATCGTAAGGGAAAGTGACAACTCAGTGACCATACACTGGGTGAAAAGGACAGACAGTAGAGAAGTGGTAGTGTTAAAGTACATGTAGTAGGCAGGTTTGTCTTCTTACCTGTGTCTCACTAGAAATATTGCAGGATCACAGAGTTCCTGTTGTCGATGTCCTCTTCTTCTGCTTCCTCGTCTTCACTGTCCACAGGCTTCACAGCTGCCACAACACCTTCATCTGGACCATCCTCCTGCAGAAAAGGCACCTGTCGTCGCAAAGCTAAGTTGTGAAGCATACAGCAGGCCACGATGATCTGGCACACCTTCTTTGGTGAGTAGAATAGGGAACCACACGTCATATGGAGGCACCGGAACGTGGCCTTCAGGAGGCCGAAGGTCCGCTCTATAATCCTCCTAGTTCGAACATGGGCCTCATTGTAGCGTTCCACTGCCCTTGTCCTGGGATTCCTCACTGGGGTCAGTAGCCATGACAGGTTGGGGTAACCAGAGTCACCTGAAAATGGCGAGGGACAACTGTTAGACACACACTAACCTGTAGGGATATCCCCAGACCCAGACAACTATTCCCACTGACTTGCTTCCAGGTGCTCACCTAATAGCCACACACGGTGCCTCTGGAGTTGACCCATCACATAAGGGATGCTGCTATTCCACAGGATATAAGCATCATACACTGAGCCAGGGAATTTGCCATTAACATGGGAGATGTACTGGTCGGCCAAACACACCATCTGCACATTCATGGAATGATAACTCTTCTGGTTTCTGTACACCTCTTCACTCCTGCGTGGGGGGACCAAGACCACCTGGGTCCCATCAATGGCACCTATGATGTTGGGGATTTGTCCCAGGGCATAGAAATCACATTTCACTGTAGGCAAATCCTCCACCTGAGGAAAACGATGTAGCTCCGCGTGTGTTTCAGCAGGGCAGACAACACTCTGGACAACACGTTGGAAAACATAGGCTGGGACATCCCTGATGCCATGGCCACTGTAGTTTGAAAAGACCCACTTGCAAGGAAATGGAGTACTGACAGCACCTGCACTAGATCTGGGATTCCTGTGGGATGGCGGATAGCTGACATCAGGTCTGGCTCCAACTGGGCACACAGTTCCAGGATTGTGGCACGATCAAGCCTGCATGTGATAATCACATGTCTTTTTCTCCATTGTCGACAGGTCCACCAGCGGTCTGTACACGGGAGGATGCCACCATCTCCTCACATGTCCCAGCGGACGGTGCCTATGGAGGACAACAGCGAGCACAGAGTCAACCAACTCAGAGGTACGTAAACACAGCTTACTCAGAAAACCATTTATAACCCGAATATTGCCTGTATGAGTGTTGAGGCAAGGCCCAGGTATGTGTGACGCAGTTAAAATTAAGCCATGTGGGCCCCTAAAATGGCGGCTGCCTGACCTGTAAAGTGGGACAACGGGATGTGAGGTAACTGCGCTGGCATTGTACTACACCGTCGCGGTAGGCGGTCTAAGACCCGTGCGCAATTCTGCATTGGTTAACATTGGACCCTATGGGTCCCAGGAGCCAATGACGATGTATGCTGGCAGTGACGGTACGCACCGCCGCGGACGTGACCGCCATTTTCTATCTGTTCAATCACTCAATACCTGATCTTCGACAGGAGAGGACCTACACTGCAAGTGCTGCTGTGACCTCAGTCTGGAAGAGACAATGGCTCATGCGTCTGGGGAAAGGGCCCCTGCCTTCACTTTGGAGGAGTTGGAGAAACTCGTGGATGGGGTCCTCCCCAGTACCCGCTACTCTACAGTCCTCCAGACAAACAGGTAAGTACACTGGGAGCATGCTGTATGGGCAATGCCTGTGTTGAGTGGTGCGGATGAAAGATAGGGGTGGGGAGAATGATGCGTGCATGAAACGACGGAGAGTGCATATGCCACATGGCAAGGATAGGGATGCGGGCCAATGTCTGTGACGGTGCAGTTGGTAATACCTTCTCTTTTTCCCCTGTACAATCCATTTAGGTCAGCGCCCACCAGAAGAAGGATATTTGGCGTGCCATCGCCAAGGACGTCCAGACCCTGGGGGTCTATCACAGACGGAGCACCCACTGGCGGAAGAGATGGGAGGACATTTGCTGCTGGAGCAGGAAGACGGCGGAGGCCCAGCTGGGGATGGCCTCCCAAAGTGGGAGGGGTGCCCGTCGCACCATGACCCCCCTGATGTTCAGGTGGCGTACCCAGAGTTGGATGGGCACTTGAGGGCATCATAGCAGCAACAAGGGGGTGAGTACACACTCATTCTGCTGATTCAGCGTGCAGTGGAGGAGTCTGGGTGGGAGAGGTGGGCTGTGTGTTTCCCTAGGCCAGGGCGTGTGTGCTAGTTAAGTCCCCTTTTTCAGGCAGACCGTGTGGCACCCCACCCCACCTGGGTACAGTGCCAACTACACCTAGTCAGGCTCCTGTGACATCCATGTGTGCAGATATGGGCCATTGCCTAGTAGGCCATGTCCCAGGGATTGTATAGTGGACCCCAAGTGCGCGGCGTAGTGCAGGGGGCTTCTGTGTTTGTCGTGTCTGCCAACGGTAGCGGTAATGCATGCACTGAACATGCCTTTCTTCTGTCTTGCCCCCCCTTTTTGTGGTCTCCCTGTACATGTGTGCAGTGGCACCGGAGCAGGGGGGGAGCTGCATCCCATTGGCCCTGGAGGGCGAGACAACGGAGTCTGAAGCCACCAGTGGGACGGAGGGCGAGGGGAGCTCCACAGGAGCTGACACCAGTGATACGGACTCGTCCTCTGATGGGAGCTCCCTTGTGGTGGCGGCCCCATCTGTGCCCCCCACATCTACAGGTACAGCCGCCACCCCCCTACCAGCACCGCCCTCCCAGCAGCCCCTCAGCCTATGCCCCGTGCCTGCTCACCCAGGAGGGTGGGCATCTCCTTCGCCCCAGGCAACTCAGGCCCTGCCCCAGTCACCCCTGCTGCCCTCAGTGAGGAGGCCATTGACCTCCTCAGGTCCCTCACTGATGGGCAGTCTACCATTTTGAATGCCATCCAGGGTGTAGAGAGGCAGTTGCAACAAACCAATGCATTCCTGGAGGGCCTTCATTCTAGTCAGGCAGCCCTTCAGCGAGCTTTTCAGACTCTGGCCTCAGCGCTGATGGCATCCATTGTCCCTGTCTCTAGCCTCCCCCCTCCAACTTCCTCCACCCCGACCCAATCCCCTGTACCTCAGGCTATCCCAAGCACACCATCAGACCAGCATGCACACACCTCAACACACAAAGGAAGCTCAGGCAAACATAAGCACCACACATCCCACAGACACTCACGCAAGCATCACACACATGCAGACATACCAACATCCACTGCCTCTACTGTGTCCCCCTCCTTCTCGTCTCCCTCATCCCTCCCAGTCTCGTCTCCACTCATACCTGCATGCACTACATCTACAGCCACTACTTTCATCATCAGCACACCCACCACCACACCCCGCTCACGTGCACTCACTACCCCCACTACCATGCACACATCCCCTGTGTCCTCTCCCAGTGTGTCTGTGACGCCACCTCCCAAGGTATACAAACGCAGCCACACACCCACCCAACTGCCATCCACCTCACGGCAGCCTCCAGCGCAAGCACCTTCACCCAAAGTCACCAAACGGACTCCTCCTACAACCACAACCTCTTCCTCCACTCACAAACCCCCTCCAGCTACCCCTCCCAGTGTCCCTAAGAAACTTTTCCTGTCCACCCTTGACCTCTTTCCCTAACCTCCCCCACCCCGTCAGTCTCCTAGGGCCCGACTCTCCAGGTCCCAACCTAGCACCTCAACCACAACAGCGGCGGGACCAGTAGTGTCAGTAGTCACCGGATTCTGGAGTGCACCAGGCAGCAAGGCAGCCAGTGTGGCAATGAGCCACAGCACGGACAGTCCCCCAGCTGTCAAGCATCAAAAGTTGGCCAGTGCCCGGCAGGAGAGGGGGAAGACACCAGCCACCAAAGACGCTCCCAGGGGTACAGGTGGGAGTGTGGAGCCAGCTGCGACACCTTCCAAGGTGGGGAAGGGGCACAAGAAACCCGGCAAGTTTGGGAAGAGCAGCACGGTGGAGAAGACCGCCATCAGCCCCGCTGCCCAGGATCCGGCCAGCACCAGCCCCACAGGTCCAGACAGGACCACCAGCCCCGCTGGCCCAGACAGGACCGCCAGCACCAGCCCCGCAGGCCAGGAGGCGACCACCAGCACCAGCCTCGCTGGCCCAGACAGGACCGCCAGCACCAGCCCTGCTGGCCCAGACAGGACCGCCAGCACCAGCCCCGCTGGCCCAGACAGGAACGCCCCCAGACAGGACCGCCAGCACCAGCCCCGCAGGCCAGGAGGCGACCGCCAGCACCAGCCCTGCTGGCCCAGACAGGACCACCAGCACCAGCCCCGCTGGCCAGGAGGCGACCGCCAGCCCCATCCCAGCTGGCCCACACAGGATCGCCAGCAGTTGAGTTGCTGCCAAGGACACCTGCTGCCACAAGCACCGCTGAACAGGACACCGCTGCCACAAGCATCACTGCCAAGGACACCTGCTGCTACAAGAACCACTGAACAGGACACCGCTGCCACCAGCACCACTGAAAAGGACACCGCCACCACAAGCACCGCTGCCAAGGACACCTGCCGCCACCAGCACCGCTGGCCCATGAGCGCCAAGAGCACTGACGCTACTGAGTCCGCTACGAGCAGGATGAAGCACTCTGGGCACCAAGCCCCCTCCAGAACCAGTGGAAATTCACATCCACTACCTCTGTCCTTGGCAGGATGAAGCACTCTGGGCACCAAGCCCCCTCCAGAACCAGTGGGGATTTACATCCACTACCTCTGTCCTTGGCAGGATGAAGCACTCTGGGCACCAAGCCCCCTCCAGAACCAGTTGGGATTTACATCCACTACCTTTGTCCTTGGCAGGATGAAGCACTCTGGGCACCAAGCCCCCTCCAGAACCAGTGGAGACTGTTATAAACTTGAGAGACTGTGGCTTTGCACTCCCCAGGATTGTACAGTGGGCAAACCACCCACTGTAGAGACTTGTGAGACTGTGGCTTTGCACTCTCCATGATTATACAGTGGGCAAACCACCCACTTGAGAGACTTGTGAGACTGTGGCTTTGCACTCCCCAGGATTGTACAGTGGGAAAACCACGCACTTGAGAGACTTGTGAGACTGTGGCTTTGCACTCCCCAGGATTGTACAGTGGGCAAACCACCCACTTGAGAGACTTGTGAGACTGTGGCTTTGCACTCCCCAGGATTGTACAGTGGGCAACCCACCCACTGTAGAGACTTGTGAGACTGTGGCTTTGCACTCCCCAGGATTGTACAGTGGGCAACCCACCCACTGTAGAGACTTGTGAGACTGTGGCTTTGCACTCCCCGGGATTGAACATTGGCCATGTGGCCCCCTCGCGGATTTGGCGTAATGCACGCAACCGGCTGAGGTGCCTCCCTTTCCCTTCCCCCTGAGGTGCCTGTTTTATTTCTATCTGATGCCCCAGCAGTGTTCTCTCCGTCATGTTCGGGTACCTTGTGTGGGCCTCGCCCATGCAGTGTGGGCCCAGTGTTCCACGGACTTAAATGGTGCAATACCTGGACTTCTGTTCTTGGTGTATATATTTGTTTATAGTGTAAATATATTTTTGCGTACTGGATTTTACTATATTATAATCGTTCACCTCATTTCCTTTTGTCTTTGCATTCTTCTGGAGGGGTTGGGGTGTGTAACTGTAATGTATCATGCTGTATTAGTGTGTGTGTTGTCATGGGTGAGGGTGGTGGTGTTGCATGTTGCATGTGTGTGTTCCTGTTTTTTCCCTCCCCCCTCCCCTGTGTCGTAGGTACAGTACTCACGGTGGTCTTCGCCGCTGGCGTTCGTGCTCCTGGTAGAGGAGCAAGAAGATAAAGGCTGGAAAAATGTGAAGCTCTGGTTCCATGGCGTCCTGGTTCCTCGTGGGGTGTGTAGAGGTGAGTGTTTTCCCTTCGAAGTCCAGTTTTCGCAGTGTTTTCGTTCGCAGTGAATCCGCCCCGGAAAAGGTGGCGGATTGGTAGGTTGTGATACTGTGGGCGGTACATTGTCCTCCGCCTGCCTGTTGGTGGTGACCGCCGAGCTGTTTGTTTGTACCGCCGTGGCGGTCTGAGTGTTAAAGTGGCTGTCTATGTTGGCGGTTTCCGCCACGGTTGTAATTCCATTTTTTTTTACCGCCGGCCTATTGGCGGTCTTACCGCCGCTTTAACACCGACCACCAGCGTTGTAATGACCACCTATCTCCCTGTAGGAATCAAAGGGAAAAATAGCAGAGATATTAGTAAAATTTTGTTAAAATGTTAAAAAGTGTCAGAAAATATAAGACATGTACAACAATGTTTCAAAAATGATTACAAACGTTGTGCAATGTTAATTAAATAATTACATAATGTATATAAAATTATTTAACACATATTAAAGTATTTATGTTAAATTACAGTATGAAAATATATGTACAAAATGTTTCTAAAAATTATTTTTGTTTAACAAGTACGAAAATAATTATTGTATATTAAATAATTTTAGAACATATATATACTTATTTAATATATATTAAAAGGTTGTGGGCCAATTACGAGGTTGGGGGCAGACCCGCTAAGCAATTGAGGTCCCCGTCAGGATCCAAGATCCCGACGGGCTGACAGCGGTCCTGGTTGTAATCAGCTAGGGTAGCACTGAACTCAGTGCCACCCTGCTGATTACAACTTTGTTTTCCCCAAGCCTTTTCATGGTTGTTTTGCCACCATGGAAAGGCTTACAGAGAACAAGAGCAAGGGGACACTGGGAACCCCCTGCACTGCCCATCTCTGAGGCATGGACAGTGCAGGGGTCCCCCTGCCTATCACCCTTGAAATGCGCACTGTCTGCTGTGAAGAGAGTGTGCATTTCAAGGGTGCCGGTGCACCCTGCATACAGCAGCATAGCCACCGGCTCAGTGATGATCCTGGAACAATGCTGCTGCACCTTTCCCACTAGGCTGACTGGCAGAAATCTTTGTGTGTGCCAGTCATCCCAGTGGGAAATTTGTAATGGGGTTGGTGGGGAGATCGCCAGCACCACGTTGGTCTCCTCATTGGAAATTTGGTAGACAGATGTTTCCCTCTGCCAAACTCCTAATGACATCCTTTATGTTAAATAACACTAGGATAATGTATGTAAAATATGTTTCAAAAACATTTCAAAATGTACAGTGTTTAAAAAATATGAAAATGTATATTAGTGAAAAAGTACTCAAAACATTTCTTCTGTTTTTCTTTAACTACTATTAATACATATGTCAAATATTAAATAAAAAATGTAAAATTTACTTTTTAATAAATGTATATCAAAAATATGAAAAAAGTTGCAATGTTTACATTTTTGGGAAAATGTATATAACTGAAATGGTATCCAGAAACATTTGTTCTGTGTTTAAAAAGTCTGAAAAAATGTATTGTACATTAAATATTTTTACAGCATATATAAAATTATATATATATATATATATATATATATATATATATATATATATAAAAATGTTGGCTGATTGTGAGTTTGGCAGGCAGACCCACCAAGCTACCGCCGTCCCCGACAGAATCCAAGATCCCAACGACCATCCTGATTGTAATCAGCCAGAGTGGCACTGAACTCAGTGCCACCTGTTGATTACAACCTTGTTCTCCACCAGCCTTTTCATGGTGGTTTCACTACCATGAAAAGGCTGATGGAGGACAAGTGCAGGAGGACACAGGGGCCCCTGCATTGCCCATGCCAGTGGCATGGACTTTGCAGGGGTCCCCCTGTCTAGCACCCTCGAAATGTGCGTGGTCTGCTGTGCAAAGTCCATATTTCAAGGGTGCTGGTGCATCCTGCGTGCAGCAGAACTGCCACCGGCTCAATTATGAGCTGGGAATAATGCTGCCTTACCATTCCCACTGAGCTGACTGAAGGAAACCTTGATTTCTGCCAGTCAGCCCAGTGAGAAAGTTGTAATTGGGCTGGTGGGGAGACCATTCAAAAACATTTCTTCTGTTTTTCTTCAACTATTATTAATAAATATGTCAAACATTAAATAAAAAAGTGACAAATTTACTTTTTAATAAATATATCAAAATTATGAAAAAGTTGCAGTAAGGGCCTGGTTACGAGCTCGGCGGTCCCGTCAGCACCACCAGGCAGCACAGACCACCACAGTCACAAGGAAGCAGAAGCAGACCGGCGGAGACAGTATTTCTGCCGGACACATTATGAGATTGCACTCCCCCAATGTGACTGTGGCATTCCAACTACCATGTACATGCTAGCAGAAATGGACAGTATAAAGAGAGAGACTCACCTCTAGGCATCTTACATGACCAAGGCTGCCATGGAGCCATACACAAACATCATGCCACTGCTGCTGCTCATCGAAAGACCACGAAATCAACATTGACATGGATGCCCTTAACTGTATGTACACACAGTTCCCTGTATCATCAACCTTTAAAAGCAGCTTGAAGCACCGGCAAACACATCATTGGGGGGTAGGCCACGGGTAGCAGGCACACATCTCATGCAACACACTCACTGACATACATCAACACAAACACATTCACACACAATACACACACTTTGGCCAGCACACTCACACTGTACTGCAACAGTACACAAATACACATGGCCACACAGCCCAGGAACAGGGATACTGAAGGCTACACAACATTGTCACACAGCAACAATAACACACCTACAGCACATATACAATTACAGCTCACACAACCACATTCCACACTGGCCAGGGATTTCCCACACATACAACACACATACCTATCGATGTGGCATGCAACAAAAAAACACCATTAGTAAACAGCCCTGCAATGAACACACACATCATAGCACAATGGAAGCACAATGGCATGCATAAAACACAGAGACACAAATACACCAAGAGCAACATAACAATTATACCACAAATGGGATGGGGCCATGTGGGACACACAGGGAAGGAGACTGCACTGGGATATATAACACTTTGAACAGGTCCCTTAAACAACATCTCCACAGGAAATGGCCCTAGATGGGTCTCAGGGACAAACAATACCACTTGTCGTACAATGGGGAAGGGAAAGTCAACAAAGCGCATACAACTCCCACTGCATGGGACATTCCTCTACAGGGACCATTTGCAAGGGATACACACCTAAATGGGGACATCCAATAGGCAAATGCAAACACAGCTAGCACAATTCAACACACTCCATGTCTGCACATATAAAACTCAAGATTACACATATCTCATGACTACATATGTCAGATCATGGGGACATGTATCACACCATACATGCTCACATTGGACATCACAATAAGAAATACTTACCATACCAAACAGTGCACAATGCCTTTATACCACCATTGCATTCACACACACATACATATACATACAGCATATACCCTTCTTCTGGGGGACAACAGCACTGCTCACAAACTCACATACTTCTAACAACAGCAACAGGAGCAGCAAGCAAGTTTTAACACACACAACTGCAAGCACGCAAGCAAAGTCACTCAGAGACAACAGAAAGCTAGAAAAAGAATTGTAGGAAATGTATATACCCAAACCAAAACAACTGTTGGGTTTAATAATAACAATTAGTAATGTCCAAAGGCTAAAGGTCAGTCCAGGTATCTTTTGCCAATAATGGCACACTGTTGTGTCTCAACTTGACTCCTGGTGGCCATGTAACCTCCACAGGAAGAGGCGCCAAGGGGACAGGCAGGCACCTCAGTGATTATCAGGGGGAAGAATCAGATTTGGAAGGGGGGGGTTGGTTTGAGGAGAGGTTACTCTTCTTCTTGGGAGGGGTGTGTTTCTTTATGGGAGGGGTAGGCTTCTTCGAGGGAAGAATGGCTACTTGCAGATGGGTAGGGAAGGACATGGAGGTGGAAGAGATGGACTGGGAGCTGTGTGGGGTCCTTCTGGATGTGGTTAAGGATGGGGAGTACAGGGGTAAGGCCAATATCACATAGGAAAACCTTTTTGGAAACATGGGGACGGTCATCAGAAGGGGGACAGGATTTGGAGGTTGAGAGAGTGATTGTGGGCTGTGTAGCTGTGGATGTCTTAAGTGCGTGCTTATGCAAGGTATGTTTGTGTGTGGTGGGTGTCTGTTGTGTGTGTGAGTGAGGGCATTTATATGTCTTGCGCTTGGGGAGGTGGAGGTGCTGGGGGATTCCATGGGTGTATGTTGGGATGGTAACTGCAGGCATGGTAGATGTGGTGGATGTAAGTGAGTCGGTAGTTCTGAAGTCTGCAGGTGTGGTGCTTGTGTGGATGGCTGAGGGTCTCCTGGGGTGGTATCTGCAAATAGGATGGGTGTGGTGGCTGTGTCAGTGAGTGTAAGTGTGGTATCTGTAGGTAGGCTTCATGTTGTGTGTGTGATGCTGGGAATGGTGGGGGTATCAGGGCCATTTGTGACTGTTATTGTGTCTGTGGGTGGATGATGTTTGCATGAGGATCTGTTTGTGTGCTTGTGGTAGATAGGTTAAGGGGGGATTTGGATTTGGAAGAGGAAGGTTGAGGTGGAGGGGGAATGGAAGTCTGGGGGGTGACTGGCTACCATCAGCGTGGAGGCCAGAGCCTGAAAAGATCTCTGTAGGCCAAACATTGCACCATGAATGCCTTCCAGGAATTAGTCTATTGTAGCCGACTTGCCAATACCTGCATGGCATTCACAATGGCATTCTGACCCACAGAAATCGTTCTCAGGAGGTCAATAGCCTCCTCACTGAGTGCAACAGGGGTAATAGGGACTGGGGTGGAGGTGCCTGCAGCAAAGGAGATTTCCACCCTCTTGGGTGAGCGGGTACAGCCCACTGGGTGGGGAGCAATAGGGAGGGTGGTGATAGAATGGGGGTGGCAGACAAGGATGTTACTGGGGGGTACCCGATGGGTCCGCCACCACTAGGGAGTGGCCACTGGAGGAGGAATCTGATGGTGAGGATGTTGATCCTGTCTTCCCTGTGGCACTCCCCTTGTCTTCCAGGCCACTTGGTCCCTCTGTGTATGTGGTACCTTGACCCAATGTCCCATGGCCAGATGCTTCCCCACTCAGCAGTGCCCTGTCTCCTTCCCTGCCTGTGCTGATGCTGCAAAATATTAAGAAATAGTGTCATAACATATACATGATAACACCTCAATCACAAGTCTGATTGACAAACAATACCATCATGTCAAGTAGGCTCCATAAAATTATTTCACCAAAATGGCACTTTCAAGTGCCATACCATATGCATGCATGCCATCTGGTCTTACAAAAGTTACCCACAGGCTAATTAGGTTCTCAGACAGCTACAAGTGCATGGTTGAAGTCTTCAACCACAATGACCATACAATAACTAGCTGACCTCTCCATCCTCACAGCTGTGCACATGCAGCAGACCTCAGTTCACTTGTAGCCAATAACACAATCCCTTGGTAAAATAACTTCCCATATTTCACACACAAGTTTATGCACACATCTGCTTTGCACATACATGATGTACCAAAAATTTGAGATGATGCAATGAAATACAGCTATCACTGATACAAAAGTGAAACATCCTGGTGTAGTTGACATGGACATATCCATGTCACAATGGACACATTTCAACAATGTACAGCTCAAAAAGTGACACCTGTCACAATGGAGTCAAGAAGGCAGTGTCAATGTCACTCTGATATGCCTCACATGTGACACTGAAAGGAACAACATTGATGTTAGGTCCAATATGTCCGGGAGAGATGATTTCAGAATGCATAAAACAATGAATCAGTCAGCCCCAGTATAGTCACCACTAATGTCTGACACCCACTACAATTATATCATCTGAGTGTGTCTGTGGTACACATCTGCACCTTGCATGTTGTAGAGAAACAAAACTTGTAAGGAAAAATAGAAGGACCCAGACCTGTTGTCCAATGAGAAGCAACATCACTGTCCACATCTAAGACATGCCACCCCTAGTATCTATCTATGAATAAATGCCTAAACCCAAACAATTGTGATGTCAACATCAATGCAAATTATTCATGATGCATGACAACAGTCAGGAAACAATCCTCAATTATTCAATATGTGCAGTGCACTTTTCCACAAGTTGCCACCTCAAGGGCATTGATGAACACTGAGTGGTTCCACAATCTGGGCCAAAATGTCATGTCCCTCATTGCTATTGCAGTCCAGCATGACAAATGACATACTATGATGCATGGTGGGAGCTGAGGAATCATGGGACACATAACACCTTTGTGGCTTCAGAATGGTACTCTCCTTAAGCATGAATGCATTAAAACACTCGCAATCTGTGAGAATGATTCCCTGCATACAGTTCCTAAAGGCTACTGCCAGAGTACTTACTAAAATATTACACATGGGTAAAGATGAAGGGACTGGCATGATGGTTATAGAAGGTGTCCAACCTGCCCATGTGTGGACATGTGGACTGATAAATGTATACTCATGACACCTCATGTGATGGGGTCCTGTATCAAGCACATGTACCACCAGACATGCTTCTGGACATATGTGTCCATCATACAGAGATGGCAACCAACAAATAAAGGTGTGCATTGTCCATTATCTGCAATGCTATCAAACCAATGAGTCTCTTATCATGGGTTCCCAGGATCCATCAGACTGTCTGCACTATGGGACTCTCATTTATGCAATAAGCCTGCACATGGCAAATATGACATGTGTAATGCTGTCAATAAGGTTGTGGGAGTAAGGGGCTTGTAAGGGGTCAGAGACACACAGTGACAGTGATGCAAGTGCACAGGAAACACAGATCATTGTCTCCTAAAACCATTTCCATACTCATCAGGGAAAGACCCTCAATAAGCTGCATTGTATCACAGAGCCTAGATGAAATCTCATCAGAGGATATACTTGGATACAGGGAATGGACAAAGTGTCACAACTGCATAGTCAAAAAATCTCAACACCAGCCTACCCTTGGACCCATACTGGGAGACACATTTGACACACCTTGGTCTCTGTAGGCTGAGCAGACAGAACATACATGGTGCTCCATTCCCTTGAGTTCCATGCAAGACAGTTCATCATGTAGCCAACAAGTTTGGCATGTGATGTGTATGTGGTAAGCTGAAGGGCAGAGTAAGTCAGGATATGCCTATTGAATAAAAGTTTAGTAAGGCCAGATGTGGTTTGAAATCGTACAACCAACATATACATAGCTCACTTGATACACACTTGACACATACAACATTCATCCACAGCTCATGTTGCCATGCAAATACATGTGGTCTCACATTGCCAAAATCCATGTGTCAAGTTATGTATGGGGATGGCTGTGAAGTCACCTCACCTAGTTTTGTGCATCCAACATAAGGTACAACAGGGTACACTCAAACAAGACACACCCACCAAAGTATAAGGACCCAATATCTGGCACTGACACAGTTGCATGAACATTGACTCTCCCATTGATGCCACACCGATTCCACCTCCATGGCCTTGACTTTTCATTCTGGCACACGCGGGCACAATCTAGCCTGTGCGGAGGGAAACTATACTGAAGTACAGAGAAAAAAGTGGACGTGAGGTACTTACCTGCTCCTCTGGTGTACCATGGAGCAGTCCACACAGGGGTAGGACCTCCTCTACTGGCTTCTCCAGCTCCTCTGGGGAGAAGGCAGGGGCCCTATCACCTGTTGGACGTGGCATGATTGCTCCGAGAGGCAGTACGCAGTGGCTCAGGTTGTGGAGGTCTTGCTTGTAGCAGTGTTAGGAGTCAAGTGAAGGATTTTACTGAACAAGGCAGTCACAACTGCCATGTACGCAGCTGTCACCGCCAGCAGACACAGCCATTGTCCTGCGACCCCCACTGGCAACAACGTTAGTCTATGGCTGTGTCCGCTGCGGTTACAACTGCCTACCGCCATGACGACTTCTGTTGACAGTCGCAGGCGTTTCATAGAGCAGGTCAGGCACCCGCCAATTTTAGATACATGAAATGCATTATATGGTGAAGAAAAATGTGTCACAACTCCGAAAATGTTGTGATACCAACAATAAGTGCTTGTCCTGTCCTGTAATGTGGGTCCTCGAGTTGGACACCATTTTTGTACATTGTTTGACACATGTGGCAACTTGGTTTGTTGCCCAGTCCAACACCCCCCACCTCCCTGGTAATTTAGGTCTTGGGACATCAAGTCACAGCCTAAGTGGCAAGTATCATGCACAAATAATTGCTTTCCAGATAGATGATGTGTACACATTTGTAGGAAAGCAAGGGGAAACATGCTGATTCTGTGTCATTGACAGTGGTGATGTGTACTATGTATCATGTCCTCGACCTTTGACATGCCTTGTCACAGTTTGTCATTGACATGCCTAATATATGTTGAAAGGGATACATTAATGATGGCTAAACTCATTACTTGTCCTGCATAGGTACCAAGGGAGGGGAAGGATCAGACATCCTACTGTCTACCGTCCCCTGCCAGACCTTCAGGCCATGGAAGAAAGACACATTATCCAAATCTACCGTCTGAATCGGCAAACAATCATAGATCTCTGTCACCAGTTGGAGCCAGATCTGATGCTTGTTATTCATCATCCAAATAGCAAACCACCCATTACACAAGTCATGAGAGTGTTGCACTTCCTGGACAGAGGGTTCTTCCAAAATACAGTGGCCCTATCTGCTGGTATGTATCAGCCTATGTTCAGTCTTTTTTTGAAGGATGTACTCTCAGAAATGTCAAAACACCTGGACAGCTACATCCGGTTTCCTCAACTTGTGGATTTCGTCCATGTGAAGGCTGAGTTCTATAGTTTGGCACACATCCCACTTGTTGTGGGAGCCACTGATGGAACACATGTTGCCTTTGTTCCCCCACATGGCAATAAACAAATCTATTGTAAAAGGAATAACTTCCATTCTATCAATGTCCAAGTTGTTTGTCTGGTGGACCTCTACATTTCACAGGCCTGTGCCCGTTATCCGAGTTCAGTCCATGATGCCTTCATCATACAGAAAAGAGCGATTCCACAGCTGATGTAACAACTGAATCCAGGAAGGGCCTGGCTGGATGGCAAATCACATATGTCCTGTTTGTTTGTATGCAATCTCCTCAGTAAAAGTTTGGATGAAAGGGACTAATAGAAACACATATGTCCCATTGTATTGCAGGGGACTCTGCACGCCCAAACTGTCCATGGATGCTGACACCGGTAAGAAACCCAACTACTTCAGGGAAGTCCACTTCAACGATGCCCATGGAAGAACACATCATGTTGTGGAGCAGGCTTTTGGGCTCCTGAAATCCAGATTTAGTTGTCTGGAGAAGACAGGTGGAGCCCTCCTCTACTCACCCAAAAAAGTATGTAAGTTCATTGTGACCATGCTCTACAACATTCCCCTTAGGAGAGATATCCCATATATTCCAGATAAGGGAGAGCTAGCAGTACCACCAAGTGAGAATCTAGAAATGTCAAGTGAGAATGGCAGTGATGAAGAGGAAGGTGAACAGTTGTGGGCAGATCTCATCAATCACTACTTCACTTGAGTGTAAGTATGTAATGTTATGTGATTACTCGGTGCATAACTGCAGGGGTCAGGATGTGTTGAGTAGGGTACTTGTTTCCAATCAACAGCGGATATGAAACTATGCAGTATATAGCAAGGTTTGCTTGCTAAGTCAGACTTTTAAATGTTGCTACCTTGATGGTCTGCTTTGTTTGTGTCAGTCTCATTGCAACGTGAGTGGATCTACTGAAGTTTGATGTGAGGTTTGGGTCATATGTATGATTCTTCATGCCTCTACTCCTTGTTTTGTGTTTTATCCAGTCCCTTCACCGTGTCATCCTCATGGGGGCATTTCAGAGTTCTGACATTGGCAGGTAGCCATTGTTCTGGCATATAAAGTGGACAAGGATTGATCCAGGGAATGTTGGCCACATATATGGGTATTTGAGTCCTGTGCCAAAGCAGCTTGGGCATTGTGTGGATGGAATTCCGAAGTACACAGTACACTTGTTTGATGTAGTGAGTTGGTCATGTGCATCAAAATGGGTTTACAATTCAACCTTTCAAAATGTTGAAGAAATGGTAGTAGGCAGTGTTTTTGTGATAGGCGTGTTTATTTACATATGTACAGTACATAATTGTGAGACTCAACAAAAAGGTAAAGTGAAGGGATCAGTCATGGTGGATGAAATCAAATTAGTAGATGTCACAACATTTGAGGTCCAAAGTCCAGTGTCCCACTGATATGGAGAATTGAAAGTGGTTAAAGAACAGTCAACATAGTGAATCTATGGTGCACAAAGGAGTTCCTTCAGAAAGAGGTCACTTTCTGACAGTGGTTGATGTCTTGCCATCCGCATTTCCTGGAGTTTTGGATGGTTGTCCCCGTTTGTAGGGGGATCAGCTGCTGCAGAGGCACGGTTGTCTGAGTTCTACTCCTAACAGGGCCTCCCTTCCAGTGGCTGCCACAGATGTTGAAGGAGCTGGTGTTGCTTGGCCAAAGGAAGGGGTGTGGTGTTGCTCAAGGCCTGATCAGGGTACTACTGATCTCCCCCTAACACTTCTGTTAGTGAGGACAGGTTGGCATTGGAGGCTTCCCAATTTTTCAAAGACTCATGATGGAAGTCCCTCTGCATCTGCTTCATCTCCCAGAGAATGACAAGTACTTGGCCCATCATTCTTTGGGATTGTTGAAAGGCCTCCAAGACTTGGCTGATGGTGTCTTGGCCAGGACCATCCCCAGCAGCCTCATGCCGCAGGCCTACACCATCCCTCCAATGAGCCTGTACCCTTGCCACAGCTTGCCTCCTACCATGGGTTCCAGGGCCATCATTGTCAGAGGTCTTTTGCTGTGACTCAGGATCCTGCACTGTGAGGCATGAGATGATTGCACTGCCCTCGGGACGGACGTTTGGGGGCAACTGGCTGCCTAAGATGTTGAAGAAATGGACTGGAGGTGCCAGTGTGGTCATGGTGAGGCTCACTGGTGCCGTCTGACCATGTTCCTCTGATGCCGCAAGTTCCATCCTCAACATGCAGATGTCCAGGAGTGGTTTCCTCACAGAGGACTTCATACAAGGGGGTAGTGGCAGTCTCTTCAGTGGGCTCAGCATTTGCAGTGGCAGATAGACCTGTTGATGTGAGAGGTACAAAAATAAAGGTTGCATTGTGACATCTACCTCCAATAATTAACAGTGACATTTGGCTAAGGATATGTACACATTGTATTTGCTGGTTTGCCTTGTATAACAGGTACACATGCTGTCAGTTGTTTTGACATGACATTTGGGTAACATACCAATTCTATTTCAGTCAGTTAACTTCAGAATATCTGAGTTTATTAGTGCTTGGAAGGATGGTCATAGACTCATGTGCAGTGCAGGCTTAACAGTGGCTGGGCAGGATGTGGTTTAGGTCATTATAAGACCTAGTTGACTGTTATACAGACAGACCTAGAACCTTGTTGTTTACTTTGCTGACCACTGACTGCCATGGTTCAGACCGCCATTGGTGGACCCCACGGCTGACCACCACTGCGACTTTGTACTTGTAATAAGTTTGGGGGATGGTTGACGGACTGTCTGTGCTGGTGGTCGGACCTCCTATTTCCCAGCCTCCAAGGTACTGGCAGTCTGGGAGCATTCTAATGCAGCGTTCCTGCTAGTCAGTCTGGCAGGAACAGTGCTACGATCTAGGGCTCGGCTCGCTTATGGGAGCCGAGACCTATACCATAGCACAGAGGGGACTGAGCAAAGCAGACAGTGCGGATTCCAACAGTGCTGGACAGGGACAGGAGCAGGACCCCCTGCACCCCCTGCTGGTGGTAAGGGGAGTTGTAATCAGCCAGGCAGTGCTGAGTTCAGCGCCACCATTGCTGAGTACAACTCCAACTGCCACCATGACGTTGGTCCCCTGGCGGGTCTGCCGCCAGGGTTATAATTGGGTTATAATTGGGCAGTCAGACTGATTGGAGTGTGGTGGTCTGACCGTCCATGCGAGTGTGGTGGTCCTCAGACTGCCACACTTGTAATGATGCCCAATATGTGTATTGTGCTCTTTTAACCTGTTCTGTGCCTTGGACGAGATGATCTCGTCCAAGGCTACAGTTCCCCTGTGCCTTGGACGAGATCATCTCGTCCATGGCACAGGGGAACTTGGGGGCGCGCTAGCGCGCCCCCCGTGCACCCCCCTTCCCCCCCCAGGCGGGGATGGAAGGGGAAGACCTTCCCCTTCCACCCCCGCCCCCCCCCACGGCAATCCGATGACGTCAGCGCGCGCTCAGCGCGCTGACGTCATCGAGTGTTGCCGGCGCGCTGGAAGCCATTTGCTTCCAGCGCGTCTTCGGAGCAGGAGCTCACAGGTGAGTCCTCTCCGTTTTTGGGGGGCGGGGGGTTTGAGAAAACAGACATGGGGGGAAAGGAAAGGGTTTTTCCTTTCCCCCTGTGTCTGTTTTCTCAAGATTCCTGCTCCACGATCGCGGGCAGGGCCCGCGATCGTGGAGCAGGAATCTCCACTAGCCACCAGGGATTTTCTGTTTTACTAAATTTGGGGGCGACCCCTTGGGCAAGGGTCGCCCCCCCCGGGGGCAATTTTTATTTGGATTTCGCCCCCCCCCTGGGGGCAGATCGGCCGTTTTTTCGGCGGATCTGCTCCCAGGGGGGGGGCGAAAACCACTAGACACCAGGGATGTATTGTTTTATGTTTGTTTTTGGGGGCGACCCCTTGGGCAAGGGTCGCCCCCCCCGGGGCAATTTTTATTTGTATTTCGCCCCCCCCTGGGGGCAGATCGGCCGTTTTTTCGGCGGATCTGCCCCCAGGGGGGGGCGAAAACCACTAGACACCAGGGATATCGTTTTTTGTGTGTGTTTTTGGGGGCGACCCCTTGGGCAAGGGTCGCCCCCCCCCGGGGGCAATTTTTATTTGTATTTCGCCCCCCCCTGGGGGCAGATTCGCCGATTTTTCGGCGGATCTGCCCCCAGGGGGGGGCGAAAACCACTAGACACCAGGGATATATTTTTTTATGTTTGTTTTTGGGGGCGACCCCTTGGGCAAGGGTCGCCCCCCCCCGGGGCAATTTTTATTTGTATTTCGCCCCCCCCTGGGGGCAGATCGGCCGTTTTTTCAGCGGATCTGCCCCCAGGGGGGGGCGAAAACCACTAGACACCAGGGATATCGTTTTTTGTGTGTGTTTTTGGGGGCGACCCCTTGGGGAAGGGTCGCCCCCTGAAAGGGGGCACAGAGGTGTTGCCCATTTCTGCCCCCCTTGGGGTCCGATTGGCCAATTCTTTTACGCCCATCTACCCCGAGGGGGGCAGGATCCACTTAGGTACCAGGGACAACTTCTAAGTTCTTGGTGGTGGGGTGTTTGTCAACTGGCAAAGTATTTGTATTTGTGATTATAACAATTTATTTCTTCTTTTTCTTCTAGTTCAACGCTTTTGCTTCCTTTGCTGTGGATCTTTGAGGTTTTGGCAGTAGTTGTCCAGTGGTTTGCATAGTTGCATGTTTTAGGTAAGTGAACGCAATTTACTCCAAAGGAGTATTGTTGACATGTTTGTAGGTGGTGTACTAAATGCAGTATTGTGTGTTTGACATTGTCCTTAGATTTGAGCACAGTGGTGTTTGTGTTGTCATATGTCTAAATTGCTTTTTTCTTTTTTCTTTTTAGTGGGATATCATTGGTGATTGCAGAGTAGTTGCTTGGTGAGTAGCTATTTCAGGCAACTGTGTGGTATAGTTTTTTGTAGTACATAACTCTTTGTGATAAAGCTACACTTTGTTCATTACTTATTTTAGTGCTAGTTGTTGTTGGCAATCCATTTGTTGTTAGGATCATGGCTAGCCGCAAAGTGACCGCTCAGCAGGTTGTTCGCATGCTCTTTGAGTCGTCTTCAGACCATGATTACGACACTGACTCTGCATCTGAGGCAGAGGAGGAAGCAGGAGATTCTGGAAGTGAGTTTTCTGTCCAAGAGCATTCTTCTGATGAGGAAGCTACTCTCAGTGCAGATGAAGGGCCTGTGTTAGAGGAGGACATTGATGTGCCAAGAGTGCAGCAGCCTGGGGCTGCAGGGTTTCCCATTGGAAGACCTGACACCTGGATTGCCCCAAACATGGAGCAGCCACAGTTACCTGCATTTACTGGTCTCCCAGGGTGTAGAGTTAATACGGAAAACTTTCTGCCTGTCCAATTCTTTCACTTGTTTATGGACGATGTATTTTTGGAAGAGATTGTGGAGCAGACAAATGTGTATGCAGAGCAATATTTGCGGGACAACGCTGCCAGACTTAAGCCTCAGTCTAGAGCTACTCATTGGGTTCCCACATATCTGGAAGAGATGAAAAGGTTTTTAGGTTTGACTTTTTTGATGGGGTTGATCAGGAAGCCGTCACTGGCTTCTTATTGGTCTACTAGTCCCTTGATGGCAACTGCTATATTTCCTGCAACTATGACACGTAATCGGTATTTGCTTCTTCTTCGTATGCTGCATTTTGTAGACAATGCTTTAGCCTTGCCACGAGATCACCCTGATTGTGACCGCCTTTTTAAGATTAGGCCTGTCCTTGATCATTTTGTGGATCGGTTTTCAGACGTCTATGTTCCAGGCAAAGAGATAAGTGTGGACGAGTCTTTGGTCCTTTTCAAGGGGCGTTTAGTTTTTAAGCAGTACATCCCTAGTAAGAGGGCACGGTATGGGATTAAATTGTATCTGCTGTCAGAAAGCAGTACAGGATATGTTTATAATTTCCGGGTCTACACTGGTAGGGATTCCAGTATTGACCCTCCTGGTTGTCCGGCCACTTTTGGAGTTAGCGGAAAAATTGTGTGGGAACTTGCTAGACGGCTGTTTAACAAAGGTCACCATTTGTACGTAGATAATTTCTACACTGGAGTGCAGTTGTTCAAGGAGTTGTTTAGGGTGGACACTGTTGCTTGTGGCACAATCCGTTCTAACCGCAAAGGCTATCCAAGGGAGCTTGTCTGTAAAAAACTTGAGAGGGGACAGTGCAGTGCCTTGCGGAATAATGAGCTGTTAGCTATGAAATTTTCAGACAGGAGGGATGTGTACATGCTATCGACCATCCACGATGAGAGTACTTCCCCTGTGGCTGTTTGGGGTCAGGTTGCGGAAGTGCGCAAACCTGCGTGCATTTTGGACTACAATAGGCACATGGGTGGTGTTGATAGAGTAGATCAGAGGTTGGAACCTTACACTGCTCTTCGTAAGTCGTATGTGTGGTATAAAAAGTTGGCCCTACATTTATTTCATTTGGCAACTTTTAATGCCTTTATTGTATACAAGGATTGTTCACCTGAGTCAAGGATGACTTTTGTTAAATTTCAGGAGTCGGTGATAGAAAGCCTTATTGTGGTGGAACCGGCAAGAGTTCCTAGAGTAGAAGTGGTGGAGGATGTGGCTAGATTGAAAGATCGGCACTTTCCAGATCACATTCCTCCCACTCCCAAAAAAGACATGCCCACAAAGAAATGTAGAGTATGTGCCCGGAGATCAATCCGGAGGGAGAGCCGGATGTACTGCCCCGAATGCCCTTCAAAGCCTGGGCTGTGTGTGCCCAGCTGTTTTAGAAGTTACCACACAAGGAAAAACTTTTGGGAAATACCGTGAGCGTAAGCTGTCTGTTTTATATTTTCATATGTTTCACGGTTGGCATCTGTCGTGTATTTAGTTTGAGGTTTTGTGTTTGTAGTTTAGTGCCTATTTTATAATTAGTAGTTTATTTGTTGTTTATAAATTAAAAAAAGTGATTGCGGTGTGCGTGGGGTGGCGCTTGGCTGGCGGTGTGCGTGGGGTGGCGCTTGGCTGGCGGTGTGCGTGGGGTGGCGCTTGGCTGGCGGTGCCAGCCAAACGGCAGTCCACTCTCCCATCAGCTGGTGTGATTCTTGTATCAGGCATGTGGGCGTATGTAAGTGATGGGCCCTTGAGTGGCGCGGTCTGTCGATGTGAGTGTTGTAATGTGCTGGGCCCGTGGCTGGCGGTGTGAATGGTCTTGTGCGTGTCATGTATGAAAGGTGTGTGAATGGACTGTAAAGCGGTTGGTGCCTTGTCGCGGCTTTACAGCTCACGAGCTGTGAGTCATTGGTTCACTTTTTTGCCTTTCAGTTATTAGCAGTGCATTTCATTTTTGTGAAATCTCTTGTTAATAAAATTTGATCCACTGAACCATCACTCACCCTCGTGCCAAATCCAACCAGTATGTGTTGTAAAAAATGACAAAACCTGCTCCGCTGTAATCAGGCGTCGCAGCACACCTGTGACACGCTAGGTGCCTCGGGTGGGACCCCGATGATGAAGCATGCCACCAACTTGGTTGGTGGGTGAGGGGTCTTCTTCACATAACCTAAGTGTGTTTCTTTTCACTATTTTAGTGTTTGGCACATCACGGACGTATGTGCACACATCAAAATGATATATTGCAAAAATACCTCTCCCTTCTATCTCTTCAGGTTTTGGGCCTTATTCTGTTGCAGGCACCTGGCCCACCCACACAAGTGAGGTATCATTTTTATCGGGAGACTTGGGGGAATGGTGGGTGGAAGGAAATTTGTGGCTCCTCTCAGATTCCAGAACTTTCTGCCACAGAAATGAGAGGAAAAAGTGTTTTTTTGGCCAAATTTTGAGGTTTGCAAAGGATTCTGGGTAACAAAACCTGGTCCGAGCCCCGCAAGTCACCCCTCCTTGGATTCCCCTAGGTCTCTAGTTTTCAGAAATGCACAGGTTTGGTAGGTTTCCCTAGGTGCCGGCTGAGCTACAGGCCAAAATCCACAGGTAGGCACTGTTTTCTTCAAAAATTTTGGTTGTGTCCACGTTGCGCTTTGGGGCGTTTCCTGTCGCGGGCGCTAGGCCTACCCACGCAAGTGAGGTATCATTTTTATCGGGAGACGTGGGGGAACGCTGGGTGGAAGGAAATTTGTGGCTCCTCTCAGATTCCAGAACTTTCTGCCACAGAAATGTGAGGAACATGTGTTTTTTTAGCCAATTTTTGAGGTTTGCAAAGGATTCTGGGTAACAGAACCAGGTCCGAGCCCCGCCAGTCACCCCTCCTTGGATTCCCCTAGGTCTCTAGTTTTCAGAAATGTACAGGTTTGGTAGGTTTCCCTAGGTGGCGGCTGAGCTAGAGGCCAAAATCTACAGGTAGTCACTTTGCTAAAAACAGCTCTGTTTTCTGTGATATGTCCACGTTGTGTTTTGGGGCATATCCTGTCGCGGGCGCTAGGCCTACCCACGCAAGTGAGGTATCATTTTTATCGGGAGACGTGGGGGAACGCTGGGTGGAAGGAAATTTGTGGCTCCTCTCAGATTCCAGAACTTTCTGCCACAGAAATGTGAGGAACATGTGTTTTTTTAGCCAATTTTTGAGGTTTGCAAAGGATTCTGGGTAACAGAACCAGGTCCGAGCCCCGCCAGTCACCCCTCCTTGGATTCCCCTAGGTCTCTAGTTTTCAGAAATGTACAGGTTTGGTAGGTTTCCCTAGGTGGCGGCTGAGCTAGAGGCCAAAATCTACAGGTAGTCACTTTGCTAAAAACAGCTCTGTTTTCTGTGATATGTCCACGTTGTGTTTTGGGGCATATCCTGTCGCGGGCGCTAGGCCTACCCACGCAAGTGAGGTATCATTTTTATCGGGAGACGTGGGGGAACGCTGGGTGGAAGGAAATTTGTGGCTCCTCTCAGATTCCAGAACTTTCTGCCACAGAAATGTGAGGAACATGTGTTTTTTTAGCCAATTTTTGAGGTTTGCAAAGGATTCTGGGTAACAGAACCAGGTCCGAGCCCCGCCAGTCACCCCTCCTTGGATTCCCCTAGGTCTCTAGTTTTCAGAAATGTACAGGTTTGGTAGGTTTCCCTAGGTGGCGGCTGAGCTAGAGGCCAAAATCTACAGGTAGTCACTTTGCTAAAAACAGCTCTGTTTTCTGTGATATGTCCACGTTGTGTTTTGGGGCATATCCTGTCGCGGGCGCTAGGCCTACCCACGCAAGTGAGGTATCATTTTTATCGGGAGACGTGGGGGAACGCTGGGTGGAAGGAAATTTGTGGCTCCTCTCAGATTCCAGAACTTTCTGCCACAGAAATGTGAGGAACATGTGTTTTTTTAGCCAATTTTTTAGGTTTGCAAAGGATTCTGGGTAACAGAACCAGGTCCGAGCCCCGCCAGTCACCCCACCTTGGATTCCCCTAGGTCTCTAGTTTTCAGAAATGTACAGGTTTGGTAGGTTTCCCTAGGTGGCGGCTGAGCTAGAGGCCAAAATCTACAGGTAGTCACTTTGCTAAAAACAGCTCTGTTTTCTGTGATATGTCCACGTTGTGTTTTGGGGCATATCCTGTCGCGGGCGCTAGGCCTACCCACGCAAGTGAGGTATCATTTTTATCGGGAGACGTGGGGGAACGCTGGGTGGAAGGAAATTTGTGGCTCCTCTCAGATTCCAGAACTTTCTGCCACAGAAATGTGAGGAACATGTGTTTTTTTAGCCAATTTTTGAGGTTTGCAAAGGATTCTGGGTAACAGAACCAGGTCCGAGCCCCGCCAGTCACCCCTCCTTGGATTCCCCTAGGTCTCTAGTTTTCAGAAATGTACAGGTTTGGTAGGTTTCCCTAGGTGGCGGCTGAGCTAGAGGCCAAAATCTACAGGTAGTCACTTTGCTAAAAACAGCTCTGTTTTCTGTGATATGTCCACGTTGTGTTTTGGGGCATATCCTGTCGCGGGCGCTAGGCCTACCCACGCAAGTGAGGTATCATTTTTATCGGGAGACGTGGGGGAACGCTGGGTGGAAGGAAATTTGTGGCTCCTCTCAGATTCCAGAACTTTCTGCCACAGAAATGTGAGGAACATGTGTTTTTTTAGCCAATTTTTGAGGTTTGCAAAGGATTCTGGGTAACAGAACCAGGTCCGAGCCCCGCCAGTCACCCCTCCTTGGATTCCCCTAGGTCTCTAGTTTTCAGAAATGTACAGGTTTGGTAGGTTTCCCTAGGTGGCGGCTGAGCTAGAGGCCAAAATCTACAGGTAGTCACTTTGCTAAAAACAGCTCTGTTTTCTGTGATATGTCCACGTTGTGTTTTGGGGCATATCCTGTCGCGGGCGCTAGGCCTACCCACGCAAGTGAGGTATCATTTTTATCGGGAGACGTGGGGGAACGCTGGGTGGAAGGAAATTTGTGGCTCCTCTCAGATTCCAGAACTTTCTGCCACAGAAATGTGAGGAACATGTGTTTTTTTAGCCAATTTTTGAGGTTTGCAAAGGATTCTGGGTAACAGAACCAGGTCCGAGCCCCGCCAGTCACCCCTCCTTGGATTCCCCTAGGTCTCTAGTTTTCAGAAATGTACAGGTTTGGTAGGTTTCCCTAGGTGGCGGCTGAGCTAGAGGCCAAAATCTACAGGTAGTCACTTTGCTAAAAACAGCTCTGTTTTCTGTGATATGTCCACGTTGTGTTTTGGGGCATATCCTGTCGCGGGCGCTAGGCCTACCCACGCAAGTGAGGTATCATTTTTATCGGGAGACGTGGGGGAACGCTGGGTGGAAGGAAATTTGTGGCTCCTCTCAGATTCCAGAACTTTCTGCCACAGAAATGTGAGGAACATGTGTTTTTTTAGCCAATTTTTGAGGTTTGCAAAGGATTCTGGGTAACAGAACCAGGTCCGAGCCCCGCCAGTCACCCCTCCTTGGATTCCCCTAGGTCTCTAGTTTTCAGAAATGTACAGGTTTGGTAGGTTTCCCTAGGTGGCGGCTGAGCTAGAGGCCAAAATCTACAGGTAGTCACTTTGCTAAAAACAGCTCTGTTTTCTGTGATATGTCCACGTTGTGTTTTGGGGCATATCCTGTCGCGGGCGCTAGGCCTACCCACGCAAGTGAGGTATCATTTTTATCGGGAGACGTGGGGGAACGCTGGGTGGAAGGAAATTTGTGGCTCCTCTCAGATTCCAGAACTTTCTGCCACAGAAATGTGAGGAACATGTGTTTTTTTAGCCAATTTTTTAGGTTTGCAAAGGATTCTGGGTAACAGAACCAGGTCCGAGCCCCGCCAGTCACCCCACCTTGGATTCCCCTAGGTCTCTAGTTTTCAGAAATGTACAGGTTTGGTAGGTTTCCCTAGGTGGCGGCTGAGCTAGAGGCCAAAATCTACAGGTAGTCACTTTGCTAAAAACAGCTCTGTTTTCTGTGATATGTCCACGTTGTGTTTTGGGGCATATCCTGTCGCGGGCGCTAGGCCTACCCACGCAAGTGAGGTATCATTTTTATCGGGAGACGTGGGGGAACGCTGGGTGGAAGGAAATTTGTGGCTCCTCTCAGATTCCAGAACTTTCTGCCACAGAAATGTGAGGAACATGTGTTTTTTTAGCCAATTTTTTAGGTTTGCAAAGGATTCTGGGTAACAGAACCAGGTCCGAGCCCCGCCAGTCACCCCACCTTGGATTCCCCTAGGTCTCTAGTTTTCAGAAATGTACAGGTTTGGTAGGTTTCCCTAGGTGGCGGCTGAGCTAGAGGCCAAAATCTACAGGTAGTCACTTTGCTAAAAACAGCTCTGTTTTCTGTGATATGTCCACGTTGTGTTTTGGGGCATATCCTGTCGCGGGCGCTAGGCCTACCCACGCAAGTGAGGTATCATTTTTATCGGGAGACGTGGGGGAACGCTGGGTGGAAGGAAATTTGTGGCTCCTCTCAGATTCCAGAACTTTCTGCCACAGAAATGTGTGGAACATGTGTTTTTTTAGCTAAATTTTGAGGTTTGCAAAGGATTCTGGGTAACAGAACCTGGTCCGAGCTACACAAGTCACCCCTCCTTGGATTCCCCTAGGTCTCTAGTTTTCAGAAATGCACAGGTTTGGTAGGTTTCCCTAGGTGGCGGCTGAGCTAGAGGCCAAAATCTACAGGTAGTCACTTTGCTAAAAACAGCTCTGTTTTCTGTGATGTGTCCACGTTGTGTTTTGGGGCATATCCTGTCGCGGGCGCTAGGCCTACCCACACAAGTGAGGTACCATTTTTATCGGGAGACTTGGGGGAACATAGATTAGCAAAACAAGTACTATTGCCCCTTGTCTTTCTCTACATTTTTTCCTTCCAAATATAGGAGTGTGTGTAAAAAAGACATCTATTTGAGAAATTCCCTGTAATTCACGTGCTACTATGGTCACCCCGGAATTCAGAGATGTGCAAATAACCACTGCTCCTCAACACCTTATCTTGTGCCCTTTTTGGAAATGCAAAGGTTTTCTTGATAGCAATTTTTTACTCCTTATATTTCAGCAAATGAATTGCTGTATACCCGGTATAGAATGAAAACGCACTGCAGGGTGCAGCTCATTTATTGGCTCTGGGTTCCTCGGGTTCTTGGTGAACCTACAAACCCTATATATCCCCGCAACCAGAGGAGTCCAGCAGACGTAACGGTATATTGCTTTCGATAATCTGACATTGCAGGGAAAAGTTACAGAGTAAAACGTAGAGAAAAATTTATGTTTTTTTCACCTCAATTTCAATATTTTTCTTTTTCAGCTGTTATTTTCTGTAGGAAACCCTTGTAGGATCTACACAAATGACCCCTTGCTGAATTCAGAATTTTGTCTACTTTTCAGAAATGTTTAGGTTTCTGGGATCCAGCATTGGTTTCATGACCATTCCTGTCACTGACTGGAAGGAGGCTGAAAGCACAAAAAATTGCACAAATGGGGTATGCCCCAGTAAAATGCCACAATTGTGTTGAAAAATTGGGTTTTCTGATTCAAGTCTGCCTGTTCCTGAAAGCTGGGAAGCTGCTGAGTTTAGCACCACAAACCCTTTGTTGATGCCATTTTCAGGGGAAAAACCACAAGCCTCCTTCTGCAGCCACTTTTTCCAATTTTTTTGAAAAAAACGAAAATTTCACTGTATTTTGGCCAATTTCTTGGCCTCCTTCAGGGGAACCCACAAAGTCTGGGTACCTTTAGAATCCCTAGGATGTTGGAAAAAAAGGACGCAAATTTGGCTTGGTTAGCTTATGTGGACAAAAAGTTATGAGGGCCTAAGCGCGAACTGCCCCGAATAGGCAAAAAAAGGCCTGGCACAGGAGGGGGAAAAGGCCTGGCAGCGAAGGGGTTAACACTTATTAATGATAATAAAATAACTAATTGCAAATGTTATGATTTTTTACCATGCCAAAGCAAAAACTACTTTTTGAAATTATTTAATATTACAAACATAACACATACTACTCCCACTTAACTGCAAACAAAATAACACATAACTATACCAGTAAATACATTAAAATTTCTATTCCCTCTGCAATACAGCTTACCTCGAAGAAGGCAATAAAAGGGTTAAATATACTATTCCCACTTCAAGGTAAAAACACTCAGGGAAGGTATTGGACACTAAAGGGGCAACATTTACTATTCCCATTCCAATTTAACTTAACATGGGGAAGGTACTGGACACTAAAGAGGCAACATTAACCACTTCCACTGCACTACAACTTATCCCAGGGAAGGTTTTGGTCAATAAAAGGGTTAAATATACTATTCCCACTCCAAGATAAAATAACTCTGGTAAGGCATTGGACACTAATGGGGCAACACTTAATATTCCCACTCCACTCTAAAGTAACACAGGGAAGTTGCTGGACACTAAGGTCACCTTGTCCAACCCTACTGAAAGAAAAGTTATCTCAGGGAAGGTTTTCGTCTCTAAAAGGGTTAAATATATAATTCCCACTCCAAGATAAAATTACTCAGGGAAGGTGTTGGACATTAAAGGGGCAACATTTGATATTCCAACTTAACTTAAGACAGGGAAGGTGATGGGCACTAAAGAGGCAGCATTGTCCATTCCTACTGAAATAAAACGTATCTCAGGGAAGGTTTTGAACACTATAAGAGTTAAATATACTATTCCCATTCGTAAAAAAATAACTCCCATTCCACTCCAATCTAATTTAACACAGGGAAGGCACTGGATCAATCAATCAATCAATCAATCAGAGAATTTATAAAGCGCACTATGTACCCGTCAGGGTTTCGAGGCGCTGGGGGGGGGGTGCTGCTAGCGTTCGAAGAGCCAAGTCTTGAGGAGTCTCCTGAAGGTGAGGAGGTCTCGCGTCTGGCGTAGTGAGGTGGGGAGAGAGTTCCAGGTCTTGGCGGCGAGGAAGGAGAAGGATCTGCCGCCAGAGGTCTTGCGTTGGATTCGGGGGACGATGGCGAGGGCGAGGTTGGCAGAGCGGAGTTGACGTGTGGGGGCGTAGAAGTTGAGTCTGGTGTTGAGGTAGGTGGGTCCGGTGTTGTGTAGCGCCTTGTGAGCGTGGGTGAGGAGTTTGAAGGTGATCCTTTTTTCCACGGGGAGCCAGTGGAGGTCCACCAGGTGGGGGGAGATGTGACATCGGCGGGGTATGTCGAGGATCAGGCGGGCGGATGCGTTCTGGATGCGCTGGAGTCGTTTGATGTCTTTCGTTGGGATGCCTGTGTAGAGTGCGTTGCCGTAGTCAAGTCTGCTACTGACTAGGGCTTGAGTAACCGTCTTTCTGGTTCCTGTTGGAATCCACTTGAAGGTCCTGCGGAGCATGCGGAGGGTGTTGAAACAGGAGGAGGAGACGGCGTTGACCTGTTTGGACATGGTGAGAGCGGAGTCAAGGATGAAGCTGAGGTTTCTTGCGTGGCTGGCAGGGGTGGGTGGGGGGCCGAGGGCTGTGGGCCACCAGGAGTCGTTCCAGGCCGAGGGGGTGCGTCCGAGGATGAGGACTTCTGTCTTGTTGGAGTTGAGCTTCAGGCGGCTGTTGTTCATCCACTCGGCGATGGATTTCAGTCCCTCGTGGAGGTTGGTTTTGGCAGTTAGCGGGTCTTTGGTCAGGGAGAGGACGAGTTGGGTGTCGTCGGCGTAGGAGATGATGCTGAGGTTGTGTTGACGGGCCAATTGTGCGAGGGGGGCCGTGTCGACGTTGAACAGCGTTGGGCTAAGAGAGGAGCCTTGGGGGACGCCGCAGATGAGGTTGGTGGCTTTGGAGCGGAAAGGGGAGAGTCGGACTCTCTGGGTTCTGTCGAAGAGGAAGGATGAGATCCAGTTGAGGGCTTTGTCTTGGATGCCGGCTTCTTGGAGACGGGTTAGTAGGGTGCAGTGGCATACTGTGTCGAAAGCGGCTGATAGGTCGAGGAGGATGAGGGCTGAGGTTTGGCCGCTGTCCCATTGTTGTCTGATGTCATCTGTGGCGGCGAGGAGTGCGGTCTCAGTGCTGTGGTTTCGTCTGAATCCAGATTGAGAGGGGTCTAGGATGGAGTTGTCTTCTAGGAAGTGGGCGAGCTGTGCGTTGACGATCTTCTCGATGACTTTCGCTGGAAAAGGGAGGAGAGAGATCGGTCGGAAGTTTTTGAGATCGTTGGGGTCAGCCTTGGGTTTCTTGAGGAGGGGTTGGATTTCTGCATGCTTCCACCTGTCCGGGAAGGTGGCGGTGTTGAAGGAGAGGTTGATGATCTTGCGGAGTTTGGGGGCGATGATGGCGTCGGCTTTGTTGAATACGTGATGTGGGCACGGGTCCGTGGGAGAGCCTGAGTGGATGGAATTCATGGTTGTGAGGGTTCCGGCGTCGTCCACTTGGGTCCAGGCGGTGAGGCGGTAGGCGTGGGAGGAGTCGACGGGGGTGGGGTCTGGCGGAGGTGTGGTGTTGAAGCTGTCGTGGATGGCTGTGATTTTCTGGTGGAGGAAGGTGGAGAGGTCGTCGCAGAGTTTTTGGGAGGGAGGGACGTCGTTGATGTTGGCGTTAGGGTTGGAGAGTTCCTTCACGATGCCGAAGAGTTCTTTACAGTCGTGGGCGTTGTTGTTGAGGCGTTCTGTGAAGTGGGCGCGCTTGGCGAGTCGGATCCGTTGGTGGTGATCATGGTTGGCGTCCTTGAGGGTAGCAAGGTTGTCGGGTGTGCGCTCGAGGCTCCATTTCTTCTTGAGTTTCTGGCAGGTGCGTTTGGAGGTGGTCAGTTCGTCTGTGAACCAGGCTGGTTTTTTCTTTTCTTGGTTGGCGGTGGGTTTCTTGAGTGGAGCTAAGGTGTTGGCGCAGTCGAGGATCCATTGATGGAGGTTGATGGCGGCGGCGCTCAGGTCGGTGGGGTCGGGTGGTGGGTTTTTGACAAGGGTGCTGGTTAGTTGGTCTTCGGTGACTTTTCCCCAGCGGCGGTGAGGCGGTAGAGGGATGCAGTGGTGTTCGGTGTTTTTCTTGAAGGTAAAATGAACGCAGTGATGGTCGGTCCAGTGGAGTACGGAGGTGTGGCTGAAAGAGATGTGGTTGCTTGAGGTGAAGAGGGGGTCAAGTGTGTGTCCGGCGATGTGGGTGGGAGTGTTGACCAGTTGACGGAGTCCGAGGTTGAGGAGGTTGGTGGTCAGTGATGCGGAGTTGGCGTCGTTGTTGTTTTCCAGGTGGAAGTTTAGGTCTCCCAGGAGGATGTAGTCGGGAGAGGCGAGGGCGTGGGTGCTTGCGAGGTCGGAGATGGTGTCGCTGAATGGGGCTCTTGGTCCTGCAGGTCGGTATATGAGGGTTCCTCTGAGGGTAGTGTTGGGGTCCGTTTGAATCTGGAAGTGGAGGTGTTCGGCTGTCTTGAGAGTGTCGTCTGTGTGGGTGTGGATCTTGAGGGAAGATTTGTGGGCAATGGCTATCCCTCCTCCGATTCCGTTGGTTCGATCTCTTCTGGTGATCTTGTATCCGTCCGGTATGGCGATGGCGATGTCAGGGGCCGAAGAGTCGTTCCACCAGGTTTCGGTCAGGAAGGCCACGTCTGGGGCGGTGGTGTCGAGCAAGTCCCAGAGCTCTATGGCGTGTTTTCGTGCGGAGCGTGTGTTGAGGAGGATGCACTGCAGGTGGTTTGTGTTGGTTGTTGCTGTCTTCGTTGTTCTGTTGCAGGAGAAGTTGCAGGTGCGGCAGGAGAAAGGTCCTTTGGTGTGCTTCGGGGTGGCCAGGAAGCACTCTGTGGAGGGGCCAGGATTGAGGGCTAGGAGATCGCTGGCTGAGTATCGAAAGCAGGAGATGCGGGGGGTGTGAGGACCGGGGGGGGCGCTGAGCGCGGTCCAGGCGCGGACGGGCGCAGACGGGCTTGCCTCTGGCGCTCCTCTGCTGCGCCAGCCATTAAGAAGGGAGGGGGGAGGGGGAGGGAGGAGCAGCTGGGAGGCGGGAGGCGGGAGGGAGCGGCGAATGGGGGCGCGAGGGGGGGCGGGGCCGCAGGGAGGCAGCGGCAGGGAGCGGAGAGCGAGGGGGAGCGCACAAGGGGCGAAATCACCAAAACAAGGCACAAAAAAGAAGTCAGGCACAATTTTCAAAAACAGTCACAATATGAAAACGCACTAAAGGGCGGCGAAAAGTGGCACAATCAGAAGGGGCACGGCGGGGGCAGAAGCGCAAGAGGCAAGGCGCTGAAAATAGAGGAACACTTACAGGACGGCGGGAAAAAACGGCACACGGGTCAAGTGAAGCCTCGAACACACTAGCAGCAGCGTGGGCGGGGGTCAGAGGCAGGAGACAGCAGGTTGGTGCTGCGGATGTGGGGGGCGAGCTCAAGACCTAAAACAGGTCAGAGGTCGCTCACTCGTGACGCGCAGCGCCAGCCATTAAGAAGGGAGGGGGGAGGGAGGAGCAGCTGGGAGGCGGGAGGCGGGAGGGAGCAGCGAATGGGGGCGTGAGGGGGGCGGGGCCGCAGGGAGGCAGCGGCAGGGAGCGGAGAGCGAGGGGGAGCGCACAAGGGGCGAAAACACCAAAACAAGGCACAAAAAAGAAGTCAGGCACAATTTTCAAAAACAGTCACAATATGAAAATGGTCACAGAAATACACTAATGGCACAGAATACAATCGGGGACACAGCAATCAGAGGGGCACAACGGGGGCAGAAGCGCAGGAGGCAAGGCGCTTGGAAAATAGTAAAACGCACTAAAGGGCGGTGAAAAGTGGCACAATCAGAAGGGGCACGGCGGGGGCAGAAGCGCAAGAGGCAAGGCGCTGAAAATAGAGGAACACTTACAGGACGGCGGGAAAAAACGGCACACGGGTCAAGTGAAGCCTCGAACACGCTAGCAGCAGCGTGTGCGGGGGTCAGAGGCAGGAGACAGCAGGTTGGTGCTGCGGATGTGGGGGGCGAGCTCAAGACCTAAAACAGGTCAGAGGTCGCTCACTCGCGACGCGCAGCGCCAGCCATTAAGAAGGGAGGGGGGAGGGAGGAGCAGCTGGGAGGCGGGAGGCGGGAGGGAGCAGCGAATGGGGGCGCGACGGGGGCGGGGCCGCAGGGAGGCAGCGGCAGGGAGCGGAGAGGGAGGGGGAGCACACAAGGGGCGAAAACACCAAAACAAGGCACAAAAAAGAAGTCGGCACAATTTTCAAAAACAGTCACAATATGAAAATGGTCACAGAAATACACTAATGGCACAGAATACAATCGGGGACACAGCAATCAGAGGGGCACAACGGGGGCAGAAGCGCAGGAGGCGAGGCGCTTGGAAAATAGTAAAACGCACTAAAGGGCGGCGAAAAGTGGCACAATCAGAAGGGGCACAGCGGGGGCAGAAGTGCAAGAGGCAAGGCGCTGAAAATAGAGGAACACTTACAGGACGGCGGGAAAAAACAGCACACGGGTCAAGTGAAGCCTTGAACACGCTAGCAGCAGCGTGGGCGGGGGTCAGAGGCAGGAGACAGCAGGTTGGTGCTGCGGACGTGGGGGGCGAGCTCAAGACCTAAAACAGGTCAGAGGTCGCTCACTCGCGATGCGCAGCGCCATCCATTAAGAAGGGAGGGGGGAGGGAGGAGCAGCTGGGAGGCGGGAGGCGGTAGGGAGCGGCGAATGGGGGCGCGAGGGGGGCGGGCCGCAGGGAGGCAGCGGCAGGGAGCGGAGAGCGAGGGGAGCGCACAAGGAGCGAAAACACCAAAACAAGGCACAAAAAAGAAGTCGGGCACAATTTTCAAAAACAGTCACAATATGAAAATGGTCACAGAAATACACTAATGGCACAGAATACGATCGGGGACACAGCAATCAGAGGGGCACAACGGGGGCAGAAGCGCAGGAGGCGAGGCGCTTGGAAAATAGTAAAACGCACTAAAGGGTGGCGAAAAGTGGCACAATCAGAAGGGGCACGGCGGGGGCAGAAGCGCAAGAGGCAAGGCGCTGAAAATAAAGGAACACTTACAGGACAGCGGGAAAAACGGCACACGGGTCAAGTGAAGCCTCGAACACGCTAGCAGCAGCGTGGGCGGGGGTCAGAGGCAGGAGACAGCAGGTTGGTGCTGCGGAGGTGGGGGGCGAGCTTAAGACCTAAAACAGGTCAGAGGTCGCTCTAAACACTAAAGAGGCAGCATTGTCCATTCCCACTGACATAAATATCTCAGGGAAGGTTTTGGATATTAAAAGGATTACATTGTAGAGATCCTATTTAGTTTTTAGGGGAGTCAGGAGTTTGCTTAGCCTTCTGCCTTGCAGACCTGTGCCCCCAGACCCCTAGTGACTTTTAATCTACTTAGCCTGCTCTGTTTTAGCACATTTATTTAATTATTTCTCCTAAGAGGCTGCTATGTTTATAGTTAAGAAGATGTTTTGATTTCATGTTATCAGTGCCACCCTGTGAAGACATCCCTATCAGCGTCAAAGACAAGTGATATAGGTAGGTATTCACATCATGTCCCTTTCCCACTTACATGTGACAGGAACATAATGTACTTTCTGAGGGAATTGTTTATATAATTGCTGTCCCAAGCATGCCTTCTTGTCTATTGTTTGGGAACTGGCGTCAGGGGTCATATAAGATCTGCATAAATACATCTCATGCAGACTAGGTTATCAGAGGGATTTCTACCAAATGGCTTCAACGCTACCTATGACACATGTCGCCTTGATGCAGACCCAGCCTTTGTGTCCACACAGAGTTTGATCTACAAACCACACTCCAAGGTAACAAGGGTTGGGGGGCTCTTCTCATGGACATGGTACTGGCAGATTAGGTTTATCACACCTAAATTTCTTTAGGTGAGAGATTAGGTTCCCCATGGTAAGATATTTGGTCTTATTCCACATCTCAGGTTATTTCAAGATGGTGGGGATCTTTGTATTCACAACTCTCATCTTTACAATTCTGCTTCTTTCATTGTTTTTTATTATAATCATTGAAGCTCATCCATTTTCCAGTATATTGCAGTCATTTTTTTTTTTTTTTAAAGTTTTCTGATCCTCATTTACCTCCAAATTTCCCTCACATGACCTGGGGGTGGGGGGGAGCAGCAAAGGTTCTCACACAACTGCTCACCACCCATCTCCGACCTCGTCACCCCTGTCCGGGACAAACTTTCCACCCAAGCTCCAAAGTGGAAGGCAGATGAACGAGTATAATCATAGGATCACATCCTAACTATTCATACCTCACCACTTCCCAACCATTGCTTCAGCGGATTCCAAAATCTGATCCTCTTACAAACTTTATGACAGTCTAACTTAAGATGGTAAATTAGAGAGCATTTCCATTCAACAAAAGTAGGGGGAACAGGGCTGATCCATTTTATACAAATCTCCCTTCTTGCCACAAGCATCATATAAAACAACAGTTTAGCTCCATCTCTACCCATCTTCTGCGCCTCATATGAACAGCCAAACATCACTATCAGAGGTCTTACCTTCGGGCTTGTGGGAAGAATCTCCTTAATTGCATCACCCACCTCTTGCCAAAACTTACGGAGTAAAGGGCAATCAATAAACATATGTAGATTGTCAGCTGATGCAGAACCACACTTCTCACACCTCACCACGTTATTCTGTCTCAGCCTGGACAATTATTTGGGAGTCCAAAAGGCTCTGTGAATAGAAAATAGATGATTTTTCCTTAACGGAGCAGGTTTAACAGTATTATACAGAAGTGTAGTGGATACTTGCCAAAGGTCTTTAAGCTGCGCCTCCGGCAAGCACTCCCTTCAGATTTCTTCTGTGAGGTTAAATTCACCATCCACAATGTCCATCATCAGCCAATACCATCTAGCCACTTCTTTCTTCATCGGAGTATCCAGTTGCATCTGGTCCACAAGTCCGTTAGTACTTCCCACTTCCTCTGTCACATTGCCAACCCAAGTCTTCATATGAAGGTATTTAAACTTAGACAGCCTTCCTCCTACCTCCATATTAATTTTATCAAACCCTCTAAGTTCACCATTATAACAGAGATGTCTCCATTGCACAAAACCTGCCTCCTTCAGAGGAATAGCCAGGGTGTCTTTAGTCCACTCCGGGGTACCAGGAGAATCCCAAATCGGCTCATACTCATTATAATATGACAACCTCATGATCTTCCTCACCTCATACCCCAACACTGCCCATTCATGTAATATTTTAAATCCAATTTTTTTAAAGAACTTCGGATCCCCAAACTTACACAAAAAACTTCTCTGGACCTCCTGACCTTCCATCATAGCAATTAACACCTGCCCCAACTCTGAATGATCTAATGCATTAAAACTCTGTCTTACATTTTTTAACAGATAAGCCCATGCGTAGTACTGCATATCAGGAGCCGCCAGACCACCTTTTTCTTTCTTCCCCCTGAGCTTTTTGCATGATATACAAACATCTTTAGATGCCCAAATAAAACTGCTAATTTTCCCCTGCAATTTCTTCAAAGCAGCCTTGTTAAACATTAATGGCAATGCATTGAAAATAAAAGTTAATTTGGGAACAATCACCGTTTTTACAACATTAATCCGACCTATTATAGTTAGTGGAATATTAAGCCATTTTCTCAGTAAAAGGTCCACCTCCCTCATAACCCGAGCAAGATTTGTTTCTGCCATTTTACAAATATCATGTGTTAAAGTGATCCCCAAATATTTAACTTCTTTCTTTACATTCACTACATAATTTCGTTCCATATTCCATGCCATAATTTTGGTCTTTTGAGTATTAACAGCATAACCAGAAATTCCCCCCAAATCCTCCATTAACTCTTGTAGAACTGGTTTGGTCTGTCTTAAATTTGCTGTATAAATCATCCGCATATAAAGAAACCTTCCTGACCAAATCGCCACACCATCAAGGAAGTATTCTCTTGTCTCTCCTAATTCTACAAGCTAGTGGTTTAATATAAAGGTCAAATAATAATGGGGATAATGGGCACCCCTGTCTCGTCCCTCTTTTTATTTTTATACTGTAGGAATGCGCATACCATTAACTGAAATTCTTGCACTTGGGTCATGATAGATTTTTTGCAATGTTCTAATAAATTGGCCTCCAATTTTATATGATTCACATACCGTAATCAGATAACTCCAATTAACCCTGTTGAATGCTTTTGTTGCATCCACCATTACTACCGCCAAAGGCATATGCATAGAAGTGGCTAAATGAATCAACCCTACCAATCCCTGTGTCAATTCATGTATATGCCAACCCTTCAAAAAACCTTTTCTGGTCTGTGTGCATGATTTTCCCCATAACCATCCATAGTCTATCAGCCAGAAGTTTAGCAAAGATTTTATAATCACAATTTAACAGTGAAATTGGGCGGTATGAATCACACTTCCTGGGGTCTTTGCCGGGTTTTAAAATTAACGTAATAATCGTCTCTTTCCAAGAAGGAGGACGATTCTCATCCCCCTATAATATTATCACATAATTGCTTAAGAACTTTAGAAGTACTACTACCCAGAACTCGATAAACCTCCATCGGTAACCCATCTGGTCCTGATGCCTTCCCCAATTTGCCAGCTAAACTGACCCGTTCTACCTCGCTCTGCTGAAACGGATCATTAACTGCACTTCTCTCCTCTTCATTCAAAGTAGGTAAATCTAATTCCCCAAGCCACCCCTTCAATACCTTCAAAGGTAGCTTCAAATCTTCTATATATAAGTCCTTAAAGAAATTGAAGAAACCTTCTTCCACCTGCTTGCCACCTTTTCTAATCTCACCTGTGTCTTCATCTTGTCACCCAATTCCTAACCCTATCTGATTTTAACTTCCAAGCCAACAATTTACTGCAGTTCTCACTGTACTCAAAATGTCTGATGTTGCTTATATAAATCATCAAATTCTTCACCCTGCTCCTTACTTAACATTCCCTGCTCAAATTGTCGTATTTGACTCTCCAACCTGCTTATGTCTTCATTATTTAATTTCCTCCTGTGTGCAGCTATCCTAATCAGACATCCCCTCAAAAAGGCCTTAAATGTATCCCAAACTATCGCTAAGGGAGCTGAACCCAAATTTATCCTAAAAAATTCCTCTGAATCCCCCCGCAATTCCATAACCACCTCAGCTTTCAAAAGCAGAGTTCTGTGTAAAGTCCACCTTTTTTCCCTCCTTTTCGTTGGCAACCTAAGATCTAAACTGACCGCCGAGTGATCTGATAAATGGGCCACAATATGTACTACTGACTCAATGAAGTCCCTTAAAACAATATCCAAAAGGAAGTAATCAATTCTGGACTGATGCCGATACTTATTATTAAAAGAATAACCTCTCTCTGACCCCCTCTTATTCCTTCAAACATCATATAACCCCCATTGGGACATAATTACCAGAATCTGACCCTGCATTTTCTCGTTTATTTTGGACCTACTACCCGCTGATCTATCTAATTCGTAGTTCAATACAACATTAAAATCACCTGCCCATATTATTGGATCTAAATATTGCAAAAGAAGATCTGAAAGTTCCCTTAATGGGCCTACATCATCCCTATTAGGACCATAGTATCCTACCAAGGTAAAGACATATTCAAAAGCAGACAGCTTCCCCAACAACCACCTCCCTGAGTTATCTATGGGACCTTCTAGAAAAGTAATATTGGCATGATTTTTTATTAGAACAGCCACCCCTTTACTACCATTCAAACAATTTGAACTTGCTATCTGCTGAATCCACCGCATGACTTAAACACTTCAAAACATTCCTCCCTAGAAAGATGGGTCTCTTGTAAGATCAAAACATCAAACGGGGCATCCTTCAAATATTGCACTAACCTTTTCTGCCTACTCTTTATCCTAAGACCATTTACATTCCAAGACAGAAGTCTCAAATTCTTTACTGCCATTTTCCAACATCAAAACCACCTACCTTCTTCATCCCCCCAACCCATCACTCCCCGCCCCCCCAGGTCTACCTACCACAATGAGGATCTTTTTTTTCCCTATTATGCTCCCCACCCAGTGCTCCCCACCACCCTCCCCCTTCACCTCACCCATTCCCCCTCCTCCCCAGGGAACCCACCCTATCATTAACCTGACCAAAGTCAGAGGAGGGTCACCGTACCTAACTTGGGCCATTGCCCCCCAAAAAATAAAAAAAATCTCCTTACAGGGAAAAACAATAGAAGCTTAGGTCAGACCTTTCTCATTCCTGCTCCCTTTCTCAATTTTCCTGATCAACTCATCCACCTCCTTCCGGTCTGTAAAATTATACATTTTGTTATTCACCATAAACCTTAATGAAGCAGGGAATTTTCAACATGTCTATTCTTTTATCCAGCTCCCACTGTTTATTTAAAGTCACAGATGCTAGGTCTGAACTAATTTCATATGGGAATCCGTTTACTGACAATGATTTCTTTTTTAATGCCAGAGCCAGAATATGTTCCCTCAGTGAGTAGGTTTGAAAATAAGCTAACATTTTCCTTGGTCTATCCCTGTTGTAAGGCATTTTTGCCGGGACCCGGTGCACCCTCTGAATATCTTTAGCAATGTCCTCCTCTGATTCTTCCACATTCACCTCCTCCTTTATCAATCGGACCATGAAGCCTTTTAAATCACCTTCTTCCAACCCTTCCAGGACCCTGAGAACCTCAGATTATTCCTCCTCTGATTATATTCCATTTTAGCCATTACCCCTGATTCCCCTTCTTTTAAATATCTTATTTGCTCTTTTTTTCTTCCACCACCATCCTTAACTCGCCCACCTCCTCCTTCAAGGCAGCTGTCCGGCCCACCAGGTCGTCAATTTTCTTCCCTAAGTCTTCACAGAGACCCCTAATCTCTACCTGGTTGGCATTAGAAGTCTCAAAGCCACCCTTCAGTTCAACAGATAATGCTTTCAACATATCCGCAATTGAGTGTCCCATATCTTCTGGGTTGAAAATCTTGTACTGCATTTACCTCCTCTTCCCTCTCTACAGATCTCACAGAAAAAGAATACTGCAAAACTCCTCTCCCATCCACCTGGAGGTCTGGGATAATGCCCTCTGAACTAACAGCAGACTGTAACTTGTCCGATTTATCCAGCTCTTGCATACTTGCACCCCCGGTTGACATTCTAGGTGATCCTGGCAATACTCGAAAATAAGTCCTTACTGAAGGGGTAACCCAGACTTTTCTATAGTTCAAACCTCCAACACTCTTCACATCCAGTCTCTTTTTAACAGAACTATTATCGTATTCCGCCTTACTTCTCGCTGTAGAGGGTTTCTGGAGGGGGGCCAGACTTTCAACTTCCACTCTTTTCTTACTTTTTTTCAGCACTGCGCAGGGAATACGCTACTTGTCCCAAACTATTTTTAGATGCCACCTCCCCCCCTTCCTTTCTGGTCCCCACTAGCCCCTTTACCCTGTCCACCATATGGTCTGAATGAATTTCTATGGTGCTTATACCAAAAGAAGCGTGTGCCTGGTGCACAGAACCTTCAAACCCTTTAAATCTCATTTTTTCTCCTTCAGTACCTGAAATCACCAAGTCCTCGATGTACTGAGGAATCCTCAAAATCCTTCTCTTCTTTCCTGAAGAATCCAGCCCTGTGCTGGCCCTGCCCTGATTTCCCCGGTAGGGAACACAACCCGCCACCTCCCTGACCCGAAGGAGTTCCAGGGAGGCTCTCAACAACAGTACCACCCCATGCTCCGAAGCGTCCCGTGCTCCCGCTAGCTCCTATGCCTCCTTGCACCACTGTAAAACCAAAAACGCAAAGCGGACCACCACTGCCGACCCGTCAAACCTTCACGTTTCCCTGGTAAGGCATAATTATTTACCTGCATCATTCATGGAACTGAGCCTTCCGCGACTGGCTCCTTTTAGACGGCCGCCATGTTCCCTGAACCACTTCGCCCCCCATGAACTCTTGAACTAATAAAGCACAAAATACAGCTGAGACTTCACCGCTGTTGCTGAAATGTGAGCATACACTCTAGTACACTCCTTAAGGAATTCACAAATTCGCAATAATATCTATGGTTGCCACGTGACAGGTTTTCTCCTGGCACCACCAGTATTCTAATGTCCTGGTCAATACAAAGATAGATTGCAGACTTGTTAATAAACCTATTGAAAACTGTATTGCATCTCCTTCATTCCCTGTTTGTGACTGACACTTGTTGCTCATGTGAGAAAAGGGTACTCTCTGTTTAACCATGACTCCCTTGAGATGTCGCGCTCAAGAGTCCTTGCGTATAAGCTGCCAGAAATCACCTTTTACTGTTTGGGTTTTTGGTGAAGTACTGCTTGTGAGCCAGGAGGGTTGGGCCGACAGTTGCGACTTGTTGTAGGATTGGCCTAATCGCCTACAATCAAAAGTGTTGTCATCTCTAAACCAGCAGTCTTGCTCAGAGCAAGAGTCCAACAATGACAAATATAGTATTACCACTCCAAAATAAACTAACACAGGGAAGATGTTGAACACTGAAGGGGCAACATTTCCTATTCACTCTCCAATCTACTTTAACACAGGGAAGGTGTTAGATACTAAAGAGGCATCATTGTCCATTCCCACTGAAAAAAAACTAATCTATGGGCAGGAGTTGGACACATAAATGGTTAAATATACTATTCCCACTCCAAGATAAAATAACTCAGGGAAGGTATTGGACACTAAAGGGGCAACATTTACTATTCCCACTCTAACTTAACTTAACATAGGGAAGGTGCTGAACACAGAAACTACAATATCAACCATTCCCATTGCAATACAACTTATCTCAGGGAAGGTTCTGGACACTAAAAGGGTTAAACATATTAATCCCACTCTAAGATATATTAACTCAGGGAAGGTGCTAGACACTAAAGGGGCCATACTCACCATTTCCCCTAGTATATAACATAACAATAAAGATGTTGTACACTAAGGCCCTCATTATGAGTGTGGTGGTCAGAGGACTGCCACACTTGCGATGATGGTCAGACCGCCGCAGTTCAGGCGGTCCGACTGCCACATTACAACGCTGGCAGGTGGACCTGCTAAGAGACTGCCGTCTCCGCCAGGAACATGGATCCTGACTTGGTGACAGCGGTCTGAGTTGTACTCAGCCAGAGCAGTGCTGAACTCATGGAAAGGCCGGTCGAGAGCCAGTGCCCGCAGGGGGGTCCCGGCACTGCCCATGCCCATGGCCCCCCTGCCCAGCAAAGTTAGAATCTGCACTGTCTGCTTTGCAGACAGTGCTCATTCCAAGGGTGATAAAGTGCCACGATATTGGCCCGGCTCCCAGGCAGTCCAGTTCGAACCTCGTATTACATTGTTTCCACCAGGCAGCCTGGCGGAAACAGTGTAATACCCTGGGGGAATCTCACATCCATGGGTGTGGCATCCTCCACGCAAGTTTGGCGATCCCGCGGTGGGACCGCCAAACTCAAGATGAGGGCCTGAAAAGGCAAATGTTACAATACCCCCACTAATGCAAAAGAAGAAACCAAAACGATAGAACACTATGAAATTAACATTTCCTGTAATAACCACAATATCAGCAAGCTGAACAAACATCTATGTAAACATCTAAAAAAACATGGTTATTCCAAATTAAATGAAACCTAATATTTTTTAATGTTTATTATACATACAACGTTTGAAATATTTGTAATGAAAAAGTGAATAAAAAATTTAAATATGAACATATTTAATACAGTAGAATATTTGAAAACATAATTATAATTTCATTGAAATTATATGAACAATTACATGTTTTGTAGCTTAAGCATTTTGAAAATATATAACGCATTTTTTAAATGATTAATTTACATTAAAAAATAGCAGTCAAAATATTATTTGAATATTTTTCTAATTCATAAAATAATATTTCTAAAATTGTTTCAATTTTTACAACACTCATAAACATTTTCATTATAAGTTTAACAAACTCATGAAAAAATGATTTGAAACATTATTTTATTCTGAAGTACTATTAGCGTTTTCTCATACAATATCAAAAAATGTTTTTTTTTTTTTTTAAATCATGTTATTTTTGAACAAATGTAATTTCTAAAATATGAAATTTAAATTACTTTAATTATTATAAAAGCCCACATACTTATCAATATTAAATCTACACCTCAATTCATACCATTTTGTAAATTTAATTCATTAAGTTTAATAAACACACATTCAGAAATTAACACGAATACACGTTTTTTTCAAAATACTCCTCACCCTCATTCCCTAAAACCCCCAAATCCTGCTCTTATTTTTTTTTGTGCAAAAGATGTAAAAATAAATATTACTTAATATATACATAATAATTGCATTATTTAAAAAAAACTTCCCACGCTCATCCTCTATAAACCCAACATCTCGATCCTAACAAATATAATTTTACTAAATAAAACATTACAACAAATACATTAGAAAAAACATTCTAAAAAAGCTACTAAAAAATCGGTGGTGCTTGTCATGCATCTGTGGAAGTTGGTTTTGGTGGTGGTAGTGTCGTCAGTGAGTGACAGAGTAAGCTGGGTGTCATCTGCTTAGGATATTATGTTGATACTGTGAGATATGATGATCTTCACCAGGGTGGTCATATATGCATGGAAGAGTGTGGGGCTGAGGGATGAGCCCTGGGGGGCACTACATATGATATCCTTGGGTTCAGGGGTGAACGGTGGTAGGTGGATCCTCTGTGTTCTTCTGGCGATGAAGGAAGTGATTCATCCGAATGCCCCTTTGCATGCCAATGCGGTGGAGACTTTTGATCAGCATGTGGTGGGATACGATGTTGAAGGCTGCCAGGAGGTCAAAAAGGATCAGAGCAGTTGAGGATGGTTCAGATGTTGTCAGTGGCTGTGATCAGGGTGATCCCAGTGCTGTGACTGCTAAGGAAGCCCGATTAGGATGTGTCAAGTAGCTGGTTCTGCTAAAGGTGAGTTGTTTATTGTTGATCTTTTCCAGTACCTTGGCTCGAAATGGGAGCAGGGAGATTGCCCAGTAGTTTTTGAGTTTGCTCGGATTAGGGGAGAGTTTCTTCGAGAAGTGGTCTAACTTTAGCATGTTTCCAAACACTGGAAAATGATGCAAAGGTGATTTAGGTATTGAGCCGGGTGGTAAGTTTATGGCCAATGTTTTGGTTTTTGAGGTTGATTATGTGGTGTGGATGGATTTTATGATGGAAGTTGTATCCTGGGTGGAGAAGGGCCAGTCTGTTGTTCGTGTCAGCTGCAGTGGTGGTGTGTCTATCGAGGAAGTCCATTGGTGTAGGTTGGGAGTTCAAAGTTTCTGTATATTGTTGTGATCTTCTAATGGAAGAAGTCAGCAAGGTTGTTGCACAGGTCTTGTCAGGGTGTGATGTTGTTTTCACTGGCATTCGAGTTGGAGGATTCTGTAACAATGTTGAAAAGTCCCTTGCTCTTGTTGGTGCTGTTTTGATGTGTGTGGCTAGGACTGCCTTCTTTGTTGCCCTCAGCAGGTGGGGATAGAGGTCTTTAAGGGTGCCCTGTTGGAGGTGTCCTTGATGGCATACCATCGCCCTCTCCAGCTGTTTGCTGTAATGTTTCACAGATCTGAGTTCCTGGGTGTACCAGTTAGCCATTTTGGAGGATCTTCTCTCTTGACCGGGGCAATCCTGTTGATGCAGTCGGTGATCCATGCTTTGAAGTTCTTAATTCCCTGTTCCAGGTTGGTGGCAGCAGCTATGTTAGATGTTTTGAAGGCATCCATTCAGCTAGTCTCTGAAATTGTGCTCCAGCTGTGATGGGGGTTGCTGGCCATCTTGAAGGTGGGAGTGTAGGCAGCTGGAGATACTGAAGTAGATGCTGAAGTGGTTTTTCCATGTAAGTTATGTGATGTGGATGTATTTGACATGGTGGCTGGAGGTGGAGACTGGGTCTAGCGTATATCCTGCAGTATGCAAAGCATCTCAGACAATCTGGGTCAGTCCAAGACCGCTCATGCTGCCAAATAGGTGTGTGGTTTTGTGGTTGTTGAGGTCATTGATGTGGAAATTTTTCACAGAGGAAGATGTAGTCCTTAGAGTCAAGGCCTAGGGGTGCAAAGAAATGTCTGCAATGGTGTTGCTGAAGCTGGAGCTTGGGCCTGGGGTTCGGCATGCGAGGATGCCACTGATGGTAGTGTTGTTGTCAGTGTGAAGTTTGAAGTTGAGGTATTCCATAGTGGTGAAGGTGTTCTCTGTGGTGGTGGTGCACTATATGGTTTATTTGTAGTTGATACCTGTTCCTCCTTCCAGTTTTTTGGTGCAGTCCTGGTGAATGATTTTACATTGGGGATCTGTTAGAAATTGGGGTTTTGATTGGCAGTCAGGTTACCTCCTGTCCAAGCAAGGACCCTCACTCTAGTCAGGGTAAGTCACACACAAACCAAATTATCCTGTGCCCACCCTCTGGTAGCTTGGCACTGAGCAGTCAGGCTTAACTGAGAAGGCAATGTGTAAAGTATTTGTGAAATAAATCATGCAATAACACAGTATAACACCACACAAATACACCACAGTGTTTAGAAAAACATAGAATATTTATCTGGACAAATGCAGGTCAAAATGATTAAGATTTAATAAGTACACGTTGAACTATCACTTAGAAAATGATGTAAAGAGTCTTTAGTTCTTAAAAAGCAACAAATGTCTCTTGCAAGCACAAAGTACCTGGTTTGGGTTTAAATTCTCCACAAAGGACCGCAGAGGAGGAGATGCATGGAAAATGTGGAGGTGTGCATAGATTTTTCCGACGCACACAGACAAATCATCGTTGAGTTTTCACCCAGGGAAGGCTTTGGGTCGATTTCTGGCGTGCTGACCTGGATCCTCTTTGGGTTGCAGGGTTTTCAGATGCCCCGGGGATGATGTGTTGATATCCTGGGTGTGCAGGACAAAGTCACAGGAGCTGCGTCGAACCAGTGAGCGATGTGTGGAAATTTCTGCTGCACAGCAGGCGATCGCGTTGGACTCTTCTCAGGAAGTCGGGCTACGTCATTCTGGCTCAGCTATACATTGATTCCGTGGGCCGTGTGTCGAAGTTCGGATCGCAACGTTGGCGCTGCGTCGATCTCCACTTCGGAGAGACGGGCTGTGTCATTACTGTTTGACGTGCGGAGATTTTCTCACCATGATGCAGGCTGTGCGTCGTTTCTTGCAGGCTGTGCATCGATTTTCCACTGCACCAGGAGTTATTTTGCAGGATGAAGTCTATTTGGTCCTGAGACTTCGAGGAACAGGAGGCAAGCTCTATCCAAGCCCTTGGAGAACACTTCTCAGCAGAGCCAGAGGGCATCAAAGCAGCAAGGCAACAGCAAGGTAGCAGTCCTTTGCAGAAAAGTAGTCAGGTGCGTCCTTTGGGCAGCCAGGCAGTTCCTCTTGGCAGGTTGCAGATTCTGGTTCAGGGTTCCTTCTCCAGTGGTATCTTGTTCAGAAGTGTTTCAGTTGGTAGGGTCGGAGACCTTGCTTAAATACCCAAATTTGCCTTTGAAGTGGGGGAGGTTTCAAAGAGTGGCTTAGAAGTGCACAGGGTCCCCTTTCAGTTCCATCCTTTCTACCAGGGTCCCAATAGGGGGTGTGGCAGTCCTTTGTATTAGGGCAGGCTACTGTCCTTTCACATGTAAGTGTCAGGCCCTCCACCCTCCCAGCCCTGGAAGGCCCATTCAATATGCAGGTGTGTACAAGTATGACTGAGCATCCTGTGTTTGGGGTTGTCTGAGTGAATGCACAAGGGAGCTGTCAACTAAACCTAGACAGACATGGATTGCAAGGCACAGAATGATTTAAGTGTAGAGAAATACTCACTTTCTAAAAGAGGCATTTCTTAAACAGTAAAATTAAATCCAACTTCACCAGTCAGCAGGATTTTGTATTACCATTCTGGACATACTAAATATGACCTTGTTACTCATTTCAGATCAGAATCTACCACTCAAACAGCATATGAGGGTGCACCTAATGTTAGCCTATGAAAGGAGCAGGCCTCACAGCAGTGTAAAAAGAATTTAGGCATTTTACACTACCAGGACATATAAACTACATAGGTACATGTCAGGCCTTTTATCTACAGAGCACCCTGCCTTATGGTTTACCTAGGGCCTACCTCAGGGGTGACGTTTATGTAGCAAAAGGGAGTTTAAGGCTTGGCATTTACTTTTAGATTCCAAGTCGAAGTTGTAGTGAAACTGCACACACAGGCCCTGCAGTGGCAGGCTGATTTAAGGAGAGAACATATTCACTTTACGCTGATTAGCCAGCCAAAATGAGGTCAGAAAAAGAGAAGGAGGAAGGTAAAATGTTTGGGGGTGACCCTGTGGAAAGGCCATTTCCAACAGGATCCCTGTGGTGATGTCAGGGGTAAAAGCAGGGTTGAGCCAGGTCTCAGTGAGGAAGATGTTGTATGCGAGGGTAGCGATGAGGTCCCATAATTTGGTGGAACGCTTGCATATAGAGTGAGTGTTGAGGAGTAGGAATCGGAGTTAGTGGGCTGCTTCTCGTGTGGCAAGAAGTTGGCATGGTGTTTTGTGGAATCACTGTGGTTGTGTTAATGCCGGAGAAACAGCATCTAGTGCAGGAGGACAGTCCTACAGTAGAGTTGTGTGTGGAGAGGCAGCAGTATTTGCTGTGGTATCTGGTGTTCAGGTTGTGGAGGATGGTGACGTTGTACCTGTGGGTAGGCTGGGATCCAGGGGTCCTGATGCTGGGTGCAGTCCAGGTGTGGACAGGCTCAGATGAGCTTTCCTTTGGCATACCATTAAGTAGGTCCTGGGAGGGGTGCTGGGAGGTGGTGAGTGGGGCTAGGTGGGAGGCAGGACACATCAGCGATCAAGAGTGGAGTTTGTCACTGAGGTGGGAAAAACAGGCAGGAGAATCAAAGAGAAACACAATACGTAAAGGATGACAGAAATAGAGAGCAGCACAACCATTATTGAATGACAGAAACAGAGAGAGGTGCAAACATTAAAGGATGACAGAAACAGAGAGAGGCAGAAGAATGATGAAGGAGCACAAGGAAGAGCTCGGCCTGGGACCTTCAGTCACTATAGAGATGGTAGACAGCCTATGGTTACATCTTGGGCTTCGTTTCTGTATACAGTCAACTGTGGATGTGCAATGCGGGTCTGGGAGCTCTCTCATTAATTAAATAGATCAGCTCAGTCTTTGCACCCAAGATACTTCTATGTCTACACTTCCACTGTCTGGGGAAGCTGTATCACCCTTCCTCTTGTACAACACTAAACCAGGGCACATCCAAAATAGATCCCACTGGCCCAGGTCCTCAGACTGATCTCACACACAGAGTCCAAATACCATACATCTGCTACACACCCTCTGCAATTACCTGCACACAACACACAGAAGCAACTTTATTTCAAAGTTCTGAAGTTCACATAACAGCAGAACTTTGCATGAGAGTGATCAGTAGCCCCTCATCTCCCTGACATAGAGAAAAGGGCTAGTAGCATTGCTGATTCACAAAAGCTTGGTACGCTGCCAGCACACTTCACATGTTCCACCCAGGACATGAACAGTGATCCCACATCCATTATGAGTGTATGTGTTTTATGTCCCTCAAGGTCCCAGAATATGTTCTAGACCTCTTATTGCCAGAGACCGGCCTAGTCCTCTGCACATACACTAGAATAGCGTAATGCCAGGGCAAACATGGAATGGTAGCATACCAGTTTCACATGCAGTTGGGCTCTCATAACAGGATAACATGCTTGTTTACCAATAAAAGCCCTCCTAACTCTGACTCCCCAGAACCTTACCCCACTGCTGGAGAAGTCTGGTTGTTGAATTGGCAAAACCTGTGGGAAAGTTAGGGCTGTCAAGTGTCTGGTGGCATAGCTGCCTACAATGTTCCTGTAATATTCACTGAGTCTCTTAAAGACTCTCACTTGCGTCTTGTTGGTGGGAGCCTCCCTCTTCAATACAAAATGCATCTTAGCACTGAATGCATGGATCTTAATTGCCCTTTTGATTCCCAAGATGGACTACAGAGGTCTCCCTTCCCCCGGCACTTGGCTGCCTTGTGAGTCAGTTTTGCTCCCTGAATCTGGACCAACACATGTTCTAGGGTCTTAGGTGGTCTTTTCTTGAATTGCTAAAAATGGCAATGTCATCAAGGTAGCTCAAGTAGAACTCTTCCTGTCCTGGGAGAACATAGTACATGAGGTGCTGAAATTTAGCAGGAACATTCTTAAGCCCAAAAGGCATGAGCCTAAACTGGTACAATCTCTCTGGCATAGAGAACTCATTAGGTTCTAATGTGATCTTCCAAAAGCCACAGCTCAGATAAAAAATAAAAAACAGGAAGCAAGTATCACCCAGTCAGCCATTAGCTTGCCAGCTCTTGGAATTAGGTGTGCATCCAGTTTGGTCACCTCATTGCAGACCTAATAGTCCACACAAAGATACAAGTCTGTCCATCCTTCTTTGGGCACCAGTGCCACTTTAAAGGCTCAAAGACTATGGGGGTGATTCTAACTTTGGCGGGCGGCAGATGCCGCCCGCCAAAGTTCCCCCAACAGAATACCGCTACGCGGTCAGAAGACCGCTGCGGTTATTCTGTGTTTCCCGCTGGGCTGGCGGGCGACCGCCAGAAGGCCGCCCGCCAGCCCAGCGGGAAACCCCTTCCCACGAGGAAGCCGGCTCCGAATGGAGCCGGCGGAGTGGGAAGGGTGCGACGGGTGCAGTAGCACCCGTCGCGATTGTCAGTGTCTGCATGGCAGACACTGAAAATCTTTTAGGGGCCCTCTTACGGGGGCCCACAACACCCCTCACCGCCATCCTGTTCCTGGCGGTCACAACCGCCAGGAACAGGATGGCGGTGAGGGGGTCGGAATCCCCATGGCAGCACAGCAAGCTGCGCCGCCATGGAGGATTCCTCAGGGCAGCGGAAAACCGGCGGGAGACCGCCGGTTTTCCGTTTCTGACCGCGGCCATACCGCCGCGGTCAGAATGCCCTTGGGAGCACCACCAGACTGTTGGCGGTGCTCCCGCGGTCATTGACCCTGCCATTGACCCTGGCATTCTGACCCTGGCGGCCAGGGTCAGAATGACCTCCTATATGAACACTGAATTACTCCAAAATTCAACATTTCAGCAACCTCTTTATTGATGCGCTCCTGGGCAAATCTGTCATCCTGCAAACCTCACATTTCATAGGCAATCTATCACCTCTATCTATGTCATGTACGTAGCAGCTGTCAACCAGACATCAGTTAAAATAAATGGTAAAATCATCCTAGTACCTCTCTATACTCTCTTTGCTGCACAAGCATCAGTTCAGGGGTAAGTTGTACTCCTACCACAGAACAATTTATTTCATCACTATGCAAAACATCAGGAAGTGGTCACTGTCTTTCTCATCTTCCTCTGCCATTGCCATCCAGAGATAAGGCTTATGCAGGTTTGCATGAAACACAATTTTTGGGCCTGCTATACAGTTCCTACAAATTTAGTAGGGCTGCATACTATGTAAACAGAAACTTCACAATATAGAGACTTAGGGCCTCATTACGAGTTTGGTGGTCAGACCACCACACAGCCATGTTGGTGGACCCAAAAAGACCGCCATGCTGGCAGTCTTCCAGGCCACCGTATTACGAGTTACACAGGCAGGGCCGCCGACTGCCAACCATAAAAGGCAGACCGCCAGTGATGCAGAAGGCCTGAAATAGGCCATTCGAACTCCAACACCAACACGCAGTGACCAACCACTGACAGTATTACAAGTCCAAAGTTGCAATGATGGACACCCATGGTGGTCAGCCAATGGCAGTCTGAACCACAGTGATGCACATTCACCAAAGTAATACAAAACAGCACAATGGATGGATTTGAAAACAGCACAGCTGACACACATAGACACACTGGACACACCTGCAAAGGACACTATAAAACACATCCCTTCACACTCCATTCTCCTTTGCATTTACACTGCAAGATACAGAAGCAAAAGCTAATTCTTCACCATACAGCACCTATACTAGTCACCACTTTTTTTCTCACCACCTCTTTTCACACCCAGCACACACTTTTGTCCAGTCACACCCTTTTGCACTATTCCCCTTTCGTAGGTCACTGTCACCTGTATTTTTTCCAGCATGGCACATATTAGAAATTCATGGGGCATATTTATGAAAAGTGGTGCTGCATCTAATGCAGTGGCACTTTTGTTGCACCCCTTGGAGTCCCCCTAACGCCACCATGTGTGTACCATATTTAATATACGGCGCACCATGGCTGTAGTTAGGGAACAAGTGTCAGAATTTTTTACACTAGTTCGCCACTTTGTAGGATTAGCGTACATTTTTTTGATGCTGATCCTGCAAAGCACCCAGAGGCTCAGAGCAGGCATTAGAAGTGCCGATAAAAATGACGCGAATAAATCTCTTTGATTTCTTTGCACCATTTCTTTGCCCCACTAATGGGGGACGCCCCATTGCATATATTATGCCTGTGGCAGGCATGATGTAGAGCAAAGAGATTCAAAGTGGTACAATGCATGCATTGCACCACTTTGTAAATATGGTGCAGCATTTTTGGCCATCTAACACCACATTAGCATAAAATAATGATTCTAATGCGTTATTAGAATGGAGCTAGGCCCCCTTAAATCTGTGCCCCTGTTTTTCTGAAGATGCATTGAGAGTCATGGTGGATGAAATCATAAGAGTAGAGACGCAATTGTTTGGAGCACAGGTCTAGCATACTCCTCTCAGTAGGAAAATGGAAATGTGGGACTCAATAATCGACAGAGTGAATGCTGTAAGCACCACCCTGCGCACAAAGTAGGACATCAGAAAGAGGTGCAACAAGCTCAGTGGAAAGTTCAGTTCCCTGGTCTTCAAGCACCAGCTACAGGCCAAGAAGACTGGCGGTGGCACTCCCACTCCTCCCTTACAACTCTATCACCGGAAGGAGAAGGTATTGGCCATCCTGCATCCCGAGGGCTTGACAGGAATACCTGGTGTCAACACCAGAACAGTACGCGCTCTACTGCCGTAAAAAAATGCAAAAAAACATCACTTTAAAAATAACATGATTCATGCATTGTGCTGATATGTTGTATTTTACCCTTTTGCATTGCAGAGTTCAATCCTAAACACTTATTCTTAATATGTTTACAAATACTGTTTCTTTGCAAGGTATTGCTACAGGTTTTCAGAGTGGGTTAGGGTGTGGCCTCTTTCCAGGGCCTTCCAGAGACTTTCCCTGCAACATGCCTGGGCGTGGTTCTGGGCTGGGCCAAGACTCTATATAAGGAGAGTCAGCCCAATTCCCAGTGCTCACTATTCAGAGGTTCCAGTGCAGAAGAGCAGCTATTTCCAGAACTTCAGTTCCAGTGGCCTTTTTGATCTCCCAGTTCTGCTTTGAAATCTTCATTGGTGCATCTTGTCCTTGGGTGGTAAGACGGTAGTTGGGTTTATTCCCAATACCGTTTATTTTATCTAGAATTATCTCATTCTAAGATCTGATCGTTTATTTATGTTAACAATTTGTTTTAAGGTCATAGTCATAAAAAGTGCACTCGAGTATTTTTGTTAAAGTGTGTACATGGATGTTTCTGAATCGGCAAGAAGCGCGATTCGTTTATAGTTTTGAAACTCATGTTACATTGCGCGCCAGTGTTTATTGACATACACGTGGATATTTATGAATCAGCAGGAGGCGCGATTCGTTTGAAAAGCTTTGAAATCTTGAGTTGCATTGCGCGCTGGCATTTATTGACACATACATGATTGATCACGAATCGGCAAGAGGCGCGGTTCGTTTATGAAGCTTTAAAAGCTTGTGGAACATTGCGTGTTACTATTTATTGACATTTAAAAGAAGGTTTTGAAGGGGCACGATGTATAATTCAATTTAAGATAATTTCAAAACCTGTCGCTATTTATTGTGCAACCATTTCTTGACTTTGCATGGTGGCATTCGAGTCAGCAGGACATGCAATTTTTTCTAGAGTTTATTTATGTTGTGAACTGCATATTACCATTCCGGGATATTTGCTTGGTACAATTCGAGTTGACAAGTATGGGAAATATTTCTTGAACTATTGAACCCATTGAAAAATATTTCTTCTCTAGTGTTTTAAGAGTGTAATCTGTGTTGAAAACATTTCAAGGAAAATATATATAGGATCAGAAGTTCTAGATGCAATATTATATGCTCCTATTATGCATATTCTTGTTATTCTAATTCATGCTTGAATAAGAAAAGTTTTATTTCAATTAATCTTGATTCCATTACAGGTATCTGATCATCACAAAATCTGTTCATTTTTAAAACTGCAATTCAAGATTGTTCATATTTTCAGAAAGAGTATGTTTATTAATATTTACTTCAGGTTATATTGTGTGTTCTAACCTTTTTTCCCATTAAAGGTCTCCTTCCCAGCAGTACCCTTCCTAATCCCCTCTTCCCCTCTTGAACTCTCACAGTCTCTGTGAATTGTCTATCAGAGTCTTGGAGTTGTTCATTAGAGGATGTGTTGGGAACGTGCGCAAACCCCGAGGATCTGGTGACTCTGACAGAATAGTGAGCCCACAAATTATTATCCTCCTGGTTTGTGTATGTTCTCAGCATGGCCACGCTAGACGAGTTAGTTAAGGCTATCACCCAGCTCCAAGCAGAGGTGGTATCATCCAAAGAATTGACAACCAGCTTAGCAGAGCGAGTGAGTCAGTTGCAAGATAAAGTAGAGAAGAAGGAGTAAAGTCCCACAGGGGTGTTTTGGCCAGGTACTTCTTCTCAGGCTTCTGGAAGTAGTCTAATTTCCCTAAATGTTCCTGCTGCTATTCCTTTAGCTCCCCCAGAATGTTTCTCAGGTGACCCATTGAAAGCGCAATCTTTCCTAGTTCAAGTGGAACTACACTTCACCTGCAGACCAAATACCTTTCCCGATGCCCAGTCCAAAGTAGCTTTCTTGTTATCATATCTGACTGGAGATGCAGATACTTGGTCAATTCCTCTTGTGCGTAAAAATAGTCCCTTGTTGTATAATTGGAGAAATTTTGTTTGTGAATTTGAGAGAGTTTTTGATCGTAGAACTGTAACACAGTCAGAAGATCATGAATTATTAAACTTACGCCAAGGAAATCAAGACCTAGTGTTGTATTTAGCCAACTTTAACCGGCTGGTTGCCGAGACTTCCTGGCCTGAAGAAAAACAAGCGGTCTTGTTTTACAAGGGACTCAAAGAGGAATTAAAAGATATCTTAGCGCAAATCGATCCACAACCTACAGACTGTCAAGAGTTAATAAATCTTGTCTTGAGACTTGACCATCGTTTAGCAGAACGTAAAGGAACGCACAAAACGATTGAAAAATATTCATGGCGCGTTCATGATAACAGAGATTCAAGAACTCCGAAAGAAAGAACGTCGGAACCGATGGAAATTGGAACCATCAGAAGACCTTTGAATAAAGATGAAAAGGACTTACGCAGAAAAAATGGACAATGTCTTTATTGTGGTCGAAAAGGTCATTTTGCCAAAGATTGTCCCATCAAACCAAAGAACAAGCAAGGTCCAGTTCAGAAGGTCGCAGCCAATGCACCAGTCGAGTTGGAAAACTAAAACACCCGAGATTCAGAGAAGGGTTGCTCTTGGGTGTCACTGTGGACCCTTCACAATCTAGACATCTTAAACTGGAAATAAGAGTTCAGGTCAAGAAAGAGATCTATTTTAAAAAAGCTCTAGTCGATTCTGGAGCTACTGGGAATTTTGTTGATGTCCAATTGGTTCGTGCATGGGGGATCCCATGTATTGAAAAGAAAAACCCAAAAATCATCCAGACAGTCGATGGAAAACTCTTGACTGGTGGTCCGGTAACTCTTCAGACTATCCCCTTGTCAATGATTTGTGAAGATAAGATTCTAAGAAAGAAACATGAAGAGAAAATCATTCTAGATGTGATCCATGCTCCCCAATATGGGATTATCCTCGGCTTGCCATGGTTTACTCATCACAATCCAGAAATCAATTGGGCAGAACGACAAATCGTGTTCTCATCTGGCTATGTAATGGACAATGTCTCCAAAAAAATCAAGTACCAACAGCTTGCAACTCTAACATAGCTACTGCTGAGGAGAAAGAAACTCAGTTGCCCAAACAGTATTTATCATACAAAGATGTATTTGATGAGAAAGGAGCAGAGACTCTACCTCCTCATAGATCTTATGACTGTCAAATTGACCTAGCCCCAGGTGCGACACTTCCCAACTGTCGTGTATATGCTCTGTCAGAACATGAAAACCAACATTTACGAAAATACCTAGATACATTTTTGGAGAATGGCTTCATTCGCCCCTCTAAGTCTCCTGCAGCTTCGCCTTTATTTTTTGTTCCAAAAGCTAATGGAGAACTTCGAACTTGCATTGACTATAGAGGTTTAAACAAAGTCACCATCAAGAATAAATATCCTTTACCCCTAATTCCGGTTTTATTGGAACAAGTAAAGAGAGCAAAGATCTACACAAAGCTTGATCTTCGAGGTGCTTATCATTTGGTCAGAATGAGAGAGGGTGACAAATGGAAAACAGCGTTCAAGACAAGATATGGCCTTTTTGAATATACTGTCATGCCTTTTGGTCTGTGTAACGCTCCAGCAGCTTTTCAATTTTTCTTGAATGACGTTCTTAGAGAGTACCTCGACATATTTGCCATAGTCTACATCGATGACATTTTGATCTACTCAGACAATGAAAACGAACATGTACAACATGTCAAGAAACTTCTTGCAGCCCTTCGAAAACACCATTTATATTGTAAACTAACCAAGTGTGAGTTTCATGTTACCACGGTGGAGTTTTTGGGGGTTATTCTTACCCCTCAAGGTATGGTGATGGCAGAAAAGAAAGTAAAAGCTGTATCTGAGTGGCCCATTCCAAAAACTGTTCGTGATGTACAGTGCTTCCTGGGGTTTGCAAATTTTTACCGGAGGTTCATAAGTCATTTCTCCCAGACAGTGGCTCCAATCACTAAGCTACTAAGAAAGAAAGAAAAGTTTGTATGGTCCCCAGAAGCTGATCAAGCCTTCTCGACTTTAAAGAAAGCTTTCTCCACTGCCCCAGTTTTTACTCATCCTGATGCGAATCAACCTTTTATAGTGGAAGCTGATGCTTCAGATGTAGCAATAGGAGCCGTCTTATCACAACGAAATTAAGACACTGGTCAACTTCATCCTGTAGCTTATATGTCTCGGAAGTTGAACGAAGCCGAACAAAACTATGTCATTGCTGAAAAAGAACCTCTGGCAATTCGGGACGCCTTTAAAGAATGGAGACATCATTTATTGGGTGCCAAATACACTGTTACAGTATATACTGATCATCGTAATCTTCAATTCATGAGTTCCGCCAGACTTTTGACCCCTAGGCAATTACGCTGGATGCTTTTTTTTGCCGAATTTGATTTTGTAGTAACCTTCCGGCCTGGTAAAGATAATCGCAAGGCTGACGCCTTGTCCCGTCAAGAGTCTACCACATTGCCTGCATTTCAAGCCTCCAGAGCTATCATTGCTCCAGACAAGGTTCTATGTATCATAAAAACTGAAGATTTCTTTGAAGAAATTCGCAATTCCTTCACTGTTGAAAAATGGCAAACATGGGCCCAAGCTATTCCCAAAAGGTCAATCAAACAAGGTTTACCCTTTTATGACGCTCGTTTATTCATACCCACTATCAAACTTCGCAAGATAGTGTTTCATTGGTTACATGTTATACCTACGGCAGGTCATCCAGGTATTCCTAAAACTCTTGAACTGATCCAACGTTATTTTTGGTGGCCTACCCTAACAAAAGATGTAAAAGCAATGGTAAACAACTGTGAAGTTTGTGCTCGCATTAAAACAAGTCATTTTAAACCAAAAGGATTATTACATCCACTTCCAACTCCAAGTCGTCCATGGGAACACATTTCATTAGACTTTATTACAGGTCTGCCAGTGGTTCAACAGCATTCAGTAATTCTGGTGGTAGTAGATAGTCTCACAAAATATGGACATTTTATTGCCTGTAAAAAATTGGCCACTTCTAGTGAATTGGCAAACATTTTACTGAACAGAGTGGTTCGTTATCATGGACTACCAAAGGTTATCCTCTCCGATCGGGGGTCACAATTTTCCTCCAATTTCTGGAACACATGGTGTAAAACACTCCAAGTGACATCTACACTATCTACTAGTCACCATCCTCAAACAGATGGTCAAACAGAAAGACTAAATCAGACTTTAAAACAATACCTACGTGCCTACGCTGAAAAGGCACTTCATTCTTGGACATCTATGCTCTGGTTAGCTGAGTTAGCTTACAATAACTCATTCCACACTTCATTGGCGTTACACCCTTTTTTGGTTAATTTGGTTATCATCCTGACACCTTGCCCATCACAATTCCTCAAGAAAGTTCTCTTACTCCAGCTGTGTCAGAAACCATTCAGCATTTACATCAAACCCAGAAGCTGATTCAACAGTATCTAGAAAAAGCCAAACAAAAATATAAAAGACATTATGATAAGAAACATTGTGAGGGACCGAATATCAACCAGGTGACAAAGTGTGGCTTTCCACAAAACATATAGGGGCATATTTATACTCCGTTTGCGCCGAATTTGCGTCGTTTTTTTCGACGCAAATTCGTCGCAAAACTAACGCCATATTTATACTTTGGCGTTAGACGCGTCTAGCGCCAAAGTATGAGGAATGAGCGTCATTTTTTTGCGTGAACGCCTTCCTTGCGTTAATGAGATGCAAGGTAGGCGTTCCCGTCTAAAAAAATGACTGCAACGCAAATGCGTTGTATTTATACTCCCGGGCAAAAATCACGCCCGGGAGTGGGTGGGGCAAAAAACCCCGCATTTGCGCCTCTTTTTAACGCCTGGGTCAGGGCAGGCGTTAAGGGACCTGTGGGCTCAAAATGAGCCCACAGCTGCCCTCCAATGCCCCCAGGGACCCCCCTGCCACCCTTGCCCACCCCAGGAGGACACCCAAGGATGGAGGGACCCATCCCAGGGACATTCAGGTAAGTTCAGGTAAGTATAATTTTTTTTTTGTTTATATATTTTTTTTTGGCATAGGGGGGCCTGATTTGTGCCCCCCTACATGCCACAATGCCCAATGACCATGCCCAGGGGACATAAGTCCCCTGGGCATGGCCATTGGGCAAGGGGGCATGACTCCTGTCTTTACTAAGACAGGAGTCATGTAAATGGCGTCTGGGCGTCGTTAAAAATGGCGCAAATCGGGTTGAGGCGATTTTTTTGCCTCAACCTGACTTGCCCCATTTTAAGACGCCCTAACGCCATTTTCCCCAACGCCGGCGCTGCCTGGTGTACGTGGTTTTTTTCCACGCACACCAGGCAGCGCCGGTCTGCTAGCGCCGGCTAACGCCATTCAATAAATACGGCGCCCGCATGGCGCTTCAGAATGGCGTTAGCCGGCGCTAAACTTTTTGACGCTAAACTGCGTTACCGCAGTTTAGCGTCAAAAAGTATAAATACGGGCCATAGACTTCAAGAAGAAGCACATGTTTAACCCCAAATTCATAGGTCCTTATACTGTCCTTCAGCAAATCAATCCAGTGACTTATAAACTACAATTGCCCGGATCCTTATGGATTCATCCAGTGTTCCACACTTCTCTCCTGAAAAAGGCAGTCCAAAAGGTCCATCCTCATCCAGCTCCTGTTTTAGTACAAGGGGAAGAAGAATATGAAGTCAAGAAAGTGTTGGATTCTAAACTGAGAGGACGTAATCTTTGGTATTTAATCTCATGGAAAGGTTATGGTCCTGAAAGTAACTCATGGGTTTCCGCATCTGATGTTCATGCTCCAGTACTTGTGAGACACTTTCATCGTCTTAATCGAAGCAAACCAGGCCCTAGAGCGTGTCTGGGAGAGGGGAGTACTGTCAACACCAGAACAGTACGCGCTCTATTGGCGTCAAAAAATGCAAAAAAATATCACTTTAAAAATAACATGATTCATGCATTGTGCTGATATGTTGTATTTTACCCTTTTGCATTGCAGAGTTCAATCCTAAACACCTATTCTTAATATGTTTACAAATACTGTTTCTTTGCAAGGTATTGCTACAGGTTTTCAGAGTGGGTTAGGGTGTGGCCTCTTTCCAGGGCCTTCCAGAGACTTTCCCTGCAACATGCCTGGGCGTGGTTCTGGGCTGGGCCAAGACTCTATATAAGGAGAGTCAGCCCAACTCCCAGTGCTCACTATTCAGAGGTTCCAGTGCAGAAGAGCAGCTATTTCCAGAACTTCAGTTCCAGTGGCCTTTTTGATCTCCCAGTTCTGCTTTGAAATCTTCACTGGTGCATCTTGTTCCTGGGTGGTAAGACGGTAGTTGGGTTTATTCCCAATACCGTTTATTTTATCTAGAATTATCTCATTCTAAGATCTGATCATTTATTTATGTTAACAATTTGTTTTAAGGTCATAGTCATAAAAAGTGCACTCAAGTATTTTTGTTAAAGTGTGTACATGGATGTTTATGAATCGGCAAGAAGCGCAATTCATTTATAGTTTTTAAACTCATGTTACATTGCGCGCCAGTGTTTATTGACATACACGTGGATATTTATGAATCAGCAGGAGGCGCGATTCATTTGAAAAGCTTTGAAATCTTGAGTTGCCTTGCGCGCTGGCATTTATTGACACATACATGATTGATCACGAAACGGCAAGAGGCGCGGTTCGTTTATGAAGCTTTAAAAGCTTGTGGAACATTGTGTGTTACTATTTATTGACATTTAAAAGAAGGTTTTGAAGTGGCACAATGTATAATTCAATTTAAGATAATTTCAAAACCTGTCGCTATTTATTGTGCAACCATTTCTTGACTTTGCATGGTGGCATTTGAGTCAGCAGGACATGCAATTTTTTACTAGAGTTTATTTATGTTGTGAACTGCATATTACCATTCCAGGATAATTGCTTGGTACAATTTGAGTTGACAAGTATGGGAAATATTTCTTGAACTATTGAACCCATTGACAAATATTTCTTCTCTAGTGTTTTAAGAGTGTAATCTGTGTTGAAAACATTTCAAGGAAAATATATATAGGATCAGAAGTTCTAGATGCAATATTATATGCTCCTATTATGCATATTCTTGTTATTCTAATTCATGCTTGAATAAGAAAAGTTTTATTTCAATTAATCTTGATTCCATTACAGGTATCTGATCATCACAAAATCTGTTCATTTTTAAAACTGCAATTCAAGATTGCTCATATTTTCAGAAAGACTATGTTTATTAATATTTACTTCAGGTTATATTGTGTGTTCTAACCTTTTTTCCCATTAAAGGTCTCCTTCCCAGCAGTACCCTTCCTAATCCCCTCTTCCCCGCTTGAACTCTCACAGTATCTGTGAATTGTCTATCAGAGTCTTGGAGTTGTTCATTAGAGGATGTGTTGGGAACGTGCGCAAACCCCATGGATCTGGTGACTCTGACACCTGGGTAAATGAAGTCTAGTAAGCTAAAACACAAAAAATGTCACCAAAATGCTATGCCATGCATGCTCACAGATCAGCTTTTGCCACTTTTACTGTCACTCCATGAACCAGCCGTGTGTCTACCAGTCCAAAGACTTCTATTTGGCAACTCACATTGGAAGTGTACTCTCCTGGGAGGATAACATTTGTCAAGTGTGTGTAGTACAGGGGCTGACATGACTGCCAAGGCCAGGATGCACCATTACTGTTACTCCACTCAGCCATCCCAGTGTCCTCCTCACTAAATGCCCTTGCTTGTTAACTCTCAACGGTCGTATACTTACCTGGGAGGATAACGTATGAATAGCATGTGTAGTACATGGACTGACATGACTGCCAAGGCCAGGAGGCAATTTTAATGTTACTCCACCCAGCCAGCCCAGTGTCCTCTTCTCCAAAGACCCTCGTTTGTTAATTCCCAATTGTAGTGTACCCACCTTGGAAAATAAAATTCGTATTGTGTGTGTAGTACAGGGGGCACCATGACCACAACCCCCAGCAGGCACTGCTACTGTTACTCAAACCACCAGCACAGTGTTCCTTCTCAAAATACCATTATTTGTTAACTCCCAATTGACGTATACTCTCCTGTGAGGATAACATTTGAATAGTGTGTATAGTACAGGGACTGAAATGGCTGCTAAGGCCAGGAGGCACTGTTACTCTACTCAGCGAGCCCTGTGTCCTCTTCTCCAAAGACTCATATTTATGAACTCATACATGAAGGGGCATATTTACATGCCCCTAGTGCCACCAGAGCATCACTTTTTGTGACGATTTAGTGACGCTGTGCACCGTGCCATGTTTACAAGGCGCGGCTAAGCCACTTTTTTCTGACTTAATGACGTCTTGTAAATATGGGCCCCTCCAATGCAGTCCGTGGCATAGGGGTGTGCAATGGGTGCTGCTGTGGGTGTTCTGACACCACTCCCATTGCTTCTGATGCTGCCTCAGATTTACAAGATGTCGAAAATCTATGGCAGCGCCAAAAACTAACGCCACCCCAGGGGCAGCTTGGTTCAATGAGGAGAACAAATAGAAAGAGCAAAATGCCATGAATGATTGTTTATGTGCAGGAAGGTGTTCCTTCCTGCACATATACAATCATTCAATAATGATGATTTGCTACTCCTATATATGCTGCATTCTGCAACACACATAGAAGTAACACATCACCATTGTAGATTGTTTATGTGCAGGAAGTGACACCTTCCTGCACAGAAACAATCGTTCCCTTCAATGCAGACACCCTTGCACTACGGTGCAAGGATGCTTGCATTGGTGCTATCAGTGAAATTTAGCACCAGTGCTAGGGTAAACATAGGGTGCACCGTATTTGTATACATATGACGCACCTCTGTGTTTCAGAAGTGATGCAGCACGGGGCTGTCAATTTTAGCACAGCTCAGTGCTGCGCCACTTCTGTGTAAATATGCGCTGAAGTGTATTAATCTGGGAGGATAACATATGTACACTGTGTACTAGATTGAGTGACATGACTGCTGATCCCGGCAGGCCCAGTTTCTTTAACTCCAAACACCATCACAGTGTTTCCTTCTCCAAATACCCATGTTTGTAAACTCAAAAATGAAGTTTTCTCACCTGGGAGGATACCATATGTCAAGTGTTGAGAAGTAGAGTGAGGGAGTGACAACTCCCAGCAGGCCTTGTTTCTCCAAGTCAAACCAGCAGCACAGTGTTCACTTGCCCAAATACATCTGTCAATGAACTCTCAATTGAAGTGTACTCACCAGGAGGGAGAACATTGGTCAAGTATGTGTACTAGAGAGAGGGACCTGGTTGCAACTACGAGCAGGCCCCATATCGGCAATTCCAAACACCCGCAAAGTGTTCTCTTCTCAAAAGACCACTGATTGTCAATTTCCAAATAAAGTTTACTTACCTGGGGGATGACATTTTTCAAGTATAGGGGAATGGCAAAAGTAACAGGACTGCAACTAACAGCAGGCACTGTTCCTCTAACTCCAAGCACCAGACCAGTGTTCTCTCCTCAAGAAACCCATTTGTCTTAACTCTCTATTGAAGTGTACTCTCCTGGGAGGAAACCATTTGTATAGTGTATGAATTACAGGGAGTTACATTACTGCAACTCCCAGGAGGCTCTCTTACTGTCACTCCAACCACTAGCCAGTGTCCTCTTCCCCAAAGACTCATGTTTGGGAAATCACAAATAAAGTGTACTCACCTGGGGGGATGGCATTTATCAAGTGTATGAAGTACAGTGACATGACTGCCAAGGCAAGGAGGCTCTGTCTCTCCGATTCCAAACACAAACCCACCTGCAACACCTGAGGTGGCATGTCCCTGTGACTCTAATCAGCAGCCCAGTGTGCACTTGCCCCAATACATATGTTAGTGAACTCTCAAATTAAGTGTACTCATCTGGGAGGATAACATTTGTCTAGTGTTGGGAAGTAGAGGGACTGACCTGAATACAAAGCCCAATTGGCCCTGTTTTGCTAATTCTAGTCACCAGCCCAGTGTGCACTTGCCCAAATGCATCTGTTCATGAACTCTCAAATTAAGTGTACTCACCTGGTAGGATGACATTTGTCTAGTGTTGGAAGTAGAGGGACTGATCTGAATGCAAAGCCCAATGGGCCCTGTTTTGCTATCTATAATCACCAGCCCACTGTGTACTTGCCAAAATCCATCTGTTAGTGAACTCTCAAATGAAGTGTTTTCACCAGGAGGTTAGCATTTGTCTAGTGTTTGGAAGTAATGGGACCGACCTGAACGTAAAGTACAATAGGCCCTGTGTCACAAACTCCTACCACAGACAAAATGTTCATTTGCCCAAATCCATCTATTTATAAACTCTCAATTCAAGTCTACTCACCTGGGAGGATACCATTTGTCAGGTTTTGGGAACAAGAGTGAGTGACGTGAATGCAACTCCGAGGAGGCACTGTTCAAGTGACTTCAGATAGCAGAACAGGGGTCACTTGTCTAAAAACCCTTGCCTGCTCACACTAAAATGCTGTTTACTCACCTGGGAGGGATGAAGATACAGATCATGCCTAACTCTGAGATGTGTCTGGCTATCTAGCTCCATCTTGGACTGCTAAGCCAAGATAAAACTATTGACAACATGAAGGACACAGCTTATCCAGGGTGCAACAAAAATGATCACCAAGCTCTCAAGATGAATCACCAGAATGGTATTGACAGCTGACACATTAACAAAGCACTGACCACAGGATGATTCAAATCACAACAAATCCCTGTGTCTGCCTGAAAAACAATCAACTAGGCTTCAAAATGGTCACAGCCACATCCTGCCCATCTTCTGTTTTGCCCGCACTGGAGGCAAGATGTATTTCTCTGCCCATCCTCCCAACCGCTAATGACCTGCTAAAATAAGTGGGTACTTGACTTAAATTAAATTGCCATGCTTCACAAATGTCAGGTCAATACAACCAATAGCATGGGTACCTGTCACAATAGGATAACCAGCAAATCAACTATGTGAATAGGCTTTGCAAAATGTCACTGAAAACATTTGGAGGTGGATGTCGCAATACAACCTGCAACATTGTATCTTTTGCATCAACAGGCCGATCTGCCACTGAGCACACAGGGGCCACAGACGATACTGCCACTACCCCATTGATGAAGCCCTCAATGAGGAAGACGCTCCTGGATGTCTGAATGTGGAGTAGGGTTCAGGACAATCTGGACAACCTGGTCAGACTCCAACAGTGAGTCTCACTGTGGCCACATCAACACCTACCAGCCCGGGGAGCCTCAACATCACAGGCAGCCATTCATCCCCCAACCTATCTACCTAGGACATTGGTGCTGGAACACCATAGGAAGTCTTCTTCCCACCTTGGGTTCAAAAACAGCAAGCACTCGGGAGAGACACCATCAAAAACTCCCACCCTCTGAGGTCGACTGAATCTTTGGACTTGATGATGGAGGTAGCAGCCAGAAACTTGCAATCCCAAATCACTGACATGAAACCAGAACCAATGATAAACACCATGACAAATTGAACACAAAATCAAAACTCCAAACTGAATAAAGTTTCAAAGATTTATTACAATTCCAAGATTAATGTTGTGGAAATGGTGCACAAAACTGAGAGGCTCATTGTGACCCGGCGGTAAAAACCGCCTACCACCACGGCGAGGGCTGCCAAAATAACGTTGCCGCGGATATCAGCTGTCTGCCGGATTATGACCACAGCCGGATTTCCACCAGAAGGATGGCAGAAATCCGGCTGTGGCCATGCCAACGGATGGCAGTAAGGAGGCGCTGCTGTCATCAGCAGCGCCACGCCAGTAGACCTCCGCCGGCCGTATTATGAGAATAATACTGCCTGGCAGTGTTCTGCTGGTGGACACTGCTGCTGCAGCAGCGCCCTGTCCCGTCTACTACAGAGGATCCCCTGACTACAAGTAAGTTGGGTGCTCCAATAGGGGAAGGGGTGGGGGGTCTTGTGTGTGTGTGGGGTGTGTGTGTGTATGTCTGTGTATGTGTGTATGCAGGTGTGTGTTGCATGTTGTGTGTGTGTGCATGTATGAATGTGTGAGTGCATGTATGTTGAGTTGTATGAATGCGTGTCTGCGTGTATGTATGTAAGTGTGTGAGGATGTGTTAATGGAAGTATGCATGCGTGAATGAATGTTGGAATGCATGTGTGTACGTGTGTGTGCATGTGTGAAGGGAGGGGTGTGTTTGAAGGGGGTCTGGAGAGAAAGGGGGTGGGGGAGAAAGCTGGGGAGGGGGAGGGGGCAGGGAAGACCCCTATCAGTGACAGGAAAAGCATTCCCTGTCACTGATAGTGCCTACCGCCATGGTTTTCGTGGCGGTAAGGAAGCCACGAAAACCATGGCGGTAGACGAGGTCATAAACACGCAGGCGGGCAAGTGACAGCCGCTGGGCTGGAGATTGAAGTCAAAGCCAAACCGCCAATGTCATAATATGGAGAAAAGTACTGCCAGCCTGTTGGAAGTACTTTCCTCCATATTAACGCCGACCGCCGGGGTCATAATGACCCCCTAAGTTATAAACATGAAATCCATAGACTGACTGAAATGTCTAAAAAGATTTAGGGGGTCATTGCAACCCTGGCGGTCGGTGTTAAAGTGGCGATAAAACCGCCAACAGGCCGGCGGTAAAAAAAATGGAATCACGAATGTGGCGGAAACCGCCAACATAGACAGCCACTTTAACACTCTGACCGGAACAGCGGTACAAACAAACACCGCAGCGGTAACAACAAACAGACAGGCGGAACACAATGTACCGCCCACACTATTACCACCTTTTCTGGGGCGGATTCACCACAAACAAAACACGGCGGAAACAGGAATTGGAAGGGAAAACGCTCACCTCTACACACCCCATGAGGAATCAGGACGCCATGGAGCCCGAGCTCCCGATTCTGCCAGCCTTTATCTTCCTGCTCCTCTACCAGGAGCACGAACGCCGGCGGCGAAGACAACGGTGAGTACTGCACCAATGACACAGGAGAGGGGGAGGGAAAAAACAGTGACACACACACACGCAACACGCAACACCCCCACCCCCACCCTCACCCACTACAATACACACACAAATACATATTGATACATAACAGTTACACCCCTCAACCCCCCCTTTAAGAATGCAAGGGCAAAAGGAAATGAGTCGAATAATTGTGATATATTCAATTACATACATCAACAATATTTACAAATATATACATTTATACTATATACAATTATATACACCAAGAACACAAGTCCAAGGGATTCCACCATCATAGTCTGTGGATCACTGGGCCCAAAAGGCATGGGCGAGGCCCACACTCAATACCCGAACAAGACAGAGAGAACACTGCAGGGGCATCAGTTAGAAATAAAACCGGCACCTCAGGGGGAAGGGAAGGGGGGGTGCACCTCAGCCGGTTGAGTGCACGACACCAGATCCACGAGGGGGCTCCATGCCCACTGTTCAATCCTGGGGAGTGCAAAGCCACAGTCTCTCAAGTCTCTACAGTGGGTGGTTTGCCAACTGTTCAATCCTGGGGAGTGCAAAGCCACAGTCTCTCAAGTTTCTACAGTGAGTGGTTTGCCCACTGTTCAATCTTGGGGAGTGCAAAGCCACAGTCTCTCAAGTCTCTACAGTGGGTGGTTTGCCCACTGCTGCATCCTGGGGAGTGCCAAGCCACAGTCTCTCAAGTCTCTACAGTGAGTGGTTTGCCCACTACTGCATCCTGGGGAGTGCCAAGCCACAGTCTCTCAAGTGGATAACATTCTCCACTGGTTTCTGGAGGGGGCCTTGTGCCCAGAGTGCTTCATCCTGCCAAGGACTGAGGTAGTGGATGTAACTCTCCACTGGTTCTGGAGGGGGCCTTGTGCCCAGATTGCTTCATCCTGCCAAGGACTGAGGTAGTGGATGTATCGCTCCACTGGTTCTGGAGGGGGCCTTGTGCCCAGAGTGCTTCATCCTGCCAAGGACTGAGGTAGTGGATGTATCTCTCCAGTGGTTCGGGAGGGGGCCTTGTGCCCAGAGTGCTTCATCCTGCCCGTGGCGGACTCATTAGCGTCGGAATCATTGGCGGTCACTGGCATGCAGTGCTGCTTGCGGCGGTGTCCTGGGCAGCGGTTCAGTTGGTGGCCGTCTTGTCCTGGCCTGCGGTGCTGCTGGTGGCGGTGTCCTGGGCAGCGTTTCAGCTGGTGGCGGTCTTGTCCTGGCCTGTGGTGCTGCTGGCGGTGGTGTCCTGGCCAGCGCTTCAGCTGGTGGCGGTGTCCTGGGCAGCGGTTCAGCTGCTGGCGGTCCTGTCATTGGCAGCGGGGCTGCTGGCGGTCCTGTCTTTGGCAGCGGGGCTGCTGCTGGCGGTCCTGTCTTTGGCAGCGGGGCTGCTGCTGGCGGTCCTGTCTTTGGCAGCAGGGCTGCTGGCGGTCGCGTCCCAGGCAGCGGGCTGCTCCTTACGGTCCTGTCTTTGGCAGTGGCGCTGCTGCTGGCGGTCCTGTCTTTGGCAGCGGGGATGCTGCTGGCGGTCCTGTTTTTGACAGCGGGGATGCTGGCAGTCGCCTCCTGGGCAGCGGGGCTGCTCCTGTCGGTCCTGTCTTTGGCAGCGGGGCTGCTGCTGGCGGTCGTCTCCTGGGCAGCGGGGCTGCTGCTGGTGGTCTTTCCCAGGGCAGTGGGGCTGCTGGCGGTCTTGTCCGCTGTGCTGATCTTCCCAGACTTGCCGGTTTTACTGTTCCCCTTCCCCACCTTGGATGGTGTCGCAGCTGTCTCCACACTCCCAAATGGACCTCTGGGAGTGGCTTTGGAGGCTGATTTCTGTCCCCTATCCCGCCGGGCACTGGCCAACTTTTGATGCTTGTCAGGTGGGGGACTGTCCGCGCTGTGGCTCCTTGCCACACTAGCTGCCCTGCTGCACTCCATAATCCGGTGACTACTGGCACCACTGGTCCCGCCGATGTTGTGGCTGAGGTGCTAGGTTGGGACCTGGAGAGTCAGGCCCTAGGAGACTGAAGGGGTGGGGGAGGTGAGGGAAAGAGGTCAAGGCTGGCCAGGAAAAGTTTCTTAGGAACACTGGGACAGGTAGCTGGAGGGAGGTTGGTAGTGGAGGAAGAGGTTGTGGTTGTAGGAGGTGTACGTTTGCTGACTTTGGGTGAAGGTGCATGGGCTGGAGGCTGTCGTGAGGTGGATGGCTGTTGGGTGGGTGTGTGGCTGCGTTTGTGTACCTTGGGAGGTAGCCTCACAGACACACTGGGAGAGGACACAGGGGATGTGTGAATGATAGTGGGGGTGGTGACTGCACGTGAGCGGGTGTGGTGGTGTGTGTGCTGGTGATGGACGTAGTGGCTGAGGATGTAGTGCATGCAGGTGTGAGTGGAGACGAGACAGGGAGGGAGGAGGGAGACGAGGAGGAAGGGGACACAGTGGAGTCAGTGGATGTTGGTGTATCTGCATGTGTCTGATGCTTGCGTGAGTGCCAGTGGGATGTGTGGTGCTTATGTTTGCCAGAGCTTCCCTTTTGTGTTGAGGTGTGTGCATGCTGGTCTGATGGTGTGCTTGGGATAGGCTGAGGTACAGGGGTGTGGCTCTGGGTGGAGGAAGTTGGAGGAGGGAGGCTAGAGACAGGGACAATGGCTGCCATCAGTGCTGAGGCCAGAGTCTGAAAAGCTTGCTGAAGGGCTGCCTGACCAGAGTGAATGCCCTCCAGGTATGCATTGGTTTGTTGCAACTGCCTCTCTACACCCTGGATGGCATTCAAAATGGTAGACTGCCCAACAGTGAGGGACCTGAGGAGGTCAATGGCCTCCTCACTGAGGGCAGCAGGGGTGACTGGGGAAGGGACTGAGGTGCCTGGGGCGAAGGCGATGCCCACCCTCCTGGGTGAGCGGGCACAGGGCAAAAGCTGAGGGGCTGCTGGGAGGGGGGTGGCGGCTGTACCTGTAGATGCGGGGGGCACAGATGGGGCCACCACCACAAGGGAGCTCCCATCAGAGGAGGAGTCCATCTCGCTGGTCTCAGCTCCTGTCCCTGCCATGGAGCTCCCCTCGCCCTCCATCCCACTTGTGAATTCGGAGTCCGTAGTCTCGCCCTCCAGGGCCATGTGGGATGCAGCTCCCTCCTGCTCTGGTGCCACTGCTCCTCCTCCTGATGATGCTAATGCACACAAGAACAAGGAGACCACAAAAAGGGGGGGGAAGAGAGAAGAAAGACATGTTCAGTGCATGCAATACCGCTACAGTTGGTGGACACAACAGACACAGAAGCCCCCTGCACTACGCCATGCACTTTTCAATCCCTGGGACATGGCTTACAAGGCTATGGCCGATTTCTGCACACATGGATGTCATAGGAGCCTGACCAGGTGTAGTTGGCACTGTACACAGGCGGGGTGGGGTGCCACATGGCCTGCCTGAAGAAGGGAACTTAACTACCAAACTCGCCCTGGCTTAGGGGAACCCACAGCCAACCTCCACCACCCAGACAACTACAATGTGTGTAGAATCAGCAGAATGAGAGTGTACTCACCCCCTTGTTGCTGCTGTGATGCCCTCCAGCGCCCATCCAACTCCAGGTACGCCACCGCCAGGAACCTGAATCTCAGGGGGGTCATGGTGCGACAGGCACCTGTCCCACGTTGGGGGGGGCATCCCCAGCTGGACCTCCGCCGTCTTCTTGCTCCACCGGCGAATGTCCTCCCATCTTTTCCGGCAGTGGGTGCTCCGTCTGTGGTAGACCCCCAGGGTCCGGACTTCCTTGGTGATGGCGCACCAGATGTCCTTCGTCTTGTGGGCGCTGACCTACAGGAATTGAACAGGGGTAAAGGAGTAGTAATTACCAACTGCACCGTCACAGTCATTGGCCCGCATCCCTACCCTTGCCATGACGCACATGCACTCACCGTCGTTTCATACACGCCTCATTCTCCCCCCCACCTTTCATCCACCCCACTCCACACAGGCATTGCCCATACAGCATGCTCACAGTGTACTTACCTGTTTGTCTGGAGGATGGTAGAGTAGCGTGTACTAGGTGAGGACCCCATCCACGAGTTTCTCCAACTTCTCCGTGCTGAAGGCAGGGCCCTTTCTCCAGACACACGAGCCATTGTCTCTTCCTGACTGAGGTCACAGCAGCACTTACAGTGCAGGTCCTTTCCTGTCGAAGATCAGGTATCGAGTGATTGAACAGAGAGAAAATGGTGGTTACGTCCGCGGCGGTGCGTACCGTCACCGCCGGTGTACATCGTCATTGGCTCCTGGGACCCATAGGGTCCAATGTTAACCAATGCAGAATTGCATTGCGGTCTTCGACCGCCTACCGCAACGGTGTACAACGCCAGCGCAGTTACCTCATTTCCCCTTGTACCACCTTACAGCTCAGGCAGCCGCCATTTCAGGGGCCCACCTGGCTTTTTTTTTTTCCTGCGTCACACATACCTAGGCCTTGCTTAAACACTATTACAGGCAAAATTTGATTTATGAATATTTTCAGAGTAAGCTGTGTTTACGTACCTCAGAGTTGGTTGACTCTCTGCTCGCTGTTCTCCTCCATAGGCACCGTCCGCTGGGGCATGTGAGGAGATGGTGGCATCCTCTGTTGTACAGACCACTGGTGGACCTGTCGACAATGGAGGAAAGACATGTGATCATCACCTACAGGCTTGATTGTGCCATAATCCAGGAACTGTGTGCCCAGTTGGAGCCAGACATGATGTCAGCTATCCGCCATCCCACAGGAATCCCCCCTCAAGTGCAGGTGCTGTCAGTACTCAATTTCCTAGCAAGTGGGTCTTTTCAAACTACAGTGGCCATAGCATCAGGGATGTCCCAGCCTATGTTTTCCAACGTGTTGTCCAGAGTGTTGTCTGCCCTGCTGAAACACATGCGGAGCTACATCATTTTCCCTCAGGTGGAGGATTTGCCTACAGTGAAAGGTGATTTCTATGCCCTGGGACATATCCCCAACATCATATGTGCAATTGATGAAACATATGTGGCCTTGGTCCCCCCACACAGGAGTGAACAGGTGTACAGAAACCAGAAGAGTTACATTCCATGAATGTGCAGATGGTGTGTTTGGCAGACCAGTATATCTCCCATGTTAATGCAAAATTCCCTGGCTCAGTGCATGACGCTTACATCCTGTGGAATAGCAGCATCCTTTATGTGATGGGGCAACTCCAGAGGCACCTGGTGTGGCTATTAGATGAGCACGTATACCCAAACCAGTGTGAATAGTTGTCTGGGTCTGTGGATGTCCCTATGAGATAGTGTGTGTCTAACAGTTGTCCCTCGCAATTTGCAGGTGACTCTGGTTACCCCAACCTATCATGGCTACTGACCCCAGTGAGGAATCCAAGGACAAGGGCAGAGGAACGCTACAATGAGGCCCATGGGCGAACTAGGAGGATTATAGAGCGGACCTTCGGCCTCCTGAAGACCAGGTTCCGGTGCCTCCATATGACAGGTGGTTCCCTATGCTTCACAACTTGGCTTTGCGACGACAGGAGCCTTTTCTGCAGGAGGATGGTCCAGATGGAGGTGTTGTGGCAGCTGTGGAGCCTGTGGACAGTGAAGACGAGGAAGTAGAAGAAGAGTACATCGACAACAGGAACACAGTGATCCTGCAATACTTACAGTGAGACACAGGTAAGAAGACAAACCTGCCTGCTACATCTAATTTAAATCTAATAACCCGCTACTGTCTGTCATTTTCACCCAGTACATGGTCACTGAGTTGTCACTTTCCCTTACGATTTCACAGATGTGGGCCCCACTGTGTGACATCTGCTTTGTTTCCTCATGGACTAGAGCTGTGTGACATAGGTATGTTGACATTACATTTGAAAGAGCATTTTGGCACTGTAATTACTAATACACTATTTCGAAATCACAGACAGACTCCAGATTGTTTTGTGCTGTAAGGGTGTTTATTTAAGTTCTCAATATTGGACGGGGTTGGAAAATGGTGAGGGGTGATGGTGGAGGAATGGCCATGACAGAGTCCAGTCTATTAGTCTCACAGGTGCATTGTCCAAAGGGGCATAGGAAGTGGAGCTGGGGCAGTTTAAGGATGGACAGGGTGACAATGTGGGACAAATGGATGACAATCAGGGTGGTCTCATTTCTTGGCGGGGGTCTTGGCATTGTTCTCTGTCTTTGTCCTGGATCTCAGGGACCGTTTGTGGGGTGGTTCTCCATCTGCAGGGGGTGGGGTGCTGGTGTGGTGGTCCTGTGGCGGTGCCTCCTGTCCACTAGCGCCGGCGGAGGTGGTGGGCAGTTCATCGTCCAGATTAGTGTCAGGGGCCCCTTGTTGTGCCACAGTGTCGCTCCTGGTGTTCACGAGTTCCTTCAGCACCCCTACAATGGTGCCCAGGGTGGAATTGATGGATTTGAGTTCCTCCCTGAAGCCCATATACTGTTCCTCCTGCAGCCGCTGGGTCTCCTGAAACTTGGCCAGTACCGTTGCCATCGTCTCCTGGGAATGGTGGTAGGCTCCCATGATGTTGGAGAGGGCCAGTGGGTTCCCTGGGCCTGTCCTCCCCCTGTCGCACAGCAGCCCTCCCAGTTCCCCTGCGTTCCTGGGCCTCTGTCCCCTGAACCGTGTGCCCATTGCCCCAGGTCCCTGTTGTTGTTGGGGTGGTGGGTTAGCCTGGGTTCCCTGTAGTGGTGGACACACTGCTGATTGACGTGTCCTGGGGACAGAGGTATGGGCCCGATGGGTGGGTGCTGTGCTGGTGTTTCCAGAGGGGGGGAAGCCCTGTAGTGGCTTGTGCCAGTGTGAGGGGAACCGACTGTCCAGAGGTCCCAAATGGGCCGGGCTGGTCATCTAAATCCAGTTGGACAGAGCTGCTGTCATCACTGTGGGCCTCTTCTGTGGGTGGAGTGGACATGTCTGGACCCTCCTGTCCGGTGACGTTGGGTAGGGTCCTGCAGGGGGGTAAAAGCATGATTATTGCATCTGTGTGTGCCATGGTGTGCAATGGGTGGGTGTCCATGTACCCCAGTGCTTGCATTCCTGTGTAGGACCTTGTGTGATGATGGTTTAGGGGGGTGTATGGGTATGTGCAGTGGCCATGCTTTGGTGACAGGTGTCCATGCTTTGGTGTTGCATGCAGGGCTTGGTGTTTGGATGGGTGGTTTGTGATATTGGGACATGTGTGAGGAGTAGGAGTGATGAGGGTGAGGGCGAGGGTAGGGGTATGTGATGGCATGCAGATAGGGTGGGTGATATAGTAGTAAAGATTTGACTTACCAGAGTCCATTCCTCCAGCTACTCCTGGGAGGCCCTCAGGATGCAGAATAGCCGAGACCTGCTCCTCCCATGTTGTTAGTTGTGGGAGAGGAGGTGGGGGTCCGCCGCCAGTCCTCTGTACCGCGATGTGGTTTCTTGAGACCACGGAACGCACCTTACCCCACAGGTCGTTCCACCTCTTCCTGATGTCATCCCTATTTCTTGGGTGCTGTCCCACTGCGTTGACCCTGTCCACGATTCTTAGCCATAGCTCCATCTTCTTAGCTATGGAGGTGTGCTGCACCTGTGATCCGAATAGCTGTGGCTCTACCCGGATGATTTCCTCCACCATGACCCTGAGCTCCTCCTCAGAGAACCTGGGGTGTCTTTGCCATGCCATGGGGTGGTGTGGGTGACGTGTGAGGTGGTGTGTGTTGTGATGTGTGGGGTGATATTTAGTGGTGTGTTGTGTGAGGTGCGTGGATGTTATGTGGGTGATGGTGTTGAGTGCCTGTGGATGCTCGTTTGTAGATGGTGGTGTCTCTCTCTGGCCTTCAGTCACAATTGTTGTCGTAGGGTTTTGTGGGTGATGTGGGCGTGTGTTTTATATTGTATTGGGTGTGTGGGAGTGGTGTGTGTATGTGTATCAGGTGTGTGTATTTCGAGTTGTCCAATGTGGATGTGTTTCTGAAAAGTGTGTGTATTTTGAGCGCGGCGGTGTGTACCGCCAATGGAATACCGCGGTTGAAAGACCGCCGCGTGGATTTGTGGGTCGTGATAGTGTGGGCGTCTTCCTGTTGGCGTGACGGTGGAGGATTTCTTATCGCCAGTTTATCACTGACCTTTGTTGTGGCGGACTTGTGTGGGTGTCTAGATTTTGCCGGATTCCGGCCTTTGGGTCATAATGGCCGTGGTGGAATTCCGCAGCCGCGGCGGTGTGTTGGCGGTCTTCTGCATGGCGGTAAGTGGCTTTTACCACCAATGTTGTAATGACCACCAAAGTCTACTAAACATCAACACTGTTAAACACTTCAAAGGAATAATGTAGATTAGCAACAACACACTATGCATATTATTTGAGAGACATTGCAAACATGACATCACCTGGAATGAAAATTCACACTAAGGAATTAATTCAGAGTATTCAAACATGGGGAGCAGTAGATAAATGGGATGGCAGATGATCAGAAGAAGAAGCCAACTGATGCACAGCAAGCTGAGTGAGCTGTAAAAATGATGCCAATTAGAGAAATTCCTGGAGGGAATTTTGTTCCTGTCCGTTGGAGTAGAAGTAACATATTGTCATTTACAAATGATTACCCAAAGTTGAGGGAGAAACCAGTGTAATGCTACCAGCAAACAGAGAGGTTTGTCAAGCTTGTGAAGTGCTTGTGGGAAGATATTAAGGGGCATATTTATACTCTGTTTGCGCCGGAATTGCGTCGTTTTTTTTTTACGCAAATCCGACGCAAAGCTAACTCCTTATTTATACTTTGGCGTTAGACCCGTCTAGCGCCAAAGATCTTGGAGTTTAGCGTGGACACCTACCTTGCGTTAATGATATGCAAGGTAGGCGTTCCCGTCTAAAAAATGACTCCAAGGCATGTGCGCCTTATTTAAACTCCCGTGCAAAAATGACTCACGGGAGTGGGCGGGTCAAAAAAAATGACGTCCAGCCGCTTTGGCGTCATTTTTTAACGCCTGGTCAGGGCAGGCGTTAAGGGACCTGTGGGCTCGGAAGGAGCCCAGAGGTGCCCTCCCATGCCCCCAGGGACACCCCCTGCCACCCTTGCCCACCCCAGGACGCCCAAGGATGGAGGGACCCATCCCAGGGAACTTAAGGTAAGTTCAGGTAAGTATTTTTTTATTTATTTTTTTGTGGCATAGGGGGGCCTGATTTGTGCCCCCCTACATGCCACTATGCCCAATGACCATGCCCAGGGGACATAAGTCCCCTGGGCATGGCCATTGGGCAAGGGGGCATGACTCCTGTCTGTGCTAAGACAGGAGTAATTTCAATGGGGGTTGGGAGTAAAAAAAAAATGGCGCAAATCGGGTTGAGGCCAAAATTTTGCCTCAGACCTGACTTGCCCCATTTTTTGACGCCCAAGCTCCATTTTCCCCTACGCCGGCGCAGCCTGGTGTGGGTCATTTTTTTTTACGCACACCAGTCAGCTGCGCCGGCTAACGTCATTCGATAAATAAGGCGCCCGCATGGTGCTTTGGAATGGCGTTAGCTGGTGTTAAAATTTTTGACGCAGAACTGCGTTGGCGCAGTTGTGCGTCAAAAAGTATAAATATGGCCCTAACATTTTATTTGAGATTGTGGTTCCAGAAGATTTGCAGGTTGAGTGTAAGAGGAGTATTGATTGGCCAACGCGTTACAGTTTCCCCTAAAGATATTGATTGGTGAAGAATTGGCAGGACAACTCAGTAAGCAAAGGAGTCTGTTCATGCTGATTAGGAGAGGTTGCTGAAAGCATTCAGACAATACAGTGGCATATAAATTATTGAGCCAAGAGAGATGATTCATTTTGTGTTTAGGTTCATTCAAGGGTTCGAAGCCTAAAATTAGCAGCATGATTAAGAATTATTTGATTTGCTGACAAGGAACGCTGATTCATGAAGTGATGCAATACGCAAAATACTTTAGTGATTGGATTGATACGAACAAGAAAAAGTTGAAGGAAAAGGTAATGGTGATGCAGATTAAACCTGCTAAAACAACAAAAATGCAGAGATTGCAGAGTATGATGAATGCAGGAGGAATATAAGGGATGCAACAGCAAGGCAATATGGTGTCTCAGTTCAGAAGTAGAAGTCGTGGAGTTTGAGTAGATCTGAATGCGGATGTGGCTGATGTTCAGAACATGAAGAAAATGGAAACGGAAATGTCCCTTTAATGATGTAAATAATTTGGCACAAAGTGGTGGTGTTTCGCAGATGGTTGACAACAGTCAATTTCAAAATCAGAGAGTCCGAAGACCACGTAATCAACACATGAATGTACTTATTGGAGCAGTCCAAATGCAGGAACAAGTACAATTTCCCCAACAGCAAACTCATGTGCCCCAGCAGATGCAGTTTCCACGAGCTCCGATGGCACAGCAACAGGTGATGGTTTGCTCAGCAGAACGTGAAACAAAAAGTAAAACAAAATGCAGGACAATTAATCATACAATAGCCATTGAGTGATTTCAGTGATGATGAAGTGAGTGAAGACTGCATGAGTAAGAGTCCACAAGAAGAAGTTGTGTTGGCTGTCTCAATGGAAGTAGATCAGCGTGGTCCTTATGTGAGTGCGAGTGTGATGGGTCATGATGTTTCATTCCTGGTTGACAGAGGAGCAACTCGTTCCACTGTCAGATTTGAAAAAGTTCCAAATGTGCCCCTTTCAGGAAGAACAGTTCAGGTTGTAGAAGTAACAAACCAACACTTACTAAATCCCATTACAGATCCCATTCCAGTTAAAATTCATACCTTTGAAGGTCCACACTGATTTGTAGTTTGCGGTTCAAGTCTTGTGAGTCTGTTAGGAAAAGACTTGCTGTGCCAATTGAATGTTCCATTACTTTTAGACAAGAAGGATTAGAAATTCAGACTGATAGTGATGATGAAACTTTGTCAAATTGGTAAAATGTATCCTCTCATTACATTGTTTCTTGCCATGACAGTTAAAGACTTGCCTGATAAATTGCAAGAGACAGTAACACTGAGAGTTTGGGATCTCTCTGGAGAGGATACTGGACTTATTTGAGGTGTTGATCAAGTTAAAGCCAAATGCATTTTTCCCCAGAACATTACAATATCATATGACTCCAGAAGTGATTGAAGGTATTACCCCAATAATTGTGGATTTCGCTGAGCAGGGTGTGTTAAAAGATGTGATGGGCAGCCTATGTGATTCCCCAATTATGAGTCTGTGAAAGCCAAGTGGGAAATATTACATAATACAGGATTTGAGAAAGATGATCAAAATTGTAGTATCTTGTTATTTCACAGTGCCAAGTCCAGCAGTGATTTTATTTCAGATTCCATATGAAGCAGAATGGTTTACAGTGATTCATTCATCACAAACATTTTTCTCAGTGCCCTTGCAAGGGGATAGTCAGTTCCTTTTTTGTTTCCAATTTGGCAACCGTGTGAATTCATGGTGTTGTACTCCAAAGGGGTTTTCAGAATGGCCATCCATTTTTTTATCAGATTCTGAAGAACTTAGGCCTGAATTTTATAAACGTGGCACTGCATCCAATACAGCACTACTTTTCTTGCTTCCCTTAGTGCCCCCCTACCGCAACCAAGTGTTGGCCATATTAAATCTACGGTGCTCCTTGGTGTAGGGTAATGGCAATAGCACCAATATTTTTGACATTATTGATGTACTGTGCAGGATTAGTACCAAAATGTTGGTGCTAATCCTGCAGAGTACATAGGGGCTCATTGAAAACAATGGTATGCCCTCTTTTAACGCCTGCTCAGTGCAAAAAATAGCCACCACTGCGCCATTGTTGCGATACCCCTAAAGGGGGAACACCCCCCCTTGCATACATTATGCCTGCTGCAGGAATAATATGAACAAGATGTTGCACAGTGGAACAATGCATGCATTGCTACACTTTGTCAATATGGTACGTGAATTTGGCCTTTTTAGGCCACATTAGCATCTTTAAAACAAAAAATTAATATAGTACAAGGAGGGGGAAGACCCTCTTATATTTGGGCCTTAGAATCTTTGAATATGCAGTTTCAGTCTGCTTTAGTGCAGTACATTGATGACTTAATGGTTGTGTCCAGTACACTTGAGGCTTGCAGGCAATATACCATAGCAATTTTTAATCATTTGGGTGAAAAAGGACACAAGGTTTCCCCTGCTAAAGTACAGTATTGTCAGAAAGAAGTGAAGTATTTGCATCACTAAATTGAGAAAGGTGCGAGGAAAGTGTCCAGAGAAAGAGTTGCAGCAATTATACAAATGAATCCCCCAGTTCCACAGAGAGATGTCAGAATGTTTTTGGGCATGGTGAGCTATTGTCCCCAATAGACTTTTTCAATAATTTCTAAACCATTACAGAAGTTGACAGGAAGTCACAGATCCAGTCAAGTGCATGAAAGCTTTCAGTGATTTGAGAAAGAGTTTGTGCAGAGCTCCAGCTTTGGGAATGTCTGATAACATGAAAGGTTTTGTGCTGATTTGTTATGAATGTAATGGTTCTGCTCTTTCTGTTTTGACTCAGTCACATGGAGGAATAAACAGGCCAGTAGCATATTCTGCCGCCACACTGGATTCTGTAGTGGCTGCTTTTCCCTGCTGTTTGAAAGCCATGGCCAGTGCTGGTGTAGGATCAGCCAATGCGAAGGCATTGTGATGGGACATCCGTTAACTCTCTTTGTCCTTCACTCAGTTGAGATACTGTTGACCAGATTGAAAACCCAATATATGACCAGTGCCTGACTAACCCATTTCAAATTGTTAATTCTTGGATCTCCTAATGTAGTGATCAAGAGGTATTCAAGTTTGAAACCCCACCACATTAAAGCCTGTAAATGCTGATGATACAGTTGATATTAATGAAATGGAACATGACTGCCTCGATGTTACTGAACTGTGCAGCAAACACATGATACTCCTCTAGAGGAGAATGACCAAGTTGTTTTTGTTGATGGCTCCTGTTTAAGAGACAGTGAAGGTTCGCTGAGAGCTGCCTATGCAGTTTGAACACTCTCTTGAGGTGTCGAAGCCTAATGGTCTTTAAGGAGTCATTTTTGCCAAAGTAGCCAAATTGGTTGCTCTTACCAGAGCAAACTGCGCTTCTGAGTAGCTCAAAGTAACAATATTTACAGACAGACAATACGGATTTGGTGCTGTCCATGACTTCAGACAGTTATGGAACCACAGGATCATTCAAGATGGTGAACAAATTCATGACTTGTTTTCCATTACAATTGCCTGAGAACATTGCCATTGTCAAATGCGTGGCCCATCAGAGGTCAAATGACTATGTAACATTGGGCAATGGCTATGCTAACCAAATTGCCAGACATTGTGCACTTCATTGCGTTACCTTCAATGAAGAGTGAAGTAATGAAAGTGACACTATTGAGACAGATCAATATTTCTTGCTGTCACTAGTTGATATCCAGGATGAAATTAAGAGGTTTCAGAAAGAAGCAATGGAGGAAGAACACAGAGGTTGGATGAAAAGAGGTTACGCTCAAAGAGAGGGAGATGATTTCTGGATTTCAAATGAAGGGAAAGTTGTATTGCCAGATTGTTTCCTGAACTTGATGGATAGATAGTATCATGGTCAGGTTCATCTCAGCAGAGATACAATGATTTGCACTTTCAAACAGACATGGTAAAACTCCAGATTTAGATTGGTTGCATAAGCAGTTTGTCACAGATTTATTACATTCCAACAAATGAACATGAGGAAATGTACGGTGGTTAATTTGAGCCATATAGGCAGATTGGGAGGTCCATTTACCAGAAGGCAACTTGACTTTGTTGAAATGCCTGCCTGTAATTGATTGAAGTATGTGTTGGTTATTGTATGTGTGTCTTCCAAGTGGGTGGAAGCTTATCCAAAATGTGGGAACAATGGTCTCACTGTAGATAAGCTGCTGCTCAGGGAACTTACTCCACGTTATGGATTCCCAACTTCTTTGGAATCAGATTGAGGAACTCATTTTAATAATGAGATCGTAAAGTTGTTGTGTGCAGCACTGAAAATTGACCAACAATTGCACTGCAGTTACAGACCAGAGGCATCTAGATTGGTGGAGCAAATGAATGGAACACTGAAAGCTCAATTGGCAAAGGTTTGTGCCTCTACAGCGTTAAAATGGCCTGATGCATTGCCACTTGTCCTGATGAGCATGCGTAACACCCCTGACAGGAAGACAGGACTGTCTCCTCATGAAGTCCTGATAGATCATGCAATGAGACTGCCAGCAGTACCTGCAAATGCACTTATGAAGATAACAGATGACTTAGTGCTGGATTATTGTAAAGGTCTAGCTGATGTGGTTCGCTCTTTGTCTCATCAGGCTGAAGCTGCAACAGTTCAAACAGCCCAGGAGCAGTGTCACAGCTTGAAAGCTGGTAACTAGGTTGTAGTGAAAAAGCACATGAGGAAGGCTTCCCTGGAGCCAAGGTGGAAAGGCCCATTCCAAATCATTTTGTTGACGACGACAGCTGTGAAATGTGCTGGTCTTCCAAACTGGATACACACAAAGCAACACACACAAAGATCTATGTCCTCTTAAAAACACAGGGACATATTTATACTCTGTTTGCACAGAATTAGCATCATTTTTTTTACTCTAATTCAGTGCAAAACTAACTCCATATTTATACTTTGGTGCTAGACCCGTCTTGCACCAAATTTATGGAGTTAAAGTCATTTTTTTAGAAGTGTAAACCTACCTTGCCTTAATGAGATGCAAGGTAGGCGTTCCCGTGCAAAAAATGACTCTACAGCCTTAACGCCATATTCATACTCCCGTGCAAAAATGGTGCACGGGAGGGAGGAGGGGTCAAAAATGGTGCAAAGCCAAAGCCAAGCCAAAGCTTGCTTTGCCCCTTTTTTTAACTCCTGGGTCTGGGCAGGCGTTAGGGGACCTGTGGGCCTATTTCTGTGGTGGAACACCATGGAATAAGCCCGCAGGTGTCCTCCCCAGGCCCCTGGGGCACCCACACCAGAGGAACTGTGGAGGATGGGGGAACCCATCCCAGGTAAGTACAGATAAGTACAGTTAAGTATTGCCTTTTATTTTTTAAAGTGCCATGGGGGCCATGTAATGGGCCCCCATACATGGCACAAGGTGCAAAGGCCATGCCCATGGGACCCTTGTCCCCTGTGCTGGCCATTGGGGTGGTGGGCATGACTCCTGCCTTTTCTAAGGCAGGAGTCATGTGGCATGGTAGGTTTAGCACCATAAAATGATACTAATCTGGTTAGAGTAATTTTATTTTTTTACTCTAACCTGCCTAAAGTCATTTTTTGGTGCTAAACTCCCTTCTTCTGTACTGCCAGCCCCACCCGACTACAGTCATTTTTTTGTACTCTAGCCTACCTTTTGCACCGGCTTGCACCATTCCATAAATATGGTGCCCGGCTGGTGCACAGAAATGATTCAAGCCGGTGCTAAACATTTTGGTGCAAAACTGCTTTAGTGCAGTTTTGCACCAAAAAGTATAAATAAGGGCCACAGAGTCTGATCCCAAAAGAGCAAATGGTGAAGAAGAGGGCGTTCGGCTTAACCAAGCTGTAAGGAGGGAACATGTGGCTGAAGCAGAAAACGCACAAAGTGGTGATGGCACAAACAGTCTGCATGCAGATAAAGGTGCAGATAAGGATGTAGACAAAGGTGCAAGCATCCTGTGAACCCACAAAAGTTCCGGAGAACAAAGTCAAAATCAACTGATTCCTTCCAGTGCAGCAAATGTTGTGAAAGCAGTTGCACCCGGAAAAGAACTGCGAAAGGAGCTCCCTTCAGTAACAGCAGCAGTTGAAGAGTCAAATCAGAGTGAAGACGAAAATGGTGCAGTAAGGAGAACAAAAAGAAAAACAGTGTAAAGTTGCAGATACTATTCACCTGAATGGATCTAATTTGCCACAAATGAATGGGAAAATTAGTTTATGACCTTTTGTTGTGACCGTGAGAATTCAGTTGAACGTTCCTGAACTTGAAATTGCACTTTTGCTGGTGTTTTGCTGACTCTGATGGTGCCCTGGGTACTGCTAACCAGTCCCAGGGCCAGTGCTCTGTAGAAAATGAGTATGCAAATTAGGCTAATTATAATTGGCTATGACAACCTACCTATAGGTCCCTAGTATATGGTATGGCATGCAGGTTTAGGGACCGCAGCATAGGTAGTGTACCCATAGGTGCACCGCTGAGTTACCCAGGGTCATTTCAAAGGCAAGCCTGCCTAAATGAAAGTTAGATGCAAATTAGACTTTGGAATTAAAAGTACTTCCAAAGTCTTAAACTACATTATTTTTGCATACATATAAATCACCCCTAAGGTGTGCCCTATGTGTCCCTAAGGTTAGGTGCCATGTAACTATAAGCAGGGGCCTTATAAAAATAGTGTTTTAAGCCCTGGTGAGGTAAAATAGCCACATTTATTTTTCCCTCACTGTAGTGAATGGCCTCTATAGGCTAAAATGGGGAAACTTTATTTTAATTAACAAAGTCCCCATAAGTGCCAGATACTTTGAGTTTGGTATCAAATGAATTGGTATAATAAATCCCACAACTTACAATTGCTGGATTTAATATAGCTAGTTCGGGTAAAGAGTTTTAAAACTCTTCCTGAAATTTGCCAACTTCAGCTCTGTAGTGCCCTTCTCTGATTGGCCAGCCTCTGGCAGCCTGGCCAGGCTGCCTTGATGAGGTGTGAAGTGGCCTGGGCTGAACGTAAAGGATGTACCTGGGGGAGGAGATCTGCCTCAGCAGATGGTGAAACAGGATGGGGGGGAGGAAAGCAGCCAAACAGGTCTTCAAAGGCTGGGAAGGATATTTAGAGCAGCTCAGGAACTCCCCCACTTCCTGCAACCCCAGGCAATTAGGTGCCTTCTTGAATAGATTAGGAGAGGGCAGGAAAGGGGTGTGTTTAGGATTTTTAGCCACACCAGTGGATGGGCCCGGCCAGATCTAACCTCCAAAAATCCCTTTCAGCCATGCTGGATTTTTGAAGAATGTTGCTCCCTGGGATTGATTTTTGCCACACTTCCCAGGAAGTGGTCATCAAAGGGGGAATGAGCCTGCCTGATTGGACAAACAGGACCCCCTGCTTTCCACCCAAGAGCAAGGATAAATATGGAAGAGTTGCACCCACATCTCATATCCCTACAAGGGATAAGACAAAGAAGAAGAAGGACTGCCCTGCTGCACCCCTGACCTGCACCTGGACACTGCACTCTGAAGGACTGTACTAGCTGCACACTTGGACTTTACCACTGAAAGGACTTTTCCTGTCTTCTACTGCTTCAGGAAGGGACTCCCTGTTTGCTACAGGTACAAAGGAGCTGCCCAGAATCCCCTGCAACAAGTCCTTCAAGCAGAGCCCAGCTGATCAGCTCCAGTGGCCATTTGAGAATTCTGACCAGGTGCATTCTGGGAATTGTTGCCCCAACTCCCAAGGAGCAACTCAGAGCTTCCGGGAACCTTTGATCAAGTTGTGGACACTTCAAGGACCCAAAAAGGACCTCTGGAAGAAGATCCCGGAGTTTGGAGACGTTTGGAGAAACTCCATAAGTTGAAGGGGTGCATTGAGGTAGTTGTAGTCCCAGACCCTAAGATGCAAACCAGAGCCTCTGAACCCTTGGCTAGTGCTGTGGACACTTTCCTGAATCAAGAAACACTTCTGAGAGTAAGTGTAACAGTGTTACCTCGTGCATGGAGCAAATGATGGTGACATCAGTAAATCATCAAAATACAGTTTTAACAATCAATTTCAGAGCTGAACCACTCCTAACAATAACCAGAATTCAAACGTGCATGTGTGAGAATGGGCTAAAGCAAGTATAAAACAAGATGAAAATAATTTTGGAAAACATCTAACTAAAATAACTCACTATAAAAATATGTTGGTGTAGGTTACTAACTGAAAAGGGAAACAAGAAACCACATTTAATTATACCTCTCCTCATGGGACAACATACAGAGCTGATTCATCAAGACAGAGTGGTCACCATCTTCTGACGTCTGTTGCCAGCAGCATCAGGACTGCAGAACACGGGATGCACATAGGACAGATCAGCAGTTCAGAATCAGTTGGTCCTATTATTGCTGAATGACGTAACAGAATAGGGCAGTTAAAACTATGATAAGAAAACTCATCAGGGGAATATGAGAAGAGAATGGGATAGCGAACTTAAGACAGAAGTGGACAGAGTTCTGGACAGCTTCAAGATCAACGTAGACTGACTAACAGTTTCCAAAATCTTCACTAATTAAAATATGAAAAATCCATTTGATTGGTCCTTCAGGTGGGCAAACTCTGGGCATCAGTTTCAGCATCCAATCACTGTACATAGCACCACTAAGTTCACAATTTTTGAAAAACATCTCAGCAAAAGGCCATTGTTCCCTACTAAGAGTTCATATGGTTCCGCCAAAATTCCACATTTTCTAATAATTTGAAACTCACAGTTCCTTTCCCATGGCACACAATAAACTAAGCTAATATTCTTTCACATGCAGTCAGTAGTTTCCTGCTTTGTTCGACAACTAGAACAAATATTGTTACATTAACTAAGCTAGAAACATGCTCTTCTCCTGGAATGCAGTGGAACATTCAACATTACATTTGCTGCCTAGAGAAAGAATTCAGGTCAGAGGAAACAAAATAAGCATGTACATTTTTTTTATGACTGCTTGCAATATGAACTTTCAGACCTAGTCATGCTAAGAAATCCAGATGCACATTAATACATTTCATTTCATTAATAAAACCTATTGCACACTCATATATTTGAATCAAAGATGCAAAGCATATTATTTATCTAAAACATCATTTATGTTATGTCAAAGCAATTTTAAACGTTCATTTATTTTCTACACACAAAATTCATTATGAAATCCATTTATTTCAATGTAGGTGTGTTTAATTCATATTTAGTTAATACTCACAATACATTTTATTTCTACTGTTTCTACTTGGAAACAATACTTTCATGTTAATTTTTATTAACAATTCACTCAAATTACAAATGCATGTCTTCATGTTAAACGGGAAGCAAAATATATGACTGGTAGGCACAAATGTTCACCACTAATTTAAACATGCACATCTTCATTTCTACATCAATTTTTCTGCTAGGCCTTTGAAACTACATATTTATTAGCTGCCATATGCTACTTCTAAGCCACTTATTTATTAATAAAACTTGATCTCTCTCAGTGGCAACCATCTTGTGCCCCCTGTCCAGGAACCTGAGTCGTGGCACAACACCTTGGACAATAATGGTCCTGGAACCAGTAGTTGGGGGCACCCTGTGGCACGAGCACTGGCTTCTGGGTGTGTGGGAGGGATTTTGTGGGCCAGTAGGGTGAGGCCACTGAGGATGCTCATGGCCAGGACACCATCAGCCAGGATTTGAGGATCTATCAGGAGTCCCAAGACGTAATGGGCCTGGTACTCTGGGAGATCAAGCAGCTGTAGATGGACACACATAGAAATATGCTCCAACAGTGGAAGGCCACCAATACCAACTTGGCCTCCCTAACAGTGGTGTTGAGGGAAATTAACAGTACCTTGTTCTGGGATCATCACCAACAAGCTATCCCTTTCTTTGTTGCAACAACAACAGGCCCTTCATCAGTGCCAGCCACTGGGAGGGAGACACTGTCAGGGAAAGAACCCACAACAGAGACCCCTGCCTCTGTAGCAGTAGATCACCCCCCAGACTAGCGGGGACGTCCAGCGAAGAATCCAGGAGGTGCAGATGTCAAGACACCCACCACTGCCGGCAAGTGACTCCTTCCTAAATGACCTCCTTTGTGTGCCACACATTCACTCTGTTGACTGTCCTTCAAACACCTTCTATTTCCTATGGGAGGAGTACACTGGACTTTGGACTGACAATTGTGTGCCATCCACTTCAATGATTTCATTCACCATGACTGAACACTTCAGTGTTTGTTTCAACCGTGCACCATTTTTCAATAAATCTACCCATCACAAAGTCATAGTCTGCTTGCTTTTTTTCCACATTTTGCTATATAGAGATGTAAGACCAAGAGGAGTAAATGAGGAAGAAATAAGATACTAATGCAAGGAAAGATATGTAACAGGTACAGTGTCCTGCTAAGGATTACTAGCAACACACACCAACATGTTGCTACACGTGTTTGGTCACATCAAATATTTTATTTCACTGTACAACACATAGGCTGTCCATATGACTGAACTGTCATAGCCAAGAATGGCTGACTCATATTGTGTCAAGGTACATATTCCAAGGTACAGCCCCCCAGACCACAGAAGGAAGGGCCTTGTCATACATTGTCCTGTAGATTGGCAATGTTAGAAAGGGGGTTTCTGGTTGGCTAGGGTATGCACCTCAGCTAGGCAGAACCTACCCATTCTAGTCAGAGCAAAGGAGTTACACGTCCAAGATAACCCCTGCTCACCCCCTTGGTAGCTTGGCACGAGCAGTCAGGCCTATCCCAGAGGCAATATGTAAAGAGTTTGCATAACACACACAACACACGTGACGCAAGATGTACAACACAAAGTAAACACAACACTGAGCTATGTAAAAATAATCTGTATTTCACAAAACATAATTAGACCAACATTACACGTAAGTAATACCCTCCTACCTTAGCAGTTGTGAGATCGTTACACAAGTTACTAATACGCTGCAAGAATATGCAGTTGTCACATTAGAACACATAAGTACTCAGGATTCTGTAACATAAGCAGTAGGCAGGAATTACAATAAGAGTTATATGCACTTTTCATGAATAATTCCTAAATACCCATAAAAGGAACATTAGAGAACATCTCACAAGTCATACAAAACATATCAGCTAGACATGCCCATAAAAGGAACATTAGCACATATATGTATTGACCGAAAGCAGGTAGGAAATCTATAGATATAAAAAAATGCAAAAAACAAAGTAGAACTCTGGGAAGTTCCCAATTTTAGGTGGAGAGCCGCTCTAGTAAGGAGCACTCTGCAACACCAGCGACACTCTAGATTTGCTCACCTCAAATGTCTGCTTATCTAGCAAAGTTTTTAAGCATAGGATCAGCACAGTGCTATCCTTGCTGAGCTAGATAGTGACAAAGTCTTTTGTCATTTGTACAGCAAAATCTTTAAGCATAGGATTGACAGAGTGTCATCCTCGCCGAGCTGTAAAATGACAAAAGCCATTTACCACTCCAGGCACAGTATTACAGCTTTGGACTGGTCAAATACCGTCCAAGCCAACCTGGAATGAGTAAAGCAACCCCTGACACGTGTTTTGCTCTCATTAGAGCTCTTCAGAGGGGTTTAGCTTTGTCCAGACACAAGGGAGCACCCAGTATAAGTCAAACCAAATCCCTTTCAGGGTTAGAGTGACGCATAAATTATGCAAAAAACAAAGTAGAACTCTGGGAAGTTCCCAATTTTAGGTGGAGAGCCGCTCTAGTAAGGAGCACCCTGCAACACCAGCGACACTCTAGATTTGCTCACCTCAAATGTCTGCTTATCTAGCAAAGTTTTTAAGCATAGGATCAGCACAGTGCTATCCTTGCTGAGCTAGATGGTGACAAAGTCTTTTGCCATCTGTACAGCAAAATCTTTAAGCATAGGATTGAAACAGTGTCATCCTCGCCAAGCTGTAAACTGACAAAAGCCATTTACCACTCCAGGCACAGTATTACAGCTTTGGACTGGTCAAATACCGTCCAAGCCAACCTGGAATGAGTAAAGCAACCCCTGACACAATATCAAAGATCTATACTAGGCTCTTGGAGCCCATATTCCCTAAAAAGTACCTGGTCTCTGTAGTAGAGGCACTCCTAGTGCCTAGAAGATGAACAACGGGGCCCCCGGTGCTCCTATGCGCAAAATGGGGGCCTCTGACATCGTTTTGAGGAGAAGAGGGCGGCACGCACCTCCTCTATGCCATTGACGGGCCCCTCTGGGGACAGTGATTACTGGGGGCCCCTTTAGGCCTCCATCGGTCCTCACATGGGGGAGACCTCCAAAAATGCCACTGGCCCATGAGGGGGCCAACCAGGGAGCCAGTGGCACAGGCGAGCCTCCGGTGAGGCTACCGCCTGGCCCACAAATCAAAGGAGAGTCCTCCGGGACTCGAACAGGCGAGGGAGAGGCGTCCTCCCCTCCCTCCTGCTTCCGATGACGTCCTGGCCCAAGGCAGGGCCCCCGGGGGCACCAATAGGAGCACGCTTGACCCAGGGGACAACAAGAAGGTTTTCTTCCTGCCCCGGGGGCACCAGGAAGCGCGCTACACTCGCGCTTGAACAAAACAGCTTCCCTGGGCTGCGGCGGTGATTCCCAGCACTACAACACACTTTTGAAAAGTGCTGAGACTCCCAATGAAGCCCGGGTTGCGGCGGTGATCTTGGGGGCCTCAAGGGGTGCTTTTTAAAAGCACCAAGGCCAAGTCTGCAGGGATCGTTGCAGGGGTCAGGGGCCACAGCACCCTGCCCCTGGGAACCAGCAAGAAGACAAGAAGCACAGGGCTTGTGGGTCCAGCTACAGGCCAGCACAAGGGGTGCAGATGATGGCAGTTCCTTCTAGTGACCAGGCAGGTCACAGGTCAGCACAGCAGCAGCAGTCCAAGGTGGTTTGCTGGTGAGTCCATTCATCAGCGTTCTGTGTCCAGTTTCATGTCCCAAGAATGTTCAAATTGTGGGGAAAAGTCTCCTGTACTTATACTGGGTTTACAGTGTGTTTTTCAATGGCCAGGAGAGGGGGTTCCAACCAGTTATATCTGGTTCTGTGAGTGCCCTTTCTTTCCTCCAGCACAGGCTCCAAACATCAGTGGGGGGTAAACAACCCTATTGTGTGAGGCCAGGGCACCCCCTTTATAAATGCAGGTGTGCCCTGCCTCTCCCTTCTCTCAGCCCAGGAAGGCTTTACAATATGTAGATGCACCTCTGTGACACCTCCACCCTCCCTGTGTTCAGGCTGTCTGAGAAGTGTGCACAAAGCCCCAACTGTCAGTCTGCCCAGACGTGGATTGGAGGCAAGCTGCAAAACACCAAAGTCATAAGCACAGATAAATGCACACTTTCTAGAAGTGGCATATCTGTGATAGTGATAAAAAATACACCTACACCAGTAAGCAGCATTTCTCACCACTATCACAACCATACCAAACATGCCTATGCTACCCCTCATAAATCAGACAATACCCCTTACATATAAGGCAGGGCATTTCCAATGCAATCCTATGAGGAGGCAGCACTCACAGCAGTGAGACACCAAGTTAGGCTGTTTGTCACTACCAGGACAGGCCACGCAACATGGCACATGTCCTGCCTTCTACATACATGGCACCCTGCCCAAAGGGCTAGCTAGGGCGTACCTTAGGGGTGACTGACATGTAGTAAAAGGGGAGTTCTGGGCCTGGCAAGTAAATTTAGATGCCAGGTCCCTGTGGCAGGAAACTGCGCACACAGGCTCTGCACTAGCAGGCCTTAGATAGGTTTGACAGGCTACTTTAGTGGGTGGCGCAAGCAGCGCTGCAGGCCCACTAGTAGCATTTAATTTACAGGCCCTGAGTATAGGGATACCACTTTACAAGGGACTTATAGGTAAATCAAATATGCCAATGAGGTATAATCCAATCATACCAAATTTGTAAGGGAGAGCACATGCACGTTAGCACTGTTTAGCAGTGAAAAAGTGCTCAGAGTCAAAACGTCAGCCAACAAAGCTCAGAAAATACGGAGGCAAAAAGCAAAAAGTCTGGGGAATGACCCTGTAAAAGGGCCGAGTCCAACAGGCAAACAGAGAAGTGAATGGTGTCACCAGTCACCAGCTTGAGGCTTATCACATACCAAACCAAAGAAATCCAACATCACATTAACTAAGGTACAGACAGCTGGCAGTACAGCAGTCACTGATCACAAGTTCATCATGATCCAATGACCATGCATCTGGTGGTATGACATAAACATATGTTAGTGTTGTGGCACAGGCACAGTGAACCGCAATGATAAAACACATCTACAGCTACATACAGGTCATACAAGAAGAGTGTTTAGCCTATGTGAAGGGTAAATGTCTGGCTAGCACTTGATGACAAATCAAAATCAAATCAATATTTATAAAGCGCAGCTTCTCATCCGTAAGGGTCTCAAGGCGCTGAGGGCATTTGTCCTCTGAGCTGCAGTTGAAGAGCCAGGTTTTAAGGTCCTTCCTGAACTGATACAGCGATGGTGACTGCCTGAGGTGCAGGGGCAGGGTGTTCCAGCTCTTTGCCGCAAGGAAGGCGAAGGATCTTCCACCAGCTGAGGTCTTCTATATGTGGGGTACGGTGGCTAGTGCTTGTTGAGTGGAGCGGAGAGGTCTGGTGGGGGAGTAAAAGGTGATGCAGTGGTTGAGGTAGGCGGATCCTAGGTTGTGGAAAGACTTGTATGCGTGTACGAGGAGTTTCTAGTTAATGCTTTTCTCGATAGGATGCCAGTGGAGGTCTCTTAGGTGATTGTAGATGTGTTCATGGTGAGAAATGTCTAGGATGAGTCTAGCAAAGGCGTTTTGGATGTGCTGTAGTTTCTTCAGGTTCTTCTAGGTGGTGTTGGCATAGAGGGCATTGCCATAGTCTAGTCAGCTGGTAACCAGAGCTTGGGTCACGGTTCAGAGGCAGTCCTTTGGGATCCATTTGTAGATGTTCGGGAGCAGTTGGAGAGTGTAGAAACAGGAGGATGCGACTGAGCTGACTTGGAGGGTCATGGTGATCAATGAGTCCAGGATGAAACCAAGGTTGTGTGTGAGCGGTCTGTATGGTTTGAGGGTGCTGAGGGTGGATGATCACCACGAGTCATTCCAGGCTGATGTGGAGGGACCCAGGATGAGGATCTCGGTCTTGTCAGAGTTTATCTTGAGGCAGCTATCCTTCATCCAGGTGGTGACAGCTTCCATTCTGTTGTGGAAATTCTTCTTGGCAGTTGTGGGGTTTTTGGTGAGAGAGATGATCAGCTGGGTGTCATTGGTGTAGGAGATGATGTTCAGCCAATGGTTCCTGATGATGGATGTGAGCAGGGCCATGTAGATGTTGAAGAATGTGGGGCTCTGGGAGGATCCCTGTTGAACTCTGCAGCTGATCTCCGTATTTCGTGCCCACATGATCACACACATGATGCAATCAGCCCAACGCAGCACAAAAAACAAGTATATTGTGTATTTCAGGCCTTCTACCCAAACACTGTTCAAGCTGCCTTGGCACTGGTCTCATACGCCCTAAACCTGTGACCTACATTACCTGGAACAATCCATGTCCACTTCATGTTTCAGGACAGCATCAGGTACCTGCCAATGTCATAACTCTGAAATGCCCACATGAAAATGTCATGGTGAAGGTACCTGGACAAAGACAAAGCAAGGGGTATAGACTTGAAAACATACCTATTACACAAATCACATAGCAAGCATCTGCAAAGGAAAATACATTGCAGAGAGAATGACACAAACAAAGTAGCTACATCAAGATGTAAGATGCAGTTTCATGCATGGCCTACCTATGTTGATGGAATGATGTCGGTATTTCCCCACATATGTGCATGGCAAACTGTTTGTGGTGTAGTACATTTGCAATGGGGATAGACGTCATATTGTGCGACATATAGTAGTGTGTCACCATTGTTTATTGTCTGACACATTCCCTCATGCTTCATAGCATGTCACTTGGCATGTACAACTCCAGTAGCACTGAGGGATATAACAAGTAGGCCTAGCGTTTAGAGCCAGATTGTATCTATGGTCTTGATGTTGCATCAGTTTGAAAAGTGCACTGCATATGTGTAATTGTTAAAGTTTGTGCCCGGACTGTTGGCATGATTCATGGAGTGACTTGCAGTTATGTTTAAAACACATGTGTTTGGGTACAGGCATTCATCCACAGTCAGACTTTGCATGAGCAAAATAGGGACAGTAATGTAGCTTCCCATTGGGCAACCTTTTGATGGCCTTCCACAAGTCCTAGCAATTTATGTGTCTCTTCTACATGCAAAGTACTAATGGTGTCACTCAGAGTATGTCATTGTAAGGGGTGCCAGACGTTAGTAGTGATTCACTGGGGCTTGCTGATTCTTCTCTAACTGACATCTTGCACATGATGTCTACAGTGTTCATTTCCATGCCACGTCTGTGGCATATCTGAGCAACATTACTACTACCTCCTTGACTCTATTGGAAAAAATGTCACTTGGTGAAATGTACATTGTTGATATGTTTACGGTGTGACATAAGTATTTCCATTATGTATGTGACAAATAGATGTGTGCATGACCTTGTGTGAGATATGTGGGAATGCATTTGGCATTGGCCTACTATTGTATGACAAAAGGTAACTAAGGTCTGTTCCATGGGGCAAAGCTTTGTGGGTGATGAGGTCTCCTACTTGTTGACAGGTTATTGTGACTGCACAAGTTCTGCCATCTGATTTTAGCTGTCTGAGATCCTGAATTTCCTGTGGGCAACTGCTGACAGTTCAGATGGCATACATGCATATGGTATGGCACATGTATAGGCCACTTACGTGGAGTTTGTTCCTGGGGCCTAGTTGACATCATGGTAATGTTTGCTAATCAGAGCTGTTGTTGTATGATCATGGATGTGTGATGACCCTATTCTTCTTTGTCTTTGCAGCATCTGCACTGGCAAGCGAAGGAGACGGGGCACAGCCGAGTGTGTAAGCATCTGACCGCGGGATCTCGGGTCAAGACACAATTGACACACAGTGACCCAGTGGCCTAGAGGGTGAGCGCAGTGCCACAAGGGAGACTGGAACATCATCCTAATCATCATCAGATTCCTCCTCCAGTGGATACTCCCAAGTGGTGGAAGGCCCACCAGGTTATCCCCCAGTACCATCCTTTTCCACCATCCCTGTTCTATCACCGACCTCTCTGTTGCTCCCCACTTAGTTGGCAATGACGGCTCACCCAGGAGGGTGGGCATCTCCTTAGCTGCAGGCACCTCCGCCCCAGTCCCTGTTACCCCTGCTACCCTCAGCAAGGAGGCTATTGACCACCTGAGAAGTATCTCTGTGGGTCAGTCAGCCATTGTGAACACCATCCAGAGATTTGCCACCCAACTTCAACAAACCACAGCATTCCTGAAAGGCATTCAGGGAGCAATGATTTGCAAACAAAGATCTTTTCAGGCTTTAGCCTCCACACTGATGGCAGCCAGTCACCCCCCACCTTCTGTCTCCCAGCCAATTCTCTCTTCCCAATCCAACTCCCCCTTCCCCTACCTACCCAAAGCACACAGACAGATTTGCATGCATCCACTTCAGCACCAAGAGCAGTACACACAAACACAGGCACCACAAAACACACCAGCATGCAAGCAAACAACATCCACCCACAGACACAACAAAAGGCACAACTTCCCTTGACAACCCCACCACCCCAGTATCACACACATGACATCAAGCATGCCCACAGGAACCACACCAACAGTCACTGACACATGCACCACCTCCATCACACCCACAGACACAGCCCCAGCAACCTCCAGACAACACCACAAGCACCACACCCACAGACATCCCAACTACAGACACATAGACATCCACCACATCTAGTCAACCCGCAGTCACCACCCCAACAACCACACACACATCCACCACCACATCTCCCAACACCTCCACCTCCCATACCCCTAAGATACACAAACACGCACACTCACCCACCCAACAGACACCCACCATACACAAGCACACCTGCTATGAGCACCTACCCACAACATCCTCACCAACACAGCATACAACCCCTGTCTCTGTCACGTCCACTAACCTGAAAGCAGGACTTCTTCAGGATCGTGGTATAACCCCATGACCTCCCAACACGCCTCTCAATTCTGCTGATTGGGTGCAGGAGTCTTGGCAGGTGTGGGGATAGGGAAGGGGAATGGGACAAAAGACGAAAGAAAACACAGGCTGGTCCAGTCTGGCACCTGTTCCTACATTAGGAATGGTCATTCGTATTGTTATCAGCAGTGTTTGTCTGAGAGAAGAAAGAATGCTGGAATAAGTGCTTTGTCACGCATGGGAAGTCAGAGAATCTCAACTGTATTACTACTAGAACTCCCCCAATCACCTTGACACCTTAGCTGTTAGCCTTCTAAGGATCTACTTATGTCTCATCCCAAGATAAAAGACCAAGTGGTTCTGGATTTGACTCGATGCAAGGTAAGTCCCACACAACCAGAAGAATCAAGCTTTTCAGTATATTAGTCCTTCATACGTCAGTGGTGTAATTAAACATAAGGATGAATAAACTATTCACCCTGTCACAACTTGTGACTCGAGTCATGGTACACTCTAAAGTCGGCATGGATAACATTGTCCACAATCAACCCTCATTGCACTCACATGCATTACACACAAACAGGAATGTATAACAGATGACTCATAAATAACAATATCACAGTATACTATAGATCGCTTGTTAATGTAGAGCAATACGCTTTCAAGAAAGTGTTCAGCGTTGTCGCATGGAATTACTGGAGGCACCTTCAAGGGTTCATAAATTGGAAGTGCTCCAAATTTTTACAATTATCCAACCAGAACACTCCTTGATTAGTCAAACTACCCTATGCACGATATGCGTAATGTCTTGATTAGTCAAACTACCTAAATGTTAAACATGTTAAGCGTGATGCCCTAGACACAAGTTACTAACTCCCTGCAAATGCCCAAACACTTAGCTGCTCCATCGGGTTTTGTGCTGGGCCAGGAGATGAGGAAGACTGAGCGAAGTGCTGCTCAATGGAAACATGCTGCTGGACATGCTGACTGGAGGATCCAGGTTGCCATGGAGATGTGTTGGAGCAGGAGGGAAGGAGTAGCCCACCAGAACAGAAGAACAGAGCCAAGAACAGCTGAAAGCCGGGTGTGGCCTTTTATAGTCAGCTTCTGTGAGTCAGCACACATGTTCTTAATTACCTGGCAATGTGGGAGACAGGAAATGTTTCCTGCAACGTGTTGGCTGCACATGGGAATGAATAATAGTAAACAAACCTTGGTACATGACACAGTTACATGTAACAAGCATTGGAAAATCCAAACTTGCCAGAATAAAGTTAATAACAATGGAAGTTTTGGGTTTCTGTAATGAGGTCCTAACTTTGATGTACACGTATGCAGTTCATATAGAGTAAACATAGATACTAAGCAAAGGAGCACTGTGCAAGAGAAGCGTAAATGAGGATGCACTCAAAGGAAGTGTGAGGGGGTTACAGTTGGCTATGGAGGGGGGTACAAACAATGGGATTTTGGAATTGAAGGAGTGGTTCCAGGTCAACTACAATTTACAAATATCATAGGAAACGTATTAGGGCTCATTACGTGATTAAGCCTTGACACCATGAGTTTCTGTGACATTATCTTGGGATACTGTAAGGCTCGGTATAGTGGACAAAGTAGTTTAGAACAAAACATAAAGGAATGCAGTTTCTATGGTTCAACTTGATTGGTCATATGATGTGCTAATTTTCCTGGATAAGTGAACACCTAGGATCATATTTACAAAAGCTGTCACAAAACGGAGCTCAGCAGCCACAAATGCTATACATTATACAGTGCTATGGTTAGTCTTGCACTTGCATGTTTTTTTCAAGAATTCTAAAGTACACAATGGTGACAAAGATAAACAAGCATTGACACAAACGGCCTGTTCCGGGGAGACAAGGTGCAACCACCATATGGTTTATCTGGGCTCCTTGAGGATGAAGACAAATGATGCAGGGAATGGTCTGCGTGTTCCTGAAACCCTCTTCTGATTACCATCCCTGTGCCCCTAAAAAACATTTTTGTTAAACCTTAACCTTATCCCTGTTCCCCCTCCCCATTCCAAACCCAAGAAGCCCCCACCTTGCTCCTCCTTTCCACCTCCAAGTCCTCCCTCACCCCCTGCAAGCACCAATACCTCTGCCCCAAAGAAGACCACTCCTCCCAAGCCCAAACCTCTCCTCCCAACCCTCCTCCGCTGACCCCCCAATGGATAATCCCTGAGGTGTCTGTCTTCCCCCTTGATGTCCCTTCCTGTGGAGGTTCCATGCCAGCTGGGAGTCAAGCTTTGGCATAACACTGTGCTACTTTTGGACTATATATATATATATATATGGACTGGCCAATGGCCTTTGGACTTTGAAGTATTTCAAGGTTAATAAACCCAAAAGTAGTTTTTTGGGGTATATGTTTGTCCTGCAATTCCTTTTCAAGCTTAATGTTGTTCCTGAGTCACTTGTGTTGTCTGCCTACAGTTGTGTGTGTTTCAGCCTACTTGCTGATCCATTAGCTGTTGCTTGCAGTATCTGAGTTTGTGGGCATTGCTGGTGCACCCCAAGGCAAGGGTATATGTTGAGTGTATGGATATGTGTGTGTAAATCCAATGGCGGTGTTACGGCCCTGTGTGGTGCTTGTTATGGTAAGTATTTTATCTTGTGTTGTCTAGTGTGAATTTATCCATGTTCAGTTATTTAAAATTAGTACATGGTTCAACATACACACAGATATTACTGAATACAAAAATAGGAATACAAAATCACAACTTCTTGAGAGGTCAATGGAAGTAAGTGCAAGGCTGGGTGCATAGCTGATGGAATCTACATGATTTACACAGAATGCATGTAATTTTATTCAACAAGCAACTCTCTTTACAATACTGATGCTTACAGATTGAAAGAAGAAAAAAAGAAGGAAAAACAAGAATTGATATGATACATCGCAAAGTACTAAGTGCAATTTAAACATCTGGGCAGACAACAGGGAGCTTGAAAGGAGGCTCATTTTTTAAAAACAAAAATAACAACTGGTGAAGGTGTTGGTGCTGAGAATGGTGAGATGCATGGAAGAGCTGCACATGTCCAAAATCGCTTAGCCAAATTAATAAGTGCGCAAGTTTTTAAAAGCCTGCCAGAAAAAAGTGCGATGGTTTTGTTAGGAGGTGGTTGCATTAAGAAAAATGCTGCAGTTTTAAGGAAGGTGCACACAATCGGTTTGCAGAGAAAGCTTTGCAAGAATTAGATGGAATCTTGACTAAAAGGGCCAGCTTGAACCGGTTAAATGCTGAGCGAATCACATTTGAAAATTTCCACAGCCTTGCCAAGGTCACCGGAGTGGAGTTATAAAACCACAGATCCAAGGCTGCTCTGCTAGTGTGAATCCCTTGAGCCAAAAATAGGGGAACTAACAGGCGATGTCTGTCACAATCAAGTTTGGGGCAACAACGCAACAAATGGGGTCAAGATTTGTTGCAAATGTTACACAGCCTGTAACATCTTTTCTCGCCTTTCCTTGCCCGAGAAGGATTTAAATCCATGTTTGGTAGGGAGAAGATGTGCATGTATAAGATTTTACTCTGGGTATGAGTGGCGAGAGATAGATGCAAGTAGGGCTACGCTTTCTCAACCGTGTAAGAAGCAACAAGTACCTCTATATGTGGGGAGTGACGTAGGTTGCTCTTTTCGAGTTCTAAAGAGATGTTAATGACCTGAGAGTTCACAGTCTTTTCAAAGGCAGTGAATGGGATGTCAGGATGATAGAGGCTGCAGGCTTCAATTTTTAGGTTTTTGATTGCTTGTGCTAGGTACTCTTGCCAGGAACGTGGTTCCCGATGGGTCTACGGAGGCCGGAGTTGTAACCAGCCCTGGTGGTGCTGAACTCAGCGCCTCCCGGCTGGTTAAAACCCCATTTTCCACCAGCCTTTCCATAGTGGGGACCCCGCCATGGAAAGACTGGCGGAAAGGCAGTGCAGAGGGCATCGGGGTGCCCCTGCATTGCCCATGCCCATGTCTGCGGTGCTGGAGTGTACTGGCCCCAGCACCTTTAAGGGAGCCAGGTCCAATATTGTAGCACTGTTCCCGCCAGGCAGCCCAGTGGAAACCGGGTATTACAATTATGCCACCGGTCAGCCTGGCACGAACATTGTAATACACTTGGGGGGGGACGTCACAGCTGTGGCGGTGGCACCCTCCCAGTGAGTTTGGTGGTCCCGCGGTGGGACGCCAAACTCATAATGAGGCCCTAAAACCCGTTCTTCGTACCTGTCAAGGTACATGGAAGTTTTTTTATATGCTGTGCTTAGGATGTTGTCCTTTAGCATTGATAGCACACCAGGGAAAGCTTGATGGCGTAGTTTAAAGATGGGCTCAATTTGGCTTTTAAAACTCTTAACATGGGTTCTGCAGAGGGGCTCAGCAAGCGACTGTTAAGGGGGTTTAGACTGTTGATAACACCTGTGCCCTTTGTTTTTAAGTGCTGTTAAGGACATGTTAAGGGGATTCCACGGGCCTGTCAATCAGGGCAAAGGAAATCTGGCCAGCACCAATATATTTCTCACTTCATAAAGACTTGGAAACTCTATAGTTTTTCTTCTTCCCTCACACTCCAGAATTTTTCTTTAAATGAACAGTGCACCCTTAAAGAGTGATTTTTCCACAATTTTGTTATCTGCTTTAATATTACATAGTACATTGTGCAGGCTACCTTCCCTACGAAAGTCCACTGCCACTGATATTTGGGATTGTCAGATTCTAGACATTCAGGTCAACACTTCCTTAGTTAGCATTCCAGTATTTATGCTTTTTCATTTGAGAAAGGCAACAAAATATTGAGGAAGTTAAAAAATGAAAACATCGCCACACTTCTTATTATATGTCCAGGCTACAATACATAGGCAGGGAGATGGTCGAAAAATAACACACAATTTGTATTGGTACCATTTAATATTAAATGAGGTACATGTGTTGAAACAAACTAACACCAACATTTTAAAAACCGAACTTCAGGCAGCATAGTTGTCACCATTAATCGCCAGCACCCCCTGTAAATCAGTAGTGGAAAGCAGTTCTCATTGCTCTGGGCACGCCCCTGGCACCACACACATCTTCCCAAAGCACAATCAGTATGTAAAGTACATCTGCATTTGTGTCTAGACACACTCAAGATATTCTAAGAAAAATATTTTTCCAGTTTGCGTATGTTTTCCTTTTGCCTTTGAACAGCAGAGAGGAAAACGTTTTGTGTGTTTTGACCAGAATTTGTAGAACTGATCTGCTTGTGCCATGCTACAAAACATTACCCCTTTATGTACCTATCGAAGGCTGTTTAGTGTCAACTAAATAATACATGTCTGTGCGGACTCCTATTCTCTGAGATAGTGTTATTACTTGCCGACTTTGTACAATATTGTGAACTTTTTAAAAAAGGTTTTCCACATCTTCTTTGCTAAGGAGTGCTATGAAAATATTGTGCACTATTCATGAAGTAATTCTCTAATTATAGATGTGTGACGGCCTCGAAATGCTTTAATAGTAGGAAACCGACATGTCCTATAAAGCAGCATAATGCAAAAAAATGATTATCCTTGGCTCGCTATTGCTTTTCAATGTTGTTATGCACAGTTATTATTTCATAAATATAATACTTCATGGGCTGCTGTTCAAATTCGAAAAACCCCATGGCAACGTTAAGAACAGCCTGCCAGCTTTCATGCAAATAGGTTCCAGGTGGAGGGCAAATAGGTTCACAGCTGAGGGATAAATAAATGATAGATTTGAGGAAACATTTATGAAACCATGGGTTGCTGTTTGAGTAATGCCTTCCATTGTGAGAGAAACATGAAATAAGGAGAAGCTGTGGACAATGTCTGAATGCTATTCCATCATGCCTTCTATATCGTGACCTATCTATGGGATAATTGCTCTGTACTATTGTCATTCCTTCCTTTACTTACTGTGCTTCTTTTCTCATTTTTTCTGTTCTGTTTTTCTGCTTTTATTGGCTCTTTCTTTCTTCCTTTCTTTCTTTCTCTCTCTTTCTTTTTTCCCTCAAAACAAGTATAACCGTCAACAGGATTGTTTGACTCTTCTAGACATAAAAGGGGAGATTTGCTAAGTTATAGCATCCAAAGTTGGTAGGCTCCGTTGTGCTAGAGAAAGAGAGAGGCACAGAGCCATATTTACTACATTGACTGTTTCTTCTCTCTTCCTTAGCCCTGACGCACAAACGGAATGCTCAGTACCATGCCTTCACCTTACCTTATGTCAGTACAGTGCATAGGTGTGTGTGTATGATGTCTAGATTTTTGTACAGGAAGTCTACTCTTACAGTACAATATTCTATGCCCTAGGCAAACTTTAAAACATTTCACACATAGGTTGTGTGTTGTACGCATGCATGCAATTTATGAAATGATAGGAGAAATAAAAAGGTTTCTCCAACTTTGAGTCGACCTGAAGGAGGTGTGATGTTGTTGGTGCAAAGCCCATTGTAACAATTTTGGTACATAGGACTTTGCATCCGAAAAAATGAGTTTTGGGACTGGAACACCCAACTTGCACATATGGGAGGCCTGTTTGACAAAATATAGCCACAACAGCAAAAAAAAACACTTTTTCCTGCACAATCTGTTCTGGAAAGTAAGGCTCATATTTATGAAAAAGTGGTGCATCAGAATTGATGCACCACTTTTTCTGCGCCCCCTACAGGCACCTAATTCTTCCATGTGTGCACCGTATTTATGATATGGTGCACGTTAGGGAACTAGCGTAAAAAATTATGATGCCAGTTTGACACTTTGCAGCAATGGGAGCCTCATTTAAAATGACGCTAATAATGAAGCAGTAGATTCTCATAGATTCCACTGCACTATTTTTCTGGGCCTCACAACGCCAGACGTCCCCTTGCATACATTGGGGGTCATTACAACCCTGGCGGACGGTGTTAAAGCGGCGGTAAGACCGGCAACAGGCTGGCGGTCTTTTTTTGAGTATTATGACCATGGCGGTTACCGCCATGCTCATCCGCCGCTTCTCCGTTCCGCCCGCCAGGGCGGAGACGACCGCTGGGCTGGAGACCTGGGTCTTCAGCCCGGCAGCCGTCACAATACCTCCGCCGGTATTTTGACCCGGCTTACCGCCGTGGATTTCCAGCGGTAGGAACCTCCATGAAATCCATTATCACTAGCACTATCAGCGCCAGGGAATTCCTTCCCTGGCACTGATATGGGTCTCCCCCACCCCCCACCCCCACCCCGACTCCCTCCCCTACACCCCCACCACCCCTGCCACCCTCCAAAGGTGGAAGGGCCCCCCTCCCCTCCCCAACCCCGACATTACCTTACACATACACACCCGACACGCATGCAGGCACCACCAACACACATACACGCACACACACCGACATACATGCCAACATCCACACACACAGTCAGACACGCACACCCACATTCAAACATACACGCACACATCCATACAGTCATACCTACAGACATACACGCAGTCATTCCCAAAGCATGCAACACCCCAGCAAGCATACACGCACTCACACACCCTCCTACATACACAGACGCACACCCCCATGCACCCACACAACACACAACACCCCCCACCCCCCTCCCCTAACGGACGATCGACTCACCTGTTCCGTCGATCCGCCAGGAGGGGACGGGAGCCATGGGGGCAGCTCCGCCGACACCACACCGCCAACAGAACACCACCGCGCAGAATCACAGGACGTGATTAGCTGGGCGGTGTTCTGTTGGCGTGGCGGTGGAGGTGGAGCAACTTCCACTTCCCGCTGCCCGCCAGTATGGCTGTTGGCGGCTCGCTGTCGGAAAAACGACGGAGGGCAGCCAACGGTCATAATACTCCGAGCGGCAAACCGCCACTACTGGCGGTCTTCCGCACGGTGGTCCCTCGGCGGTCTTGCTAAAAGACCGCCGAGGTTGTTATGACCCCCATTATGTCTGGAGCAGACATAATGGGGCACAAGGGTTTACAAAGTGGTGCAATGTATGCATTGCACCAGTTTGTAAATATGACATGGCGTTTTTGCCACCATAATGCCATATTAGCATCAAAGAAATGACACTAATGTGGGGTGCACAGTGGCTCTATGGACTTCATAAATATGGTCCTAAATATCTTACCAAGACCTTCTGCCACTTTGGGGTGCACAAGTGTGAAAACAAAGATGGCCACAATCTACTGAGCTCCATTTTACCCATGGAGCAATGATTAATTTAGAGTAATTAAAGATAATTTGTTAAACTGCTCCTTATAAAATAACATTTACTTTATCTCCTGTTCACAGCCTCTTGGTGTTTTCTCTCCTGTGGATTACCTCTTTAACAGTTTTTCTTCAGTAATTCTGGGCTGTTTCATCAGTTTGCTCTGCTACTGAGCCCATCAGGAGGGGAGAAGTCCTTCAGGAAAGAAACATGACTTTTGCCTTAGTTTCTCTCTTTGCTGGTTTTAGCTGCTGCATCAGTTAAAACAACCTGGTTTGACAATTTGTGATCTTATTAAACTTCTGTACTTTGCTCCTGCACTATGTCATTTGAGTCAAGCAAAACTGTAATTGTTGTTCTTTTTTTAAATTCCTTCTTTTTCAGTCAACTTAAGGCAAACCTATACTGGTCAGTAATACAATAGTTTCAAATGTATTTCATATTCTTTTGCACAGTAGCTTACTACAAGTATTATTTAAGTATGTAAGGAAACAACATGTCTGGCCATGCAAAAAAACAGAAACAAACGCTATCTCCTCTTCCCATAAAATACTAAAGTGTTGTTTCATCATAACCATTGCTAAATACAATTTTAGAATAAATCCAGGCTGCATGGCCTAACCTTGATAATATTAGTATGGCTATTAATATATTACCTGACAATTAAAGCCTATGATGAAGAAATCAAAATTAGAGACAATATAACTATCACCAAATACTGCCAGTGGCAGCCAAAATTCTCCTGTGAACGAATTACTTCTGAATTTAGAGAATGAAACAGGCAATACAATTTACGAATTTTTTATTTGAATGTGCAGACTGCAGACTACATTTGAAAAAAATGCTACCTAAATGTCTGAATTTGAAATTCACTGAAAATGTGAGATTGACTAGGCTCATTGCCTCACTTCATATCTTCAAGGAAGTCAGTCCAAACTCAGACAATAGTTGTTAAAGGTCTTTGTCATGATCATAGAGTTATGATATTAAAAGCTGCTATGAAAATTCCTTATTTGGTGGTAGATGACTATAAAATGTTCATACACAAATTATTTTGCAAAAGAAACAATGTGCTTATCTAAAGACTTTACTGCACCATGACCTAGGACTAAACATTCCAGCTTCAAATTTGGACATTTTTATCTTTCGAACTTGAGAATGGGGAAATATGATATTTCTAAAGAATGTAATTGTGCTGAAGATCTTAGGGGATATCTTGAAAATTACTATCCTCTCTCCTATTGCAGTAGGCAGAGAAATAATTTGACTGTATTTCATTGCAACCATGGCAAAGGCCTTCTCTTTACAAATACCAGTTGCAGTTTCCAATGTTACTAATCTTGGGAATGACTATATATGCATCAACATGATTTCCTATCTTGTATTATGTTTAATTTATGTTGCATGGTGTGTGTTTGGTCTGTTATATTAGTATGAGCTACCTAGGCTTTTCCTGTTGGTCAGAGATGATATTGATTATCTTTTTTCACGATGTGGATAACTCACCTAACCTGAGAATTACTTCTCTAAATGTGAAAGGTTTATCACACCCACTTAAGCACAAGAACGTATCAGAATGCCCAGGCAAACATGAAACTGATATTTGTTCAGCTCTAGAGACTGATATTAATGATACAATTCTGAATTATATGAATACAAATTGGGTTGGGAGAATTATATCCTCTCTATCGACTGGTAAGAAGACTGAAGATGCAATTTTATTTTTTTAAAAGCTTCGCCTTCAAATACTAGACTTACACTCTGATGTAGATAGTTGATTTCCCATATGAAGGTAAAACATAATATATTTGTTTTGAATCTGATTACCATCATTGGCGCTAATGCCAATGACCTGACTTTTTCAAGAAATATCACTACAGAAATTGTGAAACTAGGAAACGGTCCCCTTGTATCAGGTGGTGACTTAAATTAATATGTGATCCTCTTCTGGATAGATTGTCCTCTACCAAGTTTAGGTCCTCTAAATAGTGCCAAACCTGACGAATTGCAAACTAGTAGATATTTGGATGCTTCAATTTCCTGTTAATCTAATTCTCATAACTCCTACTCTCATATTGATTTTTTACTATCCTAAAGACACTTATGCAGTTAAATTTCTTATCCTGTAATTGGGAATATTTATGTTTTAAACCATGCTATAATTTCTACGTATTTAAAATTAGATTACTTTTTCTGTTTCTAAATCTAGATGGAGCATGAATGCTTATATTAAACTTAGATATGATAATAACGAAAAATGTTGTTTGCCATTAAAAATGATTTTTATTTCAATATTGAAGGTGTGACATCACATATTATATATTGGAATGCATGTTTTAGAGATACAACAATTTCAATGATGTCTTATGAAAACATTGTCATTATGAAGAGTAAGAGTTAAAAAAATAAATTGTTAAATTCAAAAGTCTTTTTGTGACCTCTAACAATAATTTCGATAAGATAAAACTACAGAAATGTATTTGTGGAGAGCTGGATAGCAACAATCAATTTACAGAATACTCCTGATGCCCTCATCCCTATTGTGCAGGTATAGGTTGCATAGTGAACTTTGTACATTTGTCTCTCTGACTAATGTGCATCCCATTGTCCTTCCATTGTGTTTCAATGTGGGTGATCTGTGGGTCCATGCCCGGGATGTGTAATTGGAGTGATGTTTGTGTTCCATGACACATCCATACTTATGTGTGCTGAATATGATGACAATCGGTGGCATGTGCGTAATGTGAGGGTGTCAGTTGTATTGGTAGATGTGATGTTGCTGCGTTGTTGGTCTTGTGAGACACAATGTTGTGCACACTGTCCCTGTCCCTGTCCATGTGATGTGCAGATGTGTATTTTTGTGTAGTGTTGCGGTGCAGTGTAAGTGACCTGCCCAAAAGGGGCATTTACTGGCTGTGAATGAGTCCTTCTTTGTGAATGACTCTGACTGTGTATAATGATAAGTGTACTTGATGCCCATACTGTGAGACCCATATAAGAATGACGGCACCTCAATCTGTTGTTGAGCTTAAAGACATAGGTAAGTATATGTGTGTATTTACGGTTGGTTGCATCCAAGGTGCAGAGGATTTGTGCATCTTCAATGAGCAGCAGCAGCAGTAGGATGGGTGTGATGGGCTCCATGGAGGCACAGGACGTGTAACGTTGCCTGCAGGTGAGTTGCTCTCTTTATATTCTCCGTTTCTGCCTGATGGGATGTGGTTGTTGAACCAACATGGTCACATTATCGGTGTGTAACCTCATATTGTGTCTGGCAGAAACACTCTCTCAATCATCTTTTTTGTGCTGCCTCATCACCGCTGCCTGGGGGTGCCAGCGGGTCCGCGGCAGTCTGTGTACTATAGGCCCACATGGCTCGTAATACAGTAGTCCAACCGCCAAGTTGATGATGGTCGGACGCCAACACCGCCATGGCGGTGCATGGACCGCCAAACTTGTAATGAGGTCCTGAGTGTAGAACCAAAGTGAGGCAAACTCATCCAATCACACCCTCCTCTGCACTCAGTGAATTCTTGTGTTAACAGGTCAGTCACCTCCAGCAAAGTATAGAGTAATAACTCATGTTACTCGTCTGCATCCCTGCTAGGCCCAAAATGCTGCAAATTACTCTTTAAAAGCTGAGGTAATGTCACAAATTCATGTCATGAGTGTCATTCTGGTGGTCCCACCCCAACTAAAGGGAAACACTCACTGTCAGTTTAATTTGTCTTAAGGGTGTTTCTTAACTGTAAGGTTGTCTCTGAACCAGTGAATATCAGTGGAGTCGGACAGTTTGGAAGTCACTCTAAGCTTGAGTTATACTTAAAGACAATTGTATGTGCATCTTCATTCTACATCTTTATCATAGATGTTCATAATAGACCCTCATTAATTGTGGGTGGTATTTGTGTGTAGAAAAAACTGACTTGAAATCTGCAAAAATGTATAACAAATTTATGTTTCACAAATATTTCAACATATTTTAATGATGCATGACCCGGCTCCAACCTATCAAACAATTTATAGTACAGTTTGTTCACAATTTCAATTTTTATTTACAAAAAGATCAGTACATTTGCTGAAGTTTTTACAAATTCTGAAAAAAATATCATAAACATTTTCAACAGACAATTGCAACAAAATGTTGCTAGGTTTTTACCAATCACAGGGATCCTAATGTCTGTGACAATCTGTGAAATAGTCATTCAGCTAGCCTTGTCTTCAAAAAGTATGGTGATTTAATACTAATGTTCTTTGTACCTGAGTTCAGCTCTGCATGACCTAAAATGAAAATGTCAGGCTTCATGATAGTGCAAGTATAATCCACTTACCAAGTCCATTAAGCTTTCCAAAATAAACCCTCCTTGTCAGCCAGAGAACCAGGAAAGTTATGGAGTGATTTAAGAATTATCATCCAAATAGATGAAGTTTGCCCAAGCAGAAGTCAATCAATTTGTTATTGCACCAGCCTTATTATCCAATACAGTGATAGTTACAATAAAACCTAAAAAAAAAACAAGCATTGGTAAAGCCAATATGTTTGACTTTTGTTGGGGGATAGTGTTTGGTACTAAGTTAGCAACTTTGTGTGTGTTGCTCTCAGCAGTCATAGAATTCAAATCTCATAATAAAAAGCAAATAATTGTACTAAGACAACCTTGAGTATGTCCCCAGTGGCAGTTCCTTTCAATGGGCATGTTTTTCCTGGCTTCCCTTTCTTCAGCCCTGGCCCTAAGTGGCATGCCAGGCTTTAGGACCCGCCTGTAAGATGATGTAGACTCATTAATTGAAAACAGCCAGGGCAGGATAGGCATCAGCCCTTTGCTTCCCAAAGCTGTGTGTCAATTAACGAGGATGCAAACCATCCATTTCCATCTTGTCACACGGAAGGGTGTGATTAGCGAGACTTACTGATTCCACCTCTCCCTATGGCAAGATGGGAAAGGACACGGTTCAAAAGATGCTCCAGACAGCTGATTTGCTTTATTGAAGTTTGCCTCAGCAGTGTGCACTGCTGTCCAGAAGCTCACTACCATCCCACTCCACAATAATTGGACCATTGAACTTCTGGTGCTAACTTTGCATTTTTGAGGAATTTTACAATGTAAAACATGAAGCTAGTTAGTTCAGTGTTATGGCCTCACAATGTTAATCCCAGTTCCCTGATATAACTCCGTTAAAACATTGTTACCCAGAGATTTTCATTTTTGGTTTGAGTTTTTGGATCATCAGAGAAGTAATTTAGCTGGGGAAGACAATGCTGATCCGGGATGATTTTTTTCTGGATGACATTTTTAAAAATGGCGGATGTGTTGCAGTGATATTATTTAACCTCTTCTGTGCCTTGGACGAGATGATCTCGTCCAAGGCTACAGTTCCCCTGTGCCTTGGACGAGATCATCTCGTCCATGGCACAGGGGAACTTGGGGGCGCGCTAGCGCGCCCCCCGTGCACCCCCCTTCCCCCCCCAAGTCGGGGATGGAAGGGGAAGACCTTCCCCTTCCACCCCCGACCCCCCCCCACCCCCCCCTGTGATGTCAGCGCGCGCGCGCGCGCTGATGTGTCACAGGGGCCTCCCTCGTCGCGCTGGAAGCTCTGCTTCCAGCGCGATTGAAAAAGAAATGCAAATGCATTTCTTTTTCAATCACTTGGGAGGCCCGGAGGGGCTTCAAAGGGAAGGAAAAGTATTTCCTTCCCTTTGAAGTCCCTCCGAGGGTTTCAAAAGCCGGATTGCTTGCAATCCGGTTTTTGAAACCCCACTAGACACCAGGGATTTTTTTTTTTTTCGTAGAAATTGACAAAAGGGAGCGACCCCTTGGGCAAGGGTCGCTCCCAGGGGGGGCATTTTTTTGAAAAGGCCTTTTCTGCCCCCAGGGGGGGAAGAAACCTCTAGGCACCAGGGACCATTTTTTTTTTTTTTTTTTTTTTTTTTTTCATTTTTTTTTTATTGAGTGGGAGCGACCCCTTAGGCAAGGGTCGTTCCCCTTGGGGGAAAATTATATTTTGGCCATTTCTGCCCCCCTTGGGGGCAGATTGGCCTATTTTGATGAGGCCAATCTGCCCCCAAGGGGGGTAGAAACCACTAGACACCAGGGATTTTTTTTATTTTTTATTGTTATTGACAAAAGGGAGCGACCCCTTGGGCAAGGGTCGCTCCCAGGGGGGCATATTTTCGGGAAGGCCTTTTCTGCCCCCCCTGGGGGCAGATCGGCCTACTATTAGGCCGATCTGCCCCCAGGGGGGGCAGAAACCTCTAGGCACCATGGACCATTTTTATTTTTTTTGTTTCATTTTTTTTTTTTTTGGTGGGGAGCGACCCCTTAGGCAAGGGTCGCTCCCCTTGGGGGAAAATTATATTTAGCCCATTTCTGCCCCCCTTGGGGGCAGATTGGCCTATTTTGATGAGGCCAATCTGCCCCCAAGGGGGGTAGAAACCACTAGACACCAGGGAGTTTTTTCTTTGCGTGAATTTCACGCAAAGGGAGCGACCACTTAGGCAAGGGTCGCTCCCTGGGGGGGAGGGGAATTTATTTTAGGCCATTTCTGCCCCCCCTGGGGGCAGATCGGCCTATTATTAGGCCGATCTGCCCCCAGGGGGGGAAGAAACCTCTAGGCGCCAGGGCAAATTTTTTTTTTGTGTTTTTATTTTTTGTTCTTTTTTTTTTTTTTAGAGATGGGGAGCGACCCATCAGGCAAGGGTCGCTCCCCTGGGGGGCAAATTGTATTTAGACCATTTCTGCCCCCCTGGGGGCAGATTGGCCAATTTTAGGTCAATCTGCCCCCAAGGGGGCAGAAATCACTAGGCACCGGGGATTTGTTTTTTGGCGCCAATGTCACGCAGGGGGAGCGACCCCGTAGGCAAGGGTCGCTCCGGGGGGGGGGGGGGGTGGGGGTTGGGGGGGCAAATTTATTTTAGGCCATTTCTGCCCCCCCGGGGGACAGATCGGCCTATTATTAGGCCGAACTGCCCCCGGGGGGGGGGGCAGAACACTCTAGGCGCCAGGGCAATTTTTTTTTTGTGTTTTTTTTGTTGTTGTTGTTTCTTTTTTTAGAGATGGGGAGCGACCCATCAGGCAAGGGTCGCTCCCCTGGGGGGGCAAATTGTATTTAGACCATTTCTGCCCCCCTGGGGGCAGATTGGCCAATTTTAGGTCAATCTGCCCCCAAGGGGGCAGAAATCACTAGGCACCGGGGATTTGTTTTTTGGCGCCAATGTCACGCAGGGGGAGCGACCCCGTAGGCAAGGGTCGCTCCCGGGGGGGCAAATTTATTTTAGGCCATTTCTGCCCCCCCGGGGGTCAGATCGGCCTATTAGGCCGAACTGCCCCCGGGGGGGGGGGGCAGAACACTCTAGGCGCCAGGGCAATTTTTTTTTTGTGTTTTTTTTTTTTTGTTGTTTCTTTTTTTAGAGATGGGGAGCGACCCATCAGGCAAGGGTCGCTCCCCTGCGGGGGCAAATTGTATTTAGACCATTTCTGCCCCCCTGGGGGCAGATTGGCCAATTTTAGGTCAATCTGCCCCCAAGGGGGCAGAAACCACTAGGCACCGGGGATTTGTTTTTTGGCGCCAATGTCACGCAGGGGGAGCGACCCCGTAGGCAAGGGTCGCTCCCGGGGGGGGGGGGGGGGGGGGGGTTGGGGGGGCAAATTTATTTTAGGCCATTTCTGCCCCCCCGGGGGACAGATCGGCCTATTATTAGGCCGAACTGCCCCCGGGGGGTGGGCAGAACACTCTAGGCGCCAGGGCAATTTTTTTTGTGTGTGTTTTTTTTTTGTTGTTTCTTTTTTTAGAGATGGGGAGCGACCCATCAGGCAAGGGTCGCTCCCCTGGGGGGGCAAATTGTATTTAGACCATTTCTGCCCCCCTGGGGGCAGATTGCCCAATTTTAGGTCAATCTGCCCCCAAGGGGGCAGAAACCACTAGGCACCGGGGATTTGTTTTTTGGCGCCAATGTCACGCAGGGGGAGCGACCCCGTAGGCAAGGGTCGCTCCCGGGGGGGGGATGGGGGTTGGGGGGGCAAATTTATTTTAGGCCATTTCTGCCCCCCCGGGGGGCAGATCGGCCTATCATTAGGCCGATCTGCCCCCGGGGGGGGGCAGAAACCTCTAGGCGCCAGGGGAATTTTTCTTTTTTTTCTTTTTTTTTTTCTTTTTTTTTTTTTTTAGAGATGGGGAGCGACCCATCAGGCAAAAGTCGCTCCCCTGGGGGACAAATTGTATTTAGGCCATTTCTGCCCCCCTTGGGGGCAGATTAGCTGAGTTTAGGTCAACCTGCCCCCAAGGGGGCAGAAACCACTAGGCACCGGGGATTTGTTTTTTGGTGCCAATGTCACGCAGGGGGAGCGACCCCGTAGGCAAGGGTCGCTCCCGGCGGGGGAGGGTGGGGGTTGGGGGGCAAATTTATTTTAGGGCATTTCTGCCCCCCCCACCCCCTGGGGCCGGCTGAGCTACAGGCCAAACACCACAGGTAGGCACCTTGCAAAAAACACCTCTGTTTTCTGCGAAAAAATATGTTGTTTCCACGTTGTGTTTTGGGCTATTTCCTTTTGTGGGCGCTAGGCCTACCCACAGAAGTGATGTACCATTTTTATCGAGAGACTTAGGGGAACGCTGGGTGGAAGGAAATTTGTGGCTCCTCTCAGATTCCAGAACTTTCTGTCACCGAAATGAGAGGAAAAAGTGTTTTTTGGGCCAAATTTTGATGTTTGCAAAGGATTCTGGGTAACATAACCTGGTCAGAGCCCCGCAAGTCACCCCATCTTGGATTCCCCTGGGTTTCTAGTTTTCAAAAATGCACTGGTTTGCTAGGTTTCCTCAGGTGTCGGCTGAGCTACAGGCCAAAATCCACAGGTAGGCACTGCTTTTTATAAAAAAATGTGATGTGTCCACGTTGTGTTTTGGGCCCTTTCCTTTCGTGGGCGCTAGTCCTACCCACACAAGTGAGGTATCATTTTTATCGGGAGACTTGGGGGAACGCTGGGTAGAAGGAAATTTGTGGCTCCTCTCAGATTCTAGAACTTTCTGCCACAGAAATGTGAGTAACATGTGTATTTTTAGCCAAATTTTGAGGTTTGCAAAGGATTCTGGGTAACAGAACCTGGTCCGAGCCCCGCAAGTCACCCCTCCTTGGATTCCCCATGGTCTCTAGTTTTCAGAAATGCACAGGTTTGGTAGGTTTCCCTAGGTGCCGGCTGAGCTAGAGGCCAAAATCTACAGGTAGGCACTTTGCAAAAAACACCTCTGTTTTTTTCCAAAATTTAGGATGTGTCCACGTTGCGCTTTGGGGTGTTTCCTGTCGCCGGCGCTAGGCCTACCCACGCAAGTGAGGTATCATTTTTATCGGGAGACTTGGGGGAACGCTGGGTGGAAGGAAATTTGTAGCTCCTCTCAGATTCCAGAACTTTCTGCCACAGAAATGTGAGGGACATGTGTTTTTTTAGCCAAATTTTGAGGTTTGCAAAGGATTCTGGGTAACAGAACCTGGTCCGAGCCCCGCAAGTCACCCCTCCTTGGATTCCCCTAGGTCTCTAGTTTTCAGAAATGCACAGGTTTGGTAGGTTTCCCTAGGTGGCGGCTGAGCTAGAGGCCAAAATCTCCAGGTAGTCACTTTGCTAAAAACAGCTCTGTTTTCTGTGATGTGTCCACGTTGTGTTTTGGGGCATATCCTGTCGCGGGCGCTAGGCCTACCCACACAAGTGAGGTATCATTTTTATCGGGAGACGTGGGGGAACGCTGGGTGGAAGGAAATTTGTGGCTCCTCTCAGATTCCAGAACTTTCTGCCACAGAAATGTGAGGAACATGTGTTTTTTTAGCCAAATTTGGAGATTTGCAAAGGATTCTGGGTAACAGAACCTGGTCCGAGCCCCGCAAGTCACCCCTCCTTGGATTCCCCTAGGTCTCTAGTTTTCAGAAATGCACAGGTTTGGTAGGTTTCCCTAGGTGGCGGCTGAGCTAGAGGCCAAAATCTACAGGTAGTCACTTTGCTAAAAACAGCTCTGTTTTCTGTGATATGTCCACGTTGTGTTTTGGGGCATATCCTGTCGCGGGCGCTAGGCCTACCCACACAAGTGAGGTATCATTTTTATCGGGAGACGTGGGGGAACGCTGGGTGGAAGGAAATTTGTGGCTCCTCTCAGATTCCAGAACTTTCTGCCACAGAAATGTGAGGAACATGTGTTTTTTTAGCCAAATTTTGAGATTTGCAAAGGATTCTGGGTAACAGAACCTGGTCTGAGCCCCGCAAGTCACCCCTCCTTGGATTCCCCTAGGTCTCTAGTTTTCAGAAATGCACAGGTTTGGTAGGTTTCCCTAGGTGGCGGCTGAGCTAGAGGCCAAAATCTACAGGTAGTCACTTTGCTAAAAACAGCTCTGTTTTCTGTGATATGTCCACGTTGTGTTTTGGGGCATATCCTGTCGCGGGCGCTAGGCCTACCCACACAAGTGAGGTATCATTTTTATCGGGAGACGTGGGGGAACGCTGGGTGGAAGGAAATTTGTGGCTCCTCTCAGATTCCAGAACTTTCTGCCACAGAAATGTGAGGAACATGTGTTTTTTTAGCCAAATTTTGAGGTTTGCAAAGGATTCTGGGTAACAGAACCTGGTCCGAGCCCCGCAAGTCACCCCTCCTTGGATTCCCCTAGGTCTCTAGTTTTCAGAAATGCACAGGTTTGGTAGGTTTCCCTAGGTGGCGGCTGAGCTAGAGGCCAAAATCTACAGGTAGTCACTTTGCTAAAAACAGCTCTGTTTTCTGTGATATGTCCACGTTGTGTTTTGGGGCATATCCTGTCGCGGGCGCTAGGCCTACCCACACAAGTGAGGTATCATTTTTATCGGGAGACGTGGGGGAACGCTGGGTGGAAGGAAATTTGTGGCTCCTCTCAGATTCCAGAACTTTCTGCCACAGAAATGTGAGGGACATGTGTTTTTTTAGCCAAATTTTGAGGTTTGCAAAGGATTCTGGGTAACAGAACCTGGTCCGAGCCCCGCAAGTCACCCCTCCTTGGATTCCCCTAGGTCTCTAGTTTTCAGAAATGCACAGGTTTGGTAGGTTTCCCTAGGTGCCGGCTGAGCTAGAGGCCAAAATCTACAGGTAGGCACTTCGCAAAAAACACCTCTGTTTTTTTCCAAAATTTAGGATGTGTCCACGTTGCGCTTTGGGGTGTTTCCTGTCGCCGGCGCTAGGCCTACCCACGCAAGTGAGGTATCATTTTTATCGGGAGACGTGGGGGAACGCTGGGTGGAAGGAAATTTGTGGCTCCTCTCAGATTCCAGAACTTTCTGCCACAGAAATGTGAGGAACATGTGTTTTTTTAGCCAAATTTTGAGGTTTGCAAAGGATTCTGGGTAACAGAACCTGGTCCGAGCCACACAAGTCACCCCTCCTTGGATTCCCCTAGGTCTCTAGTTTTCAGAAATGTACAGGTTTGGTAGGTTTCCCTAGGTGGCGGCTGAGCTAGAGGCCAAAATCTACAGGTAGTCACTTTGCTAAAAACAGCTCTGTTTTCTGTGATGTGTCCACGTTGTGTTTTGGGGCATATCCTGTCGCGGGTGCTAGGCCTACCCACACAAGTGAGGTATCATTTTTATCGGGAGACGTGGGGGAACGCTGGGTGGAAGGAAATTTGTGGCTCCTCTCAGATTCCAGAACTTTCTGCCACAGAAGTGTGAGGAACATGTGTTTTTTTAGCCAAATTTTGAGGTTTGCAAAGGATTCTGGGTAACAGAACCTGGTCCGAGCCACACAAGTCACCCCTCCTTGGATTCCCCTAGGTCTCTAGTTTTCAGAAATGCACAGGTTTGGTAGGTTTCCCTAGGTGGCGGCTGAGCTAGAGGCCAAAATCTACAGGTAGTCACTTTGCTAAAAACAGCTCTGTTTTCTGTGATGTGTCCACGTTGTGTTTTGGGGCATATCCTGTCGCGGGTGCTAGGCCTACCCACACAAGTGAGGTACCATTTTTATCGGGAGACTTGGGGGAACATAGATTAGCAAAACAAGTACTATTGCCCCTTGTCTTTCTCTACATTTTTTCCTTCCAAATATAGGAGTGTGTGTAAAAAAGACATCTATTTGAGAAATTCCCTGTAATTCACGTGCTACTATGGTCACCCCGGAATTCAGAGATGTGCAAATAACCACTGCTCCTCAACACCTTATCTTGTGCCCTTTTTGGAAATGCAAAGGTTTTCTTGATAGCAATTTTTTACTCCTTATATTTCAGCAAATGAATTGCTGTATACCCGGTATAGAATGAAAACGCACTGCAGGGTGCAGCTCATTTATTGGCTCTGGGTTCCTCGGGTTCTTGATGAACCTACAAACCCTATATATCCCCGCAACCAGGGGAGTCCAGCAGACGTAACGGTATATTGCTTTCGATAATCTAACATTGCAGGGAAAAGTTACAGAGTAAAACGTAGAGAAAAATTGATGTTTTTTTCACCTCAATTTCAATATTTTTCTTTTTCAGCTGTTATTTTCTGTAGGAAACCCTTGTAGGATCTACACAAATGACCCCTTGCTGAATTCAGAATTTTGTCTACTTTTCAGAAATGTTTAGGTTTCTGGGATCCAGCATTGGTTTCACACCCATTCCTGTCACTGACTGGAAGGAGGCTGAAAGCACAAAAAAGTGCACAAATGGGGTATGCCCCAGTAAAATGCCAAAATTGTGTTGAAAAATTGGGTTTTCGGATTCAAGTCTGCCTGTTCCTGAAAGCTAGGAAGCTGCTGAGTTTAGCACCGCAGACCCTTTGTTGATGCCATTTTCAGGGGAAAAACCACAAGCCTTCTTCTGCAGCCCCTTTTTCCAATTTTTTTGAAAAAAACGAAATTTTCACTGTATTTTGGCCAATTTCTTGGCCTCGTTCAGGGGAACCCACAAAGTCTGGGTACCTTTAGAATCCCTAGGATGTTGGAAAAAAAGGACGCAAATTTGGCTTGGTTAGCTTATGTGGACAAAAAGTTATGAGGGCCTAAGCGCGAACTGCCCCAAATAGGCAAAAAAGGGCCTGGCACAGGAGGGGGAAAAGGCCTGGCAGCGAAGGGGTTAAGGAACCATGATACCTTTATACTTAATTTTTGTGTCAAGTAGACTTATAGAGACAGGAAAAAACTCCCCAGAGCAACCCTTATGCGTTTTTCCAAAATGACCACTTTAATAGAGAAAGAAGAGACATACATAGGAATGAAACAAATAATGATGTATTCACCAAACAATGTTAATGATCTGATTATGAACAAAATAATGTTTATCACACATTTTAGTAGTTTACTTTATTTATTTGTTTCGGCATTGCTTGTGGTACATTTGCAAAATGTTGAACATTTGAGAGCAGCATATTGACAGGGACATCTTTTTTCGATCACAGGTTTCACAAGTATCTGCACCTGTAAGTTCTGTGAGTAGAGGCTTTCTGAACTTTGTAGGTTTCAGCACCCGATCAATATCTTCCTAATCAAATCCACATGCATCTTCTCCTATATACATGATCCAAAACATTTACACATCTTCTGATCAAGTAGAATGCTCTTTTAATGTGTCCGTGCAAAGAATATGACAAAGGTGAAAGGTCACATACCGGGACTGATCTCTTGAACACACTTTATCGAAGATCGTCAAATGTATGACAGTAAGAACTCATTTTCCACAGATGCACACAAGGGGGCATATTTATACTATGTTTGCGCCGGATTTGCGTAGTTTTTTTTTACGCAATTCCGACGCAAAACTAACTCCATATTTATACTTTGGCGTTAGACCCGTCTAGCGCCAAAGATCTTGGAGTTTGCGTCATTTTTTAGCGTGGACACCTACCTTGCGTTAATGATATGCAAGGTAGGCGTTCCCGTCTAAAAAATGACTCCGAGGCATGTGCGCCGTATTTACACTCCCGGGCAAAAATGACGCCCGGGAGTGGGCGGGTCAAAAAAAATGACGTCCAGCCGTTTTAGCGTCATTTTTTAACACCTGGTCAGGGCAGGCATTAAGGGACCTGTGGGCTCGGAAGGAGCCCAGAGGTGCCCTCCCATGTCCCCAGGGACACCCCCTGCCACCCTTGCCCACCCCAGGAGGACACCCAAGGATGGAGGGACCCATCCCAGGGAACTTAAGATAAGTTCAGGTAAGTATTTTTTTTATTATTTTTTTTGTGGCATAGGGGGGCCTGATTTGTGCCCCCCTACATGCCACTATGCCCAAGGACCATGCCCAGGGGACAGAAGATCCCTGGGCATGGCCATTGGGCAAGGGAGCATGACTCCTGTCTTTGCTAAGACAGGAGTCATTTCAATGGGGGTTGGGAGTAAAAAAAAATTGCGCTAATCGGGTTGAGGCAAAAAATTTGCCTCAGCCTGACTTGCCCCATTTTTTGGCGCCCAAGCTCCATTTTCCCCTACGCCGGCGCTGCCTGGTGTAAGTCTTTTTTTTTTACGCACACCAGGCAGCTCCGCCGGCTAACGTCATTCCATAAATACGGCGCCCGCATGGCGCTTTGGAATGGCGTTAGCCGGCGTTAAATTTTTTGACGCACAACTGCGTTGGCGCAGTTGTGCGCCAAAAAGTATAAATACGGCCCAATATTTTTCTACGTCTTTAAAGTCTTCTTTTGTCTCACCAAATCCTTTTTGAAACTTCACAGGTTCAGCAGCTTTGCTACAATGTTGCAATTTTCTTCATAGTGTAATCATCCGTAAGAATATGTGCCTTGATAAGAACACTGGGAATCTCATGGTCAACTTTCTTATACAAAATACGAAGCAGGCTTAAGTGTCTTTTCTCACCTGTTCCATAACATATCCATAACATCTGTGTCTCTTGACAGTACAATGACACAAATGGAACCATTTCAAACAACCCACTCAACATGTGGCACAACATGCAGGTCAGCTTCCTCCAATTTGCTGTTATGTTTTTGAACAACATGGCCCATACCTTTTGAATATAATTCTGCAGGCACCAACCCCCCATTGACAATCATTCCTCTTGCAATAATTGAAAAGTCAGTGTTCATTGAAGCATCAGCAATGTTCTGGCGAGTTAAAGTCCCCAAGTTCATCTTGTTCAGTGTTGATGACCAGAATTTATCAAGTTGCACAGGTATAAGTGTTGAAATTTTGATGCAGGCAAGGTGAATTGTTCCGCTTGTAGACATACGTCTGATTCTCTCATATTCTTTGACAGATAGTTCAAGATAACAGCCAAATACAATGTGCAGTTTTTGAAAGGTGCACACTGACTTTGATATCTTTAGAACAGTCTTTATGACCTCTCTGACGTTTTGCATTGATATAGGGGGTCATTACAACATTGGCTGTAAAAGGCGCTTACCGCCGTGCAGAAGACCGCCAATACACCGCCACTGCGGCGGTATTCCGCCACAGCTATTATGACACACATCCCGGAATCTGCCGAAATTCAGACACCCACACAACACCGCCACACCAAAGGTCAGTGATAAACTGGCGGAAACAAATCCTCCACCTCCACGCCAACAGAAACACGCCCATGCTACTGCGACCCACGATTCCACGCAGCGGTCTTTCAACTGCGGTATTCCATTGGCGGTACACACCGCCGCGCTCAAAATACACACACATCTCCAAAACACCGCCACATTGGACAATTACAAATACACACACCTGATACACATACACACACCACTCCCACACACCCAACACAATATAAAACACACACCCACATCACCCACAAACCCCTACGAGCAAAAAACCACACACCACTACACCCACTACACTCATCACCACATACACCACCCCACACATCACATACACCACCCCATGTCACGCCAAAGACACCCCCGCTTCTCCGAGGAGGAGCTCAGGGTCATGGTGGAGGAAATCGTCCGGGAAGAGCCACAGCTATTTGGCTCACAGGTACAGCACACATCAATAGCCAGGAAGATGGAGTTATGGCGCAGAATAGTGGACAGGGTGAACGCCGTGGGACAGCACCCAAGAAATAGGGAGGACATCAGGAAGAGGTGGAACGACCTAAGGGGGAAGGTGCGTTCAACGGTCTCCAGGCACAACATCGCGGTTCAGCGGACTGGCGGCGGATCCCCACCTCCTCCCCCACAACTAACAACATGGGAGGAGCAAGTCTTGACCATCATGCATCCAGAGGGCCTCGGAGGAGTCGGTGGAGGATGGGACACTGGTAAGTCAAATCTTAACTATCATATCCCCCACCCTACCTGCATGCTATCACACACCCCCACCCTCACACCCTCCCCTATCACTCCAAATCCTCACTAATCTACCCATAACACAAACCACCCATCCCAACACCAAGCCCTGCATGACACAACTAAGCATGGACACCCCTCACTAAAGCATGCCCACTGCACATACCCAGAACACACCTTCAACCATCATCACACAAACCCACACACAGGAATGCTTGCACTGGGGTACACACTTACACACCCAGTGCACACCATTACACACACACATGCAATAATCATGTTCTTATGCCCCTGCAGGAACACGAAGGACCGTCACCACACCAGAGGGTCCAGACAACACCACTCCACCCCCAGAAGAGGCCCACAGTGACGAGAGCAGCTCTGCCCTACTGGATCCTGATGATCAGCCTGGACCATCGTGGGCCTCGGGACAGTCGGTTCCCCTTGCACAGGCACAGCCCAACACCGACCTTCCACCCTCTGGTAACATCAGCACAGCACCCACCCAGCGGGCCCAAACCTCCCTACCCAGGACAGGTCAATCAGCGGTGTGTCCACCACTACAGGGAACCCAGGATAACCCGCCACCCCAACAACAACAGGGACCTGGGGGCAGTGGTAGTGGGCACACGGTCCAGGGGACGGAGGCACTGGAACACAGGGGAACTGGGAGGGCAGCTGTGCGACAGGGGGCGGACAGGCCAAGGGAACCCACTCTCCACGAGGCCCTATCCTCCATCATGGGAGCATACCACCACTCCCAGGAGACGATGGCCACGGTCCTGGACAAGTTGCAGGACGAACTGTATTTAGGGTTCAGGGAGGAGCTCAGGACCATCAGCTCCACCCTGGGCACCATCGTAGGGGTGCTGAAGGACATACAGCAGACCTTGAGGGACACCCTGGCACTCCAAGGGGCCCCTGACACTAGGCAGGACGATGAACTGCCCACCACCTCCGCCGGCGCTAGTGGACAGGACGCCCCGCCACAGGACCACCACACCAGCACCCCACCCCCTGCAGACGGACAACCACCCGCAAGCGGTCCCTGAGATCCAGGAACAGGACAGAGCAAGATGGCAAGACCCCCGCCAGGAAATGAGACCACCCTGATTGTCACCCCACTGTCCCACTTTGTTACCCTGTCCATACTTAAACTGCACCAGCTCCACTTCCTATGCCCAGATGGGCAGTGCACCTGTGAGACTAATAGACTGGACTCTGCCATGGACACTCCTCCGCCATCACCCATCCTCATTTTACAAACCCCTCACATTTCAGAGCACTTCAATAAACACCCTTGAAACACAAAACAATCTGGAGTCAGTCAGTGATTTACTAAATATGTATTATCAATGACAGTGTCATAATGGGTTTACCATTGTAAGGCTAACATACCTATGTCACACATCACAAGCACTTGAAGGATGCAAGCAGTTGACATGTAGGTAACCACACCTGTGAAACCGTAATGGAAAGGTACAACTCAGTTTCCAAATAGTGATTGAAATCGAGAAACAGGATAGAGGTAGACGTGTGAAAGTTAATGTAATGGTAAAAATGAATATGTTCTCACCTGTGTCTCACTGGAAATATTGCTGTATGACTGACTCCCTGTTGTCGTTGTCTTCTTCCTCAGCATCATCCTCATCACTGTCCACAGGCTCCATAGACTCCACAGCTCCTACAACACCGTCATCTGGATCATCCTCCTGCAGAAAAGGCACCTGGCGTCGCAATGCCAAATTATGGAGCATGGAGCAGGCGATGATGATGTCACACACCTTCTTCGGTGAGTAGAATAGGGAACCACATGTCATATGGAGGCACCTGAACCTGGCCTTCAGGAGGCCGAAGGTGCGTTCGATCACCCTCCTAGTCCGCCCATGAGCCTCATTGTACCGTTCCTCTGCCCTGGTCCTGGGATTCCTCACTGGGGTCAATAGCCAGGACAGGTTGGGGTAACCAGAGTCCCCCAATAGCCATACACGGTGCCTGTGGAGTTGACCCATCATATCAGGGATGCTGCTATTCCGCAGGATGTAGGCATCATGCACTGAGCCAGGGAACATAGCATTTACCTTTTACCTGCGAGATGTACTGGTCTGCCAAACAGACCATCTGGACATTCATGGAATGATAACTCTTCCTGTTCCTGTACAACTGTTCACTCCTGTGGGGGGGGGGACCAGAGCTACATGGGTCCCATCAATGGCACCGATGACGTTGGGGATATGTCCAAGGGCATAGAAGTCACCTTTCACTGTAGGCAAATCCTCCACCTGAGGGAAAATGATGTATCTCCTTACGTGTTTCAGCAGGGCCGACAACACTCTGGACAACATGTTGGAAAACATAGGCTGGGACATCCCTGATGCCATGGCCACTGTTGTCTGAAAAGAGCCACTTGCAAGGAAATGGAGCACTGACAGCACCTGCACGTCAGGGGGGATTCCAGTCGGATGGCGGATTGGTGACATCAGGTCCAACTGGGTACATAGTTCCTGGATTGTGGCACGGTCAAACCGGTAGGTGACGATGACATGTCTCTCTTCCATTGTCAACAGGTCCACCAGCGGTCGGTACACCAGAGGATTCCGCCATCTTCTCATATGTCCCAGCTGACGGTGCCTACGAAGGACAACAGCGACGAACCAGTCATTATTCCTCCAGGTATGTACCCACAGTTACACACAAGACTACACCACTCACAAAACCCTTCCTGTATGTGTGTTGAGTGTAGGCCTAGCTATGTGTGACGCACAGGTAAATGAAGCCATGTGGGCCCCTGAAATGGCGGCTGCCTGACCTCTAAACTGGGACAATTGGATTGTGGGGTAACAGCGCTGGCATTGCACACCGTCGCGGTAGGCGGTTGTAGACCGCGGCGCAATGCTGCATTGGTTAACATTGGACCCTATGGGTCCCAGGAGCCAATGAACAGGTGCGCCGGTGGTGATGATGCGCCCGCCGCGGACGTCACCGCCGTGGACGTCACCACCATTTTCTATGTGTTCAATCACTAGATACCTGACCTTCGACAGGAGAGGACCTACACTGCAAGTGCTGCTATGACCTCGGTCTGGAAGCGACGATGGGTGCTTTGTCTGGGGAAAGGGCCCCTGCCTTCACTGCACAGGATTTGGAGAAACTGGTAGACGGGGTCCTCCCCCAGTACACGCTACTATACGGTCCTCCAGACTAACAGGTCAGTACACAGGGAGCATGTTGTATGGGCTAGGCCAGGGTGGAGAGGGCTGGTTGGAAGAGGGAAGGGGGCCGAGTTCAGGGAACATTAATGCATGTGCCAAATGGCAAGGGTAGGGAGGGGGGACACTTACATCTACGGTGCAGTCGGTAATGGCTTCTCTTCTTCCCTTGTGCATGTCATGTAGGTCAGCGCCCACCAGAAGAGGGACATTTGGCGCGCCATCGCCAAGGAGGTCTGGACCCTGGGGGCCCACCAGAGACGGGGCACCCACTGCCGTAAGAGATGGGAGGACATTTGCCGCTGCAGCAAGAAGACGGCGGAGGCTCAGCTGGGGATGGCCTCCCAACGTGGGAGGGGTGCCCGTCGCACCATGACCCCCCTGATGTTCCGGATCCTGGCGGTGGCCTAACAGGAGTTGGATGGGCGCTTGAGGGCATCACAGCAGACACAAGGGGGTGAGTACAACCTCATTCTGCTGACTTTGCGCGTAGTGGAGGGGTCTGGGTGGGGGAGGTGGGCTGTGGGTGTCCCTAGGCCAGGGCGAGTTAGGTAGGCAAGGCCCCTCCGTAATGTACGCCATGTGGCACTCTACCCCACCTCAGCAGAGTGCCAAGTCGAGGTACAGTTGTCCCTGTGGCATACATGTGCGCAGATGTCCACCATTGCCATGAAGGCCATATCCTAGAAATTGCATGTGCAGAGGGCAGGAGCACGGCGTAATGCAGGGGGCTGCTGCGTCTGTCTTGTCCGCCAACGGTAGCGGTAATCCATGCACTAAAACTCTCTTTTTTCTGTCTCCCCCCCTTTTTCTGCTCTCCCTGTCCTTTTGTACATCAGCATCAACAGGCAGAGGTACAGTGGCACTGGAGCATGAGGGAGCTGCATCCCACATGGCCATGGAGGGCCACACCACAGACTCTGAATGCACTAGTGGGACGGAGGGCGAGGGGAGCTTCACGTCGGCCACCGGATCACCAAGCAGCGACACGGATTCGTCCGCCGATGGGGGCTCCCTTGTGGTGGCGGCACCATCTGTGCCCCACACCTCTACAGGTACAGCCGCCACCTCCCCTATCAGCCCCGCCCTCCCAGCAGCCCCTCAGCGTTCGCCCCGGGCCCGCTCACCCAGGAGGGTGGGCATCACCTTCGCCCCAGGCACCTCAGGCCCTGCCCCAGTCACCCCTGCTGCTCTCAGTGAGGAGGCCATTGACCTCCTCAAGTCACTCACTGTTGGGCAGTCTACCATTGTGAATGCCATCCAGGGTGTAGAACGAGAGTTGCAACACAGTAATGTATTCCTGGAGGGCATTCATTCTGGTCAGGCTGTCCTTCAGCGAACCCTGCAATCTCTGGCCTCAGCACTGATGGCAGCCATTGTCCCTGTCTCTAGCCTCCCCCCTCCAACTTCCTCCACCCAGACCCAATCTCCTGTACCCCAGCCCATCCCAAGCACACCTACAGACCAGCATGCACACAAGTCAACACACCCAAGTAGCTCAAGCAAACATAGGCACCACACACACCACAGGCACTCACGCAAGCCTCACCCACGTACAGACACAGCAACATCCACTGCCTCCACTGTGTCCCCCTCCTTCTCTTCTCCCTCCTCCCTCCCAGTCTCGTCTACACACACACCTGCATGCACCACATCTACAGGCACCATGAATCGCACAAGGACACCCAGCACCACAAGCCGCTCACCTGCACTCACCACCTCCACTGCCATTTACACGTCCCCTGTGTCCTCTCCCAGTGTGTCTGTGACGCCCCCTCCCAAAGTACACAAACGCCGGCAAATACTCACCCAACATCCATCCACCTCACGACAGCCTCCAGTACCTGCACCTGCACCCAAAACACCTAAAGTGACACCTCCGACAACCACCTCCTCTTCCTCCACTCCCAGACCCCCTCCAACTACCCATCCCAGTGTTCGTCAGAAACTGTCCCTCTGTAAAGTTGACCTTTTTGCCCCCACCCCACCCCCTCCAATTCATCAGTCACGTAGTAGCGCCTCAGCCAAAAAGCCTCCAATACCAGTGGTGCCTGTTCAAGGTTTGTGGAGTGCACCGGCCACCAGGGCAGGCAGTAGGACCCGGACCAAGGCACTGGCAGCCCACCCCCTGTAAAGGCTCTAAAATTGGAGAGTGGACGACGGGACCCTGTTAAGACTCCTGGTGGGAAAACAACTGACATGGGTTCCAAGGGGATTGGAGAGTCAGCTGTGACTCCACCAAAGGTGGGGAAGGGCCAGAGGAAGTCTTCCCAGCCTGTTGTGAGTGTCACGGCGGAGAAGTGCGCCATCATTTCAGGCGGTCGACACACAACCGCCAGCACCGCCGTCACTGGTCAGGAGACCACCGCCAGAGTCACAGCCCAGGAGGGCCCAAGTATCGTCACTGGTCAGGAGACCACCGTCGGTGTCACAGCCCAGGAGGGCCCAAGTATAGTCACTGGTCAGGAGATCACCGCCGGAGTCACAGCCCAGGAGGGCACAAGTATCGTCACTGGTCCAGAGACCACCGCCAGAGTCACAGCCCAGGAGGGCCCAAGTATCGTCACTGGTCAGGAGACCACCGCCGGAGTCACAGCCCAGGAGGGCACAAGTATCGTCACTGGTCCAGAGACCACCGCCAGAGTCACAGCCCAGGAGGGCCCAAGTATCGTCACTGGTCAGAAGACCGCCGCCGGAGTCACAGCCCAGGAGGGCACAAGTATCGTCACTGGTCCAGAGACCACCGCCAGAGTCACAGCCCAGGAGGGCCCAAGTATCGTCACTGGTCAGGAGACCACCGCCGGAGTCACAGCCCAGGAGGGCACAAGTATCGTCACTGGTCCAGAGACCACCGCCAGAGTCACAGCCCAGGAGGGCTCAAGTATCGTCACTGGTCAGGAGACCACCGCCGGAGTCACAGCCCAGGAGGGCACAAGTATCATCACTGGTCAGGAGACCACCGCCGGAGTCAGTGCCCAGGAGGGCTCATGTATCGTCACTGGTCAGGAGACCACCGCCGGTGTCAGTGCCCTGGAGGACCCTGGCTGCCACAGCCCCGCTGGGCAATGATGGAACATCATGCCACACACCAATGCCCAGTGTAGAGAACGTCATGCCACACACCAATGTCCGTAGCAGAACCGCCATGTCAAAGCACCGCTGAACAGGGCAAAGACCGCCATGTCAAAGCACCGCTGAACAGGGCAAAGACCGCCATGGCAAAGCACCGCTCAACAGGGCAAAGACCGCCATGTCAAAGCACCGCTGAACAGGGCAAAGACCGCCATGGCAAAGCACCGCTGAACAGGGCAAAGACCGCCATGTCAAAGCACTGCTGAACAGGGCAAAGACCGCCATGGCAAAGCACCGCTGAACAGGGCAAAGACCGCCATGGAAAAGCACCGCTTAACAGGGCAAAGGCCGCCATGGCAAAGCACCGCTGAACAGGGCAAAGACCGCCATGGCAAAGCACCGCTGAACAGGGCAAAGACCGCCATGGCAAAGCACCGCTGAACAGGGCAAAGACCGCCATGGCAAAGCACCGCTGAACAGGGCAAAGACCGCCATGGCAAAGCACCGCTGAACAGGGCAAAGACCGCCATGGCAAAGCACCGTTGAGCAGGGCAAGCACCGGGTAGGAATGAATGGGCCGCCACATCAGGCATCCTTATTCCATGTGCACCTGGGACAGTGACAGCACAGGAACTTTCACGGGGAGACTCATCCAGTCTGGGCACCAGTCCCCCCCAGTACCACTAGAGACCTGCATCTACTTGAGTGACTGTGGCTTTGCACTCCCCAGGATGGCACAGTGGGCACCCCACCCACTGGAGAGACTTGAGAGACTGTGGCTTTGCACTCCCCAGGATGGCACAGTGGGCACCCCACCCACTTGTGAGACTTGAGAGACTGTGGCTTTGCACTCCCCAGGATACATCAATGGGCATGGAGCCCCGTCGTGGATCTGGCTTTGCAGTCATCCGGCTGAGGTGCCCCCCCTTCCCTTCCCCCTGAGGTGCCTGTAGTATTTCTATCTGATGCCCCGGCAGTGTTCTCTCCGATTGTGGTCAGGTATCCTTTGTGGGCCTCGCCAATGCATTTTTGGACTGTTGGTGCACGGACATTGTTGTGTACATATCTGCACTACTTCTCGTATTGTATATAATTATGACTGATTTTTAAATATATATCTGTATATTTTTGTATGACATGTATATTGCCACATTACAATGTTTGACCGAATTTCGAATTGTCTTTTCATTCTTCCGGGGGGATTGTGGGTTGTTACTGTGATTTTTGTGAATGCATTGGTGTGTATGTTTTAATATGCAAGGGTGGGGTTGGGGGTGTTTGGTGGGTGTCCCCCTAACTTTTGCCTCCCCCCTCCCCTATGTCATAGGTGCAGTACTCACCGTTGTCTTCGGCGCCTACGTAGCTGTTGGTCGTAGAGGAGCAGAAACACAAGGGCAGGTAGTATTTGTAGTTCCGGCTCCATGGAGTCCTCGTTCCTTGTGGGATGTGTTCAGGTGAGCGTTTTCCCATAGCAAAAGCTGTTTCCGCCGTGTTTTTATCCACAGAGAATCCGCCCCGGAAAAGGTGGCGGATTGGCGGGTTGTAATACTGTGGGCGGTACATTGTCTCCCGATTGTCTGTTGGCGGTGACCGCCACGCTGCTTGTTTGCACCGCCGTAGCGGGCGGTGTGTTAAAGTGGCTGTCTTTGTTGGCGGTTTCCGCCAGGGTCATAATTCCCTTTTTTGGTCCGCCGGCCTGTTTGCGGTATTTCCGCAGCTTTAACACCGTCCGCCAGGGTTGTAATGACCACCATAATCTTGACCATTTGCAATTGTGACATATAGTCCACACCAACAGCAGCTTTCAATTAGGGCACCTTTTCGAATTGAAATTCTTCAGATGAAAGTTGTTTTAAGAGCTTCTGTATGAGTTTGTGCTTCACTAGTTTGGTTGCAGCATCTCCATCAAATAATGCATTTGTTGGAAAAAGATAATTCGACAGAATGTCATTGACAAATTCACCCCTTTCTTTTGCTACATCCCTCTCTCTATGCACTTGCGAAAGCTGTTTTTTGTAATCTGCTTTCTAGTAGCTGATTGGAAGAAACTCCTACTATGGCACTTCAAAACGTAAACGTTTAGTTTTAGTGATTAAGTCAAACAGCTTTTTCTTTTTCAATACAAATCCTTCCTGCTTCAGTTCTGCATATAGTTTTGATCCATGTTCCAGGACATCTAGTAGACATGTCTTTATATTGTTATCCACATATTGTTTAATCACGAAGTTGTGTAGTCGCACAGGCTCAGTCACTTCAAAGGGGTTTCGTTGCAACTGCATGAAAAGAAAGAAAGCTGTCAACATGTTTATCAAAATGTTCCCCTCATTTTCCCACAAGTTTGTGGTGATGAACAATTTCACGGAGGTCCATTAATTTTAAATTAGTCATCTCTTCGAAAACATTGCAAATAGATAGGACCTCAGGGTAAACTAGCTGCCATTGAGCCAAATTCACTTCTATGTGTTTGGCCAATAATTCCCTTGGAGCTTTTCTGTGATCTTTTCTTGATTGTCTGTTCCAATTTCATATCTGGATCCACAGCATCAAACCTTCCCTCTTAGTCTTTCACCACAAAATGTTTTTTGATAAATTTCCTCATGAGGTATGGTTTTTCTACTTCCAGCTTCTCCACTCTTTCCAAATACCAGGACCCATATCTTAGGTAGTTTATGCAATCGAATTCATGAAACACAGTAATCAGTGACTCCAGAGTATTGAAGTGCAGCTCCCAGTCACCTTCCCGATCAGCATGTACCAAGTTTTTTGCTAGAGTTATCTTGTGTAAAACTTTTTCCCAGTACTTGCAAAGTTCGAGGCTAAATTTGCCGTATTTACAAAGTGGCACAATGTGTGCATTGTGCCACTTATTAACCCCTTGCGCCACATTATGCCTGTACCAGGCATAATGTATGCAAGGGGGCATTCCTCAGTTAGGGGGACTGCAAAAATGGCACAGTGGAGTGCCTAATGTTTTGCTGCTACTTTTAACACTTGCACAGAGCAGGCGTTAAAAGGAGGCCCGCTTTCAATGGGCCCCTATTTATTGTCCAGGATTAGCACCAACAATTTGGTGCTAATCCTACACAGTACATCAATAGCATCAAAACGTTCGACACAATTACCACACCCTGTGCCATGGTGCGCTGTATATTAAATACTGTGCAGACCTGGCAGCGGAAGGGGGGCTTTAAAGGGCATAGGAAAAGTTGTGCTGCATTGTATGCAGTGCCACTTTTCTTAAATAAGTCCCTCTGTATTTTGAATGAAGTGCACCCTGTGCCATGTTCACTTCTGAGATAAGATATGCAAAAATGAATTTGTCAACAACAATATGGAAAACGCTTTGATTGCAGAAAATTGGCAGGATAGGCTGCTCTTCAAGCTGAGCATGCACATTTTGGACTTTTTACGAAGCTGTGTATACTGTTGCCTAGTTTGTGACTGGAGATGGTACTACTGGTAAAAACCCAACCATTTTCAGTGGGATGGTATTCTAGGAGATCAGAGCATGAATTCCATCCCACAGAGGAAATGGCTTTTCTTCATTGTTCAATCCACACCCAATAACCATCATCATAAATTCAGTTAAATGATCTTTGTGGACCACAGCATCAGGTAGAAGAATATCCATGTCCTCAGCCACTTTGAAACTTTCTGGTAGAGTGAGATGTGTTGATGGTTTGTAGTGAATTTGCACATGCTGGCAAGGCAGTTGTATAATAAGTTTGCAGCTTTGTTTGTTTATGTCTACAGCTGACACAGCTTGTTTTTCAGTAGCTGCTTCATTAGTACAGTATTGAAATTGCACCATGGTTGTATTGTGTGTGCTGGATGTTCCAAACAAAGCAGAATTGTCTTCCAAATTATCAAGCGCAGCAATTGTAAGACCTTTCTTGGTAAATTGACCGGGAAGAGATGTGCTGTCGGACTCACACAATTTTACAGCATGACCTGCTCCGTATTTATATTATTATAACTTGTTGATACACCAATCCTAATCATTGAGGTGATTAGCTCTCTATTTTTGCACTTGTCATAGATTGTGCACGCATTCCCCGAGTGTAGCAGAGCTTTCTTTTTGCTGTGATGGAATTCATAAAGCACAATTTGGAAAAGACAGTACATTTGCAGAGCACAGGCCTGTTGGTTCATAGGTTTGTCCTCCATTTCTTCACTTATACCTTCAAAGCAGTCATCAATGTTGCTGGCTTCTGTTCTGAACTCAAGAACTTTAGGCCAGAATTTAAGTAAAGTGTAATTGCATCCAATTCAGCCTCAATTTTTCTTGTGCCTCTAAGTTCCCCCCACCACCACCATGTGTGCACCGTATTTAACATACCGCGCACCATAGTACATAGCATCAAACTTTTTGGCGCTATTGATGTACTGTGCAGGATTGGCGCCACAATTTTGACACTAATCCTGCAGACTACATAGGGTCCCATTGAAAACAATGGTACGCCCCATTTTAATACTTGATCTGTGCAGGCATTGAAAATAGAATGTTCCACTGCACCATTTTTGCTGTCGTCCTAATGGGGGATAGTCCCCCTTGTATTCATTATGCCTGGCACAGGCATAATGTGACATTAGGGTTTACAAAGTGGCGCAATGCATGCATTGTTCCACTTTGTAAATATGGCGTAGGGAATTTGGCCTCATTAGGTCATATTAGCATCATAAAACATTATGCAAATGTGGGGCAAGGAGGCGCTAGGCCTTCTTAAATCTGGGCCTTAGTTTGTAACAGTTTTGTTTTGCTGATATTAAACAATGATGTAAAAAAAAATTAAGACAACATCGGGCATTCTTGTTGACTTTTTTAATTAAGTCCAAAATCTAAATCCTTCAGAACATTTCTAAAAATGGTTACTGCTGATTTTACTGCATCCTGTGATCTTATTTTGGTAGCAAGAACTTCAGGAATCAAATCAGCTGAGAACACCATAAGTGACTCAATCTTTTTCCTAGACTGAAAAAAAGGAATTCTGTCATTGTACATGCTCACCCGAAAAATCTTATTTTCATTATTATGGATCAATACAATTTCTTCAAGGTTGACCAATATTTGTCTGATCTCACTGAGTGTGAACCCATAGCCGGCACTTGAGTGGCTTTAAAACATAGGGGCATATTTAAGAGCCTCTACCTTCACCGGAGCATCACTTTTAGTTTTTCTGCAGCACACATAGAAAGAGAAAATGGGCATTTGAGATTGCTTTTGTGCAGGAAGATGTTCCTTCCTGCACAAAAACAATCTCCCCCTCAACGCAGCCATCCTTGCACAATGGTGTAATGGTTGCTGCATTGGCACACAGCAGCAAATTCAGTGCCGGCGCATGGGGCAACACAGGGGTGCGCCGTATTCTATTTACTACGGTGCATCCCTGCAGTGTGAAAATTCGGTGTGCAACGCTACCAAGTTTGCCACAGCGTCTGAAAACTTCATTTTGGAAGAAACTAGCTGCTGATAAAAACATGTTTGCCCTTTGAGACTCACATACTCTGTAATTTGTCCTTCCATCAATCTCTTTGACCCTCATTCTGGCTAAATCACAGATAACACATTGAAGATAATCTGCTTTCTGATCAGTTGCTGGAGGTGGATGAGGGGTAGCCATCGATCTTCTAAGTGGATGGTCATTGGGTCTGATTGTCGTCACTTTCTCAGAAGACTCAGATTCTTGTTGTGATTTACTGGTTTTTGCTATTTTTTGACAATCTTTTTCCAAGTTTTTTTTCATTGTGTACGACTTGTAGCACTTGTTACAATGATAAATTATTTGATCCTCTTCATCTATCAGTTTCAATCTTTTGTGAACTTCGGGCCAGATGTAGGAAGCATTTTGTACGTTGCAAACAGTGATTTTTCTGTTTGCAACGTGCAAAATGCACTTTGCAATGCACAAAACCCATTTTGCGATTCGGTAACCTGGTTACCGAATCGCAAAACGGGTTTGCGAGTCGTAATTAGGAAGGGGTGTCCCCTTCCTAATTGCAAGTCGCAATGCATAGCAGGATTGCTTTGTGACCGCGAACGCGGTCGGAAAGCAATCACAGTTTGAACCCATTTGAAATGGGTGCAAACCCATTCGCAAAAGGGAAGGTTCCCCGTTGTGAATGGAACTGCAAAAAAAATTCAGAGCAGGCAGTGGTCCTATGGACCACTGCCTGCTCTGAAAAAATGAAACAAAAACGTTTCATGTTTAATTTTTGTAACGCATCTCGTTTTCCTTTAAGGAAAACGGGCTGCATTACAAAAAAAAAAAAAACTGCTTTATTAAAAAGCAGTCACAGACATGGTGGTCTGCTGTCCGCAGCAGGCCACCATTCCTGTGAATGCCGCCACTCGCAAGGGTGTCGCAAATTGCGACCCACCTCATGAATATTAATGAGGTGGGCCTTTGCGACCCCCTTGCGAGTCGCAGATGGTGTTAGGGACACTATCCTACATTTCGATTTGCAACTCGCAAATTGTGAGTCGCTCTGACTTGCAATTTGCAAGTCGCAATTTGGAACCTACCTACATGTGGCCCTTTGTCTTGTCATATTTCTGCAGCATCTAGAACTCTCTTCTGTCCAGGCGCAGTGGAAGCTAGCTTTTCTTTTGAATTAGTTTGGCATATGTCACATTTTTCTTTGTTGAAGGAGTCCACATATTTTTTACTTTGAAACAGTTTGTCAGGAGGTAAAGTACTCTGCTACCACCTGCTTTGCTCATGTTAGCTGAATTTGAATCAACCAAAAACCTGAAACAAAAACTATATCAAAATTAATTACCGATGTGAACACATCTTTATAGAGCCGCCATTTTGAAAAATGTCAGAAGGGTTTCTCTAAGAAGATATTTTCTGTCTCTGTAAGACTGCTTGACCCCCCAAACCTATGGTTTGGCACCAAAATGAAGTATAAATGTCTGATGGCTCCTGAAATATTACAACATCACTGCAACACATCAGCCATTTTTAAAAATGTTGACCAGAAAAAATCAGCCCAGATTAGCAATGTCTACCCCAGCAAAATTACTTCTTTAATGATCCAAAAACACAAATCAAAATGGAAATCTATGGACAACCAATTTTTCAAGGCAGTATATCAAGGGGCCAGGACTATGTTAACCATCTTTAAAATTATTTGTAATGGAGAAATATATGCATTTTGATGATATATTTAGAATTGTATGGCCTATTGAAAACAATATTGAAATCTTAAAGACCCCAATTACCAGAATGCATCTGGGCCAAAGGGCTGTTGCCCTAGGTTTAAGATGTTTGAAATGTGACTCCCTCTACCTTTACAAACATTGTTCCATACATTAACGGCCTATCAAGGGCATATTTTTGTAAAAATTTTCAAACTTTTCAGTCTGCTGTGTTTTTTTGAGTAGTACTGACATTAGATCAGAAAATTTGCTCAGAAGACTGGACTCGCCTTCCTACTCTCACTCTTCAGAGGCACAGAGCTACAAAAAATGAAAATGTGAAAGCCCATTTATCATATGGCTCTGTGTGGCTGCTTGCTCTGGTTAGTCACAGCATATCACAGTGTGCCCTGTTATGGCAGTACATTCAGATGAGGACAGGGCTGTAAGTGGGAGGGTTATAATCGGGAGTCAGACTCCATAGTAATTTAAAAGGGACATTGAAACTGGTTCCTAGCAGGTCTTGTATTGATGCCATTATCTTTAATGGCAAAACACTGATCGATCCATTAAGGTAATCCATGGTAGCAATTTTGGGCCAGATGTACGACCATCAGAATTTGTGACTCACAATTTGTGAACTTTAGTGATTCACAAATTCTGAGTCGCAAACTGTGATGTACAACAGTGTCTGAGATGCTGTTTGCGATTCCAAAATGGGTCACAAGGGACCTGCCTTATTTATATTCATGATGCAGGTCACAAATTACAACATTTGCCGGCACTCACAGGGATGGTGGCCTGCTGGGGTCAGCAGACCATGTCTGTGACTGCTTTTTCAATAAAGCACTTTTTCATTTGAACTGCAGTCCATTTTCCTTAAAGGAAAATGGGATGTATTTCGAATAAAAAAAATGAAAAGTTTTATTTTTATTTTTTTAGAGTGGGCAGTGGTCCATTGGATCACTGGCTGTTCTGAAAAAATGTTGTCGCCCCCCATTCACAAAGGGGAAGGGGTTCCCTAGGTATCCCTTCCCATTTGCGAATGGATTACCCCCAACTTGAATTTGGTAGTAACTGAGAATGTTTTGTAACTGCATTTGCGGTTGCAAAATATTTCTACATACCAGTGCGACTTGCTGTTGGGAAGGGATGCCCTTCACACACCCCTTCCTAATAGCAACTCGCAAACCCTATTTTGGGACTCGGTAATAGGATACTGACTCACAAAATAGGGTTGGTCCATGCCAAAAAGCATTTTTCTATTTGCAAACGTTTCGACTAGTAAAATGCTTTGTACATCTGGCCTTTAGTTCTTATTTATATTTCACATGTTGTCCTTCTTCTCTAATTTACTAAGTGTGTTAGTTATCTCCAGGACTTTGCTATTTGCTTTTCATGCAAGGTATTGCTCTTGTGTAATGCATTCTCTAGACCAGGTGTCTACAACAAGTATCTTGTGAGCTGCTAGTAGCTCTCCAAGTTTGCTTTTCATGCAAGGTATTGCTCTTGTATAATGCATTCTCTAGTCCAGGAGTCTACAACAAGTAGCTTGTGAGCTGCTAGAAGCTCTCAAGCAACCCATAAGTAGCTGCCCTGTATGTAGCTCAGCCTACAAAAAACGAAAAGTGTAACTTTAAAAAAACATGTAAACTTGTCTGATGTGGTCAGTATTAAAATTGTAATAATATTCGTAGCTCTGGGTGATTTTCTTTGAACATAAGTAGGTTTTAATACAGAACAGATTGGAGACCTCGGAGTCCTACAGAACAGATTGGGGACCCCTGAGTCCTTTTAATGTGTTTATAATGCACCATGATTGAGCACTCTGGTTTTAAGGCTGAAGGCAGTGCAAATTGCTCACACTGCCTGTCAGTGAGAAAAAAACTGTTCACAGTACATGGTCATCGAATCCTTGACCTCTCTGCAGAGTGCACACATCAATGTTTACATATTCCAGTTGCAATTGTGATTCTGTGCACATGTCTGAAGGAGGTACGCAGTTGTCAAAATAGTGACAAGGCAAAAGTAAAAGAAAATACTTTGCTTACAGGTGAGAGGATGCATTGTGTGTTGGAGGTGAAATTGAAAAACAAGGTGCTGCAGAGGAAAGAGATATGGGCAGTCATTACAACATTGGCGGTAAAAGCCGCTTACTGCCGTGCAGAAGACCGCTAACACACCGCCGCGGCAGCGGAACTCCGCCACGGTCATTATGACCCACAGCACGGAATCCGCCAAAATTCAGACACCCACACAAGTCCGCCACACCAAAGGTCAGTGATAAACTGGCGGTAACAAAACCTCCACCGTCACGCCAACAGAAATACGCCCACGCTATCACGACCCATGGATCCACGCGGTGGTCTTTCAACCGCGGTATTCCATTGGCAGTACACACCGCCACGCTCAAAATACACACACTCTTACAAAACACAGCCACATTGGACAATTCGAAATACACACACCTGATAAACATACACACACCACTCCCTCACACCCAATACAATATAAAACACACGCCCACATCACCCACAAACCCCTACAATAACAATTACTGAGAGAAGGCCAGAGAGAGACACCACCATCAACAATACTAGCATCCACAGGCACACAACACCATCACCCACATAACTTCTACGCACCTCACACTACACACCACTACATATCAGCACACTTATCACCACTCACACCACCCCACACATCACCTACACTACCCCATGGCATGGCAAAGACACACCAGGTTCTCGGAGAAAGAGCTCAGGGTCATGGTGGAGGAAATCGTCCGGGTAGAGCCACAGTTATTCGGATCACAGGTGCAGCACACCTCAATTGCAAGGAAGATGGAGCTATGGCGAGGAATAGTGGACAGGGTCAACGCAGTGGGACAGCACCCAAGAAATCGGGAGGACATCAGGAAGAGGTGGAACGACCTACGGGGGAAGGTGCGTTCTGTGGTCTCAAGACACCACCTTGCGGTACAGCGGACTGGCTGCAGACCCCCACCTCCTCCCCCACAACTAACAACATGGGAGGAGCAGGTCTTGGCGATTCTGCTTCCTGAGGGCCTCGCAGGAGTAGGTGGAGGAATGGACTCTGGTAAGTCAAATCTTAACTATTACATCCCCCACCCTACCTGCATGCCAGCACATACCCCCACCCTCACCCCATCACTCCAACTCCTCACAAATGTCCCAACATCACAAACCACGCATCTTAACACCAAGCCCTGCATGCAACAACAAAGCATGGACACCCATCACTAAAGCATGCCCACTGCACATAACCATACACCCCCTAAACCATCATCACACAAGGTCCCACACAGGAATGCAAGCACTGGGGTACACGGTCACCCACCCATTGCACACCATGCCACACACAGATGTAATAAACATCCTTTTATACCCCTGCAGGACCCCTACCCAACGTCACTGGACAGGAGGGTCCACACATGTCCACACCACCAACAGAAGAGGCCCACAGTGATGACAGCACCTCTGTCCAACTAGATCTAGATGACCAGCCCGGACCATCGGGGACCTCAGGACAGTCAGTTCCCCTCACCCAGTCACAGGCCACCACAGAGCTTCCCCCCCTCTGGAAACACCAGCACAGCACCCACTCAGCGGGCCCATACCTCTGTCCCCAGGACATGTCAATCAGCAGTGTGTCCACCACTACAGGACACCCAGGCTAACCCACCACCCCAACAACAACAGGGACCTGGGGGCAGTGGTAGTGGGCACACAGTCCAGGGGATGGAGGCCCAGGAACACAGGGGAACTGGGAGGGCTGCTGTGCGACAGGGGGCGGACAGGCCCAGGGAACCCACTCTCCACGAGGCCCTCTCCAACATCATGGGAGTCTACCACCACTCCCAGGAGACGATGGCAACGGTACTGGCCAAGTTTCAGGAGACCCAGCGCCTGCAGGAGGAACAGTATTTGGGTTTCAGGGAGGAACTCAGAGCCATCAATTCCACCCTGGGCACCATCGTAGGAGTGCTGAAACAAGTACTCAACACCAGGAGGGACACTGTGGCACTACAAGGGGCCCCTGACAATAGCCTGGACGATGAACTGCCCACGACCTCCGCCGGCGCTAGTGGACAGGAGGCACCGCCACAGGACCACCACACCAGCACCCCACCCCCTGCAGAGGGAGAACCACCTCGCAAACGGTCCCTGAGATCCAGGACAAAGACAGAGAACGATGTCAAGACCCCCGCCAAGAAATGAGACCACCCTGATTGTCATCCTACTGTCCCACTTTGTCACCCTGTCCATCCTTAAACTGCCCCAGCTCCACTTCCTATGCCCATTTGGGCAATGCACCTGTGAGACTAATAGACTGGACTCTGCGATGAACATTCCTCCGCCATCACCCCTCACCATTTTGCTCCCCCTCCAATATTGAGCACTACAATAAACACCTTTAAAGAACAAAACAAACTGGAGTCAGTCTGTGATTTCGGAATTCTGTATTAGCAATTACTGTGCCAAAAATCTCTTTCATTTGTAATGTCAACATACCTATGTCACACAGCTCTAGTCCATGAGGAATCAAAGCAGATGTCACACATTAGGACCCACATCTGTGAAATCGTAAGGGAAAGTGACAACTCAGTGACCATACACTGGGTGAAAACGGCAGACAGTAGAGAGGTAATAGTGTTTAAGTACATGTAGTAGGCAGGTTCGTATTCTTACCTGTGTTTCACTGGAAATATTGCTGGATCACTGAGTCCCTGTTGTCCATGTCTTCTTCTTCTGCTTCCTCGTCTTCACTCTCCACAGGCTCCACAGCAGCAACAAAACCGCCATCTGGACCATCATCCTGCAGAAAAGGCACCTGTCATCGCAAAGCCAAGTTGTGAAGCATACAGCAGGCGACGATGATCTGGCACACCTTCTTTGATGAGTAGAATAGGGATCCACCTGTCATATGGAGGCACCGGAACCTGGCCTTCAGGAGGACGAAGGTCCGTTCGATCACCCTCCTAGTTCGCCCATGTGCCTCATTGTAGCGTTTCTCTGCCCTTGTCCTGGGATTCCTCACTGGGGTCAGTAGCCATGACAGGTTGGGGTAACCAGAGTCACCTGCAAATGGCAAGGGACAAATGTTAGACACACACTAACCTGTAGGGATATCCCCAGACCCAGACAACCATTCCCATGTCTTCCTTCCAGGTACTCACCTAATAGCCACACACGGTGCCTCTGGAGTTGACCCATCACATAAGGGATGCTGCTATTCTGCAGGATGTAGACGTCATGCACTGAGCCAGGGAACTTGGCATTCACATGGGAGATGTACTGGTCGGCCAAACATACCATCTGCACATTCATCGAATGATAACTCTTCCGGTTTCTGTACACCTGTTCACTCATGTGGGGGGGACCAAAGCCACATGGGTCCCATCAATGGCACCTATGATGTTGGGGATATGTCCCAGGGCATAGAAATCACCTTTCACTGTAGGCAAATCCTCCACCTGAGGGAAAACGATGGAGCTCTGCATGTGTTTCAACAGGGCAGACAACACTCTGGACAACACGTTTGGAAAACATAGGCTGGGACATCCTTGATGCTATGGCCACTGTTGTTTGAAATGACCCACTTGCAAGGAAATGGAGCACTGACAGCACCTGCACTTGAGGGGGGATTCCTGTGGGATGGCGGATAGCTGACATCAGGTCTGGCTCCAGCTGGGTACACAGTTCCTGGATTGTGGCACGGTCAAGCCTGTAGGTGATGATCACATGTCTTTCCTCCATTGTCAACAGGTCCACCAATGGTCGGTACACCGGAGGATGCCGCCATCTCCTCACATGTCCCAGCGGACGGTGCCTATGAAGGACAACAGCGAGCACAGAGTCAAACAACTCAGAGGTACGTACCCACAGCTTACACAGAACACGATTCCTAATCAAAAAAGTGGCCTGAATGTGTGTTGAGTCTAGGCCTAGGTATGTGTAACGCAGTTAAAAATCAAGCCATGTGGGCCCCTGAAATGGCGGCTGCCTGACCTGTAAAGTGGGACAATGGGATGTGAGGTAACTGCGCTGGCGTTGTACACCGTTGCAGTAGGCGGTCGAAGACCGCTGCGCAATTTTGCATTGGTTAACATTGGACCCTATGGGTCCCAGGAGCCAATGACGATGTACGGCGGCGGTGACGGTATGCACCGCCGCGGACGTGACTGCCATTTTCTATCTGTTGAATCACTCGATACCTGATCTTCGACAGAAAAGAACCTACACTGCAAGTGCTGCTGTGTCCTCGGTCTGGAAGAGACAATGGCTCGAGTGTCTGGGGAAAGGGCCCCTGCCTTCACATCGGAGGAGTTGGAGAAACTCGTGGATGGGGTCCTCCCCATTACACGCTACTCTATGGTCCTCCAGACAAACAAGTAAGTACACTGGGAGCATGCTCTATGGGTTATACCTGTGTGGAGAGGGGTGGATGTAAGAAGGAAGGGGGGAGAGTGCGGCATAAATGAAACAACGGTGAGTGCATGTGCCACATGCCAAGGGTAGGGATGGGGGCCAATGACTGTGACAGTGCAGTTGGTAATAAGTTTCTCTTCCCCCGTACAAATCATGTAGGTCAGCGCCCACCAGAAAAAATATATTTGGCGTGCCATCGCCAAGGACGTCCGGACCCTGGGGGTCTACCAGTGATGGAGCACCCACTGCCGTAAAAGATGGGAGGACATTCACCGCAGGAGCAAGAAGACGGCGGAGACTCAGCTGGGGATAACCTCCCAACATGGGAGGGGTGCCCGTCGCACCATGACCCCCCTGATGTTCAGGATTCTGGCGGTGGCGTATCCAGAGTTGGATGGGCGCTTGAGGGTATCAAAGCAGACACAAGCTGGTGAGTACACTCTCATCCTGCTGGTTTTGCGTGCAGTGGAGGGGCCTGGGTGGGTGAGGTGGGCTGTGGGTTTCCCTAGGCCAAGGTGATTTTAGTAGGCAAGGTCCCTCCGTAAGGCAGCCCATGTGGCACCCCACCCCACCTCTGTAGAGTGCCAAGTACACCTAGTCATGCCCCTGTGTCATCCATGTGTGCAGATGTCGTCCATAGCCTAGTAGGCCATTTCCCAGGAATTGAACAGTGGAGCCCAAGAGCCCGGCGTAGTGCAGGGGGCTTCTGTGTCTGTTGTGTCCGCCAACGGTAGAGGTAATGCATGCACTCAACATGTCTTTCTTCTGTCATCCCCCCCCTTTTTGTGGTCTCCCTGTTCTTGTGTGCATTAGCATCATCAGGCGGAGGAGCAGTGGCACCGGAGCAGGAGGGAGCTGCATCCCACATGGCCCCGGAGGGTGAAACTACGGACTCGGAGTTCACCAGTGGGACGGAGGGCGAGGGGAGCTCCACGGCGGGGACAGGAGCTGACACCAGCGACACGGACTCGTCCTCTGATGGGAGCTTCCTTGTGGTGGCGGTAATATCTGTGCCCCCCGCATCTACAGGTACAGCCGCCAACCCCCTACCAGCACCTCCCTCCCAGCAGCCCCTCAGCCTTTGACCCGTGCCCGCTCACCCAGGAGTGTGGGCATCTCCTTCGCCCCAGGCACCTCAGGCTCTGCCCCAGTCACCCCTGCTGCCCTCAGTGAGGAGGCCACTGACTTCCTCAAGTCCCTCACTATTGGGCAGTCTACCATTTTGAATGCCATCCAGGGTGTAGAAAGGCAGTTGCTACAAACTAATGCATTCCTGGAGGGCATTCATTCTGGTCAGGCGGCCCTTCAGCGAGCTTTTCAGACTCTGGACTCAGCACTGATGGCAGCCATTGTCCCCGTCTCTAGCCTCCCCCCTCCAACTTCCTCCACCCAGACCCAATCCCCTGTACCCCAGCCTATCCCAAGCACACCTTCAGACCAGAATGCACACACGTCAACACACAAGGGAAGCTCTGGCAAACATAAGCACCACACATCCCACAGGCACTCATGCAAGCATCACACACATGCAGACATAGCAACATCCGCTGCCTCCACTGTGTCCCCCTCCTTCTCGTCTCCCTCCTCCCTTCCAGTCTCGTCTCCACTCACATCTGCATGCACTACATCTACAGCCACTACTGCTATCACCAGCACACCCACCACCACACCCTGCTCACGTGCAGTCACCACCCCCACTACCATTCACACGTCCCCTGTGTCCTCTCCCAGTGTGTCTGTGATGCCACCTCCCAAGATACACAAACGCAGGCACACCCCCCCAACAGCCATCCACCTCACGACAGCCTCTAGCGCATGCACCTTCACCCAATGTCAGTAAACGAACACCTCCTACAACCACTACCTCTTCCTCCACTCCCAACCCCCCCAGCTACCCGTCCCAGTGTCTCCCAAAAACTTTTCCTTTCCAACCTTGACCTCTTTCCCACACCTCCCCCACCCCGTCCGTCTCCTAGGTCCCGAACTAGCACCTCAGCCACAAAGTCTCCGGGACCAGTGGTGCCTGTAGTCACCGGAATCTGGAGTGCACCGGCCACCAGGGCAGCCAGTGTGGCACGGAGCCACAGCACAGACAGTACCCCACCTGTGAAGCATCAGAAGTTGGCCAGTGCCCGGCGGGAGAGGGGGAAGACTCCAGCCACCAAAGCCGCTCCCAAGGGTCCCGGTGGGAGTGTGGAATCAGCTGCGACACCTTCCAAGGTGGGGAAGGGCCACAAGAAAGCAGGAAAGTCTGGGAAGAGCAGCAAGGCGGAGGAGACCGCCATCATCCCCGCTGCCCAGGAGGCCACAGCCATCATCCCGCTGGGCTAGAGAGGACCGCCAGCACAAGCACCGCTGGGACAGAGAGGACCGCCAGCACAAGCCCCGCTGGGACAGAGAGGTCTGCCATAACAATCCCCGATGGGACAGAGAGGACCACCAGCACAAGCTCCGCTGGGCTAGAGAGGACCGCCAACACAAGCCCTGCTGGAACAGAGGACCCCCAGCACAAGCCCCGCTGGGACAGAGAGGACCACCAGCACAAGCCCCACTGGGACAGAGAGGACTGCCAGCACAAGCCCCGCTGGGACAGAGAGGACCGCTAGTACAAGCCCCACTGGGACAGAGAGGACCTCCAGCACAAGCCCCGCTGGGACAGAGAGGACTGCCATCACACAAGCCCCGCTGGGACAGAGAGGACTGCCAGCACAAGCCCCGCTGGGACAGAGAGGACCGCCAGCACAAGCCCCGCTGAGACAGAGAGGACCGCCAGCACAAGCCCCGCTGGGACAGAGAGGACCGCCAGCACAAGCCCCACTGGGACAGAGAGGACTGCCAGCACAAGCCCCGCTGGGCTAGAGAGGACTGCAGCACAAGCCCCGCTGGGACAGAGAGGACCGCCAGCACAAGCCCCGCTGAGACACAGAGGACTGCCAGCACAAGCCCCGCTGGGCTAGAGAGGACCGCCAGCACAAGCCCCGCTGGGACAGAGAGGACCGCCAGCACAAGCCCCGCTGGGACAGAGAGGACCACCAGCACAAGCCCCGCTGGGCTAGAGAGGACCGCAGCACAAGCCCCGCTCAGCTCATGGCACAATCTCTCTCATTGGACCAGAAGTCACAAACCTACACCCATAGGAGCAATGACGTATTCATAACGGTAAAGGTCCTCATTTGTATTGAGCCATAACCTTTCAAAACAAGAAAGAAGCAGCTGCCAAGACTCAATCAATTTTCTTTACATAACACGTGGCAATGGCAACCCTGTTCATCTGAAAGTGACAACCTGGGGTGTAGCTTCGGTGGTAGGTATCTGGGGGTATTGCACCCCCCCCCCTTAATACATGTATTATATAACAAATACTTGGGTAAAGGAGCTTTCTGTTGGGCATGGGAAGGTGTCTGCTAGATTTCACCCGGAATTTTTAATTACTCACTCAGGCAAATACTCATGCACACACACTCTGTTCTCTGTTGTCATGGTCTTAAAACACTGTTATTTTGCAAAGTACAGGGTCATGTTTACAAAAATGTGGTGCATTGGTCCCAATGCACCATTTTTCTTGCCACATCTAATGGCACAATGGTTGCGCTGTATTTACAATACGGTGCAAATAGCGGTCGTTAGGACAATAGCATCAAAATTGTTGACACTATTGTGGCGCTTTGCTGCACTGGCGTCAAAAATTTTTATGCCAGTGCAGCAAAGCACAGGGAGGCCCTTAGAGTAAAATGGGTGGGTCACTTTAACTCCTGCTCTGAGCAGGCATTAGAAATGCTGGGACAGGGGGCGTGGTCTGGCCACGTTGGAAAATGGCCACCTAGCCGAGCTGCTCCGATCAACAGCGGGCCCGAGCTGGGCAGGGGGGCGTCCTGGCCTAGTGTGCCTCCCCTGGAAGACTCGTAGGGAGCTTGTGAGGGGTGGAGGTCTCTGCAGAGCCCCTTGGATCGAGCCGCGAGCAACCCGATCCAGCCTCCTGCGGTCCTGATTGGCCGCGGACAGAAACACGGTGAGTAGGGGGGGGAGAAACGGCCATGCCCGCTTTGCCCACGATCACGCCGAGCAGCCGCCGCATGGGGGGGCCGGGCTTGGGGCCCCACTCTGATACCTTGCTTGAGCCCAGTACACCCCCCCTACCCTATCCTCCATCCTTCGGGGGGACGTCTGGAAGGGGAGGCGCTCCCACCCCTGTCTGAGACAGGAGAAGCACAGAGGAAAGCCTGAGGGGCTGCGGAGGAAAGCAAGGCCATTTTGCCCCAATTGCGGAGCAACCTACACTGGGTACCTCCATCTGAATACGCCACCACTGAGACCCCGACTGAGCACTCCCACATAAGGGGGCCAAATTGAGTGCACTTTTGGATCACAGGACCTCTACCCTGGGTGAGACCATTTGAGACCTCACGCACTGCATACTGCAGGGGCCTATGACTTCCCCTGCCTGGATACCATTGTTCTTTCCCCCTCCCCCCTCCTCCGTCCTCCCCTCCTCTCTACCACGGAAAACTCTTTCATATTGCGCCACGAGGGGACCATGTCTGGCCTCTTCATGATACCACGAGGTCACCCCCGCTGCAAGAGAAGGGAGCTGTGGGCATAGCGGGACAGCTATCGCCACATCTCTATCATGTGGAGAGGAAATACTCAGGACTCTGGGCGCTGTCCCTTCCTGCTGTCTTCCTCATCCCGCTTCTTTATCTGAGGCCTGGGCACGTCTGTCACCACATTTGGGAGTGTAGACCGAGACCTGCATGAGTCTGTGGTGACCAAGGCAGTGACCCCTTGATGCTGCGGGGTGTGTCCACCCACCAATCGCACAGTCTACTACCGAGGAGGTCACACCTTGCCTGCAGCCCCCCTCCCCCCAGTGCCCACAAACCGCCGATGCCAGGGGGAAGATCATCAAATAAACACCTAGGTAAGCCGGCAAGACAATTGCTCTTCTAGGAAGCTCTGAGACAGACCCGAACCCCATCCCTGGCACCCCAAGAGCACCCAACCAACCAGTCTCACGTCATGGCGGATACCTCGCAGGGTGCAACCATGGACCGTATCCTACAAGAGATCTCAGCAGTGGGCCGCAGGCTCGAGGGGACGGATAGCATGATGGCTTCCCTAACAGAGGATACAAAGTCAATGCGCCTGGACATCGCGGGCTTCCAGTCGAGAGTGACTGCACTGGAGAGGCGAGTGACGACAGTTGAGTCGCAAGCCATGCACGCCTCGGATGGAGAACAGGAGCTCTTGTATCTCCGCAGTAAGGTAATCGATCTAGAAGGCAGAAGTCATAGAGACAATGTCCGCTTTCTTGGCTTCCCAGAAGAAATAGGGAGTGCGGACGTGCAGTCCTTCCTAAAGAATACTTTACCTCAACTCACTGGCCTCACCTTTGACCCTGCAGAGCTTCAAAGAGCACACAGACTGGGCCCCAAACATCGAGAGGGGGTCAACCACCCACAGCCTATCATTGTTTGCTTCTTACGACATACGCTGGCTTGACAGCTTTTGCAAAAAGAGCGCATGCAGGGTACATTCAGTATGAACGACCTCCAGATACGGATGACGGCTGAAAAGCATTTCTAGCCCTGCATCCCGGTCTGAGGCAGCTGGAGATCAGGTTTGGTCTCTTCAAACCGGCAAGGATGTGGATCACAAAGAATAATGTATCAAAGGACTTCTACGACCGGATGGACCTAAGCCTTTACCTCAACAGCTTCTCAGACTGTCCTATGGACATGGCCAGCCGGTCCCCATCCCAGGCACTGATCATGACGGCCTTGAATTCACAAACAAAGGAATCTGCTCTCGAGCGACCGGACCACGACCCCTCAGAGACTTTGAACAGAGACAGAGACCTTGAAAGACTCTCTAAGAACCACGACGACAGGGGTCAAGTATTGCATGCAGTGGCAAAGTATACTCAGGTGACAGACAGAGACAAGTCCTGCTCTCCTCTAAAGCCTTCTCCAGTGCCTACCTGAGAGTGAGAGAACTGGATGTATAACCTGCAGGTTGCTGAAGGTGACGTTGTCACTCTCCAAACACTGCACCGAACTTACCTGTACCGAAATTACCACCACGATAACTGGCAGATGAGTGCTTAGTACTGTTCTTCCACTGTGCTCTGATTTCTCTGTTTATCCTGCTCTGAGCTTGAGACATGTCCCCACTGGGTTACAACCTAGCCACTGGTACCACTTTGATGTTCTACTCTTTGCCCCTCCTCATAGCCATCACATCCTGCATCCAGGCCGGCTTTGTGCCCTCCTCCCCTGCCGCCCTCACGACAACATCAAACTCCTACCCATTTACTTGTGATTCTTCTCTGCTATGCCCATGGTGAATCCTGCTGCAAGATGTTGTTGTTGAGGATGGAGAGACGATAAAAGGGGGCTCCGATGTCTTTGCTATCCCAAGGGCGCCTGCACTTCCTGGTTGTGGGGCCCGCTGGTCGGGATGGGGGTTTCTCGGTCTGGGCTTAGACACCCAGACTACAGTCACCGAAGAGCAGAACTTTAGTGCTCTGCTACAGCTCCCTTTACCCCTTCTCCCCCCTCTACCCTTTTCTTTTCTTCTTCTTTTCCCTACTTCCTTCTTGCTACTACTAGTTTGCATAACCATTTGCAAACTCCCACTTCCTCACAGCTCTCTGTCCCTTCCCTCCTTGATCCTCTTTCCTATTGTTATCTCTTTCACTCCCTTCTCTCTTCCTTGGTTGTCCTATCTCTATTTTGTCTCTTGATTGCCCTACCTCTGTAACCTCTCCGTCCTGTGTTTTCCACCCGCTGAGACTATACCCCCACCCCCCATCTTCCACCCTTCCCAACCCCTCCTCCTGATTCTTGTCCTCGTCTTCCATGTCGACTGACTTCTTGGGCTAGTGCCAGCACCCACCTTCTCCCCCCCCATAGCTCACATATTTTTCCTCTTAACCCTCTAAATGCCATTGTATTACTTCTTACCTTTTCCGCATCCATCTGGATTGATACTCAGGCACGATGCACACAGTAGTTCTCACATGAAAGGCTCTACCCCAACTACATCTACCCCTATGCAGATCATATTCTGAAACGTCAAAGGCTTGACCCATTTCATTAAACGTAAAAAGATCGTCTCATACCTCCAATCGAAGCGAGCAGATATTGCTCTGCTACAAGAGACCCACCTAGATAGGGCAGAATCTGATAAACTGCACCGGAACTGGGTAGGAACAGCGTTATACAGCTGTAGCCCCACCTCCGGCGAGAGGGACGATGGTACCCCATGGAAATGTGGCGTCGCCATACTAGTGCGGATAACATTCCCTGCTCGGTTTCCAAAACATGGATAGACATAGAGGGTCTTTATGTGTTTGCTAAACTCAAGTTTGGAGATTCCTCCCTCTGTGTGTGATCAGTATATGCTCCCACGAGTTCCAAGCTTTTGTTCTTCCTGCGACTCAATCACCTGTTGTCAGAGATAGAGGTCACCAGATATGTCATAGGAGGAGTTTGGAACCTGGCCAGGGATGCAGTGTTAGACAGGACAGGCCCCTTAGATGTGGCCAACAACGGGGATAGGGCCCTCCCGTCTGACGTGATGCAGGACAATGGTCTAGTGGACTACTGGAGAATGGCATACCCGGCTGACAAAGAATACACTTTCCTGTCGCCGGTCCATGGTACACAGTCCCGGCTGGACTATTTCCTCATCTCACATGGCCTCACGGCACAGGTTACGGATGCCTGGATACTGGAGGGTGGTCTATCGGAGCATTCTCCAGTGCAAATTGCGGGCCGGATGGGCCTGTCGTCTCCCGGTCGCCAACCCTGGAGATTGGTAGTCCACCGATATCGCTCCCCACAGGGCAAGGAACGACTACGAGAACATGTGTCCACAGACGTCCAGAACAATCAGGGCTCTACTGACTCTCAGAGAGTCCTGTGGGCAGCGGCCAAGGCAACTATACACGGGCAGATGATGAGAGATGCTGCACTGGCAAACAAGGACAGGAAAGAAAAACAAGCGAGTCTGGAGGAATCTGTACGTCAGCTGACGTGGAAATACACAGACCACCCGTCCCTCCCGTGTGCAGATGCTTGGAATCCGCCCGCATGGCGCTTAACAACTTGCACACCACACGGGCTGAATACGCACTTCAGCCCATACAGGGTAGACACTACGAGCAGGGGGAGAAAGCGGGGAGGTTGCTTGCGGCTCAACTCCGTCGGAGAACAGCAGCCATGGCCATTCCAGGGCTGACAGCCCACTCCGGAACGACGCTTACACTTCCGCAGGACATAGTTAACGAGTTTGCATCTTACTACAGCCATCTCTGTACCGCTGAGTTGACAATTACACTCGAACACATTGAAACCTTCTTAAGTGGCATAGCGCTACCCTCCCTCTCCGCAGAAGGCCGCGCCCTCCTAGAAGGAGACATTAGCCGACTAGAGATATCACAAGCCATCTCTGATCTTCCCTATCACAAATCGCCTGATGATGACGGCTTCCCAGCGGAATTTTACAAATGGGCAGGAGATGAGGCGCTTGATGTCCTACATGGAGCACTGGATGAAGCTTGTCAGACGGGCTCCCTAGGTATGATCTCTAACACAGCCACAATAGCAGTCATACCGAAACCTGGACGTGATCACTTACTTTGTAGTAACTATTGGCCAATCTCCTTCCTAAACTGAGACATTAAGATTCTAGCCAGCGTTCTAGCGAACTGCCTACGTAAAGTTATCCCCTCACTTATCCATCATTCCCAGGTAGGATTTGTTCCGGGCCGCACCTCAGAAACCACTTGTGTACCCTTTGCCACACCCTGTGGACATCTGGAAATGTGCCGGCAGCCGCCCTAGCCTTATCCTTAAATGCTGAAAAGGCGTTCGACCGCATTGAATGGCAATACCTATTTGCGACCTTGAAAAGGTTCGGCCTAGGGGACCAGTTCATCTCCAAAGTCCGCCACCTATATGATCATCCTACAGCGTGGGTGAATTGTGGGGGCTATCTCAAAGACCCCTTCCCCATTCGCAGAGGGACCCACCAGGGTTGCCCCCCCTCACCTCTTTTGTTTTTGCTGGCTATGGAACCGCTCGCAGCTACTATCTGCACTTCCCCCTCGATAACGGGATTCACTTTGCTCGGTGGTGTCTAAAAAATGTACCTCTATGCCGATGGCATCCTACTCACAGTAGCGGACCTCGAGCGCTCCCTCCCTGTGTTGCTGGAGAACATTGAGACCTTTGCACCTATCTCTGGTTATCGAGTGAACTGGGGGAAGAGCGAGGCCATCCACCTCTGACGACAAAGGCCAACATATGTGGGTATCCATTCCGATGGATGTCGAAACACCTTAAATATCTAGGAATACTGGTCAATAGAGGACTTGAACATATGGTGATGGATAATCTTACCCCTCTTATCACACACATGAGGCTGGACTTTGACAAATGGTCCCATCTATGCCTCTCCATGTGGGGCAGAGTGCAGGCGGTGAAAATGGTTACAGTACCGCAATTTACCTATGCCCTCGGCCTCCTACCTCTCCAGGTGCCTCTCCCGTTACTCCGCTCTGTGGATGCAGCAATTAGAACCTTTGTATGGGGCTCCATGCGTCCACGCCATGCCCCTACCAAACTCATGGCGCGTCGTTCCTCCGGGGGTATGGGCCTCCCTTCGGTGGAATACTACGCCCTAGCCTTACATCTGTCGCCCTTGGCTACACTAACATTGGACGTAATGGAACTGCCTCAGTGGGTAGGCATCGAGAAAGCTCTGTTTTCTCATAGCGGAGGCCTAGAGAGTCTTTATTGGGCTAGCTCATCCTCCTCTACATCTACATATCTGATACTGAGGGCGACACGAGCGGCGTGGAGAAGGGCCCACCTCCTGCTTGGAGTTCACCCTTCTCTGCATACCCAAGCACCCTTGTGGAACAACGATGGCCTGTGAATAGGGGGGAGGGCCTTCACCTGGCCGTCTTGGAGGGAGGCTGGCATTGTCCATCTTGGCCAGATCCTGCAGGACGGGGCGATCAGGACTTCTGCCTTGCTACAGGAGAGTTTTGGTCTTCACCCGCGACAAGAATGGCGGTATCTACAACTTCAACACTACCTGCAACATAATGCAGGCATTGCCCAATGAGGATCTCAATCTTCACCTGTGATGCTCTACCTCCGAACGTTGAGAAAGCACAAAGGTGTTATGGCAGGCCTCTATGAAGTTCTCACACGACATAAGTTCTCGCAACCCCTTCTAGAAAATCTCCGTTTACAATGGCAAACCAGTCTGCAGAGATCCTTTGATGCGGAAGACTGGGTGGTCTTACTGGAAGCACTGGACAGAGGCGTCCGCGACGTTCTCTTGAAATTCTGCCTCTTTAAGATTATCCATGACTGGTACTGGACCATGCTGAGACTACATAGGGCAGGACTCCTCCCGCACGTGACGTGCTGGTGCTGCCCGGAGGTGCACTGTGATTTACTTCACATTTTGGTTGACTGCCCATCAGTCCACCCTTTATGGGAGGCTGTTAGCCTCACACTTTCCACCTCAATTCCGCTCCCAGCACGGCTGCCTCCCTCTCTTATCATCTTACATGATCTGGATACCCTTCTGGCACTATCGCACTCTTCCCAGAGACTGCTACACACTGCACTGGCCACAGCGAAGATATGTATCCTTTGTCACTGTCGTCCGGCGGAACCCACCACACTGGGTGAATGGATAACAACAATGACCCGGATAGCAGCAAGCTAGATCATTTATAACCTCCAAGATCAGGCTGCCCTGTTCCACAGAATATGAGCCCTGTTCCTTGCTGACCCTCCGTCAACATAAACACTGGCCTGCATCTAATGGTCCCCTCCCCGCTGTTCCCTATCGTTTGACCTATAAACGGTGTTGCCCATGGTCTAGAACTCATACTCACCTACTTCACCTCCCTCTCTCCCCTTCCCTACCTCGACGCTCCCACTACGCATACACTTTCACGCCACTACCCACTGCGCTCCCCCTTCAGTCACTCTCTATCTTTCCCCTACAAATCATAGCCCCCCTCCCATCTGCCCTCCCCACAAATACCCTGTCCACCCTTCCCGTTTTCCTTTTTTTTTTCCTCATCCTCCCCTCTCCACCATTTCATATTTCATATTTTGTATGTGCCTCCGTGCCCTTGAACAACCGTTTCTTTTCTTTTCTTTTCTTTTCTTTTCTTTTCTTTTCTTTTCTCTTCTTTCTTTCTCTTCTCTTCTCTTCTCTTCTCTTCTCTTCTCTTCTCTTCTCTTCTCTCCTCTTTCTTCTTGCTATTCCCTGACCATTCACACTAGACTTCTTATTGATGTACTCCCCTCTTCTCCCCCCCCCCCCCACTCTCACCCCCATACTCTCCATCACTCACCCTCTTTCTCCCCACGGTATACTGCCTAGCCTTACAATTACCTGGATCACACGTTCTATATCGCAAACTCCTCTGTAACCCTCACACTGCCCCAATAACACCGAGCCGCCCTGCTCGCTTGCAATTGTGTTAATCAATGACCCGTGACCTCGCTTGCATTTTCCCCATCCCCTTCTTTCCTTACCCCGTCTCCTGTCTCCTCAATATTGTTAAGGTCTAGTACCTACGGGATTGCGATTGATGATGTTTAATCAAGGCTATATCCTATACAATATGATTTGCACGTTTTATGTGAAAATATAGGAAACTACTGTGCTGTATAGCCCACAGTTGGCGATCCATGTTTTCTCCAGTATATTTCGGACCCTTGTTATTAATAAAATAAATACAACACAAAACAAAATGCTGGGACAATGTTGCAGTGAAATGTTGTAAATTTCACTCCAACATTTTTTCTGGCTAGGTTGGCTCAAGGTGGCGCTTGCAGATATGACCCACTGTGTTTTAAGTACCCCATGACAATCTGCACTCCTTTCCCTTTTAAGTGACCCCTAAGCAACCCTCATGTGCTGCTTCTCATAAAATTATTAAATTGATGTGCCAGAGTGTTTGTTGGAAAATCTGAAGTTCACACCCCTCAGTCTACTGATCAAGCTACACCCCTGGTGTCAAATTGCAGACCGCACTTGGACTAGTGACCATTAACTGCTTCATGAAGATGACTCTGGTAGTGGGTAAAGAGGGTGGCAATGACTTTGCATTGGTCAAATTGGATAAACCCCACAATTGCACTGGATGCTGCAGCAATCATAGCAAAGGGAACAGAGAGAGCCTTTGGACTTGCACACCCCGCCATATATTTTAAGTGACATTGCAATATATGCAGCAAAATAAAACTAGGTAGAATGTAAATTCATGAATTTGCTCAATTAAAAATGTTGAGGAAAATGTTCTCTCTATTTCCGGATGCCACATCCAACATAGTTACCCATGCTAAGGGCCGGGCATGCCTTTTATTTCATCGCATTTCCAGAGTGGGCTGGGGCCCTTGGAGGCTGGATATGAAATCACAGTGCTGCCGCTGGAACCTCTTTTACTCCCCTGTCCCCCCACCCCGCTCTCCCATGTTAATTGCAGCAGACATCAAGCTAGCGAGAAAGAGAGGTAGGGAAAGGGTAGGGGAGGTAGAGAGAAATAGGTCAGAGGGGGAGAAGAAAGTAGAGAAGGAACGAGAGAGACAAAATGTATGTATGAAAGAGAGGGATAGCACGAGAAAACGAAGGGAGCAGGGTGTTTGTGCTGTTTTGTCCCAGTCAGGCCCTGTTGATGTCCTTATCACCTCTAGGTAACACTAAGCGAACTTTCTGTCCCTGGGCATTCAGGGCTACCGTGTCCGCAGCGTTGAGGTTCTGTAAGACTGAGCAGGTAGGCAAGCCCTCACTCTGCCTCCATGTGCCTTGATTTCTAATAAGCTAATGGAACTCCACTGGTTACCTGTCAAGAAACATTCTATTTTTAAATCATTATATTGGTCCACATTGCAATATATAATAGAGGACTACTTTATAGTTGTTGTTCTCCCAGCCTTTCCTGCTCTCAGTCTCTAAAACGATTTTGTCCATTCCCCCTGCGAAGTGTTGTTGGGTCGGCAGTCTTTCCTTCCTCTATCTTGCCAGCGAGCATTGCAATGCCCTGCCCTTGCCTTAAGGGTCATTTACAAGCATTTATTAATTTCTCATGAAAAGGATATTCTGCGCTGTACTCCATAAGTGATTGTACAACTATATTGAAAGTATTTGCTCAATACTAAAATGGTTATTTTACAAAGTACAGGGTCATGTTTACAAAAAAGTGGTGCATTGGTCCCAATGCACCACTTTTCTTGTGTCACTTCTGCCACACCCAACGACACAATGAGTGCGCCATATCTACAATACGGTGCAAATAGTAGTCCTTAGGACAATGGCATTAAAACTGTTGACACTATTTTTCGCGCTTTGCGCACCAGCGTCAAACATTTCGACGCTAGTGCAGCAAAGCACAGGGAGGCCCTTAGATTAAAATGGGTGGGTCACTTTCACGCCAGCTCTGTACAGGCATTACAAATGACGGGACAATGGTGCAGTGAAATGTTGTAAATTTCACTCCACCAGTTTTTCGGGCTAGGATGGCTCAAGGTGGCGCTAGGGGGCTTGTAGCTATGACCCACTGTGTTTTGAAGTACCCCATCACAATCTGCACTCCTTTCCCTTTTAAGTGACCCCTAACAACCCTCATGTGTTGCTTCTCATACAATGATTAAATTAATGTTTCAGAGTGTTTGTCGGAAAATCTGAAGCTCACACCCCTCAGTATATTGATCAAGCTATGCCCCTGGTGTCAAATTGCAGAGCACACTTGGAGTAGTGACCAATAACTGATTCATTAAGACAACTTTGGTAGTGGTTAAATAGGGTGGTAATGACTTTGCTTTGGTCAAATTAGATAAACACCACAATTGACTTGGATGCTGCAGCAATTATAGCAAAGGGAACAGAGAGAGCCTTTGGACTTGCACACCCGCCATATATTTTAAGTAACATTGCAATATATGCAGCAAAATGAAACAAGGTAGAATGTAAATCCATGATTTTGCTCAATTAAAATTGTTGAGGAAAATGTTCTCTCTATTTCCAGATGCCACATCAAACATAGTTACCCATGCTAAGGGCCGGGCATGCCTTTCATTCTATCAGCATTTCCAGAGTGGGCTGGGGCCCTTGGAGGCTGGATATAAAATTCCAGTGCTGCCTCTGGAACCTCTTTTACTCCTCTGTGCCCCCATCCCGCTCTCCGATGTTAATTGCAGCAGGCATCAAGCTAGCGAGAAAGAGAGGTAAAGATAGGGTAGGGGAGGTAGAGAGAAATAGGTCAGAGGGGGAGAAGAGAGAGGAGAGAAGGAACGAGAGAGACAAAATATATGAATGAAAGTGAGGGATAGCTCGAGAAAACAGAGGGAGCAGGGTGTTTGTGCTGCTTTGTTCCAGTCAGGCCCTGTTCATGTCCTTATCACCTCTAGGTAACACAGAGCGAACTCTCTGCCCCTGGGCATTCAGTGATACCGTGTCCGCAGTCTTGAGGTTGTGTAAGACTAATCAGGTAGGCAAGCCCTCAGTCTACCTCCATGTGCCTTGATCTCCAATAAGCTAAAGGACCTCCACTGGTTACCTGTCAGGAAACATTCTATTTTTAAATCATTATATATGCTCCACAACACTATATATAACAGAGGACTACTTAATAGTTGTTGTACTCCCAGCCTTTCCTGCTCTCAGTCTCCAACATTCTTTTGTCCGTTCCCCCTGTGAAGTGTTGTTGGGCCGCCGGGCTTTCCTCCTTCTATCTTGCCATCGAGCACTGAAATGCCCTGCCCTTTGCCTTATGGGTCATTTACAAGCATATAGTTCACGTTTATAATGTTACAGAACTTCCACATAAAATAATATATAAATGTACAAAAAGAAGAAACATAAAAGTAGCGAGCGGATTACACTTTGATAAACAAATTGATTAAGCTAACACAATGTTAAAAAACACCTAAAGTAGTTAAAAACTCTACACAAAACATTTCATTAGGTGGAATGAATAATGCTTCTGATAGATTAGAAGCAGTACTAAGCGAAAAGGATAGGCAAATAGAGCACAGCCACTTACGCTGATAAGGCAATCAGGACGGGCAAATTAAAACAACATGTTTCAAATCTTGGACGCCTTTGTGGCATAGATTAGAAATAGCGGAAGAACCAAACCATTTTGCTTGTAATTTGTTCAGGTGGAGCTGCCCGTGTCGCAGCAGGAGCCAGAATCTTCTCACCCCATGAGGCAAGTTCCAGATAAGTTAGGGCTGTGTGATCCTTGGCCTTAAGGAATCAGATATTATATAAAAACTCTGTCTATGTGTGCAGGCCTGTCTGTCCTGGCAGAAACTCGCTGCCCAAGTTGCTTTCCTGACTGTGGATTTAAGAGGTGCTGGAGAGAGTAAAAATTGCAGAGGGATCTAATTGTAAATGATCTATGGCATATAAAAGGTTCCTGCAGATGGAATATTTTACTTTATGACCAGCTAATATTTCTTTTTTTAGCAGTGACTGCAAAGAGTCATCTCAGCACGTCATCAAATTAAACATCCAACGAATTACAGCAGCCTGGCTTTGAATGAAAGAGCTACGCAGGCCGAACTCAAGTCTTAATAATAGTGCATATAAGGCAGAGTTTACAGTTAAAATATTTCTTAAGACACTTCCCTTGAGTTTATTGAGAAAGATCCACTTTGATACCACAATATGATCTATTCCATACAATATAGATGGAGGTATCTTCACCCGATAAACCTCTAAGAGATGTATAAAATGCCTTCTGCGCGTTGCCCTATATAAGGTGTTCAGACCATTAGCTTGGGATTGGACCTTCCTTTGATTATGCTCAATTTGCTCTCTGTCTTTGAGGTTCCCACAGACAATTTTACCCAAAAATGCATAAGAGGTTACTGTTTCAAGGTGTTGAGCTCCCAAGGTCCAGCTAAAATTGCTGTTCTTTAATCTTTTGTTCCCATGAAAGCACTAGATTTAGCTTTTTCAGCAATTTCTCTTTAAAAAGTGAGCTTCAGTGTATTGTTCGAGGGCTTTTAGTCTGTTATTAAGCCCCTTTGGGGTACGATCTAAAATGATTATGTCATCTGCATAAAGTAGACAGCATAGCAATCTACCTCCTCATTTTGGAGCAAAGCCCTCACATAAAGTTAAATGTGCTGGTACATCCGAGAGATACAGGGAAAATAACAGTGGAGCCAACATACATCCTTGTTTTAGACCGTTTTTGGTTAAGATGACATGAGATATCCCTTGTTTGCCCCCTAGCAAAACTCTGCACCAGGTGGAGGAGTGAAGAGCTACCACAAAGTCAAAGAGAGTGATGGGCATGCCTAGTCTTAGGAGCTTCTTCCATAACAAGACACAGTCTACCTTATCAAATGCTGTGGATAAATCTATGAAGGCTGCATAGATCACTTCCCCTTTCAGAGAGACATATTTTTAATGAATTTCTTGCAAAACAGAGATATTGTCCATTGTGCCATGATTTCTCCTAAAGCCTACTGCTCTAAGGGGATAATTTTGTACCTTTCTGCCCAATCAATAATCTGTGACAACAAGAATTTAGTAAAGATTTTTCTGACCACATCCAAAAGTGCAATCTGGCGGAAATTCCTAGGACAATTTTGATCCTCTATTTTATACAGAGGGACAATGACGCTACCCTTCCAGGAACATTCCTGACTTCATAGCAATGCTGAAACACTGAGAATAAAATCCTACACCAGGAGGATATATTGTGTTTTATTAGCAATATTGGGATTTCACCTGGTCCCATTGTGGCAGAACAACACATTTCTCTTATAGTAGCCTCAATTTCTTTTAGGGTTGGATATGAATATGAGGAATCTAATATGGTTTGAGGAAATTACACTGTAGTCCCATTAGAAGCATAAAGGTCAGATAGAAAAGTCAACCAGCTTAATTCACTAATGGATGTTGGGAGGGGCCTGGTTCTTGTACCACGCCCCTCTGCAATCAAAGACCAAAACCACATAGTATGACCGGAAGAGGCTGCTTCTCCTATTGCAACCCAGAATCTGTGGCATCCTGTTTTAGTGGCACTCTTAACCTTCTTCTCCTTCTTTTTAAGATGTTTAGCTGGGATTGCCTCACAGATGTATAATCCCGATACTGTTTTCGAATGAGAGCATTAATTTCTCTATTTGCTAATAAAAGGGAGCGTGGTTTAATTATATTTTTATTCTGAGGCAGTAGTTTAACTATATTTTTATTCTGAGGCCTTTGAATGGCGATTTAAACAACCAGTTGCATGAAGCTAGTGAAACTCTCCATTACTTTTCCTACCCAGCTACCAAGATCATTCAGGGTACTTTCCAGGATTCCTTTGAGCCCCTTAAAACTACTCGAGGACCAGTATGTTCTACCATTTTTAACATTTAGCTGGGGGTGCTGCCCTGCTAAACTCCATGAATCAGTGAGTTGCACCTTCAGATCAAGAGATATTCCCAGAACATTAAGATCACTAAGGGTAGTCTGTACTACTATTATGTCCTTTAATAGAGAAAAAGACTGATAGTTTGTTCCCACGTAGTCCAGGATTGCAGCACCCCTAGGCAATTTGTGTGCAGAATGGCTGGGATGTCAGATGGGAGTCTACCACGAGCAACAATACAATCATTCTCTCTCAAGTATCGAGAAAAAGCTTCCTGCACCTATCAAGCCTTATTTTGTGATGAAAAGTACAAGGCGGTAATCCAAATGCTTCTTCCTTTTCGTCATCCCAGAAGGATGCAAGCCCAGGCTTAGAAATCATACAATTTAGGTCTCTTACCATGAAAATTTGGGTTCCTGGGTCCCTGTTACAGAGTTCCTTAATGTAAAGAAATACCTCAAATAGGAGATTATTAAAAGAGACACCAGGAAGAACACAAGAGTTATCAAAGTAAGGGAGATTACCTTATCTCTGACTCCAATACAGTGTAAAGTTACTGCTAAAAACAAATTACTAGGATCCCTAAAGCGCTCATGCTGCCAATGTAGTCCATTCGTCAGCAAACATGCAACCTCTCCCTTTGCGTGACCCCTCGTTATGGGGAAAGCCTTAGAGCAAAAGGAATAATAATTCTTAAACTGCAACTCTCCAATAGACCAGGTTTCTTGGAGACAAATTATATCAGGATTGAGGGAGTTCAGAAAATCAATTTTTTCCCCTTTAGACTTTATACCTGCCACATTCCAAGATATAAGGGTAAGCTCCATTCTACATTGATGGTGCTGTTAACCTGGAGGTTGTGGTAGAACTACCTAATACTGCTGGTAGCCAATTCCAAGAGTGGGGATTGATGCTCAGATCAGGAGGTGGACAAACAGGAGGGTCCCTAAATAATACTTCTCACCCAGAAGCCCCCAGGGGAATTTTTAAATCCTGATAAGTGTAAGAGTTAGTGTCATGCTTAGCCAAAGGAAGCCTGAGGAAAAAAGGTTTCCACATCTCATCAGGAGATTGGAGATCCCACTCGGTTAACCTTAAACCCGTCTCGCTCAAGACGAGAATTACATCAATACCTTTACATTGTAAAGACTCCAAATTACTTAAGATTTTGTTAACAGTCAATTTATAGAAAAACGATACATGAGACAAGGGACCAAAGTCAGCAACCTTCAAAGAGACCAAATGTATATCACTACTTTCAATCATTCTAAGAGGTTCTATATCAGAAAAACATTTTAACACTTGAGATCTGTTAAAAAAGAGATCATTGTAAAACAAAGGCATCAAATCAAAAGTTAAGGTATCCTCAGGGTGGCAACCCTGTCCTCTTCTGATGGGTTGCGACTAAGTCTGAGAGGGTATAGGTCCTGTGGTAGCTTCAAAGGATTGTGCAGAGGGATTTAAGGATGACCTATTTGGTTGAGAGATAGTTGGCTCACAAGCTGAGATTAGGTTGACCATTTCGGTATTGCTGATGGGTTGATGGAGTCTGCACGTTGACGAACAGACAGTAGGTGCAAGGCAGGAATGTAAGGCTGGGGCCTCCTGGTTTGAGGAATCTTGCAGGCCAGCTTGATCTTTGGAGAATCGTATCTTTCCCTGATCTTTTTTCAGATGTCTCTGGATTGATTTTTTGGACCTTTTTCCTTTTTTCCTTGTATATATTGGAGGCAGTACAGGAGTGCCCAAGGTACTAGTCAAGATATTTGCCTTTGGTCGAGCTTTGAAAATTGAAAACATAGCTATCTCAGAGTTTTGGCAGACTGGTTCCAAGTCTGTCTCTGTTAAAAAGTTTCTTAATAAGAATCTAATGGAATTGACTGGGCTCTCAATTGGTGTAAGATTCAGAGGGGATAGTCCCACCTGTGGTGCTTCAGCCTGGGGGCAAAAGGCAGTACCAAGAGGTGTTTCCTTGTTTATGATAGTGTGATTCTGTGCTAAGAGATCATTGTGATACTGCGTAAGAAATCCAGGATATACTCCATTGCCAGTTGTCAATTCTTTTAAAATGGTTGTTACAGAGTCAAGAATACAATCAGACCCACCAACCAATTTTTCCAAAAGGTTTAAAATAGAGGATAAGAGATGCTCTAAGCTTGAGAGCAAAGAGGAGACTAAAACATTTTGATCAGGATTATTGCTTGATGGAATAATATTTAGGCTCAGATTGGGTGTTGTTGAAAGATGAGAACAAAGAGAGGAATGGTTGGAACGTGTGCTACTAAAGAGCTGTAGACTCATGGAAGGAGGTAGAAGCGATGGCAGGGGAGATTTTGCTTCCTGATATGATCCATATCTTTAGATAAGTTCTAAGTCGAGATCAGGTAGAGCGGAGTTCTCAGGAAGGTTCTCCAGGTAGGTGCATGGGAAAGGAGCATCAATGCCAGGTTCCAGAGATGAGGTTTCCTTGACAGAGGCCAGACTGGTTACGTCATAATTTGAGGGTGGAATTATAGTTGGAACATGCGAAGAAGCTTTACAAAAAGTCAAAGGCTCTAGAATAAAGGAAGATGTGTGAGACAAGGCTGAACTCCTGCTTAGATTTGCTAAGGCGTAAGGAGGGGCTAATTCCTTGGAATAAGGACAAGTGGGAAGGGGTTCTTCCGTTAAAGGAAACACCTTATGGTCTGAAGAGCCAGGCTTTAACCCCTTCGCTGCCAGGCCTTTTCCCCCTCCTGTGCCGGGCCTTTTTTTGCCTATTTGGGGCAGTTCGCGCTTAGGCCATCATAACTTTTTGTCCACATAAGCTAACCAAGCCAAATTTGCGTCCTTTTTTTCCAACATCCTAGGGATTCTAGAGGTACCCAGACTTTGTGGGTTCCCTTGAAGGAGGCCAAGAAATTGGCCAAAATACAGTGAAAATTTCGTTTTTTTCAAAAAAATTGGAAAAAGTGGCTGCAGAAGAAGGCTTGTGGTTTTTCCCCTGAAAATGGCATCAACAAAGGGTTTGCGGTGCTAAACTCAGCAGCTTCCCAGCTTTCAGGAACAGGCAGACTTGAATCAGAAAACCCAATTTTTCAACACAATTTTGGCATTTTACTGGGGCATACCCCATTTGTGCAATTTTTTGTGCTTTCAGCCTCCTTCCAGTCAGTGACAGGAATGGTCATGAAACCAATGCTGGATCCCAGAAACCTAAACATTTCTGAAAAGTAGACAAAATTCTGAATTCAGCAAGGGGTCATTTGTGTAGATCCTACAAGGGTTTCCTACAGAAAATAACAGCTGAAAAAGAAAAATATTGAAATTGAGGTGAAAAAACCATCAATTTTTCTCTACGTTTTACTCTGTAACTTTTCCCTGCAATGTCAGATTATCGAAAGCAATATACCGTTACGTCTGCTGGACTCCTCTGGTTGCGGGGATATATAGGGCTTGTAGGTTCATCAAGAACCCGAGGAACCCAGAGCCAATAAATGAGCTGCACCCTGCAGTGCGTTTTCATTCTATACCGGGTATACAGCAATTCATTTGCTGAAATATAAGGAGTAAAAAATTGCTATCAAGAAAACCTTTGCATTTCCAAAAAGGGCACAAGATAAGGTGTTGAGGAGCAGTGGTTATTTGCGCATCTCTGAATTCCGGGGTGACCATAGTAGCACGTGAATTACAGGGAATTTCTCAAATAGATGTCTTTTTTACACACACTCCTATATTTGGAAGGAAAAAAAGTGGAGAAAGACAAGGGGCAATAGTACTTGTTTTGCTAATCTATGTTCCCCCAAGTCTCCCGATAAAAATGGTACCTCACTTGTGTGGGTAGGCCTAGCACCCGCGACAGGATATGCCCCAAAACACAACATGGACACATCACCGAAAACAGAGCTGTTTTTAGCAAAGTGACTACCTGTAGATTTTGGCCTCTAGCTCAGCCGCCACCTAGGGAAACCTACCAAACCTGTGCATTTCTGAAAACTAGAGAACTAGGGGAATCCAAGGAGGGGTGACTTGTGTGGCTCGGACCAGGTTCTGTTACCCAGAATCCTTTGCAAACCTCAAAATTTGGCTAAAAAAACACATGTTCCTCACATTTCTGTGGCAGAAAGTTCTGGAATCTGAGAGGAGCCACAAATTCCCTTCCACCCAGCGTTCCCCCATGTCTCCCGATAAAAATGATACCTCACTTGTGTGGGTAGGCCTAGCGCCCGCAACAGGATATGCCCCAAAACACAACGTGGACATGTCACAGAAAACAGAGCTGTTTTTAGCAAAGTGACTACTTGTAGATTTTGGCCTCTAGCTCAGCCGCCACGTAGGTAAACCTACCAAACCTGTGCATTTCTGAAAACTAGAGACCTAGGGGAATCCAAGGAGGGGTGACTTGCGGGGCTCGGACCAGGTTCTGTTACCCAGAATCCTTTGCAAATCTCAAAATTTGGCTAAAAAAACACATGTTCCTCACATTTCTGTGGCAGAAAGTTCTGGAATCTGAGAGGAGCCAAAAATTTCCTTCCACCCAGCGTTCCCCCACGTCTCCCGATAAAAATGATACCTCACTTGTGTGGGTAGGCCTAGCGCCCGCGACAGGATATGCCCCAAAACACAACGTGGACATATCACAGAAAACAGAGCTGTTTTTAGCAAAGTGACTACCTGTAGATTTTGGCCTCTAGCTCAGCCGCCACCTAGGGAAACCTACCAAACCTGTGCATTTCTGAAAACTAGAGACCTAGGGGAATCCAAGGAGGGGTGACTTGCGGGGCTCGGACCAGGTTCTGTTACCCAGAATCCTTTGCAAACCTCAAAATTTGGCTAAAAAAACACATGTTCCTCACATTTCTGTGGCAGAAAGTTCTGGAATCTGAGAGGAGCCACAAATTTCCTTCCACCCAGCATTCCCCCACGTCTCCCGATAAAAATGATACCTCACTTGTGTGGGTAGGCCTAGCGCCCGCGACAGGATATGCCCCAAAACACAACGTGGACATATCACAGAAAACAGAGCTGTTTTTAGCAAAGTGACTACCTGTAGATTTTGGCCTCTAGCTCAGCCGGCACCTAGGGAAAACTACCAAACCTGTACATTTCTGAAAACTAGAGACCTAGGGAAATCCAAGGAGGGGTGACTTGTGTGGCTCGGACCAGGTTCTGTTACCCAGAATCCTTTGCAAACCTCAAAATTTGGCTAAAAAAACACATGTTCCTCACATTTCTGTGGCAGAAAGTTCTGGAATCTGAGAGGAGCCACAAATTTCCTTCCACCCAGCGTTCCCCCACGTCTCCCGATAAAAATGATACCTCACTTGTGTGGGTAGGCCTAGCGCCCGCGACAGGATATGCCCCAAAACACAACGTGGACCTATCACAGAAAACAGAGCTGTTTTTAGCAAAGTGACTACCTGTAGATTTTGGCCTCTAGCTCAGCCGCCACCTAGGGAAACCTACCAAACCTGTGCATTTCTGAAAACTAGAGACCGAGGGGAATCCAAGGAGGGGTGACTTGCGGGGCTTGGACCAGGTTCTGTTACCCAGAATCCTTTGCAAATCTCAAAATTTGGCTAAAAAAACACATGTTCCTCACATTTCTGTGGCAGAAAGTTCTGGAATCTGAGAGGAGCCACAAATTTCCTTCCACCCAGCGTTCCCGCACGTCTCCCGATAAAAATGATACCTCACTTGTGTGGGTAGGCCTAGCGCCCGCGACAGGATATGCCCCAAAACACAACGTGGACATATCACAGAAAACAGAGCTGTTTTTAGCAAAGTGACTACCTGTAGATTTTGGCCTCTAGCTCAGCCGCCACCTAGGGAAACCTACCAAACCTGTGCATTTCTGAAAACTAGAGACCTAGGGGAATCCAAGGAGGGGTGACTTGCGGGGCTCGGACCAGGTTCTGTTACCCAGAATCCTTTGCAAACCTCAAAATTTGGCTAAAAAAACACATGTTCCTCACATTTCTGTGGCAGAAAGTTCTGGAATCTGAGAGGAGCCACAAATTTCCTTCCACCCAGCGTTCCCCCACGTCTCCCAATAAAAATGATACCTCACTTGTGTGGGTAGGCCTAGCGCCCGCGACAGGATATGCCCCAAAACACAACGTGGACATATCACAGAAAACAGAGCTGTTTTTAGCAAAGTGACTACCTGTAGATTTTGGCCTCTAGCTCAGCCGGCACCTGGGGAAACCTACCAAACCTGTACATTTCTGAAAACTAGAGACCTAGGGGAATCCAAGGAGGGGTGACTTGTGTGGCTCGGACCAGGTTCTGTTACCCAGAATCCTTTGCAAACCTCAAAATTTGGCTAAAAAAACACATGTTCCTCACATTTCTGTGGCAGAAAGTTCTGGAATCTGAGAGGAGCCACAAATTTCCTTCCACCCAGCGTTCCCCCACGTCTCCCGATAAAAATGATACCTCACTTGTGTGGGTAGGCCTAGCGCCCGCGACAGGATATGCCCCAAAACACAACGTGGACACATCACAGAAAACAGAGCTGTTTTTAGCAAAGTGACTACCTGGAGATTTTGGCCTCTAGCTCAGCCGCCACCTAGGGAAACCTACCAAACCTGTACATTTCTGAAAACTAGAGACCTAGGGGAATCCAAGGAGGGGTGACTTGTGTGGCTCGGACCAGGTTCTGTTACCCAGAATCCTTTGCAAACCTCAAAATTTGGCTAAAAAAACACATGTCCCTCACATTTCTGTGGCAGAAAGTTCTGGAATCTGAGAGGAGCTACAAATTTCCTTCCACCCAGCGTTCCCCCAAGTCTCCCGATAAAAATGATACCTCACTTGCGTGGGTAGGCCTAGCGCCCGCGACAGGAAACACCCCAAAGCGCAACGTGGACACATCCTAAATTTTGGAAAAAAACAGAGGTGTTTTTTGCAAAGTGCCTACCTGTAGATTTTGGCCTCTAGCTCAGCCGGCACCTAGGGAAACCTACCAAAACCTGTGCATTTCTGAAAACTAGAGACCTAGGGGAATCCAAGGAGGGGTGACTTGCGGGGCTCGGACCAGGTTCTGTTACCCAGAATCCTTTTCAAATCTCAAAATTTGGCTAAAAAAACACATGTCCCTCACATTTCTGTGGCAGAAAGTTCTGGAATCTGAGAGGAGCTACAAATTTCCTTCCACCCAGCGTTCCCCCAAGTCTCCCGATAAAAATGATACCTCACTTGCGTGGGTAGGCCTAGCGCCGGAGACAGGAAACACCCCAAAGCGCAACGTGGACACATCCTAAATTTAGGAAAAAAACAGAGGTGTTTTTTGCGAAGTGCCTACCTGTAGATTTTGGCCTCTAGCTGAGCCGGCACCTAGGGAAACCTACCAAACCTGAGCATTTCTGAAAACTAGAGACCTAGGGGAATCCAAGGAGGGGTGACTTGCGGGGCTCGGACCAGGTTCTGTTACCCAGAATCCTTTGCAAACCTCAAAATTTGGCTAAAAATACACATGTTACTCAAATTTCTGTGGCAGAAAGTTCTGGAATCTGAGAGGAGCCACAAATTTCCTTCTACCCAGCGTTCCCCCAAGTCTCCCGATAAAAATGATACCTCACTTGTGTGGGTAGGACTAGCGCCCACGAAAGGAAAGGGCCCAAAACACAACGTGGACACATCACATTTTTTTATAAAAAGCAGTGCCTACCTGTGGATTTTGGCCTGTAGCTCAGCCGACACGTGAGGAAACCTAGCAAACCAGTGCATTTTTGAAAACTAGAAACCCAGGGGAATCCAAGATGGGGTGACTTGCGGGGCTCTGACCAGGTTATGTTACCCAGAATCCTTTGCAAACATCAAAATTTGGCCCAAAAAACACTTTTTCCTCTCATTTCGGTGACAGAAAGTTCTGGAATCTGAGAGGAGCCACAAATTTCCTTCCACCCAGCGTTCCCCTAAGTCTCTCGATAAAAATGGTACATCACTTCTGTGGGTAGGCCTAGCGCCCACAAAAGGAAATGGCCCAAAACACAACGTGGACACAACATATTTTTTCACAGAAAACAGAGGTGTTTTTTGCAAGGTGCCTACCTGTGGTGTTTGGCCTGTAGCTCAGCCGGCCCCAGGGGGGGGGGGGGCAGAAATGCCCTAAAATAAATTTGCCCCCCCAACCCCCACCCTCCCCCGCCGGGAGCGACCCTTGCCTACGGGGTCGCTCCCCCTGCGTGACATTGGCACCAAAAAACAAATCCCCGGTGCCTAGTGGTTTCTGCCCCCTTGGGGGCAGGTTGACCTAAACTCAGCCAATCTGCCCCCAAGGGGGGCAGAAATGGCCTAAATACAATTTGTCCCCCAGGGGAGCGACTTTTGCCTGATGGGTCGCTCCCCATCTCTAAAAAAAAAAAACAAAGAAAAAAAAGAAAAATTCCCCTGGCGCCTAGAGGTTTCTGCCCCCCCCCCCGGGGGCAGTTCGGCCTAATAATAGGCCGATCTGTCCCCCGGGGGGGCAGAAATGGCCTAAAATAAATTTGCCCCCCCAACCCCCACCTCCCCCCCGGGAGCGACCCTTGCCTACGGGGTCGCTCCCCCTGCGTGACATTGGCGCCAAAAAACAAATCCCCGGTGCCTAGTGGTTTCTGCCCCCTTGGGGGCAGATTGACCTAAAATTTGCCAATCTGCCCCCAGGGGGGCAGAAATGGTCTAAATACAATTTGCCCCCCCCAGGGGAGCGACCCTTGCCTGATGGGTCGCTCCCCATCTCTAAAAAAAGAAACAACAAAAAAAAAAAACACACAAAAAAAATTGCCCTGGCGCCTAGAGTGTTCTGCCCCCCCCCCCCCCCCCGGGGGCAGTTCGGCCTAATAATAGGCCGATCTGTCCCCCGGGGGGGCAGAAATGGCCTAAAATAAATTTGCCCCCCCAACCTCCACCCCCCCCCGGGAGCGACCCTTGCCTACGGGGTCGCTCCCCCTGCGTGACATTGGCGCCAAAAAACAAATCCCCGGTGCCTAGTGGTTTCTGCCCCCTAGGGGGAAGATTGACCTAAAATTGGCCAATCTGCCCCCAGGGGGGCAGAAATGGTCTAAATACAATTTGTCCCCCCCAGGGGAGCGACCCTTGCCTGATGGGTCGCTCCCCATCTCTAAAAAAAGAAACAACAAAAAAAAAACACAAAAAAAAAATTGCCCTGGCGCCTAGAGTGTTCTGCCCCCCCCCGGGGGCAGTTCGGCCTAATAATAGGCCGATCTGTCCCCCGGGGGGGCAGAAATGGCCTAAAATAAATTTGCCCCCCAACCCCCACCCCCCCCCCGGGAGCGACCCTTGCCTACGGGGTCGCTCCCCCTGCGTGACATTGGCGCCAAAAAACAAATCCCCGGTGCCTAGTGGTTTCTGCCCCCTTGGGGGCAGATTGACTTAAAATTGGCCAATCTGCCCCCAGGGGGGCAGAAATGGTCTAAATACAATATGCCCCCCCCAGGGGAGCGACCCTTGCCTGATGGGTCGCTCCCCATCTCTAAAAAAAGAAACAACAAAAAAAAAAAACACAAAAAAAAAATTGCCCTGGCGCCTATAGTGTTCTGCCCCCCCCCCCCCCCCCGGGGGCAGTTCGGCCTAAAAATAGGCCGATCTGTCCCCCGGGGGGGCAGAAATGGCCTAAAATAAGTTTGCCCCCCCAACCCCCACTGCCCCCCCGGGAGCGACCCTTGCCTACGGGGTCGCTCCCCCTGCGTGACATTGGCGCCAAAAAACAAATCCCCGGTGCCTAGTGGTTTCTGCCCCCTTGGGGGCAGATTGACCTAAAATTGGCCAATCTGCCCCCAGGGGGGCAGAAATGGTCTAAATACAATTTGCCCCCCCAGGGGAGCGACCCTTGCCTGATGGGTCGCTCCCCATCTCTAAAAAAAGAAACAACAAAAAAAAAAAACACAAAAAAAAAATTGCCCTGGCGCCTAGAGTGTTCTGCCCCCCCCCGGGGGCAGTTCGGCCTAAAAATAGGCCGATCTGTCCCCCGGGGGGGCAGAAATGGCCTAAAATAAATTTGCCCCGCCAACCCCCACACCCCCCCCCCCGGGAGCGACCCTTGCCTACGGGGTCGCTCCCCCTGCGTGACATTGGCGCCAAAAAACAAATCCCCGGTGCCTTGTGGTTTCTGCCCCCTTGGGGGCAGATTGACCCAAAATTGGCCAATCTGCCCCCAGGGGGGCAGAAATGGTCTAAATACAATTTGCCCCCCCAGGGGAGCGACCCTTGCCTGATGGGTCGCTCCCCATCTCTAAAAAAAGAAACAACAAAAAAAAAAAACACAAAAAAAAAAATTGCCCTGGCGCCTAGAGTGTTCTGCCCCCCCCCCGGGGGCAGTTCGGCCTAATAATAGGCCGATCTGTCCCCCGGGGGGGCAGAAATGGCCTAAAATAAATTTGTCCCCCCAACCCCCACCCCCCCCCCGGGAGCGACCCTTGCCTACGGGGTCGCTCCCCCTGCGTGACATTGGCGCCAAAAAACAAATCCCCGGTGCCTAGTGGTTTCTGCCCCCTTGGGGGCAGATTGACCTAAAATTGGCCAATCTGCCCCCAGGGGGGCAGAAATGGTCTAAATACAATTTGCCCGCCCAGGGGAGCGACCCTTGCCTGATGGGTCGCTCCCCATCTCTAAAAAAAGAAACAACAAAAAAAAAAACACAAAAAAAAATTGCCCTGGCGCCTAGAGTGTTCTGCCCCCCCCCGGGGGCAGTTCGGCCTAAAAATAGGCCGATCTGTCCCCCGGGGGGGCAGAAATGGCCTAAAATAAATTTGCCCCCCCAACCGGCACACCTCCCCCCCGGGAGCGACCCTTGCCTACGGGGTCGCTCCCCCTGCGTGACATTGGCGCCAAAAAACAAATCCCCGGTGCCTTGTGGTTTCTGCCCCCTTGGGGGCAGATTGACCTAAAATTGGCCAATCTGCCCCCAGGGGTGCAGAAATGGTCTAAATACAATTTGCCCCCCCAGGGGAGCGACCCTTGCCTGATGGGTCGCTCCCCATCTCTAAAAAAAGAAACAACAAAAAAAAAAAACACAAAAAAAAAATTGCCCTGGCGCCTAGAGTGTTCTGCCCCCCCCCGGGGGCAGTTCGGCCTAATAATAGGCCGATCTGTCCCCCGGGGGGGCAGAAATGGCCTAAAATAAATTTGCCCCCCCACCCCCCCCCCGGGAGCGACCCTTGCCTACGGGGTCGCTCCCCCTGCGTGACATTGGCGCCAAAAAACAAATCCCCGGTGCCTAGTGTTTTCTGCCCCCTTGGGGGCAGATTGACCTAAAATCGGCCAATCTGCCCCCAGGGGGGCAGAAATGGTCTAAATACAATTTGCCCCCCAGGGGAGCGACCCTTGCCTGATGGGTCGCTCCCCATCTCTAAAAAAAAAAAAAGAACAAAAAAAAAAAACACAAAAAAAAAAATTGCCCTGGCGCCTAGAGGTTTCTTCCCCCCCTGGGGACAGATCGGCCTAATAATAGGCCGATCTGCCCCCAGGGGGGGCAGAAAAGGCCTTCCCAAAAAATTGTCCCCCCTGGGAGCGACCCTTGCCAAAGGGGTCGCTTTGTTGCGTGACATTCGCGCGCAAAAACAAACTCCCTGGTGTCTAATGGTTTCTGCCCCCCTTGGGGGCAGATTGGCCTTATCAAAATAGGCCAATCTGCCCCCAAGGGGGGCAGAAATGGCCTAAATATATATTGCCCCGTAGGGGAGCGACCCTTGCCTAAGGGATCGCTCCCCACCTAAAAAAAAAGAATTCATCACCAAAAAAAAAAAAAAAAAAAAATGGTCCCTGGTGCCTAGAGGTTTCTGCCCCCCCTGGGGGCAGATCGGCCTAATAATAGGCCAATCTGCCCCCAGGGGGGGCAGAAAAGGCCTTCCTAAAAAAATGCCCCCCTGGGAGCGACCCTTGCCCAAGGGGTCGCTCCCTTTTGCCAATTTCAAGAAAGAAAAAAAAAATCCCTGGTGTCTAGTGGGGTTTCAAAAGCCGGATTGCAAGCAATCCAGCTTTTGAAACCTGTGAGAGACTTCAAAGGGAAGGAAATACATTTCCTTCCCTTTGAAGCCTCTCGGGGCCTCCCCCATGGGATTGAAAAAGAAATGCAAAAGCATTTCTTTTTCAATCGCGCTGGAAGCTCTGCTTCCAGCGCGATGGGGGAGACCCTGTGACTAATCAGCGCGCGCTGACGTCACAGGGGGGGTTGGGGGGGGTCGGGGGTGGGAGGGGAAGGGCTTCCCCTTCCATTCCTGACTTGGGGGGGTGGGGGGGAACCCCACAGAGGGAGCGAGAGTGCTCCCTCTGGGCTGTGTGCCGAGGACGTAGTGGTTACGTCCTCGGCACAGCAGCACTGTGCCGCAGGACGTAACCACTACGTCCGCGGCACAGAAGGGGTTAAAGAATTAGAGGGAGCCTTCTCTTTGTCCCAGAGGGAAAAAATTTGATTTCGGCACTTTAGGCCTAGAGTATTTGTGGCTTCCAGGGCTCTTAATACTGGAGGGTTTGACGGCCTCCAATTCGCTGCGCTGTGTCGTCAGCGTATCGCCCACAGCCTCCGTGAATTCCTGACGGCTTTTCTTTAACCGTGGTATGGCGGAGTGATGGTGGTAAATGCAGTAGTTCACCGCACTCATCGTCACCAGCCGTGTTCCTCACTACACACTCCTCGAAGCGCAATATGGTGTGGTGTAGCTCCAAAAATGCCAAAACGCTGCTCCGATCCTCAGATCTGTAGCAGGACGGCAAGGTGGTGTGACGACAGTAGACGCTGTAGTTCACCTCGCTTGCGGGCGCGTCGCACCACCAGCACTTCCTCCACAACTTCTGCAGTCTCTGCAGGTTCCTGATGGGCTCCTAGCCCGCAGCGGGACTACAAGGTGGCAAGGCGGCAGGGCAGGAAGACGGCCCCCAGCAGGGAGCGGTAACTTGCTGCACTTGCAGCCTCCGCAGCCCCCTCCGTGGGTTCCTGATGGGCTCCTTGCCCACAGTGGAATGACAAGGCGGCAGGTAATTTGCTGCACTCGCGGCCTCATCAGCCCGATCCGCAGTTTCATGATGGGCTCCTTGCCCTCAATGGAACGACAGGCGGCAAGGCGGCAGGGCAGGGAGACGGCCCCCAACAGGGAGCAGTAACTTGCCGTGCTCACAGCCCCCACAGCCCCCTCTGCAGTTTCCTGATAGGATCCTTGCCCGCAGACGGATGACAAGGCAGCAAGGTGGTACAGGCAGCGGGGCAGGGAGACAGCCCCCAGCAGGGAGGGGTAACTTGTCACACTTGCAGCCTCCGCACCCCCTCCGCGGGTTCCTGATGGGCTCCTTGCCCACAGCGGAATGACAAGGCGACAGGGCAGGGAGGCGGCCCCCAAAAGGGAGCAGTAGTTTGCAGCGCTCGCGAGCAGGATCGCCGATCTGCACCCCTGCGATCCTGTGGCGCGATTCTATGACGTGTCGTAGCGTCCAACGTCAGACGTTCTAGAGCGTGAGCAGACTAAAAAAAAACTAAAAGCAAATATAAACTTGTCATGCAAAGAATATTCTGCACTGTACTCCATAAGTGATTGTACAACTGCATTGAAGGTATTCTCTCAATACTAAAGAAAACTACTTTTTTAACACCTGAATTCGAAACACAGCTCACAAAAGAGCCTGATTAGATGAACATTGCTCCTGTTACCTCCTATTAATTTGGTAAATGACATTTTATTTCGATAAATTATTGTTTTCAGTCAGCTTTAAATGTGTGGCTCGTGCACAGGCTATAAGTCTTTCTAGGGAAGTCGTTCAGGC